>NC_140579.1:25459398-26719398 GCF_964204655.1 Triturus cristatus | reverse complement strand
TTATCTAGTATTAGTATTATGTCAGTAACTAGTTTTCTTCTAAAATTATCATTGTTCGTTAAAAGTTAAATGTTAAATGTTTACTGTGTTCAAAAATTGTGGTATGAATGAGTGTACATTATTGTGTTTATTGTATTAATTGTGTTCAAGTCCAGTTCGAGTAAAAACCAAGTAGCAAGGTTTAAAGATGCCGTTCTTTTCAAAATTAAGACAGATCAAAACTAGAAAAGGAGTACTCGAAGAAGCTGTTCCCATTCCACCTAGGGACACTCCAGGGTATTTTATGTATCATAAACATGGCCTAGATGCCGTATTATATCTTGACTTATGGGTGGACTACACCAAGGATCTAGCACCCAGTCAGAGGTGAGGACAATATTTTTAAACGCGTGTTTGTGTACGCGCCCATAACTAAAATTGAATTATTAGAAATGAAGAAAGTAGTACCTAGCCATGACAAAGACCCAGCAGGTTTCCACCGTGAGATAAAAGACATATTACTCATGGGAGAGTATACTTATCCCGACATTATGAAAATATTGAAAGTTTTATTGCCTGCCGGTATTTACGAGAAACTCAAGGAAAAGGAATGGGAGGTGGGAGACCAAAAGATAGATTGGACAATATTAGAAAACGAAGAAAAGGCCCGAGCTGCAGGTTCAGGGCTTGGGGAAAGGACTACAGCATTACCAGGATTATTAGTGCAGGTACTACCACGTTTATTAACTACGAAAAAGGAAGACTGGGGTGCAATTTCAGCCTGTAAACAAAAACAAGATGAAGACACTAGTGATTTCTATTCCCGATTTGAAAAATGTTTTGGTATTAATAGCGGCATAAAAGCAAGTAGTGAATCGTATCCACATCTGTTTGTGACAAAATTAGTTGAGAATTCCCTGCCCCAAGTTAAGAGTAGAGTACTGAAATTCGAGAGTACTTGGCAAGGTAACACACCGTCACAGATGTTACAAATGTTACAATATCATCACAATAGAATTAGGGAAGAACAAGAACATGAACAAAGACGTATGAAAGACACGAAAATGAAAATGCTTGTTGCTCAGTCAGTTCCAGCTGACGGTCATAAAAAGGGTATGACACAGTCCAACGATTCAGTAGGTCCTGTTAGAGGGACATGCAACTATTGTAAACAGCCAGGTCATTATATACACGATTGCGCAGTTCTGAAACATAATATCTCTACGGGTATAACGAAAGAGAGACCACGTCCGCCTAGACAGGATCAGATCCACCAACAAGTACCTCAGAATATACAGCCTATGCCAGCCGTACAACAGGCCGCACCACAACCACAACAACAACTACAACAACAGCCACAGCCTATTGCTGCAACACAAAACACGACACAACAGATGTACCAGTATGCACAAAATGACTATCCAGAGTATCAACTCTACACATGAAATAGCCTAGAGAGGGAAGTTGGCCTACCCCTTATCGAGGTTCCCGTAGATCAAGAGGGTCCTTACGTACAGAGTCAAGTATTAGGGAAAGACAGACAGTTTCTACTCGATACAGGGGCAAGCAAAACCACTATCCGTCACAGCGATGTCCCAGGGGTACCCCTCTCAGGCTCACAAAATATTTCCCTTGGTTTTTCAGGAAAGCCCACTATTAACGAAGTATCGCAACCGCTTGCTTTCACAGTCGGTCCATTGACACGAACTACAGATCTATTGCTTACGAAATCATGTCCAGAAAACTTGTTAGGTATAAAAACATTGAAGGCTCTAGGAGCTGTAATAGGTTGTTCTCCGGAAGGAGTGCGACTCTTTTTGCGTGACTTTAAGGGTCACTACGTGTCTAGAGACATGGATCACCGGTTACAGGATCTACCTGCACATTTATGGGCACAAGGCCCCACTGATGTAGGTTGTATGCACATTACACCATATCGAGTCACAATCAAAACAGGAGTGGTACTACCACGAATGCGACAATACAAATTACCGCCAGATGCTGTTGTGGCTTTACTGCAAATCATTGACGAGCTCATTACACAAGGAGTGGTTGTAGAAACCGACTCCAATGTATGTAATTCCCCGATAATTCCGATTCTTAAACGAACTGATCCAAAAGCACCACCAGTATATCGATTAGTTATTGATCTGCGAGAATTAAATAAATGCATTGTACCACAATACCCCGTGGTCCCAGATATCTCTTCATTATTAACGGCCATAGATTCAGAAGCAACGTTCTTTACTGTAATTGATCTCAAGAACGCTTTCTTTAGCGTCCCAATCGATCCGGAAAGCCAATATTTGTTCGGATTCAGTTTAAATGGACGAAGTTTTAAATTCACACGCGCACCTCAAGGATTCACAGAAAGCCCCAGCATCTATAGCCAAGCACTGAAAAGAGAACTTGACAGTATTCACATGCCAGCTCACACTGCCCTGCTTCAATACGTCGATGATCTGCTGATCACCGCACGAAGCGAACCTGAATGTGAAAAAGCATCACTGACGGTTTTACATTTCTTAGCCGACAAGGGGCACAAAGTGTCCCCTTCGAAACTACAATTCTGTGTCCAGCAAGTTGTGTACCTAGGGCACTTGCTGTCCAAATGGGGGAGACAGCTCACACCTGATCGCATCCAGTTAATTGTAAACATGCCACCACCCAAGACACAAAAGGAGGTACGAGCCTTCATAGGCCTCACTTCGTACTGTAGGCAGTGGATCCCCCAATATGCATTTTTAGCTAAACCACTCATTCAGTTGACAACACAGGAGGCAGCGACATCGACTGTCCTCCCTTGGACTCAGGAACATACACAAGCTTTTGAAAACTTAAAGAAAGCTTTATGCCAAGCACCTGTTTTAGCAACGCCATGTTACAGTAAACGTTTTACACTTTTCGTTACAGAACGTGAAGGTACTGCTTTGTCAGTACTCACGCAGGAACAAGCAGGATCACACAAGCCATGTGCTTATTTTTCTAGTAAATTAGATCCCGTAGCTCGGCTCTTCCTGCGTGCCTGAAATCAGTCGCAGCAACAGCTTTAGCAATCAGACAAAGCGATGCCATAGTATTAGGACATCAATTGACAGTACAAGTACCACACGCAGTAGAGGTTCTCTTGAACCGGACCCAAACACAACACTTGACTATAGCAAGACTGACGGGTTATGAATTAACATTGTTCCAGCCACACATAGAAATCAGAAGTTGTAGTACATTAAATCCTGCCACACTTTTGCCATTAAATGGAACAGACCCATTGGCACATGATTGTATTGAAGTTATTACTATTACGACGAAACCCAGACAAGACTTGACAGATATTCCATTATCAGATCCAGACCTGACATTATATGTAGATGGTTCATGCATGAGAACAAATACAGGAGAGTTAGTGGCCGCTTATGCAGTCACAACAGATACTGAAATTATTGAAACGAATTGTATCGATACCTTGTCAGCTCAAGCAGCAGAGCTCATCGCTCTGACACAAGCCTGTATTCAAGCCAAAAATAAGAAAGTCAACATATACACAGATTCACGTTATGCATTCGGAGTCGTCCATGACTTCGGCGTACTTTGGAGAGAGAGAGGTTATTTAACTTCTCACGGTGCCCACATCCAGCACGGTCCCCTTATTCAAGCTCTGTTAGATGCAATACATCTGCCTACTGCAATATCGATTATGAAGTGTAAAGCCCATACAAAAGTGACTGACATTATTTCTCAGGGTAACGACCTAGCTGACAGAACAGCTAAACAGACTGCTCAGAATCAGACTCATCCAACTGACACGACAAAGACAATAGTTCCGACACCAACACACTGCATGACAGTTAAGGATCCCGCCCTTGATATAATTGACATACAGACACATGCTACACCAGAAGAAATAAAGAGATGGACTGAATTAGGAGGGATCCAAACGGATCAAGGATGGATGACGAAGGGAAAATCTATATGGTTTCTCCCCGACTCAATGGTTCAGGTCATCATTAACACAATACATAGTCCAGCGCACCTAGGAGAGAAAGCTATGCTAGACAGTATTCAACACATTTGGTTCAATAAACACTTGCGAGCAGCAGCTAAACAGAAAGTACGTACCTGTATGATTTGTTGTCAGTTCAATCCAGGAAAAGGCGTACCTGTAGACCAGGGTGGATTTCAACCCCCCGATCACCCTTTTGAAGTCCTCCAGATGGATTATATCCAGATGGAACGTTGTCGAGGATTCAAATATGTCCTCGTAGTTGTATGCGCTCTTTCCCGGTGGACAGAGGCGTATCCCGTCTCAGATTACACTGCCCCGACTACTGCCAAACAGTTAGTTCGAGAATTCTTCCCACGGTATGGTTTGCCCCATATCGTGTACTCAGATAATGGCCAGCCGTTCTCATCCGAGTTAATGAAACATGTTTCACTTCTGTTAGGCTACCAATGGAAATTCCACTGTGTCCGACATCCCGAGGCAGCAGGTCTCGTGGAGCGACATAATCAAACTCTGAAAATTAGACTGTCCAAAGTATGAAGAGAAAAAGGTGGCGACTGGATAGTAGCCTTACCAGTTGCGCTCTTTTACATGAGAATGGTAGCACATTCTCGAACAGGGCTATCCCCGTATGAGGTGATCTTCGGTAGACCACCAAATATGTGGGGGACGCCTATACCGCGTAAAATCACTGATGTTGACTGTAATATGCTGACAGATTACCTGGCTTCCTTGATGTCTGCACTACAATCTTGTCGTTCACAGGTAGCTGCAGCTTTTCCCGACAACACTGAGGTGAAGCCCCACGACGTGGTTCCGGGGGACCTCGTGTTTGTGAGGAATTTTGACAGGAGGAGCCAGCTGGAGCCTCGGTGGCAGTCGCCGAAGCTCGTCTTATTGACCACAAGGACAGCCGTGAAGATTGAGGGACGTAAAGGGTGGTTGCACTCGAGCCACATCAAAACAATTTATGGACTACCGTCCGACGTGAACCCTCAGCCCTGCATTCCCTCACAGACTGATTCAAAACTACCCCTGGTTGAAAAAACCAAGAATGAAAACTATAAACTGAAACTAAGGTCTAGCAAGTCAGACAATTTGATTGTTTAAGTCCTCTCCAAGGTGAATCGGTTGAATTCGTCTCTGACATGTATCCTCTAGACCGAAATAGAGAGAAAAATGGACAGAAACAGCTCAGGACACATGCGTACTGTAAATCACTTCGTAGTCACTGCATAGTGACATTGTTAATTATGTTTTTTCTAAGTCTTCTGATTATTATCTCCAGTATATTATTACACATGTATTACCCTATCTCCCAGCGTGCTTCCAATGCTACTGCCGAACATTCTTTTAGCGAATTACCCCCACATGAGTTGTCCTATAGATTTGCGCTGCGCAACAACACATTCATTAGTATGTTACATCATTCTCATCAGACCAGCAATGCTACAAATTGTTGGATATGTGGCCGACTCCCTCCCTATCAGAAATACAAGGGAGTTCTGCCCCTCTTTCCGTATCCGTTCACACACAATGGCTCCTGTGGAGCATGGTTTAGTTTGATTAATTCCCTAGATTCAAATTCAGTAGTTTATCAAGACAACTGGGTTTGGGGAAACCTGAACCTAGTTTTACTTAAGGTCTGCTACCCTAACAAGGAGGGATTTCCCAAAAGAACAGGAACTGATCTAGAAAATGAAGTATATGGATTAGGTAACTTTACACTTAATCTCATGATCCTGAATGTTGAATCCGAAGCTACACCAATCTTGCCCGCTATGTCAGTATTTCCAGTTAGAGGCGAATTATGTGTAAGAAAGAATGGTTCAATACCCATGGGCCATAGTAAATGTACCACTGTAATAGAATTCAGTGATAAAGGCAAGTCTACATTTAGAGCTTCTCATCACTCCTACTTCATCTGTGGTCACACCGCATACATACGCCTACCCCTAGATTGGGATGGTACCTGTTACATTGCATTCCTTCTGCCACCTGTTTTCCTAGCCCCACCTGATTATCATAGGAACACCCATTTAGTACACAATAGACAGCAGAGAGATCTCCCGATTGTCGACTACACTGAAACAGCATGGGAGAAATACACAGATTTCAATAAAGGTTTCTTTCCCTACATAGGTACAGTCACCAATAGTAAGCTGATACGTAGATTAACTAGAACCATTGAAGCAGTAGTGAATGAAACTACTTCCGCTTTGGGCAACTTAACAGAGGAGCAGTCTGCGATGCGGATTGTTGTTCTCCAAAATCGTCTTGTCCTTGACGTCATTCTGGCCGATAGGGGCGGAGCTTGTAGAGTCATCGGATCAAGTTGCTGTGTTTTCATACCAGAAAACGCGCCGTCAGTATATAAAGCCATAACTCGACTTCATAAGATCGTAAGCCAGATACACCAGAATCCAGGCACCTGGACTTGGTCCGGTTGGTTCTGGAGCGTGTTGTCAGCCTGGGGATGGAGGATCCTATCCTTCCTAGGTATTGGCTTTCTCATACTATTCAGTTGCTGCTTGTGTCTACAATGTGGGCCAGCGATTTGTGGTCTATGTGCCACATCGTGTATCCCGCCTTCAAATTTTCATTCGAGATCCCGGAAGAAGAAAGAAGAACAAATGATGCTATATGAACAGATTGATGGATTGATGAAGATGGATATTTCATGAGGGTCCGTAGGGGACAAGGAGGGAATGTGGAAATATGAATTTTTATGGTCAATTGTGTCCCCTATCTTGGACCCCAACGGCTCCATGTACATGCTATAAGTACATGTATGTTCCCTCCAGTTCCAGCTATAAAGACGCAAATACATGTGCGTCCAACTGTGGAAATTTGGATTTTTCTGGTCAGTTATGTCCCCTATCTTGGACCCCAACGGTTCCATGTGCATGTCACAAGTACATGTATGTTCCCTCCAGTTCCAGTTATGAAGACGCAAATACATGTGCGTCCACCGTCAACATGTCCTTTGACAGATCCGCCATGTATAGGCCGGATATCCCATTCCTAAATATGAAAGGCCATCGGCTTTATATGGTTCACTTATGCCACTTTTCAGTCCAGGCAAGTAGGCCCTGATTCTGTCATCAAAACTCCTCTTGCCTTCTGCCTCTGAAAGCTCCAGCCCGAGCCTGCATCTGTGACCATGAACTTTGTCTCATTCTCTGCGCGGCTCACGAAGCCTGACATCAGCTTACTCTCTGCCAAGAACTGTATTTCACCTTCGAATTATCTGCCTCCCCCTCAGCCGATGCATTCCTGCCTAGTAGTTTAAGTAAACATTCTTCCAGTTACCAAGCAAAAAGGCCCATCTTCTCTGTCCTCATGCAAGTAATTCATAGCCCTGTTACCATGGAATATTCCTACCCCCTCGCATTCAGTGTAGACACTTAGACGCTTGTACACGCACGCACAGTCAGTATAGAATAGATTCTGTCCGAGAGTCCCTCTTTTATGGATAACATAGTTCTTTAAACATAGGATGTTAGATATGATTTGGGATTAGGTTGACTTGACCCCCCAGACTTCTCGTCTCCACATATAGAGCTAAATGTCAAGTCCCCGTCACCCCCTAGTTACACGTCAATTACACGTCATACTGCTGCGCGCGCATCAATGCCAAGTATTATCTTATAGATCCACCTATGTATTACATCATAACCAATCATGTTCCTTTTTACTCATTATTACACCCATTTTCGGTTACGCAGACCAAACGTCAATGTCCTTATCAATTGTTACGCCTACTGTATTCACTTCATTATAATGTATGTACTATAAAAGTTACTTCTTGTCAATAAAGTATGTACTTCACTTCCTGAACCCCCGTGGTGATGGAACTTGAAGCATCCGATTATAATCGATTATTGGAATAAAGCCCATTCCGAAACTCTAATATCACGGATTCTGCCTCTCATTTTACTGAGCTATTTTATAATGTTTCTGTATCAAATTCAGTCCCGGTAAAGGAATTTTTATTTACCACATGATGGCGCCCGAACAGGGACACTTTCTCATCTCACGCGCCGGCGGTGCGTTGCAGGCCCGGTCTCCTGCCACAGCTGGACGGACAATAACGCGTACCAGCAGGATTTCCTGTATCTCCCTCCGGTCAAGCGGGGGCGACTGAGACTGCGATCAACACCCAGACGAGGCGGTGAGAAGTGCGAAGTATCCCGACCAGAGCCTAGCTGAGAGAGCAAGATCCGAGGTATACAGAGACCCACCAGTCCGAAGTCAAGCCCAGTGTCCGACGAGTCGAGTCGAGTCGAGTCCAGTCCGGTTCAAGTTCAAGTTACTGAGGCCTTCCGTTTCCGAAGCTACCCGGTGAGTACCATTGCTGGGGAGGCATTTCTGACGTGCACATAGGTTGTGCCGGTCAAGACGGGTTTGGGTACACAAATCCGGTCTGCACTGTTTTAGCAGTGTATCTGTACTGTTTAGCAGTATATCAAGTATTCCGAAGTATTCCGAAGTATCTAGTTATTGTCTAGTTATTGTCGAGAATTAAGCTTGGTGATTAGTTATGCAGACGATCATCATTGTTGTTTCAGTTAAAGGTTTAATGTTAAATGTTTAAAGTGTTTAAGTATGTTCTGTATATCGTGGTATGAATGACTGTTCATTATCGTGTTTATTGTATTAAGTCTGTTCAAATTCAAGTATCAGGTCAAAATCAAGTATAAGGTCAGTTCTCAATATGCCGCTCTTTTCGAAATTAAGACAGATCACTACCAGAAAAGGGGTTCTCGAAGAAGCCGTCCCTATTCCTCCTAGGGACACTCCAGGGCACTTTATGTATCACAAACATGGCTTAGACGCTATATTATTTCTTGATTTATGGGTAGACTATACCAAGGGATTACCAGAAAGTCAGAGGTGGCCCACAGCGGGGACCTGGGATGCAGAGTGCATCATGAAAGTCGAGGAAGAGTTATGGAAAAGAAAAGTCAGACAGTCACAGAAAGACGCCGTTGAATTATGGCGTAAAGAATCACATAGACGAACAGAAAAAGCACGTAGACAGGAAGAGAAGAGTAAAGAGAATTCCAATAAAGTTCGAGAGAATCTATTAATTGAGGAAGGTATCCGAGTGAAATCAGAACAAGTAGACAGACAAAGAAATGCCCTTATGAATGGTATGTATCCCCTTCTGGCCGAAGGATTACCTAAGGCTACTCCAGAGATACCGAAAGACTTGCCACCCCCATTATTCCCAATCAAGGTACATCCTAAGGGGCATCCTAGAACCGCAGAAGATGTTTTTCTTTCCTCATATTTAGATGACGCAGCTCCCGAGTATGCTAATTCCGCCCCACGTAGACCGCATACCAGGGAGGTCCAACGCCAAGATCCAGCACCCGTATCCCTGCAGCAACAAATCGAGTCACAAGTTCCGGCAAGCACATCTGTTTCTGCATCTGTTCCTACAAGTACTTCTATAGCTGAGTCCACACCTATAGTTGCTGTGTCACGTTCGACGAATCCTTTCACACCCGACGCCCCAGACGGGGCCACGGGAGGTGCTACCAATATTTTTTCTACGCCACCTAGAATAAATAAACTTATTTTCCAAGAGTCAGCGCATTCACGTACACCCAAATTCGTAAGTGATCGTACGCTTAAGGAACTTCTTATAGATTGTAGATATGACCCGGTGCTCGGTAAAGAGGACGAAATGATCCTGGCATCATTACGTATCAGACGAGCCGCAGGGTATTTAGCGAAGCTACCAGGAATGACTGCGCATCTAGATAAAATATATCATTTTGTTCAAACAGGGCGAGATCCAGAATGTATTAACAGAGCTATGGAATACCAGAAAGTAGAAATACAGGGGGAACTGTTGCGTTTCCTCATAAACTGTGTGATCAGAAATCAAGACCGACCGGGGGTAGATCCGGAAGCAATGAAAATTCTTACAAAATGGAGCCAGAATATATCAGAAGGGAGACACGATAAGCAAAATTGTATAATAGCCATGTGCCGAAAGATCCGTAAAGAAATAGAACGCCTACACGAAGAGAGATTAGAGACAGACGAGTTCGAGCAAAGCGAGGAAGAAGGGTCAGGACTGCCCGCCGGACAGTCAGACACCATAGCCTATGTAGGTAGAGGAAGATCTTGTAATAGGAATCAGACTAGATGTCATACTGACCCAATACGTCCAATATGTCCAGATAATGACAGGAATTTCCAAATACCTATAATTAACATAAGGTCTAACGAGCATTCGTTCCAAACCGCCGACAAACTACTCCGAGAACGAAGGGGTTATCATTTTCTCGATTCTATGGATGAACAAGATTTAGCGAGGGCAGCTGTTCATTGGGTGGACAGTCCCGGAAAATATAGTGATGAGACAGTAGTACGCACATTTTTGAATCTCACCCCAGATGAGCAGAGGTTAGCTGGGATTTATATGATTCAACAACTCATTATACTATATCAGAGTCAGCATTCGGACCCTGGTCCCTTACCTGACATATTGACTGAATTGCTTATGAATAAATGGAGAGGTCCAGGTACCAAATTAATTAAAGAAATTCTAGTATCTAGAAAGCAGTATATTCTTTTTGTATGCTCAGAGCATGTCTCATTGCCTGTCAAGGAAAGAACGACGTATCACCCGGATAGACAGAATCCCTTACGAGAAGTACACCCAATAAAAGGCGAGGACAATCAGTTTAAACGTGTATTTGTATATACGCCTATATCGAAAATAGAATTGTTAGAAATGAAGAAAGTAGTACCCAGTCATGACAAGGACCCAGCGGGTTTTCACCGAGAAATTAAAGACATGTTACTCATGGGAGAGTATACCTACCCCGACATTATGACAATATTAAAGGTGTTGATGCCTGCTGGCATTTATGAGAAACTCAAGGAAAAAGAGTGGGAGGTAGGTGATCAAAAGATAGAATGGTCAGCATTAGAAGCAGAAGAAAGGGCCCGAGGTCCAGGTTCGGGGCTTGGGGACAAAACTAAAGCACTACCAGGTCTACTAGTACAGGTACTGCCACGTTTATTAACTACGAAAAAGGAAGATTGGGGTACAATTTCAGCCTGTAAACAGAAGCAAGATGAAGACACTAGCGATTACTATGCCCGATTCGAGAAATGTTTTGGTATAAATAGTGGCATAAAAGCAAGTAGCGAATCATACCCGCATCTGTTTGTAACAAAATTAGTGGAAAATGCCCTGCCCCCAGTAAAGAATAGAGTATTAAAATTCGAGAGTACCTGGCAAGGTAACACTCCAACACAAATGTTACAAATGTTACAGTACCACCACAATAGAATTAAAGAGGAACAAGAACATGAACACAGACGCATGAAAGACACGAAAATGAAAATGCTAGTTTCCCAGACAGTTCCAGCTGAAGGACATAAAAAGGGTATGACACATTCCGATTCAGCAGGACCTGTAAAAGGGACATGCAATTATTGTAAAAAGCCAGGTCATTACGTACACGATTGTCCAGTGCTAAAACATAATATCGCCATAGGTAAAACACAAGAAAGATCACGGCCACTAAGACAAGATCAGAATGAACAAGGAGCTACGCAGCATGCCCAGGCCATGCCAGCCGCACAACAGCCAATACAGTTTGTGCCAGCTGCACGACCGTTGCCTGTTGCTGCCACACAGACAACAACACGACAAATGTATCAGACTGCACAGTATGAATATCCGGAGTATCAACGTTACGCATGAACTAGCCTAGAGAGGGAAGTTGACTTACCCCTTATCGAGATTCCTGTAGATCAAGAAGGACCTTATGTACATAGTGAATTATTAGGTCAAGATAGAAAATTTTTACTCGATACAGGGGCAAGTCGAACAACTATAAAACGAAGTGAAGTCCCAGGGGCACCCCTCTCAGGCTCACAGAATATTTCCCTTGGTTTTTCAGGAAAACCTATTGTTAATGAAGTGTCACAGCCTCTTCCACTTACGATAGGACCTCTGACCCGAACTACAGATTTATTGCTTACTAAATCATGTCCAGAAAACTTGTTAGGAATAAAAACGTTGAAAGCCCTAGGAGCCATAATATGTTGTTCTCCGGAAGGAGTAAGGTTGTTTTTACGTGATTTTAAAGGTCACTATGTATCTAGAGACATGGATCCCCGACTGCAGACTTTACCTACACATCTATGGGCACAAGGCCCTACTGATGTTGGTTGCATGAATATTACACCATATCGAGTCACACTAAAGGCAGGAGTGGTGCTACCACGAATGCGACAATACAAGTTACCACCAGATGCTGTAACGGCTTTACTACAAATCATTGACGAGCTTATTGCCCAAGGAGTAGTTGTAGAAACAGACTCCAATGTATGTAATTCACCGATAATTCCGATTCTTAAACGAACAGATCCTACAGCTCCGCCAGTATATCGATTGGTTATTGATCTGCGCGAGTTAAACAAATGTATTGTGCCACAATTTCCTGTGGTCCCAGATATCTCGTCATTATTGACAGCTATTGATTCCGAAGCAACATTGTTTACTGTAATTGATCTCAAAAATGCCTTTTTCAGCGTCCCAATAGATCCGGAAAGCCACTATTTGTTCGGATTTAGTTTAAATGGGCGTAGCTTTAAATTCACCCGCGCACCTCAAGGATTTACAGAAAGCCCCAGCATCTATAGCCAAGCACTGAAACGAGAACTTGACAGTATCCACATGCCGGTTAACACTGCCCTGCTTCAATATGTCGATGATCTGCTGATCACCGCTAGAAGCGAACCCGAATGTGAGAAAGCATCACTGACAGTTTTACAATTTCTAGCCGAAAAGGGGCACAAGGTGTCCCCTTCTAAGCTGCAATTCTGTGTCCAGCGAGTTATTTATCTTGGTCACTCGCTGTCCAAGGAGGGAAGGCAGCTTACACCCGACCGCATTCAGTTAATTGCTAACATGTCAATACCCAAGACACAGAAGGAGGTGCGGGCTTTCATAGGCCTCACTTCATATTGTAGACAGTGGATCCCTCAGTATGCATTTCTAGCAAAACCACTCATTCAGTTGACAACACAGGAGGCAGCCACACCGACTGTTCTCCCTTGGACTCAGGAACACACACAAGCTTTTGAAAGCTTAAAGAAAGCTTTATGTCAAGCACCCGTTTTAGCAACGCCATGTTACAGAAAACAGTTTACACTCTTTGTTACAGAACGCGAAGGTACGGCCTTGTCAGTACTCACACAGGAACAAGCAGGAGCACACAAACCATGTGCTTATTTTTCTAGTACATTAGATCCCGTAGCTCAGGCTTTGCCTGCATGCCTAAAATCAGTAGCAGCAACAGCTTTAGCAATCAGACAAAGCGATGCCATAGTGTTAGGACATCCATTGACAGTTCAAGTACCACATGCAGTAGAGGTTCTTGTAAATAGAACGCAAACACAACACTTGACTGTAGCGCGACTTACAGGATACGAGCTTACATTGTTTCAGCCACATATAGAAATCAGACGCTGTAACACATTGAATCCTGCCACACTTTTACCAGTAGTCGGAACAGACCCACTAGCCCATGACTGTATTGAAGTTATTACAATAACAACAAAACCCAGACAAGACTTAACCGATGTCCCATTGTCAGATCCAGACCTGACCTTGTATGTAGATGGTTCATGCATGAGAACAAGTACAGGAGAGTTAGTAGCCGCCTACGCAGTCACAACAGATACTGAGGTCATTGAAACTAATCGTATAACTACTTTGTCAGCTCAAGCCGCAGAACTTATCGCTCTGACACAAGCCTGTATTCAAGCCATGAATAAAAAAGTCAACATATACACTGACTCACGTTATGCATTCGGAGTTGTACATGACTTCGGCGTGCTGTGGCGAGAGAGAGGTTATTTAACTTCCCACGGTGCCCACATTCAGCACGGACCCCTCATTCATGCATTATTAGATGCAATACATCTACCCACTGAAATATCAATTATGAAATGTAAGGCTCATACGAAGGTTACTGATATCATTTCCCAAGGCAATGATCTAGCCGACAGAACAGCTAAACTGATTGCTCAAACTCAAACCCCCGATATGACAAAGACAATAGTCCCGACACCGACACATTGTATGACAGTTAAAGATCCTACTCTTGACGTAATTGACATACAGACACATGCTACACCAGACGAAATAAAGAAATGGACTGAATTAGGAGGGATCCAAACGGACCAAGGATGGATGATGAAGGAAAGGTCTGTATGGTTCCTTCCTGATTCAATGGTCCAAGTCATAATTAACACTATACATAGTCCAGCACATTTAGGAGAAAAAGCTATGCTAGACAGCATTCAACACATTTGGTTCAATAAACATTTACGAGCAGCAGCAAAACAAAAGGTCCGTACCTGTATGATCTGTTGTCAGTTCAACCCAGGAAAAAGCGTTCCCGTAGAACAGGGTGGATTTCATACCCCTAATCATCCTTTTGAAGTACTCCAGATGGATTATATCCAGATGGAACGATGCAGAGGATTCAAATATGTTCTCGTAGTTGTCTGCGCTCTGTCCCGTTGGACGGAGGCATACCCGGTTTCAGATTACACTGCCCCGACTACTGCCAAACAGTTGGTTCGAGAATTCTTCCCACGATACGGTTTACCACGTGCTGTTTACTCAGATAACGGCCAGCCGTTCTCATCCGAATTAATGAAACACGTTTCACTTCTGTTAGGATATCAGTGGAAATTCCACTGTGTCCGACATCCCGAGGCAGCAGGTCTCGTAGAAAGACATAACCAGATACTGAAAATTAGAATGTCCAAAATATGCAGAGAGAAAGGTGTCGACTGGGTAGTAGCGTTACCAGTTGCACTCTTTTACATGAGAATGGTAGCACACTCTCGAACAGGGCTATCCCCGTATGAGGTGATCTTCGGTAGACCACCGAATATGTGGGGGACGCCTATACCACGAAAAATAACTGATATTGACTGTAATATGCTGACAGATTACTTGGCTTCCTTGATGTCTGCACTACAATCTTCTCGTTCACAGGTAGCTGCAGCCTTTCCCGACAACACTGAGGTGAAACCCCATGACGTTGTTCCGGGTAATCTTGTCTTTGTGAGAAATTTCGACCGAAAGACTCAGCTGGAGCCCAGGTGGAAAGCACCCAAGTTGGTCCTGTTGACCACAAGAACAGCCGTGAAGATCGAGGGCCGCAAGGGCTGGATTCATTCAAGCCACATCAAGAAATTTCATGGACTATCTTCGGATATAGACATTGTGCCCTGCACTCCCTCACAGACTGATACAAAACTCCCTTTTGTTGAACCTAACAAATCTGAAAATTACAAACTAAAGCTTAGGCCCAACCAGTCGAGCAATTTGATTGTTTAAGTCCTCTCCAAGGTGAAGCGGTTGAATTGTCTCTGACATGTATCCCTTGGACCTGAGTAGAGAAAATACCCGAAAAATGTTGAAACTACAGGCGTATTGTAAATCACTGCGTAGCCACTGCATAGTGACATTATTAATTTTGTTTTTATTGAGTCTTTTAATAATTATTACAAGTATGTTGTTGCACATATATTACCCTATTTCTAGACATGTTTATAATGTTGCTGCTGAACATTCTTTTAGTGACTTACCTCCGCATGAATTGTCTTATAGGCTTGCGCTGCGCAATAACACTTTCATTAGTATGTTACATCATTCCCATCAGACTAGTAATGCCACCAATTGTTGGGTGTGTGGCCGACTCCCTCCCTATCAGAATTATGAAGGAGTCCTGCCTTTCTTTCCACATCCATTTACACATAATGGCTCCTGTGGAGCATGGTTTAGCTTAATTAATTCCATAGACTCAGACACAGCAGTTTACCAAGATCATTGGGTATGGGGAAATCTGAACCTAGCTTTACTCAAGGTCTGTTACCCTGACAAGGAGGGTCGCCCCAAAAGAACAGGAACTGATCTAGAAAATGAAGTATATGGATTAGGTAATTTTACACCTAATCTCATGATTCTAAATGTCGTATCTGAAATTGAACTAGTCTTACCCACCATGTCAGTATTCCCAGCGAGGGGTGAATTATGTGTAAGAAAGGTTGGTTCCATACATATGGGCCATAGTAAATGCACTACTATGGTAGAATTCAGTGATCAAGGAAAATCTTCATTTAGAGCTTCTCGCCACTCCTACTTTATATGTGGTCAGACTGCATATATGCGTCTACCTCTAGATTGGGATGGTACCTGCTACATTGCATTCCTTTTGCCACCTGTTTTCCTAGCTCCTCCTGATTATTACAGAAATATTCATTTAGTACACAACAGAGAACGGAGAGATCTCCCCATTGTCGATTACACTGAGACGGCATGGGACAAGTATGTAGATTTTAATAAAGGCATCTTTCCCTATATAGGTACTGTTACTAATAGTAAGCTGATACGTAGATTAACTAGAACCCTTGAAGCAGTAGTGAATGAGACTATTTCCGCCTTAGGCAATTTAACGGAAGAGCAGTCTGCTATGCGGATTGTTGTGCTTCAAAATCGTCTTGTCCTTGACGTCATCCTGGCTGATAGGGGCGGAGCTTGTAGGGTCATCGGATCAAGCTGCTGCGTATTCATACCAGAAAATTCGCCATCTGTATATAAAGCCATCACTCGCCTTCATAAGATTGTAAGCCGGATACACCAGAACCCAGGCACTTGGACTTGGTCCAGTTGGTTTTGGAATGCGGTATCAGCCTGGGGATGGAGAGTTTTATCCTTCCTAGGTATTGGCCTTCTCATACTATTCAGTTGCTGTCTATGTCTACAATGTGGACCAGCAATTTGTGGTCTGTGTGCCACATCGTGCATTCCACATCAAGATTTTCATTCAAGATCCCGGAAGAAGAAAGAAGAACAAATGATGCTATATGAACAGATCAATGGATTGATGAAGATTGATATCTCTTGAAGGGCAAGTAGGGGACAAGGAGGGAATGTGGAAATATGGATTTTTCTGGTCAGTTATGTCCCCTATCTTGGACCCCAACGGTTCCATGTGCATGTCACAAGTACATGTATGTTCCCTCCAGTTCCAGTTATGAAGACGCAAATACATGTGCGTCCACCGTCAACATGTCCTTTGACAGATCCGCCATGTATAGGCCGGATATCCCATTCCTAAATATGAAAGGCCATCGGCTTTATATGGTTCACTTATGCCACTTTTCAGTCCAGGCAAGTAGGCCCTGATTCTGTCATCAAAACTCCTCTTGCCTTCTGCCTCTGAAAGCTCCAGCCCGAGCCTGCATCTGTGACCATGAACTTTGTCTCATTCTCTGCGCGGCTCACGAAGCCTGACATCAGCTTACTCTCTGCCAAGAACTGTATTTCACCTTCGAATTATCTGCCTCCCCCTCAGCCGATGCATTCCTGCCTAGTAGTTTAAGTAAACATTCTTCCAGTTACCAAGCAAAAAGGCCCATCTTCTCTGTCCTCATGCAAGTAATTCATAGCCCTGTTACCATGGAATATTCCTACCCCCTCGCATTCAGTGTAGACACTTAGACGCTTGTACACGCACGCACAGTCAGTATAGAATAGATTCTGTCCGAGAGTCCCTCTTTTATGGATAACATAGTTCTTTAAACATAGGATGTTAGATATGATTTGGGATTAGGTTGACTTGACCCCCCAGACTTCTCGTCTCCACATATAGAGCTAAATGTCAAGTCCCCGTCACCCCCTAGTTACACGTCAATTACACGTCATACTGCTGCGCGCGCATCAATGCCAAGTATTATCTTATAGATCCACCTATGTATTACATCATAACCAATCATGTTCCTTTTTACTCATTATTACACCCATTTTCGGTTACGCAGACCAAACGTCAATGTCCTTATCAATTGTTACGCCTACTGTATTCACTTCATTATAATGTATGTACTATAAAAGTTACTTCTTGTCAATAAAGTATGTACTTCACTTCCTGAACCCCCGTGGTGATGGAACTTGAAGCATCCGATTATAATCGATTATTGGAATAAAGCCCATTCCGAAACTCTAATATCACGGATTCTGCCTCTCATTTTACTGAGCTATTTTATAATGTTTCTGTATCAAATTCAGTCCCGGTAAAGGAATTTTTATTTACCACACAACGTCAACATGCCCTCTTTCAGATCCGCCATGAATGGGTCGAATATTCCATTCCTAAGTATGAAAGGCCACCGACTTTGTGGTTCACTTTTCTAGTTTTGTAGTTCAGGCGAGTAGACCCTGAATTCTGCCATCAAGCCTTTCTCTGCTTCTGCCTCTGAAATGCTCCAGCTTGGACCTACATCCGTGTCCATGAACTTTGTCTTACTCCCTGCGCGGCTAACGGTGCCTGACGCGGCCTGTTGCCTGCCAAAAACTGTATTCAGCCTTCAAGTTATCTGCTCCACTCCTCATCCAATGCATTCCTGTCTAGTAGTTTAGGTAAACATCCTTCCAGCTACCGAGCAAAGGGCTCGGCCTCGCTGTCTTTATGCAAGTAATTCATAGCCTCTGTTACTATGGAAGATTCCTGCCCCCTCGCATCGTATGTAGACACATAGACGCTTGTACACGCACTAACAGTCAGTGTAGAATAGGATCTGTCCGAGAAGACCTTTCCTTCCAGATAATATAGTTCCTTAAACACAAGATATTAGATATGATTTAGGACTAGGTTGTCCTGACACCCCAGACTTCTGTCTCCATATGTAGAGCTAAATGTCAATTCCCCTTCACCCTCTAGTTGCACATCAATCACACGTCATGCGGCTGCGCGCGCATCTCTGCCAAATATTTCTGCTGACACTACAGGATTCTCTTATGGATCCACCCACTTGTGACATCATTTTAAATGACGTTTCTAGTATACGCCTGTATTTACGCCTATTTTCATTACGTATGTGTATTCTTATCTGTATTATCAGCTGTTACGCCTCCTGCATCTATCTTAATGCAATGCTTTCCCTATATATATTGTTACTTGTCAATAATGTATTGCTGATCCCTTCCTGAACCTTCGTGGTGATGGAATATGGTTGCCTAGTTCGAACTATAATTCCTTTGTAAGGAATAAAGCCCTTTTCAGAACCTCTAATACCACGGATTCTGCCTCTTATTTTGACTGAGTTATTCTTACTAGACTTTACCGCAAAAAAAATAGTACAGGTAATTTAAATATTTACCACATGGCATTGCATTTACAATGCCATTGCGGTACAATACAAATGCCCCCGGCTGTCCCTCTTAATCATGGCCCCAGTTCCGAAAACCAACAAGATAGAATCGGAGTCCTATTCCATTATTCCTAGCTGAAGTATTCAGGCGACCGGCCTGCTTTGAACACTCGCTGGAGGGGTAGAGAGGTGCGGTCGCATGGGCACCGGCAGGCCGAGCCGTCTCACCCGGAAGGGAGAAGCGAGCCGAGGCGCAGCCTGAGCGAGACGCAGGGGTGCCGGAGCCTGGCGGTGGCGCCACCCCTCGGAACAATCGTTCCAAGCTGCTGTGGAAATGTGCTGGGCGGAGAGGGGTGACGGCGTGGCGCACGGGGCCTAGGAACCTGCTGGCCAGTAGCATCCGAAGGCCTAGTGTGAGAAGTTGGCCTGATATATGATGTCACTAATTCTAGTGTACACCTTGTATCAGTCCTAACAACCCTTATGGTGATTGGTTTGTAAAGTCAACCTTATAGACCAGCTATCCTAGTGGTAGCATGGACAAGAGCAGTCTTAGGCTAAACTCTGTATGGCATGTGAAGCCAGCTGTTATACCATTTGTAACCCCTTGAATACCAAATGAAAGGACACCACAACAGATATATATAAAAATAGAATGTATTTATTCTAGTCAAACCCTCAGCACTCTTTATGAGATTAGAGGTAAGTACAACACAGTCTTATTTAAGCATACATTAAGTCACACAGGTAAGTAATACAGTTAGGCCCTAGGGGCCACGCAAACCATATACTAAGTAAGTGGTATAAGAACCACTGTCACGAACACAGGATAGGCTTAGGCCTAGGGAATCGCTGGGGCTACACTATACTACCAAAGGTTAGGAAGTGGGAGGCCCACGGGATTCAGGTGCAGAGTGGAAACACTCATGCGTAATGCGTAAAAGTCGATAGAATTACTAGCAGTTAGAAATTAACAGTTTTAGGACACTTCTGGTATAGCTAGGAAGTCGAGACTCGGAAACTAGACCCTAGGATAGTCAATACCTTTGTGAGCACCAGAGTACTCAAGTTACCTAGCCCACGGGCTGCAGGTGCATAGGTGTGAACTTGCGTCGGGTTTCGACGTTGACTTCTATGGATGCCTGAAGGAAAGTTGCTGACAGGCAGTCAGTGAAGAGTGTCCGGTGGATCCCAAGGTGGGGATCAAGAAGGAAGGAACCTGCAAGCAGAAGGGACAGAGTCTAGGTCACCAGCCAGGAGCCGGGAAGGAACCAGGCGATGTCGTGAAGATGCAGGTGGAGAGGTGAAGCTTGTCGCAGCAGCCACGGGTACCAGGAGACGTCGAGGACGACCAGGACCAGGAGTTGAGCTGTCCCACGAAGGCTCTTGCTGTCGGCGGCGTCGATGTCGAGTCAGGACCCAACAAGCCTTGGCAAGCGGAACCCACGCAGGATGAAGGACTTGCTTCTGGTGCAGACCAGGAAGGTCTGGGGTGCTTCTCTTTCACAGAGGAGCGGGTGCCAGTCTGGAGGAGCCAGACCAGCAAGATGAAAGTAAAGGTTCGTCGTCGCAGAGGCTACTAGCCAACGAGCCAGCAACCGGACAACACGTCGAGCAACACAGGTGCAGAAGGGCCCCACGCAGAACACGTGAAGTGTGGGGAGCTGATCTTCTTTGCAGATGGTGCTCGGGAGTGGGGCTTCTCAATTCCCCAAGCACAGCCTCGAGGGAGCCTCGGAAGTTGCGCTAGTCCGTTACTAGCCACTTTTTCCAAGTCGCCGGTCCCACGTCCCTCGTCGCCTCCACGGGTCTCAGCTTCGCTGGAGATGTGTATCTGGGTCAGAGGTGTCTGGAAGTCTCTGCACTGGTCAGTCTCTGCAGTCGTCCCTCGTAGGATCAGTCGCAAAGCAAGCAGCGGTCGCTGGATGGTGCCTGGTTGCCCAGGGTGGTCACACCTTGGCCACAAGGGAGATTTCTTCAGTCTTCTTCCTGAGGTCGAATGTCGAAGGTTCAGAGTTTCTGTTCAAGTTGCAGATTCAGGTTAATCTAATTTAGCAGGGCTCAGCTACCTACTGATATACTGGGCTAGTGGGCTGGGCTACCTGCAAGGTCCCTCCTATGGGTGGGACCAGGAAGGGGAGTGGTTACACTCCCTTTCCTTTGCCCAGTTTCGCACCAGAGCTGGGGCTGGAGTGCCCCAGCGCCGGTTTGAACTGGACTATGCATGGGACACCTTGTGTGCCCCAGGCATGTCTCATTCCTTTCAGCCCTCCCTGCCCCAATACACTAAAGTCTGTCTGGGGAGGTGCTAGCACCTCCCCAAGCAGGAAACCTATTGTCCAGGCCTCCCTGGCTGGGAGGACTCCCAGCTGCAGGAGGTCAGACTCGTGTCTGTGGCAGCAGCATCCATTTTGTGATGCTGAGGCTTTGGTGAGAGTTAAACTGAAAAGTAGGATTTTAACATGTCTCTCCCTCTAGAAGGGAGGAATAATATCCTCATCACCAGAAATGGTATGGGGGTATTATTCCAAAGTGTTAGACACCTTACACGACATGTTTTGATAAATCCAAACCATAGTTACCATAACCGTTTAAGGTTATAAGGTACTTCAAGAGTATATGGTAGGCTATATTATAGAACAGCTATAAGGACATGGTTCCGAAAGCTGCAGACAGGCTCAGCTCATGCTAGAGCACCATCTCACATGTTACCAAGCACTCTGCCTCCAGGACTGTTAAGGCCTGCCATAGGAGTGGCTGATAGGTACACATGTGTCTATATATAAGGTAGGTATAGGACTACTACACCTAAGCAAGGGGTGATTACATGACCTTGCCCCAGCTGAGTGATCAGCCAGTTGTGCCATAATGGAAGGCCAGGCCAGGGGTGGCATAATACATGCTGCAGCCCCTGGTAGGCCTAGGGTACACCTATGCCCTGGGTACCTAGGGTACACTGTACGGTGTCCAATAAGGTGATCCTTACCAATTGGGTATGTACCTAGGGTACATGGAGTCCATTTTAAAGAGAGAGCAGACAGCCTGAGACCCTGAATGGCAGGACCTCAGGCCAACTAAGTCGAAAAACCAGCTAGACACTAGGCAAAAAGTTGGGAGTAACCATAGTCAGATGTTCACCTTACTACACCTAGCGCCACCCGACCCCTTCTGCTTGTGTCAGACCACTGGGGGACACGAGCTGCCGGGGCCGCTCGGCCTTCGCTCTGCTGGGTAGGGTGAAGGGCCACCCGCCAGGCGGCAGGCCCTCGAGTCTGACAGTCCATGCGGGGAGGAAGCTCCTTGCTTGAAACAACAGCCGAGGCTGGCCAAGCAGTCCATCCCTAAACAGACCGAGAGTGCCCAATCGATCAGAGTACGGCCAAGGCATCCCTGGCAGGACACCCTGCGCAGTGGGGGGATACCGGCTTCACATCCCTGCCTGCTCCCGGGGCAAGCAGGCTCAAAGGAAAGGCCCATCGGGAAGGGGCTGAGAGGCAGGAGCAGACCAGGGCCCCTGGGGGCCCCAGCGGGCAGGCCCGGGTGCTGCCTTCCCCTGTCTACGAATCGCCGGACCTCACGGAGGTCTGACCGAGCAAACTCAGAGAAAAAGGACCATCGAGAAGGGGCTGAGAGGCAGGTGTGTACCCGGGCCCCTAGGGGCCCCGGCGGGCAGGCCCGGGTGCTGCCTTCCCCTGTCTCAGGATCGTCGGACCTCGCGGAGGTCTGACCCAGCAAACTCGGAGAAAAAGGACCATTGGGAAGGGGCTGAGAGGCAGGTGCGTAACCGGGCCCCTAGGGGCCCAGGCGGGAGGGCCCGGGTGTTGCCTTCTATTTCCGAATCGCCGGACCTCACGGAGGTCTGACTGACCCTCCCCCAATTAATCCGGAGGAAAATTACCCTCCTTTCTTGTAATCCGTGCACACGAGGTGACAGAGGGGACCCAAGGCGCGAATGTGCCCGACCTCCTGGAGCCCTCGCTGGGATCGGGGAGGCAAATGAGCCCTCATCGGCATTTCCAGGCAAACCCGGCCATCTGGTCGCCCCATTGGAAAGCATTGCGCGCGACCAGATGGCTGAGGGGATAGGCGCGACCAGATGGCCGGGACCAAAAGGACTCCCATCTGCCCACCCCGAGCCTTCGCGGTAGGGTTCCCGCCTGCCCATGTAGGGCTCGGGGGCTCGGGGACCCCGGATGGGACTCAAGCCCGGGGAAGGACCACCGGAGCTCTCTGGCTCAGACGCCCGGGGGATGACTGCCCGGAAACCATGGAGCCCGTCCCGGGCACTTTGCCATGCCGCGGGCCGGAGGAGGGAGCCCTGGACGCCTAGGGAGGTGTTGCCTGGGCATAGCCCATTTGGTCTCTGGCAGAGAACCGCCAGCCCGGGAGGGGTGTCCCGGCATACCCTGCCCCTAGTAATCCAGACGAAGGCTACCCTTCTTTCTGTGAACCCGTGCGCACCGTGAGGCTCAGGGGACCCTAGGCACGAACGTGCCCGAGCTCCTGGAGCCCTGGCTGGGATCCGGGAGGCAAATGAGCCCTCATCGGGACTTCCAGGCAGGCCCGGGCATCTGGTCACCCCATTGGAAAGCATTGCGTACGACCAGATGGCCGAGGGGAGATGTGCGACCAGATGGCCGGGACCGAAAAGACTCCCATATGCCCACCCAACGAGCCTTCGCTGTAGGGTTCCCGTCTGCCCACGCAGGGCTCAGGGGCTCTGCTTCCCGGGGGCTCAGGGACCCCGGCTGTGACTCAAGCCAGGGGAAGGACCACCGGAGGTCTCGGGCCCGGACGCCCGGGGGATGACTGTCCGGGAACCATTGAGCCCGTCCCGGGCACTTTGCCACGCCGCAGGCCGGAGGAGGGAGCCCCGGATGCCTAGGGAGGTGTTGCCCAGGCTTAGCCCATCTGGTCCCCGGCAGAGAACCGCCAGACCGGGAGGGGTGTCCCGGCATACTCTGCCCCTAGTAATCCGAAGGAAGGCTTCCCCTCTTTCTGGAAACCCGTGCACACCGTGAGGCTCAGGGTACCCTAGGCGCGAACTTGCCCGACCTCCTGGAGCCCTGGCTGGGATCCGGGAGGCAAATGAGCCCTCATCAGGACTTCCAGGCCGGCCCGGCCGTCTGTCGCCCCATTGGAAGGCATTGCGTGCGACCAGATGGCTGGGACCGAAATAACGCCAATCTGCCTCCCCCGAGCCTTCGCTGGAGGGCTCCCGCCTGCCCTTGCAATGGCTCGGGGGCTGCATGGCTCAGGGGCTGCAGGGCTCCGGGGCTGCAGGGCTCAGGGGGGATCGGAGACCCCATGCTGTGCCTCAGGCAATGGGAGACCCGCAGGCGCTCCTGGGGCACAGCCGCCCGGGGGAGGACTGCCCAGGAACCATGGAGCCTTGCAGGTCTCCGGGGCTCTGCACCAGGGACCCTTGTCCCGGGCAGATGGACACTTGGCAGGCTGCAGGACAGGGGCTCCCAAACCCCAGGCCCTGACCGAAACCCAGGCCCCGGGGCCGGTCCCTGCTTCTCAAGGCACAAGGGACCCCTGTCCCAGGCACACGGACCCTCAGGACGTGCACTTGTTTTCCACACATTTTTTCCAAATTTCTTCAAAATTATGAAGGCTAGGTCTAAACCGAGAGAGATCTATCAAATAGTCAAAAGTCTCACTAAGCTCCCCCCGCCTGTAGTCCCAAATGACAACCCCATCACGCGCTGTAATGACCTAGCGGAATTTTTCTATTAGAAAATAAATAAAATCTACGGAACATTTACAGTCTCAACCCCGGAATCTCCCATGGCTGAACATCAGTTCTCCGCTAGGGCGGAGAGTCATTTACAAATCGCTCTGGATCATTTCCCAGAGCCTGATACTTCAGGTGAAGTCAGGCTCCCCAAATGACCCAGCCCCACCCCGCATTATGTCCACCGCCAGTAAAGTTATTCTTCCCACCCTCCTGGAGCTGCTTAACAACTCCCTGATAAAAGGAAGTGTGCCTCCAACTTGGAAGCAAGCTATGGTGCGAGGACTCCTGAAAAAACCCAACCTAGACCCTAACAACTATAATAACTACCGGCCCATCTCCCTTCTGCCTTGGGTGAGCAAGATTCTTGAGAGACACATTAACCTCCATCTTACAAGGTTCCTCGAATCTAACAACCTACTTGATGCCTCACAGACAGGGTTCCACCCCAAACATGGGACGGAAACAGCTGTTAGCTGTGATAGAAGAAACTAGGCAGATCTTGGATCGAGGGGGATCAGTGGCAGTGATCCTCCTCTATCTGAGCGCTGCGTTTGACACAGTATGTCATAAAACTCTGCTGGGCCGATTGTGCGACCTAGGCATATCGGGAGATGCTCTGGTTAGGATCCTTTCTCAGCGAAAGGACCTTCCAAGTCTTTGACGGAGATGCCATCTCCGTTAGTAAACCTTTGGACTGTGGGGTACCACAGGGCTCATCACTGAGCCCCACACTGTTTAATGTGTATATGAGGCCGCTGGCTGAGAACGTCAGTCCTTTTGGCATTAAGATCGTCACTTATGCGGACGATACTCAGCTAGTGGTCTCCCTCGCACAGAAAAACAGAGAGCAGGTACAGGCCAACCTAACGTTCTGTATGGAAGAGGTGAGGAGATGGATGATGGTATCCTCTCTTAAACTCAACGGCTTGGGGGTTTGGCTTGACAAGTCCTTAACCGTTAACACCCAAGCTACAAAAACATCTGCAACCTGTTTCGGGATTATTAGGACGCTGAGAAAAATCTTGCCTTCCTGCCTTTTGAAGCCAAACAAATTGTTATTCAAGGCCTTATTCAATCCCGACTTGATTTCAATAATGCCCTCTATTTAGGGGTGCCCGAATACGTGCTGCAAAAACTCCAGCGGATCCAGAACTGCGCTGCACGCACACTGTTACAGATTCCACGCAGAGTATCAGCGGTGCCCGGGCTGAGGACCCTATACTGGCTCCCTGTCAGGGAGAGAGTAAAATTTAAAGCCATGTGTATTTCCCACCAAGCTTACTGGAGAACTGGGCCAAAAATGAATCACTCCCTGCTTCCCCCTACTTCCCCGGCAAACAACTCCAATCCACTCATGCATTTTGTTAGAAAGGATAGACGGACCGGGAGGGTCGGCCGGGGTCAGGAGGAGAGGTCTCCGGGGAGAGCCGTCTCCAGCGATCGTACAGACAAGTAACTTCCCCCCCACAGACAGATACCACACACGGATAAGGTTCAGTGTTCTTTATAAGCACTTCTTAAGGTACGGTTGAATGGTACAAGGAGGTCTGGACTCAGGGGTCCCCTCGATTCAAGTCTCTCAAAGCAGGGTAAGGGGTAGCGGGACAGTCTGTCTACCAGTCAGGTAGTTTGGATGAGATTATGATTAGCTCACAATCCTCGAGCTTAGTTGGTACGGGCCGCGGCAGCGCCAGCAGGTCCCGGAAAGATGGTCGATGTACGGTCCGCGGCAGCGCCAGCAGGTCCCGGTGAGGATGGTCGTTACAACGGGCCGCGGCAGCGCCAGCAGGTCCCGGAAAGATGGTCGATGTACGGTCCGCGGCAGCGCCAGCAGGTCCCGGTGAGGTTGGTCGTTACAACGGGCCGCGGCAGCGCCAGCAGGTCCCGACGAGGATGGATGTTGTAGAAGGCCGCGGCAGCGCCAGCAGGCAGGACGATGGTTCACAAGAGCGGGCTACGGCAGCGCCAGTAGTCCGTCAAGGCTGAGTTCTCTCGGTGTCTCTCGACTCCAGGATACAACTGCCTTCCTGCTCCGGAGTTGCCCCAGTTATAGGGCAGGCGCCCTTTGATGTCCGGACCCTCGCACTTGGAGGTCGGAGGGCCCGGGATGAAGGTGTCCAGACACCCAGCAGGGGGTGGAGCCAGCGCCTGGGGGAGCTGGAGGTGATCGGCACCTGGCGGGGGAAGAGCTCTTGGCACTTCGTCCTCCCATTGACCTGCCAAGTGGTCCGCTCACCTCCCGGGTGGATGGTGGTGCCGGGATGTCGGGGCCGGCCAGGCCCGGGGTTAGGGTCGGGGCGAGGCCACGCGGCCTCGTGGTGCAGGGCCCAAGATGGCGGCTTGAACCGGCCGGGGGAGCCGGTGGGGCTGGGCCCCGTGATGAGTAGAGGTCCGAGGGCAGAAGATCCGTCGGGAGACGGGGTACAGGTGCTTTTCGGGGATTAGTCCTGGTGGGCCGGAGCTCGGGCCCTGTCGTGCGGGGAGGGAGCAAGCCCTTCGTGTGGCCTGTCCAACATGCGTCCCCCCCAGCTGAAGGCGGGGAGAGTCACCCATCTCCTTGGGGACTTTCTTCGTCGAGGCGGAAAAAGCGGGACAGGCCATCCGCGTTGGCGTGGTCTTGGCCTGGTCGGTGCTCCACAGTGAAGTCCATTCCCTGCAGGGAAATGGACCAGCGCAAGAGTTTTGGGTTCTCCCCCCGCATCTGCATCAGCCACTGCAGGGGTCGATGGTCGGTTTGTACCCGGAAGTGGGTACCGAAGAGATAGGGCCGGAGCTTTTTGAGGGCCCACACCACTGCGAAGGCCTCCCTCTCGATGGTGCTCCAGCGCTGTTCTCGGGCCAGGAGACGTCGACTGATGAAGGCCACCGGCTGGTCATGACCTTCGGGGTTTAACTGAGAAAGGACGGCTCCGATGCCGTGGTCGGAGGCGTCGGTCTGTACCACGAATTCCCGACCGTAATCGGGGGCCTGGAGCACAGGGGCGGTGCACAGGGCGGCCTTCAGCTTCTCGAAGGCCGCTTGACAATCGGGGGTCCAGTTAATCCGCTTCGGTTGGTTCTTGGACGTGAGACCCGTGAGGGGCCCCACGATGCTGCCGTAGTCCTTCACGAACCGCCGGTAGTAGCCGGTGAGCCCCAAGAAGGCTCGGACCTCGGTCTGGGTGACGGGGGGCTGCCAGGACTGGATGGCAGCAATCTTAAGTTGTAGCGGGGCCACCAGCCCGCTTCCCACTTGGTGCCCAAGGTAGGTCACAGACCCTTGGCCAATTTGGCACTTGCCGGCCTTAATTGTGAGGCCGGCCCGCTGGAGGGCCTGTAGGACCTCTTGAAGGTGACGGAGGTGGTCGGGCCAGTGGCGGCTGTATACAGCGATATCGTCCAGGTAGGCAGCGCTGAACTCTTCGAGCCCCGCCAAGACCTAGTTCACGAGGCGTTGAAACGTGGCGGGGGCATTCTTCATGCCGAAGGGCATGACCTTGAATTGGTAGTGGCCATCGGGGGTAGAGAAGGCTGACCGTTCCTGAGCCCTGGGTGTGAGGCCGATCTGCCAGTAGCCCGCTGTTAGGTCGAAGATACTGAGGTAGCGGGCGGCCCCCAGCCGGTCGATCAGCTCGTCTGCTCGGGGGATCGGATGAGCGTCGGTCCGGGTGACAGCGTTCAAGCCCCGGTAGTCGACGCAGAATCTCAGGTCAGGTGCGGTGCCGGGGGCAGCGGCTTTGGGGACCAATACAACCGGACTGGCCCAGGGACTGTCCGAGGGTTCGATGACCCCGATTGTGAGCATCTTGGCCACCTCCTTCTGTATGCAGGCCCGTACCCGATCTGGTACGCGGTAGGCCCGGTGTCGGACAGGGGGACTGTCCCCGGTGTCCACGTCGTGCAAACACCAAGGGGTGACCCCGGGGGTGAGGGAGAACAGGGTAGCGAACTGCAGCAGGAGGTTCCGGCAGCCCTGGCGTTGCTCCGAAGTGAGGGCGTCAGAGAGCCGGACCCCGTCCACGGAGCCGTCATTCTCCTGAGTCTTCAGAAGATCCGGGAGGGGTTCTGAGTCTTCCTCTGCCCCACTGTCCGTAGCCATCAGGAGGCTGAGTTCTGAGCGCACAAAGTGTGGTTTGAGTCGGTTGGTGTGGAGGACCCGAAGGGGGTTCCGGGAGGTCCCCAGGTCGATGAGGTAAGTGACGGGGCTTTTGCGCTCGACCACTTTGAAGGGCCCCGTCCACTTATCTTGCAAGGCACATGGTTCGGTGGGGGACATCACCCATACTTGTTGTCCAGGCTCGAACTCAACGGAGGAGGCATTGTGATCATACCACTTCTTCATGTCCTCCTGGCTGGCCTCGAGGTTCGCCTTGGCCATCTCTCTGAAGCGCCGGGTCTGATTGCGGAGGGCCAGGAGGTATTTGAAGACGTCTGGAGGGGTCTTTAGGGGGGCCATCTCCCAACCTTCTTTGACTAGGCTGAGGGGCCCTCGCACAGGGTGCCCGTACAGGAGTTCGAAAGGGCTAAAACCGAGGGACTTCTGGGGAACTTCGCGGTAGGCGAAGAGGAGGCACGGGAGTAGTACATCCCACTGGCGACGGAGGGGCTCTTCCAATCCCCCAATCATCCCCTTGAGGGTGCGGTTAAAACGCTCCACTAGTCCGTTCCCTTGGGGGTGATAGGGGGTCGTGAATCTGTAGGTGACCCCGCATTGTTGCCAGAGGGACTTCATGTATTTGGATATAAAGTTCGTGCCTCGGTCGCTGACGACTTCTCGGGGGAAGCCTACCCGGGAGAAGATCCCCATTAGGGCCCGGCCAACCACCGGAGCTGTCACGGTCCGTAGGGGCACCGCCTCGGGGTAGCGGGTGGCATGGTCCACCAGTACTAAGATGAACCTGTGTCCTTGTGCCGTGCGGGGGTCCAGAGGCCCCACGATGTCTATCCCCACCCTCTCGAACGGGGTGGTGACCACAGGGAAGGGTTGCAGAGGGGCTTTCAGCTTCCGACCACTCTTCCCGCTGGCTTGGCATGTGGGGCAAGATCGGCAGTGGTTCAGGACGTCGTTCCTCATCTTCGGCCAGAAAAAGTGGGTCACTAGGCGGCTGTACGTTTTATCTTGGCCCAGGTGTCCAGCCAGGGGGACATCGTGGGCCAGGTTGAGCAGAAAGTCTCTGAAGCGGAGAGGTACCACCAGTACTCGACCGGCCCCCAGCTCGGCGATTCTTTGCTCGCTGTATAGCAGGTCGTTATCCCAGTAGACCCAGTGAGTTCCGGTGGAGTCCCCTGCGCTCTGGGCGCTGGCTTGTTGGCGGAGTCCCTCGAGGGAGGGACAGGTCTTTTGTTCCTGACGGAACTGTGCTTGGGTGGGCCCCCCCTCTTGACGCCACTGAGCCAGGTCAGGAAGGTCCTGGGGTTGCGCGTCCCCTTCGGCCGTCGGGTCTGGGAGGCTGGCCTCGTCGTTGTCTTCTACTGGGGCGACTGGGGGCGGAGGTGCTGGCCATTCTGGTTCTTCTGATCGAGGGACGGCACGGGCGGCCATGGACCGGGTGGTTATGCAGGCCCAGTCCGGGAGGCCCAGCATCCCCAGGTGCTCTCTTCTCTCAACGGTGGCCCACGGGGAACTCTCGAGGTCATTCCCCAGGAGGCAGTCCACGGGGGCATCGTCCCGGACCGTCACCTTCAACAGGCCGGAGACCCCTGCCCATTCGAATGGAACGCAGGCCATTTGACACATACTTTCAGAGTTGTCTGCCGAGCGGACGGGGCAGAGAATGTTCGGCAGGATCTGCTCGGGCTTCACCAGGTGACAGCGGACGGCCGTCACACTGGCGCCTGTGTCACGCAAGGCCTCGGCTCGCTGTCCATTAATGGTCACCCACTGACCGTATTTCCTGGTGTTAGCGGGTAGGGGAGCCCGCGGGACCATGTCTCTTCCCCCTAAGCACGCCAGGACCATGGCGGCCGGTTCCCACTCTTGCTGGGCCGGCTCATACTCCTCTGGTTCCTCCAATGATCGCTCTTCCCCCAGGGCGGCGGCAGCTACCTGGCGGGGCTTGGGTGTTTGGTTCTGCGGGCAGCTCGGGTCATTGGCGTAGTGGCCGACTCGCTGGCATCGGTGGCACGTGACGTTGGCTCGGACCCCAGGACGCCACAGGGGGTTGCCCCGACCGGCCGGGGCCGGGGTGCTGGCCACGGGTGTTGCGGGCAAGGCGTCTCTCCCTCGCCCCTGGCCCCCTCCTCCTCCCCGAGGACGGTGCTGGCCTTGGTTGTTTCTGTTCTGTTCGTGTGGCCCCCTCCGGCCCACTCGGGTGCTTTCCCATCGGTCAGCTTCGGCGGCGAGCTGCCGGGGGTCAGTCAGCTTACTGTCGAGGAGGTGCTGCCTGAGCTCGACGAAGCAGTTGTTCGACAGGTGCTCCCATACCATCAGGTTAAAGAGTTGTTCGTAGGTGGTGACCTGGCTCCCCTTTATCCAACCCTCGAAGGCACGGCTGAAATAGTTCACGTATTCTACCCAAGTTGTACCTGGGATCCGGGTGCAATCTCTGAATCTCTGGCGGTACATCTCGGGTGTGAGGCCGTAGCGGGTGAGGAGGGCAGCCTTCATGTGGTCGTAGGACGACATTTGGTGATCTGGGAGCTGCAGTAGGGCATCGCGCCCCTCGTTGACAAACCTCTCCCAGAGTCCGGCTCCCCAATCACTCCGGTCGATCCGGTGGGAGGTCATGGCGATCTCGTAGGCTTTAAACCACTGTTGTATGTCGTCTTCTCGGACATACTCGCGGACAACATCCTTGGGGATGTGGACTTTTTTCTCGATTGGCCCCGGGGTGTGTGGTCGCTCAGGCACCCCCAGTTCTTTATTCTGTTTCCGAAGTTCTATCTCCGCTAGTTGGCGCTCGTGCTCGAGCGTTATTTTTTTCTCCTCCAGCTCTCTCTGTCTCTGCTTCTCTTCTCATTCATCTCGGAGCCGCATGTGCTCGAGGTTGAGTTTCTGTTCAGCTAACTTGAGTTCCCCATCCATCTTGAGTCGTGCCATTTCCAACTCGTGCAATCTGGTTCTTTCTCTTTCTCGGATCTCCTCCTGCGAGAGGCCCGTTCCCCGCTCCTCGGGAGCCGTGGCGTTCCCCTCTGGTGTGATGCTGCTTTGGTCGGAGGGTCCGGCGACCCCAGTTTCTGTCCACGACTCTAGGGCGTGCTTTAGATCATCTTTGGTACTCAGGCCGGTGGTAGCAATGCCAAGTTCTATGCAGAATTGTCTCAGTTCGCGGTGGTTGTATTCTTCTAATTTATCCATTTGGAATTTCTCGGTGGAGTTGCTATCTTTGGCTGACATCGTGTTGTTGTCGTGGGGTGAGCTACTCTCTGTACGATTACGCGTTGATTCGGATCGCGCCGCTGGCCACCAATGTTAGAAAGGATAGACGGACCGGGAGGGTCGGCCGGGGTCAGGAGGAGAGGTCTCCGGGGAGAGCCGTCTCCAGCGATCGTACAGACAAGTAACTTCCCCCCCACAGACAGATACCACACACGGATAAGGTTCAGTGTTCTTTATAAGCACTTCTTAAGGTACGGTTGAATGGTACAAGGAGGTCTGGACTCAGGGGTCCCCTCGATTCAAGTCTCTCAAAGCAGGGTAAGGGGTAGCGGGACAGTCTGTCTACCAGTCAGGTAGTTTGGATGAGATGATGATTAGCTCACAATCCTCGAGCTTAGTTGGTACGGGCCGCGGCAGCGCCAGCAGGTCCCGGAAAGATGGTCGATGTACGGTCCGCGGCAGCGCCAGCAGGTCCCGGTGAGGATGGTCGTTACAACGGGCCGCGGCAGTGCCAGCAGGTCCCGGAAAGATGGTCGATGTACGGTCCGCGGCAGCGCCAGCAGGTCCCGGTGAGGTTGGTCGTTACAACGGGCCGCGGCAGCGCCAGCAGGTCCCGACGAGGATGGATGTTGTAGAAGGCCGCGGCAGCGCCAGCAGGCAGGACGATGGTTCACAAGAGCGGGCTACGGCAGCGCCAGTAGTCCGTCAAGGCTGAGTTCTCTCGGTGTCTCTCGACTCCAGGATACAACTGCCTTCCTGCTCCGGAGTTGCCCCAGTTATAGGGCAGGCGCCCTTTGATGTCCGGACCCTCGCACTTGGAGGTCGGAGGGCCCGGGATGAAGGTGTCCAGACACCCAGCAGGGGGTGGAGCCAGCGCCTGGGGGAGCTGGAGGCGATCGGCACCTGGCGGGGGAAGAGCTCTTGGCACTTCGTCCTCCCATTGACCTGCCAAGTGGTCCGCTCACCTCCCGGGTGGATGGTGGTGCCGGGATGTCGGGGCCGGCCAGGCCCGGGGTTAGGGTCGGGGCGAGGCCACGCGGCCTCGTGGTGCAGGGCCCAAGATGGCGGCTTGAACCGGCCGGGGGAGCCGGTGGGGCTGGGCCCCGTGATGAGTAGAGGTCCGAGGGCAGAAGATCCGTCGGGAGACGGGGTACAGGTGCTTTTCGGGGATTAGGCCTGGTGGGCCGGAGCTCGGGCCCTGTCGTGCGGGGAGGGAGCAAGCCCTTCGTGTGGCCTGTCCAACACATTTCTAGCAGTAACGCCCCGGGTCAAGAGGTCAAGAGCAGGAGGAAGGTCCTTCACGCTCAATGCTGCTAAGATGTGGAGTTCTCTTCCTCCACATCTCAGATCGAACCCGAATTTGTCATCCTTTCGCAAGGAGCTTAAAATGTTCCTTTTCAGCAACTGCTAACCCCCTGCTACTCTCCTCAAAGCACTATCCTCTCTATTAGTGCCTGGACGCCTCAGGGCAGCAGCCGCGCTTAACAAAACCCCCTTTCATTTCATTTCATTCATTTCATTAAACAAAAAGGTTCATGGCATTTCTAAAGGTACCCCCAAGCGAGTTCCTCCTCACTTCAGTGTCGGGGTCCTTCCCTCCAGCTGCAGAAATGCAGACAATGCACTTCCACTGTCTCTGGGGTACAGGGAGATATCCTCGCCCTCATCATGAACCATGCTAAAACAGGAGGGTCCCACTTTGTTTTGTAATTAATACCGCAATGAAATCTTTAAGGGTACACATCAAAAGAATCTCCATTTTTGATGCATTCGATGTTTGTATTTATAACTTTTTATATTCTCCCACAATGCTTTGATCATGACGTCATCGCTTCATTCAAGCACAGCCTAAAGCTCCCAATATTACCCTATATATATATCAACCATTACTTTCCACTTAAACCCCTTGACCTGATCTTCTGTCCTTGCTGAAGTGGTCTAGCAGTAGCCTAGTAGTGGACAGACTGTTCGCCTGATTCTAGGGCCTCTCAAAAAGTAACTAATGTAGCACGTCCTCACATGCAAATAATGATGTCTCTTTTTGTAGTTCGGATCCTCTGAGTGCATGCTGCCTCAAAAGCATACTCTATGTCACTAAAACCCTTCATGGCAAATGCTGACCTTGTCTCAAGACTCCTGATTGCGGCCTCACCGGTTTTCTTTGAATGCCTTTCTCCTTACAGTCCATCCTGTGCAGGCTCCTCTCTTTGAGTACAGCCTCCCCTACGCCAATGAGATGTGGAGGCTTGATGGCAAAGCCAGGCTGCAACTGACCCCACCACAGTCTGCACCGCCATGTTTTGTACTTGCGGTGCAAGAGCAAAGACTGGCTGATGGCTGCAGGGTCTGTGGAGATGCAGAATACAGGAACATTAGAAGGAAGGGATATGCATGGATTCCTGCATACATAGCAGACCCTTGATGACCTGTTCTGAGGTCTTTGGATGCGCCTTGCTGCTGTGTCCCAACCGGGAAACAACCTTTACAACGCAACTATTACATCGCACTACACTTACAACGCAGGCATTACAACGCAACATCCTTTACAATGCATGACACTACAACGCATACCATTACAACGCATACCATTACAACGCAGACACTACATCGCATGTCACTACAACGCAGGCATTACAACGCATACCATTACAACGCATACCATTGGAGTTAGAATAGTAATTTTTAAACCCTACACTATCCAACACTTACCCTACTGTTGCACCCCCTGGAGTTAGAATAGTAATTTTTACCCCTATACTATCCAACACTTACCCTACTGTTGCACCCCCTGGAGTTAGAATAGTAATTTTTACCCCTATACTATCCAACACTTACCCTACTGTTGCACCCCCTGGAGTTAGAATAGTAATTTTTACCCCTATACTATCCAACACTTACCCTACTGTTGCACCCCCTGGAGTTAGAATAGTAATTTTTACCCCTATACTATCCAACACTTACCCTACTGTTGCACCCCCTGGAGTTAGAATAGTAATTTTTACCCCTATACTATCCAACACTTACCCTACTGTTGCACCCCCTGGAGTTAGAATAGTAATTTTTACCCCTATACTATCCAACACTTACCCTACTGTTGCACCCCCTGGAGTTAGAATAGTAATTTTTACCCCTATACTATCCAACACTTACCCTACTGTTGCACCCCCTGGAGTTAGAATAGTAATTTTTACCCCTATACTATCCAACACTTACCCTACTGTTGCACCCCCTGGAGTTAGAATAGCAATTTTTACTGCGTTTCTCCGAGGCATTTCTGCTTCGCCTCGGAGAAAGGCAGTGGTGTGCTTGTTCAGTTCGTGGGCATGTTATGAATGAAAGGCCTTGAATGCTAGTCAGAATTACTCTCGCGTTCTCTATGTTGATGAGACCTCTAATTCTGGACCCCTTGATTGATCTAAAATTGGAGTCCTTCTTCTATTTTTGCCAAAAGCCTTGTTTTTTAAGTTTCCAAAATCTGGTCACCGTATGCCGTGCTCCAAAGGAAGGAACGGAGATGCGCACCGTTCACCACGGGGCGGGGGGCAATGCATAAAGTGCACCTTGGGAGGAGGAAGCAGGTATTGTGCAGTATAGAAACGAAAAGGCGGTACACACTGAGTTCCACGAATGACACCGTGAAACGCATACAGGGCTCACTGGCAAGAAATGAGGCAAACAGAAATATGTAGTTGAAAGGAGACGCTGCTGCGCTTTGAATCTGCGGGTGAACATGTGGCGCTTTATTAGAGTGAAATGAGGTACAGAGCTGTGTTCTGAAACAAGATTTGTTGAGAGGGCTAAGCCAGTGGGGATGTGGGAACGGAGAAAGGAATGCATCCAATGAGTACACAGCACTCTTTAATAAAGCTGAAACGAGCTGGCTTAGGAAGCAATTGCAACATTTGTAAATTACAGGTGAGAATTTGGCCTCGGGTGCCTGGTGTGTGACACGTTTCTCCCATACAAGTGGTCGGGGCCCCAGGGCTGTGGAAACATCTCACGCTCTCATGAGCAGCCTCTGATCTCTAACGCGGGTCGCTGCCGAGGGTCAGCGGAGTGTCTGCCGGCCCTGGCCTGAGGAAGCCTGACTTCGCTCAGGCCTGGCAGGGCGCTGCTCCCATCTGCCCTACGCTGCGGCAGAGGAATGAGGTGTAGCAACAACACCAGGACGCGTACTGTGTACCCATCCCCTCCCCCACCCGCCGTTCGCCCCCGTAGCACGCTCCTCCGCGCTGTGCGGTTACACTGTGCGGCACACGGCGTCTGTGCCAGCTGACTGTAGGGCGAAACAGAACTCGAGAGCCCCGCTGCCTTGTCCTCACAAACCATACAGAACCACATAAAAGACACGAAGGGCCCACTCCTTCAGGAAGGTGTGCCAAGCAGGGGGCATAGCTGATCAAAAGAAGCACAAAGCCCACGCGTCTGCAGGGAAACAGAGTGTCATGGGACAGGGTTGACACTGCACGAGTATCGCACACACACACACCCTGAGTCTCTGCAAGAAACTCAGAGTGCTGTGTTACTGAGGCGGAGAACGACTCCTACACGCCAGCTCTGCAGGGACTGCCAGGGCGCAGGATTACAGCAGGGCTCAATGGTTCCTGCACTTTCAGGTCTTGTAGCAAGGTTCTATGGCTGGCATACTCACAGTAGGGCCCGGGCCCCCTCCACCTGTACATGTGGCCCCTGGTCAACATCCGCATTAGGCTGCTGCTCACTCCACTCAGTGAGGGGGGGGGGGCATCGAGGGCGTTGGGCGGGGAGGTGGTGGTTATCACCACTGGGAGCTCTTAAGACATTTCCACGGCATGTCTGTGTGACGAGTTTCACACAATGATTGAAAATCCGCCGAGGAGCACACATAGCGAACTTTGCACTAAATTCTAAATTCTTCCCAACTTGTAAATTGTAGAAATTAGCATAATTTACGTGAAATGTGAAAATACATATAAAAATTCCCTTCAACCTAGGACGCCAGGTCAAAAAAAAAAGTTGAATCAAAGCGTGGAACAGTCACGGGGGGCTTCTGAGCGCTGTACATAGCAGATACATACATTTATTTTAGACAAAGACGGTATGCACACGTCCCACTGCACACGATCCTTGCTTCCAAACACTTTCATGCGCCCACCTGCTATTTTCCCGCGCTTAGAAACGGCAAAATAAGAAAGCAAGATATCCTGCCCATATGCTCCATCACCTCCGTACTTATACTGTGCAGAAAATAAAGACAAGGAAAGGGTCAGGGAGCAGGGCTCAGTCATGGCAGCTAGTTCAGCTGTGAAAGCGCCTCGAGCCTGCAGCCCAATGTGCTGTAACGAATAAGCTAAGATGTGCTCAAGTCCCAAAAGCACTTTAAGCGATCCCTAGATTGTCAACACATATTGAATACCTGGTAATACATACTGGATGTATACAAATCTTAATTGCGAAAGAACTTTCCATCTGTCATCATTTTTCGAGGCCTTGTAAGAGAAAGTTACTCTCATGGCTGGCTTTAGTTTAGAGCGTGTGACTGGTGCCACCGCACAGGGCGCCGAACTCCGAGGGCGCTGCATTTAGAAATACCTTAAGGGATTAAAAGCACCAGCTGCAGAGTTCCCTGTGTGACCAGCAACATTTTGGTGGTTATAAAATAACCCTGGTGATTAATGTACCTTCTGGAGAGATCAGAGGTTTGTTTAGTGTGGTTTTGAATTATCATAAAGCAGAGCAGAGGGTTAATGTCCCTGCTGTAAAGCACCTGCACGTCACAGGACTGTAATTTTTGCAGTTTAGTGGGTTAATGGGTTTTGTCACAGAGAGCCTTTTGTTACTACAGTTCTTAAATTACAATCCTAATACAGCATCCTGCGCTATGAGCTGCACGTAAACAGCAAGGCATAGGTTTAGAAACTTCAGTTTTTTTCCCAGTCTTGCATTGCTAAAAGGCATTAGTCTGGGAAGAAATAAATTGGGTTAACCTTCAAGGTTTGTCTACCACAATCCATACTGAAGTTCACCTCCACTCTTGCTAGCAGGTCTATTAAGCAGCACAGCCAAGAACAACAGTGACTCTGTCACTGAGGTCACAGGACCCTTAAGAAGGGCCAGCTCTAGGGCAGTGCAACCAGTGTGACCGGGCGCTGACTTTGGGTGGAGACATTATGTTTACAAGTAAATTAAGGTTTTAAAATCGCTTGCTACCTCCTTCCTGGCCTCCAGCAATTTTCAGCAACAATAAAAATGTCATGATGACTGGGGTTTAATGTTCTTCCGACAGAGAGATCGGAGTTTTGTCTAGTGGAAGTTTTGACTCCAGTAACGGTAGCACATAGGGTTAATGTGCCTGCAGCATAAAACCTGTACCATGCAGATCACAAACTGCACATAATGTAAATAGGTTAGTGGGCTTCTGAGTGTGTGTGTGTGTAGGTGGCTCTGTGGGTGGCTCTATTTCTGTGTGGGTTGCTCTATTTGAGTGGCTCTGTGGGTGGCTCTGTGTGTGTGGGTGGCTTTGTGTGTATGGCTCTGTGTGTGCCTGCAAATGCAATAAATCTCGCATTTGAGAGTGATTAAGATATTCACATTATAAATAACAATGCAGTTTCTTTAAATGTTTTCAATACAAAAACATAAACAAAAATAATGTCATGAGCAATGCCAATAGCTCTAACTTTAACAATGCCGAGACCGTTGCATTGTAAATGCTTGATGTTTTGAGAGTCTGGTCACCCTAACTCAGAGGTCTTCAAACTTTTGGATGCCGGGACCCCCCTGTCAACATTTTGAGGCGTAAGGACCCCCTCCTGACAAAAATGTCTAAACCTGTTGACTAAATTGTGTGGGATGAAAATGTAAATGGAATTAATCCTGCCCGTGCTAATGAGAGAGTAAAAAATACGTTGCCCATGTGAGTGCACGGTGAGTGATGCAACTGTGTGAGAGTAGGACAAGAGGAGCGACTGCAGGGTGAGTGAGGTGGCGTATGAATTTGGGTGCAGATGCAAGTTCAGAATGGGATGAATGAATGTATGATTACTGATGGGCTTGTTTGAGTGAGGTGCATATTGAGTAGTGAGGGGGACAGGTGAGTGAAGTGTCACATGAGTGCAGGATGAGCAGTGTACTCGTGTGACTGCAGGTTGAGGTATAGGGTGAGCAGCACAAGTGCATTGTGAGTGTAGAGTGATCACTGTGAGTGCAAGGTGAGCGGGTGAATGGTGCGAGTGTATGGTGATCAGTGTGAGTGCATTCTGATCGCTGTGAGTGCAGGGTGAGCGTGAAAATGAAGGGCGAGAATGAGGAATGAGTTGTCTGAATGCAGGGTGCATTCCCAGACCCATGAAGTAACTCAGCATGTTATTGACGGCGACGTAGAGTTTAAGATCTAAGTTAAACTATTGCGGCATTAATCGGGGATCGAGGGTGAAGGAAATAAATAATGTGCTGATCCTGCAACAAACTTCCAGTCCTATGGTTAGGGTTGCCAGCAGATTATTTTGATGGCCCAGTCGGTACAAAAAAAAAAGCAGTCACCTAAAGCGGTATTTTCAGCGCTTATCTGTGCATACTTCCAACAGCAAATATAAATAGAAAGCACTTTGAATTGTGTTCTAGGGCTGCCGCAATGATCCATGACTGATAATTAAAGAGAATAAAGACAGAAAAGTCACATAACGAATGCATACATACTTTTTTATTTCTAAGTCTATTTATTACCAAGAGGAGATCTTTGCAGGCTCTTTAAACAAAACACGGCAGGCATTTTTCTTTTGGCAAGCCTACTTTGTATTCCTTTCCATGAAATGCATTCTCATTCTACAGCAGTAAATGTAAAATACAAATGTAAGGAATAGGCTGAGTGGGGACCCAGGGGGTACTGGAACCAGCAAAAAAAACCTAAGCCTCTGTAACCAGTTTGCAAAGGCATGTAAAAATGCAGATGGCCTTTAAAGACCTGTGAAAAACACGGGGGTGCCGGAGATAAGACTCCAGACACTGCCCAGTTGAGCCCCCAGCAGCTCGAGTTTCACTGCAGCAGCCCGGGCTGAGACACAGGACGGGGGAAGTGTGGGGGGGGGGGGGCTGAAGCCCTTGCGCCTGGGCAGAAGTGTGACTGGGAAGGCGCGACCCCCTTTGCATCGCTCCACAGGCCCCCTGGGGGTCGCGCCCCACAGTTTAAGTTAGGGCCTAACTTAAACCCAAGAGACCTCAGTCTCCCTTGCTCGAGCCCTGCTGGCCATCCTTCCGCACCCCTCTAGCCTTCATCTTCTTTACCATTGGAGTCCCGTTGGCGTTCCTCACCAGGGACCTGTGTGCCGTCCTCTCATGCATCCAGTCCGTAATAGGAAAGGAAGACGTCCCGACGGCCAACTTTCATCCAGCCCCTTTCCTGCACGTGGTAGAGGTCCACATTGCCACCGGAGTAGGCATCGCGGTGCGTGGCGTGAGTGACAGCTCTCTGTGCCAGGTCGTAGGCTTCCGGGATAGACATCTCGTAGTGGTAACCGGAATCCAACACGCCGTAGGCATAGGGTGACCCCGAGCCCACTGAAAACAGATGCCCTTTCAGACGGCTGCCATCACTGTACACATAGTAGAGCGCGGGGCCAGTGCGGTCCCAGCCGCACAGCGTGGAGGCCACGCACACGTCCGTGCCCCGGTAACGGTACAGCATGGTCGACAAGAGCTTGGCTGCGCCAGCCACTGTTAGCCGGTGCCCGTGGCGCAGCTCGTAGAGGCGGCACTCTCGCGCCAGCACCCGCACCCAGGTGGCGCAGTCCGCAGAGCTGCCGGAAGTAGTGGCTAGCAGGTGACTGTGTACGGGATGGACCTTCTCTGCGAACGGACAGGCCACCAGGGGGCCACAGGAGGCGCGGGTATCTGCAGCCACGATCACCCCGTGCTGGAAGGTGAAGGCCAGCGTGGTGGTGCCGTGTGTGGACTCAAGGCGGCAGCCTGGGGGGACATCGAGGCCCCTGCAGGCCGTAGGCAGCCATGCATCACTAGGGCTGATAGCTGCTGGACCCCGGGGTTCACTGAGCCCACACACTGCCTGTAGGGCCATGGTGCTCCAGCGCCAGTGTGACGAGGTCGCCGTGGCCCTTGTGGTTTATGCCTCACACTGCCCTGCTCTTGTAATGTGGGTCCACCCCTCACTGAACACACCCACCGACACGGCTTCTAGAGGCCCCGTGCCCCACGCATCCATCAACATGGCAGGTAATGGCTTTGGATTGAACATCACCAACACCTTGGACGCTTCCAAGTCCGGGTCACGCGTAGGGATACAATTCCAGGCGTCACGCTCAGTGAGTTCCAGGCGTCACGCTTAGAGGTAGCATTCCACGCAGCCAAACGTTACGTTACAATGAATCTTCACTATTTAGATAGCTGTGATATCATTATCCCTGCATCTCCCCACTCCCTCTTACCTAACACTTCACGACTGTCAGTGCTTATCCCAGGAGCAAGATAGGTATAGGAATTCAGAGGCAGTATGGAACATTAAATAACACTTGATAGCAACAATGCCCTGTCGGTGACTTACATTAGTAAAAAGAGAATCACTTCATTTAGAGGGAACTAAAAGAGGGGCACAATTGCTTACATTTTAAGTTACACGCCGTGGTGGCCTCTTGGCTCCAGCTCAGGCCCAGGCCCTTAAGGTGCCCTCAAGTAGGGGTTTCCGGTCAGCTGTGCCGTGTGCAGGTGTTCTCAGATAAGAAACCACTCCTCCTGGCTAGCATAGTCCAGTTCCTCCCCCGTCTCAAAGTAAAAAGAAACAAGCATTTGCAATGCAATAGGTCTCGCAGTTGTTAAGAGTTTGAGCTATTGGCACTGTAAATGGCAATGCCTCTTATTTATGTGTGGGTTTTTAAAACATAAATAAAAGGCATTGTCATATACAATGCCAATAGCTCAAACTCGTATAAAATGCGAGACCTATTGCATTGCAAATGCTTGTTTTAGTACCGATTGTTTGCATGTCAATCAGATTGCATGTGTTTGTTTCTAAGCAAGTTTTCTTGTATATGGCACACTCTCCAAATGGGTGTGCCTTTAGGTACTGTGCACACTCACCAAAACATGAAAGGTACCCCGTTAGTGTAATCTTAGGTCTGAGACAACGGGGATGTTTTTTTTTGCTTTCTGGAAATTTGACAAACCGTCGCCGAACCGCAGCAAAGTTATAAGTAATGGGAAATGTTATTGACCAACCCCTTCCTTAGCATTGCCCTGCTCTTGCTGAATTGACACAAAGCATGACATACCAACAGAAAACTAATACTTTCAAGTGCCAGCTACATTTTGTGCAGTCATCAAACAGTGCCAAACATAGCAAAAGAAGACTTGAAGCTCTCTCCCCTTTTTACTGATCCTCCTCCCTTATAGATCTACATGCATCTTGAGTGATCTAAACATACTGTCTGCTAAATTTCATGTATATGAATCCAACACTGCCAAAGTTATAAGCAAATCAACATATGTTTTTTCAACTGAAAATATATAGAAAAGTATTAACCCTTTCAAGCCCTCCTGGCACCATTTTAAAATGCTATTTTCTAAAAACACGTTCAGTGATTTGCGGTATAGGGGCAAGCACAATTTCCTATGGAAGCTCAAATGGGAAAACATCCCTTTTGACCTCCCCTCTTAACTTTCTTACAGTGCATGCAACTGGCAAATCAAAAAATGCCTTTTCTATTGAAAGTGCAGGTAAACCATAACTGCATGGTGCCAACTGGCATTGTGAAATATACACATTGGTGTTTTCACGAAAAAGACAAAGGTTAAAATGCAGCTGAAGGTACAAATAAAAAATAAAAATAAAAAACACTACAATTTGCAAGATTTCTTGTGTTTCTCACTGCAGCCATGCAAACCATAACTTCCACACCAGATGCAAAGCTTGCTATCTCACTCTTAATGAAACAGGCACAATTACAAATGCTGTAAATAATCATTCAGATAATATTGCAAATCACACTTGCAACTTTGACAGAAACAACTACAAACACAGTATCTTTAACTGGTTTGATTATGCGTGGTTACCGACATTTCGCTTTGAGGTGTTATAAACATTACATTTGGTGTGCGAGTTATGGTATTCATAGCTAATATAGGAGTTAAGGATTGTGCCCCTAACCACAACCTGCCTCAGATTGAGACCTTTAGATTGGTACATCATTTTCCATTCCAGATACTTCTCCTCCTTGTCCATGTGAAAGAAGGTTTCTCAGCTGTTCATGTAAGTAATCTTCATAAAGTAAGACTGAGTAGTGGAACTGTTAGGCACAAAGACTGGACATTGCTTGAGGGTTGCTACTTCTTTCCCAATGACTATGTTTGAGATGGAAGGCTCAGAGAAGTGCTTTCTCCATCTCTGAACCTGCATGAGTACCCGGGGCTTTCTTCACTGGTGACTAGTCAGAAGGAGTAAAAGCAGTTCAGTGTCGGCCAGGGCACAAGTTCTAAAAAAAGAAGTGGGGGGACGCTGACGTCACGACAGGAAGTGACGTCACGAAAGGTGGCTTGCACCATCAGACTCATTGCCTCCCCTCGCTCACCCCTTAGATGCGATTGCATCAGAGAAGCCAGCGCGTGAGCAGCGTCCTGAATGAGCTCCGATCTCGCCCCAGAGAGGCCAAAGAGTGAATGTGTGACTCCATTTGCTCCAGTTATCGAGAACCCGGTAAAATAAGTGGGGGGACTCCGTCCACCCGCGTGGTACCCCGACTCGAGCCCTGGTGTCGGCAGAGTTTAGCTTACAAGTTCATTCTTAAGGAGACAAAGGCACTCCCTGCACAGCAATTCAAATGTAGATCATTTAACGAAAGAATCTCTAAAGAAATGCAGCTCTAAGACGCATGCCTTGACTACTACCACTACAACTTGCTCCATGGGAATCGCACGCCCCATTAGAACACCCAGGTGTTTACCTTCTGGGCAGGAACAGGACCAAAATTGGCAGGCTATAAGTGAGGAGACTTCGGAGGACGCCCAAGTCCCACCCCTAAAAACTCAATCTTGGAGGTGGGAGTTTTCAGTTTGTTCAAATGCATCCAACTGTTGACAACAGGCAAGTAATCGCGGATGATAACCATGGGGGATTAAAATCTAACAGCAGTTCTGTAAAATCACAACACGTCCAAAAGGGTCAGGGCAAAAACCTTCTCAAGGCCCATTTGTGAATTGCATTAAATGAAAACTGCAGATTCTGGCTCGGGTGTTTTTAAACCAGAGGTTGACCGGCGATGTATGAAGATTGTTTATATAGTAGGAAAATATTTCAAAAGGCTGAAAAGCCTGTGCCAAATCAAACATTAAACAATGGTACCCTAGTCAAAACATTCCATTGTACGACATGAACCCGGTCTTTCAATCTACTCCATATTTTTCGGATCTAGCAGTAGTTTATACTTCACCTTACATGCCCTTTGCTCTACACACACTACAACAAAGAAGGTAAAACCTGCAAGAAATGCTGTCCAAACTGGTGTGCAGGGTTCTAGGTTGGAGGGCGTCTCCCTGGAAAATAATGCAATGTGCGAGGCTTGTTTTTACTTTATTTCACCATTGTAGCTTTTTTATGACGTGGCTTGAAAAGTGACTGCATAAAAACAGGCCGACTCGTTTCACATTGACTTTCACGGTTTTATTATATTTTGCATACGGTACTCTTGCTTTAATGGAAATGTGCTTATGTACGATATTGTCCACATGAAGCACACAGAGGTAATTTAATCAGTAGCTAGGCGTTGTATAAATGCATTAACACACTCAATGTGAGGCTGTTTCAAGATGCTGGTTGAGTCTGCCGTTATATGAATATTTCACGATGTTGCTGGTATGCAAAACGACTGGGTTCTATGCGGTAACTTTTGTCACACACAAAAAGTTGACGGTCTTTGGCGAATATTTTTTTATTCACACAAGGTTGCCCTTTACTTACAGGCTATAGTGAGGAGCCAAAGCAACAGCAGGATTAATGTTGCTAGCCAATGTTGTTTCTGTTGCAAGGAATGCAGTAAGTGTGCAGACTAGGCTAGCTGTTGTTACAGAGAGTTTACGATTAGGGCTCCTGGTTTTTTATGGCATTTCTTATTTTTTTACATTTTCGTCTGTATTTATCCATATTTACTTATTGCTCATTTTATATGTATTAATCTGTATTTATTCTGTGTTTAGTGTACACATTAAGCTGCAATGGGTATATTTCCCTATGTATTTAACTAATACAAATATACTCACATTTAAATATCCAACGTGTTCTATATATTTCCCATACAATGCAAGCATCTGAAAAAGTTTAGATAGTGGATCAACTCAAACATCTGTACATATACAGTTATTTAAACTACATTGTTTTTAACTTCCCTGCCTGTCAATCTGCACAGCTACTAACCAACCTCCTATGAGTCACAGTAGTGAGAATTGTCCAAAATAAGACACATATTCCGTATTTTTCCATAATTAAAAATAAATACAGACAGGAAAATTGATGGTTTCCTGTCTGTATTTATCTGTAAAAATCAGTAAAAACGCAAAACAGGGAGCCTTATTTATGATGCACAACTCTGATCTTCCAATTACAGTAAGGGGGACAGTACCTTACATTCAACCATCAGATGTAAAAGACATACACAACACAGCACAGACCCTCTAACCACGGTGGAGTACCACGCCACTGAACACTCATACATGCTACACACATTTCAGCCACAAAATGCATAAAATCACAAGTCCGATCATACACTCAGCAGTCCCTAAACATGAAAGTAACTCGATAAAAGGGCGTCATATTTCTCACACACACGTCTGCTTGTTGGCAACACGCCGAGCACCGAAAGAAGAGTTAAACATTTAAGTGATGCGATGCTACTACACTTAGATGAGACTGTGTTCGTTAGAAATGTCAAACAACAAACACAAACTCAAGGTTCAGATGAGCAACGGAATTGACACAACACTGCCGCCAGAGGCACCGGCCTGTGACCCTGGACTGTAATTATAACAAGCTTTAAAGATCTCATTGACAGACACTCCTGTGCAGACAGAAAGGGTGTTATGCAGCTGCAGCAAGGAGTTCCAGAACCAGTGTGTTTTCATAAGATAATTGTAGGACAGAAAAGAGGCGTGTTCCTGAAGAGAAAGGTCTGTGCAAGGTGCACTTTTTGAAAAGTGGGGTGCAGGGCTTTTTTTTTAGGATTATGTGTTTTGAGAGCTTTCAGTCATGGGTCACTATTGGGGACGGTAGCTGGGAGTGTTGACATGTATCCAGATTTCTCCTTCAACCACAATGTAAATTTGTGGGTGCGTCGAGGCGCTGAGCTGCAAAGGGGTGGTGCAGTATAAAACGTATACATAACACGTTAGCCCTTTGCATTGAATGAGCATATTAGCGCACATTATTAATCAGTTGTGCCAGCACTGTGAACACGCGTTTACGGGACCCCCGTTGGGGGTAGCTGTGCGCTTAATAAAATTCTGTTTATTATTATTATTATCTAGGGCGGCTATGTAGCGCTACTCACTCATGTAAATATGCTCTGTTAGGATCTTCGACATGAAGCCCGTTCCGGTGCCCACATTTGGCTCTCGAGATGCAGGCCGAGTGAGGGTAAAAAACATCAAAGCGCTTTGACGCTGCGAACATGTCTGCACAGAGACTCTGAGCCGATCCTGGGGGGAGGCCAGTTAGAAACACCGATGACAATAAATTGCGGGCATCAAAGGCCAAAGGGTGGTTTTAACAGTAGTGACGGGGGAGGGACTGGGAGTGATTTGTGGACGGAGCAGGCATAGACGGGAGGGAGGAGGTGGGTAAAACTTTTAAACGTGCACACAAGCTAACTTGCCCTTTTCCGACGTAAATAAGTATTTAACTATAAAGGAGAAGCACAATGTTTTTTTAGCAGCCACAAAATCATAAGGGGAAACACGCTGCTGTTCAAATGCCACAAAAGCACGAGTGCTAAAGTGTAAAAATGACAAGCGCGCACTGAAGTTTACGAGGAGGGAGTGGGAGGGGGGAGTGGGGGCGGGCACAGTGCAAATGGTGTGCACTTTGATGTCCTCCGTGGCCGCGCGGCTCACTGAGGACATCAAAGCAAGTGATCAGGCAGTGCTTTTCAGGCTGCCAAATGGTGCGTGCGCCCGGGGCACATGCACTGTAGTTGGCGGCCTGAAAAGCACTGTTTGCACTTCCAAAACTCGCTTACTATAAGTCTCGCCAGAGCAGCGCTAAAGCGCTGTCTCAGGCGAGACCTAAAAACACACACACACACATTCTCTCTCTCTCTCTCTCTCTCTCTCTCTCTCTCTCTCTCTCTGCCCCTCCTCTATTTCTCTCTTTGTTACCCTTGATTAGTTTAACTTGCATTTATTTTTTATTTGAGGTGTGTGCATGGTTTTATATGCAGTTACCCAAAGATTAACGAAAAACAATAAAATGGCTCTGAAAGTCCTTCACTGATCAATGAAAAGGAGGTCTGAGAGGCCTAAGGTGCGTCAGATGATCAACCATATATTGCCATTCATGGTTAAAGGGCATGAAATATGAGGTTCATTTTGGTACTTTTTAATCGTTTGAAGTCCATGACAACACAGGACCAACACCCAAGCATGCATCGCATATATGTACATTAGTAGAAGGGTAGTATAAAATAGTAGTGATTTCTAAAAAATAGTAATAGTGCAAGAATCGGAAATTCTACAGCCTGAAGTCTGTTGAATTTCAACCCAATGTTTTCTCTCTTGCTCTCTTCCCCTCTCTGTAACTTTCCTGTAGTCTTGCATTTCCTCTGGATTTTTGATGCTCTCCTGGATCGCTCTTTCTAGGAACGTTTTCAGTCTTCCTCTCTCTCGTTCTCATTTTCTTGTTCTCTTTCACACCCTCTTCCTTCTGCGTTCCTCCTCTGCTTATCATCCTGCAACCACATAGCACTTCCTCTCCCTTTTCAATCCTGACTTATCCATGGGCCTATTCTGCCTTCTTTCTTTAGATCCACCAAAGAGTCTTCCCTCCTCTGACTCTTCTCATCCCATCACTATCAACATCCTTAGCAACTTCTTCACTTTTGCTTCCTCCATCACAGTCCCTCGAACTCATCTCCCCTCTTACTTTTCTCCACCTCACTTCCCCATTGAAAATTATTTTGCTCTCATCATCATATTCTCCCTCAGACCTCCACCACTTTGGCCTAGTGGGCCTTTGACAAAAAGTCCTAGCAGAAGGTTTCTCCCAGGTGAACTGCAAGTGATATTTGTAAAGAACAGACGTCTCACAAAGGTAGAATTTTGGACAGGCCAACTTGAGTGGAAGCATGTTGCCAGATGGCCACCATGCTCCCTGCCAGCAGTTGGGTCTAAAATCAAAGGTAGTAGTACAGCCCCAATATTATGTGGTACATTACCACACTCCACGTTCCAAACATGAAATGTTACTTCAAAGGCAGTCGCAGTGCTGCACATTCCAAAAGACACACTAAACAACCAGAGTATAAGTACCATTTATGCATGTTTTCTCCCACACAAAACATATACAGCATTGGCAATAGCAATAGACGCTTACCTCAAAGACAGTACAGGTACAGCATGGGCAGCAGAAAGAGGAACCTAGGGCCCCCACTGACACCAACATTGTATGAAGGCTGGTGAGAGGAGCAGAGTAATGCCATGAGGATCATCCCTGCATTAAAGTCTTGTGTTTGAAGATAGGGTTAGTGCAGAAGTCTGCTTTGAGGTCCCCAGCAATATATGCCGAAGGGGAGAGTTGAGGTGGATGCCAGCTTACAGTGTTGGGTAAGTGGTCTCCTGCTTATGCCTCTGTCATCTCCCAGAACTCCTCTGTCTTGGCCCATTTGCCCTGGTCAGTCAGGTGATTGAGACCTATGATGGAGTGAGCACTGGACCCAAGTCTAGGCTCTTACAGCGTGGCGCTGAAGAAAGCGCAAAAGGAATGGGTGAAAAGCTTGAATTACTCTCTACCACTGGAAACAGCTTGAAGCTGCATTCCAGTCCATCATTTTTTTGCTCGTCATGCCATCTCTGACAGGAACCAGCCATGCTCCAATATTATGCTTCAATATTTGCATCACTGTGAATAACATGTTCTAACCTTAACTCAGTGATATCCACTTTATCACCTGTGAAAGGTTGGACAGCCCTGATTGAATTCCAAATCTCTTCAGGTTTCTCAATGATATCTTTAGATAGCACAAAAATGGCATATATACATACCTACATACACCCAGCTGTATATAATGAGCAGTAAGCAGGCTTTTATATGGAAGGTTTATTTTTTATTTGATGTCAAAACATAATGTTTCTTTTGTGCATTTTACTTCTAATAGTGCTGCGCAATATCACCGGCTTAACAGCACCAAGTAATAAATACAACTCTATAAAGATGTACGTTATAATTCAATACATTGGTCTTATTTTATGGACTTTTCTGTGGAAAGCAAATTTCTTTTGGCATAGCACAGCCTTTTAACCGCCATGTGATGGGTATTTATTGTATCTCGCATATTGAAGTGGAAGTGTTGCTGGATACTCCTGCTATCAACTTGTTGATGGGTGTGATAATGGCATTTTTTACCCCTACCAATTTCCACCAAGCCACATTAAATATGGTAAGTCATTGTTTTTTGTTATGGCATTGAAATAATCATGTATATAAGACAGGAAGGCAGCAGCGATTTTAGAAAGTAATAAAATCACCTCGTAGCTTGTCTGGGATCTAAACCGTCATTGTAGGGAACACTTTAGATGTAACTGAAGATTAAGCCAGTACCCTCAACCCTGACAGCGCAGGTCACAGAATTTGAGGTGGGAGGTGGGGGGAAGGGGGTTTCGCGCGCCTGTCTAGGACCGTGCATTCACACTCACTGACCCTGTTCCATGTCACTCGGAATTACTTTCCTGGCCCGTTTTTATGGCCTTTAACTGCTGCATGTAAATGAAGACAACCTAGAAAGGCGCCGTTTGCGCTTCCAAGCTGTCATCATTTACATGCAATTGCAGACCATTCGTGCCCCCCTGGGAACACTTCCACGGCCCCCCAGGGGGGCGCGCCCCACAGTTTGAAGACCTTTGGTCTAAGGTATTGAGGTTTCACGGAAGGCTTTAAAGGAGCTTACTCGTAAAGACAATAGTAGTGTGTCTGTAGTGAATGAGAATACAATTTTAAAACAAAACAATAATTTAAAAAAACACTAAAAAGAAAGAGTTCAAAGGTGGATTTTTCTCACAGAAAAACATTTGTTTTAAGTGTGGCTATCCTAACCATGGTCCTTTTGCAAAAGTGTGCCAGTCGCCCGAGACAAAGTCAACACAGTTCCAGATGGAGATTTGTGTGACAGTTCGGATGAAGAACAAAACTGTTTGAGAGGTGTGAGGGACATGGTTGTCGTTGTACAGGATGATGAGTCTAATTGTGTAGACCCTTATGAAACCATTGATATGGATGGTAACCTTTCAAGACTTCTCATTGATTCTGGTGCCAGAATGACAATGGTGACTGAAGAACTGTTTGCTGAGAACTGGGGGAAACAAGAGTTATTTCCACCCGACAGAAATCCTGTAACTTATGATGGGAGAAAGATTGAATTGTCTGGGTATTTTGAGTATTATCTCAAGTTTAAAACTCGAACTATTTTTGGAAAAGTATATTTTGCAAAAAAAGGTCTTAACATTCTTGGGTGGTACCATCAAGGCCTTTTTGGCATGACCCTGAGACCTGGTAAAGATGTTCAGCTTTCATTAGTTACTGATTGTGAAGAAAACAAAAGTTCTCATGACAATGTTGATAACAGTTCTAAGTGGATTGAACCATTTCCCACAATTTTTGATGACAAACTGGGTAGAATTAAAGGTTTTAAACATAAAATCAAAGTACAAAACGATGTCACACCCGTAAAACACAAGTTGAGAAATGTACCTTTTAGTGTGCATGTAGGAGAGTAGGATCTGCACTTATGTTGCCGCCACTTTTTGTTCTGATGTTAACACTGGTTTCTGGCTATAGTCTGGCTGGGTCCCTGCTAATCAGGGCCCCAGTCTCTCTGTTTTCTCTAAACGACTTGGTGTGCATATTAGATGCACTAGTGATTGGATACTGTGGTACCTTAGGAGCCCCTAGTATATGGTACCTAGGGCATAGGCACTTCACAGGCCTACCAGGGGCTGAAACATGTATTATGCCACCACTGGGAAGCAGACTCAATCTGACACCACAGGCCTGCTACTGAAGCCTGGGTGAGGTAGTGTTAGCACTCCTCACTGAGGTATAGGTTCCTATATCTCACCATACACACACATACAAACCTATCAGCCACCCCTAAGGCAGGCCCTATCAATTCTGAGGGCAGGGTGCTTGGTTTACAATGTGAGGGGGTGCCTCTGGATGAGCAGGACCCCTCTGCAGCTGGCAGAGTCTATTCTCTGTGGCTGTTTGTGGATGCGGTTAAACCATATACTCTTAAGTGCATTATAAATGCTAACTTTGGAATGACTGCATCAAAACATGTCGTGTTTGGTGTCAAATAACTTGGAATCATACCCCCACATCAGTGCATGATGTGGGAGTATGATCCCACCCTTCTAGAGGGGACGAACTGTACCTACTGTGGTAACACGGTAGAAATCTGAAAGAGCCCTGGCATCACAAAATAGATGCCACCAGCAGACACTGGGGTGCCCTCCTGCTGCTGACTGAAACTCGCAGTGGAGGAGGCCCAACAATAGGCATCCTGTCACAGGGAGGTGTCACCACCTTCCAGACAGGATTTCGTGTATTGGGGCTGGGTGGGTGCAATTCTAGAGTGCTTTGAAGTCCTGCACTGGGGAGCAGTAGGCTCCTCTGTGCATATGCCAGCTCAAACCGGTTAAGGGGCTACCTGTCCCTGCTCTGGCATGAAACTGGACAAAGGGAAGTGGGTGTAACCACCCCCTATCCTGACCCTCCCAGAGGAATGGTCATAAAGCTAGTCCCTCCCTTTCTTTTAGTATAAGATAGGGAACCCTTGCCATTGCAAACTAGATATCCCTGGACAACGCTTTACAAGAAGAATCCTGGCCCTTCGATGTTCCACTACCTTTGGAAGACGGAATAATCTCCCTTGGAGTCAAGGAGTGACTCCCCTGCTTGGCAGGCACCAAAAACTCTAATCAACTGTCGCAAACTTTCCCGCTCCCACCGGAGTACGAAGTCCCTGCAGCCCCGGACATGGATTTCCTGACTTCGCGATGGACATTGTGAGTCCCCAGCAGAGCTGAGATGAGTGGACCCCACGAGTGACGAGGAACAGCAATAACCGGGTACCGTGCACTGTTGTCAAGTGCAACCCCTTCACAACGTTCTACGAACTTGTGCATTGGACCATTTGTGGCCCAAGCCTCCAGCAGGTTTTGCAGTGAAAATCAGAGGCCTACTCCATCCCAAGTGACCGTGGGCTCCTGTGAAGCATTTCCTCACGAGGCGTCTTTGCGATCCCTTGCCCATTGGCTTGTGGTTCCCCCGAAGATTTTCTGATCAAACCAAAGGGCTCCCCTGGTTGCTCCAGGCCTGCCCTCACTCACCCTCGCTGGGTGAGGCCCTCAGACTTTGCTGGTCTGCACAGCTGACTGTATTCACTTTCCATGAGACTTGCTGTTGCCAAGACTTGTTGGCTCCAATCCGGTTGCCGACACCTCAGTAAGCTGCAGACTTTGTGGGACACTCCGAATCCAGCTGCTGGTTATCGTCGATGCCTCCTGGTCCTCGTGAGCGAAGAGTCAAAACATCCTTGATCACCTGAAATCACCCGACTTCCATGGGCATCCATCTTCCTGGCAAGTGACTGTGAACACTGTCCCTTCTGCTTTCAGGTCATCTTCATCCTGAATCCACCCTTGGATTCCACCGGACACTTCTTCAGTCTTCGCAAGCAGCAAATCTTCTTTGGCTTCCATAGAAAACAGCGACGCGACCCGACACCAAAAGACACCTATGCAGCCGGCTTCCTTGGCTGAAGTAACTCGTGCACTCTGGTGCCCTAGTGTGTGTTGGCCCTCGACTTACTTACCTTGTAAGTGGCTTGCTTGTAGACTTCCTCGAAGTAACCTGAAACTTTAAAAATCCAACCGCGACTTGCTCCATTGAAATCAATAGGGAACCCGCGGCTGTGTTCTCACACTGCACGCGTCTCCCGTGGGTCTTTTAATTACCTGCTTTTGCTGCATTCGTGAAGCCCCAGCGATTCTACAGGCCCTAGGCCTTGTCCCCTTGCAAGTCGACTTTCCTAAACCTCTTTTTTAGTATATGGTCTGGTACGCCCCTAGGGCCCCAGCCATATTTGTGCTTAACTTATTGTGAAACATTGGTATTTGAATGTGTTCCTGACTTCTAATCTCATAAAGAGATTAGTAGAGTGTGTCTAGAAATAAATACATATATATTTGATATATATACCTTTGTGGTGTCCTTTCATTTGGTAATTCAAGAGATTATAAGGTAAAACAAGCTGCTTTACATTCCTCAGAGACTTAGCATGAAGGCTGCTCTCCACAGCTACCACTAGGATAGCTTTCTTTAAAAGGTTATCTTAAATCTGTCTACCATAAGAGTAAAATTGGACTGGTGCAAGGTGGCCACTATAACTAGTCACCAGCATATGCCAGGCCAACTTCTCACAGTGCGAGAGGACTTAGCAAAGATTCTGAAGAAGATGTGTAATGAAGATGTGATAGAACCAATTGAGTCTTCTTTATGGTTGTCTCCTTTAGTTATTGCCAGGAAGAAGAATGGGCAATTAAGAGTCTGTGTTGACCTCAGGAGCCTTAATAAGGTCATTTGGATTGACTCTCATCCCCTACCTAGAATAGATGACACAATCAGTACATTTTCAGGTGCTTAGGGGTAGATTACCCGCAACGGTTAAACCGACCGCCCGCCATAGGTGCAGCGGTCCCGCCGTTGGCATTGGGATGATTCCACATTTTTTATATTGTGGCGGGTGGTGTTGCAAGCAGCACCCTCCGCAAAATAAAAAATGCATGTTGTGCATGCAAATGTTGGGGGGTACCATAGGTACCCCCCATGTGCACCCTCATCACCCTGGGAGCCTGCAACGGGCCCCTGAATGCAGATCCGCATGCCTTTACATGGCGGCATTGCCGCCATAGAAAGGCTGATCTCTGCAGTCATCTTAATATGGATGGCGGAGTCTTGCAGACACCATATTAAACACTTTTTCCACCCGGTCGACGAGTGGATGTTCTTTCCGTCCGCCGAGGTCCCCCCGCATCGTAATGTGGAGGGGGGGAAATAGGAGGCGGGTGGTAGAAATTGGCGGGCGGATCGCCACCGCCATGCGGGCGGTGGCGATCCGCCCGCCAACATAATCGACCCCTAAGTTTTTTTCAAAAATTGATTTAGCATCTGCTTATCATCAAGTAGTACTTGATGAGTCATCACGCCATCTTACAGCCTTTGTGTCGCCCATGGGTACCTTTCAGTTTGAAAGGATGCCTTTCGACCTTGCGTCATCAGTGGCTGTTTTTCAATGTGGTTTAGAAAATGTTTTAAAAGGAGTTGAAGGTGTTGTAACTTTCCAAGATGACATCCTAATCGCGGGAGAAAATTTGTTCATTCACAACAAATGCACGCGTACAGTTTTAGAGAGGTTAGAAAAGTTTGGAATTATTGCCAATTGTGGGAAATGTGAGTTTGCCACTATTGAGTATCTGGGTCATGTAATGTCCAATAAAGGGGTTGAACCTAGACCTGGATTAGTAGATGCCATTGCCAGAGCTTCCACTCCAAAAAAGTAAAAGAGAATGTTGCTTCATTTTTAGGACTTTGTGAGTTTTTTTCCAAATTCATTCAAAATGTCTCTGCTAAAACTGTCATGTTAAGAGAACTGTTGTAAAAAGAGAAAGAAATTGTCTGGGAAAGAAATTGTCAAGAAGAATTTGAAAGGTTGAAAAAAGAAATTATATCAGCGGGTGTTCTTGCACCTTTCGATTCTGCTCAGGAGTGCATCATCACGGCTGATGCGAGTAATGATGGTTTGGCAGCCACTATTGCTCAGATGAAGGGACAAAATGAAGTGACTATTGGTTTTGCTTCTAGGTCTTTGAGGTTGAATGAAAAAGTTTTCTCTGTCATTGAGAAATAACTTTTGGGTTGTTGTTGGGCAGCTGAACGATTTAAATGTTCCATTTGGGGGAGAAAATTTGTTCTCAAGACTGATCATAAACCTTTAGTACGTATCTTAAGTGGTTCTGTTATTAAAGATCACACACCAAGAATAGCAAGATTAAGTTAAAAACTTTTACAATATAATATCACTGTTGAACATATTCCTGGTGGTAAGAACATTAGGGCGGATTATCTATCTCGCTCACCCTTAAGTTTTACTGATTATCCTGAGAATAACGATGAAAATGATGCAGAGTGTCTAATTGCAAGTGTTGATGTTTGTCATGACATTCCTTTCACTGCACAAGCGTGGAATTCTGAATCTTTAAAAGATGTTGAACTGGAAAATGTAAGGAAATATGTGATGAATGGATGGCCTAAAGAAAAGGCTCTATGAACTTATTTTAAGGTATCTGATGAATTGTCAATTGAAGAAAATGAGATGTTGGTACAGGGGGATACATTTATTCCACCTGTTTGTTTAGGAGACAGGATCATTACGTATGGACATGAGGGACACTTAGGCCAGACCATAACTAAAAGGAAAATCAGAGACAGTTATTGGTGGCCAGGGATGGATTCTGCTATTATTGCTAGTGTTCGAGCCTGTGTTTTTTGTGCTACCAGTGATAAAGGACTCAAGACTGAAGCGGTTCCACTCCAGCCTATCAGTTTACCTGAATCTGTGTGGTCCAAGCTCGCCATTGATTTCATTGGACCTTTCAGTGTTCTACCATGCAAGTTTAAATTTGCCATTGTAGCTGTTGATTATTATAGTAAATGGTGGGAAGTTACATTTGTTGAAGAGCCAAACACGTCTGGCGTTATCAAGTTTCTAGGCCTTGTCCCCTTGCAAGTCTATTTTCCTAAACCTCTTTTTTAGTATATGGTCTGGTACGCCCCTAGGGCCCCAGCCATATTTGTGCTTAACTTATTGGGAAACGTTTATATTTGAATGTGTTCTTAACTTCTAATCTCATAAAGAGATTAGTATAGTGTGTCTAGAAATAAATACATATATATTTGTTATATATACCTGTGTGGTGTCCTTTCATTTGGTAATTCAAGAGATTATAAGGTAAAACAAGCTGCTTTACATTCCTCAGAGACTTAGCCTGAAGGCTGCTCTCCACAGCTACCACTAGGATAGCTTTCTTTAAAAGGTTGTCATAAACCTATCTACCATAAGAGTCGAATTGGACTGGTGCAAGGTAGCCACTATAACTAGTGACCAGCATATGCCAGGCCAACTTCTCACATTGGTGGCAGCGGTGGGATTCCAGCTTGCCATTGTTTTACCAGAAAATCTCTATTTGAATTACTAACTGAAAACCACTAAAGGTACTCAAGGTACATATAAAAGTCAAGCTTAGTATCAATAAGTTCTACTGAACTTAAAGTTGTTTGTGAAGGGATAGCACACCCTTGCTACAGCTCAAGCTAGGATCAGTAGGCCACAAACTAGTGTAGGTAGTGGAACACTGCATAACACTAGAATGTCCTCAAGGGATGGAGCCAGTGGGTCCACCCAACCTCAGTATAAGAACATGACCTTCTTTGACTTGAAGGCCATGTGTGTTGCAAGACACCTGGGGTTAGGACAGAGTCCCTCCACACTACACCTGATAAATCTACTGATAGCAGATGATCTTAGACTGGCTCTAGGAGCTAGTGGATCTGGATCAGGGGGTGGGTCAGCCATAGTCTCTGGGTCAGATGATGAAAATCAAGATGACCTGGAGTCTGTGATTGAAGGGCCAGACCCACAAGGGTCTGCACAGGACAGAGGAATTCTCCCTAAGAGAGCTGACAGAGTGAAAGAGAGGCCTAGGTCCCCCTCAAGGGAATCTAACCACTCATACCACTCTGACAGAGATTCTGTCCACCAGAGGAACTCATACTCTAATAGAAGAGAGACCTCCTCTGAAAGACGGTACAAGATGCTCCAGTATGAGGAAGCTAGGCTTGCCCTAAGAACCATCAATTTGCCTTAGATAGAGAAGCCTTTGAGCTCCAGAGAGCTTCTAAGAAAGAGGGGTTAGAACCCCCTGGTGGCGGCAACAGTGTCCCTAGAGGCAGAGATTACATTCCAGACCATAGGAACCTGTCCAAGGTTGTTCCTCCCTACCAGAGTGGGGATGATATCCACAAATGGATAACAGCTATGGAGAGGGCCTGTAAAGTTCAACAGGTCCCCCAGAAACAGTGGGCAGCAATCTGGTGGCTCTCCTTTTCAGATAAAGGTAGAGATAAGCTCCTCACTGTTAGAGAAGAGGATACTGATGATTATGATGTTTTGAAAAGTGCATTAATAGATGGGTTTGGCTTAACCACTGAACAGTACAGGTTGAAGTTCAGAGACACCCAAAAAGCACAGAATCAGGACTGGACAGACTTTGTAGATTGTGCAACCAAGGCTCCGGAGGGTTGGCTGGTTGGTAGTAGAGTAACTGATTTTATTGTATAATCTTATAATGAGAGAACAGATCCTTAATAATTGTCAAAACCAGTTGTTGCATCAGTACCTGGTGGACTCTGATCTGACCTCTCCCCAAGAATTGGGAAAGAAGGCAGACAAATGGGTCAGAACCAGGGTGAAGCAGAAAACCCAGAACCAAGGGGGTGGCACTAAGAAGGAGGATCCTAAAGGCTCAGAGAAAGATGGGGATAAGTCAAAAGACCAGAAGTCTTCACAAGGGCCCCAAAAATCTGCATATGGTGGGGATTCACAGTCTACAAAGGTAAAAGGCCAAAAGAAGCCCTGGTGCAAATTCTGTAAACAGAAGGGGCACTGGTCTTCTGATTGTACCAAGTCCAAAGACCAAACCACCACCACTCAAGCCCCTAAGGCAACTGTTCCCCCTAGTACAGGTATTGGTGGAGGTGTTAATCAGAATAAGGGTGTAGTAGGGTTGACCCTGGGTTCTGATGTGGACTCTGGCCTAGTCAGAGAAACCACACAGGCAATGCTGGTTTGTGAGGGAGACATTGACATGTCCTTCCTTGTGAGCCCCAGTAATCTGGGCAAATATAAACAGCAGCCTATAATTAATGGCAAACAGTCTTTGGCATTCAGGGACACAGGTGCTAGTGTCACCATGGTGACAGAGGACCTAGTGGACCCTGCACAGATCAATGTAAGCAATGTCATGACCAACCATAGTCTGGCAGTTGTGAATTTCTCCTAGGGAGGGGTACCTGGCCTCAAAAAGGTAGTAGTCAGTGCAGACCTCCCTGTCGAATGTCTATTGGGCAATGATCTGGAGACTTCAGCCTGGTCTGAAGTGGAGTTATGGACTCATGCTGAGATGTTGGGCATACCTGCAGAGGTATTTGCTGTGACCAGGTCACAGGCCAAAATGCATAAAGCTGAACCAGCTCTGGATCCTGAAACTATGGACCAGATGCTACCCAAGAGGAGGAGCAGTAGGGTTAAAGCAGTGCCTTACCCTCTGTCTCAGATCTCAAATATCCCTCCTGAGGGAGGAGAAGCAGAGCCTGAAGAAGGAACTGCCCCAGAGGAACCTGAGCCTGGTCAGGTTGAGTTCTTGGGGGCAGGGGGCCCTTCCAGGGAAGATCTGAGTAAGGAGCAACAGTGCTGTCCCTCTCTTGAATCCCTCAGACAGCAGGCTGCTGCTGAGGCTGCTAGGAGTGCTAGTGGGTCCCATAAAGTTTATTGGGATGAGGGACTCCTACATTCTGAGGATAGAGATCCTACCCCTGGAGCCACCAGGAGGTTGGTAATACCTCAGAAGTTTAGGGGGTTCTTCTTGACCCTAGCACATGATATCCCATTGGCAGGACACTTGGGCCAAAACAAGACCTGGGACAGGCTTGTTCCACATTTTCATTAGCCACACATGTCAGAGGACACCAAGGAGTTTTGTCGCTCCTGTGTCACTTGCCAAGCCAGTGGCGAGTAAGGTGGCACTACAAACGCCCCCCTGATACCACTACCTGTGGTGGGGGTTCCCTTTGAAAGGGTAGGGATTTACATTGTTGGTCCCCTTGACCCTCCAACAGCATCTGGGCACAGGTTTATTCTGGTGGTAGTGGATCATGCACCAGGTACCCAGAAGCAATTCCCCTCAGGACCACCACAACCCCTGTGGTGGCAAGAGCCCTCTTTGGATTTTCTTCAGAGTGGGTTTCCCTAAGGAGGTTATATCTGACAGAGGTACAAACTTCATGTCAGGGTATCTAAAAGCAATGTGGAAGGAGAGTGGTGTAAACTACAAGTTCACTACTCCCTATCACCCACAATGCAATGGGTTCGTTGAAAGTTTCAACAAAACCCTAAAGGGAATGATTAAAGGCCTCCCAGAAAAGCTTAGGTGAAAATGGGACCTTTTACTTCTCTGCCTTCTGTTTGCATACAGGGAGGTCCCACAGAAGGGGGTTGGCTACAGCCCTTTTGAACTTCTGTTTGGGCACCCTGTCAGAGGTCCATTATGTTTGCTGAAGGTGGCTGGGAGTTACCTCTCAAACCTCCAAAACAGGATGTTATGGACTATGTACTTGGTCTCGGCTCCTGGATGGCAGAGTACATGAAGAAGGCAACCAAAAACCTTGAGGCTAGCCAAGAATTACAAAAAGCTTGGCATGACCAAAAGGCTGTCCTGACTGTTTATCAGCCTGGCCAGAAAGTGTGGGTGTTGGAGGCTGTGGCCCGAGCAGCTCTCCGGGACAAATGGAGTGCCCCCATACAATTGTTGAGAAAAAGGGAGAGGCCACCTACTTGGTGGATCTTGGAACTCCCAGGAGCCCCCTTAGGGTGCTCCATGTCAACAGATTAAAGCCATATGTGGACAGGGCTGACATGGGCTTGGTCATGGCAACTGATGAGAAACAGGAGGAGGAGAGTGACCCTCTCCCTGACCTGCTCTCACAGAACCCTGATGATGGGTCAGTTGATGGTGTTGCTTTGGCAAGCAGCCTCAATTATCATCAGCAAACTGAATGCAGACAAGTTCTGCAACAGTTCAGACATATGTTTAGCCTGACCCCAAGTCAGACTTCCTGGTGCACCCATGAGGTGGACACTGGAAACAGTCTGCCTATAAAGAGTAAAATCTACAGGCAACCTGACCATGTCAGGGATTGTATCAGGACTGAAATCCAGAAAATGTTGGACCTAGGTGTAATTGAGCCTTCATATAGCCCATGGGCTAGTCCAGTAGTCCTTGTGCCTAAACCTCATAACCAGGGTGGTAAGAAAGAAATGAGGTTTTGTGTTGACTACAGAGGCCTCAATGCAGTCACCAATTCCCAGGGCAGATGAACTGATAGATACTTTGGCCTCAGCCAAGTATCTTAGTACATTTGACCTAACAGCTGGCTACTGGCAAATCAAGTTAGCTGATGATGCCAAGGCCAAAACAGCATTTTCAACCCCTGGTTGGCACTATCACTTTGTGGTGATGCCCTTTGGTTTGAAAAATGCACCTGCCACTTTTCAGAGGTTGGTGAATAAAGTTCTGACTGGTATGGAAACTTATTGCTCAGCTTATCTAGATGATATTGCTGTCTTTAGTTCCACCTGGCAGGATCACCTGGTCCACCTCAGAAATGTTTTGGAGGCCCTGCAAAAAGCAGGCCTCACTATCAAGGCCACTAAGTGCCAGATAGGGTAGAGTCAGGTTGTGTACCTGGGCCACCTTGTAGGTGGAGGCCAGGTTCAACCATTGCAGAGCAAAATCCAAACCATAATGGAATGGGTAGCTCCAACAACCCAGACACAGGTTAGAGCCTTTTTAGGCCCGACTGGGTACTATAGGAGGTTTGTTAAGGGATATGGATCTATAGTGACCCCCTTAAATGATCTGACCTCTAAGAAAATGCCAAAAAAGTTTCAGTGGACAGCTAGCTGTCAAAAGGCATTTGATGACCTAAAGCAGGCAATGTGCACTTCCCCCATCTTGCAGAGTCCAGACTACAAAAATAAGTTCATTGTCCAAACAGATGCTTCAGAGCTGGGTGTGGGAGCTGTACTGTCTCAACTTAATGATGAAGGTCAAGACCAGCCAGTAGCTTTCATAAGCAGAAGGCTGACCCCTAGAGAGAAATGTTGGTCAGCTATAGAGAGGGAGGCCTTTGCTGTGGTGTGGGCCCCGAAGAATCTGAGATCATACTTGTTTGGCACTCACTTCATAGTTCAGACTGACCACAAGCCCCTCCTATGGCTCAAACAGATGAAAGGTGAAAATCCTAAACTGCTCAGGTGGTCCATTTCCCTACAGGGGATGGACTATACAGTGGAACATAGACCTGGGACCCAACATGCCAATGCAGATGGATTCTCAAGGTATTTTCACTCAGAACACGAAGACTCAACTGGTCAAGGTTAGTTTAGTGTCCCTGCGTTTAGTGGGGGGTTGTGTAGGAGAGTAGGATCTGCACTTATGTTGCCCCCACTTTTTTTTCTGATGTTAACACTGGTTTCTGGCTATAGTCTGGCTGGGTCCCTGCTAATCAGGGCCCCAGTCTCTCTGTTCTCTCTAAACGACTTGGTGTGCATATTAGATGCACTAGTGATTGGATACTGTGGTACCTTATGAGCCCCTAGTATATGGTACCTTAGGTACCTAGGGCATAGGCACTTCACAGGCCTACCAGGGGCTGAAGCATGTATTATGCCACCCCTGGGAAGCAGACTCAATCTGACACCACAGGCCTGCTACTGCAGCTTGGATGAGGTAGTGTTAGCACTCCTTACTGAGGTATAGGTTCCTATATCTCACCATACACACATATAAACCTATCAGCCACCCCTATGGCAGGCCATATCAATCCTGAGGGCAGGGTGCTTGGTTTACAATGTGAGGGGGTGCCTCTGGATGAGCTGAGGAAATATGAATTTTGTGATCAGTTATGTCCCCTATCGTAGACCCCAACGGCTCCATGTGCATGCTATAAGTACATGTATGTTCCCTCCAGTTCCAGTTTTGAAGACGCAAATATATGTGCGTCCACCGTCAACATGTCCTCTTTCAGATCCGCCATGAATGGGTCAAATATTCCATTCCTAACTATGAAAGGCCACCGACTTTATGTGGTTCACTTTCCACATTTTACAGAATCAGGCGAGTAGGCCCAGAATTCTGTCATCAAGCCTTTTCCTGCCTTCTGCCTCTGAAAGCTCCAGTCTGAGCCTGCATCTGTATCCATGAACTTTGTCCTACTCCCTGCGCGGCTAACGATGCCTGATCCAGCCTGTTGCCTGCCAAAAACTGTATTTCACCTTCAAGATTATCTGCTCCGCTCCTCATCCCATGCATTCCTGTCTAGTAGTTTAGGTAAACACTCCTCCAGCTACCGTGCAAAGGGCCAGGCCTCGCTGTCCTCATGCAAGTAATTCATAGCCCCTGTTACCATGGAATATTCCTACCCCCTCGCATCTCATGTAGACACTTAGACGCTTGTACACGCACTAACAGTCAGTATAGAATAGATTCTATCCTAGAGACCTTTTCTTTTGGATAACACAGTTCTTTAAACATAGGATATTAGATATGATTTGGGATTAGGTTGACATGACCCCCCAGACTTCTGTCTCCACATGTAGAGCTAAATGTCAAGTCCCCTTCACCCTCTAGTTGCACGTCAATCACACGTCATGCGGCTGCGCGCGCATCTCTGCCAAATATTTCTGCTGACATTGCAGGATTCTCTTATGGATCCACCCACTTGTGACATCATGTATAATGACGTTATCTAAGTTACGCCTCTATGTCCGCCTTTTTAGTTACGTATGCATATTTTATCTGTATTATCAGCTGTTACGCCTCCTGCATCTGTTTCACTGTAATGCATTTCCTATAAAACTGATTATCTGTCAATAATGTATGCCTTTCCTTCCTGAACTTTCGTGGTGATGGAATTTGAAGCCTGCAATTCGAATTGTATTTCCTTTGTAAAGGAATAAAGCCTTTTAGAACCTCTAATACCACGGATTCTGCCTCTTGTATTTACTGAGTTATTCTTACTAGACTTTACCGAATAAAAAATAGTACCGGTAATGAAATATTTACCACATAAATTGGCGCCCGAACAGGGACACTTTCTCATCTCACGCGCCGGAGGTGCGTTGCAGGCCCGGTCTCCTGCCACAGCTGAACGGACAAAAACGCGTACCTGCAGGATTTCCTGTATCTCCCTCCGGCCAAGCGGGGGCGACTGAGGCTGCGATCAACACCCAGACGAGGCGGTGAGAAGTGCGAAGTATCCCGACCAGAGCCTAGCTGAGAGAGCAAGATCCGAGGTATACAGAGGCCCACCAGGTTCCGAAGTTCCGAGTCCAGTCGAGTCGAGTCCAGTCCGGTCCAGTTTCAGTTCCGTTCCGAGGCCTTCCGTTCCGAGCTACCCGGTGAGTACCATTACCGGGGAGGCATTTAACGTGCACATAGTCTGTGCCGGTCAAGACGGGTTTGGGTACACAAATCCGGTCTGCACTGTTTCAGCAGTGTATCTGTACTGTTTAGCAGTATATCTAGTATGTCTTGCATATAAATAAGTATTATCTAGTGTCAGTATTATGTCAGTAACTAGTTTTCTATTAGTTATCATCGTTCGTTAAACTGTTAAGTGTTAAATGTTTTAATACGTTTTATACATATTGTGGTGTGAATGACTGTTCATTATTGTGTTTATTGTATAAAGTGTGTCCTAGTAATAAGGTCTAAAAATGCCCATCTTTTCGAAATTAAGACAGATCAAAACTAGAAAAGGGGTACTCGAAGAAGCTGTTCCCATCCCACCTAGGGACACTCCAGGGTACTTTATGCATCATAAGCATGGCCTAGATGCCGTGTTATTTCTTGATTTATGGGTGGACTACACCAAGGATTTGCCAGAAAGTCAGAGATGGCCCGCAGCGGGGACCTGGGATGCAGATAGCATCATGAGAGTAGAAGAAGAATTATGGAAAAAGAAAGCCAGACAGTCACAGAAAGATGCCATTGAATTATGGCGTAAAGAATCATATAGACGTACAGAAAAAGCGCTCAGACAGGAAGAGAAAGGTAGAGAGAATTCAAATAAAACCCGATAAAATCTATTAATTGAGGAAGGTACCCGAGTAAAATCAGAACAAGTAGATAGACAAAGAAACACTCTTATGAATGGTATGTATCCTCTTCTGGCCGAAGGGTTACCTAAGGCTACCCCGGAAATACCAAAAGACTTGACTCCTCCATTGCTCCCGATAAAAGCACATCCCAAAACACATCCCAAAACAGCAAAGGACGTTTTCCTTTCCTCCTATTTAGATGACGTAGCTCCCGAGTATGCTAATGCCATATCACACACACCGCTTGCCGATGGTGTTCAACACCAAGAGCATCCGTCTGTATCCCCGCAACAACAAACTCCTACACAAGTTCCCACAGGTCCGTCCGTTTCTACGGTTTTTCCCACATCTACAATTTCTATCTTACGTCCAACGAATCCTTTTTTGCCCAGCACCTCAGATGGTGCTACAGGAGGTACGACAGACATGTTTGCCACACCGCCGCGAAATAAACAGACCCTTAGAGATTTAGCACTCCAACGTACACCCCAACTAGCGACATCCGACATGTTTAAAGAACAGCTTGTGGATTGTAGATACGACCCAGTGCCAGGTAAACAGGACAAATTGCTCATATCATCACTACGTATACGACGAGCTACATTGTATTTAATGACGATACCAGGAATGGTTGAACACCTAGACAATATATATCGCTTTGTCCAAACAGGGCGAGGTCCAGAGAGTATTAACGAAGCTATGGAATACCAGAAAGTGGATGTACAAAGACAACTACTACGTTTCTTCATAAATTGCGTGATTAGGAACCAAGACAGGCCTGGGGCAGATCATGATACCATGCAAAAACTTGCCAAATGGGGTCAGAACATATCAGAAGAGAAACATGATAGACAGGCGTGTATAATCGCCATGTATCGAAAGATCCGCAAGGAAGTAGAACGAATACATAAAGAAAGACGAGAAGCAGACAGAGTTGAATCAGAGGAAGAGGAGGAGCAAGAATCAGAACAATTAGAAACGATAGCTTATGTAGGTAGAGGAAGACCCCATAATAATACTAGAGGCTTTAATGACCCGATACGTCCGATACGTCCAGAATATAATAGACATTTTCCAAACCCTATGTTAAATACAAGATCCCCTGAACACCTATTCCAAGCCGCTGATAAATTACTCCGAGATCGAAGGGGGTACCATATGCTCGATTCCATGGACGAGCAAGAATTAGCCAGGTCAGCAGTACAATGGGCTGATAGTCCCAGCGAATACAATGATGATGCACTAGCACACACGTTTCTGAATCTTGCCCCATACGAACAGCGTTTAGCTAGTATATACATGATTCAACACCTCCTTATATTATATAAAAGCCAACACTCCGATCCAGGACCCTTACCTGACATATTGACAGAACTACTCACGAATAAATGGAGAGGGTCAGGTACTGATTTAATTAATGAAATTCTAGAATTCCGAAACCAGTATATAACTTTCGTATGCCCAGAACACGTTCCAGTTCCCATTATGGGAAGAAAAATGTATCACATAGATAGACAGAATCCGTTACGCGAAGTACACCCAATTAGAGGTGAAGGTAATAACTTTACACGCGTGTTTGTGTACACGCCTATAACTAAAATTGAACTATTAGAAATGAAGAAAGTAGTACCCAGCCATGACAAGGACCCAGCAGGTTTCCACCGTGAGATAAAAGACATGTTACTCATGGGAGAGTATACCTACCCAGACATTATGAAAATATTAAAAGTCCTATTACCCGCCGGTGTTTACGAGAAACTCAAAGAAAAGGAATGGGAGGTGGGAGACCAAAAGATAGATTGGACAGCATTAGAAAACGAAGAAAGGGCCCGAGCTGCAGGAGCAGGGCTTGGGGAAAAGACTACAGCACTACCAGGATTACTAGTGCAGGTACTGCCACGTTTATTAACTACGAAAAAGGAAGACTGGGGTGCAATCTCAGCCTGTAAACAAAAGCAAGATGAAGACACTAGTGATTTCTATTCCCGATTTGAAAAATGTTTTGGTATAAATAGTGGCATAAAAGCAAGTAGCGAGTCATATCCTCATCTGTTTGTGAGAAAATTAGTTGAAAATTCCCTACCACAAGTCAAGAATAGAGTATTGAAATTCGAAAGTACCTGGCAAGGTAATACCCCGTCACAAATGTTACAGATGTTACAATATCACCACAATAGAATTAGAGAAGAACAAGAACACGAACAAAGACGTATGAAAGATACAAAAATGAAAATGCTTGTTGCTCAGTCAGTTCCAGCTGATGGTCATCAAAAGGGTGATTCCGCAGGTCCTACGAAAGGGACATGCAACTATTGTAAACAACAAGGTCATTATATACACGATTGTCCAGTCCTGAAACATAATATTGCCACAGGTAGAACACAGGAAAGACCACGTCCACCTAGACAGGATCAGAATCAACAACAAATCCCTCAGCATGCACAACCTAGGTTAGCTCCGCAACAACTAGCTCCGCAACAGGCAGCTCCACAACAGACCGTAGCACCACCACAAGCGCAGCCTATTGCTGCAACACAAGCAACGACACAACAGATGTATCAGTATGCACAAGCAGATTATCCCGATTATCAGCGATACACATGAAATAGCCTAGAGAGGGAAGTTGGCTTACCCCTTATCGAGGTTCCTGTAGACCAAGAGGGACCTTATGTACATAGTGAACTATTAGGGGAAGACAGAAAGTTTTTACTTGATACAGGGGCAAGCAGAACAACTATACGACGCAGTGAAGTTCCAGGGGCACCCCTCTCAGGCTCACAAAATATTTCCCTTGGATTCTCAGGAAAACCTATAATTAATGACGTAACACAACCTCTTCCACTTACGGTTGGTCCATTGACACGTACTACAGATTTATTGCTTACTAAATCATGTCCAGAAAACTTGTTAGGTATAAAAACATTGAAAGCTCTAGGAGCTATAATATGTTGTTCTCCGGAGGGAGTACGATTATTTTTACGTGACTTTAAAGGTCACTACGTGTCCAGAGACATGGATCACCGGCTGCAGAATTTACCTACACATTTATGGGCACAAGGCCCCACTGATGTTGGTTGCATGAACATTACACCATATCGTGTCACACTAAAAACAGGAGTAGTACTACCACGAATGCGACAATACAAGTTACCACCAGATGCTGTTGTGGCTTTGCTGCAAATCATTGACGAGCTCATTGCACAAGGAGTGGTTGTCGAAACCGACTCCAATGTATGCAATTCCCCGATAATTCCGATTCTTAAAAGAACGGATCCAAAAGCACCACCAGTATATCGATTAGTTATTGATCTGCGCGAATTAAATAAATGTATTGTACCACAATACCCTGTGCTCCCAGATATCTCTTCATTACTAACAGCTATTGACTCAGAAGCAACGTTCTTCACTGTAATTGATCTCAAGAATGCTTTCTTTAGCGTCCCAATAGATCCGGAAAGTCAATATCTGTTCGGATTCAGTTTAAATGGACGAAGTTTTAAATTCACACGCGCACCTCAAGGATTTACAGAAAGCCCCAGCATCTATAGCCAAGCACTGAAACGAGAACTTGACAGTATCCACATGCCAGTTAACACTGCCTTGCTTCAATATGTCGATGATCTGTTGATCACCGCCCGAAGCGAACCTGAATGTGAAACAGCGTCACTGACGGTTTTAAAATTTCTGGCCGACAAGGGGCACAAGGTGTCCCCTTCTAAGCTGCAATTCTGTGTCCAGCGAGTTGTTTACCTTGGGCACTCGCTGTCCAAGGAGGGAAGACAGCTTACACCCGATCGTATCCAGTTAATCGCTAACATGCCACCACCCAAGACACAAAAGGAGGTGCGGGCTTTTATAGGTCTCACTTCATACTGTAGGCAGTGGATCCCTCAATATGCATTTCTAGCAAAACCACTCATCCAGTTGACAACACAGGAGGCAGCCACATCGACTGTCCTCCCTTGGACTCCAGAACATACACATGCCTTTGAAAGCTTAAAGAAAGCTTTATGCCAAGCACCTGTTTTAGCAACACCATGTTACAGTAAACAGTTTACACTCTTTGTTACAGAACGCGACGGTACTGCCTTGTCAGTACTCACTCAGGAACAAGCAGGATCACACAAACCATGTGCTTATTTCTCTAGTACATTAGATCCAGTAGCTCAGGCTCTTCCTGCGTGCCTGAAATCGGTGGCAGCAACAGCTTTAGCAATCAGACAAAGTGATGCCATAGTGTTAGGACACCAATTGACAGTACAAGTACCACACGCAGTAGAGGTTCTCTTGAACCGCACACAAACACAACACTTGACTATAGCGAGACTCACTGGTTACGAATTGACATTGTTTCAGCCACACATAGAAATCAGACGTTGTAATACGTTAAATCCTGCCACACTGTTACCAGTAGGCGGAACAGATCCCTTAGCACATGATTGTGTTGAAGTCATTACTATCACGACGAAACCCAGACAAGACTTGACAGATATCCCTTTGTCAGACCCAGACTTGACATTGTATGTAGATGGGTCATGTATGAGAACAGGTACAGGAGAGTTAGTGGCTGCTTACGCAGTTACAACAGACACTGAAGTCATTGAAACCAATTGTATTAACACTTTGTCAGCTCAAGCAGCAGAGCTCATCGCTCTGACACAAGCCTGTATTCAAGCCAAAGATAAGAAAGTCAACATATACACAGATTCACGTTATGCATTCGGAGTCGTCCATGACTTCGGCGTACTGTGGCGAGAGAGAGGTTATTTAACTTCTCACGGTGCCCACATCCAACACGGACCCCTCATTCAAGCCCTATTAGACGCGATTCATCTACCTACTACAATATCGATTATGAAATGCAAAGCCCATACAAAGGTTACCGATATCATTTCTCAGGGTAATGACCTAGCTGACAGAACAGCTAAACAGACTGCTCAGAATCAGACTCACACAACTGACATGACCAAGACAATAGTTCCGACACCAACACATTGCATGACAGTTAAGGATCCCGCCCTTGATGTAATTGACATACAGACACATGCTACACCAGAAGAAATAAAGAAATGGACTGAATTAGGAGGGATCCAAACGGATCAAGGATGGATGACGAAGGAAAAATCTATATGGTTTCTTCCCGACTCTATGGTTCAAGTCATCATTAACACAATACATAGTCCAGCGCACCTAGGAGAAAAAGCTATGCTAGACAGCATTCAACACATTTGGTTCAACAAACACTTGCGAGCAGCAGCTAAACAAAAAGTTCGTACCTGTATGATATGTTGTCAGTTCAATCCAGGTAAAAGCATCCCCGTAGAGCAGGGTGGATTTCAATCTCCCGATCATGCTTTTGAAGTCCTCCAGATGGATTATATCCAGATGGAACGATGTCGAGGATTCAAATATGTTCTCGTAGTTGTTTGTGCTCTTTCCCGTTGGACAGAAGCCTACCCGGTTTCAGATTACACTGCCCCGACTACTGCCAAACAGTTAGTTCGAGAATTCTTCCCACGGTATGGTTTGCCACGTGTTGTCTACTCAGATAACGGCCAGCCATTCTCATCCGAACTAATGAAACACGTTTCCCTTTTGTTAGGCTACCAATGGAAATTCCACTGTGTCCGACATCCCGAGGCAGCAGGTCTCGTGGAACGCCATAATCAAACTCTGAAAATTAGATTGTCCAAAATATGTAGAGAAAAAGGTGTCGATTGGATAGTAGCCTTACCAGTTGCGCTCTTTTACATGAGAATGGTAGCACATTCTCGAACAGGGCTATCCCCGTACGAGGTGATCTTCGGTAGACCACCAAATATGTGGGGGACGTCTATACCTCGCAAAATCACTGATGTTGACTGTAATATGCTGACAGATTACCTGGCTTCCTTGATGTCTGCACTACAATCTTGTCGTTCACAGGTAGCTGCAGCTTTTCCCGATAATACTGAGGTGAAGCCCCATGACGTGGTTCCAGGCGACCTGGTTCTGGTCCGGAATTTCGACCGGAAGACCCAACTGGAGCCTAGGTGGAAATCGCCAAAGCTTGTTCTACTAACCACAAGGACAGCCGTGAAGATCGAGGGACGTAAAGGGTGGTTGCACTCGAGTCATATCAAGAAATTTTATGGACTACCATCCAGTGTGAATACTCAACCCTGCATTCCCTCACAGACAGACTCAAAGCTCCCCTTGGTTGAGCAGTCAAAAACGGAACTTTATAAACTAAAATTAAGGTCTAGCAAGTCAGACAATTTGATTGTTTAAGTCCTCTCCAAGGTGAATCGGTTGAATTTGTCTCTGACATGTATCCTCTAGATCGGAATAGAGAAAGAAATCAACAGATGCAGCTTAAAAAGCATGCGTATTGTAAATCACTTCGTAGTCACTGCACAGTAACATTATTAATTTTGTTTTTTCTAAGTCTTCTGATCATCATTTCCAGTATACTATTGCACATATATTACCCTATTTTTAAGCGTGCTTACAATGTAACTGCAGAACATTCTTTTAGCGAATTACCTCCGCATGAGTTGTCCTATAGATTTGCGCTGCGCAACAACACATTCATTAGTATGTTACATCATTCCCATCAGACCAGCAATGCCACAAATTGTTGGATATGTGGCCGACTCCCTCCCTATCAGAACTATAAGGGAGTTTTGCCCCTCTTTCCATATCCGTTCACACACAATGGCTCCTGTGGAGCATGGTTTAGTTTGATTAATTCCCTAGATTCAAATTCCGCAGTTTATCAAGACAACTGGGTATGGGGAAACCTGAACCTAGTTTTGCTTAAAGTCTGCTACCCTAACAAGGAGGGACTTCCCAAAAGAACAGGAACTGATCTAGAAAATGAAGTATATGGATTAGGTAATTTTACACTTAACCTCATGATCCTGAACGTTGAATCTGAAGCTACACCAATCTTGCCCGCCATGTCAGTATTCCCAGTAAAAGGGGAATTATGTGTAAGAAAGAATGGTTCCATACACATGGGCCATAGTAAATGCACCACTGTAATAAAATTCAGTGATCAAGGCAAGTCTACATTTAGAGCTTCCCGTCATTCCTACTTCATATGTGGCCAGACCGCATATATACGTCTACCTCTAGATTGGGATGGTACCTGTTACATAGCATTCCTTCTGCCACCTGTTTTCCTAGCCCCTCCTGATTATCACAGAAATACCGATTTAGTACACAATAGACAGCAGAGAGATCTCCCAATTGTCGATTACACTGAAACAGCATGGGAGCAATACACAGATTTCAATAAAGGTTTCTTTCCCTATATAGGTACAGTCACTAATAGTAAGCTGATACGTAGATTAACTAGAACCCTTGAAGCAGTAGTGAACGAGACTACTTCCGCCTTAGGCAATTTAACAGAAGAGCAGTCTGCTATGCGGATTGTTGTGCTCCAAAATCGTCTTGTCCTTGACGTCATCCTGGCCGATAGGGGCGGAGCTTGTAGGGTCATCGGATCAAGTTGCTGTGTTTTCATACCAGAAAATTCGCCGTCAGTATATAAAGCCATAACTCGCCTTCATAAGATTGTGAGCCAGATACACCAGAGTCCAGGCACCTGGACTTGGTCCGGTTGGTTCTGGAGCGTGTTGTCAGCCTGGGGATGGAGAATCCTATCCTTCCTAGGTATTGGCTTTCTCATACTATTCAGTTGCTGCTTATGTCTACAATGTGGGCCAGCGATTTGTGGTCTGTGTGCCACATCGTGTATCCCACATCCAAGTTTTCGTTCAAGATCCCGGAAGAAGAAAGAAGAACAAATGATGCTATATGAACAGATCGATGGATTGATGAAGATCGATATCTCCTGAGGGTCCGTAGGGGACAAGGAGGGAATGAGGAAATATGAATTTTGTGATCAGTTATGTCCCCTATCGTAGACCCCAACGGCTCCATGTGCATGCTATAAGTACATGTATGTTCCCTCCAGTTCCAGTTTTGAAGACGCAAATATATGTGCGTCCACCGTCAACATGTCCTCTTTCAGATCCGCCATGAATGGGTCAAATATTCCATTCCTAACTATGAAAGGCCACCGACTTTATGTGGTTCACTTTCCACATTTTACAGATTCAGGCGAGTAGGCCCAGAATTCTGTCATCAAGCCTTTTCCTGCCTTCTGCCTCTGAAAGCTCCAGTCTGAGCCTGCATCTGTATCCATGAACTTTGTCCTACTCCCTGCGCGGCTAACGATGCCTGATCCAGCCTGTTGCCTGCCAAAAACTGTATTTCACCTTCAAGATTATCTGCTCCGCTCCTCATCCCATGCATTCCTGTCTAGTAGTTTAGGTAAACACTCCTCCAGCTACCGTGCAAAGGGCCAGGCCTCGCTGTCCTCATGCAAGTAATTCATAGCCCCTGTTACCATGGAATATTCCTACCCCCTCGCATCTCATGTAGACACTTAGACGCTTGTACACGCACTAACAGTCAGTATAGAATAGATTCTATCCTAGAGACCTTTTCTTTTGGATAACACAGTTCTTTAAACATAGGATATTAGATATGATTTGGGATTAGGTTGACATGACCCCCCCAGACTTCTGTCTCCACATGTAGAGCTAAATGTCAAGTCCCCTTCACCCTCTAGTTGCACGTCAATCACACGTCATGCGGCTGCGCGCGCATCTCTGCCAAATATTTCTGCTGACATTGCAGGATTCTCTTATGGATCCACCCACTTGTGACATCATGTATAATGACGTTATCTAAGTTACGCCTCTATGTCCGCCTTTTTAGTTACGTATGCATATTTTATCTGTATTATCAGCTGTTACGCCTCCTGCATCTGTTTCACTGTAATGCATTTCCTATAAAACTGATTATCTGTCAATAATGTATGCCCTTCCTTCCTGAACTTTCGTGGTGATGGAATTTGAAGCCTGCAATTCGAATTGTATTTCCTTCGTAAAGGAATAAAGCCTTTTAGAACCTCTAATACCACGGATTCTGCCTCTTATATTTACTGAGTTATTCTTACTAGACTTTACCGCATAAAAAATAGTACCGGTAATGAAATATTTACCACAGAGCAGGACCCCTCTGCAGCTGGCAGAGTCTATTCTCTGTGGTTGTTTGTGGATGCGGTTAAACCATATACTCTTAAGTGCATTATAAATGCTAACGTTGGAATGACTGCATCAAAACATGTCGTGTTTGGTGTCAATCAACTTGGAATCATACCCCCACATCAGTGCATGATGTGGGAGTATGATCCCACCCTTCTAGAGGGGACGACATGTACCTACTGTGGTAACACAGTAGAAATCTGAAAGAGCCCTGGCATCACAAAATGGATGCCACCAACACAGACACTGGGCTGCCCTCCTGCTGCTGACTGAAACTCGCAGTGGAGGAGGCCCAACAATAGGCATCCTGTCACAGGGAGGTGTCACCACCTTCCAGACAGGATTTAGTGTTTTGGGGCTGGGGGGTGCAATTCTAGAGTGGTTTGAAGTCCTGCACTGGGGGAGCAGTAGGCTCCTCTGTGCATATGCCAGCTCAAACTGGTTCAGGGGCTACCTGTCCCTGCTCTTGCGCGAAACTGGACAAAGGGAAGTGGGTGTAACCACCCCCTACCCTGACTTTCCCAGAGGAGTGGTCATAAAGCTAGTCCCTCCCTTTCTCTTAGTATAGGATAGGGAACCCCTGCCATTGCAAACTAGATATCCCTGGACAACGCTTTACAAAAAGAATCCTGGCCCTTCGATGTTCCGTTACCTTTGGTAGACGGAAGAATTTCCCTTGGAGTCAAGGAGTGACTCCCCTGCTTGGCAGGCACCAAAAACTCTAATCAACTGTCGCAAACTTTCTCGCTCCCACCGGAGTACGAAGTCCCTGCAGCCCCGGAAGTGGATTTCCTGACTTCGCGATGGCCATTGTGAGTCCCCAGCAGAGCTGAGGTGAGTGGACTCCATGAGTGACGAGGAACAGCAATACACTATTGTCGAGTGCAACCCCTTCACAACGTTCTACGAACTTGTGCATTGGACCATTTGTGGCCCAAGCCTCCAGCAGGTTTTGCAGTGAAAATCAGAGGCCTACCCCATCCCGAGTGACCGTGGGCTCCTGTGAAGCATTTCCTCACGAGGCGTCTTCGCGATCCCTTGCCCATTGGCTTGTGGTTCCCCCGAAGATTTTCTGATAAAACCAAAGGGCTCCCCTGGTTGCTCCAGGCCTGCCCTCACTCACACTCGCTGGGTGAGTCCCTCAGACCTTGCTGGTCTGCACCGCTGACTGTATTCACTTTCCATGAGACTTGCTGTTGCCAAGGCTTGTTGGCTCGAATCCGGTTGCCGACACCTCAGTAAGCTGCAGACGTCATGGGACACTCCGAATCCAGCTGCTGGTGATCGTCGATGGCTCCTGGTCCTCGTGAGCGAAGAGTCAAAACACCCTTGATCACCTAAAATCACCCGACTTCCATGGGCATCCATCTTCCTGGCCCCGGGTCACTGGCAAGTGACTGTGAACACTGTCCCTTCTGCTTTCAGGTCATCTTCATCCTGAATCCACCCTTGGATTCTACCGGACACTTCTTCAGTCTTCGCAAGCAGCAAATCTTCTTTGGCTTCCTTAGAAAACAGCTACGCGACCCGACACCAAAAGACACCTATGCAGCCGGCTTCCCTGGGTGAGGTAACTCGTGCACTCTGGTGCCCTAGTGTGTGTTGGCCCTTGAATTACTTACCTTGTAAGTGGCTTGCTTGTAGACTTCCTCGAAGTAACCTAAAACTTTAAAAATCCAACCGCGACTTGCTCCATTGAAATCAATTGGGAACCCGCGGCTGTGTTCTCACACTGCACACGTCTCCCATGGGTCTTTTAATTACCTGCTTTTGCTGCATTAGTGAAGCCCCAGCGATTCTACAGGCCCTAGGCCTTGTCCCCTTGCAAGTCGACTTTCCTAAACCTCTGTTTTAGTATATGGTCTGGTACGCCCCTAGGGCCCCAGCCATATTTGTGCTTAACTTATTGTGAAACATTGGTATTTGAATGTGTTCCTGACTTCTAATCTCATAAAGAGATTAGTAGAGTGTGTCTAGAAATAAATACATATATATTTGATATATATACCTGTGTGGTGTCCTTTCATTTGGTAATTCAAGAGATTATAAGGTAAAACAAGCTGCTTTACATTCCTCAGAGACTTAGCATGAAGTCTGCTCTCCACAGCTACCACTAGGATAGCTTTCTTTAAAAGGTTGTCTTAAACCTATCTACCATAAGAGTCGAATTGTACTGGTGCAAGGTAGCCACTATAACTAGTGACCAGCATATGCCAGGCCAACTTCTCACATTGGTAGCAGCAGTGGGATTCCAGCTTGCCATTGTTTTACCAGAAAATCTCTATTTGAATTACTAACTGAAAACCACTAAAGGTACTCAAGGTACATATAAAAGTCAAGCTTAGTATCAATAAGTTTTACTGAACTTAAAGTTGTTTGTGAAGGGATAGCACACCCTTGCTAGAGCTCAAGCTAGGAGCAGTAGGCCACAAACTAGTGTAGGTAGTGGAACACTGCATAACACTAGAATGTCCTCAAGGGATGGAGCCAGTGGGTCCACCCAACCTCAATATAAGGACATGACCTTCTTTGACTTGAAGGCCATGTGTGTTGCAAGACACCTGGGGTTAGGACAGAGTCCCTCCACACTACACCTGATAAATCTACTGATAGCAGATGATCTTAGACTAGCTCTAGGAGCTAGTGGATCTGGATCAGGGGGCGGGTCAGCCATAGTCTCTGGGTCAGATGATGAAAATCAAGATGACCTGGAGTCTGTGATTGAAGGGCCAGACCCACAAGGGTCTGCACAGGACAGAGGAATTCTCCCTAAGAGAGCTGACAGAGTGAAAGAGAGGCCTAGGTCCCCCTCAAGGGAATCTAACCACTCATACCACTCTGACAGAGATTCTGTCCACCAGAGGAACTCATACTCTAATAGAAGAGAGACCTCCTCTGAAAGAAGGTACAAGATGCTCCAGTATGAGGAAGCTAGGCTTGCCCTCAGAACCATCAATTTGCCTTAGATAGAGAAGCCTTTGAGCTCCAGAGAGCTTCTAAGAAAGAGGGGTTAGAACCCCCTGGTGGCAGCAACAGTGTCCCTAGAGGCAGAGATTACATTTCAGACCATAGGAACCTGTCCAAGGTTGTTCCTCCCTACCAGAGTGGGGATGATATCCACAAATGGATAACAGCTATGGAGAGGGCCTGTAAAGTTCAACAGGTCCCCCAGAAACAGTGGGCAGCAATCTGGTGGCTCTCCTTTTCAGATAAAGGTAGAGATAAGCTCCTCACTGTTAGAGAAGAGTATGCTGATGATTATGATGTCTTGAAAAGTGCATTAATAGATGGGTTTGGCTTAACCACTGAACAGTACAGGTTGAGGTTCAGAGACACCCAAAAAGCACAGAATCAGGACTGGACAGACTTTGTAGATTGTGCAACCAAGGCTCCAGAGGGTTGGCTGGTTGGTAGTAGAGTAACTGATTTTATTGTATAATCTTATAATGAGAGAACAGATCCTTAATAATTGCCAAAACCAGTTGTTGCATCAGTACCTGGTGGACTCTGATCTGACCTCTCCCCAAGAATTGGGAAAGAAGGCAGACAAATGGGTCAGAACCAGGGTGAGGCAGAAAACCCAGAACCAAGGGGGTGGCACTAAGAAGCAGGATCCTAAAGGCTCAGAGAAAGATGGGGATAAGTCAAAAGACCAGAAGTATTCACAAGGGCCCCAAAAATCTGCATATGGTGGGGATTCACAGTCTACAAAGGTAAAAGGCCAAAAGAAGCCCTGGTGCAAATTCTGTAAACAGAAAGGGCACTGGTCTTCTGATTGTACCAAGTCCAAAGACCAAACCACCACCACTCAAGCACCCAAGGCAACTGTTCCCCCTAGTACAGGTATTGGTGGAGGTGGTAATCAGAATAAGGGTGTAGTAGGGTTGACCCTGGGTTCTGATGTGGACTCTGGCCTAGTCAGAGAAACCACACAGGCAATGCTGGTTTGTGAGGGAGACATTGACATGTCCTTCCTTGTGAGCCCCAGTAATCTGGGCAAATATAAACAGCAGCCTATAATTAATGGCAAACAGTCTTTGGCATTCAGGGACACAGGTGCTAGTGTCACCATGGTGACAGAGGACCTAGTGGACCCTGCACAGATCAATGCAAGCAATGTAATGACCAACCATAGTCTGGCAGTTGTGAATTTCTCCTGGGGAGGGGTAACTGGCCTCAAAAAGGTAGTAGTCAGTGCAGACCTCCCTGTCGAATGTCTATTGGGCAATGATCTGGAGACTTCAGCCTGGTCTGAAGTGGAGTTATGGACTCATGCTGAGATGTTGGGCATACCTGCAGAGGTATTTGCTGTGACCAGGTCACAGGCCAAAATGCATGAAGCTGAACCAGCTCTGGATCCTGAAACTATGGACCAGATGCTACCCAAGAGGAGGAGCAGTAGGGTTAAAGCAGTGCCTTACCCTCTGTCTCAGATTCCCCTCCTGAGGGAGGAGAAGCAGAGCCTGAAGAAGGAACTGCCCCAGAGGAACCTGAGCCTGGTCAGGTTGAGTTCTTGGGGGCAGGGGGCCCTTCCAGGGAAGATCTGAGTAAGGAGCAACAGTGCTGTCCCTCTCTTGAACCCCTCAGACAGCAGGCTGCTGCTGAGGCTGCTGGGAGTGCTAATGGGTCCCATAAAGTTTATTGGGATGAGGGACTCCTACATTTCGAGGATAGAGATCCTACCCCTGGAGCCACCAGGAGGTTGGTAATACCTCAGAAGTTTAGGGGGTTCTTCTTGACCCTAGCACATGATATCCCATTGGCAGGACACTTGGGCCAAAACAAGACCTGGGACAGGCTTGTTCCACATTTTCATTAGCCACACATGTCAGAGTACACCAAGGAGTTTTGTCGCTCCTGTGTCACTTGCCAAGCCAGTGGTGAGTAAGGTGGGACAACAAAGGCCCCCCTGATACCACTACCTGTGGTGGGGGTTCCCTTTGAAAGGGTAGGGATTGACATTGTTGGTCCCCTTGACCCTCCAACAGCATCTGGGCATAGGTTTATCCTGGTGGTAGTGGATCATGCCACCAGGTACCCAGAAGCAATTCCCCTCAGGACCACCACAACCCCTGTGGTGGCAAGAGCCCTCTTTGGATTTTCTTCAGAGTGGGTTTTCCTAAGGAGGTTATATCTGACAGAGGTACAAACTTCATGTCTGGGTATCTAAAAGCAATGTGGAAGGAGAGTGGTGTAAACTACAAGTTCACTACTCCCTATCACCCACAATGCAATGGGTTCGTTGAAAGTTTCAACAAAACCCTAAAGGGAATGATTAAAGGCCTCCCAGAAAAGCTTAGGTGAAAATGGGACCTTTTACTTCTCTGCCTTCTGTTTGCATACAGGGAGGTCCCACAGAAGGGGGTTGGCTACAGCCCTTTTGAACTTCTGTTTGGGCACCCTGTCAGAGGTCCATTATGTTTGCTGAAGGTGGCTGGGAGTTACCTCTCCAACCTCCAAAACAGGATGTTATGGACTATGTACTTGGTCTCGGCTCCTGGATGGCAGAGTACATGAAGAAGGCAACCAAAAACCTTGAGGCTAGCCAAGAATTACAAAAAGCTTGGCATGACCAAAAGGCTGTCCTGACTGTTTATCAGCCTGGCCAGAAAGTGTGGGTGTTGGAGGCTGTGGCCCGAGCAGCTCTCCGGGACAAATGGAGTGCCCCCATACAATTGTTGAGAAAAAGGGAGAGGCCACCTACTTGGTGGATCTTGGAACTCCCAGGAGCCCCCTTAGGGTGCTCCATGTCAACAGATTAAAGCCATATGTGGACAGGGCTGACATGGGCTTGGTCATGGCAACTGATGAGAAACAGGAGGAGGAGAGTGACCCTCTCCCTGACCTGCTCTCACAGAACCCTGATGATTGGTCAGTTGATGGTGTTGCTTTGGCAAGCAGCCTCACTGATCATCAGCAAACTGAATGCAGACAAGTTCTGCAACAGTTCAGACATATGTTTAGCCTGACCCCAAGTCAGACTTCCTGGTGCACCCATGAGGTGGACACTGGAGACAGTCTGCCTGTAAAGAGTAAAATCTACAGGCAACCTGACCATGTCAGGGATTGTATCAGGACTGAAATCCAGAAAATGTTGGAACTAGGTGTATTTGAGCCTTCATATAGCCCTTGGGCTAGTCCAGTAGTCCTTGTGCCTAAACCTCATAACCAGGGTGGTAAGAAAGAAATGAGGTTTTGTGTTGACTACAGAGGCCTCAATGCAGTCACCAGGACTGATACCTATCCAATTCCCAGGGCAAATGAACTGATAGATACTTTGGCCTCAGCCAAGTATCTTAGTACATTTGACCTAACAGCTGGCTACTGGCAAATCAAGTTAGCTGATGATGCCAAGGCCAAAACAACATTTTCAACCCCTGGTGGGCACTATCACTTTGTGGTGATGCCCTTTGGTTTGAAAAATGCACCTGCCACTTTTCAGAGGTTGGTGAATAAAGTTCTGACTGGTATGGAAACTTATTGCTCAGCTTATCTAGATGATATTGCTGTCTTTAGTTCCACCTGGCAGGATCACCTGGTCCACCTCAAAAATGTTTTGGAGGCCCTGCAAAAAGCAGGCCTCACTATCAAGGCCACTAAGTGCCAGATAGGGCAGAGTCAGGTACTGTACCTGGGCCACCTTGTAGGTGGAGGCCAGGTTCAACCATTGCAGAGCAAAATCCAAACCATAATGGAATGGGTAGCTCCAACAACCCAGACACAGGTTAGAGCCTTTTTAGGCCCGACTGGGTACTATAGGAGGTTTGTTAAGGGATATGGATCTATAGTGACCCCCTTAAATGATCTGACCTCTAAGAAAATGCCAAAAAAGGTTCAGTGGACAGCTAGCTGTCAAAAGGCATTTGATGACCTAAAGCAGGCAATGTGCACTTCCCCCCATCTTGCAGAGTCCAGACTACAAAAATAAGTTCATTGTCCAAACAGATGCTCCAGAGCTGGGTGTGGGAGCTGTACTGTCTCAACTTAATGATGAAGGTTAAGACCAGCCAGTAGCTTTCATAAGCAGAAGGCTGACCCCTAGAGAGAAATGTTGGTCAGCTATAGAGAGGGAGGCCTTTGCTACGGTGTGGGCCCCGAAGAATCTGAGGCCATACTTGTTTGGCACTCACTTCATAGTTCAGACTGACCACAAGCCCCTCCTATGGCTCAAACAGATGAAAGGTGAAAATCCTAAACTGCTCAGGTGGTCCATTTCCCTACAGGGGATGGACTATACAGTGGAACATAGACCTGGGACCCAACATGCCAATGCAGATGGACTCTCAAGGTATTTTCACTTAGAACACAAAGACTCAACTGGTCAAGGTTAGTTTAGTGTCCCTGCGTTTGGTGGGGGGTTGTGTAGGAGAGTAGGATCTGCACTTATGTTGCCCCCACTTTTTTTTCTGATGTTAACACTGGTTTCTGGCTATAGTCTGGCTGGGTCCCTGCTAATCAGGGCCCCAGTCTCTCTGTTCTCTCTAAACGACTTGGTGTGCATATTAGATGCACTAGTGATTGGATGCTGTGGTACCTTATGAGCCCCTAGTATATGGTACCTTAGGTACCTAGGGCATAGGCACTTCACAGGCCTACCAGGGGCTGAAGCATGTATTATGCCACCCCTGGGAAGCAGACTCAATCTGATACCACAGGCCTGCTACTGCAGCCTGGGTGAGGTAGTGTTAGCACTCCTCACTGAGGTATAGGTTCCTATATCTCACCATACACACACATACAAACCTATCAGCCACCCCTATGGCAGGCCCTATCAATCCTGAGGGCATGGTGCTTGGTTTACAATGTGAGGGGGTGCCTCTGCATGAGCAGGACCCCTCTGCAGCTGGTAGAGTCTATTCTCTGTGGTTGTTTGTGGATGTGGTTAAACCATATACTCTTAAGTGCATTATAAATGCTAACGTTGGAGTGACTGCATCAAAACATGTCGTGTTTGGTGTCAAACAACTTGGAATCAGACCCCCACATCAGTCCATGATGTGGGAGTATGATCCCACCCCTGTAGAGGGGACGACATGTACCTACTGTGGTAACACAGTAGAAATCTGAAAGAGCCCTGGCATCACAAAAGGGATGCCACCAGCACAGACACTGGGCTGCCCTCCTGCTGCTGACTGAAACTCACAGTGGAGGAGGCCCAACAACAGGCATCCAGTCACAGGGAGGTGTCACCACCTTCCAGACAGGATTTAGTGTTTTGGGGCTGGGGGGTGCAATTCTAGAGTGGTTTGAAGTCCTGCACTGGGGGAGCAGTAGGCTCCTCTGTGCATATGCCAGCTCAAACTGGTTCAGGGGCTACCTGTCCCTGCTCTTGCGCGAAACTGGACAAAGGGAAGTGGGTGTAACCACCCCCTATCCTGACCCTCCCAGAGGAGTGGTCATAAAGCTAGTCCCTCCCTTTCTCTTAGTATAAGATAGGGAACCCTTGCCATTGCAAACTAGATATCCCTGGACAACGCTTTACAAGAAGAATCCTGGCCCTTCGACGTTCTGTTACCTTTGGAAGACGGAAGAATCTCCCTAGGAGTCAAGGAGTGACTCCCCTGCTTGGCAGGCACCAAAAATTCTAATCAACTGTCGCAAACTTTCCCACCGGAGTCCGAAGCTCCTGCAGCCCCGGAAGTAGATTTCCTGACTTCTCGATGGCCATTGTGAGTCCCCAGCAGAGCTGAGGCAAGTGGACCCGACGAGTGACAAGGACCAGCAATACCCGGGTACAGTGCACTATTGTCGAGTGCAACCCCTTCACGACACTCTACGAACTTGTGCATTGGACCATTTGTGGCCCAAGCCTCCAGCAGGTTTTGCAGCGAAAATCAGAGGCCTACTCCATCCCAAGTGACCGTGGGCTCCTGTGAAGCATTTCCTCACAAGGCATCTTTGCGATCCCTTGCCTGTTGGCCTGTGGGTCCCCCGAAGACTTTCTGATCGAACCAAAGGGCTTCCCTTATTGCTCCAGGCTTGCCCTCACTCACCCTTGCTGGGTGAGTCCCTCAGACCTTGCTGGTCTGCACCGCTGACTTTATTCACTTTCCACGAGACTTGCTGTTGCCAAGACTTGTTGGCTCCAATCCGGTTGCCGACACCTCAGTAAGCTGCAGACATCATGGGACATTCCGAATCCAGCTGCTGGTTATTGTCGATGCCTCCTGGTCCTCGTGAGCGAAGAGTCAAAACACCCTTGATCACCTGAAATCCCCCGACTTCCGTGGGCATCCATCTTCCTGGCCCCGGGTCACTGGCAAGTGACTGTGAACACTGTCCCTTCTGCTTTCAGGTCATCTTCATCCTGAATCCACCCTTGGATTCCACCGGACACTTCTTCAGTCTTCGCAAGCAGCAAATCTTTTTTGGCTTCCATAGAAAACAGCGGCGCGACCCGACACCAAAACACACCTATGCAGCCGGCTTCCCCTGGTGAGGTAACTCGTGCACTCCGGTGCCCTAGTGTGTGTTGGCCCTCGAATTACTTACCTTGTAAGTGGCTTGCTTGTAGACTTCCTCGAAGTACCCTAAAACTTTAAAAATCCAAACGCGACTTGCTCCATTGAAATCAATAGGGAACCCGCGGCTGTGTTCTCATACTGCACCGCGTCTCCCGTGGGTCTTTTATTTACCTGCTTTTGCTGCATTAGTGAAGCCCCAGCGATTCTACAGGCCCCAGGCCTTGTCCCCTTGCAAGTCGACTTTCCTAAACCTCTTTTTTAGTATATGGTCTGGTACGCCCCTTGGGCCCCAGCCATAATTGTGCTTAACTTATTGTGAAACGTTGATATTTGAATGTGTCCCTGACTTCTAATCTCATAAAGAGATTAGTAGAGTGTGTCTAGAAATAAATACATATATATTTGATATATGTACCTGTGTCGTGTCCTTTCATTTGGTAATTCAATTGATTATAAGATAAAACAAGCTGCTTTACATTCCTCAGAGACTTAGCCTGAAGGGTGCTCTCCACAGCTACCACTAGGATAGCTTTCTTTAAAAGGTTGTCTTAAACCTATCTACCATAAGAGTCGAATTGGACTGGTGCAAGGTGGCCACTATAACTAGTGACCAGCATATGCCAGGCCAACTTCTCACAGTGCGTGAGGACTTAGCAAAGATTCTGAAGAAGATGTGTAATGAAGATGTGATAGAACCCATTGAGTCTTCTTTATGGTTGTCTCCTTAGTTATTGCTAGGAAGAAGAATGGGCAATTAAGAGTCTGTGTTGACCTCAGGAGCCTTAACAAGGGTATTTGGATTGACTCTCATCCTTTACCTAGAATAGATGACATCATCAGTACATTTTCAGGTGCTAAGGGGTCTATTACCCGCAACGGTTAAAGGGACCGCCCGCCATAGGTGCAGCGGTCCCACCGTTGGCATTAGGATGCGCCCGCCGCACTTGCGGGCGCATTCCACATTTTTTACATTGCGGCGGGCGGTGCTGCAAGCAGCACCCTCCGCAAGGTAAAAAATGCATGTCTCAAATGCACAATGTGACAGGCACCGCGCGGTGCCTGCCACCTTGTGCATGCAAATGCTGGGGGGTACCCCCCATGTGCACCCCCCATCACCCTGGGGGACCACAGCGGGCCCCTGAATGCAGATCCGCATGCCTTTCCATGTTCGACTGACGGAAAACCGGTGGACGGTCTTTCCGTCCGCCGGGGTCCCCCCCTGCCATCGTAATGTGGAGGGGGGAAATAGGAGGCAGGGGTGGAAATTGGCGGGTGGTTCGCCACCGCCATGTGGGCGGTGGCGATCCACCCGCCAACATAATCGACCCCTTAAGTTTTTTTCAAAAATTAATTTAGCATCTGCTTATCATCAAGTAGTACTTGATGAGTCATCATGCCATCTTACAGCCTTGGTGTCACCCACGGGTACCTTTCAGTTTAAAAGGATGCCTTTCGACCTTGCGTCGTCAGCGGCTGTTTTTCAATGTGTTTTAGAAAATGTTTATATCTTATTAGCTTTCGAAGATGACGTACGATCCGCATCGGTATTTGCCTGTGACAAGTCAGATTCTGATGCCGTAAATATTGCTAACGCAGCAAACGTTGTTAGGAGGGACATGATGCAGAAATCTGTAAACTTCAATGAAACGTTTGGGGATGACTGTAGAAACTGAGCAGTTCAGGAATCGCTTCTTGCCCTTGTTAAATGATAGTTGATGGATAGGACACAAGAGATCAGTATTCCTGTGAAACATCCACAACCAATATAGTGTTGTCTATCTTTGAATTACTGATGTTTAACAGTGTAAAGAATTCAAGAACAGACTCTTCTTCAGTTCCAATACATAACAGCAACAAAGAAACTCCTTTGTCCATACACATTGCTCTTTCTATTCACAGTCAAATGAGAAATTGAGAACTTATGGACAAGTTCAATAAACTAGCAATTTGTATTTCATATGATAGGGTTTTGCAAATATCTGCTGACTTAGGAAATAGCATTTGCACACTGAATGAGGGTGAACGATTTTTGGGCCACCAAAACTAAAGTTGCAAGTACTCACCAGTGGACATATTGATTACATAACTCACAACCCAAGTTCCATGACAGCTAAAGATTCCTTTCATGGAATAGCAATAACTCTGACACAACACCCAGAACAAGAACCAGAAGGAATTGATCATGGTATTGTGGTGATTAATCCTAATATGGCAAAGTCAAAATAGATTTCAAATCTACCAGTACTGTATACAAATATCAAACCAGCTTCAATGAACAATACAGATTATGACGTTCCACTACTATCTGTAGGCACTGATTGCCAAAGTGATCTAATTGATGCTGCTAATACATATAGGTAGATCGTAATGTAATGAGGTATTGCAAACATGTTCGAAGTCCATAACAGATACAATACCAAGGAACAAACTTCAATTACTTAGATTGAATAAAATGGCTGAGACTAAAGACAAAATATCCTTGTTAAAAAGTAATTGCGATCTATTTGCTTGATTATATATTGGGTGCCGAGCAAGGAAAGGTAATTTGGAAGAATTTTCAATCAGGAGAATCGGTCTTTTACGCCTTCTATATCTGTGAATAAAAAACTCAGACAAGGACAGAAGTTGCAGCTATTGGACTGCACCTCCGGAAGTACCACTACACACAACACTGCTTCAGAGGTGGATGTGAATATATTAGATGGTGCAGCTATAGCAAATATGCTACCTCCCAAGCCTTGTAAAATATTTGTTTACACTTCAACAGTTTTTTGTGTCCCTAAATAGAAACTCAAGCAAGGAATGTGAAACTTGTGTGAGATAATATATATATTACTGGAAGCATCAAGCAAAGTGTTAGAGAAAAAAGAGGTGAGGGTCTTTTACTTCAAGTTGAATCTAACACTCCTGTACCCAAAGATTGGCATAGTTTCGTAAACAAGATAAAAACAAGACAGAGTTGTTTGGTTTACTGAGTAGGCGTGTGCAACTTATTAACATCGAAGGGAAGCAAGTAATTGCCACCTGTCAGGATAAGTTGCAAGCTCCACACCAATTACGAATTTCAAAATGATATCGACTTGCAGTAATGAGGAATGTTAAACACAATCGATGTCAAGAATTGTGGTTAGCATTAGGTACAGGAACAAACGTTCCACTACATACCGGCTCACAGTATTGCAGCAAGCTTAGGCATTGATATATGTGAATCTCTGCCATTTTTCCATGCTGTTATAAGTTGCGACACCACATCACCTTTTCATGGGAGAGGGAAGAAAGCAGCATGTGACACCTGGATGGCACTATCTTCTGCTACTACCGCATTTAAATTTCTGTCAGATCGACCAAGTTCTGTTGATCCTTTTCACTTCAGAAATTTCGAGAGATTCATTGTACTACTGCATAGGTGAACTTGTCCTTCGTATGAAATAAACGGTGCTCACCAATTCATGTTTGCAAGTGGCAACAGAACTATTGAAAATATCCCACTTACAGAAGATGCTCTTCTTCAACATGTTAATCTATCTGCATACCAAGGGGGCCATTTTTGGGGGCAGACTTTAGTGCCTGTGCAAGAATTGCTAAATTTAAATGATTGGGGCTGTAAACAGATTGATGAAGTAATGGTTTGAGCCCAAGCTTACTCAATGTATATTTTAAAGAATTGTAAACAGTATCTCTGGAGACAGAGCGCTCTTAAGCCAGTCCTAAATATAAAGAGGTGAAAAGTTCTCCTACAGTGGCAAGAAGCCCAGTTTTGTGTGTGAAAGGTTTTCTCTGCAGCAGCTAGTTAGGAGGTTTCAGCAATCTCTTTTTAGGTGTTAATCAATATCTTCGTTTTGCCTGCAGTGTCCTGAGTGTAGAAGCCCAGACACAGGGTGCTATGGAAGTGTGGCTTGTGCTCTTTTTATCTCCCACTCGAGCACAGATATAACCATCATGGAGCACGTGTCCAATCCTTACACACCGCACCTTATGCTTCTCACATAGGTCAGACTTCAACCAGCGCTTCGAAGGTGACTTCCAGGAGTCCGATGACTAGCCAAGCGCTTTGAGGTGTCCTTAAACGCATAAGGCGCAAGGGGCGAATGATGAAATACGATATATAGAGGAATTAAACTAGAGGAGCAGAGGAGCTCAGTTTGTACCCTTACATTATTGTCCACGATACCTGAGGAATCAGGGTTGTCATGTTCAGTGGTTGCCAGAAACTATATACACCACTGTAGAATACAGGGGTTGGTAGTGGCACCGTAAAGCTAGCTGGTCTAACGGCTGACTGATCCTGTGGTGGTGTCCAGAGTCTGTCTGCACACCAAGCTTTCAGTTCAGGTCATTCAAAACGTGCAGGTCCTGGGGGTCCTACGAACTACACGCCATGGCGTCGCCAACATTGGTTTGGTTCTAATAGTAACAGTAAGATCTGAGTAGTTCAGTCTTGCTTTCTCAGACAGCCCTACTCGCATTTTTTAGAGACGTCTGAAGTGGGAAGGATTATTTGCCTCAGCTGAGCAGGTATTGGCTGTGTATTGGCTGAAGGATAAGACAATTTTGTAATGATTAGAAGTTCCCATATTGTGCTAAACCCTACCTCTTAAACTTTACTTTCTTCTCCTTTAAAAATGACTGAACCTGCAAGTAGCATTGGAAGTGCCGATGGAGGCGAATTTGCTAACGCTCTTAACATCACAGAAAACTGTTGTCAGATTGTTAGAACATGTTGTACCTGCAACAGGTGGCCATGTCACTTTCATGATTGAGGCACACGATGTGTTCGGATCAGAAGTATTCTTTTCTTAGGTAAAATTCCCGCCTGCAGATCCACAGACACTATTTTTCCACGAATACATTGAAGTGGATCCACCAGAAGAATATATCCCATACGAGGACATTGAAGTCCCATTAACTTACCAGCAACATAAAAACTGGTTTAAAGGCACCCTAAATCACACAACCTCAGTCGTGAGACTTGGTCCGCTCAGCACAGGAGGAGCGACATGGCGTGTCTTAGCAACTTACACTCCATATCCTGAGACAGACACACTCCCAGTAGGGGGAGTGTGCACACTTTACAAAGAAGTAGTCTGGCTATACAGACACATTGTCCAGTTTGTCATGCGAACACTCACACTACAACCTGCAAGAGCTACTCCACCTGGTACAGTTCAGACTCCACACAAACCAATAATTAGTCCACGGACACCAAAGGCAATAATGGGTGCATTCCCATCAAAAAGGGATCAAGTTCCATTCAGGATTGCCCAAAAAATTGCACAGTTGGAGGCAGTATTTCCCCATACGGGTCCGCAGGGAAAACACAGAATGTTAACAATTTGCATGCCAATGGGAATGGTTCCCTCAATTGAGGATTGTACCACATGGGGAACAATCTTTGCTGCAGTTTATATTAGAATACACAGTACCCGTCCATAGCAGTTATTCCTGAAGTATTGAAAAAGATACAGAATGAGTATGGGGCAGGACCTGCCCTGGACTTGGGATGGAAAATGATGGGTAATTTTGACCAATTATGCTGACAACATCATGGGGGAAGCAGCAGCTATGGCTATACGTCAACGCTTAAGGGAAACAACTCCTGCAAATCAGGAGCGTGCATTACCTAAAATTATCGAAGAAACCTATGCTTCACTAGGTAGAGATAGTTTGGGAGCCAAACCAGGGAAAACACAAATGGTGAGTAGTTCTGATAAAGAGAACTCAAAGCAAGTACCCAATTCTTGTAAAAAGAAATAGGATAATAATCAACCTAACAAAAATAATTAAGGAAAGACTTCACAATCAAGGGGTGGGTCTCCCCAACGGGAGTCCTCTGAAAAGAGGTACAACCTTAGGAATCGTGAAAATATTAGAAAACCTGACAGGTATCAGAATACTGATACTTGTTCCTTTCGTTCCTTTCAGGGTTCATCAAAAAGCTCGGAGAGGGAAGGACAGTCAGAAAAAAGGGCTGAAGACAGACCAAAGGGAAAAAGGGAGACACATAGAAATTCAAATTTCATTATCAAACAGGAAGGACTCAAAAACATACAGACACTCTACGTTCAGTTCAAGCTGACATGATAGCTTCAGAACACTTGCAGACACAAGTAAATGTCTGCAATCTGGTAATACGGGTCGTCCCCGAGTTATTAGGGTATACCTACATCACATTCAATGAAGGTGAGACAGTTCCAATCGCATACAAATCTCATTTGTACACGAATGCTGACAATAGATTAGCAGCAACAGAAAAAATACTGACGGCAGTACAGACTGCTGTCGGGAGAGAAAGAGCACTAGCACAGGGGAAACGCATAATTGTAGTAACCCCAATACCGACTTTAGAAGCGGTAACGAAAACCAGCATTCCAAATGCGAAGACATTGTATCCACTCAGTAATGCTTAGGATCGTGTGCTTTGGGTCATGGGGGACCTCCCACCCCAAAATCTTGGTGAGTTCCTCTTCAATCTCCCCCCAGAACCGCTCCAAGCGGGGGCATGCCCACACCATATGGAAAAAGTCTGCGGGATCGTGACCGCATCTAGCGCAAGCGGAAGTTGGGCTGAGTCCAGCTCGGTGAAAGCGCATCGGGGTGAGATATGCAGCATGTAAATAGTATAGTTGCACCAAGCGCAATGTAGCAGAGGCAGTGACAGTCCTAGGAGCAATAAGGGCGTCACGCCAATCCTCCTCATCCATGGCTCCCACCCAACCCTCTTATTGAGTCCGCAGTCGGTCCAAGGAAGTGGGGGCATTGTTGATCAGTGTGCGATAAATGCGGGAGATGCCACCCCTCCCCAGGTCACCGAACATTATCTGAGCCTCAGGCGGCCTTGGTCAGGAAGACGTGTACCTGTCGCAAAGTGCATGTGAAGGGCATGGCGCAACTGCAAATACCTATAGAATTGTGACTGATACAAGGAATATCTGTTTTGAAGTTCATCGAAGGACCGCATGTGATCCCCCACCCACACATCGCCCAGCTGCAAAATGCATATAAGATCCCAGGCCCTGAAACCTTGCAATGCGTTAACCTCTCTGAGCCAGGTCCCCTGCCACAAGCGTGTACATTGTGTCAATGTGTGCGCCCATTTGGTATGCCGCAATGCAGCCCGCCAGGCTAGCAACACAGAGCGCGTTACCTCTGGCAAGCGTGAAGGAATAGGGGCCTCATACAACATAGCCTGAATCCTGGCGAGGCCCAATTCCCCGACCTCAAGCCTGTAAGCCGGGTCTGACCAGCCCCCGTTGAACCAATCATGTATGGACAGAAGCCGCATAGCCAAATAATACGAATAGAGATGGGTCATCCCCAAGCCCCCATCGAACAAGGGATCCTACAGACATTGAGTGCCAATCGGGCCCTACCTTTCCCCCATAAAAACTTGCTGGCTAAGCTATCGAGTTCACGGATCAGGCCCTGGGAAAGCCCATGGGGGTGTTTTGTAATACATAAAGGAAGCGGGGAGCACCATCATTTTAAATAGGGCGACCCTCCCCATGGGGTTCAGGGGCAATGGTTGCCACTTCTGGAGGTTCGCCCTAATCCGCTTCACCAGGGAAGCAATGTTGAGGGCCCAGCTGAGCTCAGGGAGCAAGGTCATCCATATCCCCAAATATTAGTAGGATTGATGGCAAAGAGGATAGCCAGTCAAAACATTTGCGGGACAGGTGGAGGGGAACCAGGGGCGACTTATCAGGGTTCAGTCGGAGGCCCGAGACCTGCTCAAAGAAGTGCAGAATGCAGAGGCAATGGGGGCCTGACCAGGCGGGATCTGCCAAGTAGAGGAGGATAAAAGCTCAGGCCAATCCAGGAGGGGATCATCATCCCATAGTGACTCTAGTACTGGTAGCTGGAACAACAAGAAAACCAGAAACTGCCAACCACCTATGTACCCCCCTTACAACATGCAACCATACCAGGGACCCCAGTTTTCGAACTACCCTATGTACCAACACGGCCCTCCCCCCTTCTTTCAACATGGCACAGAGCCACCTTTTTTAGACAGAGGCTGGGGCAGAGGAAGAGGGCACAGAAGAGGGCACAGAAGAGGGCACAAAAGAGTACAGGAACAACCTGCGAGATCAGTAGAGACCTGGAACCAAACGAGGGGGAAGAGAAACTAATCATTAACCTCCCAGCCAGGGTCCTCACTCCGGTTGAGGAAAGGGTCCTCCAAAAAGGTTTAGGCTTTGTACCCACACCCAAGGTTGATTAATTCAGTGACATTTGCGAGGTCCAAGGCTTCTTTCGGAAGATAAGATTACAAACTTTCTTCCAGGACCGCTCACCACCTCTCATGGAAGACTCCGGTCTACACAAACCATCTACTTTTACTCCCAATAGTAGCATGGTACCCAATGAAGTCCTCACATTCGAGCAGGCAGTGCTCAGGGATCTGAACCAATCTAGCACCGACCCCCCCTACCACAACCTGTCAGCCATTGAATCAACCGCTATTAGGGATCTGGCTAATGACAAAGATATCACGATTAAACAAGCCGATAAGGGTGGGGCCACGGTGATCATGTCCTCTTCGGACTACGATACTAAATGTCGCAGACAGCTGAGCGACAGGAGGTACTACACCCCTATCAGGGAGGATCCTACCCCTAGGTTGAGTAGGGTCATCTCTACAATGATCTTCTCTGCAGAAATAGAGGGTTGGATCACCAAAAAGGAATCAGATGTCTTACTTGCAAAAGAACCGAAGACACCGTATTTCTATTGCCTTCCTAAAATACACAAATGTGTTACCCCAGTTCCAGATCGCCCCATTGTTTCTGGTATTGGGTCCGTCCTGGAACCACTGTCCAAATTTGTGGACCACTTCATCCAACCTTTGGTAAAGGCCACTCCGTATTTTGTCAAGGACACGACTGACATCCTCCGCCTGTTGGAGGGGGCCCCACATCCAGAAGAAGTTGACCTCCTGGTCACCCTGGATGTGGAGGCCCTCTACACTAAAATTCCACAGACGGGCACCCTGGAGGTGATTGAGGATGCCCTGAGTAACCAAGAATGGTCCTCACCGACATCAGTGCCTTTCGTGATGGAATGTGCCACTTTGGCGTTAACCGAGAACTTTTTCGAATACAACACCCAACTTTACCACCAAACGCAGGGCACATCTACGGGCAGCACATTCGCACAGAGTCTGGCATGTATGTACATGTCAGCCTTTGAAGAAAGAGAGATTAACAACCCACACAATCCATACCGAGCGAACGTGCTGCTCTGGAGACGCTTCATAGACTGCATTCTAATCCTCTGGAAAGGAGATCGCACTAAGTGTGAAGAATTCTGCAAGTGGATCAATACACTAAATCCATTCTTGCGATTCACCCACACGGTTTCAGCAACTGAAATCCCCTTCCTTGACCTTCTGATCAAACTGGATGGAGGTCAGATTACTACCTCCTTATATCGGAAACCCACTGACAAGAACAGCCTGTTGCTCTTCAGCAGTCACCATCCTAGGGCGTTGCGACAAAACTTGCCCTTCGGGCAATTCTTGCGCATCAGAAGAAATTGCAGCACCTTGCAAGACTACCAGCTGACCAGGCGCGAATCCCCTAAACTAACAGTTGCCTTGGCACGCTATTGAGCAAAGCATAACAATCGTGAGATCCTGCTTGAGGACGTCACAAGAGAGCCAGATAATGCCATTACATGTGTGACCACCTTTACTTCTGATTCCAATCGGATCAGGAACATAATCCGCAAACATTGGGATATCTTGAACACAGGTACTCTGTCCTTACCTACTCCCAGGTTTGCATTCAAGCACACTAGCAACCTTAAAGATCTGCTCATACACACTAGACCTAAACAGCCTAATACCAACTCACAAAAAACCCTGTGGAGTCTGCCGCCTGTAAAAGGCCACTACCCCTGTGGCTCATGCTCTGTATGCCCCCAAACCAAGATCACCAAAGATCTGACATTCCCCAATGGGGTCACCTGGTTGATCATGACACACACAAACTGTAATTCATCCAACTGCATTTACATGCTAACCTGTCCTTGTGGTCTCCTGTATATAGGTATGACGATGAGACAGGTTAAGGTACGCATGATGGAACATAAAAGCAACTTTAGGTGCCACAGAAGCAACACTAAAATGACTGCACACTACCTCGAGAAACACCATGCCCACGATTCGTTTGAATGGGTTGTACTTGAATCACACCCAGGCATGTCAAAGAAGGCACTGTTCCGGCTAGAACAAAGATGGGTCCTACGCCTGTCTACTGACAAGGATGGTCTCAACGAATATATACCTTGGAGCCTCTTGACGTAAACAGTTACAACCTAGGCTCTTCACCAACAACCAATACCAATTTAGCATGAGCTCGCCATAACTAGGGCACTAGTACATTGCACTATTGTTATGGCCTCATTGTGACTGTCCTTACAAAGCAGACTACCTGAGAGTGTCGCTGTATTTGCACCCTATCTGCGCCCCTTTCTATCATGATTCCCACATGCAAGGGTTCATGACATTATCCCCATTAACAGCACTCGACCCATTTACCATCTGTGCTATGCATACCAACTCACATAAACAACACGTAATACTGGTCCTAAGTAACACAAACAAAGATAGGTCACCGCCATCACCTGGGACCTTATCAGCGTTCATTCTTGGAAGACTTTGCTCATTCCTATCCTGCATAACGCTGTAAACACACTACCAGCGGGCGACTGATATCCATACTAGCCCGTGTCTGTAATCGCCTCCATCAGTCCCCGAGACACCAAACCCTCCAGTCTCACCTCATATTATGGAGACACTTTCATCTTTATGATGCCCTTACCAAAACCATAGAGACAGCCTTCATAACTGAACAGGGTGTCCTTCGAATCTCTGTCGTCCTCTACACAGAAGTATCCAACATGGGATGCAATATCAGCACTTGTGCTACTCTCACTAATGACATGCTTCAGTTCGATTCTTGTCATCACTGAATAATGTTATTCCAATGCCCAGGTGCGCCTGGCAAGGGTGTGGTGCGGGGTCTTACTCTTATACTTATACTGCACTCTTCCACTGGGTCTCTGCTGATAGCCGAACCTTACACCTTTTAAGAAGAGCACGCTTCTTTTCTGTTAAATATACATTAGGTGAGGGAGTCGCGACTGTAGCTCTGTTTTCTAGACCATGTGCCATAAACAAACAGCCACCTTTTTTCTTTGGCCAGAGAAGACATGAGGGTAATTTGAAGTTACAGGACGGATGTTTGGTTCTTCATTTCAAGCTGCCTGCGCAGCCAGACAATCTTTGCTATTTGTCATAGATGGAGCTCATTTTTATGGGTACGCCCATCCATATTCCTCACATTTCAAGCGTGTCCGACCCCCATACGAGCTCATAAACATTCTTCATACATGAGATACACGCCTTCTAATTACTGAGGGCTCGACTAACAGCTGGGGTCAAATTTACCTTCGCGGAATGCAGGCATTGTTTGTGGTCTGGGAGTGTAGTCACAGAAGCAAGCTGCCTCAGTTCGGCTTCTCTAATTCTAATCTAGACATTCATTTTTAAAGCTGCGCACTTGAGCCTTACTAAATGCTGGATTGAGATGTCTGTGAATATAACTGTAAAACTAGAGTTGTTCAGATAGCCATCAAGATAGTGTTGCACTCTGGTTGTTTTTTTTTTTTTGCTGTTAAGTAAATGCTTTGTTTATATTTCTGACTTTCAAAATTGGTTGAGATTCCAGTTCTGTGTTTACTGCTTACTCTTCCAGTGTAAATTTATTGCCATATAGCTGGATCTTCACTGAGGTGGTGAAGTGAACTAAAGAATGATGATGGATTCAACCCAGATCTGTGACTGGGGGTGAGTGTCTGTAAAGTTTCAGCGCTCCGCCCACCATCTCCTTGTGTTTGCTTTATTGTTTTATAGGCTAATCTTAAATCCTGTGATTTGATTGACTGGATTAGAACTAGATTCTTGAAATATGTCAGCCATTATTTTCAACACAGCTTGGGCAACAGTTTGATTTCCCAACCATTTTAGAGGTTTCAGAAACGTGGTCCTCCAACTTAATTAGAATTTCCCTGAGGCAATGTTGGCGTGGTGTTTCCACCTTCAATGGCATGTTTTCCGCGTGCCTCATTCAGGCTGCCTGTCTCTGATCCAGTCAAAAAGGCTTCAGTGTCATAGCAGAGCAATATGTGGTTGTTTATGTGATTATCTCTTGATTGGTTCCAGTTCAAATAAGTAGATTAAAAATGAGACATTGATTTGTGTTTTAGGAAAGTAAGCTATCTAGTTTGGCGGGGAAGACCATGGCATGGAAATGTAAGGGCCTTCTGATAAAGGATGGAATATAATTGTGGGTTCTGGACAGCTCACTTGGAACCCTGAGTCTGCCAGAGCCAGCGTCAATGCAGTTATTACTTCTGTCCCACCTTATGCTCCGAGCTCTGATTTCACATGATTATCTACTACTCAAATCCTGAAATGTTACTGGAGAGAATGAAGACTGTAAGCGAGGCGCAAGATTGTTAAACTTCGTATCTCATGTTCTTCCTATCTCTAGATTTCCACATTTCTTCATTTTCCACCGGAAGGCAAACAAACTCAAAATGGATAAGTTTATAATTCGGAAGCGAAAAGCTGGTGACGATGACGTTTGCAAAGAACAAAATGTAGCAGCTATTGAGCAAAGTACCCAAGAAAAAACTGAACGGTCTGTCTCAGCACGTAAGAAGTGTAAAGGGAAAATCGCCAATCCCAGTTTAAATAATAAAGCTTATATGAAACTGGGGTTCACATTTTCTGATAATGAAACCCATCCTTGTCCCCAGTGTTTAGTTTGTGGGGAAATACTTGCAAATTAAAGTATGGTACCAAATAAATTACAACGCCATTTTACCACAAAACACAGCCATTTGTCAGAAAAACCAGTAGAATACTTTATTGAGCTTGCAAAATCTATAAGGAAGCAGTCTGCAGCATTCACAAAGAGAATGAAGACATCGGAGAAAGCTCAAAAGGCAAGTCACTTGGTTGCTCAAATAATTGCCAAAAACAAGGAACCACACACTGTTGCCGAAACCACCATAAGGCAATCTTGCTGTGCTATTGTTCGAACAATGTTTGGGCCAGAATTTGAGATTGAAGTCAATAAAATCCCTTTGTTAAATCCCTTTAACACAATTGGAAGACGGATTCAAGATATGTCTGCTAACGTTAAGCTGCAAATGAAGGATATTTTTCAAGACGACAGTATGATTTTTACATTGCAACTAGACAAATCAACAGATGTCAGTGGGTTAACTCAATTACTTGTTTTTATACGTTTCATTCATACTGACAAATTTATTGAGCAATTCCTGTGTTGCTTAGAACTTCCATTGAGAACTTTGGATTGCTTCATGAAGGAAAATAATTTGCGCCGGTTAAACTGTGTCGGGATATGCACGGATGGTGCACCCTCAATGGTTGGCTCAACAAAAGGTTTTATAGCTTTAGCAAAGAAAGAAAATGAAAATATCATATTTACTCATTGCTTTTTACATCGCGAGGCACTAGTCGCGCAAACCATTGGGAATGAATTAGGGGAAGTTATGAACAAAGTGATTCAAATGGTCAATTACATTAAAAGCCGACCTCTTAAATCAAGAATATTTGCTCATATTTGTGAACAAATGGGGTTAAGGTTTAAAAAGCTCCTTCTGCACACAGACGTTCGTTGGCTCTCAAGAGGTCACGTGCCTTGTCGTGTATACGAATTGCTGGAAATGCTGCTTAAACTTTTTGAGGACAATCAGCAGCACGAATTCTGCGGTCTAATTCAAAACAAACTTTGGTGCACAAAATTGGCATATCTTGCTGACATATTTGAGCAATTGAATAAAATTAACACCAGTATGCAAGGAAAAGGAGAAAATATCTTAACAGCAGTAGATTAAATTTGTGCTTTGAGAGACAAAATAAAAATTTGGGAAAGGAAAGTGAAAGAAGGCAGTTTTGTAATGTTTTCCAAAACAGATGAGTGCCAGCTGAAATGTGATATCAGCCCGCTGATTGTTGACTAATTAACATTGCTCAGAGAGAAAATTTATCATTACTTCCCAAATGTTGAAATTCAAGACTATGATTGGATCAGAAATCCATTTCTTTCAACTGCAACTGGGAACTTTTCACTAACTCAAGAAGAATTAGCTGAAAAAAAAAATGATCGAAGTATGTTCATGATGCATGCAGAGGGTGATTTAGACAGCTTTTGGATTCGTGTTACAAAAATGCATCCAAACATAGGTACAAAAGCGTTAAAAATTATCTTGCAGTTTTCTACTACATGCATTTGTGAAGTATCCTTTTCAACGATGACAAACTTAAAGACACTGAAACGTGGAAGCTTGAAAATGCTTGATGATGAAATGCGAGTGTCTATCTAATATTCAACCAAATATTGACCAGCTGTGTTCATCCGATCAGCCTCATATCTCATTAAAATAGTAAGACAAGTGCTGTTGTTTTTATTCCAATTTTGTAATTCTTGTGCTATGAGAGACAAAAGAGCAATTTGGAAAAGCAAAGTGAAAGAAGGAAATTTTGAAATGTTCTCCAAAGCTGCTGAGTGCCCGCTGAAATGTGATATCAGCCCGCTGATTGTTGACCATTTAACATTGCTCGGAGAGAACCTTCATCATTACTTCACAAACCTTGAAATCCAAAAATGATGATTGCATAAGAAATACATTTTTCAACTGCAACTGGGACTTTTCACTTTCTGAAGAAGAATTAGCTGAAATTAAACAGGACACTGAAATGTGGAAGCTTGAAAATGCTTAATGATGAAATGCGAGTGTCTTTATCTAATATTCCACCAAATATTGACCAGCTGTGTTCATCCTATCACCTCATTCAACTCAATAAAATAGCAAATGCTGTTTTCATTCAAACCTTGTCATTCTTGCACATATTTACATGTTGTTACTCATAAAGGATAACATGTTTTTGAAATGTATGTGTGTTATATGACAAATCATATTTTTTTAAACAAAATCAATGAAAGGTTTCCGTGAGATATGTTGTGTCCCCATACATTTTGATATTTACAATTTCTATGACATATATGTATTTGTCCTTTTCTCTAATATGCAGTTAATTTTACCTCAAAGTGCTGAATGGAAAAACATATGACTCGTCTTATTTTCTGTTGCCTTTTGGCACGATGCGCTGAGGAAAGCGGTCCCACCTGAGTTCAATGCACAGAGACCGGCTGATAAGTTGAATGATTGTTTTACCACTCACAATTCCCCCTTCCTATACGGATTTTTGTATAACTCATATTCAGCAAGGCAGCAGGCGGACTTTGTGCATGGTTAAAAGGGTTGGCAGTGCGTGTATCCACCCTTTTTGTGCCGTAAATCCCTGGGGCATGTGTCAATCTGTGCATCATTATATTCTTGTTTCAGGCACAAACCTAACCTTGCTTACACCCAGTTTTACCAGTAACTGTCTTGGTTAGAACAGATTCACAATTGCTTTATTAACCTTCCTGCTTTCTCAAATTTGGTTGAAAATGCACCATTTGCACACTATCGTTTCAAAATTTTCATGGTGAGAGCCCCCCAGAAGCCCCCTTAAGTGGTTCAGGCTTCGCTCGCATTACCGTGTCACTAGGTGGAGATTGTCTAAAAGGTGTGTCACCAACATGAAAAGTTTGGAACGCTGTGCAATAGACTATATTTCCTTCAGGAGGACACAACCATCATAATCAATGGCCAAAAAATCTTGCACCATCCTTTCAGGACGGTGCTTAAGATCTGCTTATTGCAGGTTTGTTGGTCAACTGCAAGCTCCTAGGTAATTTAACAGTCTGCCTTTAAGAGGCTAACCATCATGTGAAGTACTTCACTGATGGAAAGAAATTACATGTGCATGTAATACAGAACCTAAACAGTGAAAAAAAATTGTATTGCAAACCATGTGGATTTGTTGGAAGCATGAAATGAATGTCACTGGGATTCAGAGACTGTGATTCAAGCTATACGAAACACATGGCGAGGAATAGTGTAAAGCGAAGGCTTCCATCATCCCATTTTGCATTGAGTGGTAATTGACGGCTTTGCTGTGTAAGAAATTCCACAGATACATAGGACCCCATTAGTATGGCGGGCGGACTTTGTCCGCCCGCCATATCCTCGGGAAACTGGACCGCCCTCCCGATTAGTATGCGCCCGCCACACTGGCGGGCACATGGCGCATCTGCAACATTGCGGCCGGCGGTGCAGAGAGCACCGCCCACCGCAATGCCACAAAGGCAGGTTGTGCGTTTCAATGCACAACGTGACAGGCACTGCGCGGTGCTTGCCACGTTGTCCATTAAAAGGCAGGGGGGTACCATAGGTACCCCCCATGTGCACCCACCACCCCCTAGATTCCCTGAGGGCCCGCTACGGGCCCCCAATGGCAAAAACCGCCTGCCTTTCCGTGGCGGCAACACCCCGCCTGCATAGTAATATGGATGGCGGTGTCTACCAGACACCGTCACCATATAAACTGCTTTTCCGCCCGGTAGGCAATCAGGTGGATTGCCTACCGGCAGAAAATTGGCGGACGGTCTTTCCGTCCACCGGGGTCCCCTCCTTCCATGGTAATGTGGCGGGGGGAAATTTGCAGCAGGCGGAGGTTTTTGGCGGGCGGATCGCCACCACCATACGGGCGGTGGCGATCCGCCCGTTATCCTAATGAGCACCTTAATCTCTACCTTTCCATACGTTCAACAGAGAAAGCGGTCTACAAGCAGTGGTTTCTGCTGTAACAACCATTCCATTAAACCACAACTTTCTTTACAGTGAAACCACCACGCTGTCTCTTTCCATCCATTTCTTAAAGTCTATACTTCACTTTTGTTTAGCACACTGAGTTATTGCAGCCCACTTGAGGACATTGACCAAAAAAGATACTGCAGTTCACTATACGTTTCATAATATATGCAATGACAACATGAACAATTATGGTTGCTTTATTTGAAACAACTGAAAAAGCAAAATGCATCTAGGATTTTCTTTTCAAATTGAGTAAGAAAATACATTGAGATGGCCATGGCAGCAAGTACACTAAACTGACAATACATTTCAAAGTTCTTGGAAGAAGAGGGCCTAATGCATTAATAGGTAAAATGCTCAAAATTCCATTTAAAACATGTGATTGAAAAAAGACAAGAAGAAAAAGCATTTACTATATATTGAGAACAAAAATGACAAAAAACTAAATCAATCGGGTATTTTGTACAAATTTTGATATGCTGGCTTTAACATGCTAGATAAAATCTTTAAAATACAGTTCAGAGTTGTAGCAGCTATGACACAAATAACAATTTAATAAAGTACCTAAAGTATTCAAGTAACACCAAGGATATGACAGGATCGAATAGCTTTAGACAAAATATAGTTCCAAGCAATAATGTGCACTCTAGACTGGCTCTAGAGGTGGCAAAAGGGTTATGTTACTTATCCTGTGCATATCTATTTGTTGCATGCAGTGCTGTAGATTCACATGCTCTGTATACTCCTGCCACCTAGTGTTGGACTCAGGTGTTTGCAACTTTCAAAAAGTCTTTCGAAGTCACGAGGTCCTGCGACTACTCCTCTGGTAAAGCGCATGGTCATGGGTCCCAACTTTGGATTGTTTTTTGCACATCGATACATGTGAGTGGAGCTAGAAGCAGTTCATAATGATGACCGAGTAAGGTAAAAGCACAGAAAGTGAATATATTTTTCCAGTACAAAATCTGTATCTGTAACACCCAAGGGCTTCAGGCGAGGTGAAGGGATGCATCTGAGTCTACAGCACTCCATGCAACAAATGATGCTTACAGGGTAAGCAACATAATCCATTCGAAGCATGCGTGGCTGTAGATACACATGCTCTGACTAGATTGTTAAGCAGTTTTCTCCTTGTGGTGGCTAGTCAGTAGATGTTTGAAACCGAATCAGAGCGCTGCTTGTCCAACGTGCAAGGACATCCACACAATAGTGTTTGGTAAATGTGTGTGTGGAGTTGACCATGTAGCTGCCTTGCAGATGTCAGCCTAAAGGAATGGTACCAAATAAAGCCATAGGTGCATCTGTTTTCCTAGTGAATTCGGTTGTGGTGGGATTGGTAATGTCCTTTTGGACGTAGCATGTTTGAATACATTTAATTGTCCTTCTAGCAAAACCTGCTTTAGATATTGTGGAACAATTTCTGGGGTTGGAGAAAGACACAAACAATAGTATTTTTGACAGAGTTAGGGCCTGATGTAGATCCCAGCAATTGGGTTACTCCATCACAACATAGTATATCATGGGATTTATATTTCGGTGGACAAGTAATCCATCACCATTGTGATGGGTTAACCCATCTGTCCAAATCTAAATCAGACCCAAAGTTCTATTAAATGTAGTATAATGACTCTTAAAATCTAGTGTGTGAAGCACTGTCTCTACTACGGGGTTTAGATTAGGAAAGAAAAACGGTAGTTCAATTTGATTTAAGTGAAAAGAAGATAATAGTTTAGGTAAATATTTTGGATTAGTCCTAAGGACTACCTTGATGTATTTGGAAAAAAGGTTCTTGCAGGATGAGCGTTTGAATTTCACCACTGGCGGCCGGTCCCAGCACCGCTAGGGTGGCGGGCGGACGAAAGTCCGGCCACCATCCCAATTGGCCCCAAGGTTTTTGGTGCTGCTGCTGCATGGCTGCAACATGGCAAGGGGAAGTCTTTGATGGCTCGAAATCGTAGTTGGTTTTTATAGCTAAGAGCATGATCACGATCGATGGGTGCCTTGTCCTTTCTTGTCTTCGAAGCCCTGTCACGGTGTTGACCAGAAACACTTGGTTGCTGAGCACCAAGACCTGGGTGCCGAACTGGGTTGCTAGGCTGAAACACTCGAGGGCATAGCTCTGGCATGTCCTCCAGACGTGGCTTGCATTTAGGGACATGTGTACTCACAGCCCTTGGAGTGGTCTTTTCTTCGGAGTCTCTGGATCCGATTTAGTGCAGACTACCTGCATTCTTGGTTCCATAATCATCCTTCGCACCGATAACCTCCTTCCATTCCGATATCGTGAGCTCTGCGGTAACCACTATATTGTGGGCAAGGCGCCAAGGTCACTGGTCTCGAAAAGTCTTTTTTGACAAACTATTAACATCCTGCATAGTCCTATTTGCTGTTTTCAGGGGAGGAGACAAATTCCCTACTACGTGATGATCATTATGCAGGTTTTTGGCGTTACACTGAGGGCTCCTTCAGAATGAAGGCTGCTTCATCACGCCTCCCGGACCATACTCTAATGTGGGTAGAAGGCGTTGAGTGACCGATGAATCTTTGGAGTCGTTGTAGGCTACGATACTTTCTTCTCCTAGCCTAAAAGGCCTTGAAAGGGTACGTCGAGGACAAACTTTGACGGATGTGCCCAAGCTCGATGGCGGAGAAAAACAATCTAAAAAAGAATGAGCCGATGACCATGCACATTACTTACCAGAGGTTGAGCCACAGGACCTCGTGACTCAGATAAAAACAAGTCACAAAAGTCTAAGCCCAACACTAGATGGCAAGAGTATGTGTATCGACAGCCGCACACGCTACAAATATTACATTCCTTCTCGTTCAATAGGGGATCAATCTGCGTAGATATGAAATCAACAATCTGACTTTGGTTTGAAAGCAGCATACCTACCTAGAGTCCACACCCTACATCTTGAAACTCTTCATTCTTTGATTTTAGTCAGGGACCCTTATATATTTCAAATTCCAAATCTCCAATATTATTTGTATATGAGCAGTACACACTTTTGCAAGAAAAGGGTTTAAGAATTATTATAGCATATTCCTTAGGAGTATAAAAGTTGCCATGAGTTAAAGGTTTGTTATCTTCGCACAATTTTACCAGAGTTAAATTTACAACAAAATAATTTTCTCTGGGTAATTTAGAATTCAAATCCTACAGCTAAAAATAAACTGGCAACAATTAAAAATATATATATATCTTTATATTTATTTAAACTTTGTACACCACCTATACAGCACATGTAGTTTATCCCCCAAGTTATTAGTAGTTCGAAAAATACTCGTGCATTTTCACATTTTGTGTGCCTTCCCTGCCATACCCTCCCGAATGCAGGGGCCCTGTCACCCGGGTCCCATTTTCGTTTTAAATGGCATTCTGCTATTAACTCCGCTTCGCTGTGCTTTTGTGATTTGTACCTGGAGCACAACCATCCCCTTCATCCATAGGCACTGACCCGTTCATTAGAAAAACAAATATATTCTCCTTCCAAATGCATGCAGGCAATAGTTTTAAGGTCTAGGTTTTTCAACTTAAAGGTCTGGGTATTCCCTCTTGCAGCCCATGCATTCACCTCTGGCTCCCTCACAGGTGAATATCCAGGGAGACGTCCTCTGCAATCCACTGGGTTATGGTGTAAACATGAGTGGCACAGAACAGAAGGAATGCAACATAAGTGCATTTTAGAATCACAAAATGCCCTCAGCAGCTCCCTCAATGTTTAAGAAAATAAGGTGCATCATGAGCTACATTTCTGAAATATAAATTAGACATAACTGGTTCCAAACTTCCAGATTAAATGCTACCTGAGAGTCCATTTAAATCAAGGAATGCAGCAGAGTTTGGCACCTAAGGTGCTATGGCGTAACAGTCACAAAAAAGTTAGAAATACCATTTTCTATTTTAAAATACAGAAGACATTCCTCCGAGTTAAGTACATTTACTTTCACATGTTGGTGGTACACTAGACAGGCTCAGGTATTATCTGAACCTTTTCTTTTTTGCTCCGAGCGATGTCCAGGTATAACTGGTTCTTTTCATTATCAACTGAATTGTAAACTACGCTCATCACCGGCAGTTATTTTTATCTCCCACCGCTTCTTGTGCTGTTCATTCAGAAAAAACAATAAAATGTATTCGGAATCAAAAAAGGAAATGTTCTATATTTGAACCCCGACAGGAAAGTCCACCTCTCCTAGCTTGTGCCTGTAAACAATGAGGTTCATTCACACCTGCTTTAATGCAACAAACCTCTCCTTTGGTGAAAGCCAGAAAAAGGGTTCGATGAGGTCCCCCCTAAAGTAAACTGCTCCTTTACGTTAAATAAGCCCTGTAATTAAATTGGTTTAGAAAACGCCTCACCCGCTTTCTAAATCTCTGAAGACTTTAGCAAGAAACCCCTTTTGTTGCCACACAGGCCATTTATTGTGCACCAGCAGATGGCGGAGTCATCTGGGGAGCTAGTGGTAAATGCCAGGCAATGAGCATGGCACACGATGCAAAAGAGGTATGAAGCGAGCCCCAGCGCCCTGCTTTTGCCTCTTTCTACCCTTCGCTCCCAGTGTCACCTCTTGTACCGCTCAGTGCTCTTCTCTTAGGAGCCTCTGGAATACTGGACGTGCTGGAACAACCTCCAGAAGGTCAAGTGGTGCAGATGCGGCCAAAAGCAGATCCGCTGGAGGGGGAGCAGGCAACAGACGTCTGTGCTGTGCACTGCAGGCAAACCTTATGCTGAACATATTCTCGCAACAAACAAGTAGCCGGCTACATACTCTTCTGCTTGAAAGTCGTTTGTTTGCACCAGAATGGAGCATACAGTTAATCTTTCTACCCGTCTCCAAAGGTGACCCAGCCACCTGGCTGAAGCCACGCAGCGGGGTGAGGCTGTCACCATCAACACCAGCAGCTAAACTCAGGAACAGACCCATATTTACAGGGAGTGTGCAAATGGGGGCAGAACACTGGGGCTTTTTTTTGTTTTTTACTTTTCAAAATGTACATCAGTATCTCATTTGTTTATAATAAAAAATGTTCTCTGGCTAAAAATGTTCTCTGGCTTAGTTTACAGAACGTTCAAAGGAGGCGTGTTTAGACCACCACCTGCATGCCATGGAACAATAATGAACCTTTGCGCCTTCAAGTAACTTATAAAGTACTTAATTGTGTGCTATACAAGAGGTGATAATCAACAGTAATATTAACAAAGTTACCCTTTTGAGTGACATCAGAATGGTTTTCAATTCGATATTCAGGATAAGGAAATTTGCATACCGTTCAAATCATTCATAAAAACAATCAGAAACACAAACATATGTTGGATTAGAACTTAAAACTAGTTGAATATTATTGGCAGCTATAACCTCAGTGACATTTTACAGGCAAGGGGGTCACAGCTGAATCTCAGTTCCTAAAGCACCAACACAGAAGAAAGGCAAAACCATCTCGTCAAAGTTGCAGGTGAAGGTGAACAGGTGCTCCATGCTGCCAGCATTGTAAAAGGACAGCAGACCCTGTTCATAATCCAGATACACCCCGATCCGTTGAGGGTTTTCACCGACAGCGAGCGCAGTATCCGGGCACGTGAACGCCCAGTACTGATCAACATACAAACCTAGCAGCCCCACTGCCCAGATGCCCTCAAGGGGTGTAATTCTAAAAGGTCCTTTTCGCCTGATAGACTGTCTGGCCACTCCCACCGTCCAGTAGATGCCGCCACCAACATTCACTTCCCAGTAATGTCTCCCCGTAGTAAACCCACGTGATCCCAAAACACAAGGCTTTGCATTAAATCGCTCTGGGTTGTTGGGTAAGGTTTGTGGAGTTTCTATATACTTCACGCTTCTACGATCTCGGGCAATGACGAGCTGTGGACTTGCTGTTTTCTGATCCAAGGTAAAGGACACTAGATTTAATAGAAAACAAAAGATTACTAGACAGTATCTGCAACACAAAATAGTCACATTTATTTCAAACCACTATGCATGTTCTATGTAACTATAAATTGCAGTGTTCATCGAATTAGATTGTTTTCAAAGCACTTCTATTCTGGACCATGAGGCTTCTAAGGCGACCAAGTACAAGCCACATGGGACAGAGAGATAAAAGGTCTCCAACTGCAAGGGTCCATTAGGTATGGGATTGCTACAATTACCTACACAAGCATCCATCCACTCGCCCAGAGCAAGGCTATCTCCGCTATCAGCAAGACTCTAGGCAGGTTTCACGGTGACCAACTAGAGAACGAATAGTTTCTTACCTGTCGGTGTAGTTTTGCAGCTTGAAGATCTTTCTGGATTCACTATGCTGTGCATTATTCCGCGATCTTGTGGTTGGGTCCGGATTCGTAGTCTTAACTTTGTTTTTTTTTTTTGTTTTTTTTTGTAGCCCAGGTGGGCGTCGACGTACACCATTTGGTGCACCTCCCGTGACGTCGTCGTACTTCCTGCGGAAGTCCCTCCTTTGGGGCGCCATCTTCGGGTTCTTTTTTCCTTTCTTTTTTTTTTTTTTTTCTTTAACCCTAGGCGATTGATTAATCCTTCTTGTCCCTTTATCTGTATGTTTGTATTTCTTTGATCTTTTCCATTTTACCCCCTCTTCCTCCAGCCTCATCTTCCTGGCGGAGGTGGGTGGGTTCGCTAGTGAATCCAGAAAGATCTTCAAGCTGCAAAACTACACCGACAGGTAAGAAACTATTCGTTTTGCAGCGTGAATCTTTCTGGATTCACTATGCTGTGCATCGATTTTGTAGCGGTTTTCCTAGTTCTGTGGCGGCTGGGTGGTAGATGAGCGTTGGTCGTTGAAAATGTGCTGAAGCACCTTCTGTCCAACCTGTGCTTCCTTGTTCATCTGAATGTCCACGCAGTAGTGTTTCGTGAACGTGTGCACAGATGCCCAAGTTGCCGCGAGGCATATGTCCTGGATGGGCGTGTTCGCCAGGAAGGCCACGGTGGCCCCTTTCTTCCTTGTGGAGTGAGCCTGCGGCCCCTCCGCTAGCTCCTGTCCAGCCTGTTTGTGGCAGAATTGAATAGTGAGGGCAATCCACCTTGCGATGGTGCCCTTAGTCACTGGTCTACCCATGAAGCTAGTAGCAAAGGACACAAACAGCTGTTTCGACTTCCTGAGTTCCTTGGTTCTCTCAATGTAGTGCATCACCGCTCTTCTGGCATCGAGGGTGTGCAGTGCCTTTTCTGCTTTTGTAGTCGGGTTTTGGAAGAAACTTGGTATCTGGATAGTCTGATTTATGTGGAACGCCGACACTACCTTGGGCATGAAGTGTGGGTCCGTTCTCAGGACTATTCTATCTTTGTGAATTTGAATGTAGGGTTCCTGCAGCGTTAGTGCTTGAAGCTCGCTCACCCTGCGTAGTGAGGTTATGGCCACCAGAAAGGCTGTTTTCATAGTCAGCATTTGCAGTGTGGCCTTGTGAATGGGTTCAAACGGTGCCTTCATGAGCTCCGTCAGGACCACATTCAGATTCCATGCCGGCGGCGGCAACCTTTTCGGGGGGGCCATCCTTTTGGCTCCCTCCATGAATCTCCTCACCACCTGCGAGCTGAAGAAACTTCCACCTTTTTCACCTCTGGTGTATGCCACGATGGCCGCTAGGTGTACCCTTAGTGAGCTCGAGCAGAGGTTACTCTTTAGAAGGTGTGTGAGGTACCTCAGTACTGTTGAGTCTCTTGTCATTCTGTTTTGCAGGCCCTTCTTCCGGCACCACACAGTGAACCTCTTCCATTTTGCGCTGTAGCATTTTCGTGTAGTTGGTTTCCTCGCCTCCCGTAGCACTCGCATCGTGCTCGGCGGCAATCTTAGGTGTGCGAACTCTAGGTCTTCAGGAGCCATGCCGCCAGGTTGAGGGTCTCTGGCTCTGGGTGCAGGACCTCTCCGTTTTGCATTGAGAGCAGGTCCTTCCTGCTCTCGAACCTGTATGGGTCGCCTTTTGCCATTTCCTGAATTTGTGAGAACCATGTCTGCCTCGCCCACTGCGGAGCCACCAGGATCAGGGTCATGTTGCTGGCTCTGCACTTGTCGAGCACTCTGTGCAACAGGGGTATCGGTGGAAAGGCGTAGGCAAATGTCCTCGACCAGCTTATCCATAGGGCATTTCCCTTGGATTGCTGATCTGGTTGCCTGGACGCGAAGCTTTGGCATTTTGCATTGTGGCGTGTTGCAAAAAGGTCTATTGTGGGAGTCCCCCATCTCCGGAAGAGTTTCTCCGTTTCCTGGCCATTGAGCTCCCACTCGTGTGATGCTGAGGTCTGCCTGCTTAGCCAGTCTGCCTCCACATTGTCCTTCCCCGGTAGGTGAACTGCCAGTAGATCTATCCTGAGAGGTATGGCCCATCTCCAAATCTCCTGAGCTAGGGCTGAGAGCGGGAACGACTGTGTCCCCCCTTGTTTGTTGATGTAGAACATCGCCGTGGTGTTGTCTGTTTGGACCAACACCCTCTTGTTGAACAGGTGCCTCTGGAATGCCTTCAGGGCTAGCAGGACTGTTTTCAACTCGAGGTAGTTGATGTGGCGGACCGCATCTGCTGGGGCCCATAGACCCCTCACTCTGAGGCTGTCCATGTGCGCTCCCCATCCCTTCTGCGATGCGTCCGTGGTAATGGTCACTGTTGGGATTGGTGGCGTCAGGCTTCTCCCTGCTGTTATGTTGTCTCTGTTCCACCAAGTTATCTCCTCCTGCACTGCGTGCGTCACAACCACTAGATCCTCCCAACTTCCGTTTGCTTGTGACCATTGTTGTTGTAGCCATTCCTGGAATGGTCTCATGTGCAGGCGTACATTCGGCACCAGCTGGATACAGGACGCCATCATCCCAATCATCTTGCTCACAGCCATCACTGTCAGAGCTCGCCCCTTCTGGTAGAGCTTCGCCTCCTTCAGTAGAGCCTCTGTCCTCCTCTCGCTGGGCACTACTGTACTGTTGCGGGAATTGATCTTTGCCCCCAGGAAAATCTTTACCTGCTCCGGTTTCATCGACGATTTTCCCCAGTGGATCGAGAATCCCAGATTTGTGAGGGTGTCTGTTACGCGTTTTGCGTGCCTCTCGCACTTTCCGCGCGAGTTTGACTTGACCAGCCAGTCGTCCAAGTAGGGGTAGACATGTATTCCCTGCCTTCGTAGGTGCGCCGCTACCGCCGACAGGCATTTTGTAAAGACCCTTGGTGCTGATTTTAATCCGAAGGCCAGGGTCGTGAACTGGTAGTGTTCTTGTTCGATGTTGAATCTTAGAAGGCCCTTGTGCCTTCTGTTTATTGGGATGTGAAGATAGGCATCCTTGAGGTCCACGGTGACCATGTAGTCCCCTTGTCTTATCTGTGGCAGAACCTCCTGCAGTGAAGTCATTTTGAACCTTTGCGTTCTGATGAACTTGTTTAGGTAACGGAGGTCTAGTATGGGTCTGAGGTCTCCGTCTACCTTCGGAACCACGAAGTAGTTTGAGTAGACCCCTTTGTTGCGTTCTCTGAACGGCACTGTCTCTATGGCTCCCTTTTGCAGGAGTTTCCGCGTTTCTTCTCTGAGTATTGCCAGTTCTTGTGCCGATCTCAGTCTTCCCCTTGGTTTCCTGTTTGGAGGTCTTTTCTCCAAATCTACGCAGTACCCGTACTGCACAACGTTCCGTATCCACTTGTCTGTGGTTATACGCCGCCACTCCTGAAGGTAGAACCTCAGTCTTCCGCCTACTGGTGTTGTATGCTCGTAGGCTTTTGAATTTTCTCTTCCCCCCGATGACACTTTTTTGCGCCTCACCCTTGGGGTCCTGAGGAGGGTAGGCGTCCTCTTGCGTGCTGAGTCACTTCGTCGAGGGCTGTTCGCCCCCTCTCCTCCTTTGACCACGTCCGTTCCCTCTCCCGCGAAAGGACTGGCCCCGAGGTTGATATTGCCAGTTTTGCTTCTGCTGGCCTTGTCCGTGACCTTCACCCTGCTGACTTTGTTGGAACGCCTGGTGCGACGTCCCCTGCTGGCTTCCTCCCCTACCGTAGGGTCTTCGAGGGATTTCCTCGCCTCATTCCCCTCAGCTGTAGGGCCCCCATGGACCTCGCCGTCTCGTTTTCCTTTTTCAGCTGGGTGAGCTTGTCGTCCACTGTTGCTCCGAACAGTGTCTCTCCATTGAAGGGGGTGCCAAGGATGTTGTTCTGCACTTCCGGTTTGAATCCCGAGATTCTTAGCCATGCATGCCTCCTCTCTGTGACCCCTATGGCCATGAGTCTTGCTGAAGTCTCTGCCCCATCCAACGCCGTCTTTATACAGGAGTTGGCGATGTTTTTGCCTTCATCTATCAGGTGAGAGGCTCTCTGCCGGTATTCTTCGGGGAGGTGCTTTACTAACTCCCCCATCTCATCCCAGTGCTGGTATCTATTGAGGAGTGCATTTGAATTCGCCATGCGCCAGTGCATTGCGGCGTTCCTCTCGACCTTTCTTCCTGTGAGGTCAATCCTCCTGCTCTCCTTATCCGGGGGTGGGCCCGAAGTTGCTGGTACGTTGGCCCTTCTCCTGGCCGTGGAGGCTATGATGGAGTCCGCGGTCACGCTACCCTTGATGTAAGGGGGGTCCAGGGAGGAGTGCTTATATTTCTTCTCTGTCCTGGGCGTGATCGACCGGCAGGTCGCAGGTTCCTTGAAGGCTTCTCTCCCCTGATTCATCACGCTTTGTAGCATGGGGAGGAACTGGCTCCTTGTCTGGATGGGGAGCAGTGTCTCGACGAGAAAATCGGCTTTCGGTTTCTCCTCGTCGAGTTTGACGCCGAAGGCCATTGCTGCGCTCCTGACCACCATATTGTAGACCCCGATGTCGTCGGGTGGCGAAGGCCTCGAAGGGTACGTGTCCACGGGCTCCTCCGGGTTTTCGGTGTCGAGATCGTGCCATTCGACGTCGTTGCTGGTAGATGCCGCCGATTCGTAGAACGACCGTTGGTCTTCTTCCTCGGCTTCTCCCTCATAATAGGGCTCTTCTTCCTCTTCGAGTTCCCTTGTCAGCCCTTCGGCGTCGAACTCGTCTTCGACCTCCTCGACGTCCGCTGATGGAACCGTTGGAATCTTGAATTCCTTCATTCTGGCGGCGAACTCCTTCTTTCTTTGAAGGATGTTCTCCATTTCGGCCTCGAGCCGCCTCTTCTTTTTCTCCATCTCGGAGATGCTTTCGGCGTCGACCGCGGTTCTTTTCGATGAAACTTGCGTCGACTTTCTGCGTCGATCGGCCCGTTTCATGGGATGCTTTCGACGACCCTTGCCTTTCGGCGTCTTTCGGCACCAGGGAGTCCTTATCTAAGGATCCGCTCGGCCTCTTGTCCGTGGTTCCCCCTTTGGACGTCGAAGTTTTCGGCGCCGGGGCTCCCTTCGTGGACTTTGACTCAGATTTTCTCGAGTCACCCTCGTGTTGTCGAGGTACTTTCTGTTTCGCGCTCGACGATTCTCTTACCTCGTCTTCTTTTTTCTTGTCGGTCTCTACGACCGTGAAGTTTTCGGCTGTCTCGGCGTCGTTGTCCTCGTCGTCCGAGGAGAGGCCCAGAGCGTAGAGCGTCGGGGGCTTCCCCTTGCCATCCATGCTGGCGTTGGCCCTTCTCTGCCGCTCTCTCACCCCGAGTGTCTTCGGCGCGAAGGCTGAGCAGGCGTTGCAGTCGATACTCTGGTGATCGACCGGTAGGCAGAGGTTGCAGACCGGATGCTGGTCTTTCTGCGCGAACTTGTGGTGGCAGTTTGGGCAGAACTTGAATGGCGTCTTGTCCATTGCGCTCAGGGTCCCTGAGCGTGCATTCTCCAAGGTCGTCGAATAAGAAAGGCGCTGGTCCTTCTTTCTTCGCGCTCCTGATGAAATCTTTTCCTTTCCTGATATCTTCTAGTGTTTCTATCGACGAAACTCGCTTTTCTTCCTTCTTCCTTCGAGTGTAATTCTGGAGCTTCCCGATGACGATCCAGACCCAACGGCGGAAAAAAGAATCTGAAGATGGCGCCCCAAAGGTGGGACTTCCGCAGGAAGTACGACGACGTCACGGGAGGTGCACCAAATGGTGTACGTCGACGCCCACCTGGGCTACAAAAAAAAAAAAAAAAAAAAAAAAACAAAGAAAAGACTACGAATCCGGACCCAACCACAAGATCGCGGAATAATGCACAGCATAGTGAATCCAGAAAGATTCATGCTGCAAAACACAAGATGTCAGAGACTCCCAAGTCCACTCTTTCCAATTATACATACTAACATTTATCCCAAACTTCTAAAAAGAACCTGTACCTGACTGGAATGTGGAAGTAAGCATCCAGTAGGTCCATGGCACACAGAGTCCTCATGCCAGAGAAGAAAGATAAGATGTTACGCAAGCATGGAGAAGCTGGCTAATAACAGATCTAAGATGGGTCTAAAAGGCTTTTTTGGGCTGGTGTTTTGAGCTACAAAGTATATGCCTTCCCTCTACGGGTAGAAATGACTGATTCTATATCTCGCTGATGCAATGACAACGTGGTCTCCTTACACAGATTGGCAAAATGGAATTTCAAAGGTGACTCTTGTGTCATAGATGGAAGACGTTCCTTGAAGCACAGTAAGTAACCATCTCTTATAACAATCAACACCCACTTGTCTGAATGTTTTGCAACTTTTCTAAATGCGGAAGTATAGCAACCACCTCCTTACCACTTCTAATAGAGGGAGTAACAGAGAAGGTGGGGAACTGGGGTAAGAGGAGTCATTGTAGACTGTTTGAGGAAGGTTGTCCTGAAGAATCGAGGAATGGTTCTGCACGGACATGTTCCATATTTTCTTGTCTCGGTTGGTAAGAATCCCTGTGGCCCTTCGAACGGTGCGGTTACTGTTGCTAAGACCAATGAAGTGAGTGAACCCTTTGTTGATGTCCCGTTGTCATTTTAAGAATTTCTTCTTTGCCTCCTGTCCTATCTCCTTCATTGTTGCTTAATTCTTTATTCTGAACAGCTCTCAGTATGCTGACCAAATTGGGAAGAACCGGAAAAAGGCAGATTGCATATTTTGAGTTGCGCATCTGGTTTGAGAGTTGTAAGGTGCAACAAGAAAGAACACTGTGGAGTACTTCCATAACAGTAGCTTAGGTGGCTGTGCTGGTAATCTGGCTGGAAGCCAGGCGGCCTTTTTAAACCACGTCCTCAGAATGCTGGGTCTAGGCAGGTCTTCAGAAAAACCCCTCTGCTGATCTCATATTTCTCAGTCCTAGTAAAGGCGAGTAGATGCACTGTCCATTTTTACACCCATGGCAACAATACAACACATTTTCTTGCCCACTATATCCATTTCTTTAAGCTTCCTGTCAGCTGGTGCCCATGATTCCGGGGTCGAAGCATGTCTTACTGCTGAGAGAACGAGTGAGTCCGCCTGGTGTTCTGACTTTAGGATCTCCGAGTGCTACTCATGGTAGCCTGCATTTGTTTAGTAAGTGAGGTGGTGCAGCCATGACCACAGCCACTATCAGGAACGTCCCTGCTAAATCAAGCGAGCCAGGTACTAGCAGTTGCATGGGTTTAGGAATCTCTCTGGAATAAAGCACCGCCATTATTTAGAAGCTTGCATCTGATGAGTTTCCAAAGGGAGGTTTAATTTTATTGCTCCTCTGGCCAAAATGAAAGGTGATCATAATGTACACTAGGAAGACCCTTAAGGAGAACTAGTGAAGGATGCTGGAGTATAGGAGGATTAGGGTTATCATCTGAGTGGGAAGATCGCAATGGAGAATGAGGAAATCTATCATGCATATGCTTTCTTGGCATTTGATGAGAATCTAGATACCTTGATAGAGAGGAGGCGCAGGTAGAATAGGAGTAGGAGAATTCCTAGGTGCACTTTTTAGCATACTTCCGGTCCCTTTTCTCTGCTAGGCACTGCTGGTATTTTGACTCAATGTACTGAGAAACAACAGATTTCTAAAAGCACGTTTCCTTTATGGTGCATAACTTAACTGTACTCGGTTTCTTGGCTGCAGGTGGACAACTAAATGCGCAGCTGCATAAGGGCAGATTCTCTTTGCAGGACCTTAAAAGGATCTGCAATCCTAACAGGGGAGAAGGAGGGCTAATACCCATTATCTTTGGAAGTCAGTGAATAGATAAGAAAGTGTGAATGGGAGAGGCCAGCCCACACCAGAAGTGAACCATCAACAAACTAGCAAGACTGACATGCCAGAACGCGGAGATGTAGGTTTTCAGTCTCTTACCCACTGAAATCCAAGAACAGTGGTCAGGTCGGTAAACTCATTTATTCAATGGGAAGAAAATCAATGTAAAGGGTCTAAACAAGAGCAGCTCAGTTTTTGAGGGTTAGTGGTGTAACCTTTTGAAAGCTTTCAAACGGACTCACTACTCGTGTAACTTTCGAGTGTAAGTCACAGACAATTGCACGATGTCCTGTGGGGAAATTAGGATAAGGCCGTTCCCCCTAACTGCTCCATGCTATATCGGATGGTGTTTCAGGGAGTAGCGTCAGATTTCACACAGGTATAATTCTACTGCCTCTCACCAGTGAGATTGGGACACAGTCCCCCTAAAGTGGTGAGAAAGCTGCATGTGGCCTGTTAAGTCACTGGAGCTCAGACATGCAAAGGCCTTGCGGCCCCCAAAGGACTCTGCACAGCTGGACCTCTGACCAGAGATGAAAGACAACCAGACCCACATACTTGCATGGTGCAGAACCTTGGAGTCAACACCAAGGACAGGACTGGAAGCTGAGAAGGCTATGTAATACTTGTACAGAAGCTGGTAACTGTACCTGCCGGCACAAGGTGACTGACTCAACACGCCCCTCTGCCTGACTGAAGGTTAGAAGCATCCTGGAGCTGGGGATCCAGCTGTCACTGGAGGGGGATGAAGCAGTCAGTGCTTGCATGCGAGTAGTGCGCAGAAACTTTCAACTGACTATCCATGCAAAGGTGAAGCCATGTGGGACTTTGCAAGGACTGATCCAATTACTGTGACTTTGGCCAAGTTTGAATCATAAAACACTTTAATTTTTCTAAATTGGTCTGGGAACTTAACTGAGTGGTTTGTTGATTCAAGTTGTATGCTGGTACTGTTAACACTTCATACGCATTCTCTAAAATCACTTCAAAACTCGATCCTGCGCTAGAAACAGGGATAATTTGCACCACTGGGCAACCCAGGTTCTTACAGTGTCTACACCATCTTTCTAATATGAAACATCAAAGTCTGTCAAGAAACTAGGAGGTGAGGCTGCAAAGACCCTTGTAAGAGATCCATGGAATGACAAAACAAGGAGGTCCTACTGATCGTTCAGAGTAGTCAGATGATGGCCTAGGGTAGGCTAATGTGATGTGGAGACTGGCTTGACATCAAAAACCTTTCTGCAGACTTGGGTGATGTTGATAGATGTCATGACAAAAAAGTAACTCACCTTTGGTAACCGGTTTCTGGTGGACCATAGGATCAGAATATGAATGAAAGTTCTGCAAATCAAACGACACTAACCAGTCACCCTTTTCCAATGCAAACAGGGCCTGAGCTAGGGTCAACATTGTGAACTTCAGGGGGCGTGGCCAAAATTGCAATAGGGTGAAACGAGTTTGCCTGGGTTACCACAGTATGGCCCAATTGCTGCATTATCCTGGAGGAGCAGAGCTACCCCCATGCCCCACTGAAGGACCCGGGGGCTCGTGGTTGGCCTGAGGAGATCTTGAGGCAGCCAGAACAACCAGCTAGAAGTCCAGAGGAACAGGAAGCAAAGGGCAAGGTTGGATGGATCCAAGTTGGCTGGCAGGGGAAGAACGGAGTGAAATGGCAATACTTCTTGGCGTCATTAAGCTTAGCATACACATTGTTTTTGTCCTTAGATAATCCCCTGACGAAGGCTACACAGCCGAAATGCATCGGGATCTGTAAGAACGTGGAACTTGTTAAACCAATGCATCACTGAAATGATGATGAAATTTCGTGATGAAATAAACAAACGATAAACAATTGAAACTCTATGCAACTTTATTGAAATTGGAAATAAAAAGGAAACAAACACTGAGATACCAGTGCCCAGGGGACACACACTAGTCTTTAAGGGTTTGCAACAAAAAAGATATTGAATATATGCACTCCTTGTTCAGAGAAGTGACACCCAGAAACACGGAACAACATTGGATACATAAAACATTTTTTTTTTTACATTAATATAGCCGTGCACGTACTATATTCATTGTATATTGCTGAAAAGCTGCCTTCTGAGATGCTGGTGGCCGAGTAGGCAAGGTGAGGTGGTCCTCCCACCCACCTCTGCACTTGCCTCACACAGTTGGCAGTGAGGCCTAAAGAAAAAACTGAGGTGCTGTGTGGTGTCAGAGCCCTCAGACATGTGTGATATGGCCTGTAGCACAGACCCAGCCCCCGACGAGATGAGAAGCCAAGGAAACCAGCACGAGTGGCAAGGTCTGTCTGCGCTAGCCCGGGGGCCCCCTTGAATGCAGGGCCGCATTTGGGTTAGCGACCAGAGTGCCAACTGCAGAAGTGAAATTAGCTCAGATAGACCTGGACATTAGAGAAATGAAAGTGTGCCTCAAGGAGCTGACCGAGGAAGTGGCCCATCTCCAGGAGTGGACAGAAGACGCGGAGGTTCGCTCCTGCCGGAGTAATGTTCAGATCACGGGACTCCAAGAACAAATCAAGGGGCAGAGCACTGAGCTGTTCCTAAACCAATGGCCCACACAGCACATCTACAATGGGATGTCCTCAACTTTCTTTAAGATTAAGAGAGCACATCAGCAGGAAAACACAAAGATGTAACAGGTTCCAAGTGGAGTTGCTCAAGAGATAGGCCGCACTGGTAGGCCCGCATCTGCTACAAATGTCTGAAGATGCCCGTACACGGGGTGGTTACCTCTGGATCGCCGCCATGCCCTAATATCTGTAATGTATATAGAGGGCAAGCCGAGAATGGAGTGTGGGTCCTACCACCCAATAACTCTTCTAAATGTTGGGACCAAATTACTGACTATGTTACTGAGTCGTAGGCTCAAAGTGATAACATCGCTCATTCATCAGGACCAGAGCGGGTTCATGCCCCACAGATTTACCGGACAGAACCTCAAGCACTTACAGAATTGGTTCGATGCAGTAAAGGGTGTCAGGGCCTCTTGGCCCTGGTGTCCAATTACGCTGAGAAAGCATTTGATGTAATTCATTGGCCCTACCACTTCCTGTTCTTGAGATGCTTCGGCTGCAGAGCTCGCTTCTGCAGCTGGGAGTCCCTGCTGAACGCGGAGCCCACTGCCGCGATCTTGGTGAACGGGGAATGGTCTGAGATATTCCTACTGAAACGGGAGACCAGGCAAGGAAGCCCCTTCCTCTTCAACTTGTATACTGAGCCACTGGCTGTTGGATTAGGTCAAAGATGGAAGCAACTGATGGCTGTGCCCTGGCAGACAGGGAAAATAATATCCTATATGCGGATTACGTCCTGCTTTATATAATGGACCCCGGACGGATGTTAAATCATCTCTTAGGACTTTTAGGAGTATTTTGAGATTACCCCGGTGACAGAATGTAGGAAAGTAGGATCTGTCTTTTATGGTTATGACCACTTTTTGCCTGGTGTCAGTATGTTTTGACTGTAGTTTGCTTGGATCCTGTAAACAAGGACCCCAGCAGCAGAGCAGTACTCTCTCTCCCAAAAGGGCTTTGGGTATCTCCAAAACTGGATACTGCTGTACCGTCACAAGTCCCTAGTTTATGGTACAAAGGTACCCAGGGCATAGGTACACTAGGGGTCTCCCATGGGCTGCAGCATGTATAGTTCACCCATGTGACTCCACATAAACTCTGACTACAGGCCTGAAGTCACTGCACTTAAAACCTATAAGTCACCGCTGCAGAAGGCCCTTCAGTCCGGAGGGCATGGTGCCTGGTTACAAGTGTGAGTGTGCCCCTGCATGAGCAGGGCACCCCCACAAACCCCAGGGTCGATTCTCCAGGCTTTGTAAATGCAGGCGGCCATTTTAAGACATAGTGGACATCAGTCATTATAAGATGTCTAACTATATGATGGCTGTGCTGAACCTGGTCATGTTTGGTATCAAACATGTTGGAATCATACCCCAGCACGGATTGTGGTGTTGGAGGTATAATACCATGTACTGAGGATCTCCTTAGAGGAGTCCCTGTACTCCCGGTTACAGCCTTTCAGGGTCTGCCAGCAAGCTAGTGCTGCCGCCGACCATAGACCCTGTTCTGTCCTCCTGCTGCTAGACTGAGCTCGGGCAGGTTAGGTAAAATACGTTTCCGGTCACAGGGAGGTGTGACCGTCTCCCAGACAGGACCTTAGTGTATTGGGCCGGGGTGTGGGTGCTTTCCAGTGACCCCAGGCTGCATTGAAGGGCACATTTGGTGCCCTCCTTGCATATACTCTAGTTTAAGCCAGTTTAGGAACCTTTGTTTCCTGCGTTGGTGCGAAACTGAACAAAGGACAGGGGAATATACACCCCTTTGTCCAGCCCCTGCTCTGGGAGGGACGCGCCACCCTCCTCTTCCCCAGTCGTTTCAAACTTTTCCTTGGGTGTTTAAGGGCTCCCCAGTGGATGGGTCCTCGGATTCATCGTGGAACAAAACTCACCTCTGAAACCAAAACACTCTTTGACCATCTGGACACTTGGACTTCGCCTGCTACCAAGACTGCTTTAAGACAGACTCCTGCTGCTTCTGGTCTCGCTGTTCTGCAAGTACTCTGCCTAGTCTGTGTCTGTGCTTCGCTGAAGGTCTCCAGCAAACCTGAGGGCATCAGGCACATCTGAATTAATCTCCTTTGGAGTGAAGGAGTCACTCCCCTGCTTCTGCAGGCACCGCATCAAAGTTGACTGGCCTGCTGCTCCGGTCGTCCTACCGACTTCGAGGCACAGCAACACAGGTGGTGGGTCTGTGGTTCACACCGAGGCCCGACCGGTCTTCCTTGCAATTTGGAACATCGGGTCCCTCGGAGTCGCTGGGACCAAACCCTGTGTGCCATGTCGACTTGCCGTTGCCAAGACTTGTTGGCGCTGCACTTCAGAGATCTTCAGGCTACAAGAAGCTCCAGCCTCCAACACCTCATCCCTCAAAGATCAGCATTCTCCTTGCATCCCTCGATTCATGGGCCTTCATCTTTGGTGAGATGCCGGAGGTCCTCTTGCGACTCCTGTGCCTCGGCCGGTGGGTCCTCTTGAGGGCCTTCTTTTGCTTTGTTGGGCTCCCCTGCTTGCTTGAGCCCTGCTCCGACTCTCCTGCACTTGGTGAGTCCCTTGGACATTGCTGGTCCCAACGATTGCCTCTTTTCGTCTCATGTCAGTTGCAGCCATAAAGGCTTTTTGGTGCCCCCCGCCGGACTCAGACCACCTAGACACCAGCTTCAGACATGGGACTTCTCGTGTACGGCTCCTGGTCTTCCACAGTATTGCCTGGTCCCCAAAGCTGCAGTGACAAGGTCCTCGACAACTCTTCTGAGCTCCCTTCCAAGGGTGGGCATTGCACGTTCGTGCCTCCTGGTTACCTCTGAGTGGCATAGACTACGTCCCCTCTGCTTGCAGCTTCTACTTTCAAGAATCCACCCTTGGATTCCACCGGACATCTTCACAGACTTCTCCAGGAGCCTTTCTTCCAGAGTCGTCCATTGTAGTCTACGAGAGGTTCTGATGTCACTTCGCCCCTATGCATCCGGCTTCCCTGGAGCAGGTAACCTGGTTCCTGGGGCATCCACAGGTGGGGTGTCTCTCCAGCCTTCCGTCCTGCAAAGGGTTTCTTCGGGGTCCTCTGGAAAGGGTCCTTTTTCTTTAAAACTGCAACCGTGACTTCTCCATTGACTCCCATTGAGCACGTGGCGGTGTTTCCACTATGCACACAGCCTCCTTGGGGTTCCTGGGTACTGACTGTGGGTGGTTCCTGTTTCCCTAAGCTCTTCAAAGTCCTTTGGTCCAAGTCCCGTTCTCCTTTGCAGTCCGTATTCCACTTATTTAGTATATGGTTTGGTCTCTCCCTGGAGACCAGTGTATATTCGTGCTACTTACAGTATTTATTTGAAATATTCTCATGTGTATTATTGAGAGCTCCAGATAGGAGATATACCAAGTTACAGTGATTGCGTTGTGTAATAAATAGACTTATTTTTTATAAACACTGTGTGGTTCTTTTTCATCTAATCTACACTATTGATTAAATTTGATTAAACAAGCTGCTTTACACTCCTTCAAGATAAACCTGAAGGCTGGTCTCCACAGCTACCACTTTGAGAGCTTTTCAAGGTTATTAAAGACCACTAAAATCACCACAAGGGTTGCCTGGATTATGCAAGTAGCATCGCTACTTTAAGTGTGCATCATATACTAAGCCTACACATAATAAACTTCCAAAAGTCAGTACTCTATTGGGTTGGGGATTGGGATTAAAGAAACTTTATCCAGGCTCCATTCAGGGAGGTAGCAGATTGCTTCAAATACCTAGGCATTTTAGTCACCATGAATCTGGAGCAATTCTTGAGGGAAAACCTAAAACGATCGCTGGTGACCAGGCCGGGTGGCACTGCCAGGTGGAGTAAGCTACCACTGACACTCCTTGAAAGAGCGGCCATGTTCAAAATGATCACTCTACAGAAACTCCTATATACCATCCACAATGTGCCCTTATCGATCCCTGAATCTTTCTTCACCAGGACTGATAGAGCTGTGAATGGGACAGAATGGGCCCCTGGATAGCTCTATCAATTGGTATGTAATGGAGGAAATGCACTTTCACATCTGAGGGCTTATTACAGGCCTCCCAGCTTCTGACCATCAACGATTGGATATACGCCCTGCACGATGACCCGGTAGTCCGACTGGACAGATGCACTATGGTCGAGCAAACCTAGGAGCACTATTTTCATGACTGGGAAGGTAGAGTAACCCAACATGCATCTGCCTGGGCAGTCCTGATTCGTGGGACAGTGCACGGGATGAAATGACATGGTCACAATGGAAACTCTGCTGTGGGTGGGGTCTGTATTGAAAGAGTTTTGCTAGATGGGACCAGACTGGAATCTCTAGGAAAAAAACGACATTATAGAAGACGCATCCTTCAGGTCATTTGAAAGTATTAAAAGAAGAATAAGAATTCTCTCATATAAATACACCAAGCTCATACAAGCCCTTCACGCTGAGGAAGCAGATTGGAAGGACCTGCCTCAATCAGCTACCTTAGAGTCACATTCTGTGAGGCCCACTGGGAGAAGGAGTGGAATCATCACTCAAAGTCATAATAAACAACATCCCTGACAATCTAGGAAATTTAAGACAAGGTAAGGTGGTCTACGAGCAGGCAACAAGGTCGGGTGGGTATGGGAAAGAAGAACGAAGGAATGGTAGTATAGAACCCCTCTGCACGAATTGAAGGACCCCCTGTTCTGATTTAATGGCCTTCCAGGCCCACAGAAAGGCTCCTGGTACTCTTGATAGGAGCATACAAGAGCCAAGAGGAGGAGGAGATACCAGAGTGCTGAGACCCACGTATTCTAGCTTTACCTCTGGCCCTGGGTTGTCCGATGGGGGAGGTTTGGGGCTGCTATTGCTGGCATTGCACCACTCTCGCTGGTGAAAAGGGAAGCCTGCTCAGAAAGCCTTGAAAGTGGCAAAAGTGCCAGTAGTCACTTTGGGACTGATGTTGCAGTCCTAGAGATCGAACAGTCACTCTGATGACCTTGAACCTGTACCAGGCTGAGTCAGCGTTATCCTCAATGAGGCAGGCACCATCAAGAGGGAAGTCCCATAAGGGTGTCAAGCTTGGTCAAAGAAAAGCCGTACATGTGAAGTCAATCGTGATGTCGCATGGCAACTGTTGACTTCTTGGCCCAAACCACAGTCAGCAGGGTCCAGCCCCAATTTTATAATGTGTCTGGAGTCATCTTGACTGCCTGCCCCCCCCCCCCCCCCCCCAACAACTCTGAAAAATTACCCTGGAGGTCATCTGGAACATAGGGCACAACTATCTGAGACAGGTCCTACAAGACATGTGCATATCTGACTTAGAGGCACGTGGCGATTAGAGACATGCTGGCAGCTTTGGACCCAGCCTGGCGTCTTCCCAATCCTTTAATGTCTCTTTCAACATTATGGAGTCTAATACACACTCCCCTGCAGAGTGAGAAGGCTGGAAGAAGATTACATGCACACACGTCTGTGGCATAATTTGTTCACCCACAGAGTGGAAAGATGGCTGCAAATATTGGAGACAATAGCAAGATAGCACATCGGACAACTTATGTATGTCGATGATGGAGTGGAATGAAAAATGAAGCAGACACATTGGGAATGCTCATAAACATCCAGCTTCCTGATGGGGGTGGGGAGAACAGTATTAAGAAAGCTGGTTTCTGACGAATGCCATTTTCATACAACTGGTCATAGCAGAATGCCCAATGCCATGCATAGTTCATGGAGGTGCTCAATTGAAAGCAGCTCGTTCATGTTGGATGCCCATTTATGATTCTGGTTGACTGGAATGTACTGTGCCATGCAGCTCATTTAAGAGGCATGTACAATGTTATGCCAATCGTTAAAATGTTACCACTGCATAAACAGCAAAATAAAATGCAGCCTTTTCCCAACTATTAATGACCATGTATTTGTGTTTCTGGAAGAGCCTCTCGCTCAGACATAGGACCGAATTTGCCATTTCACACTTTTGAATGAATGTTTAATTCGTCGTTTTGTGTAAACAAAGCTTAAAGGCAATTTTCGCTTTTCTGAAAAGAATTACAATCTACAAGTGTATAAACCCAGTCAATGAATCTTTAACCCAACATATGAAGCAGAAATTTGTTTTATTTCAGTTTTGGTACACAATTTCCAAAATGTTTTTACCTCTAAAATTGCTCATCTGGTGGTCTGGAGATTCCTTTTTTTTCTTTCCCACTTGCTGATTGTTTTTCTGTTTAGCTCGAACAGGTCCTGGCTGTTGAAAAAGAGGATCTTTGTCCCTAGTATGAAGAAACATGGCCCGTTACTATAAATAACAAATGCAACAGAGAAATCATTGGACATAACAGCTTAGGAGTCCAGGGGAATTGTACAATATGGCTCAATGTACAGTTCTACGAGATATGGAAACCAGGTCTTCAGACAAATACAGTAGAAGGAACCATGTGCTGGTCTCAATTGGATTCTGTACCCATAATGAACTTGAAAGATCAGCACTAGCTCTACCCATAAATATTACAGAATTTACCACAATATAGAGAAAGTAGTAGAATAGAATTTGTATAAGATTTGTCAATGAACTTAAAAATTAGCAATTTAAATATGTACCTAATATGACACCAACTTAGTAATACATAATGCATTGAAGCGCCCAATAGCCATCAAAAAACACATGCAATTTCCTCACTATGGTCCACTTGTGACATCACCGGATATCACTAAGCCAAGCATTTGCAAAGTCAATAGGTTTGGCATGCCTTTTCATATATAATCCTCCAGAGCCATTTTTCTTGCTATGTGTGCATATGTAAGGTGGTTCTGCGTGTGCGAGATCGATACAAGGGTCAACATTATTGACCTTGTGAATATCATGTTTTATAATCAGCCCGAAAATAGGGTCAGCTATAAGAGCAAGGTTATAAAGCAGAAGAGACAGCGAGGGGATCTAAAACAGAGCAGGCTCTCCAAGCAGATATATATATAAAGGGGCGAAACCAGCTGGAGCAGCAGTGAAACCATAGGGAGGTGATCCGAGAGCCATGTGAAGGTGTACACAAGGAGTGATGGGTAGAGGCATAAGGACAGATTAGGAAAAGGACAAGGGAGACCGGCACAGGGTGGGCAGGAAAGGTTGAAGGTAACAAGAACATGCAAGATGTTAGAGTGGTAGAGAGATGCCAGGGGAGGAGAGACGGTGAGGAAGAAAATGCCTGGAGAGGCGTGGAGGAGTAACCTGGGAAAACATGGAGAAACGATGAAAGGGAGAACTCTTTGTAAGTGGTAGCAGGGAGAGGAAGAGATATGTACCATAAGCAGAGGTATGGGATGACTGAAAGAGACACAAGCAAAGTAGAAGGCAAAGGTGAGAAAGTGACAGAACACCTGGGTTGCCACTGGAATCTAAGGTACTGTTCATTTGGATTATCATCTGAGTACCATATATGGAACACATGGATAGACCTAGATTCGTGGTTAAAGCTACTTAGAAAGCCTCTTTTATTGGATACATTCCTTTATAAATAAATAAATAAAAAATCCTCTATTAATTGGACAATGTTGGTACAGCTCAGCTATCTTTGTACAGCTTGGACCACCAGGATGGTCAACGTCTTGCAGCAAATTCAAACAATAGTTATCTACAGAGGCAAGCTGCACTTTTGCCTAAGCAATACGGTTTTGGGGGTGGGGAGAGGGTTAATGGTTGATAAGCATATTCTCTGGCCCTATGAAAGAGCGGATATAAAATCTCTTCTTCGCTGTTTCATATAAAGTGTTTGAACATTCTAAAAAACTGTCCTAGGCATTTAAAAGTCAACTGTACATCCTAAGCCTACACAAGTCTTTTCACGTGAAAGTAATGTTAAAAGCCACCAATGAATGACAGCACAAGTGTCCGAACCCATCCTGCGATTTACAGACAAAAAAATGGAAAAGAGAATGGCTGTGGCTTTGTGGATTTAAATCTCACAACACAGCCAGGTGCACTGGATCTTATGGGATGCACCTGTATGTGGAGTCTACCGACCGTCATAAACTCCTTTCTTGTTGCTTTTTGTCACTGCCAGAACATCCCCCAAAATCCAGACGTCCTTAACCAGGCCACCATCGATGTAACTGCTCTGTCTAGTGAGTCAGTTGTGTCCAGCCCACATCTGATCATGAACTTCACTGCATCTTTCCCCATCAGCAACAGCTTGGGAGAGAATGGACCGGGTCTACTCAGGGACCTGTGGCAGCACTAGTGCAACCATGTCCCATAAGTATGGGAATAACAGCCCAAATACGGTATGCAAAGTTCATGGAATGCTATGCCATGGAGGAAGAAAACTTTTCCCAAGTTGGTCCAGCCTTTGGATTTCCGAACCAGTGGTGCGGAAGGGAATGCGCACAGCGACAGAGGCTTGGATTACCAGCATCGGGAAAGGTCGAGGTGTTACGACCGATGCCGGTTTGGATCCAGGAACAGATCCAACAGTAACCCCTAGAGCCAAGCCCAAAGCTGCTGGCATGGAACCCAAGGGGGCCCCTCCTCAACCCACAGGGCCCGAAGGCGCTCCAGTGGATTTGGGATGCAAGGCATTATAAAACTCATTGAGTTGGACAGGGGCCGATCCAGCTCTGGGAAATTAAGGGAAGCGCGGAGTGCACCCAGAAGCAGGCTGCGAGGATGGAGTACTCGAAAGACCACGCTCCCCTTCCCTTGTCGGTTCGGCAGACGGACAGGATGAAGTTGAAGAACGTTTGTGATTCTTCGACTTCTTGTGCCTTGACTTACCTGATCGTCCCGAGGACTTGGAGTGAGATGAAGCTGGAAGGGAAGGGAGGAGGGGGGGGTTTCACAACCATTCTTGGGACCCTCCTCTCGACCGAGTACGGGAGCAACACAGAACCGATCTCCGGACCGCCAGGAGCTTTAGAAAGACTGCTCCCTCAAAGCTTTGGGATGCACAGCCCAGCACTCTGAGCACGAATTTGAGTTGTGGTAACACTCCCAACCACAAGCAAATGAGGTGGGGATTCGTCACGGACATTGCCCGATGACCAGATCTGCAGGGCTTAAATCTGGTCTTACGTGAAGACATCCTCGGCGCTTCAAGAGTATGAAAACTCAAAAAATCTTTGACAAAAGTAAAAAACAAAAAAAAAAAAAAAAAAAAAAAGGCCAGTTGAAAAGTCACTGAGGAGTAGCTCTTCTTCAGATCAGCGCTGGCCGGCGCAGAAAGAAAAGAACAGATGTCAGCACGCCGGGGTAGCGCCTTTATAGGACCCGCAACGTCCTATCTGGCATGCAAGACACCTATGAGAGATGTGGAGCCAAGTGATGTTACCCAACGGCGTGCAGGGGTACTGCTCAAGAAAAATCTCTGGAACCAGACTGACGCCTGGTGGAAATTCTATGGTAAGGAATCTCCAATTAGAAGTCTCTATCAGATAATAATTACTATAAAAAAAATGCATTAAGTGCACCTCATAGCTCAGAAGCAGATATTTGTGAGAGAATGTTTACTCATTTCAAAGTTGGAATTGAACATAAAGGAGTGTATGTGCCTCTTGCACACATTTTAAATTAAATCTTCTCTACAATTACAAACTCTGTCATGGCATGTTTATGCACACAACAGTCTGCACATGTATTCTATTCATCTACAACTGGAAATGGTCTTAAGAGTTACAGCGGACCAATTTATAATTCTGGAATTAAAAAAATATGTTGAGATTATAAATATGTACCTAATTGCCAATGCAAAGAACAGAAAGGTAGTAAGGAGTGCACAAATATTACAATGGGTATGGATAGCCACGTTTAACGTGTAATGGTGTTTGTGCCATTCATGGCGAATATATTGTATTATAGAAAAACGCTAAGGGGCCACGGTTCAGACTCCTTCAGCCACTGGATTCTTGGCCTAGGAACTTTTAACCACGGACATGAAATATGGTCACTAGCATGCTGGCTCAGCCTACAGGAGCTTTTTGTCTCTTTTTCTATTAGCTGTCTGGGTGTATCCTACTGCCTCACATGGAATGCATAAGGGATGTTTAACGTCTGAATTATCCATCTTAATCAGGCACTGGATACTTTAAAAAAAAAAAATGTTCATTGTTTTGCACTGCAGCAGGAATTTTTTATTGCTTTTGTTAGCGTATGAATAGAACAGTTAACCTTTTGACAATGCTCTAACTTCCTATCTGACTTCACTACAGTGTGTCACATGGCAAGAGAGCCTGTGTTTCCTGTGAAGCGTGGCTGATGCCACCGTACGGTGCACCGACGGGCTTGTTGCCGTAACGGCAGGCAAGACATGCATGCACAGCAGGACGCCATTTTAGGATTGCCATGTGTCGTGCAAAAGAGGTTGATCCACACTGCCAGTGACGAAATGGCATTCAGTTTTAAAATGCCCATTTCTTTGCAAACCTTGTGTTTAAATTATGATGCTCTAAGCCGTTATGACTGGCCACACTTTACTGCCAAATCTATTCCATTCACAGAATACAAAGCACAACACTCTTATTCTAGGGGCTACACCTCACCGCCTAGTAGCAGTCTGGTCTTTTCAACAACAGAATATACCGGGGTGGATTCGGCAAGGCTAGCTGCAGCTCACCTGCTTGGGTCGGTGACAGTGTGCAGTGCAATCTGACAAAGCGTGCCCCTGCCCTCTCACTGACCAAGGGCCACTGTACTCTGCTCTGCCTGAGCACAGCTGCACATCATGGGATTACTGTGTTGGTGCCACAGGGGCGAGTATGTATCCATTTATTTTAACTGGCTTGTTCAAGCATTTAAAATGGCATGTGATACAGTTTACTTGTAACTGTAAGGGCTTATACAGCAGCTGAAAACTCGCTGAAGAAAGTAAAGTCTATTCTTCCCAAGATTTACAACAAATTATACCGCCACGCAGAGGACATGCCATATAGAACTTGTGAAAGGACCATTATCAGGGGGGCATCTGTACAATCAATCCAGAGAAACCATTTTTCCACATAGTGATGTAAAGGTGTGATATAACCCATTAATAGGGCATATTTATGATCTAACCCAGTAGTTCTTAACCTTTTGATTTCTGTGGACCTCACTTATTCCTTACTGGAATCCAGGGACCCCCTACTGAATCACTGTTGGAATCTGGAGAACCTGGACTAAGCAATTTTGATGAATTAAAACACAAAATTATGAAATCAGACATTCATCAAACACAAATGATTGAATGTTTTAATTGATTCACAAACATTGAAAAAAAAATCAAAAATGTATTTTGAATGGGAATGTTGGTGCTTTTCTAAATTGAATTGAAGCCATACATAACCCATATTCTATTCAGTTTGATTCACTTTAACTGCGTCCACAAACCGATCTGAGAAATGGCACCATCAGCACTACCCAAATAAACACTCCCTCTCCTACATGGAAAAACGAAAGAACTGGCCTCTCCATTCTGCAAACCACTTTCACACTCAGCAGCCAACAGATGTATCTGCTGAAGGAACGCCAGGTTCACCATACATGTCCATAAAGCTGATGAATTCTGTGGCGCTTAGGAAAGTCAGTGAGTCAACAAGCATTTCAGGCCATCAGCCTTACTTGTGCTCCCACTGCTGTTTCGTAGCTCTATTAACCAGAGTGCCTGGCTCCTTTTTGACCCCAGGATAAACGAATGCGGCTCCTACCTGCTCACTGTGCCTAATCCTGAATTTAACAACTATTAAAATCTAACCTAGACTTCGAGCCTCTTCCACCCACTCACACCTGTGGATGCCTTAAATCTACCCCACCTGAAAACTCTCCATGATTAAGAAGTACGATACGAGCTGCTCACCACCAAATATAAATTCTGTTCCTATTTAACAAATTATCAAATAAGCGATAACCAACGCAGTTAGCAGGTAAGCCCACTTCTCAGTACCATCCATACAGTCTCTGAATCAGTCAGGAAGGCCACCAGTTGTGTCGCGTGATGTATCCCAGCTTAAACTATGCGAGTATATGGCTGACTCAACTATAACCCTGCCAGTAACCCCAGGTCCTGACCTAGGTGTATTTTATGCAAAAACATGCAACTCTATAGCACTCCAAACTAAGATGACGCATACTTAAGAGCAATAATCACGTCAGTATTTACATCAACCCTTATGAAGGGATTAGAACAAATCACTTTCCAAAAACTTCAAGAGCATACCGTCATCTTGTTCTGCAAATCTGAGATCTGTCCGATTAGCACGTCCAGATTTTTCAACAGTGTTCTGGAAGCAGTAGGTTTCTCCGATTGGTGCCTAATGTATACTCTTTTTGCCCAATCCAAGGCAAGCTCATTATGCAAAGAAAGATTTCCACATGATTTTTCTCGCTCAGCTGTTGGTTGACCACACACGTTTTTCAATATTTCTGAATCAATTCAGTAGTCTGGGAAGATCATTAGTGGCACGAAGGTAGCCGACACGAGTATTTTGAAATGCAGTCTTTAATCAGAAATGAACATGCCTGGGTAGAACGGCTCTTAGTTGAGAAATCGTTCTGCAGTAGTGCTTAGGTTCCAGGTGCCCTCTTGACTCAATCAAAGGGCATATTCCACTGGGTAGGGCTCAAATGCACTCTGCCATCTCAAGGAACTGCTTAGGTTGCTGCATTGAAAATCATCCGGCACTCCCCACTCGCACAGCTACTGTTTCCCAGTGATTCTGCTAAGTTTTCAGTGATCTTTCACTGTGGTGTGATGCCCCTGCTGAAAATGACCATTTCTGCAGGGTCACCCCCAAACACACTATCTTCCTTCTGCCCTTTTTCCGACCTTGTTACATGCTGCATATCACAAAGAAAAACTTGTAGCCTAGTGGATAGTTTACCAAGAATACTGCCAGGAGTACAGGACATTTTGTCAGACCACGTACAACACATCAAAGAGCCCATGGTGGCAACCAAACCGCTAAACTTACCAAGTTGAAATATTTTTGCTATTAAATTAAGAGAAAAATATACATTTTGACAGTGTTCGACATAGTTTTTTAGGTTTCCCTGTAAATGTAATTTTTTGCCTGAAGATCTAAACGGCTTTGGTCATAATCATTCTTGCTCGACTCTTGAAGGAGCAGAGGCATGTTCAGTTGCCGATGATGACCAATTAAGACTGGGTTTAGTGGATTACTCAATTTCATTTAAAAAAGAAATCCGATTTAAAAGAAAATAATTCAATGTCACCTTTCCACCACTACAGGAATTATTTAATCATACACCTTTTTTTGCTTTGAAAAAACTGACTGAAATGTTAAACATTAAATAGGCAAAAGCAATAATTTTCACTTTGCAAGCACCAAAAAGAAAGCAAAATATTTTACCTGGTGACAGTGTCCACAACATTCTGCAAAAATGAAACAAAGAACAATTAACACTGCAGTGGGACCTACTTTCTTAAACTATGCATTTGTTTGCAACATCACCCTAGATATTCAGGAAATAAAGCATGCTTATAGCGAACGCCTTTCTCGTTGTACCCTGTGCCAGTAATTCAGACATACATAACGATAAATTAGTAATGCAAATATAGAGTCCTTACGATTGCTTGAGGTTAGATGTGGTCTAGTGAGTAGCGGCAACCTGCACCCATACCATTCAATCAATCAGTGAACTTGTAAAGCGAGCTACTTACCCGTGGGGGTCTCAAGGCGCTGAGGGGGGGAGGAGGGGGGGGGGGGCAAGGGGGGTATGGGGTGCTGCTACTACAAGGTCTTGAGGAGCCTTCTGCAGGTGAGCTGGTCTTTGGTCTGCTGCAGGTGGGTGGGGAGGGTGTTCCAGGTCTTGGCGGCGAGGAAGGAGAAGGATCTGCCGCCGGAGGTTGTTCGTTGGAGGCGCGGGACAGCGGCAAGGGCGAGGCTGGCGGAGCGGAGTTGCCGGGCGGGGGTGTAGAAGCGGAGTCTGTCGTTCAGGTAGGCTGGTCCGGTGTTGTGGAGTGCTTTGTGTGCGTGGGTGAGGAGTTTGAAGGTGATCCTCTTGTTGACGGGGAGCCAGTGCAGGTCTCTTAGGTGGGAGGTGATGTGGCTGCGGCAGGTGACATCGAGGATCAGTCGGGCTGAGGCATTCTGGATTCGTTGTAGTCGTCGCAGGTGTTTGGCCGGGATGCCTGTGTAGAGTGCGTTGCCGTAGTCCAGCCTGCTGCTGACGAGGGCTTGGGTCACTGTTCATCTTGTTTCTTTCGGGATCCACCTGTAGATCCTGCGAAGCATGCGGAGGGTGTTGTGGCAGGAGGAGGAGATGGCGCAGACCTGCTTTGACATGGCGAGGGAGGAGTCGAGGATGAATCCTAGGTTGCGTGCGTGGTCCGTGGGTGTTGGCGCTGCTCCCAGTGTGGTCGCCCACCAGGAGTCGTCCCACACAGAGTGGGTGGGACCCAGGATGAGGACCTCCGTCTTGTCCGAGTTCAGTTTCAGACGGCTGTTCCTCATCCACTCGGCGATGGCCTCCATTCCCTCTTGGAGGCTGGTTTTGGCGGTGTGCGGGTCCTTGGTGAGGGAGAGGATGATCTGGGTGTCGTCGGCGTAGGAGATTATGTTCAGGTCGTGCTGGCGGGCCACTTGTGCGAGGGGGGCCATGTAGACATTGAACAGGGTCGGGCTGAGGGATGTGTCCTGGGGTACGCCGCAGATGATGTCGGGGGCTTCGGATAGGAAGGGCGTGGTCCAGTCCAGGGCCTTCTTCTGGATTCCGGCTTCTTTTAGGCGTGTTCTTAGTGTGCGGTGGCAGACCATGTCGAAGGCGGCTGACAGGTCCAGGAGGATGAGGGCTGAGGTTTCGCCATTGTCTAGCTGGCGCCCGATGTCGTCTGTGGCGGCGATAAGTGCAGTCTCGGTGCTGTGATTGCGTCTGAATCCGGACTTGGATGGGTCCAGGATGTTGTCCTCGAGGTGGCGGGTCAGCTGCGTGTTTGCGATTTTTTCGAATACCTTCGCCGGGAAGGGGAGCAGGGAGATGGGCCGGAAATTCTTGAGGTCTTTGGGGTCCGCCTTGGGCTTCTTGAGGAGGGCGTTGATTTCGGCGTGCTTCCAACTTTCCGGGAATGTCGCTGTGTCGAAAGAGATGTGGATGATTTTCCGCAGTTGGGGTGCGATGGTTGCGTCAGCTTTGTTGAAAATGTGGTGTAGGCAGGGGTCTGACGGGGATCCTGAGTGGATGGAGTTCATGACTTTGCGTGTCTCTTAGTCGTTGACGTGGCACCAGGAGGTCAGCTGGTTGGTGCCGGGGGCTTTCGGGATGTGGTCTGATGCGGTCGGGGCGGATGAGGAGTTGAAGCGGTCGTGGATGTCGGCGATCTTGCGATGGAAGAAGGTGGCCAGTGAATCGCACAGATCTTGTGAGGGCGGGATGTCGTTGGTGTTGGCACTGGGGTTGGAGAGTTCCTTCACTATGTTGAATATTAAGAATATTGGCTTTACTTCAAAACTTAACCCTGCTAGATTTCTTGTATTTCTCCTGCTCAAGGAGCATCTCGAATTCGGAGTAGAAGCTGTGGACATTTTGCCATATTGATTAAGACTCAGCCCTCCTCACTTCACCAGCCTTCCTAAAAACAGACTGGCTGTACTTACAGCTGTCCTACACGCTGCTGTGAGAGCTCCTCCAGTCCTTAAATGCTTACTCATTGATGCTAGAACGGAATGCCGGACCTATAAAGCTTTGCACCTCAAAACTCCTGGCTACCTCACTCCAATGTTATCCATTTCTGAATAACTAGCTGCACAAAGACAAAGGATCGACCTGCAGCCCACATTTTAAGAAGTAGTGCACCATCACCAGATCATTTTCAGACACTGTTACAACAATCTGAAATGTTTTTTTTCAATACTTGTCTGGAACACCCTTTCTTTTTCTGCCCTTAAATACAGTCTAAAAACATGCTCATTCATGTGAATGCTTTGTACTCTTTCTGTAGTAATCGGAGTTCATTTTTTAGGTCTCGCCTAAGTAGCGTGCATGCGTTGCTCTAGGAGATGACCTTTAGAAATCGATCTGCTCCTGTTCAAGCACACTCGTGCTTGTGCTGGCATCCACCTTGCGGGAGCAAACAGCGGCGAGCGTGCCAATTGAAGACATATGGATCTCGCGCTACTCGCTCCTGCAAGGAGGACGCCAGCACAAGCACGAGTGCTTCAAAGCAGCTGCTGCTTGTTACTCCCTCCCCCTGGTGGCATCAAAATCAATATTCTGTGCGCCGAGTGGGAGCAAGTCCAGTGACATTGCACAGAGCGTGGAAGGTCCTCAAATTATGGCGACAAGTAACAAGTCTAGTCGTTCCTCCCACCACCCCCTCCTTCCCTGTGCACTCATGTATTCCTGTATTTTTAAGAATTATACCCGGCATGTAGGCTAGCCACCTCAAACCACAGGGTCTTTCTTTCTTCCTCTTTCGGCAACATCTCAGACATCCATGTCTCTCCATCCTTTCTAATGGTCCTCATTTCTCGATGTTCTTTGTCTCTCATGTCTCTCCCTGACCCAGTTTCCTTCAGGTATCTATTGTCATGGCTCTGGTCTTCCGACTTCGTCCCATCCAGAGTGGTCAAGTTTCCTGGACTACAAATCTCAGAATTCAAAATAAAAACCAGGACTGGGCAAGTTACTCACACATGAACCTAGGAAATATGATGCTATTTAATTAACCCCACCTCTCTGCATTCCACATGTCTCCTTTTTCTACTTATACCTTATTGTCGTCCTGTCCATGTCTCCTACTGCTTGATCCAAATTTTCTGTCTCAAGATTAGCAGATAGCTCCATGTGGATAGGAAACCATTATATCTAGTTCCGTGCTTAACCTCCACGAATCTAGTATATCAGGTTCATTATTCCAATCATAGTAGCTGCCAAGTGGACCCATGTAATGTGTTCAGTCAGGTCTAACTTTTTAAGCAAACAGAAGAGTGCATTGTGGGACATGTAGTTTCGCACCTAAGATTGTAACTGTAGTCCGAAAAATGTTAGCAAGTTATTGTCTGCAAACAATAAGTGGTTGAAAGTGTCACACGTGTCATGAGACTACTTCACAGCAATGATTGGGTGATATCTGCTAAGCGACCCATTATCACGAGTGACACCACCAGCACCCCTGGTCATGAGCGACACCCCCAGTTAGAACCGGCTTTAAGACAACGGGGCTTTGAGTTTTGACTAAAAAGCTAGGATTGGCTCAGGCCATAGTATTATATTGTGCGATTGAAATCTACCTAAGCCGCAACTGCTAAATGAAAACCCAAGATTGGAAACATGCCCACCTCTAAATCACCTGTTCATCGTGGCTGCTGGCGTCATCACACCCTTCCTGATCCTAAGCTAGCACCCTAATCAACATTTCCGCATACATCTTGTGCAATCGGCAGAGCGGAAATGCATTGCATAACGCAAGAATGAAGATTCATTTCTCTTCTGCAGTGCAATCATGTAGCACTTGCATGGTATGCCTGGAACTAACTGAGACATGCTTATTCAAAGATCGGCAATCCCACCAAGGTTCAATTAAATATGTGTTGCGCAGCCCCACCCCCGCCGCCGACCATACATCCTCTGTGATTTTCGTGCTCTTCTACTATAAACAACACGGGAACGAGCGAAGGCCGCAGCTGTCGCAGCAGAGGGCACCCGATGCCGCTACACAGCAAACAATGCGGCAAGTCTTTTTATGTGTTAAATGGAGAGTCTAGTCAGTGAGGCTTATAAAAACGCAGGGAGGGGAGGGACACGCAATGTGACGTGACTCGAAAATATGTGCCTGACCCGTTCGGTCTGCTGAACTGGGTGACGTATCCGATGACACAGGTGTTCCCCCACAGTCCCCAGAGGCACCGAAGAGAGTGGGAGCAGGCTGACCTCTCAGCTTCTAGCCAACGGTGAAACGCAAAATGAGAAAACTAGGATTGGCAAAGGCAATAGGACTCACATTTGAACCAACCTGCTGGCTTTGCCAATGTTTAAAGTGATGGTGTGCAGCATGGCTAAAGTGGAACCCCCACTCCAGAAAAATACAACGTGCAGTGTTGCAGTGTCTTTGTCTTTTTGTAGGTGCAATGATGCAGTGTCTGTCTTTTTGTCGGTGCACACACGAAGCATGTGCTCGTCTACAAAGTGACGCAGGCACTCTATTTTTTCTTTTTGATTAATGAACTGAGTTGGAATGGTAAGTTCATAATAAAAAAAAAACAAGCATTTTTTATAGCAGGTACAGGTATGCAGCATGAAGGATTGGAGGCTGAATCAACGGATTGTGTGGGTGGGGGGAATGAGGGCAACATTGAGTGCAGGGGAGGGTTCTATGATGGAACAACGCATTCATTTACCTCGCATGCCTTTACATCCAGGATACTACCACTATCACAAAGCCCATTATCATGCATGTCGTCACAATGCACATTCATAGGGGCACATTGTAAATGCCATTACAACACAGTCACCATGCATACCACTACAACGCAAACATTTACAGCAAATTTCTTGACTCACCATTGCAACAGAAAAACATTTCACTTAAATCGACTGACTTGTGCAAATCACTGTGGCGCAGATAGCGCGTCCTGACAAAGGTAGGAGTCTGATGCACACAAAAGTTATAGCTGAACTAGGTGTGCATGTCACCGCTAAAGCAGGAGTGCGGTATGGTATCCAACGCTGTGAACACTAGCACTCTATTTCGAGCTTGCCATAAGGTAAGCGTATCACCGCAAGTCAGAGCATACAACAAATTAACTTCCTATTAAATAAACGGTTGTGGCAACTCCTCCCCAAAATGGCTTTTGCAGGATTACGGTCTAACTCACGCTCCTAAACTGTGACGTAGCTGTCCAATCAACACAAGAGCTTATGAGATGTCTCGAGAGAAGGAGCTCGTAGAGATCTCAAGCGCACCCTCGTGCTTAAGTCCTTGCAAGCAACAAGTAAACAAGCATTGGCAAGTGTTTAGTTATCCAGGACAATATCCTTGGTGCAACAACTGTTGCATGGCTAAATACTTATAAGGTCCCAAAGGTGAGACCTGTTGGCTATGCCAATGCTTGTTCTACGTGCATGCGTTGCTCAAGATCACGGTTGGTGATGGGCAGCTTTCATAATAAAGTCTATCACATATCTATGTTTACCTAAATTACCTCTGATCAGACACATCTTGTGTACCACTTGTGCGCACCTGACTACATAGTTGACATCTTGCTGGATCAGACTGCTAATTTTACTACTATAGTCGCAAATGCTCTTTTGCAGCACCCACAAACAGTTCCATTCATTGCTTATCGTACTTTTATTTGTTTCACAATGGGTTTCTTCACTCATCTTTTTACATCTTTGCATTGGCTGACTCAGTGATTACTCTCTATGCCCTAACGTCATCCCTCCAACTGTCTCAGACTTCAATTGCCACTCTCTCTTACGGCTCAGTAGAGTAATAGCACCACATTATGTGTTATTTACACATGTTATTTCAAAGCCTAATACAGCGCTCTAAAGGCTGGGTGGGGTTTGCACTATAGAACACAATATAGTAAACAAACATTGACAAAGCCAATAAGTCTTGGATACACAAGAGCTATTTTCTTCGTCATGCAACATGGCTAAAAGTTAGAACAAAAAATGCAATTATATGGCCTGCACTGCCCACATCAAATCACTTTTTTCTGACCAAGAGGACAGGGCAAATCAACAACATCGAAGGGGCAAAATAATAACACAATAGGGGGCAGAGGGGATGGAAAAATGCAATAACGCAAAAATGGGCTCAGGGCCGCAGCAAAGCAACAACGCAGTTCGAGGCAAAGCAATAACAGGGTTAGCTCACTTTGATGTGATCTGTGCGATTTATGAACGCTTAAAGTCTTCGCACAAAAGTACTGGCAAAGGCTATAGGTCTCTTCTTAAAATAGCCAGGCTAATGGATGCGCCAAAACATCCTGGGACCAGTAAGAAAATAACACCCATTTCAAGATGGTCTTTATGTGTCACGAAACGTGTGGTGCTTAAGCATGTGCGCATGTTTGCTATGACACATTAATCCATGTCTTGTGCAGTATCTGTGATGATACTGTTCCAAAGTGGTGGACACAATCTTCAGCCATAAAACAGAAACAAAAAAAATGTCATATCTGCTAACAGAACATTTTCAGAAATTTTAGTACCAAATCTGGGCCACGAACGACCCGATCTCGACAGACCCTGATGAACGGTTCCTCTATAATATAGCTTGCAACTCACTAATCTGAGGGCAGCGACTGCCACGAAGAAGGCTACCTTCCGCTATAGCAACTGCAGGCCATCACTCTGGTGGTGTGCACAGGTGTGGAGAAGAGTGCCTTGGAGTAGGTAGGTGGTCGTGGTGAACTTGTGCCCCTATTGGTCACCCTTTCAGAGAGAAGCATGGATGTTTTGAAAGCTAGCTCTTCCTCGTATGTGAACTTGGGCTTCTGTGGGGTGTGGAAAGAGGTGTGGAGGCTTGGCTGTGGATGGCTTTGTGAAGATCCTCCTGATGGAAGGGTGGAGGAGTAAAATATTTTACATAGAGTCTAGGACCTCTGGCAACTGCTGTGCGATAAAGACATCAGTGGTGTTAGATCTCGGGGTCAGATTTGAAGCCAGTTTTCATGTAAACTTTGGGTTCAAAGATGGATGGCCAATGCTTTGGGAGAGAGGCTTGCTGGGTGTGGACAAACACTCTTGGAGTCTCGCAGAATGAGGTCAGTGTCTTTCTAGGCGAGGAGCGGGGCTCAATGCCAGATTCCCTCTGAAGCAATGCTCTGCCTGGGTACGCTTCTGGGATACAGGTGTTGGTGCCTGGCCCGCGAATGTAGAAGTCTGAACTGTTGCCACAGGTGTGTATTTGGCGTTAATGCTTTTGGGGCCGGTAGCTTGATCCCCTCCTATTCCTCTTTGGAGGTCCATGAGGAGACTACCTCTCAGGGTTGGCCCGGTCTTGTGCAGGCCTTAAAGGCATACCTGCTCTCCCTCAACATCAAAAAGGTCTTCTTACCCTAAAATAATGGGCCGTAGTGGTACTCCTGGTGCCTCATACTTTTACCCCTGAATAAATACTTGAAAGTACTGTACAACGTTTGAAATAAGCTCTCGGTCAGTGCCCCCAAAGGAAAGCAAAAGGAACAAGCATTGGTAAATGCATTAGGTTTCGCCTATCGGATTATTATTTTTTGTTGTAAGATTTAGCTTGGTGAGCAGTTGTGCAGTGCGATAGTGGAGTATGCAGCACTAGAGGCGGGAGTGCAGTGTAAGAGTAAATAATGCAGCACTAGAGGTAGGGCTTCAGTGTGTGAGACAAGCAAAATAAAGTAGCTTTCAATTTCAAAGGTGCTTATAGAATGGAGCAGGTCAGAGGAACACAAGCAAATCTCTTTTTTTGCAGTTTTGTAAAGCGCTAACTCGACCTGAAGGTACTGGGGTGCTATATATCTGAGCACCAGTTACACTGCACACCGTCACATTCATTTTCTTTTTGAGGCACAGGAAGATTACATGATGTGTCCAGAATGGCAGGATGTTAAGCCGACAACGAGCACCAAAAGCGTTTACTTATAAGCTAAGCCCCAATGCCCTGTGGGGTCGTATCAGTAGAAATCAAACGTGAAACGCAACAGCCCTTCGCGTAATTGCGACTTTGTGCAGCGAACAGTGTGTGGGGGTGATGATTATGTAATCTTCTGAGTGCCCCGCTTCTGCTCCTTTGTGTTGACGACCCGAATACAGATGTATAGAGCAGAGATAGCAGTGAGGAGAAAAGTCCCCACGCGCAGATCCTACCATTAACAAGAAAAAAACAAAACTTCGGTGCCTTTCTAAACACTGATTTGACTGGAGTTGTGTGAACACATTGCTATTGACCATCAAAAGGAACACTGAGGCTGCGATGCCCAGACGGAAGAAGAGAGGAGGGGTCATCATGTGCTTTAACAGAAGGAAGAGTGACCACGCTGCAATGGCCAACAAACCGGTTCACTTAGTGAATCGCCTGTGAGGGAACCAAGCACGGAAAGGAAGGAAACCAAGGGACATTTACAAAAATGCACCTAAACAAAAGAAGAATTTAAGACCAGTACAATAAATAATGACAGGCGATAGATGGGCATGCTTAAAGTCCCTGTTGAGGATACATGTCTGGTCTACGCTCAACCTAAAAAAAGGCAAAGTTGCGAGAGGCGGCCATATTAAAGTCAGGATGCCAGCGCTACAAAGCTAATAATAAGAGAGGAAACTGACAAAGGCACATGAATTTCGTATGAGACTGGGGCGCATTGAGAGGTTGAAATGCGTGCAGCCAGGCGCTGTAATTGGATGCTGTAAATACGGGCTGTGCAGGTAAAAACCTTGAAAAAATAGTTCCAGAAAAGCGGATGGAAACAGTACTTAGGCTCCCAGGAAACTGATAAGAGAAACACAGGAGAGGAACAACACGAGGACACAGGAAACCGTGTGCTACAGCCAATAGAAACGGAAGAAAATTAAGTGGCAAGCACAGGAACAAATGAAAAGCACTGAAAGCAAGAGGGCGGGATGTAAGCAACTTTTAAGATATATTTAAAACAAAAGATTTCACAAGCACAGCGCAAGCAATGTGCAGGCAAAACCTAAAAAAATAGCACCAAAAGGTGAGCTCATAATTGCATACCTGAAGTAATTCAACTGCTTGCCGAAGACCATTTTGCTCAATCTCCATTATAAGTTTATTCAGTGATGATAGTTGATTGTCCAGTTTTGTTATTGTTGCTGTAAATGCCATCTCAATAGTCTTTTCCACCTCTTCTAGTCTGCTGAAAACATTGCGCTCCTGGAAATTCACGGCCTGCCGCAGGCACGCAAATTCAGATATTAATTTCTGTCTTTCAGATTGAACTTTATTCTGTAAGAGACAAGCAATACAAACTTTGAGGGCTCCGCCATAAAAACCTCTGAGTTAGAGTATCACAGTACCACAAACACACACTCTAAAATCCGAGTTCGATTTTAATTTAACTTCTTTCATTATGTTTTTACGCACACAGACCCTAAATTATTTCTTCATGTAATGCTTTAGGGTTGTTGCTTACTTTACTTGCACGTTGGTTTTATGATCTTTTCAGGCTAGATTACTCTGGGTTGAGGTTAAGGATTTTAAATTTCTATACGACTGCCTGTCCAAGGCTCACATTGCCACTATTCAAAAGAAAGTCTGCCATGGCTCTAGGTGGCCAATGCATTTAACAGAAAACCTGTCACGGCTGTAGATTGCCACTGCATTTAACAGAAAGCATTCATTGGTAAAAGATGCCACTGCATTCAATAGAAACATGACACAGTTCCACTGGCTAGTGCAATGCTTGAAAAGCATGTCAGAACTTGAAATAAAGTAAGGTAGGGCCTAAATAGTTGGGAGAAGTTTGATGAAGTTGACTGAACTGCCCTGGATAACCATGTATCCACTTAATTTTTTTAAATCATGGACCCAATGTAAATTACAATTAGGAGGACGTGGGTCGCCCTTACTGTTCTAAGAGGCAGCAGGATAAGAGAAATTTGTCTAGCCATTATTACATTAATAAATGAAAATGCAATAAAAAATAATTAGAGGGCAGGTGGGTATGAGAAGGCAGATATTGGGGGGGGGGGGAGGGTAAGCCCAGACGTGGGTCCCGTGCTCACTAAGCCACTGGAGTCAAGCTACCCTGGCTGAAGAGGGGTGATACCCCGAAACCGGTCCTAGGATGCTTGATTCCAGTCCAGGGAAGACATGGCTTGGCAGTTTGGGCTGGACTGTTCCCATGAGGCACAGGGTCAAGACTGATTTGCATATGTCTGAACTGGGATGGCGTGGTGAGAAAAATAACGATGGATTAAACCCAGATCTGTGACTAGGGGTGACTGTTTTGCCAATGTGCAACATTCCGTCCATCATCTTGTGTGTTTTGCGTATCCCAAGTATGGCGGCAAAGCATAAGAAATGGCATGTGGCATAGAAACATCTTTAATCTACTAGCGCGCACACAGTATTTCCTAGATCATCAAAAACAGTGTTTATTTTCTCTAAAAACATGTAGGCTGAGAATTCTGGAAATCACATGTTGCAATTAAGCGGTTGTAGGAAGGTAGGCTCCTTCTGCATGGTTACCCCCACATTTTGCCTGCTACTAAGCTGTGTTTAGACTGGGATCCTGCTAATCAGGACCCCAGTCTATCTGCATTCTCCCTAAATTGTTGTGTTCAGTACTTGGGTACATCCCAGATTGGATACTGGGGTACCCTTGTCAGTCCCTAGTATATGGTACCCATGTACCCAGGGCATAGGTACCAAAGAGGTCTCCCATGGGCTGCATTATGCCACCCATGAGAGACCATTCAAAATAGAACTACAGGCCTGCCATAGCAGCTTGTGTAAGTTGGTGCATGCACCACTTACTAAAGATATAGGTTGACTATAGCTAAGGGTCACTGCACTTAATGTTAATTGAAATGTATAAAGCTCTTAATACCGACCTGTCTCTAAGCGCCATGAGACGAGAACTACAGTGCCCCCAGGTGAATATGGCCCTTGAGCAAAATGACATTAAGCCCAGGCTTCAATGAAAAGGAGGGTTTTCAGATTCTTTCTAAATGGTAGAAAGAAAAAAACTAAGTCACCCCTATAGTAGGCCTTTTCAATCCTGAAGGCAGGGTGCTTGGTTCTAAGTGAGATGGTGCCCCTGCATGAGCAGAACACCCCGAAGCCTATGGAGTTCATTCTCCCGGGTTGTCAGTGAAGCAGCCATATACTATATAGAAGGGCACTGCGTAGATCCGCGAAGACCATCTCGAAAACGGCTGAAACCAACTATCAAACATGTTGGAATCATACCCTCACACAGTAAACTGTGTGGGAGGTATGACGAAGAGCCCTCCGTAAGGCTCTGTGTTCCCGGTGCCAACATTCTAGTCGCGGACAGCACAAAATGGTTGCTTCCGACCAGAGACACTTTTCTGCCCTCCTGCTGCTGAGCCAAGCTCGAGCAGAGGAAGGTAGAATAGGCATCCTATCACAGGGAGATGTGGTCACCTTCCAGACAGGATTTAGTGTATTGGGACAGAGTGGGTGTGCTTGCCAGCGCCTGAAAGTCTGTATGAGGGGCACATTTGGTGTCACTGTGCACAGTCCAGTTCAAACCAGTTCTGGGAGCCATAGCTTCCGCTCAGGCACGAAATTGGACAAAAGGCAAGGGAGCAACCTTCCCCCTGTCCAGACCCACCCCTAGGAGGGTCCCCTGAATCTTCCCAATCCTTTTCCTAGGGTACTTAGGGGCTTACCTGGGTGTAGGTCCCTAGATTTGTCGTGGAATAAGATTCAGATCAGACACCACTGAACTTCTACCGTCTGGACACTCTGGACTTCGTAAGGGCCCCACTTAGTCTCCCTGCTTGTCTGCTGCATTGTCTGTGTCCGTGCTTTGTACAGACACCCTCCAAGGCCTGTGTAGCATCAAAGACACTTGGAGGAATCTCTCTTGAAGTGAAGGAGTCACTTCCTTGCATTCGCAGGCACCTCAACACTGCTGACAGGTCTGCTGATCCGGAGCTCCTGCGGACTCGAAGGGTTCAACAACACAGGTGGTGGTTTTCTACGTCCTTCAAGGCCTGAACTGCCCTCTAACCGAGTTTGAGACCAGTATCCCTCTTGGAGGATGCTATAACCAAACCAGTGTGCACCGCGTTCCTTTTGCAAGTGCAAAGGCTTGTTGGCAACTTTGCAACAAGTGCATTAGGCTCCAAGTAGCCCCAACCTCCGGCAACTTCTTCCACCAAGATCTTCAGCCACACTGCCTCGTGGGCACCGTGGCCTGCTCCGTTGGTGAGCTGCTCAAGGTCCTCTCGCGACTCCTGTGCCTCCAGCCTGTGGGTCCATTTGAGGGTCACCTTTGTTTCTCTTGGTCTCCCCTGATTGTTGACCCTCCTTGTGGTGAGTCCCCCAGACTTTGCTGGTTCCAACCTTACACCTTTTTGACTTCCTGTGTGGGCGGCATTTGCCAAGGCTTGTTGGTGCACCCGCTGGACACCAACCTCCCCTGCACTGGAAATCCTTCCTGAGGCAGCTCATATCCAGGTCCTGGTCTTCCTCAGCTTCGGCTGGTCCTCACAGCAGCAGTCACGGTCATGGTCATCTTTCCTGAAGCACCTGACGGCATTCGTCATTCAAGTCTGCTGGTCACTCCCAAGTGACATAGACTCTGTCCCCTCTGCTTTCAGGTGCTCCTCTTCAAAGATATACATTTGGATTCCCACGGACACTTTCTCCTTTTCCAGCAGCGGCACTTTCCCAAAGTCCTCCACTGGGCTCGACTGCGGTTTCCGACACCACTTCCCACGTATGCACCCGGCTTCCCTGGTGTAGGTAACATAGGTGTAGCAAAGTGGGTTTCTGTTGCAGTAACCCCCTCACTTTTTGCCAGACTACTGATGCACTTTCACTTGATGTGCACTGGATCCCTGCCAATCAGGTTCCCAGGGCTGGTGTTCTTTCCCCATAACTAACCCAATTGACATCTCTGGGCACAGGTCAGCCCCTGGTAAATGGTAACACAGGTACCCGGAGGAACTGTGACCAGGGAAGACCTCTAAGGGCTACACCTACACCTACACCTACACACACACACCCTTACTTTGCAGGCTGCGTGTTTTGGTGCAGAACAAAGTGAAGAGTAGACATGGCACATACCCCCAACCCACTACCCTGGCATAGATCAGTCACCCGTCTAGCTGGGTGCCCTATGTCAGTGGTGAGGGAACAGGTGCATGAGCCCTGTATCCCTAAAGTGCCCAGGTCCATACTTGGGCATTGTAAGTGCAGTGCTGCCATTAAGAGTATATGGTGCTGGGAGTTTGTCATTACGAACTCCCTAGCACCATAATGGCTACACTGGTATCAAACATCTCAGCACATTAAACCCACACGGATGCCAGTGTGGGATTTATTTAATGTAAAATGCACGACAGAGGGCATCTTAGAGATACCCCCTGAAACTTGACCAACTTTCTAGTGTCCTGACTTAGTGGCTGCTTAGGCTGCCACTAACAGACATGTTTCTGGACCCCTAGTTTGAGACCCGGCTGCTCACGTGGGCCTGAAACAATGCACATCCTGGGACGAGGTGCCAAGTCTCCTCCCCCAGGATGGGCAGGGTTCACGAAGGGGAAGCTTCAAAGGCCTTTGTGAGCCTCCCCAGACAATTTGCTGCTTTCAGCAACTGGTCCCCACTGTTTCTACCCCCCACTTTGGGCAGGAGATCCGGCGGGAAAAACAAGTGAGGGAGAGAGGTGTGTCCACCTTTGCCAACTCCACCCCTCAGGTGCGGGAGTTGAGGTGAAGCACAACTCCGTGTCCCGCCATCTTGAGGATGGGGGGCCCAACCAACCAGAGACAGGCTCCTAACCCCCTCCCACTGGAGGGTGGCACAATAGGGGGGTGTACCCACCCCAGTGAAGGGACCCATTGGTCCCTGCCCTTTACCTACCTGTAACGCCCATAAATCTAGTATTTAGGGGGCACCCTGAATCTTGCTTCCGCAGATCCAGAAACGAAAAGAAAGAAGATAAGAAGAAGGACCGAAGAGCCGTGTAGAGCTAACAAGAGGACAACGCCCACTGTCAGTCAGTCAACAATAGCTTTATTCGGTTAATAATTAAAACCATCAAAGCATACAGAAAATTTCATTTGCAAATAGTTACAAATAAAGATAATTAACAAAGAAAATTCAAACAATGCAAAATACACAAATATACATAAAAATATGTTTAAACAGATAATTGGCGAAAGTGAACGTTAAAAGATATAAAACAGGCCAAAATTTAAAAGACTATTTCATGATTTCAAAAGAAAGAAGATAAAAATGGCCTGGTCTCGGACTCTCAAACGTTATAAAAAGAATAGAGCTAAAATATATTAAACTACGTTCGATTTCTACTTCTAATAGCCCCTGAAAGATAACTGGCAACTCCAAAACAGACAAAAGGAGAGCCCAGCATTTGCAGAAATACCAAGGCGGGCCTTACTTGATCAAAGTGACAGTTCTTAAAAATTGGGCAAATAAATTTCTTACGTAACAGAGTGTAAAATTTGCAGCAAAAAATCATATGCAGCGTATTTTGTTCGGAGGCGTTATCACATGGACAGGGGCCCAAAGTGCCCTCTTTAAAAAAGCCCTTCGGGTGTGCTAGGAGCCAGGGTAACATGTCATGTTTAAACCTAATCAGTAAAAACAAATGAAAAGGGTTATTTATATAAGTCAAGTATGGCTGAATCTCATTGCCCATACTTAACATGACAAATCTCCTAACAGACGGTTTACACACTTCCACGCCTTCTCTCTGCAACTTTGCCCTGCACATGAACTGAGACTTTAAGTCTTTTATTTTCAATTTGGACAGCTCACATGGTCTCTCAAATAATTCTAGGCAGCCAAGACTCTCCATCTGAGATTTAATATATCGTAGCCAGGGAATGCACATGGCTTTGTCAAGGACCAGACAATCTTGTATAATGAGCTGGTTTAGGGTTGGTGGGTGCTGCGCCCAAACCCTTAGCCAACCCATTAAAGGGTCAACGGCAATCTGGTCCACTAGATACTCGGCCCCCAAATCTTCATGGATATTAAAAATTGAAGTAGAAACAGGCAATGACAAAAGTTTCCGGAAAAAGGCATTCTCAATTAGTTGAATCTCCACTGCGGATGCATAGCCCCAGACCTCACTACCGTACAGGGCCATAGGCACACACTTAGCGTTGTATATTTTCAGAATCGCGGGCAAGGGCTTGCATCCCAGCCGTTTTGCAAAACCCAACAACGCTCCAGTTGCCCTGGCGAGGATATTCTGTTTCAGCGCGCGTTGCGCGACCCATGATCCTCGGTCATCAAAAGTGACCCCCAAATATGGAAAGGTCTGGACTTTTGTTAGCACCTGCTTATTGCAGAAGAATTTAACCTTTTTTGCAGCTCCATCTCCTATTGTCATAGAATGGGATTTCTTAAAATTTATTACTAAGTCCAAAGAGACCATAAAATCGTTAAAACCATTTAAAAGGGCTTGAAGGCCTCTTGCAGTTCTAGCCAATAAGACCGTGTCGTCCGCATACAACAACGCGGGAATCAACTTAGTACCTACTCTTGGGATGTCTTTACAAGATGAAGACAAAACATCCCCCAGGTTATTAATATAGAGTGAGAAAAGCAGGGGGGCAAGAATGCACCCCTGTCTCACCCCACGCTTCACCTGCCAGGCATCAGTTAGATTCCCGTCCTTATTATAACGGACCGCCGCAGTAGTATCTTCATGTATAAGTGCCAAAAAGGAAATCAGCACAGGGTCAAGACCCATAGTTGCCAGGGAAGCCCATAGTTTTTGGCGGTTAACCAAATCAAAAGCAGTCGATAGGTCCATGAATGCTAAATGTAAGACCCCCTGCTTCGCAATCGTATACTTCCCAATGATGAGATGCAAATTAAGGCATTGGCCAACCGTGCTCATTCCCTTTCTGAAACCATACTGTAGGTCCGAAATAATGGAGTTATCCTCCAGCCATGATGTTAACCGTGCTAGGACAACTTTACCCATTATTTTTATTGCGGAGTCAAGAAGAGAAATAGGCCGATAACATGCCGGATCCTCTCTTGCACCTTTTTTAAATATTGGTACTATCACGGCCTTACCCCAAGAACGGGGGACACCCTCCTTTGCTGCCGCATTAAAAACTAAGGTTAGAAGTTTCGCCCAGTAAATGGAATCTGCCTTGTACAAATCCGCCGGGACACAATCGGGGCCGGGTGCTTTGCCCTTTGCCATTGATTCAATGGCGTCCTGAACTTCAGTCTCAGTAAAATTAATTTTCGATGACAGATTTGTATCCCCAAAATTTACAGGATTCTGGTCAGGAATCTCAGAATAAAGCCCACTAAAATGAGACACCCATTTATCTGGGGCAATAAGACAATCATTAATAATATTTTCCATTTCATTAAAAAGTGGGCTGTTAATTACTTTCCAAAATTGGGAACTACTTTTTAAGACACTAGCGTCTGACAATTCTTCCCACGCCAATTTTTTCAGGCAAGATTTCCTTGCCTTTAGTGCTTTCTTGAAGGATCTTCTTGCCTCCACAATCCTACTGGTATCTTTAGCGCCATCTTTTAAGGCCAGTAAGAGAGTAGAGTGCGCACTACTACATGCCTGATCAAACCAGTTTTTATGCTTCTTAGGTCTTGGTTTCCCAACAAGAGTTAAATTGTCCATAACCTGGCTGGTAATTCGCTCAAAGGCACCAAGAATATCCCCTGGTTTAGATTCTATCGCTAGGCAAATATTAAAATCCTCCAGATTACTGTGATACAATTTCTCAAGAAAATCACTAGGAGTAATAACCTCCCATCTCAAACGAGTTCCCTGTTTAGTGGGGACTATGTTTGAATTAGAAATTGTAGACATATGAATAGGCCTAAAGATATCATTAATGTTTAATTCCAAAGATAGTGGGTTGTGGTCACTAAGAACATTAGCCGTGACACAAAAAGGTCCTATCAGTCCCTTCATAGTACAGGAAATTAATATATGATCAATAATACTGTTGTTACCCTGACCAGTGAATGTAGGCACAGGAGATACTAAATTCTGCAATGGCATAAATAAATTAAAAGCAGATACAATACTGTCTAGAAACATCCCACCTTTTGAAAAATCAAAAAGGGCTTCCTCCTGCGGGCAATAAGCCTGCTCAAAATTTCCAAAACAATTGGATTGTCTTAAATGAATATTAAAATCGCCAAACAATAACAAATAATAAGGGGTAACATTATTTGCATCGAAATCCTCTAAAAAGGTAAATAAAGCCTTTAAATGCTCCAATTCGTCCGTCCTCGTAAATGAATTATAAAAGTTCACAACTAACATTGATGGGAGGTTGACACCTACAACCTTAACCGCCAATATATTGGGTGAACTAGTCTTAACAAGTTCTGTGCTATACAATAGCTTAAGACTAAATAATAACAAGAGACCACCACTGGGTCTCCCCGAGGAAGAAGGGGCAGCGTATTTAATAAAAGACTGGAACCCATCCAGGTAAAAGGGATCTCTGGCTTCCCACGTCTCTTGTAAAGCAATTATATGGTAGGAAGAGAGAAATGACTTCCAAACTGTATCCTCTCTTTTTGTTCTCAACCCCGCAATATTCCATGACAAAGCAGTAACCCTATTTGCTAATACATTGGCCACACTATTACCCATAGCCAAAGGTTGGTGGGAGGAGTCCATAACCACCTCCCTAGCCCACTGACTTGGCCCCAGCCCTACAGGCCCGTCTCCCCTCGAACCTGCTCCTGCGAGATCCTGGTGTGTCCTGCAGTCAGCAACCTCAAAAACCCTGGAGGACCTGCCTGCCTTCCCTTCCAAAGACTGCTTCTCCAGTGAACACCGGAATTGTTCAAACTGCAACCTCTAGCTCTGGCCAGAGACCGCAAATCCAGCCCACACTGCACCCGCCGAACCAGGCCCGAGTTCGAGTGGAAAAACACGACAAGGTTGTCTCCCCGGCGATTGTGGGCGATTGTGGCCCAAGATTCGGAGATCCCAGACCAGCCTCAAGACCCCAGCCGACGCCTGCAGCCTTAATCCAGAGGATCCCCTCTACCGCTACCAAGAAAGGGTAAAACATTCTGATGCCAAAAGGCATGCCTGCACCAAACGCCCCATGGCCTTGTGTGCCGTAACCAACGGTGCCTAGCCAACCCAAGACTTCCCAACTTACCCCTCAAAGTGGTGGTCGCACCCAGAAGATCTCCGTCCCAGGGCCTGCTGTGTCTCTTTCGATCGGAGTTTCTCCATAGCAAACAGGGCGCCCAGGGCCAAAACAGCACTCTGCACCCGGCCACCCCAGTGCTGCTGAGGGTGCAATTTTTGTGCTGACCTCCAACCCCATTTGCCCTGAGCTAAACCCTAGGAGCTTCCCTCCCACAGCCGTGTGACCTGCCTGCTAGCAGTCACCAACCGGAGATCTCCATAGGATAACATTGGGCCTCCACACTCTGCACCCGGCTGCCCTAGTGCCGCTGAGGGTGTAACAAGAGTGCATCACTGACCCGGAGTCTACCCCCAGAACCTTAACTCCCACAGTTGATTACTTACCCATGAACTGATAACCTGTTTTTCCTCCATAGGATAACATTGACAATATTCTCCCAAAAAGTTTTAAGTGGGGAGTTTTGAAACCTAAAAATATTCTTTAGAAATCGTACAAATAACCAAAACGCATTTACTTACCTGTTTGCAGGAAATGTCTCAGTGCTGAATCGGATAGGACACAGTTATTGAGTGAATAGGCAACATCGTTGGGCTTGGAGAATGTGTGGCTAAAGTGCCACCTGCGCAAACAGCTTCATGTATTGCTCAGCTCCCCATAAATGCAGCTCCAGACTGGAGTATTTCTTTGTGCCCTGGTGCTTCCTAGATGAGGTTACAGGTTTCGGCATCCTCCTGAGTAGCCTTTCAAACTGTGTGCGGGTGAAGATGCCCCCCAGTGGTTGGCCCAGATGGTAGTTGGTGTGTGAGGCCTGGTTGCTCAAAGAGAAGGCCCTTGTGGATCTCCACCGAGGCGTGATAAGAGATTACTTTGAGTTCAATCTGCCGTCCGTGGCCTAACCTGTGAGACTGAAAACCTCCCACAGGTGAGGATCATGGTTCAGGACCGGGCCTTCGCCACAATGCTTGGGAGAGAAATAAGTAGAGAGTACGAGAATGGATCAGCAGATTCTCAACCTGGAGTACGGTACTCTGCAGTGGGGGCCAGACAGAGGAGATTATACAACTGGAAGACCTTTGAGATATCCTGAAAGAAATGTCTTAATACGGCCAGTGCTGCCGCGCCCTCTACCAGTAGAGATTATATGAACAGGGCAATGAGGCAGGTAAGATGCTCTTCTGGCTCTCCCAGAGGGAGGTGGGTTCACAAGTGATTCCTACGATACGGGCGCTGGCTGGCCAACAGGTCTTTAAATCTGTAGATATTGCAGTAGTAGTCCCAGACTACTACTGGACCCTTTACCAATGCCGTTCCCTTCCTCTGCTGAGAGTCATTCCAGCTGCATTGTGTAAGACTAGATTCTGAGTGCCCTCTCACAGACTGGCCAGGAGGAATTGGGAAAGCCTCTGAGCCTAGAGGAGTTCCAAGCTGCGATAACTGTCTTACGGTAAACCTCCAGGTGCTAACGACTTCCCCCCCCCATCAAATACTATAAAAGATTCTCCTCCCTCCTCGTGCGACACATCTTAAGCTTTTTCGAAGATTTTCCATGGTGCCAGTTAATCTCCGATCTCAACTATCCTGAAACCTAACAAGCCTCCAGGGAATTGTGCCTCATACAGCCTTATCTCCATCCTGAACGTAGAGAGTAAGCTTCTGGCAATAATCCTGGCTCCTAGAGTGTGACTTGTAGTCCGGCAGCTTTATTATTAATAGATTACAAAAAGGTTTTCAAAACCATCCACTGGCCCTTCCTGTTCCCGATATTATGCGGAATGAATATTGGCAAGACATTCCTTGCTTTGGCCAAGGCCCTGTATGACTCCTCAAGAGCAAGAGTGCACATTTATGCATGGCTGTCCCCTGTACAGCCCTCCTCTTCTCCTTACCAATAGAACACCGGACTGAGAGGCTCAGGAGAGATGCGCAGACAAACTGGTTGGAAGACAAGAGTGGCACTATATGCAGATGATATGCTCATATAGCTCCAACACGCCCCATGGCTCTACCACACCGGACCCAAATGCTGGAGGTTTGCAAGGAGGCCTCCAGGCTAACGGTTAACTGAGAGAAAACAATTGACACACACACCTGACCAGTGTGCCTGCCACCACCTACATGTGTCCCTATTTCATATTGGAGGATATAAATTACTAGAGACCAACAGGCCGCCAGGAACGCGAACACCGTACCCATCCTACGATGCACACGCTCAGACTTGGAAATGTGGGCTCGACTCCCACTAAACCTTCAGGGACGAGTTGTGCTCTACAAGATGTTGATTGTCCCTCTCTTCCTCTATGTGCTACATAATAATCCCCAAGTACTCCCCCCAACTTTGTTCCAAGACATTGAAACCATGATCTTGGGGTTCCTGTGGGTGGGTAAACTCCCCAGGGTCTCATGCATCCAGTGCACTGCCCGCAATGTAAGAGGGTGGCTTGGGAGCCCCAAACGTCCTTCTTTACTACTGGGTGGCACAATGGTACCTTTTGGGAACAGGCTGCTTGGGGGACAGATATGAATTCTCATGGATGTTACAGTAGGCTACCTTTGAGAACTTTGGGATGGTGGGCCTTCTACATGGGGACCACCCACAGGCCACGCGTATGCAGATTTTGTCATGAAGCACAACCTTATGCCACATTAAGTGGCTTGGTAAACCCACAGCACAAAACCCCTTATGGCCCGGCACATGGTGGAAACGGGTAGCCTGCCTGGAGGGCTTTCACGGGTGGTACCTGGCTTGGATGTCTAAACGGGGAGACGTTTGAGAACATGACCATATCAGAGCATTTGACCACTTTGCTGAAGAACACGAATTACACTGATCCCAGTTTTTTCTCCTCAAAGTATCTTCAGATACGCCAAGCCCTCAACGCATACAAAAAACAAAGAGCAGGACGAACATCCAGATTTTAAAACACTTGAACACAAGATGTTTTGTGACTCTATAGAACTCTCCTAATTAACATCCCCAACTCACGCCGAACATTATGCTGCGCATGGGAGGAGGATGCGGCGGGAGGCCAAGATGGCTCCTCGCATGCTCGCTATTCCGTCCAACCCAAAAATTATACATTTCAATTTCCATCCAATATAATACAACCCTGAGAGTCTTTTGAAAATTTGGTTGGCCCCCAAATGCTGAGGGCACCTGTTGTGGTGACCCGAGGGGGACCTTCTACCACATTGTTTGGCTTTCCCGCTTTTGTAATTGCATTTATATAGCGCTTACTACCCCTAAACGAGGTGTCGAAGCAATTTTTCGGCGAGTGGCACGCTACTCCAGAACCCATAAAGGAATAGTGTTCAATTAGTATAGTGAAAAATGAAAGTAATTTGAGTGGTGGATATGTTAGTCAGTTATTTGGATTGAGAATGGTTGAGAAGGGGTAGAAAAAGGTTTGCATTTATATAGCGCATGTTACCCCTAATGGGGTGTTGAAGCGCTTTATTGGAGAGAAGCACGCAACTCCGGAACCCATAAAGGATTAGTGGTGAATTAGTACAGTGAAATATGAAATTTGAGATGTGAACATGTTAGTCTGTTATTTTGAGGAATAGAAGAGGAATAGAAGAGTGAATGATTTAGACTTTTTTTGTTTTGGAGGTCACAGCAGTAGGAGGAGGCTTGGTATGGGTAAAGAGGGGATGTGAAGGGGAAGATTCAGAGGGAAGAGTTTAGAAAGGCTTGTTTTGGGGGAATCGGTATAGTAAAAAGTGTCAGATGATGCAAGGAGTGGTAGAGTAGGGGAGAGTCTAGAAAGGGTTATTTTGGGGATCATAGTAGTGATATGGGGTTTGGGATAAATGAGAGAGTGGATGTAGAGGATATATTGATAGAGGTATAGGGTGAGTATAGGGTGCTTTGGGTAAAGAGTTCCATATTTTGGCTACTCGAACAGAGAAGGATGTGCCACCCATGGTTTTTTTCTTGTATCTTGAGATTTTGAGGCGAGATGCCCCTTTAGAGCGTAGGTTCCTTTGTTGAATGTGTTTGGTGATTTTATTGCTCATGAAGAGCGGTCCCACTCCAGGTATTGCTTTGTTGGTGATACAAAGCAGATTGAACGTGGATCTTTTGGCAACCGGTAACCAATGCAGGGGCTGAAATTTCAAGGCAGGTGAGATGTGGTCTCGCGGTTTGATATGCAAGAGTAGTCTGGCAGCAGACTTCTGAGTCCGTTGTAGTCTTTTCATGGTCGTTAAAGGTGATCCACACAGGCAATTGGCGTAATCAAGTGTGGACAGAACAAGGGAGATGGTAGCTTGGACCTTGTGTGGAAATCCCAAATGGGGGAAAATTCGTCGCAGCGTTTTTAGTGACAAAGCTTGATCTTGCTAGTTAGTCCACTTGGGCATTCATCGATAGCTTGGAGTACATGGTCATTCCGAAGTTCCTTACTTCCTTCAATACTTTAGGTGGTGATACCAGTTCATCGGGCCAGGCGGCAAGTGGGTCATAATGTTTCCAATCGCCACACGCAAGTACTTACGTTTTGGAAGCATTCGATTTGAGATGGCTCCAACTCATTTACTGATCCATGGCTTGGAGACAACTGAAAATTAGAGAGTTTCCAATGTCTTTGGGGCATTCCCGTTGAAGAAATATTTGTGTGTCATCTGCATAGTTCTAGCACGAGGTGAAATTGATTGATCAGTACCGGTAAGGACTTCATGTAGATGTTGAAAAGCATGGGCAAGATGATAAGAGCCTTGAGAGACCCCTGCTTTTGTGGACTATGGTTCGGGCGAGAAAGGTGGGGTATGGAGGACAATAGTTCTGTTTCGAAGGTAAGACGCGATCCAGTCTAGAGCAGTCCCCTCTATCCCGGCTTCATAGAATCTTTGTTTCAGAGTGTCAAGGTCAATCATGTCCAAGACAGCCGAGAGGTCCAAGAGGAGTAGCACAGCAACCCCGTTGCGGTCTACTGTGTTCTTCAGGTCATCCCAGATGGCAAGGGGGGCAGATTCTGTGCCTCTTCCCGGACAGAATCCGGTTTGGAGGTCTGAAAGTATGGCATGGTCTTCAATGAATTGTGACATCTGGGCAAACGCTGCTCTTTCTATCAGTTTGCCCAGGAAAGGTTAATTTGTAATGTGTCTGTAGCTGTAAGGGTTCCGCGCGGCAAAGTGGTTTTCTTCAGTAAAGGGCATATGTATGACTTTTTGAAATATTCAGGTGTTTAAGGAATCGTTGACAATTCTTCTTACTGGAGTGGCAGCAGCAGTTGTTAAAAGAATGGTCCTGAAAGTTTGTGGTGGACACGGGTCAGAAGGGCTGCCAGCAGGCCAGCTTGCTTTGACCAGGTCCATAAATTCATTGTGTGAGATGTCTTGGAAAGAACAGAGAGGCTGGGTTAGAGTATTCTTGGATTGTTGTTTTGTAAAAAGGTTAGTGCTGGTGTTTTGTCTCGGTTTTAAGTATGAATCCAACGGGGAACAACCTTTACAACGCAACTTTTACAACGCACTACACTTACAACGCATTTTTTACAACGCACAATCCATTACAACGCATGACATTACAACGCAGGACACTACAACGCATTTTTAAAAACTACCTTTACAACGCATTCCATTACAACGCATACTACCATTACAACGCATACCATTACAACGCATAATATAGTAATTTTTACCCCTATACTATCCAACACTTACCCTACTGTTGCACCCCCTGGAGTTAGAATAGTAATTTTTGCCCCTATACTATCCAACACTTACCCTACTGTTGCACCCCCTGGAGTTAGAATAGTAATTTTTACCCCTATACTATCCAACACTTACCCTACTGTTGCACCCCCTGGAGTTAGAATAGTAATTTTTACCCCTATACTATCCAACACTTTCCCTACTGTTGCACCCCCTAGAGTTGGATAGTATAGGGGTAAAAATTACTATTCTAACTCCAGGGGGTGCAACAGTAGGGTAAGTGTTGGATAGTATAGGGGTAAAAATTACTATTCTAACTCCAGGGGGTGCAACAGTAGGGTAAGTGTTGGATAGTATAGGGGCAAAAATTACTATTCTAACACTTACCCTACTGTTGCACCCCCTGGAGTTAGAATAGTAATTTATACCCCTATACTATCCAACACTTACCCTACTGTTGCACCCCCTGGAGTTAGAATAGTAATTTTTACCCCTATACTATCCAACACTTTCCCTACTGTTGCACCCCCTGGAGTTAGAATAGTAATTTTTACCCCTATACTATCCAACACTTACCCTACTGTTGCACCCCCTGGAGTTAGAATAGTAATTTTTACCCCTATACTATCCAACACTTACCCTACTGTTGCACCCCCTGGAGTTAGAATAGTAATTTTTACCCCTATACTATCCAACACTTACCCTACTGTTGCACCCCCTGGAGTTAGAATAGTAATTTTTACCCCTATACTATCCAACATTTACCCTACTGTTGCACCCCCTGGAGTTAGAATAGTAATTTTTACCCCTATACTATCCAACACTTACCCTACTGTTGCACCCCCTGGAGTTAGAATAGTAATTTTTACCCCTATACTATCTAATACTTACCTTAAATGCAATTGAATATTATGCGTTGTAATGGTATGCGTTGTAAAGGTAGTATGCGTTGTAATGTCATGCGTTGTAATGGATTGTGCGTTGTAAAAAATGCGTTGTAAGTGCATGCGTTGTAAAAGTGTGCGTTGTAACGACATACATCCGAATCCAACATGTCTATTTTGTCCATGTAGTGACTTGTCAGTTTGTCTATGAAATCTTGAGTAACAGGATGAGTTCCTTCTAGGCAATTTGGTTTACGAAATTCATTGACTATTTCATAGACTATTTCATAGAATTCTTTATTTGCACATTTATCATTTTGAATTCTGTCTGAATAGTACCTTTTCTTAGATTTTTTGATAGCAGATTAGTATAATCTGTTAATTTTCTGTAGGTGAAGTTTGTCTTTTGTTTTGAGCCAGGTACGTTGCAGCTTTCTAATTTGTTGTTTTAGGTCTTATCTCTATATTTCTCCAAGGTGCTTTTTTTCTTCAGTTCTGTTGTGTGGTTTTGCGTGGCATCAGGATGTCTAAAGCTTCCTGTAGCCACTCATAGTTTAACACAATTTATTGTTTCCAGATATGTACTGGATATTAGTTGTGTTTCTAAGTGTTCCAAATTGAGTTTGTTCCAAGGTTGATAGGTAGATGCATGTAAGGTAGTTTTAGTCACTTAGTGTTTTATGTTGGAAAGCAAGCTAATGGTGGTCTCACCACGTGACTGGATTTATAATTTGAAAGTTAACTAGTTCGGTATTAGCAAAAATGACATCTAGGATAGGTTCAGCGATGTGTGTGGGTTTGTGGACAATCTAATGTATGTTCAGTTTGTCTAGACCAGTGGATATTGTTTTTGGATGGGTCATATTGGGTTTGTCAAACCAAATGTTGCGGTCACCCAGAATGCATAGGTGCGCTGAGGGGGGCGTTGGTTGGCGCTGAGGGGGGGGGAGGGGGAGGGGGGAGAGGGGAGGGGGGGGAAGTGTATTGTTATCAGGTTTTAAATGGTGTCTAGAAGAGAGTCTGGGAATGTCGCCTTGCTAGGTGGAGGTCTGTAAAGGAGCAGGAAGTTACAGGAGGAAGGCAGTGTAGGATTGCATCTGGTGAGAAGAGCGTCACAATGCTTTATGGAGATGCCGGTCATCTTTAGTGATATGTAATGTTTGCCTGAACACAACAGTTTGACCACCTCCTTTTTTACCCATAAGATTTTGGGTGATCGTTTGATAGCCTAGAGGAATGGCTTCATGCAGGACTGGAGCCATATAATCTCCCAACCATGATTCAGTTATGAATAGTAGGTCTGGTTTTGCACCGGTGAGTAGGTCGTAGATGCGATGTTTGTTTTTAGAGAGCGATCGAGCATTTATTAGTAGACAGTTTAGAGAATGTGCTTTGATGATAGTGAGACTGTTTTGTAGAAGAGTGATCAGTATTGTGTGGGTTTGTAGCAGGTGTGTTTTCAGTGCTGGTATTAGCTGCATTAGGTTAGCAATCATGTAGCTGTTCTGTAATGTGGTCCTCGTCCAGCAGGCTAAGGAGGCATTTTAATGGGTCTGCTTGTGTAGGTGGTGGAGACGGTGTTTGAGAGTGAGTTGATACGCTGTGCTGTCTTCATAATGTAACATTGTTGTATGGTAGACATGGAGAAGCGAAGTTGTGAGGTGTGGTGTGTTGCTTATATTGTTTGGGTACGTTTAGGGCGGAAGGTGTATGAGTCAGGGGTGGTGGTGCAACATGTGGGTCATGTAGTAAGGTTCTAAATTGTCCAATGGATGAGAGGCGGTTGGAAGAGAGTTGCTGCTGTATGTGTGTTAGGTGTGTTGGAAGAGAGAAAGCTTGGCATTGGAGTTTGTTCCTTTGTGTGGTTTTAAAGGTGGGTGTATATTGTATTTTGTGATAAGTATTTTTGAGGTGTTGCGCTTGGGAGATTTTGTTGTGCGGATATGTTTTGTTTTTGAGGAGTAGTTAAAAGAGGTGCTGGCGTATTTGTTTCATGAGATGGATTTGTTTGTATAGTATTATTTGCGAGCGGAAGTTGTAAGGTAAATAGGGTGGTGATGTGTTTAAGAGCAGAGTCTATGTTGTGTGTAGGAGGGAATGAAGTAGAGGTGTTTGTCTTAGACTGGTTTGTTACAAGAGTTCAAATGTGTGGTGCCGTGCAGTGTAGTGTAGTGTATGTGTTGTGCGTTTTTGTTATTATGGTAGTAGGAAGAGGAGGGTATTGTCTGGACAAATGATAGAAGGCGGAGTATATGTTTGCTAGTGATAGAAGGGGGTCTGTTAGGAGTAATTAGAGAAGTGTGTGTGTGTCTGGATGGGCTGTAGTTAAGTATAGCGTGGAATGGGGTTGTGTTAATGAGGAGTGGATTGGTTCGCGGTATAGGATAGAGTTGTGTACGGTTTGTAGGTGATGGCGGAAATGTGTGGTAGCTGGTATAGAAGGGTGTATAGGTGTGGTTTTGTAGTGGGTTCTGAGACATTAATTTGTGCATAGGGTTGGTTTGTAGTAAGTGTGTGGTGTACAATTGGTGTGAGTGTGTTACTCGGTGGATGTGGATGGTTTAGGGTAGGTACTACTGAATGAGACAATGGGCAGCATTTCTGGCCCTGATCCCCACCAGTCTCACACAGGCTCACAACAGGCAACTGTCCTTGTCCTCTCTGCCCGGGCTGAGACGCCCTGAACCCTGGCCTTAAATAGCCCTGGTGGTCAGGTGACCCATTCAGCCAATGGGAATCTTAGCCCTAACCCTATACAATCCCAACACTAGCCCTGAACTCTAGAACCAATATGAGACCAAGACCTTACGGCCAATCCTAGTCCAAGCACTCAGACTCAAAACCGTAATCTCTACGTCCAATAAAGGCCCTAGTCCAAACCCTAGTCCCAGCAACCAATAACACAGGAAACCCTAATATCTACTTCCAATAGAACCCTAACCCTAGTTCTAGTCCAACACCTATTCCAGCAACCAGTCACACAAGAAGCCCCAATTGCTACTTCCAATAGAAAGCCTAATCCTAGCCCCAAACCTAGTCCCAGCAACCAATAAAACAGGAAACCCTAATCCTTACTTCCAAAAGAAAGCCTAGTCCCAACCCTATATTAATTCAATCACTGGCCCAGAAATCACTCAAACCCTCAGATAACCAACCAATGAAAAGACTAACCCATATCCAATAGAAACACAAGATACAACCACCAATCAGTGCACCCATATACCATCCAATAGTAGACTATATAAGGTCCCAGCAAACTCAGACAAGGTTTCCTGGCCAGGGAGTTAGAAGCTGCTCCTCTTATGTTTAAATTTTAGGAAAGAGACAGCACTAATCTGCCTCCTTACCATCTCCTGGACTTTGCTTCACTGCAATCTGAGACACAGATAAACTGCAACTCACAAAATGGAGGAGAATGTTTTGTGGTTCACCCAGCAAACCCTTAAGGGGCCTGGGCAGGTTTGAGAGGAGGGCTCACGGTTGCCTAAGAGTTGGGGAGCCAATCAGCAGGCCTAGGTTTGCTGGCCTGGGGTGGGGAGTTGCTCCTTTATTCAGAATCTCCTAGGGGACAGACAGGCTCAATCCACACTTTGGACTTCTGAGGGTAAGGACCTAACAAACTGTCCTTTAACAATACTCTTTGTGTAAACCTTTACTCACTCTCCTAGCCAAAAACGAAGTGCACAATCCCTATTAAACACAGCTTAAAGAGCTCACAGCAGATTACTGCTGTCTCAGGGCACCCTCTGTTCTCTCTCTGATGTAGAATATCCCTGTTGCTAGAGAGAGGGAAAGGGGGGCTGGATAGGCCTTTCAATATTGAAAAACGAAATGGACAGTATTTGATTAGGACATGTAAAACACACCATGACATGTCCTACCTTTCACATACACTGCACCCTGCCCATAGGGCCTACCTTAGGGGTGCCTTACATGTAGAAAAAGGGAAGGTTCGGGCCTGGAAAGTTGGGGAACTTGCCATGTCGACATGGCAGTTTAAAATGCACAAAATAAGTCCATCAAATAACAGGAACATGAATGCAATGTATGCCTATTCTTTAATTTTTGCTAAAGGAAGGAGTCGACGGCGTTTCAAACGTATTGATTTGTTAGGTTATCATAAGGACAGGAGACAATTGTGCGGAGTAACCAGCTTGATAAATTCATGGAATTTTGAACAAAAAAAATAATTTTGATGTCAGACATAATTCCATGGAACCCGATCTGTGGTTCCCACAAAAGAGCAATAGAGCCACATAGAAAACCCCTGTGGCATCAGAAGTGGGTCCTATTCACGACTTGTAAGGATTCCTCCAACCCCTCTTCCTCCAATTTATCAAGTACTGCAGAACAGATCCAGCACTCGCTTGTGTTGCTCTCCGATGCAGAACCACCGTGCGGGAGACATTTCCCTGCACCACCGCCGTGAGGCTGAAGGAATCAATGCAGAGCCTGCCAGCGGCCAAAGAAACTGCCACAGCCAGAGCTCAGCGCACAGTGTCTCTGAAATCCGAGACCACATACCCGGACTGCGGCGCATGCCCTGAGGTTCAGCTGGAAGAGCAGACGCATCACCTGTGGAAATCCACGCAGCACTTGGTTCTTTGGTTTTTGATACATCTCAGGTACTTTGCACCAAAAGTGACGCATCATAAGTTTCTATGAGCTGAAATTATTTAAACCTTTTAAAAGTGATATCTTGATCTATGCATTTTGGATTTTTGTCGTTTTGGTCTTGTTTTGCTTATATAAAGATTGGTTATTTTTCCTATTCTGGAGTGGTGTCCATTTGTAGTGTTTTCACTGTGTTACTGAGTCTGTTTTGTACAAATGCCTTACACATTGCCTCTGAGATAAACCGGACTGCTTGTGCCAAGCTACCAAGGGAATGAGCAGGGGTTATCTGGGTGTGTAACTGCCTTACCCTGACCACTGGCAATTAGAGACCCCCATTTCTAACAGAGATGTTATGTTGGTAAGTTTATAAAGAGCACACGTTCACCAAAAGGACTTTTGGTGTATGAAACCCAGTGGCAAATGGGCAGTACTCAAGCAGAGAATGGCAATATTCACTGGCCCCCCCCGATAACACTTGTAAGCAGTTTTCCTCTTCTGTGGGCACTCCATGATCAGGGCTTCTAAATTATACAATACATGATTTTCAAGAGATATGCAGATATTCTGGGGGCGCTAAAGGGTCCTGAGCAAGATGGCCACACCTCTGTGAGGCTCCTCCCTCGATCCAGTCCTACAAACTTGAAAATGGTCTGATCTGATAGACCTCACTCTTGGCCACCCTATGCTACACATGTCGCCGTGATTCAGCGGAAAACCCTAACTGCTGACTTCGATCCTGCCGCGCCGGACCCCAGCAAAATGACGGATGCAGCGATCTCGGCTGCACAATCCGACTGTGTGAAATGAGATCCACTACCAGCTGCCACTTACCAGCTCTGCGAGTCTGCGGAACAAACTCCTTCCCGCTGCCAGGACCGAGACCCCTGCAGTGTCGGCGGTGCCGAGTTGGAGGCCTAGTGGTGGGCCGCGAGTGGGAGCCCCGCGGCCTCCTGGATCTCCGGCGGAAACTGCCCATGCGAAGCACCTGATACGGCGCTTCCCGAACCCGAGAACTCTGCCCTGCTGCACGGCGTTGGAGGGAAGCGAAGTCGACGCGGTCGCGGCATCCGGACCTGGAGGAGTGCACTGCGTCACCCTGCCGGGAACCCAAGAACACAGAGGTGAGCTGTGCCAGAGTCTGGGAGCGGACATTGGCGCGGCCCTTCCTGCCTCCTCCCCCGTACCATCAACATCCCACCATGAGCCGCACAGACACTAAACAGCCTAAAATAAACTTTGAGGCCCGAAAATCTTCACGGTCCCAGAAATGGAGGGGGAGCAAGCCACAACTTCTGAACAACCCACACCTACGGACTACCTGAAAACCCTCCTCCTCGCCATACAATCTAGCCTAACTTCCATAGAAACGAAAATGGACACTATGAACGCGCGCATTGACCACCTGGTGCACAAAAGTGACCAACATTTAGAAAGACTGAAAGAAACGGAGCAGTGTATTTCTGACATCGAGGATGCCTCCGCCACTACCATTACCAAAACGTTAGACATGGAATTTTTTTTTAAACTAATCGCCGCAAAGAACGAAGATTTAGAGTCCCGCTCCAGGCGCAACAACCTGCGTATTTTAGGCATGCCACAATCCACCGTCACTGGAAAAATGGAGGACTATGTGGAGCAAATGCTTGTGGCCGCCTTTGGTTGGGAAGCATTCTCCCCGGTTTTCATTGTTGAAAGGGCACACCGCTCGCTGGCCCCCCCGTCCAGTACCTGGGGCTCCACACCGCCCAATCATTGTGAGAATTCTCAACTATAGAAACCGCAACACAGCCCTCCGACTCACCAGAGAACGCAAGAAACTACTCTTCGATGACATTGCGGTATCAATCTATCCAGACTTCACCCAGGCTGTCCAAGACGGGCGTAGGAAATTCCTCCCCGTGAAGAAAAAACTACAGCAGCTGCACATTGAGTACGCCATGCTCTTTCCTGAGCGACTCAAGATCACCCACCTGGGGAAACAGCACTTCTTCACGAACCCTCAACATGTCTAGGATTTCCTAAAAACTATTCCGAAAGCAGCGACGAACCGATCATCTCCCCCGGGACGCTCCCAAGAAGAAGGCGATATGTCCGAAGTAGAGTGATCACTGAAACTGGACTTATGATACCCATCTCCACATTTACAGAACACACTTCAAGATGGAAGAATCCTCCCAAGAATCCCTCCACACTGCGGGATGGCCTTTACACCCCATGCTGAACTTGGCCATATCCTGCGCCTCTGATGGCCCCCATTCACTATAGACTGGAGAAGAATGCCACTCTCCCCTCTCTCCCCCAGCACCCTTGGTGGAACAAGGGGTGAATGGCTGCCCTCCAACTGCCACCCGCTCAGGTGAACCCTACACAGAATTGTTCAGAAACTTTTAAAATGTTGTTCCCACTATCCCCTGTTGGGACTGTGGTATATGGGACTTATGGGGAGGGGGAGGGGAAAGTCACGGCGGGTTTGGGCTGCTGCTGTGGGAGGGGGGGAGGACATGGGAAATGGTTTTGCGCCACTTTTTATTGTACTACTTAGCACACACGTGCCGACGCTGGAAATTCTGACTACACAACACGCATTCTCCACCAATACTATCCTCCACACACACAATGGAGTCCTGACCTAGCTCCCTTCACTGTAACTTCTTGACATGGAACGTGCGAGGTTTAGGGGATGCCCGATACGATGCCATGTCTTATCCTATTTGGACCGCCACAATATCCACTGTGCTATGCTCCAGAAAACGCATCTCGTTCCCACCACAACCCCCACATTCGCAACACGCTGAGCGACCAGTAGATGCTTCTCATCCTACTCCTCATATGCCCGGGGAACTCTTATACTGGTGAAACGCATGCTCGCCTACACCCCCAATGGATCTTATGGGGACCCACAAGTCCGCTACAGCATCCTGTGGGGACGACTATCCGCACAATCCATCACACTGGTCTTTTGCTATGGACCCAACACTGATGACCTGAAAATTTTCCAGATCCTATGGGGCAAAATACTGGACATCGGCTCTGCGAACCTGATATAGGGAGGGGGGGGGGGGGGGGGGGGGGGGGAAATGAGACTTTAATGTCACCTTAAACCCGATTATGGACAGGTCACATCCACAGTCTCACCACTATTCTAATGCACAGCACACCCTCAAAAATATTGTAGACGAACACTACCTCAGACGCCTGGCACTACTTCACCCACAAACTCGAGACCTGGAGGAGTGCACTGCGTCACCCTGCCAGGAACCCAAGAACACAAGGTGAGCTGTCCCAGAGTCTGGGAGCGGACATTGGCACAGCCCTTCCTGCCCCCTCCCCCGTACCATCAACATCCCGCCATGGGCCGCACAGACTAAACAGCCTAAAATAAACTTTGAGGCCCGAAAGTCTTCACGGTCCCAGAAATGGAGGGGGAGCAAGCCACAACTTCTGAACAACCCACATCTACGGACTACCTGAAAGCCCTCCTCCTCGCCATACAATCTAGCCTAACTTCCATAGAAACGAAAATGGACACTATGAACGCGGGCATTGACCAACTGGTGCACAAAAGTGACCATCATTTAGAAAGACTGAAAGAAACGGAGCAGTGTATTTCTGACATCGAGGATGCCACCGCCACTACCATTACCAAAACGTTAAGACATGGAGAGAGGGCACCTGTTACTCCACTGCTCACTCCTCCTGGACACGCATAGACAGCTGGTTGATAGATAAAAGACTGGCAACCTGGATGTCGCATGCGTCTCATTTCTCCCGCACATATTCGGACCACTCTCCTGTACTCCTCACTATCACACCGCCTCATGAAGACCCACCCTACATCTCCTGGCATCTCGCCCCACAGACATTATTAGACCCCGTCGAGCAAGAAATATCAGACTTCTTCCCCCGAAACGATAACTCAGTCCCACACTATTCCACGGTATGGGAGGCCTTCAAGGTCACCATACGCGGTATCTGCATCACCAAAAGTAGAGGGGTCTTAAAGAATATCCGAACCACACTTCGGAAGCTAGAACTTGACATCAAACAAACAGAACAGTCTATACAAACTACACCTTCCCCCTGAACTGAAAGCGCGCCTACGCGACCTGCTCACTGATTACCAAGAGACCCAACTAATGAGCAGTGGTCCTTCTGCTGCAGACAAACAGGAAATATCTTCGCTAACAGCAAATTTCGAATCATTCATTATAAATATGTTAATCGCTCTACTCTACTACACACCTGCGCGATTACATCGCCTACGTCTTTGCGATAATGACAGATGTGACCGCAGCGGGAGGGAAGGTGGGGATTTTAGACACATAGCCTGGGACTGTCTGTCCATTCGTAGACTGCATGTTCCCGATGACCCCCTGACCACGCTCTTAGGATATACTGAACCTCTGGCTGCCAAAATGCGAAGATATACTTTCCTTGCACTCCTCCTCGCCAAGCGAAGGATTGCTTGCAGGTGGGGAAGGGGGAGGGCGCCAAAATTTAAAGATTGGCTCCAAGACCTTATCTACTGCCAAGAGCAATTACACACTTATGAGCAACTCCTACCCCCATCCTCCCGTCCACGGGATATATGGGCCCCCCCTCCAAACATACTTACTGGAACACACCACCACCACAGAATTCGCGCCCCCTCCCCCCGCAACGCTGACGGTGGGTCCCAAAGTAGAAATGTGAACTGATGTGAGAGGAGCCCCCACCTTGGACGAAATACTATTCACGGGAGACAATGGGTCACCACACAACACCACTCCGTACCCCAATGATCAGAATTCGTCAACACATATAGGCATGCCTAACCTACACACAGTACAATAGTGGAAATGTTATTTTAATAGTTGTTGTTTGAAACTACATGATTACAGATTATCTACTGCTATTAATGCTCCTTGCTCCAATTAACGTGGCCGGCCCGGTGTGGTTGTAGGCGGCTTGCTGTGTATTCGTTCTCGTGTCTCACAATTCATAGTATATTACATCGCACACACACACACACGTACACTATCGGTTCCGTGGTGCAAACACACAGTCACTCCTCCGTTTAGGTGGCGGCTGCAAAAGGTAGGACCCTTTTTATTAGAGATGAGGTTTTTTTTGGTCTTATGGGTTTGGGCCACTTTGGGGTCTGCTCGTGGTGAGTTTAAGTCAACTTCATATATGGATCCAGCAACTGTCTTCAAATGGTGTTCTGCTGCATAAACCAAATCTCTGTTAAATGGAGATTAGTATCTCAACCTGGCTGGAAAAGGAGTGCTATGCAATTGAAGAAAACTATTATAGCTCAATATCATCTGCACTATGCATAAGCCTAGGTTAAACAAGCCAAGAACAAGATGGCATTTGTACTAGAATACAAGTCTGATTGCGAAGCATGTGGTAAGTAACGTACTTACTGTCAACAAATATACTGTACATCAGAAATCAACAGAATACCATGATTCTCTTATTCATACACTAAAACTTATTCACAACAGCCACTTACCTGCAGTTCTTCAGTTTTTTTCTCCTCGTCTACTTTGCATTTCAGAATTTCTTCAACTTCTTTTCGTAAAGGTGCCAATCGACTTACAAGGCTGACCTTACATGGAAAAAGAACACACAAATCACCACAATATATATGGGCAACTGCAAACATGACTAGTTTATCTACTGCTCCATTATCTGGCAAATTAGCCTTCGCCAATGACAAGCTATCTTTTCGGTTACTCCAGTGCTCTGGCTATAAAAAGGCCATCTCCGACTGCCAAATCTTCGGAAGTGACGCACCTGAAAAACAGTGGTTGGTAGTGGGCAGGGGGGGGATTCGGGGGGGGGGGGGGGGAAAGGATGTGGGGATGTCGTCTGTGACATGTATTACACACTTGTCATTCTGAGCAGCTAACCTCACTTCCCCCGCCTCATTTACCACATTACCACCCCCGCCACCCCACCCCCAGCGTCTTGAGACCCTCAGGGGTGAGTAGTGTGCTCTATAAATCCCAGATTAATTGATATTCGAGAAGGCAGATATCTGGAAGGACAAAAAGATAAAGAATGTACTGTGATGTTATCAAGAGTCATTTGAGGGACCAAGTATACCAAAGCTGACACCTGTACATCCACCTTCCTCTTTTTTGTGCAAAATGAGGACCAAAAAGTAACAATTTTGTCCAATACAAATACTTATAGTGAGCTTTGAGTCAGCCCGTTACTGATCTTCTCCGAGAATATCCACTTCCTCGGGCTTGCCCTCTCTCCTGTGTACTTCTCCCCCTTCACCCTATCACCATACCATGCTCAATCTTGCCATCTACTTTGTGTGTTCCCCCATCCCCCCCAACACCTGGGTTGTCCTGACCCTGTGACCCCTGCATGGTCCCCATTACTTCACCAAACCCTCAGACCCCCCCCCCCCCCCCCTCTTGGTCCACCTTTTTAAAATATTTGTTGTAATACTTTTTGGCAGGCCAAGAGGCAAATTGCTGCCAGTCCTCCAGAAAGTGCTTCTGCACACTTACAATTGCTTTTTTCTATTGACTGATCTAAGAGGTGCATGCGATCTTCGGTAGGGCAATAAATAATAAAAATAAAATGGCACCCATGTCACCACATCATTCTTTTGTGGATACTAAACAGCACCTGCAAACAGCAATGCTTTTTTACTGATGCTGCTCAAAAAGGGCAACAATGCAAAGGAGAGATCTATTGACTTTGCCAATATTCCTTTTTAATTTACCTCTTTAAGATTGGTGTGAATGCTGCAACAGTAAACTAAAGAGAATAAAACAATATGGCATTGGCTCCATGAAGTATGTATGTGCATACGTCCCCACGCTGGGAAGATTTAGGCTATTTTACCAATGCAGCCTCAGCAGCAAGCATCTGCAAAGCCAGAAGGACAAATAAGACACCTTTCAAAGGCGAGACCTAATACAAAGCCAATGCTTGTTGCAATGGAGATGGGCCAGGGAGCCGAAATGTGAAGATGGATAATGGTAACGATGCATCCAACAGGAAGCTTGTGATTGTATAAGCTGATAAGACTGGGGAGGGGAAGAAAGCAAACACGCATTGGCATAGTCAATAGGTCTCGCCTTTGGGACCTTATAAGTGGTTAGTCATGCAGCACATTATCCTGGGTGCTGTGCCGACATGGATTAAAGTATTGTCAGGCTTGCCAGCAAAGAATGTCATCCAGCTTCAACTGTGTAGGGGATAAGACTTTAAAAAATAATACTAAAATAAAAACAACACACAATATTACTTCTCAGGCACTATAGGTCTTAGAAAATGTTTAACTTTTAAACTGACTGCCAAAGAATGTTACATTTAATTGTTTCCAACAGGAAAGGGGGACAGGGAGATTAGGTACTTCTAAGTAATTAATGCATAGTTGAAAAAGAGCAGGATGTCTAACAAGATGCTTACACAACTTTTTGTAATGGAACATCAGACTTTGCACCACTGGACCAGCATTTGCAGATTGGAGGAGAAGTGACCACATCCCCTACCATACTTCCAGTTTCTTACAGTAAAGTGTCAGTGATGCTCATTTGAAGTATTTCACCCAAAGTTGCAGCAGTGCATGCTGCGCAAAACGAAGCAAAAGGACAACACAGACACGGTGGGTGTGCTGTTTGCATACAGCAGCACAGTACGTACACTACGAATAACATTTCAGAGGAAAGAAATGTCAACATCACGGATGAAATCGATAAATGTGCGTGGGAGCTACACCGCTGAGACTATTCTAAACCAACTAACAATGCGATGCCGCCATAATTACAGATAAGTAACACCACAATTTCCAATACTGAGCCTTCAGTTAGTATCCGCTTTTCTTTAGCGGGAGACTATATTGAATGAAAACAACGCAAGTCTCAAGACCACTTTTTCCGTCTGTTTAGTATATTTATTTTCTGTTTTTTAGTAGTATGCACAGTTTAAGATTATAATCTACGGGCAACTAGTGTATTGACTTACCAAGAAACTAATTTCCCCATTCCTGTCCTTTACAGAAAAAAACTACAACTCCACTACAAGACGAGACACATAGAAAGTAAGCACAATGGCTCAAAAATACCTGAATGCTTGAATTGATGAATGGTGATGAAATCGTGCTGATTAAATTGGTCGTTTTCTTCCAGGTCTACAAAGACTTTCCTGGACGGTTCCTTTTTGAACAAAGGTATATTTTTTGAATAATGGTTTAGCTGAATCACGAGTGCAGAGCTGTCTAGTAGTACTAAGTCGTTTCTTGTCTTCTTAGTTTTTAGGTCCTGATGAGAGTCCCAAGAATAGACGGGATTTGAAACGCGTCGACCGTAGCTTATTGGCCATAAGAGTTTAAAATACTTTCCTAAAACACTTGCATTTGAGTACTATTCTGAAAAAATGTTTCTATGGCCTTTGTAAAAATTCAAAAAATTTAAAATTCTTTATTGTGTTGAAAAATAATTTGTGATTTGTATGTGTATGACATGTATGTTTTTGAACTGCGCAGTATGGTATGGGAATGAATGTGAGTTATGACAAATTGAATGTGTCTGGAGTGAAAAAGTTTTTATGTCTATTGATAATAGTTGTTGTTTTCTTGAGATAAATTCTTTAAATTCATGTTTTGGAAGTCACTAAAAAAAATTATAGTGCATACTACTAAAAAACAGAAAATAAATATACTAAACAGACGGAAAAAGTGGTCTTGAGACTTGCGTTGTTTTCATTCAATATAGTCTCCCGCTAAAGAAAAGCGGATACTAACTGAAGGCTCAGTATTGGAAATTGTGGTGTTACTTATGTTTATAGGCTAGTCCTTACTGATGTATGTCTAAACCCAGTTTTTGTTGAATTATAATTACAGATAAAGCGCTGCTTGACAACAACAAGCCCGGGAGTGGTGAGCGCGCTGTAAGGAATTTAAAGAATGCAGCTGGCACACTGAGGGCCGCTGCTCGCTCCCGAGAACCCTAGGTCATGGGAGTGAAAGTTTTGAGGAAAGGCGGGACATGCACCCGTCTTTGGCCATTTGCGTGCTCTCATTATTGAAAGACACACGCAAAGGCCAATGGGATGTGTGGGAGGAGGCAGACCCACACGGAGAAGTCTCTTGGAAGTCTGAAGTGATTCCAAGAGGCCCTCTCCCAGAGCAGCGCTTGCGCTAGGCGAGACCTAAAAAGTACCCATTATTATTCACAATGGTGGCTAAACCATGTGTACTTTCTTTAAAACGCTTTCTGGTAGATAATTCTCACTGCCGATTCCTCACCCTGGGAATACTTTCTAGGCATCAGAATGGATCTGAAAACTTTAAAGCAGTACTCCTGTGCACTGGTAGATGGTGTGATGCAGCTACGCTCTGATGTCATTCTACTCCATAAGTGACGAGGACAGCTGCATATAAATATCACCCAAGTGAGCTGACATCAGTTGCTTTCTAGGCTGTCTGTGCCCTCTGACACATTCGACTGGCATATACACTGTGCAGGTATCTAAACTTGGGACCTTTTTAGATGGATAAAAGTCCAGGTCACCGAATGGGGAGGTGGGAGGATCAGTGAGGAATCTGCTGTTAGAATATCCAAAAGAATGAAGAGTTACCAAAGTAAGTAACTTGTTCTTCTAATAGATGCTTCTAATCGCATGGTCCCCACCTTGCTAATAAATACCATAGCAGTACCTTCACAGGCGGTGGGTCTCTGAAGTAACTCAGACCAAAAGGTCCTGCAGGACGGAGAAGGCAAAATGGCCCTCTCAACTGACCCGCCTAGGCAGTAGTGCTTTAACAGATATACGGACGCCTATCTAGTCGCCTGACAAAAGTCCAGGACAAGCACTCCATATACCAACATATTGGTGGCAGCTTTGACTCTGGAGGAATAGGCCTGTAATCATTCTGGAAGCTGCTTCTTCGCCAATGCAGTGGAGCACACTTAGTCACAGGTCACCCACACACTGTGCCCCACACCTGCGGACCTTTTAGATTAATTGTCCTGGCTTAATATGCTTATTACCCGATAGAGCAGGTCACCTCTAAAGGAAACAGTCAGACCCTCAGTGTATTGAAAATGTGTCCCACTATATAGCAAATGACACCGGGGTAATTTATAGGTGCTTGTATGATAGGCGCTACTAATTGGCAAAGTTTTCGAACTTCTTATATCTGCTTCTCTTAAGAAGAAACACTGAATTTGTTGCTTTCGGGACTTGCCCAGATCTCTGCAGCAGGTCTATTAACCTTCTGAGCAGTCTTGCCAGGCTATCCTTTCTTGCATCTGGATCTCTTCAGACATGATTAAAGCCTATTTAACATTTATTTTTCCGTGAAGGAGAAATATAGATGCCGAAAGTGCTTTACTTATTAAATGCCATGTCACATGGTTTGTCAGGGCATGCCCTGGGATCTCCGTGGAGATTTGCTGAGCCTATATGATCTCCCTAATCCATTTCTAGGGACTCTACTTTACTCATCCTAAACCTCCTCCAACTACTATTATCTCCCAATGTGGATATGAGCCTTTTTAGGGGCCCACCTGTGCAGGAGTTCACCCTCATCTGTCCACGGGTCCTTAGACCAACAAAATAGAGATTGGCACGGAAGCTGGAATACCAAATAACACGTTTATTAATCGCTCATGAGTGGGACTACATCAATACAACACCCTCAGGCGCTGTAAGAGGCCCTACATGGAATACAGAAACCATGGATGTTTTATACACACTTTGTTGCAGAGTAAGCATGAAGACTCAGATAGTACCAGCAGACACAGGAGTGGCTATTGACTAACATGGGCATATGAATATCACTTAGTCAGCAAAGTGGGAGGGGAGACAGAACTACTTACATCAAGATATGGTGGACAGTTACATTCTCAAACATGTGCCTTCTAGCAGCTACAGGCCTTTCTGAGCATATACATTGCTCTGGCTCAGTATAGAAGGAGTTAACTACAGTTAATGACTCAAGCAAAATAGAAAGGCAAACGACAGTGAAGACGGCAGAATCACTAGGCTAACAAAATGGATACCACAACCAAGATGGCTTCAGCTTATGCTCACGACATTTAGGTCCGATTTCCACACCAATAAACACCTTCTAGACTCTTCCCTCTCCTATCCCTCCATTCTCCTTTTCAATCCAACTAACAGACTTACATGTCCTCCGCTCTAATTTATATTTCACTGCACTAATCTGTTTTGGGTTCTGGAGTAGCGGCCTACTCGCCAAAAGGCACTTTGATCACAATAATCACAAGCACGCTAACAGTTTTCAAGGACTTAGTGGTGCGCTGTTTCGCACGCTCGCGGGTCACCGATTCAAGTGTAATTGTAAATTGTTTTACCTATATGTTATTCAAGGGCGCGTTCAGTCACACAGTTTACCTGTTATATCAGGTACTTTTTCACTCATATCACTTTACAGGAATTAATTTGGGTACAAATTGTTATAGTTGTAGATATCAGGTAATCACCTCGAAGATATTATCCCCTTTTCTTAAAGGTTTGGTACGTGACAAACAGCCATTTTGGCGTACTTCTGGCAGGATCACTTTAGTGCTCATCATTTTCGTCTGGAGTTGACAGTAAGTGGAACAATTGTCACTCGGTCTATCTAGTGCAGCATGCTGGTTGTTGTAGTCACACGGTCCAACAAGTCTCTGCGTACATGCCCTTGACTGGCTGGTCACTTGGCATGTTTACTGACACGTTCTGGTTTTGAACTCAGCACACATTCACGATCATTGAGCATATGGTTTGGAGGTTTAATTAATGGGGTCAGCACTGAGCTCATTGCTGGCATGAATGACAGAATTAGAAGTCATCATGTGATTGAACACTGCAAATAGTGACTCTGCTGGTTAAAAAACAAGCATTGGAAATGCAATAGGTCTTGCATTGGCTTATGTTAGAGCTATTGCGTTCAAAATGGCGTTGTAAATGGCAATGTCTTTTATCCATGTGTTATGGAGTGTAGCGAAGCTCCTGGTTTCAGATTTACTTGTAGAGCTGTGCAGTGTTTGAAATAATAGTTCCACCCTTGAAGCCTACTCTACGGCCACATTGCTCACCCGCTCTTTCATACTTAGGGCATCTAGTGGTGTTTAAAAAAAAGGTACACATGCGCTTCCATTTGCCAAGTGCTGAATATATGTTTTCCTTGACGAAGGACCCCGTTTGGTGGCATAATCTCGATTTTATAGTGTGGGGACAAAGGAGATATGCGCATAGATGTTTTTCAAGCCTGTTTAGTCAGAGTCTGAATGTATTGCCCGCTGGGAGGTTACATGCTGGTAATGTGGTTCGACTTATTCTTTGTTGACTATGATGATTACTGTGATGATGTGAGTTTTGAGGTTAAATCTCATATACATATTAAGTACACAAAGAATAAGTAAATATACATGTTTTTTAGGACTACTGACGTCTATATTGACCTTGGGAATCAAGTAAAATTGCGAGGGACTGCTTTGTGATAATTCGGCACTCTTAAAATATTGGAGAGGTAAGATGGCATTGTGGAGCTCTCGTTTCACTGTATAATTCATTGGCCGCCGAGTTATATTTCGGTGGGGTTTTTGTAATATCATAACAAGGAAATAAATGTGTGCAATATCTAAAGAGGCATGGTCTAATGGTTAGCACTGGCTTTGGTTTGCATTAGATTTTGGATTAATCCTGAGGTCTATATAGTTTGGAAGATTGCAGGATTCTTGAATCATATAGTTTATTTCTTTACATTTATGGTGAAATATATAAAACTTTCCTTTTGGGCACTTTATGTTTTTTCCGAGTGGGGTTTATTTGTCTTTGTCTCTGCTCTGATTATTGATGTTGGTGATCTATATTTTGAGAGTAAAAAATGAGTTTGATTTCGGTTTATAATTTTAGTTTTAGATATTGCCTTTCTTAGAAAGCTGATCTCTCTACGCACACTATTCGTAAATTGGAATCCATTGGCCCACATATATATGTCAACTGGACTTATAGTTGAATATCTGAGGTGAGACCTCTAGATGGATCTCGAAGTCATATCTGTATACCTTCTTTTCCTTTTGTTTTTCTGCCTTCTCCCTTTTTTCATTGTTGTTCTCTCTCTCCTTCGTTTCTTTGCTCATGCTTGGAGATGATCAATACGTTACACTTGTTTGAATTGATTTTTTGAGCACGAGGACCTTTTTATCTAATTCAGATCATGTAAAAACTAACTTTGCCCTTTTCACAATTGCCTTTCTGATGTTATTTGACCTTTCTATGAAAATACATCATGCAAGATCATTTAATCTTAATTGGTATTCATTACTGTTGATGTGTTTATTTATGTTTTGTTTAAACATTTAAATGGTTTTATCTGTATATATAATTGTTGTGTTGTTTATTTTGGGTCATTTGTATGTGGATATATTTATTTTTCTGTGCTTTTGGCTTTTTCTGTGCCGTTCTATGGATGTAATTGTGTAATTTGTTGAGTCCATGTATATATTTATATATGTGGTATGTAATTTGTCAATATGTTGTCACATGTATTACGTGTTATTGAGTTTTGTCTTTGTTTTTATCTATGTATCTTTTCAGCCCTGACGAAGTTCCTTTGGAACAAAACGCGTTGGCTGATGACCACTTTTAACACTACAAGCATAATAAAGGATATATTTTTTAATAGATTTGAAGCTTATTGCCCATTTCCTGGTGCACCTTCCTTCTTAGTACGAATCGAATGATCTGGTTTCCAGTGGAATGGAAGTGCGGCGAACTCCGGAAGCAGTTGCACGGACTCTTATTTGTTTTTCTAAACTTTGGAACTGAGGTGCTGAACCCTGGTCAGCCGCATTTTGTATTTGTATTCAGGCATCTAGTGGTGTTATCACCTGCTGTGCTATCACAAGTGGTGGCTACCTCACCACTGAGCAAAGCTGTGTGATCATGGGGATACCAATGCATGGTATATCAGTGGGGAGGTGGTTGGGACTTGAAGCACAGCTATTATAATTAATTGCCACCTTTACTCCGGTCCGTAAACTACAACAATTGAGAGGGTTTAGAAATGACTTAAATGCAGGTGTAAGGCGCTACATAAAGGACACCCGACATGTTCTTTACTACATCAGGGTATTACAAATGGTCAGTACAGTTAAAGAATAAAAACCAGCAGTACATATAGAAGCACGTATAAATATTGAGCAAGGAGACCAGATTTCGGTTCCCTATTTCCCCGTTTGAAGCCCTGTTTAATCCTGGGCAAATCACGTTCTCTTTCATTTGGACTTGGCTGGACTAGGCTATTGAGCGCTACTTTAAAAATCCTGGACGATTTGGTGAAAAGAGGGTAAAACAGCCGTATTTGTCAGCTGTGTCCACTCACACGATCCTCTTTGTAGTCTTCAGTATGATTTACCCAGAGTAAGTGCGTGCTCCCTTTATGCCCACTCAAAGTTTCAGACATGAATCGTTTTTTCTCCCCGAGTTAACAGAACAGAACGTGTTTGTCTTTCTACAGAGGCAAGCGCCGTGAGGCAAAGAGAAAGACAAACAGACATGGCACACTGACAGAGAGAAGACAGAGACTGGACGCTGATGGAGAGAGGAAGAGTAAGGCATGGAGAGACAGTTCGCACAACAATAGACAGGTGGGAAGAAAGGGATGTGTAAATATTGAGAAGAGATGTGGACAGACAGATAGATAGGAGAAGCAAGAGGTAGAAAAGAGCAGCACAGCGAGAGACAGATAGAAAGAGAGGCGAGTGCTGCAGATATAAAGTGACAGGCAGAATGACAGTGGCTGGATACATGGGGTGGCAGGCAGATAGAGACTGTGCAAGGTAAGCGACGGAGACATTAAAAGACAAGCATTTGCAATGCAATAGGTCTCGCATTTGCGGGACTTTGAGCTACTGGCATTATAAATGACAAACCTTTTTATCTATGTGTAGGTTTTGAAAACATAAATAAAAGGCATTGTCATTTACAATGCCAATAGCTCAAAATTTCGCGAATCTGAGACCTATTACATTGCAAATGCTTGTTTCCTGAGACTTCGGTCAGCACATCATAATAAGGATAGTAGTTCCCGTGTTAGGACAAGGTTGAGGCTATGCATGATAATTCAATTTCAGAAGTGGGACGTAAGGTTCGTGTTAGATTGGGTATTTAAATGAAGTAGATTTGTCATGCGTCTCTTCCCAAGGAAAGCCTGGTAGGACAAAATCTCTAAAGTTGTCCTGGAGCACGTAAGAAGATGCATCTGCCGCTGCAACACAACTTCAGGCATCCCTAATCTTGCTCACTATGATTTGCCATGCAGCAAATCAGTAGTCACAAAGATGTGCAATAGTCAGTCACAAATTAACTGGAGCCAGTGTTAATACATCTTTTTGAGCACCAATATTCACAAAGCGTTCCAGGCATCCCCCAATCTGCAATAAAGGAAGTACATTTGGAAAAGCTCTATGAAGATTACGGTAACATTAGGAATTTCTGGGCCTCCATTTTCGCATCCTAGTAAATCTTAGACCGATACGCTGAGAAGATATTCAATAAATCAGAACCATGATCCTACTATTGACTCTACGGGCTTCGGATGCAAATCATGTAAAAGATGCAAGGTCCAAGGGGATACATTTGCTATGCATTTACCATAAATCCACAACACTGTACTTTCGAGTAGATGAGGGCAGGTAGAGGGGAGCCAATATTTCATGGCGCGTGGTAGCAATGTAAGGCAGAAAGACGCCACACAATTGTTACCTGTAGCAAAAGGGTGTAAGAAGGTTTATTTCCTTAATTAGCAGGGGAAGCAATCTGTTCCAAAAATTGAATGTTGACATGTGTTAAACAAAATTTCACTACTCTTGAAACCGCTGGGCCATAAGGTAAGCGCCCGGACTGCAGCACTAACCAGCCAGCGCTTGATCATTAACCTTTGCAGATGCCAGCGCCGCTGCTGTTGCCAAGAAAACTGTAAAAAAACAATTTCCTCTCTTCAAATGGAAGATAAATTGTTCTGATTTGCACTCTAGGAGTAAATAAATCGTCATCTCTGTGCTCCTTTGAGTGGGCTCTGCATCCGAGAAAGGGGGGCTGGGCTTTTGAATCAGGACCAGCAGCAGTCACAGAAGACGTGCACCTCCAGCTGGGCACCGACACCGGAGAAATACAGAACGGAGAGCAAACTACAAATCCATTTCGGTGACTCATAACAAAACAAGTTTGAAAATAAAAGCACTGGAAGCAATCCAGGTAGTTCTCGTGTTTCTTGCTTGCTTGATTCCCCTTTGCAAACAACTGACCAAACCGACCGCATTTTTTTTTTTTCGGAGAACTCTTTTCTATCGAATACACTTTTGTCTCTCATGAGAAAATAACACAATTTACATGGCTCTAGGTGTGAAAACGTTCGCAGAAAGCAACGACAAACGACTACTTCATTTCAGCAACAGTGGATTTTGATTCAGATCAACACATACTTAAACAAGCAGGGAGGGGGTGGCAAATGGTGTGCACTTTCACGGCCGCTTTGATGTCCAAAGTGGCCACGCGGCACACTGAGGACATCAAAGCGGCCGCGAAAGTGAAAGTTATCAAGCAGTGCTTTTCAGGCTGCCAAATGGTGCGCGCGCCCGGCGCACATGCACTGTATTTGGAGGCCTGAAAAGCACTAGTTTGCACTGCCAGATCCCCCTTATACAAAAGCTCTCGCGAGAGCAGCGCTAAAGCGCTGGCTCAGACGAGACCTAAAAAACAGACAGAGAAAGACCGTTAAAGCGAGAGTAACAGAGCGATGGGCGCGCTCACAGAGACACAGATACAGGCAGAGGTTCTGTCTGTCCACACCCTCCAGCAGGGCAGCGGCATACGCCAGTCCTGCACCTCTCAAGCTGTAAACCCACGGTGCAGGTTATCTGTGAAGTTTTGGCATAAACCCTTTTGGGACAGAGAAAGGTTAAGGGGAGGTTATCAGAACTAAGCTCCGGTGTTCTAACCATTCACGCGCAAAACGACGGGACACTGGCAATGGCCGATGAAATATAAGCTAAGATCCAGACTGGAGCAGAAAGTGGTATTCCGTCATGCGAAAGGGGCATTGTTAAACTGAATGCAGATATAGCATGAGAAGCTTCGGCCGGACACCGGAGTTGGGAGATGGCGAGCGAGAAGAGGCGGCGGGAGAGTACACTGAGGGGAGCAGCAGAGGAGAGCGCTGGGGATGCAGATGGAGTGCGCGGAGGTGTAGGGCGGTGCGCAGTGTAGTATAGCAGAGTGCACGGAGGGTGTAGGGGTGGTGCTCAGGGTCGGTAGCAGCCCGCACTGGAGTGCAGGGGCGGTGCTCGGTGTTGCTAGAAGCACCAGTGGCTGGGGTCCTCCTTGAACGAGATTGAGCGTAGTGGACGTCAGGCGAGCAGCTCCCTGGCGAATAGGACGGAGGCCGCTCTGACAATGCAGCTGCCCAGCAGGGAGGGGTCAAGCAGAGAGCAGCGCATGCACAAGAGGCACTCTAACAAGAAGAGTGGCCCAGGAGCGGAGGAGACTCCACCCACCCCAGGAGGGGCAAGGCGGTCGCCTGGCTCCTTGACTTTGCACAGGGCGACTAGCAGCAGGCGCTGAAGCTGACAGCACTGTGTAGCGCTTCACCCCACCTGCACATGAATCCTGGCTGCTCTGTCCGACAGTGCAGCAGGCACTGACCCTCTCCACCTAGCCAGGGTATGGTGTGCCCTGAAATCACTCCATGTATATCGCTAAGAACACACTGAGCCAGCAGGGTTGCTGCTGGTAAAGGTAAAAAATGCATTCAAAACAAGCTGTTGCCATTAAGCAAAGGCAGGCGCTTGTTTATATTTGCATCACGCTTTTACTTTAAGTGAAAGCGGGATGCAAAAATGAAAACACAGAAGCCCATGCCAAAGGTGAATGAAACAAGCATTGGCATAACCAACAGGTCTCGCTTTTGGGACCTTTTAAGTATTTAGTTTTGCAGCACAATATCCTTGGTGCAACAACATCAGCTGTTGCATGGCTAAATCTTGTACCTTATAAGCGTTTAGCCGTGCAACAGTTGAAGTTGTTGCACCAAGGATATTGTGCTGCATAACTAAATACTTATAAGGTCCCAAAAGTGAGACTTATTGGCAATGCCAATGCTTGTTTTCTGTATTCACTTGTTCAAATAAGCCAATAAATGTTCCTGTTGCACATTAGGCAACGGCCAGCAACACTCTACAGCCCTCCCACATCTCCGCCCCTTCCCATCTCTTGAGAAAACAGGCCCAGTTCTTAAAACAAGATTCCTGCGCCGTTATCTGATACTGGTCTATGAGGAGGGAGAAACATTCCTGTCTCACCTCTGGAGATAACGCTTTTGTGATGCGAGAGGAAAGTGAATTCTTGTGTTACACCCGGTTTTGTTATCATTCAAGCAGCAACATATTAGTTGGGCAGATTCAATGCACGGGAGGATTTGTACATTGTGCCTCCTGATCTCAGTCAGTATTTGTAGGAAGGTACTCAGATATGTGATAATTGCCCAGGATCGCACAGTGCGGTCATGCAGTGGTTTGACACTGAGCGTATCTGCCCAGGATCACAAGGTTTTGTTCACGCAAGCCTGGCTGCGCCCAGTGCAAAATAAATACACAGGATTAGCATCTTGTCTCGCTAAGGTTTAGGCAATCAGTGCCAACCCAGTTTTGACACTGAACACGTCACGCAATTGCGTGGACTTCAGACGCATAAATAAATGAATAAGAATGCTCATATCAAATTGCCATCAACCCATGTAATTGGCAGGCCAGCCAGCACCTTAGCTGCGTGCGGATGGTAAATATCTCCAGAGGGAAAGAATTCCTCAAGTACTTGCATGATAATGCTCTGTGTAGCAGTGAATAACGAAACAACTACTGAGTTTAGATCCAGTGGCTAATTATTCCGGATCATGATTGCGATGCCCCCAGTGGGGAGATTTCCGGTACGTGGCGGCCCTTGCCCAGTTACTGCAGAGATAGGGGCTCTAAACCGGGTGAGCTGCAGCTACCACGGGCGAGCCAATAGCCTGAGCACGAGCAAAGCTTGGAAAATGGTTGCAACGTAAAACATGCAGGAAGAAAGCAGCGATGAGGGAGGAGTTGGGGAGATGGACACCGGGGGCATTAATTAACAAGCATTTACAAGGCCGACATAGGTAAAGCTAATGGGGAGGTAGTGGGGGGGGGGGGGGGGGGGGTTAAGCTGCATAGCAGAAGGGTGTTGGGAGACAGGACTGAGAAAACAGTGCTGATAAAAATTAAGCTTTGCGTGCTGCACTTTATAAAATATAAATTAACTTTCATCTCTGGAACAGCTAGTGAACAGAAGCTGTAATAAAAGAATCCAGCACGTAACTAGTTAAGCACAGACAGGAGCAACACAATGTTACCTTATACCAGAGGTCTTCAAACTTTTGGATGCCGAGACCCCCCCCTGTCAAAATTCTCAGGAGTAAGGACCCCCTTCTGGCAAAAATTTCTAAACCTATAGACAGGGCTACTGGCATTATGAGGACCTAATTATGCGGCAGGTTCGACTAAATTGTGTGGTAAGAAAATGTAAATAATGCTTTGTGATGCCACATACTTTGGTATAGTATAGCTTCATTATTTTGATTTTTTTTTTTTTTTTACAAAAATGACCTAGCCATTAATGGGGAAACCTGGGTGAATCATTTTAAACTTCTATATGATACACATGAATATCTCAATTATAGCAATTTACTGGCGGATGGGTTACTTATCCAAAAACCTACAATTTTATCCTCCTCATTCCCTATAGACATAACCTTTTCCAGCCTGGAGATCACAAAGGCAATTAAAGATAGCCCCTCAGGCAAAGCTCCAGGTCCCGATGGTGTTCCGACAGATGTGTACAAAGCCGAACCTGACTTGTGGGGCCCCCTGCTAACAAATGTCTTAAACCATTCTAATCGACATGGGTTCCCACCGTCTTGGTCTGAAGCCATAGTCGTTCCGATTTTCAAGAAAGGAGACAGAGACGACCCCACCTGTTACCGGCCAATATCGCTTTTAGACGCATTAATGAAGGTAGCAGCTCGGGCAATTTTAGACAGAATACAACTCTGGGCGGAAGAGAACAAGATAGTGTCACATTTACAGTACGGATTTAGCCCTGGTAAAGGTACTATAGAACAGAGCCTAAATTTGGCCTTAGTTCTATCGAAATATAATCAGGCAAAAAAGGGAAAACTTTTTGTTACGTTTGTGGACCTGAGTTCCGCTTTTGATTGCGTGAATCACAAGATACTATGGTCCATTTTATCAGAGATGGGTATAGATTCAAATATTTTACACTTTATAAAAGCACTTTATAGCGACGCAGGAGCCAGGGTACGCTTTGGAAATAAAGGGGAGTGCTCTGGCAAATTTTCTATTAAGAGAGGGGTGAGACAGGGGTGCATTTTAGCCCCCCTCCTTTTCACCCTATACATAAATTCCATTGGCAAACACTTAATGGAATCTCAGTATGACTATCCAACAATTCTGGGCACTCCTGCCCCATTACTTCTTTATGCTGATGACGCTGCCATCATGTCTCGAACTAACATTGGCCTTCAGAGGGCCGTCCAGAAATTTTCTAATTATATGAAAGAACGAGGGCTAAAAATCAATATTACAAAAACCTTCACGATGGCCTGTGGACCCGGCACAAAGAAAATGTCCTGCCCAATCTTCTTAGATAATAAGAGGATAGAGACCACAGACCAATTTTCTTACCTAGGTATAAATTTTGATAGGAAAGGAAACTGGCTAGCAGCAATTAATGCCAGAAACTTAGCCTTCACTCGAGAAATAGGCGCCCTAAAAAAGTTCTCCTCGAAAATAGGTGGCAGGCCAGTGAAAGAGCTGATTGAAATCTACAAAGCTAAATGCGTTTCTACTGCCACCTATGGAGCAGGCCTTTGGGGGATTGAAAATCCAGCTTTGATACAACAAACAGAAAATCAGTTTTTACGTTACTTACTTGGAGTCCCTAAATCAACATCAACTTATTTTATACATATTGAGTTGGGCATGCTGTACATCTCAGATGTTATTAAAATTGCGCCCATACTCTTGTGGCATAAAATCTGGGTTACTCCAGAGACCTCATTAAACAGAGATCTAATTACTGACTGTTTTAGCCTCGATGGTCTGACAAACATTAAATGGCTTGCATATGTAAAAAATATGTTGATCGATCTTGGCCATTTGGAGTTTTTCGAGAGGCCATCAAGCATGGAAATGGTGCCCAGAAAAACTCTAAGAAAGTTGGCTCTCAACCATCTAACTTCTAAGAGATGGACTTTAGAAAAAAACAAAACTACAGTCACTGATTTCCAAAAAGTAACTATCAACGAAGGCCTTCAAAGGTACCTCTTAACTCAGCCAAACTGCTATGCCCGAACGCTATTTACCCGTCTTAGATTTGGCAACTTTTTTCGCATGATTACATTCCCTGTCTGTAACCTCTGGTCTAATGAAATTTTATTGTGCCCTTGTGACAATATCTCTGCCCAATCAAATATACATTGTATTCTATTTTGTAAATTTTATCAGCTGCCCAGAGGAGCCTTCCTAAAACCGATTTTAAAAGCCTGGGGAATCCGTACCTGCAGACCTGCCATGATTAGGCTCCTACAATTAGAAGATGAATGTGTTACTTCTGCAGTATTCAGTTTTTTAAAACTGGTCATCAAATTTCGGAACTCAATGCAACCATCCTAAAAACTATATTATGTCTTTTTATCCTTTTTAACTGCTCTTATCTGTTTTAAATATGCAATGTATTTTTATTTATATGTATGTACGCTTTTATGATTTTACTCTGAAAATCGAATAAAGCTTTCATGACTGACTGACCGACCTCAGCTGCAGACAAACACGAAGGCACACTTTCTGCATTTAAACTCCCGGAGCAAGTAAAAGCAGTAAAGTACCCGTGGGGCAGAGAGGAGTGTGGCACTTACTGCACAGGAACAGAACTGCAGGCGGAAAGCACTGGTATCAAAAGCCTGCTTTCCATGTGGTCATTCACTGCTTGTTGCCTCGGACATCTGCTGGGCTTTTGGCCCGATTTCTATGGTCCTTGACTTGGAGACTTGGGCCCTCACATTCACCTACGCTATTTTCACATATTTGACCTCTGTACTAATGCAGAAAGGAAGACACCACCTGCATTTATTTGATAGGGGCGCACTTTACAGCATGAAAAAAACTGCACTTCAGCAGAAAGTAACCGATATCTGTTGAGCCGAAAAAAAATTGGAAAACTGCGTTAGTGTACACCCTGCAAGTTTGAGTGCAATCTACACGTCTCCAGCATTACGTCGTCATTCCCAATTTAATGAAACGTCCCATTTGGGTTACGGAAATGTTATTTAGGTACCAGATGACAATTCATTTGGCAATGTCACTTTTAGCAACAGTTGGCTGAAAAAGTATAGGGGCCTCTCCGCCACTGACACGAAAAGCAGCTCAACCTACAACAATGACAAAAATTGCACCGCAAAAAAAAAAAATATATAAAGTCTTATTGGTATGATGGTGAAGAATATCAAAACCGCAAACTTTTGTTTCCGGTCATTCTTCACACATCCTCAGAAAAGAAACCTCTCTCAACTACCGGAACGTTAAGCCAAAAAAAGGCAGCTTAATTCAAAGCTCAGAGTACACTGTTATACAGCAACACTGAATACACTGGGTGCTTCACGGAACACGACCACAGCAGCCTTGAGACACTTGACTTTTTATTTTCTGTGTGACTGGGAATTTGCGAACCCCCTTTCTATCTCTCCACTACCCCCCTGGGGGTCGCGACCCACAGCTTGAAGACCCCTGCCTTGTACACATGCAGAGGATTCACGCAGCCTAAAGTGGACGTACAAGGAAAGGAAAGCCAAATCGTCTGGGCTGCATCAAGGATAAAGCATATATGCTGCAACGGGAGGCTAAAGGCTGATGCGGGTCAGGCAGGGCGGAAAGGGGGGGGGGGGGCGGGTTGGAGTTGGAGTGGCTTGGGGCCAAGCTGCGAAGCGGAACGGTGTTGGGAGGCTGACGATCAGGTGCCCTCAAATCAGCAATGTGCCACCAAAAAATGCACAAGCTCGGTGTGCTGCATTTTATTAACAAGGATTTTGGCAGTGCATGCTATAAGAAAGTCGTGCGGCCGCCATATGCGCTGAAAAATATACAATTAAAAACAAAAGATTTGGGTGACCCGCTTTATATGAAGCCACGCGGCCGCCATTATTGAAGTTAAAATGGGGCATGGGAGATAAGAGAAGTAAAAGTAATGCGGCCGCGCGGCAAAAGAAGTAAACAGGAGGGAAGAGTGCATGCACCGAAAGGAATTCTTTTTAAAGCACACGAGTGGTGCGAGCGCACTGGAAGGGAGGCAGATGGTGGCTGCGGGCGTGCACGCGCAACCGCAAGTTTAAACAGGCAGCGCGTGAAATTGAAGACGCATACTGAGACGTGTTGATGCCGGGATGAGTGACCGCGCGGATTAAGAGCGCTAACGATGAAGGTGTGAGCAACAGACGTGCTTACATTGGGGAAGAATAGTGCAAATGGCACAGACTCCTATAACTAATTGAGAGCTGGTATGCGGGCCCGTGGCTCTCATTAGTCACTCTTTCTTAAATAGAAAAAGTCCAGGGAAAGTGAATGCAGACCCTTTACGCCCTGATGAATTTGCCGTTATTCTAAAAAGGCAATGAAACATGTTGGCCATTCCTGAATGTGGTTACACGGCATGACAGTGTTTTTAACCTTGGGATAACTCACGTAATGAAATAAAGAAGTTGGAAGTATATACGTGAGTTAGACCTAATTTTATTTAAGATTTCACAGGTCTTTTTGCTTTGTTTTCGGGTTTGCTTCCTCTCTTTTTTTCACACTTTCCTAAATTGGACACACAGTTTTTTCATGAGAAAGAAATCGATGATGGTAAAATCGTGAGCAAACTGGTGAGAACCTGCCAGCGGCTCCTCTGGTGTTGCACACGTGAGATACTTTCTCATTTTCTCAGATTTTTTTCATATTTGTCTTATTAATTTCCTGCACTGTATCTTGGTGCTTGATGAGTGACTTTAATGTGTGGCTGATTTTTTTCACATATTGGGAATTATTAAGTACTAAGTTGTATGGCACTGGGGATTTAATGATAGTTCATGACAAGAACTACTGACGTAGGAGTAATAGATTTATACATTACCCTGCCAGCAATCCCATGTATTTACATATATAAAAATATCGTCCAGATAGTGCCTGTTTTTGTTGCCAGGTCTTTGTTGTTGTATTACAGATTGAGTGGAGGGTGGCCTGGCATATTTTCCCTCTTTAACTCCTTGTTGATTTATAATTAAAGGAGGCCGCCAGTAAAGGATCCAGTACGGGCGGGCGGGGCTAAAAGTGGGCAGGGTGGTAACCAGGAGGGACTAAGAAGCCTCCTTTACAATAGAAAGCCAGCGTTTAGCCTCAAGTATGACGCAAGCCAATGGGAGGAAGGGGCGTGAAAGTGTATCGATAACAATAAGCCCTCGCAGAGCAAGGAACACATGCGCGCTCCAGTGCTAGGTCTGCGAGACCTAAAAAATAACACACGGCCAGATGGAAACTACAGCTCCCAATTTTATGCATCTTTTATACTGTAAAAGTGGATGACGCGATAATTCTCAGAGGATAGTCTGAGAAAAGGGTTACAAGATCTTCCCTCTTGCATTTAGGAAGGTGGAAGTATGCACATTTTGCAAAGAAATGGGACCGAAGACTGACTGTAATAGAGAAACTCAATAAAATTGCTCAAGGGGTTAATGCACCTTTTGGAGACATGTGGGATTGCAGACAAAGTTTCAGCGGGTGGCTTCATGTTGTTGACCAGCTCTGCTGTCTTTCACCAGCACAGCTTGTTTTTGGTTTTGCCTGCACAGCGCTTATACTATGGCTGTTTGGTTAGTCCTCCGCCCTTCACGTAATCTCCCCTTGGCTGCACACATTTTAAGCATGCTTGTAGGGTGCATGTTTTTTCCCTTTATTGTCCGCCCTTTACCTAATCTCCCTGCTTTATAGTACCACCAGTAAATGTTCAATATATTGCCTTTCTCAGTAAATTAGCCATAGCACTTTTAGTGAGTTTCGCTAACATATTACAAAACTGCTCACCAAACTAACACTTCCAACAACAACAAAAAGTGTATTATCAATCACATGGGCAAAACCTATTGCATTTACCAATGCTTGTTTCGTAACTAGTTTGCTCTGCCATCGCTGGGTGAAATTAGCATAGAGGGGGCAGAATCAATACTTATGTAATAGGATAGTGCTTAGATGGTAGGCAATATTACACTTAATAGAATGGTACTCCAATTTGCTAAAAATTACAAATCTTTTGTTCATATTATGATGATTCTGCACTTCTCACTGTTCTATAGGATTCCCCTTTATAAACCCTCATATTTGGGGGTGACAGACTCCCCTATGACTTTCTGTTGCTGCTAGGGATGCTGTCTGGCTTATTGATTTTGCTACACTTTTGAGACTTAGAATTTTTCGGATTTTGCTCCTCATTCTGTATTGCCCTATTACTGACAGCCTTCATGGCAATTACTTTATGCATCAGTATTTACAATTTCTATACCGCACCTTCTGATATTTTTGTAATAAGTCTTTCTAAAATTAAATGTTTCCACTACAAATCACTTATTGAGCCCATCCTTAATATGCTGTATGGTGCCTAATCTCAGGTACACATTGCCTCATGTAATTGAGGCTTAATACAGTCTCTAATCCAACTGTGCACGTATTAAGGTGTCATGTTTAGATGTGTTATTAGGGGTCCCTCGCACCCACATAACCAAGAATATTACAATCTGTTGATAGTACAGTACACTATATTGGTAAAGGATTAGGTATAGGGATGAGACAGTTAGGAAGATGGATAACTTTGTGGGACAATGTGAGAAAGTTTCATGGCTGTAAAAAAACTTGTTAATGTCAAAACGTTATCTGAAAGAACAAAAAAGTAAATTCATGTGATATAAACCACTTTCCAGATGTGGTAGTCTGCAGAAAAAAGTAAACAAAAATGACCGGCAGCAACCAGTGTGGGACCTGGAATCTCATCCGTGGCATATTCCTGTTATCCAGCCTATCTGGTATTTTAGTCTTTTTTTATCTGAATACATCACTTAAAAAATAATTATCCCACTTCCATATGTGGTGTTATTCTGGGATTCTTCGAGTTGTTCTGGAACGGCCGCTGGGCAATGGAGTGTAACTTGTAGGGTACTTATTTTGTGTCTTAGATCTGGCAATCACTACTTCCGCCACGAGAGATAGAGAGATTTGCCAAAGATCACACAACTTAACTCATTTCGCGGGAAACATAAGAGTTTAGGTTCCTAAGTCTCGATCACACATTAGACCGTCCAAGAACGAGACCATGCGAAACAGAGCGAGGATGTGGTCTTACGGCCAGAGCCTACCAGCTTTAGAACTAGGTTTAGGCCTTAGCATCGACGCATCATTCTGTGATTACTTACAAATCACGTAATCACCCGGGCGTAGCAATTAAGAACATTAATCAAGTGGTACTGACTCCTGTAACGCGCTTCAGTTTATTCCGGTCCAGTTCGCACTGTATAAACATAAACAAAGAAAGTAGAAGTCCTCCTTACCCTGTACTCCTCGGTGCTTTCCTCCACGGGCACCACGGTGTGCGCCCGGTGCTCCCAGGACTCTCGGCACACCAGGCAGAGGGCCCGCTGGTCCTGCTGGCAGTAGAGCCGCAGCGGTTCGTGGTGCTTGGAGCAGCGGCCAGCCTGCACCTGCGCCAGCTGCTCCACGAGCTCGGACATGTTAGCGAGGTGTCGGTTAGGCCGCAGTTTCTTCCAGCGGGACACCCTGCGGCACTGCGGGCAGGGGAAGTTGCACTGCAGGCCCCGCCAGGTCTGGTTGATGCAGGACCGGCAGAAGCTGTGGCCGCACTCCACCGACACCGGGTCCCGGAAGGGGTCCAGGCAGACTGGGCAAGAAGCCTCCTCCTGCAGGCTGTGCAAGGGGTCCGAGGTGGCGGCGGAAGCCATGGCAAACAGAGCTCCTCCACTGTCGGCTCCAAAGAAACTGTGAGCCAGGCACGGCTCCGCTCTACCGCCACACCGGTGTAAACAAGAACACGAGCTGCAGCACGCAGACCGCCCACTAATCCACAACCAACGTGGCGGCCATCTTGGAATTCCTAAAGTTCATTTTTGCAGGAAAGGAATCCAAAGAACACCGCGCTATGAGCTTGCTACCTTTGTAGTACAGAAAAGAAAGAGAATAATCTACGGCATGTAAATGAGAAGCGATTCAGTTAAAATATCCGCATTGTGAATATTGTTACATACGTGTCTGAAGTAATTACTATGAGAAAAGTATTACAATGAGAAAATACTAGTAGAATTGAGACAACATTAAATTATTTCCCGATCAGTAAAACAAAAATCACCACAAAATGAAGCCCCGGTATTATGGTTGCTTAAAGGACGCACAATGTAATGGCGACTTTGATTGTTTACGAAGGTTCAGGTTTAGCAGTCCTTACTAGATTTCCTTAATATGCCTCGACCACAGCTAATTGTGTCTGTTGTGAAAAGACCTCTTGTGAACAATACGAACAAGCATTGGAAAAGCCGATCATTCTCACCATTTTCGGTGCCTACCAAACATGCCAATAGACCCGATTCAGACGGGAGACTCCTAACTTTGAAGTAAAAAAAAGCTTTATTTTGCCTTCACTGGGTTAAACTTGCCTCTGATTCAATACATACTTAAAACTTTCATTATGACTCTTGAGCCTGGGCTCTGTAGAGGCTCTGTAGAGGACATTCACTACCTCCGCATTACTTTTATTTCCATGTTCACATGGAAACATCTAGCAGGATTCACTTTCAGCACATCCATTGAGTGATTTTCAGGTTTGCTGTAAGATCAGGCCACAGGAAAAGACCATTGGCTGAAATGTTGACTGTCTATAAAGCCTCTACGTGACCTGCGGGCAGAAATACTGACATTAGCCAATGTTTCGTCTATATAGGTTGAATAAAAGACCTTTCGAATGTGTCTGGTACAGATGTCACATTTTCATTCTGCATGACGAGGTAGGCTGGAAGTATCTGGAGCATCATATAAAACTGCCCCACCTCCTCCTGTAGAGAGCAGCATTGAGCAATCTAGCTGCAAATTTAAATAGTAAGATTTTATCAAACTGCCTTTCACCAGAAGATTGAATTAAACGCTGATGGCTAAAATGTATTAACAACGTTATCTTAGCCGTGGGTCATCAGTACTTATTGAACAAAACTGGAATTGTGAAAGCTGACAAACATAGCTTTTAAATGGTTCTTGAGCTTGGAGATCAATGTGAAGTTTTTGCACGGAGTTACAAAAATGCTCTACCAAAGCTAACTTCCCATTTAAAAACTATAAGTAGAATTAAACTTTACATAAACTTACTGTGATACTATATTTAAATAGACACACTGAATGACTAACTAATTAATTCAAATAGATACGTACATACATACTATATGTATAGTCTGCAACATTTGCCTCCATTAACAAGCATTTGCAATGCAATAGGTCTCGCATTTACGCAAGTTTGAGCTATTGGCAATGTAAATTACAATGCCTTTTATTCATAATTTGGTTTTTAAAACAAAAGCCATAGTCATCTACAATGCTAATAGCTTAAACTCTTGCAAAAGCGAGACCTATTGCATTGCAAATGATTGTATTTTCCTGCCGTGCTGCGCCCTTGCAAACAGTGCAATCACTTACCTGGCACCCAGAATCAACACGTTCATCACATGCATGTGTCTGTTGTCTGTTTGCACCCCTTACATAGTGTTTGCCTCCTTCATGTCTCCATTGTCTGATGGTCTCAGTTAACGTAAGGCTACCAGCTCTCCAGATAATGGAGCGTCCAGGGCATGCATCAGACTATACCCTTTGAAGACCATTGTCGGCTCGTTATCACTGAACCTGTCAAATAAACACTCACTTACCCATCGTTTTCCGGGTTCTTTTCTTGTGGAAAACAGAGGCATCTGTTTACTCATGCCGAGCCTGAGAAAACAGGAGTACATGGAGCAGTTCTATTGCTTTCCACTCCAATTCCAGCCATATTAAAACTATGCCCATCTCAATAATCAGCAATCCCCCCAAAAAATAAACGTAAAAAAGCAAAGAAAAACCGGAAAAGCAAACTAATGAGGTTTCTTACTAACTCACGCCGTATGTTTCCTGTTTCTTGGCGGGGGCCCATGGAGTCGTTTTTAGAGGGAGGTTTGGTGGGGGTACCCTTTCGTTTGGAAGCGGTATCTGGGGGTTACTGACCCCCCCACCCGAATCCCTTTCCTTCCCGTCACACAAGCGCAGGCAGGCCTTTTTCTATATCGTGCAGGCCGGCCATTTTCTATATCTCTGTCCAGCAGCAGGAATTTTTTTTGCCAAGACGGCATGCGTGGCTTTTGCACTGCTCCTGAAGAGAGGCGAGCTCGGGAGTCTAATGTGCCCAAGAGCTGCTTGGCAGCAGGTCCTGGGTTTGGTGCGATGTTCAGTGGGGCTAGGGCCGGCAGGCAGCAGAGCCGTGGATCCCAGCTCTGGAAGGGAGCAGAGTTGGGAGGAAGGTCGGCCACGGCCTCGATGAAGGGAGGCATCGAGTCACGGTGGCTGTGAGACCTGCCGCCGCAGAACCACTCTAGACGCCTTGCTGGTGGGGGTGTGCATGCTGACCTTGTGCGGTCGGAGTTGTGGTGCGGCCTGACCGGGGCCACAGAGTGATGGGCGATCCCCAGGGCCGGGCATAAAGAGACCGCCGCCGGAGCCTTCCTGCGGAATTGCCTTGCAGCAACCTGGGGTGATGTCTGCGCTGGTCGCAAATGGTGGCCCAGCAGGCCCGGGGTGACCAGCTGCAGATTTCGTGGCCTGCGGGACTGCCGGGACCTGTGCCTTGCCTCTCACAGGGGGGGAACAACCTTTACAACGCAACTTTTACAACGCACTACACTTACAACGCATTTTTTACAACGCACAATCCATTACAACGCATGACATTACAACGCATGACACTACAACGCATTTTTAAAAACTACCTTTACAACGCATTCCATTACAACGCATACTACCATTACAACGCATACCATTACAACGCATAATATAGTAATTTTTACCCCTATACTATCCAACACTTACCCTACTGTTGCACCCCCTGGAGTTAGAATAGTAATTTTTACCCCTATACTATCCAACACTTACCCTTCTGTTGCACCCCCTGGAGTTAGAATAGTAATTTTTACCCCTATACTATCCAACACTTTCCCTACTGTTGCACCCCCTGGAGTTAGAATAGTAATTTTTACCCCTATACTATCCAACACTTACCCTACTGTTGCACCCCCTGGAGTTAGAATAGTAATTTTTACCCCTATACTATCCAACACTTACCCTACTGTTGCACCCCCTGGAGTTAGAATAGTAATTTTTACCCCTATACTATCCAACACTTACCCTACTGTTGCACCCCCTGGAGTTAGATTAGTAATTTTTACCCCTATACTATCCAACACTTACCCTACTGTTGCACCCCCTGGAGTTAGAATAGTAATTTTTACCCCTATACTATCCAACACTTACCCTACTGTTGCACCCCCTGGAGTAAGAATAGTAATTTTTACCCCTATACTATCCAACACTTACCCTACTGTTGCACCCCCTGGAGTTAGAATAGTAATTTTTACCCCTATACTATCTAATACTTACCTTAAATGCAATTTAATATTATGCGTTGTAATGGTATGCGTTGTAAAGGTAGTATGCGTTGTAATGGAAATGCGTTGTAAAGGTAGTTTTTAAAAATGCGTTGTAGTGTCCTGCGTTGTAATGTCATGCGTTGTAATGGATTGTGCGTTGTAAAAAATGCGTTGTAAGTGCATGCGTCTTAAAAGTGTGCGTTGTAACGTCATACATCCCTCACAGGGCCTTGAAGACTGCATACAGGCTGAGACCGCCTGGAGGAGGGGCAGAGTGGCAGTGAGCCGTGGCGTCACCCGGGGTGTTCCTGTTGCCTGCCAGGCGTACGGCCAGCAATTTGCTGCAATTCAGCGGCTGAGTACGGCAGCGTTGGCAGTGGGGATTATTATGTAATAGGCAGTACAACCAGCACGGCGTAGAGCGCACAGCGGAGGGTGCTCACGTAAGCACGACACGCACAGACAGGAGATGTGCACGCGTATGGTGCCAGCAGGAGCGCCGCGAGCCGTACGCGCGCACAGCTCATGTGTTGCGGTACGCGCGTGCACAGGTCCTGTCCCGCTTCCGACTTCAAGTCGGCAACCAGTCCTGCAACCTCAGCTAACGCCACTGTACGCGTTCACAGCTCATGTCTTCAAGAGCATGTGCACCTATCCTGTCCCGCATCGCTAAGCAAGTCGGCAACAATAGATCCCGCTTACGTGAGTAGCGCATGGCGCTGCATCGCTAGGCGAAACCTAAAAATTACTTGGGTAATCAATGATATTTTGAGGTGAGCCTCAGTTGAGTAAATATCCTTCATCTGGCTAATCTGCTATCATGACAATGCATCAGTGCTCAGTGGAAAAGTGTATACTTGTCCTTGGGTACCATGCAGAATCATGAAGGAAGCCATTGTGTGGTAACTATTCACTTCCAAAATTTGTTAACGTGTGTGAAGCTTGGTGATCATCCGGTAAGTGCTTGCCCAGACGCGATCTTTATTGCTGTGCGTACAAATGTTTTTGCAATATGCTTCCTTATGGCTTGATACCAGTGACTGCACATCAAATTTGCATCTGGTGCCTGCATCATTTGGAAAAGGATTTGCTGCCTCTCCTCGACTGGACACTAGTGCTTCAATGCCTCTTCCGAAAGAGCCAAAACGCTGCACAAGCAGAAAGTTAATTACACACCTAGCTTTTACAGCTGTGGTTCTTATGACCTGCTGGTCGCTATTATTGCCGCACAGTGCTGCTTGAATACGTTTTTCTTTGCCAGAACCCAGTTCCTTGCCTATTGAGCGGAGTGTAAAAAGCCACAAATTTCCTGGTCTGCCGCTAATGAAATGCTTTTTCCTGTGGCCACAGGTAATTGAGGAGCTTATTAAAGAAGGCCTGGCTAATGTCGCTAAGCAGTGAAGCAACATTGCCTCCCTTTATTCCAGTCGTGTGTTTCGTGTGCACTGATCTGGGTGGTGTACTTTCCTGCCCACATGGCGCTGTTTATTTGTGCCGGAGGCAACTTGCACGTTTAAATTCCGAGTGCCGTGGTGATATACGGAATTTTAGTCTCTGCAGTCTTTAATTAATTGACTTTTTTGTCTCTAGTCTTTCTATACTTTACAGCTCCTTCTAATACTTGTGTAAGTTCGGGTGGCACTCTTCTTTCTCTAACAGTCATTCTGTTACAATATCACATTTCCCATATGTTGGTAGAACAAGATTGTAAACAATCACTTTGCACCAAAAAACGGTTGAAGATATGAGGGGAAATGGCCATGCCCACTGGTCACATAAAGAGGGGCATTGATGTAGTGTCTAAACACACAGAATCTCTCTGATGATGATATACGACTTCATTTCATGATGCTTGCTTCAGTCTCAATTAATATCTTCCCCATTCTCTTCTCCTGTATGTCTGTTCTCTGATATATGCTTAAAGCTACCTCCATTTTCTCACAATCTCTGCTATTTTCAGTCTTTGCCATTAATCGCTTTGTGTTGGGGAGGTACTGGTGTAGTTTCATGCTCCCTTCTTCCCTTCGCACTTCTTCCTCGTTACTCACTTTTTACTCCCTTCCATCTTTTTAAAGTTATTCTACACTGAGCTCCCCTTTCCTACAAAACAAGCCTTTCTAAACTCTTCCCTCTGACTCTTCCCCTCCACATCCCTTTTTACTCATCCCAAGCCTCCCACTACTGCAATGACCTCCCCCAAAAAGTCTAAACCCTTCACTCTTTTATCCCTCCACTATCCTTTTCAATCAAAATAACTGACTAACACGGTGTTCTGCTTGGGTTTTCGGATCAGATAGAACCCGCTCATCAGAGCCTCACTAACCCAGCCAGAACGTTACCCCCTCCCTAGAACCTGTTTACAATAGTGCAACCACATATATCTACGACCTAAGGACAGGGGATTCCTACTATACATACCAAGACCTCTTATAATCGGCGGCCTCGCGATCCCACACGGATCCAGACCTCTCTGCCCATACGACAGTATCACAAGTGGCGGCCTCGCGATTCCACACGAATCCAGACCTCTCTACCCAGACGGCAGTCTCAGCACGATCGGCGGCCTCGCGATCCCATACGGATCCAGACCTCTCTGCCCATACGACAGTATCACAAGTGGCGGCCTCGCGATTCCACACGAATCCAGACCTCTCTACCCAGACGGCAGTCTCAGCACAATCGGCGGCCTCGCGATCCCCTACGGATCCAGACCTCTCTGCCCATACGACAGTATCACAAGTGGCGGCCTCGCGATCCCACACGGATCCAGACCTCTCTACCCAGACGGCAGTCTCAGCACAATCGGCGGCCTCGCGATCCCATACGGATCCAGACCTCTCTGCCCATACGACAGTATCACAAGTGGCGGCCTCGCGATTCCACACGAATCCAGACCTCTCTACCCAGACGGCAGTCTCAGCACAATCGGCGGCCTCGCGATCCCCTACGGATCCAGACCTCTCTGCCCATACGACAGTATCACAAGTGGCGGCCTCGCGATCCCACACGGATCCAGACCTCTCTACCCAGACGGCAGTCTCAGCACAATCGGCGGCCTCGCGATCCCATACGGATCCAGACCTCTCTGCCCATACGACAGTATCACAAGTGGCGGCCTCGCGATTCCACACGAATCCAGACCTCTCTACCCAGACGGCAGTCTCAGCACAATCGGCGGCCTCGCGATCCCATACGGATCCAGACCTCTCTGCCCATACGACAGTATCACAAGTGGCGGCCTCGCGATTCCACACGAATCCAGACCTCTCTACCCAGACGGCAGTCTCAGCACAATCGGCGGCCTCGCGATCCCCTACGGATCCAGACCTCTCTGCCCATACGACAGTATCACAAGTGGCGGCAGTCTCATGCGACAGTTCATCCTATGATCACCATATCATACAAAAAGGGAATCAGTCTCACTATTCATCAGATCACACAAGGATTGCCAGTTCGAGCATAGCCTGTTCTCAGGTTCGAGGGGCTCCTCTTTCCCCTATTCAGTTACCACTTACCTGGTCAGGGTTAACATCTGTTCATGTAGCCACAGCTGACTAGAAGAATAGGCTACCCTCTCATACAAGAACACACAGCACATGTTGGTTCACTACAAACTGGGTACTTTATTGCTCATTACATACGCAATCACATAACATTACAATATAACACATAACCTGCAAAGGAAAGTGAAAGATTAAGTTGTACACTCTAATAAGAAAGGGTCGACATCACCTTAGTAGTATGTAGCCAAAATTTTGGAGACCTATGTCACCCGCTGTTTGAGTTCATTTATTGAGGAATCTGGTTTCTTGGACTCTCAGCAGGCGGGCTTTAGACCCCTCCATTCCACCGAGGCGGTCATAGTAGCAGTCATGGACACCCTCAGGAAGGGTGCCGACAATAACACCTCTCAGGCCCTTGTCCTGTTGGACCTCTCGGCGGCTTTTGACACGGTCGATCATTCCATCCTGATCGACCGTGTCCACAATGCCGGCATTCAGGGAGTGGCCCTTGACTGGCTCAGATCCTTTCTTCATCAGCGATCACAGTCCGTCCATCTCTCCTCCTTCTCTGCCCCTTACACCTCTCTCCCTTGCGGCGTCCCACAGGGCTCTGCATTGTCCCCTCTCCTCTTTAATCTGTATCTCCAACCTCTCCTAGTCTCCCTCCGTGATTCGCCAGTTACTAGTTTCAACTATGCTGACGACCTTCAGTTGATTTTTCCTATTGACTCCTCCCCATCCTCCTGTCTTAATTTTCAGTCGACTATGTTGTCCATTGCGGAATGGATGTATCATAGTCACTTGAAGCTGAATCCTACTAAGACTGAGCTTGTCTTGGTTGGCAGCTCCAACCATCCTTGGAACTCCTCTTTTTGGCCTCTATCCCTGGGGACCGCTCCGGTCCCTGTGCGTTCTGTCAAAAGCCTGGGAGTGATTATTTCTGATGATCTTTCAATGAAGCCACAAATCAACGCGGTCACCTCAGCCTGCTTCTTCCATCTTAGGCGGGTTCGTAAGATCAGTAGGTTTCTTACTAAAGAAGCCCTGACCCTAGTTGTTATGGCACTCATCACTTCCAGGCTTGACTACGCCAACTTACTATATGCCGGTCTCCCGGCTTGTCATCTGCATCGCTTACAGCTGGTGCAGAATCAAGCTGCCCGCCTGATTTTCCACCAGCCGAAATTCCAACATGTCACTCCCTTCCTTCACAGTCTTCATTGGCTTCCTATCTCCAAACGATGTATTTTCAAGATGGCATGTTCTACCTTCAAGGCCCTCTCACAGGCTGCCCCGGCCTTCATTTCCTCTAATCTGTCCCGTTATACCCCTTCCAGAACCCTTCGATCCTCCTCTCTTAACCTTCTTGAGATTCCCAAGTATAAAAGGAAAAAGCATGGTGGCCTCTCCTTTTCTGTTTTGGCCCCTTCTACCTGGAACGCTCTGCCATTAGCTCTTCGCATCTGCCCTAAGTATGAATGCTTCCGCAGACTTCTGAAAACCTCGCTCTTCCAATCTGCATACGGCTAATTTATCTCATCCTGGCTCTCTGTTATCTGTCATTTAGCGCCAAGAAACCGATGGTGAAAGTGCGCGGTATAAATATTTTAACATAACATAACATAACACTCAGTGGTCATCTAGGTTCCCTTCTCGTCTGTGCCTCGGCTCGCCTGGAATCACCCTTCTCCGAGTCACTGGGACCTCTTCCTTATCGGCTACTCTCTCCTCTCTGGCTATTCTGCTAGGAGAGCATCTGTCTCTCGGTTCTTCTCCGCCTTCAAGATGGCGTCTGTCTTCCCTGGAATAAGTAGTAGCTCTACTGCTAACGGCTAGATGCCGCCTACGGACTGAACATGTAACTGCCTCAGACTTTCACTAATATAGAGGTGCGTTTCCTCATGGAAAATTCCGGCCTGTAACCTGCCGCCCACCAAATTCTCGTACCTCCCCGTACCAAGGACACGTTCCCAGCCGGCCGGCCTGATGTAGTGTCTTCGGCATGAAGAAAAATACAATCCTTCGATAAGGGCCGGCCTGAACCGGTTCTCTCCAAGCGAATAACACCTCATAACTAAAACATTACGTTTGACCTAGAAGCATCCCAAGCTGCCGGAGCAGAAAGAAAGATGGAGTCTCTCCCGTTTGAGGCCTACCAGGCCTGAATTCAGCACAGCTCCGTGAAATACCCTCACTACAGGACAGGTTATCCCTAATACTAACGAATCTATCCCCTAGGCTATGTGTGCGAGCCCTGATCTATGGGGAAGAGCACAGAATCATGTCGAAGTGCCTAGTAAATAGGCTCCATTCACTACTCTAATCCTTAGACTTGAATGGTAAGAGACTGAAGTCACATTTAATCATCTTTTCCTCACAAGAAGGCCGGGAAAATCGAGCAGAACACACGGCCACTTCTCAAATTTCATATTTCACTATACTAATTCACCACTAATCCTTTATGGGTTCCGGAGTAGCGTGCTACTCGCTGAAAAAACGTTTCAACACCTCATTAGGGGTAGCAAGCGCTATATAAATGCAAACCTTTTTTCCCTCTTCTATCCCTCCGCTATGCTTCTCAATCCAAATAACTGACTAATATCCACCCCTCAAATTACTTTCATATTTCACAATACTAATTCACCTCTAATCTTTTATGGGTTCTGGAGTAGCGTGCTAATCGCGAAAAAAAGCGCTTTAATGTCCCATCAGGGGTAATGAGCGCTATATAAATGCAAACTTTTTTTCCTCTTCTATCCCTCCGCTATCCTCCTGAATCCAAATAACTGACTAACCTATCCACCACTCAAATTAGTTTCATATTTCACTATACTAATTTAACACTAATCTTTTATGGATTCCAGAGTAGGGTGATACTTGCTGAAAAAGCGCTTTGACGAGTCGTATGGGGTAGTAAGTGCTATATAAATGCAATTACAATACAATAAATATAAGTCAATGAGGGAAATGTACCCCCCCGATTTTTTCGAGCAAAATTTAGAACAAATTCGTGTTTAACGGAGGAGCGAATATAGTACTGGACCGAAGAACACAGATACCAGGGTAAGAGGAAAAGGGAGAGAGAAGCATATGAAAGTGACAGCAACACAGTGGGTCAGGGTAGAAGAACACCATGACGAGAACAGTACAGAGCAGGAGCGAATATAGTACTGGACAGAAGAACACAGATACCAGGGTAAGAGGAAAAGGGAGAGAGAAGCATATGAAAGTGACAGCAACACAGTGGGTCAGGGTAGAAGAACACCATGACGAGAACAGTACAGAGCAGCAGGATGCTGGGGGGAAGAAGTGTACGAGAGAGAAATCCAGCACCAGTTGGATGGACATGAGGATGGAGTGAACTGGGGGGGACTGGAAAACACATGTCCTCTCATGGAGTGCTTAACCAAAAAGAGAAAAAAAAATCCCTGAAAGTGAGTGGTTGAATAATTGTAATTGGGGAGAGGAGTTGGCCTAATGGCTAGTGCAGTCAACCTCGAATCTGGGGAACTGGGTTCGAGTCTCGGCAATGATGCTGAACATCCTGTGATTCTGGGCAAATCACTTAATCTCCCCGTGCCTAACAAAAAAATGAATGTGTCCTTATGTAATGCAACTGGTGCTATGTAAAGCGCTCTGATACCTGATTCGGGTCAAGTTTGCGCTATATATAAAAACTTTGTTTAAAAAAAATAAATTGTAACTGGATTTATATAGTGCTTACTACCCTGACGAGGCGTCAAAGCACTTTATACTGGGTAACACGCTGCTCTGGGACCCAGGGTTAATAGGTAGTTCAGTGTTATTGGTTGCTGTTTGGTATTTATTGTGATTAGTCATGTGTGCTCAAAGCAAACCATTCCATGCAGTCATTTCAGTTTTTTTACGGTGTACTAAAGTAATAGTGGTTTGTTGCAATCATTAGTTGGGGAATGAGCTCAAGTACATGGTTGGTGGGATTAAAACAGGAGTTGGGGGATATTAGGTATCGTTAGGTTGCATAGGTATAACATTCAGCAGAGGGAGTAGAGATTGGGATCTTGTAAATGAGTTGTGGGAAATTTGCTGAAATAGAGAATAGTCAAAGGTGCATGTGTCAGATTAGGTTGTACTAAGACAGAGGAGGCATGCAGAGGATGGATGGGAAGAAGAGGGACATTTGTAAGAGAGATGAAAAAAGGAGAGGCCACAAACAGAAGTTTAACTTAAAGGACAGTTTTTCCTTGCCGGATTGAAGGAATGTAGTGAATATTTTTGAGACAGCATGCAATTTGAGGATGCAAGAAATTAGAAACATTTTTTATTTGTGAAGATTGTGCTATAGTGGACATTTTAATATGTACTAGAAACTGGTAAACCATCTCTCCATTGCTAGACTACTGCTAGACCGCTGATCTAGCTTGGTCAGTTGATCAGCTCAAGGGTTGAAAGTGAAAAATAATGGCTGGACGCATATAATCGAGAAAATATATGGGAAATAATGTACACATTGAAAAAGAGATTCTGGCATTTATCCTCAGGTTTGAGAGTATTAATTATACAGAAGAGTGGGATATATGTACATGCCTCTGGTTTGCACTGGCACAAGAAGGAAGATGAGTACAGTGGAAGTGTATCACCTGCATTCCAGTGGCTGGAGGGGAGGGGATGCAAACACTGGTGTGAGTTGGTGAGGGGATGGTGAAAGGGTTCCCTTTACAAATTAAATGAACACTTTTGTTAGCAAATGGCTGTTGATTAGACTCCCTGAAGCACTGCCCTTTTTAGGTTTCACCTGCACAGCGTGTCAGGCTCCTCCGTTCAGAATCCTCAGGGCTGTGTTGATGCTCTAAAGGGGCCCACCTCTGGACAACGCCAAGTCCGGCATTGAAACAAAACACAGACTTTTGGGGTCATCGAGCGGGGGAAGGAAAGGGTAGGGACTGCGGGGAGGGAGATCTGCAAAGACACAATAGTACTAGATAAGCTCCTCGTCTAACAAGATAGAGTTTTCAGAGCAGCAAACGATGATAAACACCATGCCCAAATATCTCCCACACCCACCTGAAAAGCAAAGAAGGTGTAGCTTAAACACAGCAGAGTGCGATGGCAGGATCACCTCCTGATACTAGCGTTATAAAGATAAAAGAAAACACACATTGATACAAACACAGTGAATACATGTACTAAGAACGGCTTGGTTCTGGTCCCCCTCCGTGTTTCCACCTACCTAACTAGTATCTGAGGTGAGGCAGTATGCCTGGCCCAGATGGCGACTCGCCCTCTCCGGGAGCTCTCTCTCCTGTATATAACAATAAAACAAAGAGAACAAAAGAACAGTCTATGTAGGTTTTCTTCAGGACTTAGAACAATAAGAGTCTTGCCCTAGCCCGAGCTTGCCTGTATACTGGTAAGAGTTTGTTCGACAATCACAATGTCTCCTGTATACTGTGTAAGTACTTAAGGTTTTTCCTGAACGTCACCACTGAGCTCAATATCCTCTTGGCCCGTGGTCTGAGATTATCCCCAATTCTGCTTCACGCAGAATAAACACACAATGTGCCCGATAACACTTTGCAGGCAAAATGCTCTCCCTGCATGAGACCAGGGAATCCACGTCTCTCCAGAGGGGGGAGCCAGGAGGAAAACAAGGGAGAGCGAGGGGGGGGGGGTTCCACCCCTCATTGCTGGGATTTGTATGCACACTTAGAGGCCCCTCTGCACGAGACCGTGAGACCGGGTCTCAACCAACAGAGGAGGTCAAACAATGGAGAAACGGCATGATTAACCAGACATCTGCGCCTTTCTCCTGGGGTTCTGAGAACAAGAGTTGTGCCTGGGCACTCTTACCGCACCACTTGCGAGAATGTCTGCAGGAGAAGTCCGATTCTATTACAGGACCGGAGGCTTCGTATTATGCTTCTCTTTCTATTTATTAGTACTCACAGCAGCCAATGAAAACTTTTGTTATATAAAAAACAACAACATATCCCATGATGCATATACCACATCACTTCCTGCAGGGCCCCATAAGAGCCAGTAACACCGGAACCAGTCCTCTTTCTTTGCTGCTCACGCAGACAGTTAAGTTGACAGCTCCGATTTCATTGGAATTGATTTGTGTTGCAATGCTTTATACTTGGTATGCAATTGTGGTAGCGATTGAAATGCTTATATTGTGTTCGCGTTGACAGCCGCTTGGAGTGTGCGGTAGTATCGGCGAGAGCGCCGGATCTCTTCTGCAACCTTCGGGTTGAAGTGTATGGGAATGGCGCTGCGGCGCTTTGTGACCACCGCGGAAGCGCGCGGTGGGGTTGGGGGCACTGCAAGCGACGAGCGGCCGAGGCGCGAAAGCGCATGCTTTGAACTTGACAATATTAGACGCGGAGCTCGGCCGCTTCGCATGCCCCAGGTAGCGCCCTGCGCTTCACTCCCTTCAGCACCCGGTACCGCCCCACCTTCGACGGGTGCAAAATTTATGACTTGTGGGCGCTGAGGCTTCCCTTGTATGCCCTGACGCCAGGAGCCTGGTAGTTTTGGTTTCGTTAGTGTTCCCACGTGCGTAGCCCAATCTGGTTGTTTTTTAGTAGGATTTGGGCTAAGCACGTCGAAACAACCCTGTTACTTTCACTTTTAAGCATTTGAGCTGTGATTTCTCTCGAAGAGCACTGCTGACGCCTGGCTGGCTGCAAAAACGACCTGGGCCTGGAGGGAGCACACCTCCTTGTATCTGATTTTGCTCTTTGGCTCCACTACGCCCGGTGGGCTGTAATAATTGTCTACAGCTGCTGCTGAGGAGCTAGGTACCGGTGCTGCTGTGCTGTGGGTTGGCTCCCCCCTTGGATTTTCCTCCCTGCTCTTACCTTATGAGCAAATACCGCTACAAGTGTGGTTCCACTATGGATACGTGGGTGCATTATGAGGAGGATGATACCTTGTATGAAGAGGAGGTAGGAGGACCTGCCATTGAAGATAATATTGTTGAGGCCCTGGATGCTTCTGTCCAGGAGTCGGTCAACAAGGCCCTAGAAAAAACAGTTCCGGGAACTGTACAACAAGCTCTGGCGACGGCTTTAAAGCCCATCACTAAGCAGCTGGAGAGGTTTGCAAAGAAGCATGGCTTCCCTAAACAAACAGAAGGGATGTCAGGTGACTCCCGGGATAAGTCTTGGCCGCATTCGGAGTCCTACGAGGCGCTTCCGCGCCCGATTAGAGAGCGTGAGAAGGTTCAGGACACTGACACAGAGTCTACGTCCACCTCTTCTGACACCCCGGATGACTCCCCTCCTAAAAAGAAGGCCAGGAAGACTAAGCATGCGGAGCCCTCCCCGCCGCCTCCTACACCCTTTACTTTCAACCCCGCGGATATTGTGCACCCCAGATCATCGGACTGGTTACCGGCTCCTGAGGTGGCCGCGTACTTACACGAGAACTTACGCAAAGGGTTTGATAAAGAGTTGCGCAACAGGTTAAGGTCAGAATGCCCAAGACCAGACCTCACAGACAAAGTGGCAGAGACGCCAGACATTGACCCCAGCATGCTAACTTTTCTAAAAAAGTTCGCCAAAGACCCCAAGAAAGGGATTGATCGCGCTTGGCGGGGTTGCCAAGACAAGCTCCTGGACGTGGTCGGGCCCCTAGCAAAGATTTTGGAGATGGCCCTGGAGGCACAGGAATCGGGGAGCACTATTGACTCCCACGTGCTAGCAGGCTGGACCCAACGGGCTATCTGCCTGCTAGGGAATGCCAACTGCGCGATATCTACGGAGCGCAGGAAGTTGATATTAATGCGCATGGACGCCAATCTTACAGAGTTAGCGGCGGCGGAACCTGGGCCACTGGCGGACGGCAACCTCTTCGGTGACCGGTTTGTTAAGGACGTTGCGAAGTACGTGGGCACATTCACGACCCTGGACAAGGCTCAGGCCGGGATCAAGCGCGTTTTCCACGCCGGTGTTTTCAATAGGGCCGGACGAGGGCGGGGACGCTCGTTTGGCCGTCAGCATTCCCAAGGTCCCCAGCGAGGTGATTTCGGTCGAGGCAGAGGTGATTTCGGTCGAGGCAGAGGTGATTGGGACTCCACCCGTGGCGGCACCTTTTATCCCACCAGGCAGCGCTTCAACAAGCGACGCTTCAACAAGGGATCCTATCGTGGAGGATTCCAGCCAGCCGAGTCCTCAGGTGAGCGCTCCAGACTTACTTCCTCTTCCATTGGGGGGGCGTATTCGGTATTTCTATCACAATTGGGCTCAGATATCACACGACGCTTGGGTACTACAGACAGTTCAGGGGTTCCACCTAGAGTTTTTTCAGACGCCCCGTCAGATACAGCGCCCCAGGCAGCTTTCTTTTTCCCAACTCGAGTGCAATTTTATAGATTCAGAAATAGAAGGATTGCTGCAGAAACGCGCGATAGCTCCTTGCAAAGAGGGCCCTCGCGGTTTCTGCAGCAATATTTTTCTGGTGCAGAAGAAAGGAGGCGGTTACAGGTTGGTACTCAATTTGAAAGATTTCAATCACTTTCTAACTTACAAACATTTCAAGATGGAGGGCATCCATCTGTTGGCGGATCTATTGAAACAAGGGGACTGGTTGGTCCGTCTGGACCTGAAGGACGCTTATCTGTCCGTGCCCATATATCGTCTCCATCGCAGATTCCTTCAATTTCAATGGCGGAACCGGTGGTACGAGTATTTGGTCCTTCCTTTTGGACTTTCCTCAGCACCGTGGTGCTTCACCAAGGTACTGAAACCGGTCGTGGCCTAGCTCAGGGAGCAAGGGGTTCGCATGATTGTCTACTTGGACGACATGCTCATTATGGCGCAATCTAGAGCTAGTGACTCAGCACTTACGCATGACCATTCATATTTTGCAAAATCTGAGGTTCGTGATCAACGAACCGAAACCGGTCCTTTCTCCCGCACAGACGATAGATTTTCTGGGGTTCGTCATAAATTCTCAGACGGCCCAACTCTGCCTTCTGAACTAAAAACTGTGGGATATCAAGAAGGAGCTACGCTCGTTCCTGACCAAACAGATGGTCTCGCTCAGGGGGATTGCCCGAATAGTAGGCCTCCTTGAGTCATCCATTCAGGCGATATTCCCGGGGACCCTGCATTACAGGGTCCTTCAACGACTAAAGATCCAGCACTTACAGAAGGGCCTTTCTTACACGGATGTGATCCCTCTTTCCCAGGAAGTGAGAGAGGAAATGCAATGGTGTTTGGCCCACGTCGAGGCATGGAACGGCAGAGCAATCTTCGGCTCTTTACCAGAGGTGGTCATAGAATCCGACGCCAGCCGTTGGGGTTGGGGAGCGCGCTGCGGAAATATTTCCACAGGGGCACGGTGGTCCCTAGAGGAGTTAAATCTTCACATAAATTGTCTCGAGCTCCTAGCAGGATCCTTTGCAATCCGGACATTGGCTCCCAGGCAGATCTCGTGTTGCATCCTTCTTCGGATGGACAACATATCGGCAGTCCGGTACATCAACAAATTGGGGGGCACGAGGTCCTCAATGTTGGTGGAGATAGCGAAAGCCTTTTGGCACTATTGCCTGACCAACCAGATATCGGTGATAGAGGAGTACATCCCGGGTCAGTCCAATGTGGTGGCGGATTGGAACTCTCGCCACCTCAGGGACTACAGCGACTGGCAACTTTGCCCACACGTGGTTCAATGGTTACAGGAAGTTTGGGGACGTTGCGAGATCGACCTCTTTGCCTCCTGGCTGAACCGTCAGATGACGCAGTTTTTCAGCTGGAGGCCGGACCCTCTGGCGCTGGCGACAGATGCCTTGGCACAGGAGTGGACTCAGACGTTGAATTACGCGTTTCCACCGTTCATCCTCATTCCCCGAGTGTTCACTCAGGTGATGCGCCAGAGAGCAGAAGTGATATTGGTGACTCCCTTGTGGAAGTCGCAGCCTTGGTTCCCGTTGCTGATGGAGGTGAGTTGCGACTTCCCCAGGAGGATTCTTTGGTCCTCGACCATGCTCCAGGGCCCTCAGGGGGAGACACACCCGATGTTTCTATCGGGGCACCTGTCCCTGATGGCCTGGAGACTTTCAGGCAGCGTTGGCAAATGCCAGGATTTTCGGACCAGGCTGCGAGCTTTATCAATCAAGCGTGGGCCCCCTCTACCAGGAAGCGATATTCTTCAGCCTGGGGATGCTGGGTTCGTTGGTGCATGGGACAGCATGTGGATCCAGTGGGGGCAGGATTACCCTATATTGTAAATTTTCTTTCGGAGAAGGCGTCGCAAGGCTTAGCCTACCGCTCGGTTAATAACTTCCGCTCCGCCATCTCGGCAGGCCACTCTCAGATCGAGGGCAAGCCTGTCGGGATGCATCCTTTAATCTGTAAACTCCTGAAGGGCATTAGAGTAGCCAATCCACCCAAACCAAAGTATTCCTCTTTGTGGGACGTCTCACTGGTTCTGTCTCTCTTCAATAGTTGGCCGGACAACAATAGGTTGTCCAGGAAACAGTTGTCGGCCAAACTGGCCATGTTACTTTGCCTAGCAGCTTGCAGACGTTCTTCGGATGTTAAAGCGCTCGATATTACAGGTAGAGTATTTACTCCGGAGGGAGTCTCATTCTCGATCACTTCCAGAACAAAGACAATGTCACGTAGTGTGGATTATCATGCTTTTCCAGATAATGCTAAACTTTGTGTGGTTCAATGCCTCAAGGCTTATGAAGAATGTACCAGGTCTCTCAGGCCTGATGGTGTGGTACAATTGTTAATAGCTCTACAGAAACCGTATAAACCTGTTACTGCGGCTACCATAGCCCGATGGCTGAAAAATGTTATGCAGGAGGCAGGGGTGGATACCCAAGTGTTTGGTGCACATTCTGTTCGAGGCGCCATGGCCTCTAAAACTTTCATGCTGGGTTCTACGGTGCAAGATATCATGCATTGTGCAGACTGGTCGTCTGAATCCACGTTTAAACAGTTTTATTATAAACCGGTGGGTGATATATCCTCTGTGGTTTTTACTCAGCGTTAAACTAGCATAATACGAAGCCTCCGGTCCTGTAATAGAATCAAAAATTAGCTAGCATACGCGCAAAGAATTTTCAATTCTATTAAGGACACGGAGGCGAGGATTATCCCACCCGGTTAAATTACTGTAATGTAATTTTTGCCCACCCGTGTTGTATATACTCTGTTTTACAGAAGTTACGGGTTGTTTATTTCTGTTCTTTCAGGATCTGACAAGAAGATGTATTAATCCGGTGTACGGAGTGGCGTTTTCCCAGCTGGTCTGGTGTTCTTCCACGTTGGAAGCTGCTGTTGTTGAACTTTAATACTTGTTGAACTTTAATACTTATTGGACTTCTGTTCGGAGCAAAGAAAGAGGACTGGTTCCGGTGTTACTGGCTCTTATGGGGCCCTGCAGGAAGTGATGTGGTATATGCATCATGGGATATGTTGTTGTTTTTTATATAACAAAAGTTTTCATTGGCTGCTGTGAGTAGCAATAAATAGAAAGAGAAGCATAATCCTCGCCTCCGTGTCCTTAATAGAATTGAAAATTCTTGGCGCGAATGCTAGCTAATTTTTTATTCCGGCGTCCAACGAATTATCGGCGGTGAGGGTTTCTTTCCACCGCTTTTAATCCCGTTGGGCGTTGCTTCTACGTCACTAAAGGCGCGACTCGCGCTGCCTGCCGGGATATGTAGTTCCCGCGAGGCTCGACCCGCTGTCAGCCGTACACCCAACGGGGCAGTCAGTGACCTACCAGCAGCGGGATATGACACAGCGCTTGCGCTGTGCTTGTGAAATCTCTTGTATTTAATACATCTTAAAAGAGGGCTCATCAGTTCCCATTACTGAATTACTGTGTTCATTTGCTTTTGTGTGGAACTTTTTTTATTGTGAACTTCCCCTGGGTGCACGCATTTTTGATACTTCTACTGTTTAAGCCCAATTCACTGTCACGATGAGATCTCTTCCCTAGGAAAAGGCTGACAGGATCTAACCGTATGCTCAAATGCTTGCTTTTTAGGTCTCGCGAGCCAAAGGCTCGAAGAGACATTTTATATGTGGGTTTTTCAAAGTGCTACCCAGTCTTTTGGCTGGCCTAAACCTTGAGTGCATGAGATCACATGCACGTGCACAGCTGCTCCTCTGCTCATTGCATTCCCCCCTCCCTTCTCACCCAGCCCTTTGAGGCTCTGCTCCATTACTTTCACTTTCGCCGCTTTGACCCTTGCATTCCCCCCTCCCTTCTCACCCAGCCCTTTGATGCTCTGCTCGCATCTCCCTCCTCCCTGGGCGTGAAGGGAGACAGAGCCATCCTGCTTGATTAATGGCTTTTTTTTTGTTGTCTTCCAGTCAATGCGACAATCTTCACCACCGAGTGCACTTTGGTGCTTGAGTCAATCAGACTTGGTGTGAATTCTGCCCTTTCATCCCTGCTGTCAATACAGCCCCGGGGGATCCGGACTCGCAGGCTCAATGTTAAATTCAATTATCACTCTTATGTTTGCACAGGATGTGGTTTCATCCAGTCTCAATATCTCGCATTTGTCTCACAGAAACATGCAAGCGTTGTTTTGGCATTTAAACTTGCAAGCCAGGGGCAGGAGAATCTAGAAAGCAAACCTTATAAATGTAATGTACACTGTCGAAGGCAAATAATCATCTTACTGAACATTTGGCTCAGCAGATGGAAACGCACGTATCTTTAAAGAGAACATCTTTTTGATGATGAACCGCAGAATCCAATCTTCCTCTCTGTCACAGGCTACATGAATTAATAAAGCGCCTTTGTTGCTGGGATCTGTTGCTGAAATACTTTACATAATGCCCGAAGCGCGGGTGTCTCATGTTTCTTTTCACGCCAATGAAAATCTGAATCGACCCCAAGTCTTGGCCAAGAGACTCAAGAGAGGAAATTAGTGGAAAAGCAATCCACTCCTATAATTCAAAACATTTCATCTTTTATGTAATTGGTGTTCACAGCACAGCGCGCTCGCAGCACCCGCACTGCTCAGGGCCCCTGGATTTTTCATTTACAAAAGAGCAGCGGGCATTAATGCACAGGCCTGGCGCTGATTGCACTTCACTCAACATTATTAGAGCAGGCTTCAATGTCATACATGCTCGAACTAATCACTGCAGTCAAGGCCGTCAGCCAGCAGAGGCCCCGAGGACAGGCCAAGAAATAAAACATAATACGCGGAGTGGAACACAAGTGAATTGCCGGTTCCTACTTTAACCAACCTCGAAATTAGGAAGACCCATTGACTGCCGTCCTGTAAATAACCATACATGATCAGGCATCGCCTTCGAGCTCATTCAGGTTACAAAGAACAGCAGGGAACCCCATTTCTAAGTAGGGATGCAGATCTTAAACGTGAACAGTGAACATGCTTCTCTGCAAGTCGCAGGTACTAGAGTGGTTAAGGATGGGATGACAATAGACCTGGAGAAAAAGCTGTCCACATTTGTGAATGGTGACTCGTTACTTCAGTGGAAATGTATCTATTGTCGCCTGACTCCTCAAGTGTACCTTAGCAGAGTCGCGCTCCCCATGCTGGTGTACCATTGAACAACCCTATGATTGGCTCTAGGGTTATTAATGGTGCTATTAAATGGGGCGGATTGCTGGTTTATGGGGTACAGTACAGTGTTACGATGCCCGTAGCCTTTATCCCTTATGTTTTATTGCCTTGCATTCCTGCGTTTTTGTCTATTGGCTGGATTGTGAAGGAGCATTGCAAATGCTTGTTAGTAAGGGGCACAAGACCTTAGGAATGCGGTTTATGGCCAGTGCATGTGAGGCATTCAAGCGCGAAGCTGGCATCTGGCATCGAACTTGAAAGCAGCAGACTGCTTTCGCCAGCGCGCGCTCGGCCTCACTTCCTGCATCCCCTCTTACAACAATTAACTTTCATTATAACTCACACCCCATATGCTCGTTCCCTCCCACCCTTCCTTTGATGTCCGCTTTTCTTGTTGTTTACAAACCACGCCACACACTGCTGCACGCCACACACTGCTGCACACCACACACTGCTGCACGCCACACACTGCTGCACGCCCCACACTGCTGCACGCCACACACTGCTGCACGCCACACACTGCTGCACGCCACACACTGCTACTCACTGCTGCATGCTGCACAACACTGCTGCACGCAGCACACTGCTGCACGCCGCACACTGCTGCACGCCGCTGCACGCCACACAGTGCTGCATGCCTCACACTACTACATGAAACACTGCTGCACGCCACACACTGTTGCACACCGCACACTGCTGCACGCCGCACACTGCTGCACGCCGCACACTGCTGCACGCCGCACACTGCTGCATGCCAAAAACTGCTGCACGCCACACACTGCTGCACGCCACACACTGCTGCACGCCACACACTGCTGCATGCCTCACACTGCTACTCACTGCTGCATGCTGCACAACACTGCTGCACGCAGCACACTGCTGCACGCCGCACACTGCTGCACGCCGCTGCACGCCACACAGTGCTGCATGCCTCACACTACTACACGAAACACTGCTGCACGCCACACACTGTTGCACACCGCACACTGCTGCACGCCGCACACTGCTGCACGCCGCACACTGCTGCACGCCGCACGCTGCACACTGCTGTACTCCACACACTGCTTTTATGCGAGTTTATGCTACTGCCATTGTAAATGACAATGCCTTTTATTTGTTTTAAAACCAAAACATAAATAAAAGGCATTGTAATTTTATAATGCCAATAGCTCAAACTCTTATAAATGCGAGACCTATTGCATTGCAAATGCTTGTTAGGCTTTGCCTGCACAGCGTTTGCGTTGTGCTTGTTTTGCGCCATGCTTGTGAAATCTCTTGTAGTTAGTATATCTTAAAAGGGGGCTCTTATCAGTTCCCATAGACGAATTACCATCCTCATTCGCTTTTGTGTGGAACTTTTATTTTCAACTTCCCATGGCTGCACGCATTTCCAATACTTTTAAAGCTGTTCACACTTATTAAACCCCATTTACTGTCAAGATAAGATCTCTTCCTACTGAAATGATCGAGAGCTTCTATCAGTATGCTAGAATGCTTGCTTTTTATTACTTGTGTAAAACAGATGCTTTAGCTTTAGAACAGTTGCAGCATTTCCTATTCATGCCTCAGTACTGTTCTTTGGACTTTGTAGGCATTATTGGATTGACTTTTTCAAGTTGATTTATTTGGCCATTATGATCAAATTCTAAATATTGTGATAACCATTGCATGTTAATATACACGAGCTATGCTATATTTTACTACTAAACAGGCATCCTCAAGTGCAGTTACCTTGCAGACAACAGGGTCATGATCAGAATGGTGGAGCAGGTGCAGTAGCACCGGGCCCAAAAGTTGTCAGAATGCCTCTAAATACATAATGTTGCTATATTTGACTACTAAACTGGCAGTCACAAGTGAAGTTACCTTGCAGTTAAAAGGGACTTCATTTGAATGGTGCAGCAGCTGCAGTGGCACTAGAGCCAAAGTTGTCATAACTCCACTAAACACCGATTATTGCTATGTTTTTATATCTAAACAGTCAGTCACAAGTGCAGTTCTCTTTCAGGCACTAGAGTCATGATTTGAATGGTGCAGCAGGTGCAGTGGCACTGGGCCAAAAAGGTGTCAGAATTCCTCTAAACACCTACCATTGCTATATTTTTCTACTAAACAGGCATTCACAATTGCAGTTACCTTGAAATTGAAAGGGCTTGATTTCAATGGTGCAGTGGCACAGGGGCCAAAAGTTGTCACAACTCCATTAAACACCAAATATTGCTATATTTCACTACTAAACAGGTAGTCACAAGTGCAGTTATCTTGCACGCAAGAAGTTCAATATTTGAATGGTGCAGCAGATGCAGTGGCACCGGGCCCAAAAGTTGACAGAACTCCTCTGAACACCTAATATTACTACATTTTACAACTAAACAGGCAGTCATAAATGCAGTTATCTAGCAAGCACTAGGGCCATGATTTCAATAGTACAGCAGGTGCAGTGGCACTGGGACCAAGATTAGACAAGCAAGACATCATACAATCATGTAAATTTAGAGTATTGTGCTGGCAAAGTGGTGAACAACAAGCCAGAGAGCAAAGGCTAGTTACATACAGTTTGCATCGGACCCAATTATGGCAGGCCAACCGGATCAGTGCCTCTTCTGGGTTGTGGGGGATCACAAAGTCCTCCCCCGTAGTCATTTCATTTTTCCCAGATATGCATCCACTTAGTGGGACACCCGCTTGATTCATATATTGCTCTCTCTGTCACCATCACCAATCCATGTCTTTCCCCCACTCGTCCAATGGAGGTGGTTCCCGCACCCTCCATTTTTTTGCTACATTTCTATTAGCAATCATCAGCCCACGAGTCACCCATATTCTCTCCTTAATATTCTAATCTGTTGGGCCCCAGATATTCAGGAGACCTAATTTAATGTTACAGTCAATTTTATGGCACATTACTCTTTCCATGCACCCCGTTACCGCGGACCAGTATCTCTGGATAATCATACACTCCCAGAGCATATGTATAAAAGTGCCCTCTTGTCCACATTTCCTAAAGCATCTGGCCTCAGTGTCATACCCCATCCTCACCATCATTGGGCCTGCTAGGTATATTCCGTGGAGTATCTTCAATTGCACAAGTCTGAGCCTTGAGGAGGTGGCTATCTCCCTAGGGGAGGCCAGAGCCTCAAGCCACTCCTCATCCTCCAACCCAGCAACGTCGTAGTCCCATTTTGTGTGCAGTCGGAGTAGAGGGTCCGCTATGTTATTGATTAGTTTTTTAATATATCAGTGATATGGCTTTTTCTGGGAGATTCCCGTCTAAGACCCTATCTTTTAGCGAGCAGGGTTCTGGTGGAGTCTCTTCCTTTTTTATCACCGCTAGTAAAGCGTGTCGGACCTGCAGGTACCTGAAATATTCAGTATTGGCCAGCTCATATTCCAGTTGCAGTTGGGAGAAGGAAATAACTCCACCCTTCTTCCATAAATCTCCCACCCTGGAGATACCTATCAAGTCCCAACGGTCAAATCCATGGGTATGTCTTAAATTACCAAGTAGATCGGTGTCCCAAAGTGGGCTGGCCAGTGTGATCTTACCCTCCCTGCCCAGGTTCCTCGTAGTTGCCTGCCACATTTGAACTGCATGTCTCGTGGGTCCTGACAATTTCAGCTTAGCTGGATTAGTATACAGTGCCCCTGCAAAACCTCCCCCCGGGAGGAGCCATCTATCCATATGAAAACCGGGGTCACCCTGTGTCCTGTACATACACGGATTTATCACGGCGAGATGCGACGCCCAGTAATATTTCTTATTGTCTGGGAGACTGATTCCACCCTCGTACCTCCCGAATGTTAGCTTCTGAGTGGCAATCCTGGGTGGTTTTACTTCCCACAAAAGATCTCTCAAGGCACCGTTTACGGCATTAAAGTAGTCCGATCCAACCTGGTGCGGTGTGTTCTGTAAGACATGCAAGCACTGAGGAAGGGACATCATTTTGAATAGGGCTGCACGCCCCAATAGGGACAGAGGGAGCACCTTTCAAAGTAGGACATCGCTCTTAAGGAGCTGTAATGGGGGCAGAAGATTGTGCTCATAGAAACGAGCCGGGTCTTTAGAGACCCGGATTCCCAAGTATTTGAAATCCACAGTAGCTTCTGTGATAGTAAAACCCCTGGGCAATGAAGGCATCCCCCCACCAAGGACATAGATGATTGACTTAGTCCAGCTAATCCTGTATCCGGCAAACCTGCCAAACACGAGGAAGATGTGCAATATCCTATTCAGGGAGGCCGCCGGAGACGCTAAGTACAATAGAATGTCGTTGGCATAAAGTGAAATACGGTCTTCCCAGTCCTCAGCCCACCGGAGTCTTTCGGTATCCACGTCGCTAGTGGTTTGAGTGTCAGGGCAAAGAGCAATGGGGAAAGGGGGCAACCCTGTCTAGTACCTCTGCTGAGTTTAAAGGTGTGAGATTTCCTATTGTTGACTACTATTTGGGTGAGTGGTTCCATATACAGGAGGCAGACCCACCCAATAAATTCCTGGCCAAATCCCAGTTTCTTTAACACTGAGAACATGTAGGGCCATTCGATCGTATCAAACGCCATGGCTGCATCACGAGACACCACCACTGCATCCTCACTGAGCGTCTGACTAAGTGGATTATTGCCGGTTTTATGTCTGCTGTCAATCCTTTCCGAACTGAACTAAACTTCCCTTCCCCCCCTCCCTGTCATCAGAGAATTTTGTCTGTTTCGTAGTGCTTTAAGTATTAAATGCACCGGAGAGCCTCAGTGACTGGAGTCCCACCCCCCTTGTTGTAGTTAACTTCACCCCGCCTCCCTGCATGGCGGTATCGGAACCTCCCGCCACCCCAAACTTGCAGAGTGCCAATCACCACCTCTATATTGTATTCTTAAACAGGCAACCCCAAGTGCAATCACCTCCCAAACACAAGGGTCATGATTTGTATAGTGGAGCAGGTGCCATAGCATCGGGCCCATAAGTTGTCAGAAGTCCTCAAAACACATAATATTGCTATATTTGATTACTAAACAGTTGAAGTTACCTTGCAGTTAAAAGGGACTTGATTTGAATGGTGCAGTAGCTCTGGGGCCAAAAGCTCTAGGGACCCCACTCAAGCCAGATGATTGCTAAATTTTGCTACCACACGAGACAGGCACAAATGCATTTACCTAGCAGGCAATAGGGTCATGATTTGAATGATGCAGCAGGTGCAGTACTACCAGGACCAAAAGGTCAAGGCACCTCACTAAACACTTAGGGGCAGATTTATAAGCCCCCTGCGCCACCAGTACATCACTTTTCATGACGTACTGGTGGCGCAGGGGGCTCCTCCATATTTACAAGGAGAGGAAAAGCCACCCTGCGTGACTTTCCTCTCCTTGTAACCCTTTCACACGCAGCACTTTGCATTGAAGGGGCGTTCCATGGGTGTTGCTGTGGGTGTTTCCACGCAACACCCATGGAACAAGACACATCTCCAGATTTACGAAAAATCGTAAATCTATCAAATGCGTCTGAAAGCTACGCCACCCTAGAAGTGGCGTAGCGAGGAGAAACGTTTTAATTTCTCCTAGTTTTTCCTCTTTCAATGCGTGGTGCATTCTACAGCAGGCATTGAAAGAGGAAAATGCCTGTAGTGATTGTTTTTGTGCAGGAATGTGCACCGTCCTGCACAAAAACGATCTTCCCACGACACAGGCATCCTTGCACCATGGTGCAAGGGTGCCGGCGCATGGCATCAGTTTGTGCGCCAGCGCAGGGGGAAGCACAGATATGCGACATATTCTTGTAAATATGTCGCATCCCCGTGCTTCGGAAGTGCCGCAGCGTTTTACAGCCAAAAGGCTTGCGGTGCCACGCTGCGGCACTTTCTTGTTGATCTGCCCCCTAATATTGCTATATTTCCCTACCATACAGGCAGTCGCAAATGCAGGTACCTTGAAGACAACAGGGTCATGATTTGAATGGTGCAGCAAGTGCAATAGCACTGGGCCCAAAAGTTGTCAGAACTCCTCTAAACTCCTAATATTGCTGTATTTTACAACTAAACAGGCAGACAAAATTGCAGTTATCTAGCAGTTAAAATGGGCTTAATTGGAATGGTGCAGCAGGTGCACTGGCACCGGGGCTAAAAGCTCTATGGACCCCACTAAAACCAGAATATTGCTAAATTGTACTAATTAACAGGCAGTCAGAAGTGCAGTTATCTACCAGGCACTAGGGCTATGATTTCAATGGTGCTGCAGGTGCAGTATCACCTGGCCAAACGTTGTCAGAACTCCTCTAAACACCAAATGTTGGAATATTTTATACTAAACAGGCACTCACAAGTGCAGTTACCTTACAGCCAGTAGGGTCATGATTTGAATGGTGCAGCAAGTGCAGTAGCACCGGGACCAAAAGTTGCCATAACTCCTCTGAACACCAAATATTGCTATACTTTGCTACTAAACACAAGAGTCACAAATGCAGTTATCTTGCAAGGACTAGGGGCATGATTTGAATGGTGGAGCAGGTGCAGATAGAAGAAACTACCAACCCCTGAGCTGCAATCCAACTCAAGACCTGAAACATGAAATAAAATCCCTGGTGGATATAGCTGAATCACGCAACCACATCACTAAGCACGAGGCAGATTTTCTTGCCACCAGTGAAGAAAAAGTTCCCTACTTTTATGTACTGCCGATGATGCATAAAAACATAATCCCTCCACTGGGCAGGCCTATTGTTTCCAGCATTCGTTTGCTTCTCGAACCACTGTCTAGGTTTCGTGATTTCTTTCTCACGAGTATGGTACAAAAAACTGATACCTACTGGTCCTTCTAAAAGAGATTCGGGTAGATGAGATAACCATTCTTGTAAGCTTTGACATCGAAAGCCTCTACACTAGTCTCCCCCAAGATGAAACCCAGGAAGTTCTTGGAAGAGCTCTTACGGACACTGAATGGACGTACAATACTCCCAAACACTTCTTCTTGGAATGTGCCACCTTAGCGCTTAAAAGGAACTTTTTTGAGTTCGAAGGCAAGCTTTACCTACAAACAGGGGGCACTTCCATGGGGAGCACTTTCGCTCCTAGTGTGGCGGGACTGTACGTCTTCGACTTCGAGAAAAATCTTATTTTGGGCAATGCCAACCCTTTCGCACCACACATTGTATTCTGGAAGAGATACATCGACGATGTCCTTGCCATCTGGGAAGGACCCGAAAACACTCTGATGGAATTCATAACTTGGATCAACATCTGTGACAGCAACCTAAGGTTCACCCATTCGATAAGTAGCGACACAATGGTGTTTCTAGACATAGTTATCACCAAGGAAGATGGAGGGTCGGAAACCACGACACACCACAAACCCACTGCGAGAAACAATCTACTGAGGTTTGAAAGTTTCCATCCGAGAGCCCTCAAGGAGAATCTACCATATGGCCAGTACCTTCAGTTGAGGAGGAACTGCAGTAAATTACAAGACTACCGTGACCAAGCGACTGATCTCACCACGAAACTTTCCAACAGGGGATACCCTGACCATGTACTGAAGAAATGTCAAAAACGTGCGAGAAATCAACCACGAGACGCACCCCTGGAAGATCATGAAAAAACTAAAAATGAACCACCACTTACGTGTGTAACTACATACAATACTCCATCCAACCAAGTAACTAGGTCCATCAATTAGCACTGAGGAATCCTGAATACTTTACCTTTAAAATGGGACAAACCTCTTTTCTCCTACAAACGGGCAAGGAGCATTAGGGGCACACTCGTTAATACCCGCCCTAGAGCTGAGGAACAGGAACAAAGCACAACAGGGCTTAGCGCCTGGGGTCTCCCTAATGTCACTGGCCACTACCCATGTGGGAACTGTAGCATTTGCCACTTAACATCAGCTACCAAAACACTCAATCTCGAGGCAGGCAAAGTATGGACACAAAGGGCACACACTAATTGCAACAGTACTAATGTTGTATATTTGATAACCTGCCCTTGTGGGTTACGTTAAGTGGGCATGACAGGGAGAAAAGTAAAACAAAGGATTTGCGAACATTGCAGTACAATTAGATGTAAGAAAGTCACAACTAAATTAACTGAACACTTCCTCCAAAGTAATCATACCACAAATGACATGAAATGGACAGTGATAGAAGTAGTAAAACCCGGCCAAAAAACAACTCAACGTCTATTCGAAAAGGAACAACGTTGGGTGTACAGATTAGCTACCAATATCAACGGTCTAAATGATAATATTCCATGGAGCACCGTCAAACAGAGATGATGGGCACAGTTCCATCTAAACTGCCTCTAATTTCCTGGAACTAACAGACGCAACTTAGCGTCAAAACATCTTTACTGACATGCCTTGTTTTCATGAATGATTCTGTAACTTTCCGATAGTTTTTATCTCATGTCTCAACAGGTGAATTGGCCGCTATTTGTTTTAACCGTCCGCATGAACTCCCAATCGCACTACACAAATGGCTACGACCACTGAGCATGAATGATTAATGAAGCTTGAGTATTTGCATTCACCCCCTAAATATTGTGTAGTCATTAGCATTTTCACCCATACTCCCAGCGAGCTCCACTACCTGATTGATGACGCTCGATTATTTGGAGTTACTTCCTTAATGTTAGAGGAGTCACTTACATTTTAAGCACACCCCTGAAAAAACTCGAAATCACAGAGTCACTGTACTCACCCCACCCCCTTTGCTAACGCTGCGCGGTCAGATGACCTGACCGCGTAGCACGTGTGCGGAAACAACCGCGAACTGGTTGCAGCATAAATACGTACGGATGAGACCCGTCCACATCCTCGGGATCCCGTGAGGCTTACCAGTAGGTTTGGCGGCTGGCTCTGAAGTTATAGGACGTGAGTATGTGTGAATGTGATTGGGAGTGTGAGTGTTTGCCTTGCTTTCCCTCATACAAAGGCAACACACCTTTAAGCAGCCTCACTCCGGTGAAATTTACTCCGGGTGGGCACCGCTTACGCCCCTTGTTTCCTCAATTTGTCTTTCCCAGTAGAGGCAAGGAACTTTTGATTCTCCCCCTTTTTACCCTACAGAATGCAACTATAACCAGCCCCCCCACGGTTTCCATGGGGCGAAACCCTTAATAGGTTCCCGTGAGTTGCTTTTAAATACCTTGGTTCCTCCCTTTGTCTGTCGTTTAAAAAAAAAAATTCACTGGCACTACTAGCTGATGCGTGACCAGAGACTCACACAGTCACTATGCTGTATGCTCTTGAATCAAGGGAGCTGCATGACACCCACTTATAACTATGAATGTATGTGGGCATGTAATGGCAAGATAGGAGCTATTCTCAGACTCCTAATTAAGATGCATCAGAAAGCCAGGGCATGTTAATTATGTCACATTCGAAATGTGTGTGCTTCGAGAATACATAAACTTGTACAATGGAGAAATGTAAAGAAGATTGATTAACATATTCATGGTTGCAATTCGAATAACTGTGCAAAAATGTTGTGCTCTGTCTCTTTCAGATAATTTTTGCTGTTAGGTTGCCTCACTGTAAGTACACGGTCTGGCTATTTGCTTAACCAGGTGACGGATGCGCCTTAGCGTGCGCAGACCTTCCGGTTCCAACATTTGGTCCTGACGAAAACCTTGTACTATCACATATAGGTTGAAACATGTTGACTAACAACCTTTTCACTTAAACACTGATACTTCTTGGTTAATTTAGCCATTTTAAGTATCTCACTTGGTTTTAACCTTGCCTTGTTGCTCCAAATAAAAATTTAGGGAGTACAACAAAGACATTTTTAATCCACTCACGTACACCATCTTTTTTCACACAAACCCCCAAAAAAACAGCTCCGCTGTAGTCCAGGCATTGAAGCACACCCAAGTGGCATTCGGTCCTTGGGTGGACCCCGATGATGAAGCATGTCACCAACTAGGTTGGTGAGTGAGGGGTTTTTTGAAAAAGGAAAGACTTTTTTCCTTTGATATCACTCTCCATTTTTCTAAACCACGAGGACGTCTTCGTTCTTGGGATGCTCTCCCTTCTTGTTTTGATGCAATAACACCGGGGCCAAAAGTTGTCATAACTCCTCTAAACACATAATATTGCTAATACATCAAATAATTCTATTATTTCCCTCTTTCATTTCATTTTTCAAAATGTTGCTATTACTTGCCAGCACTATACCAGTAGTAACAGCACAATATATTGCCCTTTTGTACGTAAATAAGTCATAACAATTTAACAGACTTTCTGTAACTAATAGTTTACAACTACTCAGCAAGCTACAACCTACAGCAAAAACAGCTTATTATTAATCACATAAGCGAAACCTAATGCATTTACTTATTTAGTTGTGTAAAGCAGATGCTTTAGCTTTACAACAATGTGGCATTTCCTATTCATGCCTCAGTACCTTTCTCTTTACTATATAGACAAAATCTGATCGAATTTTTTAACTTAATCTATTTGGTTATTATGATCAAATTCTAAATGTTGAAATAAACATTGCATGTTAAATATAAAGTTAATATACAAGAGTAATGCTATATTTTACTTCTAAACAGAAAGCCACAAGTGCAGTTACCTTTCAGACAACAGGGTCATGATTTGAATGGTGCAGCCGGTGCAGTGGCACCGGGGCCAAAAGTTGTCATAACTCCACTAAACAACAATTATTGCTATATTTTACTATTAAACAGGGAGCCACAAGTGTAGTTATCTGGCTGGCAACAGGGTCATTATTTGAATGGTGCAGCAGATGCAGTGGCACCGGGCACTAAACACATAGGGTCTTATTTACAAGCCCCTTGCGCCACTTTTGCTTCACTTTTACCATGTTAAAAATGACGCAAAAGGGAAACAAGGGGCTTGTAAATATAACCCATAATATTGCTGTATTTTACAACTAAACAGGCAGTCACAAGTGCAGCTATCCAGCAAGCACTAGGGTCATGAGTTCAATGGTGCAGCAGGATCAGTGGAACCGGGACCAAAAGCTCCAGGCACCCTACTAAACACTGAGTATTGCTATATTTTACAACTAAATAGGCATGTCACAAGTGCAGTTTTCTTTCAGGCACTAGGGTAATGATTTGAATGGTGCAGCAGGTGCAGTGGCACCGGGCCCAAAAGTTGTCAGAACTCCTCTAAACACCTAATATTGCTATATTTTACAACTCACCAGGCAGTCATAAGTGCAGTTATCTAGCAAGCACTAGGGTCAGGATTTCAATAGTGCAGCAGGTGCAGTGGCACCGGGACCAAAAGGTTCTGGCATCCCACTAAACACCTAATAGTGCTATATTTTATTCTTAAACAGGCAACCACAAGTGCAGTTACCTTCCAGACAACATGGTCATGGTTTGAATGGTGCAGCAGGTACAGTGGCACCAAGCCCAAAAGTTGTCAGAACTCCTCTAAACACATAATATTGCTATATTTGACTACTAAACAGGCACTCACAATTGCAGTAACCTTGCAGTTAAAATGGGCTTGATTGGAATGGTGCAGCAGGTACAGTGGCACCGGGGCCAAAAGCTCTAGGGACCCCACTAAACGCAGAATATTGCTAACTTACTACAAAACAGGCAGTCACAAGTGCAGCTATCTAGCAGGCAATTGGACCATGATTTAAATGGTGCAGCAGGTGCAGTGGCCAAAAGTTGTAAGAACTCCTCTAAACACCAAATATTGCTATATTTAATTACTAAATAAGCAGTTACAAGTGTAGATAGTGACCTTGCAGGCACTAGGTTCATGTTTTAAATGGTGCAGCAGGTGCAATGGTACCGGGCCTAAACACATAATATTGCTATTACATCAATTAATTCTATTATTCACCTCTTTCATTTAATTGTAAACTGTAACAGCACAGTATATTGCCTTTTTGTACATAAACAAGTCATAACACTTTAACAGACTTTCTGTACCTTATAGTGTACAACTACGCAGCAAGCTACAGCGTACAATAAAAAACAGTTTATTATTAATCTTAGGCGAAAAATACTGCATTTACCAATGCTTGTTGTAGATGCTATGGGTGAGCAGGGGTGGAGTTGCACGTTGAAAGAGACCCTGCAGGTGAGGCCAAGCCGTTGTCTATCTTAATCACACTCCAGTGCAGAGCCCTCACACCTCTTTGTGCCTCTGTGGGAGTGCTCCAGGCTGGAGACGGTCCTGCTGTGAGGGGCCTCACTACACAAAGGCTGTGTCTGGAGCTCAGCATGGAAGACATCTGCAATGTAAACGTGTTGAAAATGTACTTTTCCTTAACAATGAAAGGAGTGAAGTGCCTTCCTCGAAATATTCACTCTGTTTGTGCAGTTGGCAACAGTGTGGTGCTGTCGTCCCCTCTGATGGTGGCTGCCGGAAGGGAGGCCCTTGGAAGTTTGGCGTCCGCTGGCGATGGCAGGCTACAGTGTACTCCCTGGAAGAGCACTGCACATATTATGTATTTTATGTAATACAATTTTATATAGCGAAGTGAAAAAAAAATAAAAAATTATATAGCGCGAACAATACCCGAAGTTGTCAGAGCGCTTCACAGTGAAAGCGCAGGTGGTAAAAGCGAACGAGGGCTGCTTTTGTTGCGCAGATTATTGGTAACGGAGCCCTTCTTAAATGTCAAATTTAAGCTCTAAATTACAGTTTCTTTTAGAAGCACTTTCATCGTGGTCCATCGCGCCTTACTACATCCGTAAGAATTGCAAATGGAACGCAGCATAGTCTCCTGAGAACAACTATTTTCAACGCCCACATGCCTTCTGGCACAAGCAAAGCTGGGTATGTCTGAATTGAATGCAATAACGCACTCTACAAGTTGCCAGCGAAAGTGTGGTGATGTTAATATAACAGAATACCTATCAAATCCCTTCCTCTGCCCTCTTCAAATCAGAAGTTAAAGGGCTCTTGATGAAGACATCTCAGCCTCAGTCTGCCTTCCCCACCTGACTCCCGGGCCATTCCACGCTGTTTTGTGTCCTAGATGCTGGGCTCTTGAGAATGTTGGACATTCTAAGTCTATGTACCTGTCGATATGTTGATTATTTGTGTTTGCACGTACTCGTCCTACTGCACAATCTGCAAAGCGCTCTGATACCCTCGGTGGTCATGTTCGCGCTATATAAAACTTTCAAAATAAATAAATAAATCCGCTTGTTGCACATTTACCCCTTAAGATCGATGGCATGCAGATGACTCCCGATTTGTCACTGTGAAGCCAGCCGCAACATAATGTCATGTATAGAGTCACAATTGTGAAGTGAGATCATTAATGTCAAAATTGAAAATAGTTTGAATGAGGGACAGTTCCGTAATATCTGTCCTGCAGCAATTCTCCGCGTGTCGTCGAAGGGATATGAGCGCCACCCAGAGGATTGTTTGAGAACGTCGAGTAGATAGCTCACCGTGTTGGGAAGTAAGTGAAGGTCCACGCCGCTCAAGCTTCGAGCTCTGCACCGTTTGAAGTTCAGGGTATCTCGCCAAAGACATGACAGAAACAATTGCAAAATACAAAGGTTTTTGCAAGTTCGCAAATAATTCAGTAATTAAAAGAAAAGTAGCGTTTTTAAATATCGTCGAGGAAGAAAAGAGCAATTTATATTGACATCCCTCTTAGTTTAAATTTTATGAGTAAGTTTCACCAGATGTTTGGCATCATCGTTTGAAGGACAGCTAACCAAAAGCCAGAGCTTTAGAGAAGCGATGAAGCAGTGTTCTATCCTGGGTTACCACCGCTCTTGGTATGGGATACTCAACTGGTAGAGCGCATTTAAAAAGGTTTATACCTTCACAAGGATCAATAACAAATATAAAATACCATAATGCGCCTTATTTGATTATATGGTTGGTTGCATGCTGGGAGGCCAAGCAGAAGCCTAAGGTCAACCCTATACCAAGAGAGACGCCTCCACCTGCCTATGGAAATTTGCTCTTTTCAATTTAGTTGAACATAGTTTAGAAATCGCCTCCCTCATTAATGAGGAGAAAATACATACAGCATTTATTACCGAGGCTTGGACGGACATGGCGTCCGCACCCGATCTCGTAAAGGCCACACCCCCGGACTATTTCTGTAACACACTCAATAGACAACAGAGAATCGGGGGGTCTAGCGGTCATCTACCATAATTCCATCACAGCATCTTTTAATCCTCAACTCATCGAGGATTATGAAGCACTTGAGTTTAGTCTCAACCTCTCACATCACTATACGTTCAGAGGCACCCTCCTATATAGAGAGCCAGGCCCTGGAGGCCGCTTTCCAGCACAAGTAAGTAGTATACTTGAAAGGGGGAGTTGCACTAACTCCTATACCATTCTAGGAGATTTTAATTATCACCTTCAAATGCCCCTTGACCCAGACACCCTCAATCTGCTTGACTTGATGAAAGGTGGAAATCTTGAGCAAATGGTCAGGGGTGCTACTCATCAAGCCGGCCATACATTAGATGGCATCTTCTCAAATAATTTGCAGTTCTCCTTTACTAGAATCTTGCCGTTAGTTTGGTCTGACCACTGGGCAGTCTTTTTTGAGCTCTCGGTGCCGGACCGCATAGTACCTTATTTATCCCTAAGTTACTCTAAGAATAGAGCCTGGAACAAGATAAAACATCAAACACTAACCGATACTATCACCCCTACTCCCAGCAATCTGGACGAGGCAACCAGATCATACACCAAGTGGCTAGAAGCTGCAGGGGACAAGCTAGCCCCCTTAAAATGCCTTATCCACACTAGACAGCACCCTTCCTCACCATGATATTCAAAGGAGCTGAAGGACCAAAAGTTGGCCTGCAAATATCTGAAAAGAATTTGGAGGAGGGGATACAAGGAAAATGATAAAAAGGAATACAAAGCTGGCCTGGCACTTTATAAACAGCTACTTAAAAACACAAAACAAAGAGTTTTTGAGTACCAAAATTAAATCAGCCAAAAACTCTCCTAAAGAGCTCTTTAAAATAGTAAACTCTTTAGCTCATCCCCGTACTCCACCCATTGTAGCCAGTCAAGAGCTTTGTAACAAAATCGCTCAGTTTTTCTTTGAAAAAGTCAATAGCATCTTCTTAACCTTTTCAGACTCCGCTTCCAACACCAATACCAGTTCTATAGAATATCAGCCGATAACTAACCCTGGTACGCCGACCTTCAATATTTTTGCCAGCCTAAACATATCTGATACTCACAAATTATTGGAGAAAGTTAAATCAGGCTCCCCTACTGACCCCTGTCCAAGCTCAATTTTAAAACTGGCAGCCGAGCCTGATATCATTAACAACATGTACCTAGAAGGTTACTTTCCCAAAGAAAGGAAACATGCCTCCATTCTGCCTCTTCTTAAAAAACCCAACCTAGACGCTAGTGATCCCAACAACTTTAGACCAATTTCCAGGTTATTCCTTCTTGCTAAGCTTATAGAAAGTAATTTGAACACCCAACTCAACACATTTCTGCAGGACTCACAGGCCCTTGATCCAACACAGTATGGGTTTAGAGAGGGTCACAGTACAGAAACGGCGCTCCTAAAGTCCACATAAGAAATCAGGACCATTCTGGATCAAGGGGGAAAGGCTGTACTGATCATGTTAGAACTATATGCGGCTTTCGACACAGTTCATCACGTTTTGTTGATGGACCGACTGGACGAGTTAGGGATCAAAGACACTGCGTGGCATCTTCTTAAATCATTTCTCACTGACATAAGTCAAACAGTGACCTTAGATGAATTCAAAACCAAATCTTTCTCCCTGCCCTGTGGGGTGCCGCAGGGTTCATCACTGAGCCCAACATTGTTCAATATTTACATGTCATCATTAGCTCCCCTGATTCAGACCTTTGGGTTCACCCTAACGTCTTACGCTGATGACACCCAAATTGTGGTGACATTATTACCAGGGGACATACATGAAACTGCGACAAGGTTGCAGGAATGTATGAAAGCTGTGGGAGTCCGGATGGCACAGAATTGTTTGAAGCTTAATTCCGGTAAAACGGAGGTAGTGCTTTTTGGTAACAACCCCACATTCTGGACTCCTAGTTGCTGGCCGGAAGAGATAGGATCTCTACCCACGCCAATCAAGAAGGTCAAGAATCTAGGAGTCTTGATTGACGATAAACTGATTTAATTTCTAATTTAAAAATACTTCTAGAGCGCAACATACACCTTGCGGTTTCTTGGCGCTGGGGAGATCGGCAACTGAGGGGGAAAGACCCGGGAGAGGTGAGGGGAATTTTGAGGGAGTTTAAGTGAGGAAAGCCTGGCTGAAGAGGAACGTTTTCAGATCTCTACGAAAGGGGAGATACTGAGTGGCAGAGCGGAGATGGTCAGGGAGTGAATTCCAGAAGGTTGGAGCCAGGGTGGAGAAATTAGCCCCGCCCCACTTTTTGCGAGTGAAGCGAGGGATCTGAAGGAGGGACTTGGAGGAAGACCGAAGTTCTCTTACGGGTACATAAGACTTGATTAGTGAGGAAATGAAGACGGGGGCAGTGCCCTGGCGGGCCTGGAAGACCATGCAGCCGATCTTGAATAGGGCCCGTTCCTTTATAGGGAGCCAGTGAAGCTCCCTGAGAAGAGGGGTGGAGTGGTGATACCGAGGGAGACCGTACACCAGCCGGGCTGCTTGGTTCTGGACGGTCTGGAGTCTACGCAGACTGTATGCGGGGATACCGTGGTAAAGAGCGTTAGCGTAGTCCAGTTTCGATATCACAAGTGCGGCCATAATGATCTTAAGTGCTTGGGGGGAAAAGAAGCGGGAGACAGTGCGGATAGTGCGGAGAGAGAGGAAGCAGGAGGACACCACAGAACTGATTTGTGAATGGAGGGTGAGTTGGCTGTTTATTTTGACACCAAGGGTTTTGACCGTGGTGGAGGGGGTCGGTGCAGAGCCAAGGAAGGGGGGCCAGAAGAGAGAGTTCCAGGGACTGGACGAACCACCAGTGAGAACCAACTCGGTTTTATCCGGGTTCAGCTTAAGGTGGTTGTGGTTCATCCAGTCCCTGATAAATGTCATAGTTGACTGGAAATTAGAGACCGAGAGAGGAGAAGGGGACAGATCAAAGATGAGCTGGAGGTCATCCGCGTAATTATAGACGGTGACCTCCAGCTGCTGTAGTGCAAAGATGAGAGGAAAGATATAAAGGTTGAAAAGTAAGGGGGAGAGAGAGGATCCCTGGGGGACACCACAAGTGACAGGGAGGGGAGTGGCCGTGAAGTCGCCTAGCCGGACCGCCTGAGTGCGTTCCCTCAGAAAGGAGGAGAGCCAGATCAAAACTGATCCCCCGATGCCGGCCGCCTTGACACGGGTGAGTAAGATGGTGTGGTCCACCGTGTCAAAGGCGGCGGAGAGATCAAGGAGGACCAGTGCCTGGTGTTTGTTTTCATCCATACCCTTTCTGAGTTTGTCCAAGACTGAGACCACGACTGGCTCGGTCGAATGCCTGGGACGGAACCCGGCTTGGCGGGATGCCAGTCCCCCATTTGCCTCAACATGGGTGCTGAGCACCGCGGTAACATGGCGTTCCATCACCTTGCCCAGAAAGGGTAGCAGGGAGATGGGGCGATAGTTGGCCGAGATAGAAGAGTCAGCGCCAGGTTTTTTCAGGATGGGCACTATGGTAGCTGCCTTGAGTGCAGTGGGCACTACGCCCTGTGCCAGGGAGCTGTTGAGGAAGGCAATGGGGGGGTCAGGGCAGCTGGAGTAGATTTGCTGCAGGACTCGTGCTGGGCAGACGTCCGCGGGAGACCCCGACTTCACTTTAGGGAGTATCTCCAAAAAAGAGTCCTGAGTGAGGGGGGGGATGGAGGTAAGCAGGTAGGGGAGGGGAGGGGGGGAGGGATCGACGAAGGCGGAAGAAGGTGGAGGGATATTGAGCTTGATGGTTGCTATTTTATCTAAGAAATAAGTATTAAGCTGGTCGCAGAGAGGTTGGGAGGGAGGGATATTGGGCGAGGTTCGGTCTGAGAATGCCAGGTCATTCACTATCCCGAAGATTTCCCTGGGTTTATTTTGAACAGAAGTAATTTTTGACGAAAAGTAGGTGGTCTTAGCAGCCAGGATTGCTGTTTTGTATTTGTCCAGTGCTGAAATGAAGTGGGTTTTTGATAAGGGATAGTAATTTTTCCTCCATTGCCTCTCTGCCCGTCGGGCGCTCAGTTTGAGGTCTTTTAGGTGGTCATTGAACCATCTATTAGAGTTCTTTGGTCGGCGGATGGAGATACGGCGTAGGGGCGCCACAGAGTCGCAGCCTTCAGCCAGCCAGGTGTTAATGGCCTTGGCTTGAGAGGTAGATGGTAAGCCAACAAGAGTAGGGGTAGAGTCGCGGAGCATGGAGGTCAAGGAGGGGTAATCCAGTCTATTCCAGTTCCGTGCCCAGATGTTTTTGGCATGCGGAGTTTTAGGCATCACGTTACGGGGAATAGAGAGGGAAATAAGGGCATGGTCGGACCATGGGCACGGCAAGACGGTGGCCGAGGCCACGGGGAGGTTAAGGGACCAAACCTGGTCCAGTGTGTGCCCATGGGAGTGGGTGGGAACGGATATGTGCGACACGAAATTAAGGGACGAAAGGCAATCTGTAAACTCTTTTGAGGCTGAGCACTCGTGTGGGTCAGAGGGCCAGTAATTAAAGTCCCCTAGCACCAAGACCGAGGCGTAGTTGACCACCAAGTTGGCCAACAGGTCTTGAAAGGCCGGCAAGAATGCGGGCGAGGGCTGGGGAGGCCGGTACATTAATAGGCAGGTGATGGGGGGGGAAAATGAAAGAGAGCGGACTACCAGGAAGTCAGCAGGGGGAATGGGGGGGGAGGGAAGTGATTGGAAGTTCAGCTCGGACCTAGCGATCAGGGCGACCCCACCGCCTGCCTTGCCTGCCGGCCGGTCGGCTCGCAGGGCCACATAGGAGGGGGGTAGGGTGGCCAGGAGAACGGGGAGGGAAGTGTCACAATACCAAGTTTCGGTCAGGAGCAGTAGGTCAGGTTTCTCAGAGTCGAGTAAGACGAACAGCTCATGGTGGTGCTTGACCGCTGACCTGGTGTTGAGTAAAAAGACAGACAATGCTGGCGAGCGGGGGAGGAGGTCGGGGGGAAGGGGGCAGGGTGACAGGGGGGCATGTAGCGGGGGGTGAGGGGCTGTGGGGGAAGAGGAGGCCAGGCCTAGAGAGGAGATCAGTCTGCGGATGGGATCCGGAAGTAGGCATTGACCTTGAAGAGCAATTAGATCCTTGGAGGAGTAGGATGTAGTTTTGGCATGGAGTCGTGCCCCTAGCCCCGTCCGGCCGCGGACGGGCGCAGACGGGCTTGCCTTAGGCGCGCCTTCGGCGCGCAAACGTCGCGCCCGCTGCGCTCGTCCGCTGCGCGTCCGACCAAGACACATGCTTTATGCCGCTGATCGGGAGGTTGGAGGGGGTGTGGCCAGCCGAGGGGGCGTGTCTCGCCTCGCCCTCGTGAATGGCGTCCGAATGAGGGGGTCGTTGCAGCGAGGAGCGCTGTTTGTGAAAGCCCAGGTACAGGTTTAAAAACAAGGTATCACACACAATAGCTAAAAGCAATTTGTCCCCTGCTCCCGGCTTTTCGCCTCAGGAGCCAATCATAAGTGCGGCGCTTGGCGTTTGGCGCGCTCTATTTGTCTGTTTTCCTGGCGGGGGGGCGTGGCCAGCCGAGGGGGCGTGTCTCGCCTCGCCCTCGTGAATGGCGTCCGAATGAGGGGGTCGTTGCAGCGAGGAGCGCTGTTTGTGAAAGCCCAGGTACAGGTTTAAAAACAAGGTATCACACACAATAGCTAAAAGCAATTTGTCCCCTGCTCCCGGCTTTTCGCCTCAGGAGCCAATCATAAGTGCGGCGCTTGGCGTTTGGCGCGCTCTATTTGTCTGTTTTCCTGGCGGGGGGGCGTGGCCAGCCGAGGGGGCGTGTCTCGCCTCGCCCTCGTGAATGGCGTCCGAATGAGGGGGTCGTTGCAGCGAGGAGCGCTGTTTGTGAAAGCCCAGGTACAGGTTTAAAAACAAGGTATCACACACAATAGCTAAAAACAATTTGTCCCCTGCTCCCGGCTTTTCGCCTCAGGAGCCAATCATAAGTGCGGCGCTTGGCGTTTGGCGCGCTCTATTTGTCTGTTTTCCTGGCGGGGGGGCGTGGCCAGCCGAGGGGGCGTGTCTCGCCTCGCCCTCGTGAATGGCGTCCGAATGAGGGGGTCGTTGCAGCGAGGAGCGCTGTTTGTGAAAGCCCAGGTACAGGTTTAAAAACAAGGTATCACACACAATAGCTAAAAGCAATTTGTCCCCTGCTCCCGGCTTTTCGCCTCAGGAGCCAATCATAAGTGCGGCGCTTGGGGTTTGGCGCGCTCTATTTGTCTGTTTTCCTGGCGGGGGGCGTGGCCAGCCGAGGGGGCGTGTCTCGCCTCGCCCTCGTGAATGGCGTCCGAATGAGGGGGTCGTTGCAGCGAGGAGCGCTGTTTGTGAAAGCCCAGGTACAGGTTTAAAAACAAGGTATCACACACAATAGCTAAAAGCAATTTGTCCCCTGCTCCCGGCTTTTCGCCTCAGGAGCCAATCATAAGTGCGGCGCTTGGCGTTTGGCGCGCTCTATTTGTCTGTTTTCCTGGCGGGGGGGGCGTGGCCAGCCGAGGGGGCGTGTCTCGCCTCGCCCTCGTGAATGGCGTCCGAATGAGGGGGGTCGTTGCAGCGAGGAGCGCTGTTTGTGAAAGCCCAGGTACAGGTTTAAAAACAAGGTATCACACACAATAGCTAAAAACAATTTGTCCCCTGCTCCCGGCTTTTCGCCTCAGGAGCCAATCATAAGTGCGGCGCTTGGCGTTTGGCGCGCTCTATTTGTCTGTTTTCCTGGCGGGGGGGTGTGGCCAGCCGAGGGGGCGTGTCTCGCCTCGCCCTCGTGAATGGCGTCCGAATGAGGGGGTCGTTGCAGCGAGGAGCGCTGTTTGTGAAAGCCCAGGTACAGGTTTAAAAACAAGGTATCACACACAATAGCTAAAAGCAATTTGTCCCCTGCTCCCGGCTTTTCGCCTCAGGAGCCAATCATAAGTGCGGCGCTTGGCGTTTGGCGCGCTCTATTTGTCTGTTTTCCTGGCGGGGGGGCGTGGCCAGCCGAAGGGGCGTGTCTCGCCTCGCCCTCGTGAATGGCGTCCGAATGAGGGGGTCGTTGCAGCGAGGAGCGCTGTTTGTGAAAGCCCAGGTACAGGTTTAAAAACAAGGTATCACACACAATAGCTAAAAGCAATTTGTCCCCTGCTCCCGGCTTTTCGCCTCAGGAGCCAATCATAAGTCTCAGGGACCAGGTTAACCATGTTGCCTCTTCTACTTCATACATCCTTAAATCCTGCAAAAAAATAATGCCCTTTCTGCCGAAGGAAGCACATCAAACTGTAGTCTCGGCCCTTATAATGTCTAGATTAGACTATTGTAATAGTCTATCTCACGTTCCACAAAGGGTCAATGAATAAACTACAGATGCTGCAGAATGCTGCATCCAGACTTCTAACAGCTACACCTAAGTACAAGTCTATCTCAGCTAAAATAAAACAACTTCATTGGCTCACAGTCAGTAAACGTACTCAATTTAAGTCTCTGTGTCTGGTATTTAGAGCCCTTCATAGAATCAGACCAGGATTTTTAAAAGGCCATTTTAACTGGTACCTTCCAAAGACAGCATTGCGGTCAGCCGACGCAAAACTCATTAACGTCCCTTGGGTAAAAAAAGCTAACTGGGGCGGTAGGAGCTTTACAGTCAATGCGGCTAAATCGTGGAACGCTCTACCATTAGTCCTTAGAAACATACCTTGCCTTTTAGAAAAGCGTTAAAAACATGGCTTTTCTCTAACTGATCAGGTGTCTCTGCTTTCACCTTTTAGCCCACAGTAGGTCTTCTCATAGCGCCAGGACACCTTCGGGTATCAGTTCGCGCTCTATAAGCATAACTAACATTAACATTAACATTAACCTCTCATAACTGGTTTATGAATGACGATAAACACTGGCAGAGTTTCCTACCTCGCATAAGCACTCTCTGGCTTCTTCTAGGCGCACTGTCGCCTTATAAAAAAACAATAATAAATAATAAAAGGATGGTAAAGAGGCTACACTCCGAGGGAGGGACAAACACAACCTGGGACAATAAAAGCCACTGAATGAAAAAGCAGGAAAATGAGAGCGACAAAAAAGCAAACCAGTGGTAAGAATCGGTGAGTTGGAGCCCACTATATGTCTTTTGCACCAGACAGCTTGCTCTGTCTGGTAGGCTCGATCTCAAAATTTGCAGTGGGCTTAGAACCCGCCTATTGCCTACCAGTAGTTGGCTACGCTGTGCTGCTTCCTCCAACCAAATAACCACCCCCCTGTTCTCTTATATGCTGGCCATTCTTCCCAGGGGGTCTGTAGAAGTAGAGAAACAGCTATATTTTTCCTGTGTTATGTTAGGAGCAGGAGGGCGATTCGCAGGCAGTGGTCCACACCCTAAGCAACAGAGATTAGTTTGGGGGGGCAACCCAGCTGAACAGGGGCAAGTGCTCTTCCACAAAGGAACCAAAAGTCTTTCTGCCCCTCTGGTGTGCAATTGGGAGGTTTAACTCCTTTATGACCCCACAAGAAGGACAGAAAACCTACTGGACAGCAGGAATTAAGATAGGTGATGGTGGCCCTGACCCTAAAATGGCATCACAATACTCTCTGCCCTCCCTGGGGAAAGATTGGTAGGGGTAACCCCCAAACTGCCACCCCAGAAGGGGCAGAAAGCATAGTAGGTACCAGGGATTGCCTTTGGGGGAGCAGCTCCCACCTACATACGGGCACGTATTTCCCTAAATATGAAAAGTAGTCTTTCTGCCCCACGGGAGGCAAACTTGGTGAATTTACCCCCAATCTGCCTCCTTGTGAGAAATGGGGTGCAGAGAAAGCCCACGAGCCCTAGAGATAAAAGGGTGGGGTCGACCCACCTGGCTTCGGGCAATGCTCCCACCGCAGATTGGCGGAGCTGCCCCAGTAAGCCCGCTAGACACCACATAAAAACTTTTAACAAGCATTTGCAATGCAATAGGTCTCGCATTTACACAAGTTTAAGCTATTGGCATTGTAAGAGACAAGGCCTTTTATTTACGTTTTAAAAACCAAAACATAAATAAAAGTAATTGTCATTTACAATGCCAATAGCTCAAACATGCGTAAATGCGAGACCTATTGCATTGCATTTAGGTTGCAAATGCTTGTTATAAGTGGTTAGGTTTTTCTGGCGATGACAGAGCTGTGCCAAAGTAGTAACGAATTCCATTGATTAGTACTTGTGCTCTTTTCCAGGTAAATATACGATGTAGCAAGTACACTACTGGTTGCCTTAACAGCCTATTAGTGCATTTTCAGGCTGTGTGGGTTTGCGTTTCGATTTCGGTCTTAATGTGTACTGTTGTACTGCAAGGTAGTTTAAAAACAGAATAATTATACAGCCTTCTTTCAATAACTTTAGAATCTCTTAGTATAATTTAAATTACTGAATGTTTGCTGTCTCGGATCACGTCACAAGAATAAAATGGACCCACTTTTAAAGGATGTACACTTTCAAGCTACACTTTTCAAACATGGCAGCAAAGGTTTACTGTTGTGGAAATTTGAAAATAAAGTTGTGAATCACTTCTCAGCAGCATCACAAAAGCTGAGTGGCACAGTATGTTAATACCGACATAGCCAAAAAAGTTAGTATTCCCTTCTCGCAGCAGAGAGCCATCGGCAACACTGTACTGAAAACTCTTCTACAGACCTGGTTGGTGCCCAGCAGACATTCCTGCATGGACATGCACGAGAAAGGGGGGGAGGGAGGTAGGGAAATCCCTTCCTTAAACATACCAACTCCTCCCCCTCTTCAAAAGCACCAATGCAGACAAACAAAGAACACAATTGCCTGAATTGATTTCTGATTAACACGTTTAACAGACACAACAGACCCTGGCTCCAAAGGCCAGCCTTTGTTCAGTGAAGCTCTGTGAACCCCCTCCTGTTGTAAATTAAGGCAGAATGTGATTAAGCATTTACTGAAAACATTAGTGTTTCCCTTTTATCGTGTTTTCCTCATTATGTTGGCCGAAGTCCGGACTCCATTTTGTATTGACATGCTGCCATGTGTTCACCACGAGGAGAGTCCGACTTCTGTGTTAGTTGCTCTTGTAATCTGCCTAGCAACAGGTTATAAATAGCTCTTCCTTGTCCGTCTGGCGCATGCCCAGACTTGACCACATCTGTTATAATTAGCTTTGCTTGACCATGTGTTTTCGCGGGCCCAAGGAGTGTGTTAGCTCCGCCCATGTATTGATTCGGTATCGAGAATGACCCTAAATGGTAATGTTCTTCCACTCTGTGGTATCCACCCACTCATGAGCCCCTTTTATGTGTATAAAAGGGGACTGTGTATGCAAGTTCTTTGTGCTACTCCTTGCAATACTGAAGAGTGTTGTGTGGATTGTAGGACCACCCTTAAGGGTTAATAAACGTTGTTTTTGTACTTTGCAGTTTCCGTGCCAACTTCCTTATAGATTTCGTTACAGAAGAGCGAACCCTTGTCTCTTGCGGGCCTAGCTGGGGCTTGTATTCATCAATTGGCGCCCGTCACGTGGGGCTCATCGGCGACTCGGATGCTCGAAGGACTGGTCGCGACGAAGGTGAGGAGTTTGGCCAGGGACGTGATCACTGCCAGCGGCGTCTTAGCCTTGGCATCCCGAGGTTTTTCTTCCTTCCCTTCCGAGCTGACCATCTGGGTGGCGCCGGTCATCGACTGAGACCTCTTCTGTCGGTCCTGCCGTGAGAGCCGTTTGGGCGATTGTGGAGCTTGGCAGTTGGAACCTGGACTCTTGATTGGTAAGAACCGTTGTACGGTACTTGCTCCGAGTTTTGAAGCCTGGTCTGGCTATTTGAGTTTGATTGATGGTGACTAGTCATATTTTGAATTTGTCTTTGTGAAAATATATGCGTTGCAACACATATAGGCAGGTAATGTGGAGAAATTTCTCCGGAGCTGTGTAAACTTTGAACGGCGCAACGATTAAGTGCCATTTTTCTTGATAATACTGCATATTTTGCATTATTCCTAGCATGCCTGCTTTTAGCGCACTTCGTAAGTGGTGCTGCTGTCTTGGGAACCGGTTGAACCTCGAGGAATCTGCTCCAGCTCCCCCAGAGGGGACTCCTAATAGGGATATGTACGTGAAGCATGGTCTTTCTTCCATAATGTACAGCACGTTATGGAGGAAATATACTAGGAAGGATCCTGAGTTGCGATGGCCTTTGTATGGATCGTTTGATATACGTAAGATTGAGTATGTGGAACAGTGTATGTGTAAGCGACGTGCTCGTCAGGATATGTTTGAGTGTGTGCGATTATGGGTGAAGGAAGTGCGTGAGCGAGAGAAACGTGAGAAAGCGCTGTTTGATAAGGAGCAGCGAAAGAATGATCATATGCGAGCGCAGGAAGCGAAGCGTCGGGAGGACAAAGAGCAAACGGACAGACAAGAGAAAGAGCGTAGGCTACAAGTTTCGGGTCAATATGTTGTTCGTCAGCCGCTTTATCCTGTCCTTAATAATCCTGATGACGATTTTTATTTACTAGATCGCTCTCCGCCCCCTTATGTTGGCGCATCTGCTCCACGGCCGCAAGATTCTGGCCCGGCTCCGGGTAAGGTCGACACACGGTCCATGTTATCGGCCGAGCATATGGCTGAGCTTCGGAAACTTTCCCTCCGTGCACTTAAGGGCAAGATGTCTATGGATGAATTGTTCCATGCTTGGGGGTCGTGGCAAGATAGAGAGAGGGTGTATTTTCTGTCTCATTTTTCAGAAGAAGTAATTGCAGCTTTCCGAAAATATTCTAGTGTCCTTGAGCCTGACGACGTGTCTTCGGATGCCGGAGCATTACGTAATGGTGTTTTTTCTCCCCCTAAGGCTTCTGAGGCGGCTCGGCGGCTGTTCGCTTTGCGGGACGAGGTACTGGCCCTTAGAGAGAAAGCACGTCAACAAGCGGAGGAGAAGCAGTCGGATTCGTCTGCAGCAGGGGGCCACCCATCCGCCTCCCAGTCAGATAAGGATGACATAGTGCATGCTAAACCAATGCGAGAGGCGGCGCCTTTGTATGTTCCTCCTAAGGGAGCGGGGACTAGCTCGGATGTTAACTCCGCCGATGCAAGGGGATATTTTGTATATAATTGGGTTTATACTCCATGGCATAGGGCCGATGTTATGGCATTAAAGAATGCGCTGCCTGACCCCCGCAAGAATCCAGCGGCCTTCTATGAAGAAGTCGAGGGGGCCTTGAATTCTTGCATTATGACCTTGGCGGATATAGACCTGTTCTTTGGCCTTATCCTACCGCCGGATACATGGCGCTCTGTCCGGAAGGTAGATGATGCGGTTGCCTTCAAGGCCCGGTGGTCTGACCTTGAGGATGAGGATAGGGAACGGAAGCCCGCACAGAAACCACCCCAGAATATTTTAGATCTCCCTGCGGCTATTGTGGCTAAGTTGAAGACGATTATCCCCCCTAAAAAGATTGACTGGAATATGTTAGCAGCATGTAAACAGAAAGTTGACGAGTCAGTTGCGGACTTCTTTACGCGTTTTGAGGAAACGTTCCATGATTTTAGTGGACAGTCGCTTACTGACGACACGGGCCGCCACCTTTTCGCGGACAAATATGTGGCTAATCTGCTGCCGGCAGTTGCGGCCCGGTTAAAAGCGAGTGAGAGTTCTTGGTCCTCCGCGACACCGACGGCCCTTCTGACCATTGCCCAGTATTATGAGCGTCAGGAGCACGAGGCGAAGGGCCAGGAGGAGAAGAAATCGAAAGATCTTAAAACCAAAGTGATGTTAGCACAAGTATATGGCCCGCCCCGCCGGGGTAATAATAATAGAGGAAGGGGCGGATCTTATGGTCCCCCTTCGGGCCGATCTGATTTGAATAGGAACCAGTGTGCGTATTGCAAGCAGTTGGGCCATGGGCCAGGGATTGCCCAGCGTTGCGTGCTTCGCGTCAGGGGCACACTCCGGGTGGGCCGAGAGGTAGAGGGGGCTTCTCGAACTTTAGAGGGAATTCCAACGATAATGTCCGTTTCGATACTGCTGGACAGCACCGAGATAGCTCAAATGTTTTCGATCGCCAGCACCAGTATCATGTATCGGACAGCGATCGATTGGGATATCACGATTCTCAGCATGCATAGGAATGCGTTGGATGGGGGTCCGAATCAGTTGAGGTGCCGGTCGATCAGACGGGTCCTTATGTATCGGCTGAGGTTTTAGGTTCTACTGATCAGTTCCTAGTGGATACAGGAGCGACACGTAGTGCATTGTCTAGGTACTTGGTTCCGGGGGCTCCCCCATCCGGCTCAATAGTTACATCGGTAGGGTTTGACGGTACACTCTCCCGAAGCCCTCTTTCACAGCCCCTTGCATTTAAAGTTGATTGTTTTTCTGCGCCTTGTCCGTTTCTGCTTGCTCCGTATACACCGGATAACATCATGGGCCTTGATATGTTAAAACACTTTAGGGCTACAATCCGCTGTTCCCCTGAGGGTGTGAGGGTGATTTTAAATGACAACTACCCCCGATCTGGGCGGATGTGTACGATCTCAGAGGATGCGTTGTTGGCTACCCTCCCCCAAACTTTATGGGCGACATCGGACACAGATGTCGGACAAATGGTGATTCCTCCGGTCCACATTAGTGTCCAGGAGGGGGCGGTACTACCGCGCCTCCCACAGTATCGTATTTCCCAGGAGGGCGAGGAGGCTCTCATACAGATTGTGCAAGATTTGATCGCAGTAGGAGTGGTGGAAGAAGTTCCCTATAATAGTCCGATTCTCCCTATTCTGAAAAAGGACACGGATGCAAAGGTTTATCGGTTCATAATTGATTTGAGGGAGGTGAACAAGATCGTGATACCTCAGTATCCGGTGGTTTCCGATATCACGACGTTGCTTACCTTGGTCCCGCCTACGGCGACCGTGTTCTCAGTGATTGATTTGAAAAATGCCTTCTTTTCTATTCCCATTCACCCTGATAGCCGATTTCTTTTTGGGTTCACATTAAACAATAGATCTTATCGTTTTTGTAGAATTCCCCAGGGCTATACAGAAAGCCCTAGTATTTATAGTCAGGCTTTGAAGCGACAGTTGGATTCCTTTGCCTTACTCGAGGGGGTCGCCCTCATTCAATATGTCGATGACATCCTGTTGGCGGCTGACACCCTGGAGTTGTGTGAGAAAAGTACGATAGCCTTACTTTCCTTTTTAGCGTCCCACAATCATAAGGTCTCTAGGAAGAAATTGCAATTCTGTAGACCAAAGGTGACTTATTTGGGTCACCTTTTGTCTAAGGAGGGGCGTGCACTCACACCAGATCGTATCCAAGTAATTTTGGACACACCAAGGCCATCCACGCAGAAGGATGTGCGTGCATTTTTGGGTCTTGTTTCTTTTTGTAGACAGTGGATATTGGGGTTTTCACACATAGCTAAGCCATTACTAGCTCTCTTGACAAAAGACACGCCCATCCCGATCCCCTGGTCAGATGAGTGTGACGCTGCTTTTCAGCAATTGAGACAGGCCCTTTGTTCAGCACCAGTGTTAGGGACCCCTGATTATGCAAAACCCTTTTCGTTGTATGTGCATGAGAAAGATGGATGTGCATTATCAGTCTTAGTGCAGATGCACGGCGATAAGCAGCGCCCTTGTGCATACTTTTCGGCTGTACTTGATCCTGTCGCCCGAGCATTGCCAGGGTGTTTTCGCTCGGTTGCGGCGACAGCTGTGTCAATACGGCAGAGTGAAGGAATTGTATTGTCCCATAAACTGTTGGTGTTAGTTCCCCACGCTGTTGATGCCCTGCTTAATCAAACAAAGACGCAGCATTTGACCAGTGCCCGTTTAACGGGATATGAGTTGACGCTTTTAGCTCCTCACATTACGTTAAAAAGGTGCGTGACATTAAACCCGGCCACATTGTTGCCATACCCCGAGACCCAGCCTGAGGCACAGAAAGCGCATGATTGTATTCTTGTGACTGAGGAACAAACAAAGGGTCGTATTGATCTCCAGGATACGCCCTTTTCAGATGTAGATGGAGAGTTGTGGGTGGATGGATCATGCCTGAAGCTACCAGATGGTACGACTTCAGCAGCGTATGCAATTACCACGTTACAGACGATAGTGGAGACAGCACGCATACCACAGAAATCAGCTCAAGCAGCGGAACTAATAGCGTTAACACGAGCGTGTGAGCTCAGTACAGGATTGTGTGTGAATGTTTACACAGACAGCCGCTATGCCTTCGGAGTAGCGCACGATTTCGGCCTACTCTGGAAGGAGAGAGGGTTTCTAACGTCACATGGGGTACAGATAATGCATGGGGAGTTAGTTCACAACCTTTTAACTGCATTGACATACCCAAAGAAAATTGCCATTGTTAAGTGTAGTGCCCATAGGAAAGTAGTTGATAAGGTTGGAGAAGGAAATGCGTTAGCGGATCGAGTAGCACGGGAGACTGCGATGCAGCCCGGTACTACTGCCATGTATGTAGTGAAGTCACAGGTGGAGAGATGGCATGATGCGAAGGAGCAAGTGCGAGAAATACAAAAGACCGCTTCTGACAAAGAGCGGGAACAATGGGCTAGCGAAGGAGAACTGGATGACGAGGGTTGCTGGAGAAATAAGCAGATGGATAGATGGAAGTTACCCACGGCTTTCGTACAACCTATGGTTCAAATGGCACATGGGCTAGCACATGTTGGAGCTTCCGCAATTGTGAAATTGCTTACCCAAGTCTGGGAGCATCCAGAGATTGCTAGCACGGCAAAGAGGGTGGTGCAGACCTGTATGATCTGTCTGAAGTATAACCCAGGGAAAGGTACGCGAACTCCAGCAGGAGGATTTGCGACACCCACTGCACCTTTTGAGGTTCTGCAGATGGATTACATCCAGCTTGAGCGCTGTAACAATTTGAAGTATGTTCTAGTAGTGGTTTGCGCCTTCAGTAAATGGGTTGAGGCGTACCCTGCGAAAGACAATACTGCAATGACTACAGCGAAGCTATTGCTGAAAGAGTTTTTCCCCCGATACGGCGTCTGTAGACTTCTGTGGAGTGATAATGGCCCTCACTTTGTAGCAGATGTTATAAAGTATGTCTTGAAGGGCCTAGGCATCACCCAGAAGTTCCACGCCGTGTTCCACCCTCAGTCTGCAGGACTAGTTGAGAAGTATAATGGTACACTGAAGCTTAAGATCGCCAAAATTCAAGCTTCGACATCTTTGACTTGGCCAGACGCCTTGCCACTGGCGTTATTGTCAATTAGGTCGGTGCCACACTCTCGAACCGGCCTTACACCCTATGAGATTGTATTTGGACGCCCAATGAATATTTGGGGTCCACCAAGGCCTAAGGCTGTGTATGATGTACCTTGTGTGATGATGAGTGATTATCTGGCACAGTTAACGGATAACTTGGTTTTTATTCATCAACAGGTCCGAGAGGCGCTCCCTGATCGGTCTACCGGCGAAGGACATGGTCTCCGGCCTGGGGATCATGTCATGCTGAAGGTCTTCGACAGAACGAATAGTTTGGAGCCGAGATGGGTCGGACCTGAGCAAGTTCTTCTTGCAACGAGGACGGCAGTGCGAGTCTCGAACAGGAAGAATTGGATCCATTCCTTGCACTGTCGAAAGGTACCGCCCGGATTGGTGGAGTCTGCCGTGCTGACCGATCAACGAGACATCCTAGCAGCAGAGACAGGCCGTGCTGCAGAGCCAAACGACACTGAGGAGCTCTTTCCGGACCATACGACTTCTGGGGGAAGGCGATATCATCTGCGACCAAGGAAGTGAGGTTTCCAGTACCGGGACATACTGTCAGAACGGCCCTTGGGTTAGTGAAACGGAGAGCCAATGAGGCAAGGGGGGGGGATCAGCCCTGCATTAGTGTAGCGACACCCGTCTTGGCCCGCTGGTGAAGAAATCAACCGCTGCCCAAGGGGAAGAGTTCTGACAGACTTTTAGTTTCAGGAAGATATCAGGGTATTGTTTCCTTTGACATGGAGAAGAAGAGAATTCTTTGTGCGTTGGGGTTCATGCTAACAGTAGCCATCGTTGGTATAACCACATGGTTTGTGGAGGAGGCAACTCCTGCCCGGGAGACACTTGTATTGACGACTCCAGTGCCTGCGGAGCACTACTTTTATACATTGCCATACCAAGAGTTGAAGCATCGGCAATCCTATTTGAATAACACTTTCATTCAGATGCTGCATCACACCCACGTTGCTACAAACGCTACGAACTGTTGGATATGTGGGATGATGCCAGCCCATCAGAAGAAAGGAGGTACGCCATTCATACCACTTCCTTTCTCTCACAATGGCTCTTGTAGAGCATGGTACACTCTGTTGTTTGCCACTCGAAAACCGACAGTGGGACGATTGCTTTTCAGACTTAATAAAGAATGCCATCAGGACAAGAATGGATATCCACAAGCGAATGGGACAATTTGGGAATGGGAAGAATACCGACCGGACAATGAATCCATCCCCTATATCTTCACGAACACCAGAGACACTGTGGGGAAGGATAAATTTGTAATCCAAGTAGCACAAGCCCAAGCGGACCTGTGTGTCCAGAGTGTGGGTTTTATCCCTGTTGGTGTCAGTGATTGTATAACTGTGTTAAACATTGATGGGTTAAATAACAGCACCTTCCTAGCATCCCATAATACCTACTTTGTATGTGGAAATAAAGGTTATTACCGTTTGCCGGCTGGGTGGTCTGGGGTATGCTATGTATCATTCCTATTACCTCCTGTATTTTTAGCACCCGCGTCATATCATAAGGATTTAAAACTATTGAATAATGTGACTGTAAACAGATATAAACGTACTCTATCAATTGACGAGGTGGATCAAACAGATACCAGTTTGCAACAGTATATTGATTTTAATTTAGGATTGTTCTTCTTTGTTGGAGCCGCTTTGAATAGTAGGAAGATCCGAAGATTAACAAGAGTGGTAGAAGCTGTGACTAATCAGACTGCTGCTGCTCTTGGGAATCTTACGGAAGAATTACAGATTACCAGAATTGTTGCATTGCAGAACCGTATGGTATTGGATGTAATGCTAGCTGATCGAGGAGGAGCCTGTAAAATTATTGGAAGTAGCTGCTGTGTGTTCATTCCTGATCATACGCCATCCGTTTATAACGCCATTAATAAGCTGCATAAAATAGCAGCTGAAATCCACACGGAAAACGGCACTTGGTCCTTTTCTGGATGGTTTTGGGCGTTGGTTACTGCCTGGGGATGGAAGGTCTTAACTGGTCTCTGCATTATTATAGCAATTCTGTTCTTTCTCTGTATGTGTATTCAATGTGGACCATTGTGCTGTTCCGTATGCATTTCATTCTGCATTCCAGATAAGAAAGATGTTGCCGATGTTGCCCGCCAGAAGGGTTTAGCTAAAGAGGTTAAAGGAATGATGATAATTGACATATACGATGATTATTCTTGGAAGCCAGATGTCTTCAGTAAATGCTGAAAGGGTCGTCTGTTGTAAATTAAGGCAGAATGTGATTAAGCATTTACTGAAAACATTAGTGTTTCCCTTTTATCGTGTTTTCCTCATTATGTTGGCCGAAGTCCGGACTCCATTTTGTATTGACATGCTGCCATGTGTTCACCACGAGGAGAGTCCGACTTCTGTGTTAGTTGCTCTTGTAATCTGCCTAGCAACAGGTTATAAATAGCTCTTCCTTGTCCGTCTGGCGCATGCCCAGACTTGACCACATCTGTTATAATTAGCTTTGCTTGACCATGTGTTTTCGCGGGCCCAAGGAGTGTGTTAGCTCCGCCCATGTATTGATTCGGTATCGAGAATGACCCTAAATGGTAATGTTCTTCCACTCTGTGGTATCCACCCACTCATGAGCCCCTTTTATGTGTATAAAAGGGGACTGTGTATGCAAGTTCTTTGTGCTACTCCTTGCAATACTGAAGAGTGTTGTGTGGATTGTAGGACCACCCTTAAGGGTTAATAAACGTTGTTTTTGTACTTTGCAGTTTCCGTGCCAACTTCCTTATAGATTTCGTTACAGAAGAGCGAACCCTTGTCTCTTGCGGGCCTAGCTGGGGCTTGTATTCATCACTCCCACCCCCTGCGATGAGATCCATCTTGGCGAAAAGGATGTGGGGTTCATGAAAACATCCAGAGCACAGGGAAGTGCAGCAGCACTTAGATGTTTCCAGGGAGCAAATGTACTTTGGACATGGCGCACTACTCTGGCTTTCTACAGCCCGTTGGAGTGGAAAAGAGTAAACTTTTCCTCGTTTCATTATGGCTGATGCAGCATCTCCCGTGGGTACACAAGGACAGGGGATGGACACCAGTGGTGAGGCATCAAGCACAACAGCTGCACACGAGCACAGTTACACAGATGTAACCAGCGCCTCGGAGGGGGACAGGAGTCTGCTTGAGGAATCACAGCTAGAGATGTAAACCTCAACGTCATCTGACGCCAGTGGTGACGCATCCATTTTGGCGGGCACAGGGAACGGGGACTCTGCCTCCTCTTCCACCACACAGCGTCCAGTGCTCATGCTCCCAGTTACTTCCACTGTTGCTGCCCGTGTTCGCACCAGTAAGAAGCGAAGAGTGTCCTTCACCCCAGGCATTACTGCCCTTGCCCATGTCCCCCCTGCTGCCATCAGTGCTGAGTCTGTGGACCTTTTGCGCCAGCTGTGTGGGGGCCAGACAGCTTTCCTCAATGCCTTCCTAGACCATGTCAAAAAATTGGCACAGGTGGTTGCTTTAATGGAGGGCATACATTCAAATGTGGGTGGGCTACACCGAACTGTCTAGTCTTTGTCCTCCGCAGTGATGGCAGCCATTCAACTGGCACAATCTCGGAGTCCAGCTCCAGTCCCTTTGTCCACCCCCCTGCCAGTGGCCACATCTGACGATAGTGACCACACACCACGGACATAGATACAGTACACACAGCACACAGCAGCAGCAGACCAAGCTGTCCAGGGCGCAGACCCCCATACCCACAGACAACTAAAGCCACCCCAGAGCGCAAAGACAAAAGCCCATCAGGCGACTGCAAGGGCCACAAAGCCAAGAAGCAGGCCTCAGGGTCACATGCATCAGAGGCATCCACAGCCAAGGACTCTCCTGTCCCAAAAGCGTCTCGCAAAGACAAGCAGACAGTTTTCGTGCCCACTGAGAAGGTGGTGCCTGCTAAGAGTACACATAAGAAGAGCTCCAAGGCAGATTCACCCACAACCTCAACTCCCATCCAAAGTTCTGTGAAGCAGGGAAAGGAGGGCACTGTAGGGGGTACACCTGGTAAACATGGGATGGAGGGTCAAAGGCAAGGCCAGGCCAAGCATACCGCTGGATCCAGCATGTCACCAGAGGGAAGGCCACCGGCTGCACCTGATGCAGCTTTGGTGGTGAGTGTGCCTGTAGTGCCCGCACCACTTACCACTCCTACCAAGACAATCATTCCCCAAGAAGTGGAAAGGCACCCCTCCACCATCTCCCACCTACACTGTGTCCCACGGCAGCATGACTCCACCTCCACTTGCCACTACACCACCTGGTCCAAGCAGCCCTCCGGCTTCCCAAGCCACTGATGCCTCTACGTCAGCTGGGCCTCTCTCTCCCCGGTCCAGTCCTCCAACTGTCCCTGACACACAGCCACCTCCCAGTCTGACTGACAGCCAAGTCTGAGTGATAGGCACCCTCACACACCTGTCTTGCCCACAGCGGTGCCTGTACTACCCATTGTAACCCCCATGACTGTGTTGCTGACCATGGCAGGGTCCAGTCACACACATTCCCTGTGCAGCTTCTCATGGACTCACTCTGCACCTTGGACTGGCCACTGGCCTTGTTGTTCAATGCTGTTTGCCCCTTGCCTGTGCAGCTTCTCATGTAACTACTCTGCACTTTCTGCTGGCCACTGGCCTTGTTGTTCACTGCTGTTTGCCGCTTGCCTGTGCAGCTTCTCATGTAACTACTCTGCACCTTGGAATGGCCACTGGCCTTGTTGTTCACTGCTGTTTGCCCCTTGCCTGTGCAGCTTCTCATGGACTCACTCTGCACCTTGGACTGGCCAATGGCCTTGTTGTTCACTGCTGTTTGCCCCTTGCCTGTGCAGCTATTCATGGACTCACTCTGCACCTTGGACTGGCCAATGGCCTTGTTGTTCACTGCTGTTTGCCCCTTGCCTGTGCAGCTTCTCATGGACTTACTCTGCACATTGGACTGGCCACTGGCCTTGTTGTTCACTGCTGTTTGCCCCTTGCCTGTGCAGCTTCTCATGAACTTACTCTGCACATTGGACTGGCCACTGGCCTTGTTGTTCCCTGCTGTTTGCCACTTTCCTGTGCAGAATCTCATGTAACTACTCTGCACCTTGGAATGGCCACTGGCCTTGTTGTTCACTGATGTTTGCCACTTGCCTGTGCAGGATCTCATGTAACTACTCTGAACTTTGTTCTGGCCACTGGCCTTGTTGTTCACTGATGTTTGCCCCTTGCCTGTGCAGCTTCTCATGAACTTACTCTGCACCTTGGACTGGCCACTGGCCTTGCTCTTGTCTAATATTGGTGCCGACCTGTGCAATATGTGAATAAAGACAGCTGCTCCTGTTGTCTGGTTTGCCAGGGTTACTGATTAAGATATTTTCTGTGTGGGTATGGTTTACTGTGACACATGCTCTGTATGCCACTTCAACATTCCCAATGGCTTGTCTCACTTTTTCTAGTTTTTACAGGGGTGACAAGGACTTCAGTTCTTCCTGACTCTGATGCTTGTGGGTGCAATGATGGTGGTTTTAGATGAAATACGGTTATCATTATCATTCTTTCTTCATGTTCGCTATATTGTACACGTCAGGTTTGGAGGCACTGCCAGCACAGAGTGGGATTCTATCCACAGGACTTCAGGCAGGCTGGCCAGGGTCATCATGTATGTGTTATCTTACTTTATGTGTGCTCAGCAGTGTTGGTGTATGGTCATCTTGTGATGGGCAGTCATCCTAGTCACCTGGGTTACTTTCAGTGTGTGCACTTGGATGGTCAAGAAGTGTGCAGTGTGAAAGGGGTGACTTCTCGGGCGTGTTGATGTGTGTGTGCCCCTGCAATGCCAACTACACACATGTGTCACCCAGGAGTAGAGTGCCTGTTTGTCTGATTGTTCAGTCCTGTGATTGTGATTGTGTGCACATGTGTGAGTTGTATGTTGTGCAGTGTGTTGGTGTGTCCTTGCAGTTCTGGCTGACTCCTACTTGTTGTTTTTGGCAAATGTTAGTATGCAGAGTGTGTGACTGGCAAGTCAGTGTTGTGTTTTGTTGATCAGCCATGTGTCTTGATACTGTTTGTGGTTACTGCGCAGACCTGCTCAGCCACACTGACATTGTGGGTGTGTTTTCTCATGCATTGCTGTCACATGGGACTTTATTGCTTCTAGTATGGCATGTTGTTTGGGGTGTCATACCATCCCCTATCTGTGCTTCAGATGCCTTCCCATTGTGAGTCTGCACTCCATCTATTTGTGTATGGCACACTCCTGCCATGTTCACTACTGACGTACACAACACTTCACTTTCATGTCAGCTGTCCCCTTGGGTTGCCTGTGTGTGTGCTTCCCCATCACTTCATTTGTAACACTGTGCTTTGAGGTGCAGATCTGTACACAGGAGCAATGTGCCACTCAGGACATTTTCCCAATTGGTTATATGTTATTTTCTTGTACTGTTTTGAAGTCATGGTTGCTCATATGCAGTTCAACTGTTTGTGCTGCACAGCCCTCTGGTCAAGTTGTTTCCTTTTTGGGGTCCCAGACTTGTGCATCTGTGGGTGTTGGGTTGGCTGTATGTGTGTTTGCTGAGGTACTGCTTCACTTCCTGAGTCTGATGTTGTCTGTGTGCTTTTTTGAGTGTTGTAGTGGGTGTTCATGGTGTGTCACTCATATCTGTGTGAAACTGGAATGTTTGGTGTGCACACACCGCTTGTTGTGCATGCAGTGCTGTGAGTGTATGTTGCCTTGTCCTTGCCCTGTGTGCATCCCCTGATGTCCTGCTGTGTTTGCAATGTGATTTATTGACATGTGCATCTGTTGTGTGTTTGATGTGGCTGTGTGCAGTGTTTGGACTATGTTATCTCTTGCAGATGACAGATGCTCTGTGTCTGATGTTCTATTTGCATGTCAGTATGCATGTTTTGTTGGTGTGGTGTGTTTCATTCAGATGTGTGTTGCCAGTGTGGTGTGCCTTACTTGTGTGTCTGTCACATGAATGTAGGACTATTCTAGTTCCTGTGGTTGTGTTAGGTGCGTCCTTGGTGTTTTCTCCTCTCATATTTGAGCTGTCTCTTGTCATTCTTGTGTAGGCATGTGGTACACTATGACACCATGTTGACTTGATGGGTGGTATGGTATGTCTGCCTGTGTGTCATTGTAGGCCCATTTCTCCCAGTTTGTGTCCATGATTGTTTTGTGATGGTGCACTTCTTATCTGTGTTGTGGTATGTTGTCTGTGCATTGTTCCTGACTGATGAGGTTGTGTACTCCTTTTCTGTCTGTGCTCCCATTGCCTTTCCACAGTTTTGCTACACAGGTCATATTTGGTCTTGTTGTGGTTCTGTGTGTGTTTTGTTGAGTTATGTGTTTGGCGGTTGTTTTTCTGCAAACATTGGTTCAGGCATCCCTGTGCGGGTGTGATGTTTGTGGATACCCCCCAGGGAGTGTGATTGTTTGTCAGTGTATTGACTCGACATTATTGGCACCCTTCTGTGTGTTTTACACTGGTGTTGTGTGCTGCAGGTGTGATGGGGGTATGTGTGAAGATTTGTACTTGTGTTTGACAGTCATGGAGTGTTGCAATGGGCCCTGTGTGTTGTGCTGCTAACATACTCCTGTCAAGTAGTTGGATACAGATGTGTGGCTGTTTACTGTTTGACTTCATACCCGTCCTTTCATCCCTGTGCCTATACATGGGTTGCCTTGCTGTCTCCCTGAGTTGTTGCACTGAGGTGACTGTGGTTTGACTTCACTCACTGTGCCAGCCATGTGGGATTTGATGGGCTGAGGGTGTTGTTATATGTTCCTTCTCTTGCATCTGATGTACACATGCTTGGTGGTTAGCTCCTTGGCCTTCCATTTGTGTGCACCTCACTTTAGCTTTCCTATTTGTTGTCCTACATTGCTGCTGGCATGTGGTCTGTGTATGTGGCTGTGTGTCAGTGAGGGGCATGTCTGTGTGACTTGGCAGGCTGTGTGTCCAGTTGAGTAATTGTTCATTGTCTGTGTGTGTGTTCATTTTTTGCTTGAACTCAGTTTTCTTGCCATGAGTGTGGTGTTGTTGTGGTGTGTGGGTTGCCCTGGGCCTGTGCTTCTGTGCTGTGTGCTCCTCTGCAGCCACACCTGCTGAGGTTGTCCCCCTAGTTGTTTGGTGTGTGGTGCAGGGTGTGGGTTCAACTGGCTGGTTATTGTACATGGGGGAGAACAGGAGGGGCACATGGCATGTCCCTTCATGTTGGGGGGGGCTAGTGTGTGGAAGGTGGAGGTGTGGCCCTGTGATCTTTGTGCACTGCCCATGCCTGGCGCTGGCCCTGCCTTCTGCACTGTGCGCATGTTTTCCCGCGCCTGCACCGCTGCGGTGACGTGACCGGGACATTACTTCAAGATTGAGGAAGATGGGTGACCTGGCTGCGGAGGGGTGATTTGGTGACAGGTAGGACATGTCTGGGTACACTTGTGGATGTGTTCCTGTCCTCACCAGGGTGTCTGGTGTGGACAGGAACCCTGTATCAGCCCATGAGTTGTGTGCTGTGGTTGTGTGCGGAATTGTGTGTTTGCGTACCTGCGGCATCGTCTGCGACGTTCCATGACTTGCTGGTAATGTATCAGGTATAGCACCGGGAAGATGTGTAGAGCTGGATCCATTGCGGTCAGGACCGGGTGGAAGGGACCTGGACTCTGGTTTCGCGCTCCGCTGTCGCGCTTCCGCCGTCTCTGGTTGGGCGGTTTCTCTGTTGCGGTGCGACTGGCTGTTTGGGGCATCCTGATTTGTACAGTGGATGGGACGTCATTTCGCATGGCGGTGAGCCTCCATTGGCTCCCACCGCCGCGGTGGCGGGCGCACTGTGATGGCGGTTCGCGTCGCACCACGGCGGACGAGAAATGGGCTATGTTTGGCCATACTAATATGGTGGCCGTGAGGACCGCTGCTGGCGTGCAGAAAAAAGCATTTTCTGTCACCGCCAGCACCGCGGTGGTGCCTCCGCCCGCCATACTAATAGACCCCTTAGTCTTTTATGTCAGAAAATACCAATATGTGTAGAAAAGGTCGTAAAATACCTGCAATTCTTCTCGAGTTCCAACTGATGATATCCTTTGTTCAAACCAAGGTGAGAGAAGACCTTTGCATCATTCAATTGTGCGATCATGTCGGCAATGTGTGGACCTGAATGTCATTACCTTTCAATTGTCTTGTTAGCTTGACGCATATTAACACAGATGCATACAGCTCTTTCAATGTCCTTGTTGGGCACTATCACTATGGAAGGAACTCATGGCATTGGACCCAAAGAACGCTCAATTATATCATGTTTGAGTAAGGATTCAACTCTTTCTCAACAGCTTCTTGTAAATGATATGCAATTTGTCTGCGTCTTTGAGCAACAGGACCTACGTCCTCATTAATATGCAACTGTACTTTCAGAGTTAAGTTATCCTAAACCATGAAACAACAACAATGTTTCAATGACTTTAGTGCTTTTTCTTGTTGACTTTTCTTTGACTTGCATTTTTCTTCACATGCGGCCATTCCCACATGTGCATGTTATTTGAGGTATCCATTGACATTGCACAACCATCATCTTCACTTTCACTTGATATTGATACTGAAGAACTTTTTTGATGAAGATTTAGATGACCAATTAATTTGTTTGGTGTTGATTTGATTCAGTTGGCGTTCTGCTTGGCCTTGTGGTTTTGTGTAGAACAGCTCCTCTGGAACGTTCATGTGGCCAATTTGTCTTCTGTCCATGACACACTTGCTTTTTCCTTTGCCTTGCAAACCGTTACAAAATGGTTCTCATTCCCACAGACTTTGCATATTTGTCCAATGGCAGGACATTTACCTTTGTGTGGAAACAGAAAGCCACACATGAAGGAGAACTTCTTTTTCCTTGGTGGCATCACTTTAGTGGCCCTCAACCTTGTGCTTTGGCTTACTTTTCATGTTCATAACTGACTCACTCTGGGCACTCCATGTCAGCAGCTTGTGGATCAGCAGGCTCTTCAACTCTGGCACCCATGAGAACTTGCTCCAGGCTAAGGGGCATATTTACAAGACCCTATCGCCACCACAGCGTCACTTTTCTCGACGTTGTGGTGGCAATAGGGGTTTTGCCTTATTCACAAGGCAACGTTAATCTAATTAACATGGCTTAACCCGATCTTATGAATAAGGCACCCCTTCATGCTATACTTAGCATGAAAGGGGCGGGGAATGGGTATAGTGGTGGATGTTCCAACGCAACACCCATTGATTTTGATGCTGCCCCATATTTACAATGGTGACCTATATATTGGGCAGCGCCAAAATCAAGACCAGGGAAAACCTGGTCTTACCGTGTGCGACAAGGATAAATGTTTAATTTCTCCTCGTTTTCGCTGTTTCCATGTGTGCTGCATTGTGCAGCACACATGGAAACAGCAACATGCCATTGATTGTTTATGTGCAGAAAATCGTCCCTTCCTGCACATAAACAATCAGGATAAAAGAATGATGTTGTGCAACTTCTATGTGTGCTGCATTAAGCAGCACACATAGAAGTTTGAAAAGACTATTTCAGATTGTTTATGTGCAGGAATGGACGCCTTCCTGCACATAAACAATTTTTACCCTGAACACAGACACCCTTGCACTATGATGCAAGACGGCCTGCGTTGACGCTAGGCAGCTAAATAAGTGCCCACGCAGTGGGAAGCACAAGGCTAAGCCATGTTCCTGTAAATATGGTGCACCACTGCATTTCAGAAGTGGCGGAGGGTGGCGTTAAGCCAAGGAGGCTAACTCTGCGCTCCGCTACTTCCTTGTAGATATGCCCCTAAGAGTCTCGCTTCGCATTGATCGTCTGAATGAATCTGACTGGCAGCCCTCAGTAACTCTGAGGCGTATAGCTTCCTCATCATTGAATTCATTGAACTTATAGTGTTTGATGAGTGTATCCCGTCTCTCAACAAATTCATCATTTGTTTCACCAGCTTTCTGTTCTTCTTGAGTGAAAATGTAACTTTCGTAATCAACATTTGGCATTGGGAACTGTCCTGAACTGGATCCGCTCCTTCCTCTCCAGCAGAACTCAAAGAATAAGACTCCCGCCCTTCCTCTCTGAACCCACAGAGATCAATTGTGGAGTACCCCAAGGATCCTCCCTCAGTCGCACGCTCTTCAATATCTACATGGTCCCCTCACATTCATCATCAGAAAACATGGACTCAGCATAGTATGCTACGCTGATGACACCCAGCTCACCAGCTCATCCTCTCCCTCACCAAGGAACCCAACATCCCGAGGCCCAGTTCCCAGGAAGGGATGAAGGACGTCGCATCCTAGATGAGCAACAGCTGCATGAAGCTCATCTCAGAAAAAATCGAAGTCCTCATCCTCGGATCCACCCCCACCATGTGGGACGACACCTTGTGGCACCCCCACCCTCGGAAACCCTCCCACCCCCATGGACCATGCCCGCAACCTCTGCCTCATACTCGACTTCTCTCTCACCAGGAACCGACAGATCAACGCCGTATCCTACACTTGCTTCAGGACCCTCCGCATACTCCGCAAGACCTTCAAATGGATAACGCCCCGAATCCAGGAAGACCGTCACCCACGCATTCATCACCAACAGACTAGACTACAGGAACGCCCTCTGAGCCGGAGTCAACAAATCTCTCCTTTACAAACTCCAGACCGTCCAGAACTGCGCAGCCAGACTCTTCTTCCTCAGCATCCCATGACACGAACGCATCACCCAACACCTACAAGACCTCCACTGGCTTCCCGTCGTAAAAAGAGTGACCTTCAAGCTGCTCACACACACTTACAAAGCCCTCCACAATACCGGACCCACATACCTCAATGAAAGAATCTCCTTCTATGCCCCCAAGAGAAACCTCCGCTCCACTGACTTAGCCTGACTGAAATTCCCCGCATCTGCAAAGCCAAATCGGGAGGCAGATCCTTCTCCTACCTCGCAGCCAAGACCTGGAAAGAACACTCCCTCAGCATCAGATGAAGCCCTACACTGCAAACCTTCAGAAAAGACCTCAAGACCTGGCTCTACAGATGACATCACAGCTGCACAAACCCCCTCTCCCCCCAGCACCTTGAGACCCTCATGGGTGAGTAGTGCGATCTGCAAAGCCTGATTGATTGATTGATTGAATTTGAGATTCAAGGATTCTTTGATTTGATGGTATGTAACTTTGTCAGCTTGCTGCGTTTTCTTTATGACTTCTTTTATACCTTCACCAGCAAGACTCTTAAGGTACTTGATAATCTTCTTGTTATCTGTTACTTCCAGTGCATGAATGAAATCATCAAATGTTGCTAACCGGGCAGTCCATCTGTCGTACATGTTTTGCTTCTTGGCAGTAATGAATGGTGGTGGTGGTTTCCAGAACACAGAAGAATCAAACTTTGTACTGTTGCCTGCCACTGATGCCAGAATGATATGCTGTTCAGGTTGCATTTGACCTTCAGCAACTTCTGGCCTGGTGTCACCTCTGTGAGCAACAGCACGCTGACTGGTGCTTGGCTTCTTGCGGCCAAATGGAGGTCAGTGGACACCTTTTTCTTCCTTTGGGGTTAGTACTGGCTTGTTTCTTGCACAGGGTCTTCACCACCCTCACCTCTTTGCATTGTACCTGGATTCTCCACGTATATCTGCGTCTAACCACAGCCTTTTCTTGCACCTGGCTGTTGCCGCTCATGTATTCTGTGCCTGGTTATCACTGCCTCAAAGTGCTTCTGATCGCAGCATTGTTTTGCAATTTACTGTCACTCTTTGTTTCTCTTTCAAAAAATGGCTGCATCCGCCTTTAGTGTTACATCTCCGTCTGATGTATAGCTCTACGTGGCACAGTGGCCAAGTGCCTCTTTTTACAGTCTTGCCAACAGGTTCCTGGCCAACGATGACGAGACTTCTCAGTGAAGCTTTCATTATCGTTACTTCCCTCCCACAAGTTGGAATGGGGCTTCGACTCCACATACGGCACATGTCGATTCTCCACTTCAATAAAGGCACACTTGGCCTGCACAAGCAGTTTGCTGGACCACGGCAAACTTTCTGGGAGAGCACTGTCAATCTTTGGGTCAGGAAATCTCTATCTCGCTGCCAGTTCTAACATCTTACCCAGCCTGGGTACCCACCACTGACTACACCACACATGAAGCTTGGTAACACACATCTTTATTCTGCGTGTAACCGCGAATTCAGCGTTCTAAACCTGCATTCACTTCACAAGCTAACGGGAGCTCGCCGCTGTGTTCTCACACTGCACACGGCCCCCGTGGGTCCCCTGTGTCAGTACCTTGGGAGGTTCCTTGGGGTCCCAGCGATTCTACAGGCTCTAGGCCTTGTGTCTAGTTAAGTCGTGGTTCTTGTACCACTTTTTTAGTATATGGTTTGGTCCGCCCCTAGGGCCTAACGTGTATTGTGCTACTGTAATATTTTGAAGTGTAACTTATGTGCTTTTGCCTCTAGCCTCATAAAGAGACTAGAGGGATGTATTTAGTAATAAATACATATATTTTATATATATATCTGCTGTGGTCTCCTTTCATTTAGCCACTCAAGAGATTATAGACTGGTAAAACAAGCTGCTTTACATTCCTTCAAGACTTAGCCCGAAGGCTGCTCTCCATAGCTACCACTAGGATAGCTTTCAATAAAGGTTGTCTTTAACCTATCATCAATAAGGGGTTGTTTGGACTGGTGCAAGGTGCACACTATAACTAGTGGACAGCATATAGCAGGCCAACTTCTCAGTCAGGAAGAGTGCATTAGAGAGCGAGAGAGAGGTGTGAAAGAGAGAGAGAGAGAGGGGGATGAGAGGGAGAGGCACCGGAGGGCGAGAGGTGAACCAGTGCACAGCTCTTGGAGGTACAGGAAGGTAACATGTGTGAGAAGGCAATATAGAGAGAAGACGGAGTATGATGGAAGGATGAATTGTGAGATGAGAGGTGGGAGGGTGAGGGAAAGATGAGAGGGGCAGTGAGAGTGGGTGTGTGGGGGAGAGATGGCAGGGTTGGTGGAAGGGGAATGTATGACATTACTATGCAAACATTTACAGCGCATGCTTTTACGATACAGTTGTACATCGCAGCATCCATTACAATGCATGATTTTACAACGCTTGCCATCACAACGTATTTTTAGAAACTACATTTACAAGGCATTCCATTACAACACATACCATTACAACGCATAATACTTTTAGGGCAACAGTAGGGTAAGGATTGGATAGTGTATCTGTACAAATTACTATTCCCACTCCAGTGAGTGCAACAGTAGGGTAAGTGTTGGATAGTGTAGGGGTAAAAAATACTATTCCCACTCTAGTGAGTGCAACAGTAGGGAACTTGTTGGATAGTGTAGGGGTAAAAATTACTATTCCCATGTTCCCCAAAACCCATACCCACCCTATAACGTAAAAAATCCCCATTACTTATCTTATAATGAGTTGCAATGGTCTGCTTTGTAATGGCATGCATTGTAGTGACATGCGTTGTAATGGCATGCTTTGTAGTGACATGCGTTGTAATGGCTGTGTTGTAATGGCATGTGATGTAAAGGCAGTTGCGTTGTAACAGCCACGTTGTAAAGGCAGTGCTTTGTAAGATTGCATTGTAAGGGATGTTTCCCATGGAAGGGCAATGTAGAGATGGGTTTTGGAATTGTGCGGTGTGCGATTGTGTGATGTGGAGTTGTGTAGTGGAAATATGAAGCATGGTGTGTTGTGGAATTATGTGGTGCAATTATGTAGAGTGATATTGTGTGTTATGGAGTTAATTATGTGGAATGTTTTTTGGGAGTGGCATGTTGTGGATTTGAATCATGTGGTGTGCTGCTAAATTTTGTGGTATTTTGTTGGAACCTATGGTGTGTATTGGAGGTGTAATGGGAAATTGTGTTGTGCAGGTAAAATATGTAGTTTGAGGTTGAATTACGTGGTGTGTATTGGAAATGTGTGAAGTTGAACTGTGGGGCATTGACTGAAATTATGCTTATTGGAATTGTGTGTTACGGTGTGTAGTGCATTTATGTGGTTTGCTGGTATGTGGCCTAGAGTGCATTTATATGGGGCATTTTTATCTTATAATGTGTACTTTGTAAATATGTGGAGTGTGCTATTATAGACTCCCAACCACGCTTTCCAGACATCCCTCTTTTCTAATGAATTTTTCCCTCTAACAGCCACACTTGTCCACTACACCCAGTAATAGTCCACATCTTCCCTTTTATTAATCAACTTTAATTAATCTAGCCCTATTCACAACAGTAAAGTAAAGGCGCGAGATCTCCAGAGCACAAACCTAACCTTCAGGCAGATGATCCTACTAGGAAAAGGAAGCACATATTCCTATCATTCTCGAACCTTGGGATCTGGAGTAATGTGCAACTCACTGTGGAGCTCTCCAGCGCTTCATTAGGGCTAGTAAGCACTATGTGCATACAATTTACAATAGAAGCACTCTGAATATTCACATAGCTAGTATCCTTAGTACTGCAATGTGTCAAAACGCTTGTCTGTAATACAAGTGGCAAATAAATAGATCTCCTCCAACAAGCTTTTCAAACCCTAAATATGCAATTTCCACAGGAAAATATGAGGGTCAAATCAGTGCCTTGTTCCAGGGGTGAGAGGTATCATAAGATAAAGGAGTTATGATTCAATTCAATTCATTCTTTGTTCGGATAAAAGGATATCCATAAAAGTACAAAATAAGATACCAGCACGAAAATTCATTAAAAACAACCGATACATACATAAATAAATGGTTAAAACAATAAACGCATGACTTAAAGCAGTAGGTACACAAAAACATATACATTGTGCAAGAGTGAACGCGGCAAGTTCATCATAGACTTATAATTTAGTGAGAACCAATAGCAAAGAAGTTCCTAAAATGAAGCGGCATGATGTGATAAGGATCAGATGGTATAACGAATAGCATAAAAGTAATATAAAAAGACACATTAGGTCAGAAATAATAACAGTGCGATTCATAAAATGTAGCAGCATGATATAATAAAGTGCAGACAATTTTACAGGTAACAGTGCAATAAAATGCTTACAATTACGTTAAGCGACCCACATGGGGGTAAAAAAAGTCCAAGAGTGCAATCAGAACTACGTATACAGTGCTCATCGAGGCGCGGGAGCGAACAGCCAGTTTCAGAAAAGTGCTAACACGAAGGGTTAGATTTTCCCCGTTAAGCCTGACAATATCCCTATAGGCCACCTTAAAATCAGTAATAGCCGAAGCCTTAAAAAAGGGAACCAGCAGCTGTTTGCTATATATTTGGTAGAAGTTACAGAAAAACAAAAAGTGTAACATGGATTAGCTACCACGATTTCCACAGGGACTGGGCATTTGCTCAAGATTGGTGTTAAAGCCTAAGGGGAAGCACAATAGGTATTTTAAAGTGCCTGCCCAGAGGCGAAAGATCAAGCTTCGTTCCCAACGGTTTCTCACTTTTAGGAGATAGCTAGCTGAAAGTTTTGTGGGGGGGCCATCAGCATCCACCATAGTTATATACCGGGCAACTGAAGATTTCAAAATTTCTTGCTTATATCTCAAGTCGCCGTAATACCCATACAAGGCCTTCCGAATAACCTTTTTATTAATGCGTGCCATATTGCTTGGGTTTGTAAAAATATGCGACAAATTTACAGTAGTCAGGCTAGCCTTGACGGCCGCCAACCATGGTATGTCACTGCCATTATCACATTTAAGGCAGTCAACTATGATTTCTCTAGTTAGCGTGGCTGCTGGGTTTTGCCATACTTTTATCCAAAAGATGGCTGGGCGGGTCCTGATGCAGTCCTCTATATAGGACAATTTTAACTCATGGTGGCAGACAAAGGATGAGGAACAGATTGGTGCCCCCAAAACTCTCTGAGAGAATCTGTTTTCTTCTACCTGTATGCAGTTGCAATTCACGTGGCCCTAAACTTCAGCTTCATATGTTGCGGTAGGTATACACTGAGTTTTATATATTTTCAGTAGGGATACCACTACCTCAGTTCTTCAGGGTTGGGGGAGGCACAAGATCGAATTGGCTGCCTTTAGAAATTTGCTCCGGCTATGTGCCAAAAGAGCAGCCCAAGAGACGTTATCTGAGAAAACCAAGCCCAAATATGGGAAAGTGCGTGTGCATAACAATTTTTCAGAGCTGGAGGTAATTACATTGACAGAGTGTTTTTTGGGGCCACAATTCATTAAAAACGATTTTTTTAAATTTGTGCAAAGGTCCAGTTTATTCATTAAATCAACAAAGCCCCCAACTTAAATGCGCAATGCATTAGGTGTGCGGCCCATTAGGACCGCATCATCCGCATATAATAAGGTGAGTAGTTTGTTGCCGTTGATCATCGGGACGTCCATAGTCAGTTTGGACAACTCATTATGCAGCTCATTAATATATAAAATAAAAAGCAGAGGGTCCAGCACGCATCCCTGCCTGACCCCTCTGCCAATGACGATGTTCCCTGAGACTGCCCCATCCCTACTAATCCTCACCTTTGCCCCTAGGTCCCTATGTAAATAAGCCAAAAGATGTACCAAGGCCTCGTCCAGCCCATATTTTAAAAGACATAACCATAGTCGTGATCTGTTTACAAAATCAAAGGCTGAGGTGAGGTCCATTAATGCTAGGTAGATGGGAGACTGCCGAGCTATCGTGTATTTACCAATGATCAAATTTTAATTGAGGCATTGCTCTACCGTTCCCAATTTGCTTCTGAAGCCTAACTGCCATTTATTTAAAATACTTTCATCCTCAGGCCAACTACTGATTTAGACTCGTGTAGCAACATGAAGGTCTGTATGGACCTCGTTCTGAGAAGAGGCTGGATATATTTTTGAAAAATGGGTTACCCAAGCTTTACTAGTTATATTACAGCTTAGGGGGGTTAGAGTCTGGCCCATAGATCTCATATTTTTAACTGCTGCCCAAAAGCCGTTTGTGTTGTTAAATCTTGCGGCACAGGCCAAGTTATCCCATTGTTCTTTCAGGATCTCCTCTTTCCTCTGCTTGACCACTTTGTTATATTGATTCCTCATTAGTCTAATAAGGTTTGCGGCCCTGGGTATGGCTGACAAAGCAGCGCGAAGCTCTCTATTTGCCCGTGAGCAAACACTATTAAACCACTTGGGATTGTGGTTATTATTAGACGCAGGTTTTGAGATCATTTGTTTTATGCCTGTGCATAAATCGGCGAAAGCAGCAACTGCCTCAGGGTTGGGGTCAGTAGGCGACAGACAGGTATCGACAAGTGATTGATAAGATGTTAAAATGTTCGAGAACACATTACTATTGTCGATGCCTTTCCAGATAATTCTTAGGTTGTCAGTTGAGGATGATAGGTTACAGGCCCCTGGTTCTACAATAAAATTATTTCTAAGGGCGATCCTAAGCATAACCGTGGTTGGGTTGTGGTCCCCAAACACAAAAGGTATGACCTCGGCTCTGACTACAATATCTACAAGCGTGGCTGATATAAAAACATAATCAATTATTGAAGCTCAAACGCGACCTCTGTAAGTAGGTATTGGGTCACTGTCATGATGGCTTATGGCTGCGATGTCCATCACATTTAATAGGTCATGGTTTGACAAATAGTCCAGTAATTTAGTCCCCCTTTTACACAGATTTACGTATGGTTCATGGACAGTGTCTGATTTATTTGCCCCAGAGATCTTAACATTAAAGTCGCCGCCCAGGCAAATTCCAGCTAAATTGTGATTCTCCGTTACAGTTTGTATGTCTGAAACAAAATTAAAAAGATTTGCAAAAATCATGTTAGGTACACTTAAGAAGTCATTAATATAAATGTTAATAAAACAGATAGAAGCCCCCTCTTGTGTATATCAGGGCTTGGAAGTTGGGACTATTTGTAGGGATAATTTTGACACTGTCACCAGATGAGATGTTAACCCAAATAGAAAGGCCGCTAGACGGTCGCCCGTGTTTGGGGGCAGGTGCACAAACATTAAAACATTGAAAACCCTCTAGATATAACTACCTTGTAGCCAACGTCTCCTGAAACATTAAAATGTCAAATTTATTTACCAGCTTGACCCAGTCCTCATTTTCTACTTTGGAGGCTAAGCCGGCAATGTTCCAGCTTATCACCTGCAGATGTTGGTCAAGAGGCCCAGAGACCTCTTTTACCAGGGGGACAGGTACTATTGTAATAGGGCCCGGTTCAGTGAGCATTGGTGTGGGAGGCAGTCAAGATAGAGTATCTAAACCAGAAAGGGAAGAAAACCTATATTGTGACAAGAATGGGGAGATGACAGGTATATTAGGGCTGACGTTGGGCTTGTAAAAATAGCCAAGAGGCAATGACCAGATGTCAGTGGGTGAGGAGCTATTATGCTCTCTTAACATTAATATTGATTTTACAAGGGCCGGTTGACGAAAGTTAATAACAACACAGTCTCCCTCTATGGTCTTGTCTGAGGGACCGACCCAGCCAACCCTATGCACCATCCAAATGTCATTGGTGTTAGACACCCTGAACCCTTTATGTTTAGCCAGCCAGTTGGTGCTCTCATTGCGTAATTGGTTCCACGACTCCGACTGATTTTTCCCTATAGGGGGCACCCCTGCTAAAACCAAGACATTGGGGCAGGCCTCAGGAGTTAGGCTTAGAACATCTTTTCTAGGATCAACGGGCCTGCAAACATTTTCCTGGTGGCAGGGGCAGTACTCTAGGGAATTATTAGCATTATTTGCGAGGGCTGTACTGGGTGCGTGGTCAGCTGGTTGGCTAGGTAAATCTAATGTGTTGGAATTACCTGGATTTGAAATGTGTTCCGAGCGAATAGGAAGCTCGGAAAAAATGCATTCTTTGACTTTGCAACAGGTATCACAAAAGCCAATTAGCGGAGGCTGTGTAACAGTTAAAGTTTGCTGTGGCATGCTGGAGACTGGTCCGCTCTGGGCCTGCTGTTTGTGTGACCCCCTTGTTGTGATGATGTCTTGGGTACGTTACAGTGTGAGCTAGGTTTATTAATTAGTGATTCTAGATGATCCAAGCGCTTCCAAAGTGTAGCAAAATTCTTATCGACATGTTCCTTAATGCGCTCAAACATGGTATCTACAATAATGTCAATTGCAGTGTCTCCCAATTTAAAATTATTATAAAGTGCTGGTGTGGATTCAGTCTGAGTCTGGGTATAATTGAATGATTAGACATATCAACAGGCATTAAAACAGCAGGGGCATTAACAGTTACTGTGTCAGCTGAAATCGCTGGACCTTGAATCCATCTACTTAAAGCGATACGCTGTGGTTTTAGACGTGGTGGTTGTTTCCTCTTTGGGCAGACAGGCTTGGTCGTTTTCCTTTTTCTTTTTGCCGCTGTGATTTCTGGGTTTGGGGAGACGTTCACATTAGCGCCAATATCCGTACAGCAAGTCGATGACAAAAGATCCACAGCCTCCCTGGGGCCCCCCCAATAACCATGTTACCCTCATCACCCGGTCTGTCTCCCAAGGCTGGCAAATGCATATTATGTTCGTTTGGCGAATTCTGCGTCAAGAGGGGGGCTGGTAGGATCGCTGTTCATGTTTGAGGAGGTGAGTTGAGGAGTTATTAATCCCAGGGACATACGCCTCTCAGTTAACTCAATTTCAGTACTGACAATGTTAACAACTCTCTCCAGCATACTGTCTATAGAGTCGGGGGCACGTGAACTGGGCATAGCAGACCGTTTAGCCATAACTAATGATATCCAAAGGAGCACGACTTGCTTCACTCACCACGCAGATGTCAAGAATGATGGAGGATGTCAGAGAGAAGGCCCAGCCCGGTCTCCTCCGGTCTCTGACGGGCGCAGACGGGCACGCCCTTGGCTCAGACACGCCCGCCCTTGGCTCAGACACGCCCGCGCGCGTCCCGCGCTGCTGGAGCCCTGGCCTCCTTTTCAGCTTCTCCCGGCACACCTGATGATGCAAGCGGTGTGCACGCCGCTTGGGCTGCTGGAGGCTGTAGTGCCCTCCCCTCGCAGCACCGGGATAACAGCTGTGGCAAACTGCGGCTGAAGCGGTGAAAACACGACCCCCTTCCTAGCGTCGAGGTCCTGCTCCACAGTGGCACGAGCACAAAGTGTCAGGCAAGTGTGTTTGAGCTCCCGCGCTGCGGGAGCCGTGGCCTCCTTTTGCGCTCCTCCCGGCACACCTGGTGATGCAAGCAGCGTGAGCGCCACTAGGGATGCTGGGGGATGTAGTGCCCTTCCATCGCGGCACCGGGATAACAGCTGAGGCAAACTACGGCTGAGCGGTGAAGCGGTGAAAACACGGCCCCCTTCTTAGCGTCAAGGTCCTGCTCTCCAGTGGCATAAGCATAAAGTGTCAGGCAAGGGTGCATGAGCTCCCGCGCTGCGGGAGCCCTAGCCTTCTTTTGAGCTCCTCCCGGCACACCTGATGATGCAAGTGGCGTGCGCGCCGCTAGGGCTACTGGGGGATGTAGTGCCCTCCCCTTGCGGCACCGGGATAACAGCTGAGGCAAACTGCGGCTGAGCCGTGAAGCAGTGAAAACATGGCCCCCTTCCTAGCGTCGAGGTCCTGCTCTCCAGTGGCACGAGCATAAAGTGTCAGGCAAGTGTGTTTGAGCTCCCGAGCTGCAGGAGCTCTGGCCTCCTTTTGAACTCCTCCCGGCACACCAGATGATGCAAGCGGTGTGCGCGCCACTTGGGCTGCTGGGGGATGTAGTGCCCTCCCCTCGCTGCACCGGGATAACAGCGGAGGCAAACAGCAGCCGAGCGGTGAAGCGGTGAAAGCGCGGCCCTCTTTCTAGCGTCGAGGTCCTGCTCTCCAGTGGCACGAGCACAAAGTGTCAGGCAAGTGTGTTTGAGCTCCCACGCTGCGGGAGCCCTGGCCTCCTTTTGCGCTCCTCCCAGCACACCTGATGATGCAAGCAGCGTGTGCGCCGCTAGGGCTACTGGGGGATGTAGTGCCCTCCCCTTGCGGCACCGGGATAACAGCTGAGGCAAACTGCGGCTGAGCGGTGAAGCGGTCAAAACATTGCCCCCTTCCTAGCGTTGAGGTCCTGCTCTCCAGTGGCACGAGCATAAAGTGTCAGGCAAGTGTGTTAGTGCTCCCGCGCTGCGGGAGACGTCGCCTCCTTTTGCGCTCCTCCCGGCACACCTGGTGATGCAAGCGGCGGGAGCGCCACTAGGGATGCTGGGGGATGTAGTGCCCTCCCCTCGCGGCACCGAGATAACAGCTGAAGCAAACTGCGGCTGAGCGGTGAAGCGGTGAAAACACGGCCCCCTTCTTAGCGTCAAGGTCCTGCTCTCCAGTGGCATAAGCACAAAGTGTCAGGCAAGGGTGCATGAGCTCCCGCGCTGCGGGAGCCCTGGCCTTCTTTTGAGCTCCTCCCGGCACACCTGATGATGCAAGTGGCGTGCGCGCCGCTAGGGCTACTGGGGGATGTAGTGCCCTCCCCTTGCGGCACCGGAATAACAGCTGAGGCAAACTGCGGCTGAGCCGTGAAGCAGTGAAAACATGGCCCCCTTCCTAGCGTCGAGGTCCTGCTCTCCAGTGGCACGAGCATAAAGTGTCAGGCAAGTGTGTTTGAGCTCCCGAGCTGCAGGAGCTCTGGCCTCCTTTTGAACTCCTCCCGGCACACCAGATGATGCAAGCGGTGTGCGCGCCACTTGGGCTGCTGGGGGATGTAGTGCCCTCCCCTCGCTGCACCGGGATAACAGCGGAGGCAAACAGCAGCCGAGCGGTGAAGCGGTGAAAGCGCGGCCCTCTTTCTAGCATCGAGGTCCTGCTCTCCAGTGGCACGAGCACAAAGTGTCAGGCAAGTGTGTTTGAGCTCCCACGCTGCGGGAGCCCTGGCCTCCTTTTGCGCTCCTCCCGGCACACCTGATGATGCAAGCAGCGTGTGCGCCGCTAGGGCTACTGGGGGATGTAGTGCCCTCCCCTTGCGGCACCGGGATAACAGCTGAGGCAAACTGCGGCTGAGCCGTGAAGCGGTCAAAACATTGCCCCCTTCCTAGCGTTGAGGTCCTGCTCTCCAGTGGCACGAGCATAAAGTGTCAGGCAAGTGTGTTAGTGCTCCCGCGCTGCGGGAGACGTGGCCTCCTTTTGCGCTCCTCCCGGCACACCTGGTGATGCAAGCGGCGGGAGCGCCACTAGGGATGCTGGGGGATGTAGTGCCCTCCCCTTGCGGCACCGAGATAACAGCTGAAGCAAACTGCGGCTGAGCGGTGAAGCGGTGAAAACACGGCCCCCTTCTTAGCGTCAAGGTCCTGCTCTCCAGTGGCATAAGCACAAAGTGTCAGGCAAGGGTGCATGAGCTCCCGCGCTGCGGGAGCCCTGGCCTTCTTTTGAGCTTCTCCCGGCACACCTGATGATGCAAGTGGCGTGCGCGCCGCTAGGGCTACTGGGGGATGTTGTGCCCTCCCCTTGCGGCACCGGGATAACAGCTGAGGCAAACAGCGGCCGAGCGGTGAAGCGGTGAAAGCGCGGCCCCCTTCCTAGCGTCGAGGTCCTGCTCTCCAGTGGCACGAGCACAAAGTGTCAGGCAAGTGTGTTTGAGCTACGATGTGATGTCAAAATAAAGAGCTGCACTTTCTAGGCCACAGGATCACCGCCTACAATGAAGATAACACTAGTTGTGAAATCAATTCAGGAAACAGTATCAGTGTAGAAATGTCCAGAAAACACTTGCAGCATGTTTAAAAGTGGTGCACTTGCAGCATGTTTAAAAGTGGTGCACTTGCAGCATGTTTAAAAGTGGTGCACTTGCAGCATGTTTAAAAGTGGTACACTTGCAGCATGTTTAAAAGTGTTGCACTTGCAGCATGTTTAAAAGTGTTGCACTTGCAGCATGTTTAAAAGTGGTGCACTTGCAGCATGTTTAAAAGTGGTGCACTTGCAGCATGTTTAAAAGTGGTACACTTGCAGCATGTTTAAAAGTGTTGCACTTGCAGCATGTTTAAAAGTGTTGCACTTGCAGCATGTTTAAAAGTGTTGCACCTGCAGCATGTTTAAAAGTGGTGCACCTGCAGCATGTTTAAAAGTGTTGCACCTGCAGCATGTTTAAAAGTGGTGCACTTGCAGCATGTTTAAAAGTGGTGCACCTGCAGCATGTTTAAAAGTGGTGCACGTGCAGCTTGTTTAAAAGTGGTGCACTTGCAGCATGTTTAAAAGTGTTGCACTTGCAGCATGTTTAAAAGTGTTGCACTTGCAGCATGTTTAAAAGTGTTGCACCTGCAGCATGTTTAAAAGTGTTTCACTTGCAGCATGTTTAAAAGTGGTGCACCTGCAGCATGTTTAAAAGTGGTGCACTTGCAGCATGTTTAAAAGTGTTGCACCTGCAGCTTTTTTAAAAGTGTTGCACCTGCAGCATGTTTAAAAGTGTTGCACCTGCAGCATGTTTAAAAGTGGTGCACCTGCAGCATGTTTAAAAGTGGTGCACTTGCAGCATGTTTAAAAGTGGTGCACTTGCAGCATGTTTAAAAGTGGTGCACTTGCAGCATGTTTAAAAGTGGTGCACTTGCAGCATGTTTAAAAGTGGTGCACTTGCAGCATGTTTAAAAGTGGTGCACCTGCAGCATGTTTAAAAGTGGTGCACTTGCAGCACGTTTAAAACGTATGCACCTGCTTCTCTTTGGCATGCCATCCAAAGTGTCATCCTTTACTTGAACACCAGCAACAACACATTGAAGTGTCCTGTTTATTGCGCCATTTCCAGGAGCAGCTGAACTGTAACTCAAGCCTGTTTTAAAACATTGGAAATATAAACAGGACGTGCTCGAGTGAGGCCCACGCAGCGGAATTATTGTCAGTTGAACAAAAAAAACGTACTCTAAGCAGCCCGGAAGATTCCTAAGTATTACAATTTTTCTGGATGCACCAAGATTCAAAATACTTAAAAATGAATCGGTATTCCGTAAACTCGAATTACTACGGTTTTGTGCTTCTCGCTTGATACTCAACTGTGGTGCTCTGCACCCCCGCCTCCTCCTCACTTACTTTAAACTCCTCTAAATCTCCTTACAATAAAGCAGTAGACACGCTCTTCGATTTAGTGCTCCAAATCGGGATAAATAAGCGTGCAGCCGGGTCAGGATAAGGGAAAGTGGCATCTCTGGGACTAAGACAACATGATTGACCGAGAGCGCGGCACAGATAGGGAGACGAATGGACAAAGAATGAGAGTCTCTAATCACTCCTCTGCCTGGTATCCTCACCCACAGCAGTCTCCGTTCTGCCGTGTTTTACGTAAGACACAGCGATGCCCTCTCATTGATGTCTCATATCAACTGAGAAGAGACTCCTGTGGAGCTGCGTACACGAACTAATATAAAACGAATCACTGACATAATTTCAACAGACACATGATCGACCTACATTTATTTGGACACAAAATTATCGATAGCAATAATATCGACACTATATACTTATTTAAAAATTTACTAAATTATCGAAACCAGAATATCGTTCATCAAAAATATCGACAGACAACTCTAAACAGAACAACAATATTACAGAGGACACCCTAAAACCATCCACCTGATAAATATTTGTGATAATTCTTATATACATTTAATCATAGAATTTTCACCATCAAAAGGACAGAAGGAGCACAATTTATAACATCCCAGAAAGGAAAAGTTTTATTATGTTACATGGGGTATGTCTACACCCAGGAGAAACAAACCGACCTAAAAGTCAATTGGAAATGTTCTAAATATTATTCCAATAAATGTTACAGTTGTGATACTACCAGAGAAACCACTGTAATGTACACCAGGGAACATAATCATCCCCCAAATATTACAGAAATTGAAGTTAGAGGTGCACTTGAAAACATCAAAGAGGCTAGCACAAGCTCACAAAGACCCACCAGCGCAATTCTAAAAGAACAGCTACCTAGAGTCCCCAAACAAGCAACTGGACAAATGCCATCCATAGCTTCATTAAAAAGAACCATAGCACGTAGATAAAGGGGTACAACAACTCCCACACCAACTCCTAAAACTTTTGATGAAGTAATAATACCCCCAGAACTGGCTATCACTTTCAATAAAGAACCTTTTATTCTCTATGATAATAAATGCAATGAAAAGAGAATAATAATGTTTGGTACAGCAAACAATTTAATACAATTTCAACAAGCTGAGATATGGATGATGGCTGAGACTGTCACAATATGTCCCAAACCATTCTTCCAACCCTATACTATCCATGGCCTACATCAAAATTGTAACATTCCCTTCATTTACGCCTTGCTGCCTAACAAACACAATGCAACCTATGTAGAAATGCTAAGTAAAATATAACAAGAGACAAATAATTATTTTCCTCAGAAAAAAATGATAGATTTTGAACAATCTATGATAAATGCTATACTCAAAACATACCCCATACCTCAATTCAAAGGTGTTATTACCATTTTAATCAATACCTATGGAGGCACCTACAAAAATCTACACTCAGTGCCCCATTAGGATGGCGGGCGGACTTTAGTCTGCCCGCCACCCTAGCAGAGCTGGGACCGGCCGCCAGGCGGTCCTACACCGGCAAATAGGATGCGACCACCACCCTGGCATTCGCATCCCGCATCTTTGACATTGCGGCGGGCGGTGCTGTAAGCAGCACCCGCTGCAATGCCAAAGAGGCATGTTGTGAATTGTTATGCACAACGTGACAGGCACCGCGCGGTGCCTGCCACCTTGTTCATGGCAATGAAGAGGGATACTAAGTGCAGCCGAACCGAGGGCCTGCAATGGGCCCTCATAGTAATTTCCCGCATTTCCCACATGCCTTTCCATGGCGGAGTCTCCGCCATGGAAAGGCATACCCGCCGTAACCATCATAATATGGATAGCGGTGCCTATTGTGGGCTTTTTCCACCCGGCCGGCAATCGTGACAATTGTCGACCGGCGGAAAAGCGACGGATGGACTTTCCGTCTGCCGCGGTACCCCCCGTCATGGTAATATGGCGGGGGGTAAATGTAGTTGCGGTGGCGGGTGGATCCCCACTGCCGGCCAGGCGGTGGCGATCCGCCCGCCATCATAATAGGCCCCTCAGTGTAGAGTATGCAACTAACACATCTTTTGCATACCAAATTAAATAACTAATTGCATTAGCCTATGTACCAGTAACAGATGTTGCTGAACATTACAACCTTCTACTAGAAAGCCCTCTCAATAAGGAAATATGGATCGATTCTCACCCGTTACCTAAAATATGTGATCTTTTTGCAAGTGTCAGAGGATCTAGATTTCTTTCAAAACTGGATCTGGCAAGTGCCTACCATCAAATCGAACTTGAACCTGAATCTTGTCCACTCACTGCATTTGTATCTCCCTTAGGCACTTTTCAGTACAAAAGCATGCCCTTTGGACTTGCCTCTGCGGCTTCGGTCTTTCAGCGTGTCATGCAAAATATGTTGGGAGGGATTACAGGTGTGCTTGTTTTCGAAGACGATGTATTGATACATTCAAAAGATACCTCAACTAATAATTCTCTTCTTGAAAGGGTTCTTATGATCTTCAGGGATCATGGTGTTGTTGTAAAACCCGAAAAATGCATGTTTTTCACTGAGGTAATTGAATACTTAGGTCATTTGATTTCAGGTGAAGGGATCAAACCAAGACAAGGTTTGCTTGAAGCAATCACTCAAGCTCCAACTCCCTGCGACAAAAGTGGTGTGAAATCTCTTCTTGGTTTATTGGAGTTTTATTCAAAGTTTATATCTAATTATGCTACTATTGTAAGACCCATCAGTTCCTTACTTTGCAAAGGCTCAGCATTTGAGTGGTCATCTCAATGCGAATCTGCTTTGCAGTTTGTAAAGTGTTCCCTTGCAAAGAGCAACGCTTTAAAACCCTATGATCCGGATTTAGCCTCCTGTGTCACGGTTGACGCAAGTCAAGTAGGATTAGGGGCTGTCCTCACCCAAGATAGTTCAAAAGGGGAGAACACAATTGCCTTTGCACAGAGGCGTAGCTAGAGCTTCTGGCGCCCGGGGCTAGTCCTCAGATTGGCGCCCATGATAGGTAATGGGGGGGTGCGGGGGATAAAGGACGGCAAGCAGCGGGGGTGGATTAGCAGGGTTTCAGACACTCCAGGGTGCTACCTAGTCTTTTGTCTCTGTTCAGTCCAAGAATTCCAGCTAACTGGGAGATTCCTTTTTTTTTTTTTTTTTTTTAAATATTTTTTATTGCCTTTTTTCCCCTTTTTTTACAGAGCATTGTCAACATAAGAATCAAAAGACTATATACAGAGTACTACATAAATTCGATTTAGGACCAAAACCAATTATACAATGAAAACTTTGACTGGATATACAATTATTCCTAGCAAATTTAGCATACACATGCTTAGACTAGAGAAAGAGAGAGAAAACAAAAAAAAGGGAAAAAAGAAGAAAAAGAAGAAAATAAACAAAAGAAAATACAACCAGTTATTTCTAATTTTCCTTCCACTTAATAATGGGGTCCCAAATTTGTAATCCTAGCTTTCTTCCCCTTTTGCCCTTCCTTGCGTATATCTCCTTCTTGAGATTATAAACCGAGAGCAATCTAGCCAACCATTGATAAAATGTAGGTGGGATTCGTTCCAACCAGGCTGAAGCAATACAAATTCGCAAAACAGCCATAGCCAGAAACATAAAGAAACATGCTGGGTCCTCTGTACCATCACTATCTATCCCCAACAAAATTATCGATGGGGTGAGGGTAACCTTGCTTCCCAGTAATCTCCCTAAAAATACTTCTATAGCTCTATGGAGCGGATATAGGTGTGGACAGGTAGCAAAGACATGTACTAAATCCGCCTCCAAACTATCACACCTGGAACAGGTGATACCGGTCGACCCTCCCCACTGCGCAATCCTGGCAGGTGTGTAGTATAGTGAATAAATTGTTTTATAATGCTGAGCCTGAAGTGCCGCCGAGCAAAGAACTTTCTGTGCTAGTTCTAATGAGAGTAGGAAGTACTCCTGTCCCACTCCAAGTTTCTCGGCCCACTTATTTTGGTATTTCACAAGGTCATCTTCTTTACCCGCCATAAGTTCAGCATAAAGTCTTTTAATCGTACAGCTCGCCCTGCCCCCAATAATTTCCATAATTGCATTTTTCCCAAACCCGGCAGGCCCACCCTTCTTGGTTTTTAAGAAGCTCCTGACTTGTAGGTATTTGAAAAAGCTTCTAGACTCCACCCCGTCAGCCGACTGAATATCAGAAAACTGGCGTATTCCGTTTATGCCCATGAAGTCCCCTACCTTCGTTACACCTCGACCCCCCCCAGTCTACAAAAACCGAGTCTGAAAATATGTCCCCTGGAAGAGTATGGTTCCTATACAGTTGAGTGTATGCGTTAAACCTAACTGGGAGATTCCTTATAGTTTTCCTGCAAACAATCTGATCTCGGAAGGGTCCTCCTATTTGATGGAGTTGCCCAATCCATGGGTTCGAGGGTGGTGTTCGGTTCAGACAAGAAAGTGCCACAGGCCCTTTTTAAAGAGGTAGGTTTTTAAAGTGTTTACTGAACTGAAAGAAGATGAACTCATAAACAAGGTCTAGCTAATTTCACAGAAGGACCATATCTATCAGAGCTTTAATCAATGCTTAAAATACCTGGAGTTATTTTAGTAGGAGCAGGCAGCATTTCTGGATAACAGATTTCTCATGGGTAGTGTGTGACCATTTCTTATAAGTAGCAAGTGCCTCTAAAATGAAAGGCTGCATGTATGGGACACAAAACCTGGAACTGGTTGTTTTACTGCTTCAGAATATAAAGGGGGGGCATCAGTGCCCGGGTGACGTGGTTGTGTTTTTTTAATTTAGGAATAGTCTACATGCCAAGTTCTGGAGCATAAGCAGTTCCACATTTGTGCTTCTTCTAGGTCCTGAACTGCATTTAACCTATTTGATATTACGAGTAAAAATGCCAGAATTGTCGGAATAAGAACCCATAAGCATTCTGCAAGCACTAGCCTTCTTGTCTTTCGTTTGCTGCACAATACACAAGGTGAACAGGAGGATTAGTGCAGGCTCAAAACTGGGGGAACCGAAAAGGAAGGCTTCTTGGAAACACAACTAATTCTGAAAAGCACAGCAATTGTTTAAAGTGCCTAAACTATTCACCTGAAGATAGCACTGTGCGATTATTTCGTGAACATAAAGTTCATAAGTAGAAAAACTTCTCTGAAGCACCAGTACCTACTGCATGACATGTTTTATACATTCAGAAAATTGCAATTTCTGGCAGCTGTACTTCAAAGCACTGGAAACACATTTATTAACCCGCGCGAGACAAGTCATCTCTACTTGGAACATCTGTCACTGGGCCGTGACAATGGCGAGGTGACGGAGACTAGAGAGGCGAGCCATCTTGTACAAGTAACGTCAGGCCTGACTAGCAGGCATTAAATTACCAAGCAAGCACACCAGAGGGCTTGTTGCGTTTCAGTAGCAGGCTTGTGGCCTCTTGAAGAGCAACAAATCAATTAGATGCCGGCCTGTCAGGAGATTAATAAATAGGTCTTTCACACTCCTATACTCACACCACCTAAATCTGCGAGTCCAGAAAAGCTCTGCCTAGAATTGTGCGTATTCTTACTCGCACACGAAACACATCATACTATAATAAATCACCAATACACACAAGCAGAGCAGGCCCTACCATAAATCAAGCTGCCTCCGTCAGCACCCCTAAGCGACAAGTGGCACCTGCAAACATGACCCGTTCTTTGTTGGGTTGGGAGAGGGAGGGGTTCCAGTAGGAGAAAACTGATGTAAATTAGGCAAAATAGCACTTACTTTTGATTGTGGCACCAACAGTATTCATTCACGTGAATGCTTTACATACCCCCGGTCCACGAGTAAGTCAGAAGACTCACGGCCCTGAAGCCGAAACAGGGCTGGAATTCTTCTACATGACCAAGACCACAGTGGGAATGGGCCGGTGACTGCCAATGGGCCCATGATACGTGTAGCAGCTTTTGCTAGACCTGAGGTTGTAACTAACAATATTTCACAAGCCTGGACTTGCAGAACCACACACAGGAGCCATACTACCTTGTCTCACCTTTGCAATGTCATTTACCTCGACAATTTTCAGGTCTTAGTTTGCCATTACATTCAGCAACATTACCTCATGTAAAGGTTAATTGAATGTAGTTTTATTTAATTGATATTATATTTTTTATATTTGGTTATGGTTAATATTAAGGTCTTCCCAAGGAATAGGGTTAGGGTAATGGCTGCTTATTTTTTTTTTAAATGTCATTGGATTAAATTAATATAATTAAATAGACTAGGATTAGACCCAACATTAGCCTTATGGTAAGTGTTCATTTCTTTAATTTAATTATGACAATTAGGTATGTAACATTGGTTAAGTTCAGCATACTTAGCTCTAGATGTTACATTTTAGGATACTTACATGTTCTTAATATGAATATCATAGAACGCTTAATATTGATCAGGGTTAGAGTGAAGGTTAATGACCCGTGGATGTAAATATTATAATGAGGTCATATATATATATTTTTTTTATAGAGTTTTATATATCTCAAACTTGACCCGAATCGGGTATCAGAGCGCTTTACATAGCTCCAGTTGCATTACATAAGGACACTTTCATTTTTGTAAGGCAGGGAGAGATTAAGTGATTTGCCCAGAATCACAGGATGTTCAGCATCATTGCCGAGACCCGAACCCAGTTCCCCAGATTCAAGGTCGACCGGCCTAGCCATTAGGCCAACTCCTCTCCCGACTTATGCACACCTTTGAGTAGAGTAAGCATATACACTCCTGTGGAAGAAGGCTTCAGAACTTTCAACTTCTACCATGACTGAAATCACAAGTAATATTTACAAAAGCATTAAAAGTCGATTTAGTTAGTTGTGTGCCTCGTGTAAGAAAGCTTAACTGTGCACTCACCCAGTATGCTTTCAAACGCTCATCAACATCAAGGTTGTCACTGTATGTGACCTATTTTCACCAAAATACCAAGCCTCGAATAGGTTAAAAAACACATTTGTCCCACATCAACTACGTGCAAAGACAAAGTAACGTATGCTGTACGACTCCAACACTTAACAGCAGCTAAGTGGCCCCATTTCAAGTGTGACGCCTTAAGCAAGTACAGGCTGTTAAATCAATAATAAGTAGCATTCTGGGGTTTGTCTTAACTTCGGACGTTTGAACGCAAAACTCCTGAAAAGAGCTGGTGGTTAAACGACTAGGAGTGGAAGGAGTGAAACACTGCCTGTGATAAATAATAGGCAGGATTTTGTCTTTGTCTTGACACTGTGTTTTGTAGCGGATAAAGCAGTCACAAATCAAGGACCATGTGCTTAGCGTGTATGTAAAACTCTGAGAAAAAGACCGGAGGAAAAAGAAAAGAACAAACGGAAAAGCGTTTACAATCCATTATATTAACTCATAAGTAATAATATTGTTCCATATTGATTGAGAAGTGAGCGGCTCGTGAGGCATGAATGATGAGGCAGTGGCTGACGAGGTATTTTACTACAATCTTATCTAATAACATATTTCAGCGCCTCGTCAGGGATAGTAAGCGCTATATATCGTAAATACTCACGTCCCGGTCGGGGATCTCGAAGCGGACTCAGACTGCTGCTGTTCTTAATTAGCTGGACTGTCTGCTGCAAATCGCCCTTCACTGCAGAGACTCCACTAAAGAGATCGCATGGTGGTAGTGCTCGTTACTAGTTTATTTTACCGAACAGCGCGGGGGATGGCCGAAAAAAATGCCCAGGGCCGTCATTGGTAGCGCTTTTGCACGCTACAAGATTGACGGCCCTGGGATCCACATCGAGCGCCGAGCGCTGCACCACCACTATGCTAGGTGGTGCAGCATTTGCAAGCACGTGCGCTTGCACTTACCTACACGTGTGCAGTGTTGTTCAGTTACAGCCGCACGTGTGGGTGTGGTGTGTGACCGGCGTGTACATCACTGTCAGTGTCCTGACTGCTTAAACAAAATCCTGGACTGGCCACGGGCCACCAGTGCCGCCCGCAAATTAGTGCCACCCGGGGCGGACCGCCCCCACCGCCCCCCCCCTTAGCTACGCCAGTGCCTTTGCATCGAGGGTGTTGAGAAATGGTGAACTTCAGTATTCAGTTATAGAAAAAGAATTGTTATCTTGTTTGTGGGCCATCGAAAAATTTCGAACCCTACATTTGGGGAAGGCGGTTCTTATTGAAGACTGACCACAAACCTCTTATTTCTATTATTGGGGGTGGAAGTAACAAATGTTGCTCCCCTAGGATTCTTCGTATGGTTTCTCGTCTCATGCAGTATCAGTTTGACGTGGTCCATATTTCTGGAGGAAGGAATCGCAGAGCAGATTTTCTTTCTCGTTTTCCCTTAGAGGATAACAAGAGTAGAAATTTCATTGAGGACGTTGGCGAAGAAGATTCCGATGATTGTTTAGTAGCATCACTTGACTTAATTGAGCATGGCATTGACACTGCTGAAAGTTGGATTAAAGCCCTTTCTGATGATGATATCCTTCAACGAGTTTGTGGATTTGTTAGTTCAGGTTGGCCAAGGGAACGTGTTCTTCCTTTTACTTTACAGCCTTTTTGGAAGGTTGAATCAGAAATGTCATTAGAAGATGGTGTATTGTTAAGGGGGGGACAAGCTCATCGCTCCTCAAAGTTTTAGGAAGAACATCATTCTTAAAGCTCACGAGGGGCATTTAGGATCCACACGCTCACAAAACGACGTGTCCGTGAATTCTTTTGGTGGCCCGCAATGGACAGTGATAGCGATGATGTAGTTAGCCATTGTTACATTTGTAAATCTGCTGACAAGGGTTTGAAAACTTCCACTCCTCCTCTTCTGCCTATTGAATGCCCTTCTGAGCCATGGTCCAAAGTTGGTTTAGATGTCATGGGACCTTTAGAGGTTCTACCTGGTGGATGTCGTTTTATTCTGGTTCTAATTGATTATGCCTCAAAATGGCCTGAAATAAAAGTTGTTAAAGAAGCCTCTACTAAAAACATCATTTTGTTTTTGAAAGATGTGTTTTTAATGGAGGGTTTACCTGGTACCATTGTCACCGATAACGGTTCACAGTTTACTAGTAGCGAATTTGGTTCCTTTCTTAAATCATGTAATATTCAACACGCTAAAAGTTCTCTTTATCATCCCCAGTCAAACGGTCTTGTTGAGAGAATGAACAGGGTGGTGGGGGATTGCATTAAGTGGGCCAAGTCTTGTAACTGTGATATCATTAACTCTCTTAATAGTATGTTGTGGTTCTACAGGACCACTCCACATTCCACAACCAAAATTTCTCCTTTCGACATACTAAGGGGAAGGAAGCCCAATAAAAGTTTTAAGCCTGCATGGATGAACAAGTGGATCAAATCAGTCTCAGATATTGACAGTCTTATGCTTTTAGTCAAAGAAAATGTTTCCAATTCTCAGTCTAAGCAAAAGTCTTAGTTTGACAAAAAAAATTGTGTGAAAATTGTACCATTAACTGTTGGATATCTGGTTCGTTTTAGGTCGCCTTTGCATGTGAAGAAAGGTGAAAGCAAGTTTGGTTCTCCCATTTCTGTCACTAGGTTAGGTAGGAACTCTGTGCAGGTTGAAGGGGGTAAATGGTGGAATGTCAGCAAAATTGTATAAGTTAAGAATGCTTCTGATGTTCCTACAACTTATCCACATTTGTCTCCCAACTGTGAGAGTGTTGTTCCTTCTGGGGTGTCTCTTAAGAAAAGTAAGAGACTTAAAGTTATTCCTATGAGATACCGAACTTGAAATGAAGAGTTTTACCTTTCAGTTTCACTTCCTTAGGAAGATCACAAAATATAAAGTTACTCCTTTGTTGTACTGCATTTGAATTGATTTGTTGTTCTCCTTATTTTATGCCTTTCTTTGTTCTGCTTTCTTCTTTCTACTTTCTATTCCTTTCGTTTATTATATTCTTTCCTACTGTTGTATTTTCTCTTTATGTACAAGTTTATATTTTATTATTATTGAGAAAGGAGGATATGTTATACACCATACTTTTATGCATTATAGTATTACAGTGGTTTACCATTGCTTGCCATTGTATTCTCCTATAGAATGTTATATGTTGCCTAGCTACCATGGGTAGAATTGTGGTGATTCAAATGAGCGAGGAGAGCGGTTGGTGTTGGAGGTGCCTGGCTCTTGCTCTCGTCTGCAGTGTAGCTTTTACACAATAAACTTCAGTTCAACTTTACTCACTCTACGAGTCGTTTACTACAGATTAACACTTTGTACCAGTACTCTCTGGCCGACAATTCATCTTGGTCATATTTTTCATTCATTTTGTCTATTTTGACACTTGCGACTATACTCAGTTAGCTTTTGTGTTGAGCCGAGCTACTGCCTGTGTAATAAACCTGTTACACACATTGATGTTTGCATAGTCTGTATTGGCAAATGCTACTATTGTTCATATCATGTTTGCTGTCCATGTTGTTCATTTCATTATACATTGTTCTTTGTTTGTGCGGTTCAACGGTTTATTTTTACATCAGTGTGTGCAATGTTTCAATATTGCATGTGCTATGTGTGTTGTGGAGAGCTTGCGTGTCTATCTCTGGTATGTGTCATGTGACGTTTCTTCATGAGACCGTGGATGAATTGTGAGCTGGTGCTGCAGATCAACGCTTATAAATTCTCTCTACTTCCATGGATAGAGTAATTTCATAGTTACACGCACACACATACATCATACGCTGGTGGGGCCCATTACACCTACATACATCCTATCACTCTAACCACACTGAATATAAAAGAGAACTTCTAAATCAATCTGCATCTAATTTGAGGTCAATGCAACCAAATTGAATTATCTTGAGTCTTGATTAAACAGTTTTAAACACATCTGAGATCTCAATAAATGTCAAGAAATAACCACCCGACACTGTGATTCAAACAATAATTATTTATCTAAATTAATCATTTGGAAAGCCATTTCAATTGCAAGATCATTATTCTCATATTTACCTATTCTGGCTAAAAGATGTTCTCTAAGTCAGGACCGGTCACCCAGCAAGGTTAAGAATCTTTAAGCTGTCATGTCACCGTCCTCTCCGTCAGCATCGATTCTCTGATCAAAAGTTCAGAAAGAAGTGGCCTAAACCCTCACTAGTCTAGGAATATTTATACAAAAATTAGCATATTAAAAGGTACAAACAGAACTCTAAAACATCCGTCAAGCAGGAAAGGATGTCGTCTTGCAACATTAGATGAATCTCCGCTCTTGGATATCTTAAATTCAAAATAGGGAAATAGGAAGTTCATAACTTTCACGAATGTCCTTCCTCAGAAATTGTTACTTTCGCAGTGAAGTCACCACGAGCTTATCAGGAAATGTTCATTTGTGACAAACGTTCTTCCACCGAGAACAATTGGCGGTCATCCCAGAGCTGACATCCCTTTTCATGGCTTTTTCCAATTTATGCAGAGACCAGGGTCACATTCAGCAAGGCCTCTCTCTTCATTTTTCATCTACTCAAATGCAGGCTGTAGATGTCGGCCATTTCCAAAAAGGCCACAATGGGTAACTTAATTAAAAGGAAAGACAAAACAACGTTACCACATTGTAATGATTATTCAGTGTTAATACCCACTAATCCCCTTATGTGTATGTATTTATCTAGCCACTTGCAACATAAAGAAGCCATTAATGCATATTAATTTAAAGCGTAAACACATAACAAATAACACATAAGCAACATTTATTAAATTAATTGCTCACCAACTTAGTTCACTTATTATTCTAGCCATGCAATTGCGTTCCCACATGTAACTTTTCAGTTAATAATGTTGGTTAATGGAATAACATAACGAATTTAGTACTTAATAGTTAATCATTAGTTATTTTAATAATGACAAAAAAAACGTAAAAGTGATGTTTGGGTTTAAATAGAAAACCCTGCTCCAGCACTGGTCCATAAGATTATGCATTATTATTCAGAAGTGACCGGAGACAAGCTTACATCATAGCTTTGTGTGTGCCATTTTAGCACACAATCTTTCTCTGATTGTTGTGCACGATGCCTTTGTGTCCACATGAGATCATTTGGGCACTGTAGAAGTGCAGCGTCACAAGTCATTACAATGAGACTCCTTGGAATGGAAGATCTAGTCAGCAAGGATAGTTTAGCCATGACATGCAGCACTTTTTAACACATGAGTGGAATCCTAGCACTACATTGACGCACAGTGCAAAAATCTACACAGATGGAAGATTTATATCTACGCACCAGTGCTTTGCGGTGCATATGCTGTAAGCAGTAATCCTACTTTCTGATGTGAGCAGTTGACCCGTATTGCCACAGAGTTCTTCACTGGCTTGATGAATATGTCAGCATCACAGGGAGGGTGGATGTTTCCATGCTGAGGATGTAAACACATGTCACCTATGGTTCCATCTAGTTTTGTTTGTAAATCATATTTTTGAGATTCAGGTTTTCTGCTGCAGTAGCTATCTTGTATACTGCATTGTAGGACAACAGTCAGAGATTCTTCTTTCTGAAACATCAATGTTTGAAGTTTACACACACTCTGATGCATGATTTTGCGGACAAGCATGGGTGAGTGAGCGTGAAGGTGTGTGTTTCTACCTTGACTCAGAGATGTTGTTGGGACTGCCTAGTGTTTTCTAGAATCATTGTGTAGCTACTGTATGATATGTTGAGCTGATGTGACACTGTAGGTGGTGTTGTTTTGGATTGCGTGTTCTGATGTGCAGCTAATGGCCAAACATCCTTCACCAACACCCTATTCTGCTATGCATACTTAAGTACGAGAGGATTCCCTATCATAGACCTCAGGCACCTCATTGGGAGACAGTGCCAGGTAATACTGAACTTGATTTCATGAGTGGATACAGTTTATAAGTCACAGATGACACTTGGATGGTGTGAAGATTATTTTATCAAGGTGCATGTGAATATAATCTTACAGTGAAAGGTGATAGCATTCTCTAATTTGAATACCACAGTTCATAGGGGATTTGGAAGTGCTGTCTGATGAAATATCTTCCAAGCAAAGTCCACAGTGACTTTGGCAAATCTCCCAAATCAAGTGCACCATCCCATGTGGGAGAGTCCAGGGACTGTCAACAAAGTGAATGATTTGCACACAATGGAGGATGTCGCGAGCTTTTCATTGGTTCCGGGGGGGAGAGGGGGGTGCAGGTCCATAGGTCTCTCACTTCCCATCCTTCCTTGGACGGCCCCTCCTCCTCTTGGGGGGGTACCGGTCCCTGTGTGTCTGTCTTCTGTTTCCTCTCTTTTTTACAGACACCTGCCTGTTAATTGCCTGCAGCTGCTCCCCACACCTGAGCGCGATCTTGACGGGTGTGCTATTTAAGCCTCAGCTTCCTCTGCTCATTTCCAACCACGGAGTCAGAGAGAGGCCACACAGGTTTGCGGTATGAGCTAGTAAGTGGGATCTAATCTCTGACCGGCTTTGATTCCTTTGCCGGTTAAGTTTATTTACTTCCCCCTCCTTTGGTCCCTTTCTCTCTCTTTTTTTACCCTGTCCAGATGGTAGCTGTGACAGAATACCCCTACTCCTGACTCATTGAGCCTGTCCCTTTAATCTTTGGTGTAAGCATTCATGGGTTCATTTTAGTTTTTTGGTTCACCATGTTTTTACCGTGTCCTTGAGCCACGTGACACATTACCGCATATTTTAGCATGCACCGCCACCGCCTTTGACGCTGTCTCACGTGTCGTACCGCTCTGCACCTCCACCGCGGTATACCTTGTCACTCATGTTACTTGATATTGCTTGAGGCTAACATTATATGTGGTTTGTTTTGTGTATGTTTGTCTTTTCCCTCCCACAGAATTGGAATTAAGAGGAATACCCCCTCTGCCAGTTAAGGCGCCTTAGCGTGCGCCGCACATAGACGGCTATACACACTCTGTTAGACCTGTCCTCTTACCTTCCACTTTCTTGGTCCTGATGAGAGCCAGCCCCAGTTTCCAGGCACTGGCTGAAACATGTTGACCCCACTGGATGGTGGCGGCCATTGATACCTCCTTAGCCATCCCCTGCCTCCTTTTAATGGTGCCCATGGCCCATTATTAAATAATTCGAATTGGTTTTTGGGACCAGAGGGACAGCTTTTTAAATATACACGCACTACAACATCACTGCACACTCACCTTGACAATAAACCAGCTCTGCTGCAATTGCAGGCGTCACAGTACACTTGGGGTACATTCGGTACCCCAAGTGGGGGCCGATGATGAAGCATGCCACCAACTAGGCAGGTGGGTGAGGCCTTTCTTAAAAACCTAAATGGTTTCCCTTGACTAAAGAGACTATTCTGTTTCTTCATATCTACATACACATGTCCCCCTCAACCGTGGTGCTAGTTCCTTTTAATTTTCTACAGAGTCCAGGGACTGTCAACAAAGTGAATGATTTGCACACAATGGAGGATGTCGCGAGGTTTTCATTGGTTCCGGGTGGGGGGTGCAGGTCCATAGGTCTCTCACTTCCCATCCTTCCTTGGACGGCCCCTCCTCCTCTTGGGGGGGGACCCTCAGTATCAGGCTGCTGCGGTACAGGGGACTCCTCGCCAGATTCCTCATCCCTCCCTGTGGCAGTTGCCGATGTTGAGGCAACAGGCGTGGAGTGCACACGGGGAGGTGGGATGATGTTGGCTGTTAACTGGCGTAGGCATTTGAGTATTTCCCTATGCACCGCAGTCAGATCGTCAAGTTTTGACCAATTGGTTCCCATGCAGTCCATGTGTCGCTCCACATGGTCCATGTGTCTCTCCACACGGTCCATGTGTTGCTCCACACGGTCCATGTGTTGCTCTACACGGTCCATGTTTTGGTCCACATGGTCCATGTGTTGCTCCACACGGTCCATGTTTTGGTCCACACTGTCCATGCGCTGCTCCACACGGTCCACATGTCCTCCATCCGATCGAAATGTGCAGCCTGATGCTGGTTCATGTCCCTGAGGATCCCCACAACCTGGCCAAATTCTCTGGTGCATTCCCAAAAAATGCGTTGTAACTGTGGGTCAGCTTTGTCTACGACACCAGCTGTGTGATGTGGCCTCCCACCACGCACCCTCACACCACTCCTTACCCTACCCACCGGACATTGCCTGGCATTGCCCACAATGGCAGCTCCTGTCATCCATCGTTGTCAGGGCTGGTATCTTCTGCCACATCCAGAATTGGCTGTCTGGGTGTGCTACCAGTGGTTTGTTGGCTGGGTGTGTCAATGGGTATCCTGGGTGTCTGGATGTTTAAGGAGGTTGCATGCGTGGTGGCGGGGGCTGCTGGTCGTCCTGCTGCCGCATGCTGACCTACACTGGAGGTGCCAGGTTCGTCCCCATCACCAGAGGAGGTGTGAGAGTCATCCCCACTGGAGCTCTCAGTGTCCGTGCTTGTACTGGGACTGCTGCTGGACTCAGACTCTTCACCAGATTCTGCCCTCTGTTCCAGAGTGCCTGTGGGTAGTAGAGAGACACAATATTATAGGTTAATTTTTCTTGTGTCATACACAGACAAATGTGTCGATGTTGTTGCAAAAGTTGCGTTCACTTCTTAATTCTACTCATCAAGCTTCACAGACACTGAGACATTGGCTATTCGGACATTGTGATTTTTGAGAGCTGTGCTTTGCTGATCATGTCCAGCACTGTGCATCAATGTGCATGTATTGTTATCCTTGTCTATTAGTATTTATACATAGTCAATTGTCACATTGTGCATGAGCAAGGTGATTTGTTGTAGCACACATCTGTGTTTTCACAACAACAAACCGACTGTGACAAATCTTATGTTTTTCAGGAGTTGTGCATCTGTGCTTGGCATGGCGAATCTTTGTCACTCTTACATTGCTGAGATTACATGCAAAGTCACTCTCCTGTATATGTTTCAGCATTTGTAGGGCTTGCTTAGATGTATGTGTTGTGGAGAACAATTGATGACATCACGTGTCACATCAGATGCTGTGGCAAGGCGTTACTTCTTACACATATATTGTTGCATGTCATTCCTTGGGACAACAGACATTACATTGATATGCAGTAGGTGACTCCAAAACGTGAGTTGTATTATGTGATAGTGGGATGATCTCACATACCATGAAATTCATAACAATGGTCTTGTGAATGTTTATAGTATGAGTTTGTACTTCTGCGCAGAGCATACAGCAAACTTGTGTGATGTTGAGCATTGTGCTGTTCTGCTGTGTCACAACATGGTTATTGTAATGCTTGTGTTGTTTATGAATTGTTTGTGAACATATGCAATGTGGTGAGACATGTCTCTGTAGTTATTTCTCATCATTTTGCTCACATGGTTATATCTTGCTGTGGTACATTTTGTTGAGACATACTTTGGCACATGATCACTTCATGTACAGTCTACTTGTTCTACATGGACTGATTGGTGATACAGGGATGCCCTTTTGCATTTTCATGGTCAGGACTGTGAGGTGCAGTGTGTTGAGTTAGGCTGTGTTGACTTCTGGGCCACTTTACATTTGTGAACAGACCAGCTCACTCATCCTTGTCATAGTATAAATGAGAGGGAGAGTGTTAGTTTTCAAGGATGCAGACACCGCTGACTGATGTTGAATTACGATGCTGGACAGAAGTATGGCTTGTGCATGTGGCAAATACCTAAGTGTCAGCCATCTAGCATTACACCTCACATCTACTGTCTGCGTAAATAGTCCCAGATGTGTGTTCATCTGTGTGTGTTTTGTGTTATGTGGTGTGATAGCTGGTTTCAGTGTGTCCTGTCCTCCACACACATTTCTGGCATTCATGGCCTACACATTGTGGGCACATGTGACTGATCTTGACCTGTCAGTGTGTGTCATGTGCAGTTGAGGTATGGTCTGTAGTTCAGTAGAAAGGCAGAAAGTTTGTTACCTTCCTTACTCATCTCTCGGTCTCTGAAGATAGTATAGCCGCAACCCTCACACTTCAGAGGACATTGCTCCACGTGCAGCGTATGTGCGCATTCCGGCGGCAGCACCTTGCGCAGATGTAGTAACGCCTGCCTCGTATAGGCTGCCATCCCACACCGGTCTGAGGTGGTATGGCCAGGGGGACGGGCCCTGGGCCGCGTCTGGTCGCGGACGGGCGCAGACGGGCTTGCCTTAGTAGTAGTTCTACTTCAGTCAAGCCCTAGGACAGGAACCCCCAAAGCTCAGCGACAACTTGGTTGAGGCGTGTAGGATGTATGATGAATGGGTTGAGAGTGCACTGAATAAAGTTGCCCCCTGGACTCAGAAAGCCATGACTCGGAGCACGAAATCCGCTCCGTGGTTTACCGCTGAGCTGCGAGCCGCCAAAACCAAATGTAAGACTCTGGAGCGTAGATGGAGAGTGGAATACGCCCCCTCACTACGTGAAGTCTACAAGAGTGAATTAAAGTCTTATCATAGACAGATTAGGAAATCTAAAAGAGACTACTATAATAAGAGGATTGACTGCTCAGAGAACACATCTAAAGAGCTATTTATGATTTTGAAGGAACTCTCCGCCCCGCTAGCAAGTTCAGGGGAAGTCCCCCCCTCGACAGAGTCATGCAATGAGATTGCAGACTTCTTTATAGGGAAGGTAGAAAAGATCTATGCATCTTTTCATGTTACACAGAACCCACATATTCGCCTAACCCTCACTGTGAAAAACAGGTTATGAACAAACTTAGAAAGTTTGTGGTCCCCCAAACAGAGGAGCTAATTAACATCTTATCGGACATTCACTCTGGCTCTCCCTTAGATGCGGTCCCAGCGAGGATTCTTCGCAGTCATCTTCCCCAGGTAGCGGAGCACATAGGTAACATGGCCTCTCTTTCCTTCCATGAATGTCTAGTTCCGGACGTCTGGAAATTGGCCCAAGTTGTCCCGATAAAAAAGAAAGCCCATATTAGCATAACACAACTAGACAACCTTAGACAAATCTCTCTCCTCCCCTACTGTGCGAAGGTAGTAGAGAAATTGGTCAACCGACAGCTGGTGAGCTTTGTGGAGGAAAATAAGCTCCTCCACTCGTCTCAGTCGGGATTCAGAGCCAAACATTCGACGGAGACCGCCCTCCTCCTTTCTACGGAACTGTTGCGGTGTCAGGCGGATGAGGGTCACACGGCAGCACTGGTCCTATTGGACTTAAGTGCGGCGTTTGACACCGTATCACACTCCGTATTACTGGACCGTCTGAGTGAGAAGGGAATAACCGGGCCTGCCCATGAGTGGTTGGTTTCCTTCCTTAAAAACAGGAGATTTCAAGTGCATTGTCCACCATGCAAATCCAGTATAAGATGTCTTAGACAAGGGGTTCCACAGGGCTCGATTTTGAGCCCCACGTTATTCAATCTGTACATGGAACCCCTTGCCAAACTGGTGGAGTCATATGGTGTTGCCATAGTCTCTTATGCAGACGATACACAACTGGTGATCAACCTGTCCCGTGATCCAGTTGTGGATGCTGAGAAATTCTCGGCCTGCTTGGTGGCACTTGATGGGTGGATGAAGCAGAACTATCTCCGCCTCAATGGTAATAAGACGGAAGTTCTTTTTGTTGGTCCCTGTCCTTCCATCTGGACATCTGCCTGGTGGCCCATAGAACTGGGCTCTGTCCCGGTGGACACAGTCAAAAACCTCGGCATACTTCTTGATTCTAATGTAGCCTACACTAATCATGTGGGTAATGTTGTCGGTAAATGCTATGGCATTTTGAAGGTCCTGAGGAAAATCCTGGACCTACTGCCTCCTAGCACCAGAAAAACAATGGTACATGCCTTGGTCACCTCCCATTTAGATTATGGGAATTCCCTCCTATGTGGACTCAGTAAAAAAGGTCTAATGCAGTTGCAACGCGTCCAGAATGCAGCTGCCAGGCTTGTCCTGAACCTCCCTAGGAGGGCCTCTGGGAAACATGCATTGCGTTCCCTGCATTGGCTTCCAATAAAGGAACGAATTAAATTCAAAACGATGTGCATTACCCACCGCATAGCTCATATAAAAGCACCTTCATATCTCCAGGATTTGCTTCCCATCTATCGTCCCTCACGCCCTCTTAGGTCGATGGGCAGCATGCTATTAGTAGTTCCACGGATTCACAGAGCAAGGATGGGAGGACGGTCCTTTAGACACCTTGCCAGTAAAGGCTGGAATGACCTACCCATCGAATTGAGGATGGAACCGTCTGAAACTAGGTTCAGACAAAGGTTGAAAACCCATCTTTTCCCCAAGACATAATTCAGTATAGTTTCCCCTGGCCCAAGTGCTCCCCCTCCGTGAGCTAAGCTGATGAGATGTTTAGTGGGATTGTCAGCGCGGGGACGCACTGTTCCTTGTGCAACCATGCGCTTAACAAATGCCATTAATAATAATAATAATACTCATTTTTTTGTTATTATAAAAATTAACATTGTTAAAAAAAATGACAATGTAAAACGTATGTAATTATTATTACTATTAATATTTTATATATTAATATTGTATATATTTATATTAATTATTAAAATCTATTATATGATTGTATAAAATTGAAAGTATGATTACATGTCTCAATTATATAAAAAATGTTTAAACTTTCATTTATTAAGCTAGTACCAATATATGTGACATTGTAAAAATTGTTGATAATACAAAACAATTAATAACAATATTTCAGAAAATAATATAATATTTAAAAATGTATGCAAAGTATTGTAAATGTACATTATGGTGCCGATTCCGATCCGAAAAACCCGGGTACAAATGGTCGTACGGAGCGTTTTTTCCATCCGACTCGTACCCGGTAAACATCGACCGGCAAAAAAATACATACAAATCTGATTCTGGACGGCACATACGCGACGTCCGGACGGAGTCAGGCAGCGTTTTACGGACCAGCAAGTACGATTCGTACCCACAGCACTTCGCACGGCAATATTTTTACGGGACCCAAAAAGTGCCGAAAAAGCTAAGTACGCCACGATGCACAGCGAGAAAGGGGCCCGGTACGCACCGTACCCCCATCCCTACATGTCTGCACCGTACACCCAGCCCCCCCATGTCCGTGCCGTACCCGAGCACCCCCATGTCCGCGCCGTACCCCAGCACCCCCCCATGTCCGCGCCGTACCCCCACCCCCGTATGTACGGTGCGTACCCCCAACCCCGTATGTACGGTGCGTACCCCCCGTATGTACGGTGCGTACCCCCACCACCCCGTATGTACGGTGCGTACCCCCCGTATGTATGGTGTGTACCCCCACCACCCCGTATGTACGGTGCGTACTCCCAGCGCGTAGCGCTGGGGGTACGCATCGTACATGCGGGGTGGTGGGGGTACGCACCGTACATATGGGGGTGGGGGTACGCACCGTACATACGGGGTGGTGGGGGTACGCACCGTACATACGGGGGTGGGGGTACACACCGTACATACGGGGTGGTGGGGGTACGCACCGTACATATGGGGGTGGGGGTATGCATCGTACATACGGGGGTGGGGGTACGCACCGTACATATGGGGTGGTGGGGGTACGCACCGTACATACGGGGTGGTGGGGGTACGCACCGTACATACGGAGGTGGGGGTACGCACCGTACATACGGGGGTGGGGGTACGCACCGTACATACGGGGTGGTGGGGGTATGCACCGTACATATGGGGTGGGGGTATGCACCGTACATACGGGGGTGGGGGTACGCACCGTACATACGGGGTGGTTGGGGTACACACCGTACATACGGGGTGGTTGGGGTACGCACCGTACATACGGGGGTGGGGGGACGCACCGCACATACAGGGGTGGGGGTACGGCGCAGACATGGGGGGGTGCTGGGGTAATGCGCGGACATGGGGGGGTGCTGGGGTACGGCGCGGACATGGGGGGGTGCTGGGATACGGCACGGACATGGGGGGGTGCTGGGGTACGGCGCGGACATGGGGGGGTGCTGGGGTATGGTGCGGATGTACGCGGGAGGGGTGGGAGGCTGGGGGGGCCGTACGACTCGTACCCCTCGCCCAGGTGTGCCCGGGGTAGGGGTGGTACACAGTTTGCTCCGTACGGGACGTTTTACATGTGGTTGTATATTCGGACAGTGCATATTACCTGCGTTTGTATATTCGGACGGTCGGTACAGATCGTACTTGTGCGCTCGGACTTCAGTTTTACGAATCGTACGTAAAACTGTCCGGGGACGTGTCGTATACTTTTCCCGATGTCATTCGTATGTATTTTCCACGTATGAATCGTACTTGCCCGTTTGTACGGGACTTGTACGATTCGTACGTAAAAAAATACAGATACGATTCGTACGGGAAATTTTTTTACCGGATCGGAATCGGCACCTATATATTTTCAGAAATGTATTTACAAATATGTTTAAAAATTAAGTCATATATTATAATATGTATTTTTCATTATTGTTCCAAAATTACCCAAAATATTACTGTTATATTATTTCTCCCAATAAAGAACGTCTTACATATTTAATAAAACATTTTATTTACATTTACATACTACATTTTCTTCATAATAAATATTTTACAAAATTAATATGTGTAATTTATTGTCTACCATTTTATATTTTAAAACTCAATATTTTATATTACATATTTTTGTAAATTACACTGTATTAAATAATATGTTATAATGTATATTTAATCTTTATTAATTTCCTGCACAACTATTTAAAAAAAATATAGTTATACTAAATTAGACTGTATAAATATATTTATAAAATATTATAAAAATAATTGTTCCTAAATTAGAAGTCCATTACGATGACAAAGTACGCCCGCCACCGCAACAGCAAACGGGACCGCCCGCAAGCGGTGCGGCGGTCCCGCAATGGCGATCAGGATGCGACCGCCACCCTGGCGGTCGCATCCCGCATTATTAACAATGCGACGGACAGTGCTGTAAGCAGCACCCGCCGCAATGTCAATAATGCATGTTGTTCATTAGCATGCACAATGTGACAGGCACTGCGCGGTGCCTGCAACCTTGTCCATGCCAAGTGCAGCCCAACCCTAGGGCCCCGCAACGAAACCCGCATGCCTGTCCATGGCAGAGTCTGCGCCATGGAAAGGCATTGAAAATGCCACATACTAATATGGATGGCAGTGCCTGTAAGGCACCGTCACCATATTATGGGCCTTTTCCGCCTGGTAGGCAACCGGGACGATTGTCTACCGGCGGAAAAACAGCAAACGTTTTTTCCGTCCGCCGCAGTACCCCCCACTATGCTAATGTGGCGGGGGGTAAAGGGCCGTCCGGCAGGGTGTGTTGGCGGGCAGATCGCCACTGCCGGTCGGGCGGTGGCGATCCACCCGCCATACTAATGGGCCCCTTAGTCTTACAACTCTACTTTACGCAAAAACAATATATACACTAAACACTAAACTTAATTAATTTTCCATTCCCACTCCAGTCAGTATTAAATTGAGGTAGGTGCTGGACACTAAATGTTATTAATTTACTATTCCCACTCCAGTCACTATTACATTGAGATAGGTGCTGGACACTATACTTAATTAATGTACTATTTCCACTCCACTCAAAAATAATTAGGGGTAGGGGCTGGACATTAAACTTAATTAATGTACTATTCCCACTCCAGTCTGGATTAAATTGGGGTAGGTGCTGGACACTAAACTTAATTAACTTACTATTTCCACTCCAGTCAGGATTAAATTGGGGTAGGTGCGGGACACTACACTACATTAATTTACTATTCCCACTCCAGTCAGGATTAAATTGGGGTATGTGCTGTACACAAAATTTAATTAATTTACTATTCCCACTCCAGTCAGGATTAAATTGGGGTAGGTGCTGGACACTAAACGTAATTAATTTATTATTTCCACTCCCGTCATGATTAAATTGGGGTAGGTGCTGGACACTAAACTTAAATAATTTACTATTCCCACTCCAATCAGTTTTAAATTGTGGTAGGTGTTGGACACTAAACTTAATTAATTTACTATTCCCACTCCAGTCAGGAGTAAGTTGGGGTAGGTACTGGACACTAAACTTAATTAATTTACTATTCCCACTTCAGTCAGAAATAAATTGGGGTAGGAACTGGACACTAAACTTAATTAATTTACTATTCCCACTCTAGTCACTATTACATTGAGATAGGTGCTGGACACTATCATTAATTAATTTACTATTTCCACTCCACTCAAAAATAATTAGGGGTAGGGGCTGGACATTAAACTTAATTAATTTACTATTCCCACTCCAGTCTGGATTAAATTGGGGTAGGTGCTGGACACTAAACTTAATTAATTTACTATTCCCACTCCAGTTAGGATTAAATTGGGGTAGGTGCGGGACACTAAACTATATTAATTTACTATTCCCACTACAGTCAGGATTAAATTGGGGTAGGTGCTGGACACTAAGGGGCCGATTCCAATCCTGTAAAAAGGCTGTACGAATCGTTGTACGGAGCGTTTTCCCCGTACGACTCGTACCCGGTAAACTTTCTGTACAACCTAGGAAGTACTATTCGTACAGAAAGCCTATTTCCGTCCGTTTCATACAAAAGCCCGCACGGGTCAAAAAAACCTACGATTCTGATCCAGAATAGCTTGTACGCGACGTTGGACGTATTCAGGCAGCGGTTTCTGGCCAAGCAAGTACGATTCGTACCTACGTCACTCCGTACGGCTCTTTTTTTACGGGACTCAAACACAGCCGGAAAAACAGAGTCCTACGCGAACCTCTACGCAACGGAGCCACGGTACGCAACGTACTCGCCATGAACCCCGTCGTACGTGTCATCCCGGTCCTCTTGGCCTACGACCTGGTGCACCGCACCCGACGCACATGCCGCAGAAGGTGAGAACAACACCCAGGGGCCAGGGTGGGGGTGAGGGGCAGGAAACATACCCCATACTCAAAGCCAAACCTATAATATGGAGGCCATACATTACCACCAGGGTCTGGTCACTTGGGGGGACGTGTCCAGCAACCCCTGCGTACCGCAACAACGGAAGTGGACGTGTACGGTGCGTACCACATGTACCCCTACGGCACAGTACAACAGTGACACGGACCGTACACATGCAATGAATGCGTGGGTACGGTGCGTACCACACGTAGCACTACGGCACAGTACAACAGTGATAAGGACCGTACACACGCAATGAATGCGTGGGTACGGTGCGTACCACACATACCCCTACGGCACAGTACAACAGTGATACGGACCGTACACACGCAATGAATGCGTGGGTACGGTGCGTACCACACGTACCCCTACGGCACAATAAAACAGTGATACGGACCGTACACACGCAATGCATGCGTGGGTACGGTGCGTACCACACGTACCCCTATGGCACAGTACAACAGTGATACGGACCGTACACACGCAATGAATGCGTGGGTAAGGTGCGTACCACACATACCCCGTTACGGCACCAGTACATTTTGGATACGAGGCGTACACACGCCAGGAATGTGGGCTTAGAGGACTGGCCCAGCATGTTACCTTCATATTGGTGTGTGTGTAGGTCCAGGCCAGCAGTGTACTGCTCCAAGGGGGTGCGTGGGTGGGAATAGTAAATTAAGATACCCCAGGGCCAACGGAGGGTGTGGTGGCCGAGGGATGGGGTGCAGCGCTCTTGGGGGAGGGGGTGGACATGGTGGGGGACTCAACTCCCGTGCCCGGGGACTTCCTCACCCGCTTGTGGGGTGGTGGCTCAGTGGGGGCGAGGCCCAGGTCACCCATATAGATGTCCTCGGGTGAGAGTTTGGCAGGGGAGCTAAGGGTAGTGGTTTTGGAGGAACATGGTTGTGAGGACTGCGGACTGCGAATGTGGCTGCGTGTCTGCCGTCTGCCCCCAGACCCTGTGGGTGTGCCTACATCCCCCTGAGTGTGCGTGCCAGGAGGTGTGCGCTGTGCCTTACTTGGGGGTGTGCTGGATGTGTCTGTTGGGGTGCGTGCCCGTGACTGTGTGTGCATTGGGCAGGCATGGGAGAGGGCAGTGTGGATGGGTCCGGGGTAGAGGGGGGACGGAGCGCTGCAGGAGAGAAACTGCTGCCGTCAGGGAAGAGTCCATGGACCACAGAATCCTGCGTTGTTCAGACCTCGTTGATGACATGCCCTCCACAAACGACACCAACTGTGTGAGCAGTTTAGTGTGTCTATGGAGGACAGTCAGCACCGATGCCTGACCAACCTGCAACTGCCGCAGTATGTCCACAGACTCTTCACTGAGGGCAGCAGTGGTGACAGGGGCAGGGGGTGCGGTGCCTGGGACGAAGGAGACCTGGTGGGACTCTGCACGGACAGAAGGGACGGGAGCAACTGGGAGGGCGGAGATGGCAATGGAGGAGGCGGGTACAGATGGTGGAATGCTGCCAGTTGTTGTTGCAGCTTCTGCCTCCGCCTCCTCAAGGAGGTCAGCCTCGGACCCGTCGGCGTCGTAGCTGCTCTCGCCTCCAGACAGGTCCTCCGTCTGACTCCCCTCGCCCTCCGTGCCACTGGCTCGTTTTGCCTCCATAGCACTGGTGGCACTGTCTCTGGGTCCCTCCTCCAGGTCCATGCAGGTGTCTCCCTCGCTTGTGGATGATGATGCTGTGAGCAAGGAGAAGAAACCAAAATGCATCAGTCACCTGTATACACCTGACACATGAGCACAAGAACAATTGGTCACAGTGCATATCAGGCAATGCATCATGAGTAACAGCTAGATAACTCCGCACATATGTAAGCCCTGTACTGCCCAGTTGGTAGACCCACTATGCCACTTGGACACCAGGAAAAAAAAAACACAAAAGGCCAAAAATTGAATGAGAAATACACTGAGAAGCGAGTGTCTGTGAACCGGTGAGCACAGCAATACAATGAAGTCATGCCACCTCTTGTTTACCCTGAAAGAAACAGTAGTGGTGCACCCAAGGTAAACTAACACACCTCAATACTCAAGGTGTCATCACACTCAGAGACCTGTAAGTACTTTGGAACACAAAACGAAAAAATGTTGCTACCTTGGGACTCACAATACTTTACATAATCAACATGTTTTGAATGTGCCAATTGGCCATTTCGTGAAAAGAACACTCATGTGCCTGCATGCAATGTGTCGCACAAGGCAGTGTACACAAAAGTACATTGACACTGTCATTGAAGAAGCTGGCACCTTTTATAAGAAGCCACTGTTAGAAATAAAAGGTGTTGCAGAAAGTACATATACATGGGCCCACGGAGGTCTTGATGTCTTGAGACTCAATATTTTGTATCACCAACAACAAAGGAGTCTCACAAAATCAAGACCACTGTGGGAACATGTATATGGAGAATCTGCAACACCATGTAATTCTAACAGTGGCTTCTTTGAAAAGGTGCCAGCGTGTCCCATGAAAGTGGAAATGTCATGTGCACTTCCTTGGGAGACTTTTTTCATGCAGGCACATCAGTGTTCTTAACACAAATCTTCAAATTTACACATTTAAAACATGAACAACTGTTGACAAGTGCTGTGAGTGCCAAAGTACAATATTTTGGTAGTAACAACTTGAATTATGTCAGTTGTCACATGGCCATCCGTCACCTGATTACACAGTTGGCTACACATATGACCTACTGCCTGTCATCTGGAGTGGCACACATGTCCACACCCAGGACATTGCATAAGCTAATGGGCCTGCAATTGGGTTGAAAAAAAGCCTAGCTGTACTGTGTGGACACCCTCATGGCCAGCCAGAATGTACACACAGATGTCAGCACACAAAGTCCAAACTGCGTTGCATCTCAACCACACACAGGTGCCAAAAATGTATGAGCAGGATTCATGTTTTTAAAAAACTGACACAGGCTGCAAAGCACGAACATCAAGCACTGGCCAGCATCACATGGGCACTGCACGATGATTCTCTGTACAGCCAAGTCTCACACACAAGTCAGACCTGGCAATGAAAAATCAGGGTTGCACATGTACGCCTCTCCCGCACACCCCCCCATACCTGAGTCAATGTGATTGATACAGATCAAGAAGTGACACCTCTTAAACAGGGTTACAATAACTGTGCAGGAAAAATTGCTTCATTTACACAACATCACCTTGTGGGGCTGGCAACACATATTTGTGACAAACAACCATCAACAGATTGTTGTGAATAGCCACACAGGCACTGCCCAGTGTGAGTATGCACAAGCAAAATGGTGTATCCCTGTCCAGTGGACACATGTAGCACACATTTGCAAAATACAAACTAGGCCAGGGAACAATGCCACAGAGGCAGACCTATGCTGAACCCACAGAGAATGTGCACAGTGTTGGATGACACACATGATTAGGAGGCCAGGGTGTCTCAGGGGACTGTAGTGGGCACACTACTCCGTGGTCCTGGAATGAGCTGACTGTACCATGTTCAACCGTCATGGCACTATGCATATCATGTTTGAGGACACAACATTGGTCATGCATGCTGCAAGGGTGTTCATTTGAAAGCTCACACTCCTATGTTGAGAATCATCATCAGTGACAACAAATATGGACCCCCAACATAGTGAACAGGTCATGGCACGGGCAAGGTACCAACACAAGTCACAGACCACCCTCCCACATGATGCAGAAAGCAATGTGCACTTAGATTTGATGGCATCCTAGATGGCCATGTGCAAATGTGATTACACACAGACCAGGGGACACATGTCAAGGAGGGGAAGGGATGAAAAAGAGCACCAGGTGACATTGGGGAACAGAAAATGCACTGCACATATAAACTCTGGGAGTGTATCCAGGCTACAGAGCACTTCAAAAAGCTGGCGACCCATAACACGACAAACAGCCATGTACCTACCCCCTCCTTGCTGCAGTCTCTCCTGTAACTGCATATCGAGCTCAGGGAAGACCACTGCCAGGACACGTCTCATGTGGGGGGGTCAGGCGTCGGTGGCCGCCGTGGGGGCGAGGAAGGTCGAGCCCCAGCTGGACCTGGGCGATCCGCCGGGTCCAGCACCGGATGTCCTGCCACCTCTTGCGGACCTGTGGCAGCTGCCGACTACGCTCCCCCTCAGATCTCACGGCCCTGACGATGTCGTTCCACATCACCCCCTTCTCGTAGGCAGTTACCTGTCAGGGTGACAAAGTGACACAACATCAATACACCTGCTCCATGTCCCAGAGACACGCACTTGAACATCTTTGAAATGTTCAACAGGGTATAGGATGCAGACAGGAATTACATCATACACAATAAGAAATTTGCCTGTGTGCAAGCCCCAATGCACTACATGGCATTGAAAGTCAACAGGTTGGCATGAGGGGTGCGATACACTCACTGACCATGCCACACACTGTGCAGCACATGCAACAGCAGGCTGAAGGCCAGCACGTGCCAAGCAGTCACATGTCCCACTCCACTGACGCACCATCAGCATACTAGACAGACACACCCAAGCACAGATCACTCGCCTGTCATTGACAACAGCGGATACAACCCTCACTCTGCACATGTGCCACTTGCCAGTGGGGTGTCACAGGTGTCATGCTAGCTCTGCAAGTCAGACACACAGCATGGCTTACTTGTCACATCAGATGGGTAGATCTGTTGCCACCTCCATGCAGCTGTGGTGCAACACTTCACATAGACACTCAGCCACATGTAAAGGAACATTCACACACATCAATGTCCATGAGGTCGTACACATCATTTGGACACTCTCACCACAGGTCCACTCAACTCATACACATCTGTGGGTACAGTCACATGTCACACCGGGGGGACCACTGAATCACCTCAGGACAACAGGAAAAAAAGCCACCAAGGATTTGCCAGGCTGAATGTGTCATGCACTATGCAGTGAAAGTCACAGTAAGCACAATGCAAGTGAGGAGTGCACACAGGAACTACATCATGCTCTGCATGAGAGACATCAGCATGTCCCCCCCCGGGACCCACTATAAACAACATTGCATGTCTGTCCCACCTGGACACAATATTCACAGTCATACAACAGGTGCATAGGCAAAGGTAGTGGACTCAGCACTCACCTGCTCCCCTGGTCTCCCATACAGCTTGGGGTACTGTGGGAGGAGGGCATCCAGCAAGGCCTCATTCTCCTCCTGGGTGAATGGCTGGGCCCTCTCCACAGTACGTGACATGGTCCAGAGGAAGCAAAGACAGCAGCAATGTGGTCGACTGGAAAGTTGTGCAGGCAAGTGCCCTCTCATGGGTTCTGGCTGCCTTATATCTGTCTTGCTGAGGGGCATTTATTTTGAGATGTACATAGTGATTGGTCAGACTCATTAGCATCGTACGTTTACTCCAATCCCTTTAAACATACACCAATTACAGCATTCGCATAGTTGAAATTTTGGGCATCATGTCAAGTCAACAACCACTTTGCAACATTGTATTTTGTGGCCAACTGACTGTTCCAGGACACCTGATCGACACTTTTCAACTGAAAACTCTGTCTCCATGACAACCAGCATGCATTTAGGGCCTAATACTTGTCCCTTATGTGTCCCCTATGTAATTTTGAAATCCACACACAGGTATGGTGCGCTTCACACGTACCCCAACAGCACCAGTACAATGGTGAAACGAAGCGTACACACGCAATGATTGCGGGTGTACAGTGTGTTTCACACATACCCCTACGGCACCAGTTGTACAGTGCGTTTGACACGTACGTGTACTACTAGTGCGTACACGTACGTGTACTACCTGTACTACTAGTGCATACACGTACGTGTACTACCTCAGTACACATACGTGTACTACTAGTGCGTACACGTATGTGTACTAAGGTAGCACACATACTGGGTACGCACTAGTAGTACATGTTCGTGTATGCACTAGTAGTACACGTACGTGTACGCACTGTACTACTAGTGCGTACACAGTACGTGTACTCCTAGTGCGTACACATACGTGTACTAAGGTAGTACACGTACTGTGTACGCACTAGTAGTACACGTACGTGTATGCACTAGGAGTACACGTACTGTGTATGCACTAGTAGCACAGTGCGTACACGTACGTGTACTACTAGTGCGTACACGTACGTGTACTACCTCAGTACACGTATGTGTACGTACTAGGAGTACACGTACTGTGTACGCACTAGTAGTATAGTGCGTACACGTACGTGTACTAAGGTAGTACACGTACTGTGTACACACTAGTAGTACACGTACTGTGTACGCACTAGTAGTACACGTACGTGTACGCACTAGGAGTACACGTACTGTGTACGAACTAGTAGTACAGTGCGTACACGTACGTGTACTACTAGTGCATACACGTACATGTACTACCTCAGTACATGTACGTGTACGCACTAGGAGTACACATACTGTGTAAGCACTAGTAGTACAGTGCGTACACGTATGTGTACTACTAGTGTGTACACAGTACGTGTACTACTAGTAGTACAGTGCGTACACGTATGTGTACTACTAGTGCGTACACGTACGTGTACTACCTCAGTACACGTACGTGTACTACTAGTGCGTACACGTACGTGTACTAAGGTAGTATGTGTACGCACTAGTAGTACACATACGTGTACGCACTGTACTACTAGTGCGTACAGAGTACGTGTACTACTAGTACGTACACAGTACGTGTACTAGTGCTACACGTACGTGTACTACTTGTGCGTACACGTACGTGTACTACCTTAGTACACGTATGTGTACGCACTAGTAGTACACATACGGGTACGCACTGTACCACTAGTACACGTACGTGTACTACTAGTAGTACCCATATGGGTACGCATTTCACACGCTTACAATGGTAATACAGGCGTACACATGCCAGGAATGGATGGCTACGAGTCGCACAAGGATGTCCATCAAGTACTTGTCATTGCATACTGTCATGTGCAGGCCCTAGGTGTGGCAGCCAGTGATATTGCACAGGTCATCTCATCTAGTTGCACAATTGATGTGTGATGACCTGTGGACACATGTCATGTGTGATGGGGCACTATGTGGCACACATCACCTTGACACTTACCACATGTGTGTCTGTAGTCCAACTGTGTCATGCACAGCAGCAGTGGGATGGCACAGTCATCAACACCCGCACCTGTCTCCTGATGCCAGGGATAGGGACACTCTATCAACTGACATGTCACGATCATCGTGCCCCTTTGTGACTATGTCAGGTGTGTGTCATGTGTTCCCATGAGCTTGATGTCAGTGTCCCGTCAACTGCATCTGCTGTTGGTGCATCCAACAGGGGTCTGTGTGGAGATGGGCATGGAACACATCAACGCACACCATGCCACATGTGGATTCCCACGGCTGTAGGGTCTGTGTGCATCGGACATCATATTTTCCCAGTCATACATGTGTGCGTTGTCTCAATGGCTGTGACTTTGTGTTGTCACGTGTACCCTTTCATCGCACTGTGTTTGATATGTACATTTGACATTCCATGTGACCTGTGCGTATGCCTTGCAGTCAGCTGTGTGGATGAGATGACATCCTTCCAATGCAGCTATGTGGTTGCGTGTCACTCCGGTGATATCTGTGGCTCTTCACTCAGACTGGCCCCCAGCTCATTTCAGTGCATGTCATGTATACTTGACAAACAACAGGTGTATCTTGCTTTTTGTAGGAGTGCCAGCAAGGTGGCATATGTGTCCTGTATGTATTGCACACACCCGACTTCCATAGTTACCTGATGTGTATTAGCAGTGTAGCATGTGCTATGTTCATTGACATTGATATTGGCAGACTCTCTATCTTCATTCTTACAAACAATCTCTTGCAGGGTACAGCCTGTCCCAAGAACAATGCCAGACTTGGGTGCTATGAGGGAATGTGCCTGCATCCGCTGTTACAGATTCACTCGCAAGTTGATTGTGGACTTGACAGACAAGCTGGCACCATACCTCCAACCGCGACACAGGTATCCTACTGCGCTGACCCCCAAGATGAAGGTGATGGCAGCCCTACAATTTTTTGCCACAGGTACGTTTCAATTGACTATAGCTGATGTGGGTGGGATGTCACAATGTTGGAGCACCTTGATAAATTCATCAAATGTCCTACTCCTGAGGAGTTGACAGAGGCCAAGGATGAGATCTATGCCCTGGGAGGGATGCCCCATGTAATTGGGTCCATTGATGGGACACATGTGGCTTTGGTACCACCACAGGCACAGGAACAAGCCTATCGCAATAGAAAACATTACCACTCGATAAATGCCCTTGTGGTGTGTCTTGCTAACATGCTGATTTCCCATGTCTGTGCACGTTTTCCAGGATCAGCACACGATGCCTACATCATGAGGAGTAGCAGGGTGCCACAAATGATGCTGCGGCTGCACAACGAATGAGCATGTCTTGTTGGTGGATATACTCTGTTTGTCCTGCGTGTTGCGGTATCTTTGGCTCTTACGGCATCTCCTGACCCACTTATTTCCATGATGTTTCCATGTAGGGGACTCTGGATATCCCAACATGCCATTCCTGATGACACATCTCTGCAACCCAAGAACAGCTGCAGATCACCGGTACAACAATGCACACGGGCAGACCAGGCGAGTGATTGAGAGGACGTTTGGACTCCTGAAGAGCCGATTCCGGTGCCTGCACAAGACAGGCGGGTCCCTCCCTTATGCCCCGGAGAAGGTCTGCCAAATCTTCCTCGTATGCTGCATGCTGCACAACATGGCCATTGAGAAGGCAGTGCCACTCATCCTTGATCCTGATGAGCAGGAACATCCACCTGTGGAGGATCCAGGGCTTGGTCACGAGGCAAGTGATGATGAGGAGGATGAAATCCGGAGTCAGCTCATACGCAACTTCTTCTCATAATGGTGAGTCACTGGGTAGGAGTGTGCAAGCCATCAGCTTATATGTGCCACTGTTGCGACAACGCCGTGCCAAAGGCAGGACCGTCTGCGCCTGCAACGTGCACAGTGCACGACCCTCTAGTCTTTGCATGACCCACGTCACACAACAGGCTCATGCTGCAGCCAAACTCCAAGAATTGTCCTCCAGACAATCATCCGGTTGCTATCAGGCAACCCCTAAGCGCACACACGACACCTTCGCATGCTGAATGTGCAACTCCAATTGCCTACACAGCGCTGCCCAGCCTATCAAACCCTGTCAGAACAACCAGGTCATGTGCCTCCTACTCCACACACGCTCCGTCCACCAGCACGCCATTGGACTCTGTTACCTCCTCAACACAACAGCCCCACACATCACCTTCATGACAGTAACCTGGACAAAAGCATCCTCAGCACACGAGTTCTTCATTGCCATCTCAGACAGATCCAAGATCACCCGCAGGCACGGCAACAACAATCCCGGAGGATGAATTGCAATTTATTCGCAAATACACCCTCAGAGTCACTAATCCGGTTTGGCAGCAAATCCCTGGCAACCCTCAGAGTAACACTCATCTACAGATCTCCAGGCCTACATCCACAATTCCGATAAGCCATCAACACGTACATCTGCACGCACGCCCTCACCTCCACAGGCTACATGTGGCAGGGGGCCAGTAACTTCTTGATGGAGGAGAACCACACCACCATCCATCATTGGTCCATCAACATTTGAATCCACGTCTCCGACAAGCAACACACTGCCCCACACCCCAATACCGATCCCCCAAAGATGCTTGATGTAAGTCACCACAGACAAGCTGTGTGGGACACTCGAAACAACACCACCGCCACACCCTGCAACCTCACCCACTGGATCAGCAACTGATCCAACAATCTTGTCACATTGACGGACTGTCCTGTGAAGCACAACAACAGTTAAGGCACCTGGGACAAGGCCGACCTACTGGACTCCTACAGACCTAGCCGGACTCTTGTGCAAACCTTGCAACACAAAGAGCCATCATTTACCTTACAGCCCTGGAAAACACCACACACAGCCATCACCATATCATCAGCAAGGACAAGTGGAGATCCTACAGATAGTGCCGAGACACCTAGACACACGACATCAAGGAGCTCATCAGCATTGTGAGTGAACTGACAGCAGATCTCCATCCAAGACACCCCACCCTTGCAAGGCAGATCACATCCCTTGCAACTTTGTACCACTGCAAGCTCATGGCCATACATGGCAGCCTTGGCACACAGAGGCAGACAGCACTATTATCCGCAGGACAAACCCCCATCAGGTTCTGGACTCCCGTCAGCAGCAAGTACACAACCTGGCTCATGTGCAACATACACTCTGTCTCTCCATCAGGCCCCTTCCCACACAAAATCTCAACCACATCATTCTCCATCCTTGAAGCCCACGTCCAGCGCGTCATGAATGTCTCCTTTGAATTTGCCACATTCCATGGGTGCTGGAGGCATGCAGAGACACAGGGCCTTCTTAAGCAACGGACGGCAGTACCGAAGGATCTCCTGGAACATCACCCTGCTTCCCTACCCAGCAAATGTCATCAGAAAGACACTCAACAAGCAACTGACAAACTTCCTCCACGCAAACAGCTCCAGGCAACCGGCACAAGACCATCTTCCACAGTAATCCCACCACTGCAACCGTCATCATTGGCACCACCAACAACAACTTTGCCCTGCTCAACAATGGTGAGACCACCCCCCTTGACCTATCAACGGCATTCTACACCATGTGCTACCACACTGTCAGCTCACACATCTCCAACACTGGTATCCAGAGGAGGGCCCAGGATTAAATCAACAAGTAGCTCACCAGCAAGGCCCAGGGAGTCTGCCTTCACCTTGCAGCATGTAGTACACTGGGGTCATCTGGCCCATGCCCCAGGGCTCTTCTCTCAGCGTGACAATCTTCAATGTCTCCATGACCCCCCTCTCCACCATCACATGCACACACGACCTCATCATCATCTCATATGCCATTGACACCCAGCTGCTCCTCACCCTTACCAAAGACCCAGCCATTGCCAGATCCAACCTTCAAGAAGGCATGAGATCCGTTGACGAATGGCTGAACATCAGCCACCTGAGGCTGGACTTGGACAGGAATGAGGTAATCATCTGAGGATTGTCCCCTTACGGATGGGTCAACTCCTTGTGTCCCACCGGCCTGGGCACCGCACCGGCACCCAGTGGCCACGCACGCAAGCTGGTGTTCATCATGGACCCATCGCTCACAATTACCATGCAACTCAACACCATATGTACCTCATGCTGCAACACCCTCCACATGATGCAAATGATCCACAGATAGATCCACTCCAAGGCAAGACAGACTGTCCCCCAGGTCCACGACACCAGCCGGCTCAACTACAGCACCGGCCTCTACGGAGAACAACAGCAAAACTGCAGGAGAACTTGTCCACATCCAGGGTGCATCCGCACACCTCATCTTCAACATCCCCCACCACAGCCACATCCCTGTCCACCTGAGATAGCTACAATGGCTCATTGTCTGCTGCTGGATCACCTTCAGACTCCTCAACCACACTCAGGAGGCAGTCCACAACCCCAGACCCAAAACCGACCTTGGACGTCTGTCATCCAACACCCAGTTGGCCCAACTCCATGCAGCCCACCTTGCCCTGGCCACCATTCATCACATCCACATAAAAACTGCATGCAGGAGATAGTTCCCCACCTCGCCAAACAGACCTGGGACTCCCTCCCCAGGCACATCACCATGACACATGACCTCTACACCTTCATGATACTCTTCCAAATTGGTCTGTCTGAGCAGTATTGCAAGACCCCCTCAGCAGCTTGAGGTCATCACGGGTGAGTATTGGGCTCCATGTCTGTATTTGGTGATACATTGTGACTCATGTGTGTCCTCGAGCGGACTCAGATCCAAGTGTATGGATGGCTGGAGTTAGTTCCACACTCAGGCATACTTTGACATATACCCACACGTATTTTGTGTACTCATGCTAAATGACTGCAACATAAAATTTCAAGTATTAATTTTTTAATTATAGCTCTGGGGCATGATTTGTGCACATAAAAAGGTGCAATGCAGGGACCATAGAATCCAAAGTTCACAGGGGGAGATGGGATCCTTGGCATTTCAAGTCATCAGAGTCCAGACCACAGTGTTTGGCATCATTGGTCAGACTGTGACCAGCAGGTCCATGTGGCAGATGATGTCAGTCAAAGAGGTGATGCTGTCGCACATGAAGGCCAGGTGCCAGGCCAGGTGACCTGGGAGATGTGGATGGGCTGCAGCCTCTCACGGTCTTTTCCGTGGACGACCCACCTTCCTCGCGGGACCCTCAGATGCAGGCCTTGACGATGCTTGGGACGCTCCGTCGGATGAATCCTCCTCCTCCTCCCTCCCTGTGGCGGGTGGTAGTCTGCGCCTGGTGGCACAGGGAGGGTTGCCCATGTTGTCGGCGATCCGACAGATTGAATGGCTTATGTCCCTTTGCACCGCCAGGAGTTCAACCACTCTTGCCACCATCCGTCCTTGGTGTTGTTGTTGACTGGCGTGTTGCTCGGCCTGCTGGTTTTTGATCTCTGTGAGGGTCACCACTACCTGTCTGAACTCCCTGGTGTCACGCCGGTATGCATCCATGATGTTGTGTATGTGTGACATACCGGTCCCTTCAGCTGGCTGGTCAGGTTCTCGCCTCTGCCTGCCTCCACTCCCACCACCCCTGCCCACACGAGCCTGGCCTGCCGTTGTGGGCACATTGGGTCGATGGGACCCCTGAGGGATGGCAGTGGCGGTGTTGTCTGCCTACTCCTGGGTGCCCGCCACACCTTGTCCCTCCTGGTCAGACTGGCTCTGTTGTTCACTGCGGGCAGGGCTCCTCGGGGTCTCCTGGGATGTGGCAGGAATGGGGGTGGTGGTTGGCACAGATGTTCCTGAACCAGGTTCAGCAGGGGCTTGGACACCAGAGGGTCCAGGTTGGTCGGGATCATCCGCGGAGTGTTGAGAGGCGTCGCTGCCAGTGGGATCAGGTTCCTCCCGAGCCTGTGACTGTGATTCTTCACCCCTTGGGGGGAGATTCATCATGTTGCCCTGTGTGTTAGAGACAGACAATGTTAATGCTGTTTCATGCAACATGCATGTTTCATACACATTCAAGTTGGCACTGTTCCTCCAGGTAGTTGTATGTGCCTAGCATTGTCCTCAATGTTCACTTGTGTATGGGTATGTTGCGGGGGACAGATTGATATGTTCTCCTGAGTCTTTGACATGTAGATTTTTTGCTTGGATGCTTCTTCGGCTATGTATTGGTCTTGTTGTGTTACATGTCCATTGTGACAGTGGGTAAATCCATTGCCTGTCCCGGGGGTGTCTGCTTGTGTAATGGGTGTGTGTGACAGGGCCTGCTGGTGTGTGTAGTGTGATTTGGCCCTGGGTCTCCCCGGTTGATGTAGCTGTCCCCCCATGGAGAATGCTGCCATGACAGTGAGTGTGAGTTCCTGTCCTAGATATCTGACCTCGTTGTCTTGGTGTTTGTGTTTGCACTGGTCACAGGAGGGCCTTGTGCTGCCTACACCAGGGCCGAGTGTGAGCTATCTTGTCAGTACTTTCCCAATCCCTGTGCATTGCTCATGGTGCATGGGTATGTAGCTTTGCCATATGGGATGAGGACAATTGTGTCTGATTTGGAGTTCACCAATGCGTTTTGTGCCACCCACCCTCCCAGCATACCGGACATCCATTCTTGGTTTGGTGCTTCGTGTAGCATGGGACATAGCATGGCGTTGCTTTCTCAATGGGGCATACACATGTTATTGGCATTAGCGTTGTTTTTGACTGTGGTTCTGGCCGGTGAGGGCTTGGGGGTAGTTGCATGCATTTGGTGTAGTTGGGGTGTGGATGCCATTACCCCCATGTTACGTAAGTTGTTTGTGTACTCACCAGGCTCTGGAAGTCCTTGTAGTCCATGTACTCTCACTGGCGGAAGCATGCCCATCACCTTCTCCTCCCAGGGATGGAAATGTACTGGTCTGTGGGGCGCACCACCTCCAGTGATGTTGCTCTGGGCGTAGTCGTCATTCATTTTTCTCTTGACCGCCCTCCGCAGATCGTACCACCTGGCTTGGCATTCGGTCCTGGTCCTTCTGATGGGTGCAACAGCATTCACCCTATCGACAATCCTCTGCCACAGGCGTGATTTTTCGGCTATGCTGGTCTGTCTGACCAATGTTCCAAACAGCTGTGGCTCGACTCTGATGACTTCATTGACAAGGATCTCCAGCTCCTCCCTTGTGAACTTTGGATTCTTGTCTGTGGGCATGGTGTGGGGTGAGGGTGTGGATGATTGTGGGTGTGTGAGTCTGAATGTGACGGTGTGGGTCTGAATGTGAAGAAGGGGTATGTGTGAAGGAGGTTGTGTGGAGGTGTATATGTTAAGGTGGATGGGTGCAGTTGTTGGTGTGTGCTCGCTAGCTGCAGTGAGTCTGTTGCAAAGGCTCAAGGGTTGTGTGTGTGGGCCCTTTTTATTGGTCCATTTGTGTGTGGGGCTCAGTTTGAATTTTTGGTGGGTGTGTTATATGGGGTGGTTGTGAGTTTGCCCCTCTGTTTGCCTGTTTGGATGTGTCCAGGTCAGTCCTTTCCATTTTTTGTGCAGTGTAGACGTGTTTTTTTGTTGTTGTGCGAGTCGAATAGACCCTCCTTGTGCTGTTTTACAGTGTCCGTGGTTCAGTACGGTACAGGGGTACGAGTCGTACAGGCACATACCCCCATGCATTGTGGATGTACAGTGCATACACCGTTATTGCTTATGTACGGTGCGTACACCGCCATTGCGTATGTACGGTGCAGGTGCGTACACTGCCATTGCTTATGTACGGTGCGTACACCACCATTGCTTATGTACGGGGCGTACACCGCCATTGCGTATGTACGGTGCGTACACCGACATTGCGTATGTACGATGCGTACACCGACATTGCGTATGTACGGTGCGTACACCGCCATTGCTTATGTACGGTGCGTACACTGACATTGCGTATGTACGGTGCGTACACCGCCATTGCATATGTACGGTGCGTACACCGCCATTGCTTATGTACAGTGTGTACACCGACATTGCGTATGTACGGTGCGTACACCGACATTGCATATGTACAAGTGATTCCCCATGTACGGGACGTTTTCCGTACAATTCGTAATTCGGTAAGCCGGTCCGGATCGTACTTGTACGATCGGACTGTATTTTTAGGCTTCGTACGGAGAAGTGTCCGGGTCCGTCTCGTACAACTTTTCCCTATCTGATTCGTACGGATAGGGCAGATCCGTATGTATTTTTCACATACGAATCGTACTTCATGGTTCGGACGGGACTTGTACGATTCGTATGGAAAAATTTACTGATACGAGTCGTACGGGGAAAAAAATACAGGATCGGAATCAGCCCCTAAATGTAATTAATTTATTATTTCCACTCCCGTCATGATTAAATTGGGGTAGGTGCTGGACACTAAACTTAAATAATTTACTATTCCCACTCCAATCAGTTTTAAATTGTGGTAGGTGTTAGACACTAAACTTAATTAATTTACTATTCCCACTCCAGTCAGGAGTAAGTTGGGGTAGGTACTGGACACTGAACTTAATTAATGTACTATTCCCACTCCAGTCAGGACCACATTGGGGTTGGTGCTGGGCACTAAACTTAATTAATTTACTATTCCCACTCCAGTCTGGATTAAATTGGGATAGGTGCTGGGCACCAAACCTAATTAATTTACAATTCCCACTCCAGTAAATTTTTAATTAGGGCAGGTGCTGCACACTAAACTTAATTAATTTACTATTCACACTCCATACAGTATAAAAGTATGAAGGTGTGGTAAACTAAATTTAATTAACCCACTATTCACACAACAATAAATAGAACATTATTAAATACAGAGGGGCCGATTCCGATCTGGGTCGGAAGGGCACCGAACACGATCCGGCCGGAAAAACTACAAGCCGTACGCGTGTTTTCTGCCCGACTCGTACAGCTGTACGAGCGAGCAAGTAGGATGCGAACTACGTGAAATTCACCGACCAAGACGTTTCTGGGTCCGAACCTCTCCATACGTCTTGGTCGGAAGCTAACCGTGGCGTGCAATGGATGTGATTGACGACCAAGCCAGTACGATGCACGCGTCGGACAGCCTGTGCGAGCCGGAGTGTCCGGCTCGCAAAACGCCCAGGTGGTTGTCTTTGGGGGTCCGCGTCGGACCCCCTGTCATCCGCAGCCCTATGACTTGGACACAGGGGAAGACCCAAGGGTCCCCCCAAAACAGGCATGTACGGTGCAGATGGCACCGACGCGTACCCACTGTAGGGGGCACCCTTGCGCGAGACGTACCCATTCAGTCAATGGGAGCCCATGTAAGCGTCGTACAACTGGCTCCCATTGACTTCTATGGGAGTCCGACCGAACCGAGTCTGGCAGCATACGGCCGCATCGTACACGCTCGGTCGGACTGCAGGACTCCGGCTCGGTCGGAATACACTCCGGATCTGGCTCGGTCAGAGTGCTTTCCGACCCAGATCGGAATCGGCACCTAAATTATAAACTTAATGATTGGAATAATAATACTACAAACACTATTAAATTAATAAACTTGCATAAAAATACCCATATCTTATTGCAAATGACTTATTATTAAATTACTTCTCTCATTAAACAACTATAAAATACACATAACACTCCTAACTAATCTTTATTCAAACTATTTATATATATTACTTTAATATTTTATTTATAAATTATAATGTATCTTTTATTTAATTTTATTAATCAATCCCCACCCTTAGTCCCTATAAATACCAAACAGCTCTCAAAAATTATATCATTTAAAAAATGTAAAATAAAAATTAATAAAGATTTAAATTAAATACCATTTTTTTTAATTAAGCATAATATTAATATTACATATAATTTTTTTAAACACTCTGCGCCCTTATCCCCTATAAACCCAACATCCCGCTCCTAAAATTACATATCTAAAGTCTCAATTTTAATTTAATATAAAAAATTGTAATTGTACATTTTTTAAAATATTTTTTTTAAATATTTTGAAAACACTCCCCATCTTTATCCCCTATAAACCCCACAAGAAGAGGTGTGGCGCAGCAGCCAGGGTGCCTGACTCCAGACTACAGGGTTCACGGTTCGATCCCCGGTGCAGGCGACAGGTTAGCCCAGCACCATGTGACTCTGGGCAGTAGCTCGCTCAATCTTCCCGAGGGCCCCCAGCTCCGGGACACTACTTCAGAGGTAGCTGTGCGCTTTACAAATACTGGTATTTCATTTCATAATTCTAAATTTTAATTTCAAAATTAAATTTAAAAATGTTCAATAATTAAAATGTTGATATTTTTTTTAAACACTCCCCTATAAACCCAACATCCCACTCCTATAATTATATTTCTAAATTTTAATTTCAAAATTACATTTATACATTTTCAAATATCAAAATATTAAAATATTTTTTTAAACCTTCCCCACCCCATTTTATTTTTAAAAAATATTCATAAAAAAATATTTTTAAAACACTCCCCACCCTTATCCCCTATAAACCTAACATCCCGCTCCCCAAAAATATTATACATATACGTTTTTTACAAACACATAAAAAACACACAAATACCATACTTTAACGATATTTTTACATAACGATATTTTGACATTCGATATTACATACTTCGATATTTTTGTTAACACTAAAAAACGATATTTTTAACATCGATATACAGAACATCGAGATTTAATCCCATCGATATATAGAACTCGATATTTCTGTATATCGATATATAAAAATCGATATTTAGACTACTTACCCATAACACAGCATTGTCCACTGCTTTTTCTTTCTGTAAACGTTCATGGCACAAACTTGGAACTATGGCTACCCTCACGCTTGCCCCTAGAAAAACTTGCACAGAGACTGTAACTGTGCCCAGGGCTTTAAGTGGGAAAAAAACTGGGGGTGCTCTAAAAGGGGCGGGACAAACCTCTTAAAGGGGTGTGGCCTATCCAAGTAGTGGTGTGGTCTAAATAAAGATATGTATGGATAACGCCATACACCCTCCCCAGAGGCGCAAGTAGAGACAAATTTCGAGGAGGGGGGTGGCTAAGAAAACATTTCGGGTGGGGTCTAATTCTTCCAGCAATAGGCAGAGTGTAGCTGCAGGGGCTCTACAAAGGGATGAAAAATTGCAAAGCCTCATTAACAAGCAAATGGTCTTTTAAAGACCGGTGAAGTACTCGGGTGCGGCTGTGTGTGTTTGGAGGCTGGTTGCAGGATTGCAATCTTACGCTTACCAAAAATAAGGCGCAAAATCTATGAAATTACAAGTTGTTTTATTATCCTTAGTTCTAGGTAACTTACCCAACAAACAAAGCTTTACTCAAATGACTCGGAGATAGGTGCCTGAGAAGTCATTAATTAAAGAGAGGACTTTCTGTCCTAAACTGTGATACTTCCCCACAGTCCCGCATCATATGATAACAATCTGCATGAAAGGATCTACAGCGTGCACAAAGGTCAGCGGCCTCAGGATCTAGCCTGGCAATTCCAGCTAGAGCAAAATAAGTTTGGTGCAAGTAAAAAAAAGAAAACGGACTACCTCTGAGAGGCCTGAAAATAGAGCCAGATAGAGACCAGTTTTGAGACCCCCTGAAAATAACTGCCGGTGCTCCCTGAAAATAACTGCCGGTGCTCAGACCCGGACAGACTCAGCCCACTTAAAGCCCTGACTGTGCCTCACCAGCTGCTTAATACGGAGAACGGAGCCAGGGGAAGCAGCTGAAGAGCGCGGGTGCAAACCATGACTTCCCAGTGCGCATGCACCTATTTTAAAGCCAATCAGCAAGAAACTGAGGGGAACGGGAGTTCCAGCCCAGTTTTGAAGAAACTGCTCTTTTCTGGGGACGTACATTTCAGGTCCAGGAACTAAGGCCACCCTAGCCCCAAGGACTGTAACTGGGCTTCATCTGCTTAAGGCAGAGAACAGTGAAAGCAGGTGAAGAGCACAAGTGCAAAAAAAAAAAACTTCTCAGTGCGCAAGCACCTACTTAACTTGAGGGAAACGGGAATTTCAACCTGGTTTTAAAGTCGGAGCGACTAACAATGGGGCATATCAACAACAACCGGCGATAATTATCTCTAAGCGCACTTAGCGCTAGGATAATTATCGCCGGCTAGCGTGAATTTTTATCGCTGAGATAGCGTGCTATTAGCAACGCTTATCTCAATAGCGATAAAAATCCTCACGCTTACAGGCTAACGTGAGATTATCGCTGGAAACCCAGCGATAATCTCACGTTACCTTGTTGATAGGGACAGGCAAACTTAGCCATGATATCCTCCTTCCATAGGATATCATGGCTAAGTCTGAAAAATACCAGACGTAAAAAAGCAGCGTTAACCGCGGTTAGCGCTGCTTTTTTTGTCTCTAACAGGGTTAGCGACATTCTTGATAATAGGAGAAATGTCGCTTAGCGACATTTCTCCTATTATTTTACTCTGGAACGCCCCCTTTGCATCTCATTAGAGATGCAAGGGGAAGCGTAGAGTAAAAGGGTGCTAACATGCAAATTTGCATGTTAGCACCCTGTTGTTGATAGGGCGCTAGTTTTATCTCTCCTTTTTTGCCTTTTAAAGCCAAAAAAAGCAGAGATAAAGCCCTTGTTGATATGCCCCAATGTGTTTAATTACTAACACAGGACACCCGGAAGCAGTTGTGGGCTTATGATGTTTAGTTAAAGGAGAGGGAGGGAGCAAAGATGAAACAATAAAATATGGGGGAAGCTGAATGCAAAGTGGTGGGGGCGCTAGGCCCGCATACTTTAGGGAGGACCACACAGACACTGGATGGATAGTAGTTAACTGGCCAGGAGCACATGCGCTCGGCCCCTTTTATTATCAGGGTCACCTGACTGGTGACGCCTGTGGTGGGTGGGTGTTTAGTGTGTGTGACCAGCATCTACAACACTAGACTGTATCCAGCAGGATACTACACTGAACATGCGCCCACAATGCAACACCAGCTGCAAAGAAATAAAAATAACAACACTTAAACAACATTTAAACAACCACAGCGTAATGATGCAGTAATTAGTCCATGCTGTATGGGAGGAAACAGACAGAGAAAAGGAAGGACAAAGAGATGGATTGACCACTAGCAAACAAGTATTTTTAAAGGACACTGAATCAAACAAATGAGAAGCAGTGTGCTGGCTGTGAGTAACAAAGAAGATACAACAGGTCTCGAAAGCTCGACCCAAAAAGAATACAATTTAAGTCCCTTTTTCTGGGCCATCGAGTAGTACATGGCAAAAGACCCCTCTCAATCAAATGACTTATCTCCTCCTATGCCCTATACGATCCCCATGTTCTGAGGGTCAAGACTTTCTTTTGGTACCCAGGGTTAAAAAGGCAAGGAGAGGTGAAAGCTCCTACAGATTTCTAGCTCCCAACATTAGGGTGCCGATTCCGATCCGTTAAAAATTTCCCCCGTACGAATCGTATCCGTTCTTTTTACCGTACGAATCGTCCTAGTAGCGTACAAACTGCCAAGTACGATTCATATGGAAAAAAGTCCATACGAATCGCATTGGGAAATTTTCCCCGCACGTCCTCGGGTCGGAAAATGTGTCCGACACATCCCCGGACGATTTACCGTACGAATCGGAAAAGTGATGTCCGACCGCGCAAGTACGATCCGTCCCGTCCTCCCAATTTTACAACCGTATGGAAAATACACCGTACGGACCGAACTCCCATAGCAACCATCGAGACATGTGCCCGCATACGTGCCGAACACCCCCCCCCCCAGCCCCGTATGTACGCGCCAAACCCCCCCGGCGCGGATGTACGCGCCGAACCCCCACCCGTGTATGTACGGAGCGTACCCCCTGTCAGGTATACCAAGCACTCTTACCTGAAGTCTCCAGACTCTTACCTGTAAGGTGCTTGGTGATGTTTCGCAGAGACGCTATGGCCAAACTCCCTATAACTCTATTCAGTAACCAAAGATTTTACATTACACTCTTCAGGTTGACTATAGGATTTAAGGGAGGAGGGCCGGAATCGACGCTAATGAAGTTCCTGTAGTCGACCTGCGAGACAACAAGAAGATTCCTTAGCTAATGTATTCTGCACTCTAATAGTCTATAAGCACTATACTTTAGTTTTTATTCTGAGTAGTGTTGTGTATTTCCTGTAATTAAGTTCCTACCTGCGATTCTACAAGGTAAGGCTTCGCGTCCAGGAAGTAGTTGCGAGATGATAGGAGTCCGATGTTCTTCCCCTTCTCTCTTGTTAGGCGTGTATTCGACGTGTATAAGATGTTGAATTTCTGCGAGCAAACAATTATCACAATTAACAGTCTGTACCACAAACCAGTGACTCTACCACTCTTTTCTAGTTTTTTTTATACTATCGCCTTGTTTACCTTACTGTGCAACCTTCCTGTTCTTTCGTTGTATTTTCACTATGCGTCTTCTAAATCAGAAACAAATAGAACATGCAAAAATATACATTCCCAAAACTATTATAACATTGTTCGCAAAAAGCCCCAAGTACTGATTCCTCTGTAGAAATCAATATGTCCAAAAATTTGTAAAGTCTTTACTAAGAAGTCTTTCTTGCGATGGGCGCAAAGAGCATTAGTAAGATTGATTCACTTAACTTAAAGTTCCTTTCTTTCAGGTTGCAGCATGCTGAGAAATGGAAGATTCAGGAGCAGTAGTGAAGTCTCGAGGAGCTGGAGCGCTTTGAAAGAAGGTAAGTGAAGAACGAGTTCAGCGCGATGTTTTCCTGATGCTGGAACTGAAGGCTAAGCACCTTCCAGAGCCTGGGTGTGGCTTAAATACTCCAGCCACACCCAGAGACGTCCGTTGATAGAAACGCAAGGGGCGCGTGTGCGTGCTCACGCGCCGTGAGGAGCAACGCGAAGGAAACTGAATCGGAGTTTTCCTGCTCTCGCGCCGTGTTCTGTTTACACAGACGCGAGGCAGGCTGACAGTATACGGGCGCTTGGGCGCTTGTGAAACCAATGCGTTTATTTCCGTATTCCTTCCCTGACATCCGCGATGCGAGCGGAGCCCAAGCATATAACGAAATTGCATGAAAACAAACAAACATTGGTAAAAGCAAGTTGGTAAAAGCAAGTTACAATAGCGATTACAACAGCAATCACCTCTACAGTTGCACAATCACAAGCACAATCACAATCACAAACACTAGTAAAGCACCTACATCTTTGGAGTGCAGGATGCACGGGATAGGGGTGGGTTTTCTACTGGGAACATGTTGTGGATTCATGACAGTACCCCCCTCGTAGAATCCCCCCTAAAACTCCGGGAATAGGTTTTGGTTTCTCAGGATACCGGCCATGAAATCGTTTCAACAACTTAGGAGCGTTTTGTAAATTGGCCAGGGGTTCCCAAGAACGTTCCTCTGGACCGTATCCTTTCCAGTCTACAAGATAAAACAATTTGTTCTTAATACGTTTAGAATCCAGAACTGCTTTCACCTCAAACTCTGGAACTCCTTCTACTTCAATGGCTGATGGTCCAGCCGTGAGTCTAGTGTTGGAATTGAATGGTTTTACTAAGGAAACGTGAAAGACTGGATGAACATGATATCTAGATGGAAGAGTCAATTTTACACTGACTGGATTAATAATTTTTTCTATTTCAAAAGGACCAATAAAACGAGGACGAAACGCTTTATGACTTTTAATTCTTAAGTTTTTGGTAGATAACCAAACCTTGTCTCCTGCTGTATAGGAAGGATTTTCTGTCCTATGTTTATCAGCAAACCTTTTTTGAGATTCTTTTGCTTGAGCTAGAGATACCTGTGCTTGTTGTTGTATTGTTACTAAGCGAGTTACAAAGTCTGTGACGGGCGGGATATCACTTCGTACCGTATTTAAATCCATGGTGTCTTTGGGATGGAAACCATGATTACAAAAAAAAGGAGACATCCCTATAGCAGAATGTTCTGAATTATTGTACGCAAATTCCATAGCCCACAAAATATCAGACCACTCTTGGTCACTGGTAGTTAACATACATCTTAGAAATTGTTCAATGGTTTGATTTGTGCGTTCCGTTAAACCATCAGTTTGAGGATGATAACTGGACGAAGTTCGCACTTCCATGTTCAAAGATTTCCCTAAATGTCGCCAAAAGTGTGAAACGAATTGTGGCCCTCTGTCCGAAAGCACAATAGATGGTATTCCATGTAACTTCACTATTTCTTTGGCAAAAATGTTAGCTAACTCTAATGCAGAAGGAAGTTTCTTAAGTGGGATGAAATGAGCTTCTCGCGAAAACTGATCTATAACTGTTAAAATTGTGGTAAAACCTGCTTTCGTACGAGGTAACTCCACTATGAAATCCAAAGAAACAGTGTGCCAAGGTTGAGGAGGTACGGGTAGGGGTAAAAGCAACCCACTGGGAGCATGATGAGTAGTTTTGTTTTGAATACAAATAGAACATGTAGTGACATACTCTTGAATATCTTTGAACATGGTAGGCCACCAATAGTTTCTCTTGATTATCTGGTACATTTTAGTGACCCCAGGATGAACAGACAACAAAGAATCATGATATGTTTCCAGAATACGTCTTTGGATAGATACAGTGGGTACAAAAACTTGGTCGCTCATGTACAGCAAGTCATTTCTCCATTGTAGTGAAGGATATTTGACACTCCAATCTTCTTTAGACTGAGTTTTAAGTGCCACTGTAATATCTGGTAACAAATTAGTGTCTAAAAGGCCAATGTGAAAACATTCTGCAGGAATTATTGATTGTATCTTTTCGTGTCTTGAATTCAAATCATCACTTATACCTATGCGAGATAAAGCATCCGCTTTATTATTGTCTTTTCCTGGGCGATAAGTGATAATAAAGTCATAATCATTAAAGAACTGCGACCAGCGCAATTGGCGAGCTGACAAAGCCTTGACAGATTTTAAAGACTGTAAATTCCGGTGATCAGTGTATATAGTTACAGGGTGTCTGGCACCTAACAGATAATGACGCCATTCTTCAAATACAGCTTTTATAGCTAATAATTCCCGATCAGCAATGGCATAATTTTGTTCTGTGGGAGTCAATTTCCTTGAATAATATGCAATAGGATGCATTTGGCCTGTACTTTTGTCCCTTTGAGATAAAATACCTCCTATGGCATATTGTGAAGCGTCCGCTTCAACAATGAACGGTTGGGCTGGATCTGGATGTTTTAAAACAGGGGCAGAAGTAAATTGATCTTTTAAGGTGCGAAAGGCTTTTTCAGCTTCTGACGTCCAATCAAACTTGGTATTTTTTCTCAACAACTTTGTGATGGGGGTAACAATGTTGGAAAAATTGTCGATGAAACGCCTGTAAAAATTGGCGAACCCCAAGAAACTTTGTACCTGTTTGATGGTGGTGGGACTAGGCCATTCTGTGATTGCTTTAATTTTTTTTGGATCCATTTCAATCCCAGAAGGACTAAGGATATAGCCTAAAAAATCTACAGTTGTTACATGGAACATGCTTTTTTCCAATTTTACAAATAAGGAATTGTCTAAAAGCTGTTGAAGAATGGCTCTTACCTGTTTTACATGATCAGATTTGTTCTTTGAATAAATGAGTATATCATCTATATAAACAACACAACATATGTCCAAAAAGTCCCTTAATACCTCATTTATAAAAAACTGAAATGCTGCGGGGGCGTTACAAAGTCCGAAGGGCATGACCTGGTATTCATATAAACCAAATTTGGTGCGGAAGGCCGTCTTCCATTCATCGCCCTCTCGGACTCTCACCAAGTGATATGCACCCCGTAGATCTAGTTTTGTATAAATGGTTGCATCTTTAATTTGATCAAGTAATGTTGGGATCAATGGTAAAGGATACCTGTTCTTCACAGTCACATTATTGATGGCTCTATAATCGATACACGGACGTAACTCTCCCGCTTTTTTAGGAATGAAAAAGAGAGGAGAAGAGACTGGGGACTTTGAATGCCGTATAAAACCGTTCTGTAAATATTCATCAAGATAGTCTCGTAGATGCTCATTCTCCTTTTCTGTTAGTGCGTAAATGCGACTACATGGTAGGGTCGCACCAGGTACCAGATCTATTTGACAATCATAATCCCTATAGGGCGGCAAGGTATTGGCCTTTTTTTTGTCAAACACATCTATCAGATCGTTATATTCGTCTGGAACTCCATCAAGAATTAGAATACTTTTTGATTCCTTTGGAAAATCATAACCCTGTATCAGGTGTTCAGTGTCAGAATTATTTCGTAAACAAGTAGTGTGACAAAAGTCAGATTTAAACAATATAGTACGATGAGTGCAATCTATGTAGGGATTATGAAGCACTAACCATGGTATGCCTAAAATTAACCGAAACTGAGTAGCATCAATTATATCAAAACTTATATCCTCAGTGTGTTTAGAGGCACACGTCATAGTTAACAACTCAGTATGGTATTGAATGGGGCCAGAAGTTAACTCTTTCCCATCAACGGCTCGTACTATTTCAGGCGTCTCTTTTATGATTTTCCTCAATCTCAATTCAGAAAACAACTGAGTGTCCACAAAATTACCTGTAGCCCCAGAATCAATCAATGCATCTATTGACCATGTTTTAGTTTTATCTCTTTGGGACTGTAAGAAAACCTTGATACTAAGATGACAATGCGAAGTGACAGGATTTGTAGAGGCCAAACTGGTTTGAACACTCGATAAAATGACCTCGCTATCTATCGAGTTTTTTAGTTTTCCGACTGCTGTGTAGCTGCAACCTCAGTAGTTTTTGTTTTAGGTCTATTAGGTCGAGTTGGACATTCTTTTACAAAATGTCCCTTCTTACCACAATAAAGACATTGGTTTAACTTTCGGCGCTTCTCTTTCTCTTCGGTAGTTAAAGGCCCTCTAATGGTTCCAATTTGCATCGGTTCCACCAAATCTAGTTTAGCAGATGACTCATTTTTTATGATAGGTCTGTCTTTAAATGAATACATCCTATGATCTAATTTCCCCCTCTCACCCTTTCTCTCGGCGATGCGATGATTCAATTTTACAACCAAATCTATGAATTCTTCGCTATTGGTAGGGGGGTCCAGAATTTGAGTGACCATATCCTTTAGGTCGTCTTTCAAACCTCGATAAAATAAGGATACACGTTTCTCCTCTGGCCACTCTGCTTCAATTACCAATCTATTAAACGTTGATATATAATGAAGAAGGTCTGACGATCCCTGTTTTAGATTTAATAATTCATGATCTGCCGATTGCACAAACACATGTTTTGCAAATAATTTTTTCATAGTATCTTTAAATTGTCGTAAATCATACAAAATTGGATCGTTTCTTTCTACATAAGGTACAGACCATAAAGCTGCATCCCCTCCTAGATAAGATAAAATAAAAGCAACTTTAGACGAATCATCAGGAAAAGCAGTGGGTTTTGCCACAAAATGCAAATGACACTGATTTAAAAATATGGTAAATTTGTTACAATCACCATGAAATCTTTCTGGGGGTGCCAGAGGAACTGAGACCGGTGTAACTACTTGGATTTGAGTAGGCATTGTAGACGAAGCAGTGGGCGCGGTTTGCAAGGTTGGTTGAAAAGTTGGTGGCTTTAACAACGGTTTTTTCAAGGAAGGAAAAGACCACTGAGATGCACTAGATGATTGCACTTGAGATTGTAGCGCCGAAATATCTCTACGCAATTCTGCGTTTTCGGATTTAATGTCTGTTAACATAGCAGCTATGTCCTGCAAGGATATCTGTGAGGCTTGATCCATAGCGTCTGGGCGAAACAGATTACGTGGGCTTAGCCTTCTGTCAGGTATACCAAGCACTCTTACCTGAATTCTCCAGACTCTTACCTGTAAGGTGCTTGGTGATGTTTCGCAGAGACGCTATGGCCAAACTCCCTATAACTCTATTCAGTAACCAAAGATTTTACATTACACTCTTCAGGTTGACTATAGGATTTAAGGGAGGAGGGCCGGAATCGACGCTAATGAAGTTCCTGTAGTCGACCTGCGAGACAACAAGAAGATTCCTTAGCTAATGTATTCTGCACTCTAATAGTCTATAAGCACTATACTTTAGTTTTTATTCTGAGTAGTGTTGTGTATTTCCTGTAATTAAGTTCCTACCTGAGATTCTACAAGGTAAGGCTTCGCGTCCAGGAAGTAGTTGCGAGATGATAGGAGTCCGATGTTCTTCCCCTTCTCTCTTGTTAGGCGTGTATTCGACGTGTATAAGATGTTGAATTTCTGCGAGCAAACAATTATCACAATTAACAGTCTGTACCACAAACCAGTGACTCTACCACTCTTTTCTAGTTTTTTTTTATACTATCGCCTTGTTTACCTTACTGTGCAACCTTCCTGTTCTTTCGTTGTATTTTCACTATGCGTCTTCTAAATCAGAAACAAATAGAACATGCAAAAATATACATTCCCAAAACTATTATAACATTGTTCGCAAAAAGCCCCAAGTACTGATTCCTCTGTAGAAATCAATATGTCCAAAAATTTGTAAAGTCTTTACTAAGAAGTCTTTCTTGCGATGGGCGCCAAGAGCATTAGTAAGATTGATTCACTTAACTTAAAGTTCCTTTCTTTCAGGTTGCAGCATGCTGAGAAATGGAAGATTCAGGAGCAGTAGTGAAGTCTCGAGGAGCTGGAGCGCTTTGAAAGAAGGTAAGTGAAGAACGAGTTCAGCGCGATGTTTTCCTGATGCTGGAACTGAAGGCTAAGCACCTTCCAGAGCCTGGGTGTGGCTTAAATACTCCAGCCACACCCAGAGACGTCCGTTGATAGAAACGCAAGGGGCGCGTGTGCGTGCTCACGCGCCGTGAGGAGCAACGCGAAGGAAACTGAATCGGAGTTTTCCTGCTCTCGCGCCGTGTTCTGTTTACACAGACGCGAGGCAGGCTGACAGTATACGGGCGCTTGGGCGCTTGTGAAACCAATGCGTTTATTTCCGTATTCCTTCCCTGACATCCGCGATGCGAGCGGAGCCCAAGCATATAACGAAATTGCATGAAAACAAACAAACATTGGTAAAAGCAAGTTGGTAAAAGCAAGTTACAATAGCGATTACAACAGCAATCACCTCTACAGTTGCACAATCACAAGCACAATCACAATCACAAACACTAGTAAAGCACCTACATCTTTGGAGTGCAGGATGCACGGGATAGGGGTGGGTTTTCTACTGGGAACATGTTGTGGATTCATGACACCCCCACCCGTGTATGTACGTCGCGTACCAACACCCCACCAGTGTATTTACGCGCGTACCAAGACCCCACCAGTGCATGTACGTGGCGAACCCCCACCCGTGTATGTACGTCGTGTACCAACACCCCACCAGTGCATGTACGCGCCGAACCCCCACCCGTGTATGTACGGCGCGTACCAACACCCCACCAGTGCATGTACGTGCCGAAACCCCACCCGTGTATGTACAGCGCGTACCAACACCCCACCAGTGTATGTACGGCGTGTACCAATACCCCACCAGTGTATGTACGGTGCGTACCAACACCCCACCAGTGCATGTACGTGCCGAACCCCCACCCGTGTATGTACGGTGCGCACCAACACCTCACCAGTGTATGTACAGCGCGTACCAACACCCCACCTGTGCATGTACGCGCCAAACCCCCACCCGTGTATGTACGGCGCGTACCAACACCCCACCAGTGTATGTACGGCGCGTACCAACACCCCACCAGTGCATGTACGCGCCAAACCCCCACCCGTGTATGTACGGCGTGTACCAACACCCCACCAGTGTATGTACGGTGCGTACCAACATCCCACCAGTGCATGTACGTGCCGAACCCCCACCCGTGTATGTACAGCGCGTACCAACACCCCACCAGTGTATGTACGGCGCATACCAACACCCCACCAGTGCATGTACGCGCCGAACCCCCACCTGTGTATGTACGGCGCGTACCAACACCCCACCAGTGTATGTACGGCGCGTACCAACACCCCACCAGTGCAAGTACGTGCCGAACCCCCACCCGTGTATGTACGGCGCGTACCAACACCCCACCAGTGTATGTACGGCGCGTACCAACACCCCACCAGTGCATGTACGCGCCGAACCCCCACCCGTGTATGTACTGCGCGTACCAACACCCCACCAGTGTATGTACGGCGCGTACCAACACCCCACCAGTGCATGTACGTGCCGAACCCCCACCAGTGTATGTACGGCGCCTACCAACACCCCACCAGTGCATGTACGTACCGTACAGACGCCAAAAACACACATACTGAACCAGGACAACCCCAAACAACACAAGGAGAGTCAATTCGATTCACACAACACCACAAAACATGTCCAACAAGCCCAAATACACCCCATATACTGACCTGCAACTGCCAAACAGCTAAACAGAGGCCCAAAACACAACAACTCCTTATAACACACCCACCCAAAGTTCAAACACAGCCACACCCACAAATGGACCAATAAAAAGGCCCAACACACACAAACCATGATCCTTTGCAACAGATCCACCACTGCCAGACCACAGAGACAACGCACTGCACCATGCTACAGCATCAATACACCTTACACTTGCACTCCTTCACACAACCACCATCACAAACACCCGCTCATCACATTCACACACACACACCTTCACAACCACACTCACACACCCACAACCATCCACACCCACACCCCCACAACCATCCACACCCACACCCCACACCATGCCCACTAACAAGAATCCAAAGTTCACAAAGGAGGAGCTGGAGGTCCTTGTCGACGAAATCATCGAGCCACAGTTCTTTGGAACATTGGTCAGACGGACCAGCATATCAGAAAAATCAGACATGTGGCAGAGGATAGTCGATGCTGTGAATGCTGTTGGGGCCACCAGAAGGACCAGGCATGAGTGCCAAGCCAGGTGGTACGATCTGCGGAGGACGGTCCGCCGCAAAATGACCGACGATCACAACCAGGGGAACATCACTGGAGGAGGGCCGCCCCGCAGACTGGCACAGTACCATCCCTGGGAGGAGAAGGTGATGGCCACGCTGCCGCCGGTGGAAGTAGACGGAGTACAAGGAGTCCCAGACCCTGGTGAGTACACAAACAACTCACCTCACATGGGGGGAACTCCATACACAAACAAAATCCCAATCATGCACGCAACCCCCCCAAAGCCAGCACCGGACACAACCACACTCCAAAAACACACACATGCCACTAGCGCCTCCATGCCCCATGCACCAAGCAAGGCCATGCCAAGTCACAGGCCACACAAAACACCAACACAAGACAGGATGTCCCCGATGCCGGGAGGGTGGGCCCCATAACTAACAGAGCAACTCAGAAGCACACAACAATGCCCTCAGCCCATATGGCCTAGGGCACAGCCATACGAACAGTGTGTCCCCACACAGTACTGTGTTGCCTGCAAATGGTGGCCGCGTTGCCGGATGACATGGGTATGAGGCACAATTAGCACATAACAGCAGCTAATCAAGACGCATCACTCTGGAAGAGTGTCAGCACACACCGCCACAGCAGCAGCGCAGACTCAGACACTCCGCCCAATGGGTGCCCGGAGACTACAAACAAACCCACATGAACAATCCAATGGCCTTTGAAAGACCTGCAGACTGTGTGTCCCCAGGAAGCTGGGCTGAGGTGACAGAGGGTGACACACAGAGGGAGGGAGGAGGCTGACAGAGGGAGGGAGAAAGGGAGACAGAGGGAGACGGACAGAGGGAGGAGGCTGACAGAGGGAGGGAGAAAGGGAGACAGAGGGAGACGGGAGGAGGCTGACAGAGGGAGGGAGAAAGGGAGACAGAGGGAGACGGACAGAGGGAGGAGGCTGACAGAGGGAGGGAGAAAGGGAGACAGAGGGAGACGGACAGAGGGAGGAGGCTGACAGAGGGAGGGAGAAAGGGAGACAGAGGGAGACCAAATCACCCTTGGGTGTTGTGGCCATGTCCGCTCGTCAGCAGGTGGACTGTGTGAATGTAGACAAGGTTTGGCAGTGCCTGAACCCCCCCTTTTTTCTGTCATAAACACTGGGACATGTGTCAATCTGTGCACGAGTACATCCGTGCTGCAGGCACAAACCTAACCTTACACCCAGTAAACCTACCCACTGTGTTTGGTAGAACCCTGTCACAAATGCTCAAGTCACCTACCTGAATTCTCAAATAGCATGGTGAACACACCATTTTGCAAAGTACAGTGCAACACGTAAGGTGGCTCTGCATGGCTTGCTACGCCCGCTCACTACACTGCTGACTGCGTTCCAAAAAGATGCATCAACTAAGATTGTGTCACACATGGGTAAAGTGTCGAAAGCTGTGGCCAAGGGACATACCCATGCACAAGTGCACTGTGAGAGGAATGCAAGCCATATCCAACCACCCAGAGGAACTGTGCCAACTCAAAAATGAATGAAACATGGATGTCGCATGTAACACAATTAACATTGTCTCTATCACACACAGGTCAACGTCGTCGATCTCCCCCCAACACTGGGGGGGAAGACTCACAGGACCAGGCTCTGCGTGAAGAGGACCCCACCGGCATCGACGACTCTCAACACTCCGTGGACGACCCAGACCAACCTGGCCCCTCTGGTGTCCAACCACCTGCAGCACCTGCCTCAGGTACAACTGTGCCAACCACCACCCCCATTCCTGCCACATCCCAGGAGACACCCAGGAGCCCTGCCCGCACACAACAACACAGCCAGTCTGTCCAGGAGGGACAAGGTTCCCCGGGGAACCAGGAGGAGGCAGGTGACACCGCAAATGCCATCCCTCAGGGGTCCCGGAGACCCGATGTGCCCACAATGGCAGGCCAGGTGCAAGTGGGCAGGGGTGGTGGGAGTGGAGGACGGCGGAGGCGCGAACCTGACCAGTTGGCTCAGGAACCGGTAATGTCACACGTCAGCAACATCCTCGACTCATACCGGCGTGACACCAGGGGCATGGGCCACATTGCGTCCACCCTCCCCGACATCAAGGGGACCCTCGAGGAGATCAAGACCCTGCAGGCCGAGCAACATGCCTGTCAACAGCGACACCAAGGACGGATGGAGGCAAGACAGGCTGAGCTTGTGGCGGTGCAAACGGAAATGACCCGTGTACTCCGTCGGATTGCCGACAACATGGGCAACCCTCCCTGTGCCACCAGGCGAAGAACATAACCACCCACAGGGAGGGATCAGGAGGAGGAGGATTCATCCAACGGAGCATCACAAGCATCGTCATGGCCTGCATCTGAGGGTACCCTCAGGAGGGTGGGTCGTCCATGCAAAAGACCGTGAGAGTCAGCGGAACATCACCATCTCCCAGGTCACCTGGCCTGGCACCTGGCCCTCGGGCCCAACAGCAGCACTACAGCAAATGACATTCTCTGCCACATGGACTTGCTGGTCACTGTCTGACCAATGTTGACAAAGACTGTGGCAAAGACTCAGATGACTTCCATTGGCAAGGATACCAACTCCCCCAGTGAACTTTGGATTCTACACTCCCGCCAAGCACCTCTTGTCATCCCCCCAAACACGTACCCCACCACAAATAAATATCTTCACAATCACGAGATGATGCCTTCATTTTGCATTATTCCACTACATGTGTGTGTTGTAAAGTCAAACCATGCCTGAGTTTTGAAGTAACTCCAACCATGCATACCCTGGGGTCTGAGTCTGGCACAGGACACACATGGCTCACAATGTATCATCCAATACAGACACGGAGCACCATACTCACCCGTGATAGGCCCAACCAGCTGAGGGGGTGCCCGCACAACTGTGCCCACAGACCTACTTAGAAGAGCAACAGTCATGCACAGAGGTCAGGGATCATGTGGATTGTCCTGGGGTGCAACTACCAGGTATGTGTAGACAGGTGGCAGAACCATGGCCTGCATGCTTGAGTCAGGTGGATGTGGAGAATGGTGGGCCGGCCAAGGTTGGATGCCTGGAGATGGCACAATGGGGTCTTGGATCACAGTGCCACAAGGTTGTGTTGTGGTTGTGGGCTGCATCCTGAGTGTGTGCGCGGATTGAGAAGGTCAACCTGCAGCTGGCAGTGATCCATTCCCCCCATCGCTGTTTGACGTTGATGTGGCCTGGTCGCCGGATGTAGAAGCAGAGCTGTGCAGATGCACCCTGGATGTGGACAATTATCATGGGAGTTGTAACGCACATGTCCGTAGAGTGCAGGGTAGGATTAGACACGGATGTCGTAGTTGACCTGGGGGATGGTCTCTCTTGCCTTGAGGTGGATGGAACTGGGGGACTTGTGCATAACGCAGAGTGTGCTGCAGCATGAGGCACAGATGCCGCTGATCAGCATAGCACATGTCAGCTAGCAATCCATGATGAACACCAGCTCGTTTGCGTTGACACTGGGTGCCCTTGCTGCAGGCCCTGCAGCGGCATGCGCCATGTCAAGAAAACAATGCCCCAAGTTGCACACAAAGACAAGGATCTCAGGAAGGAACTATGCAAAAGGTGTATGTCAAGGAAGGAATGTCTAGTTCAACATGCCACACGCACACACAATGGATGCACATGCAGCACAGTGGCCGTCATGGAGACTGACATGCCATAATACCTATACAGCCATGGACATCATGCACAATACAGATTCTAATCCCTGACAAACAGCTTGCATCTTGCTACTCTACACATAGACCCATATGCACCATCTCTGATAACTATGCCAGACATGCCGCATGCACAGTGGCAACAGACCACCATTGACAGAGATGAGGCACCTTGGAGGCAGAGGGACACCTTTATTAGTCATGTGTGTCGGAATGCTAATGCAACTCTGTCAACACATACACAGGTCATGTGGATGAACATGTGGGACCGACACTGGCACCCCCCTTTGCACCACATATGCTGGAAATCCATAGAACTGGCACACAAGTGACGGGTTACAGCTAAACACCCCCTGCTGCTCACGGAGAGGCTGCCATACACCATTGTGCCTCCAATGGGGAATTCACACACCATGTCAACCCGGTGCAACCTGTATGTTTCCGAGGGCAGTGTCACGCACATTGATGGCTCCATCACAATCCACAATCCCATTACAGATGACTGTCAGCGAGTCTGACCATCAATTCAGGTGAATTCAGCTCCATGTCATGTGCCCCATGGTGAATCTACATGTATGCTAAGTATCCAAACATGAACAGGAGCAGTGCACACACAATCAAAACAAATACCACACCCAAAAAGCCGTGGTGCATCCCTTACCCTAAGGTGATTTCCAAACGTGTCCGTGCATGTAACGCTCATTCAGCACATGTTGCCGTGTTCATGAGGAATAGCAGGAGCACAACAATGCCACCAGCAGACAGCATGCGCAAGTACCTGAGGATGAGAGACATACCCGAAGTCAGCCATTAGAAGCACATCCGCATGCATGTGCATGTACTCGACACGTATAAGGTTGTCAACATGCTAGGTGACAAGGATGACTCTGGAAAAACATTCATCTATTGCACCATCACTCGAGTGACACATCCAAACACACCTCTGACTCACCTGGCAGACATGCAGATGGACACACACATTGCAACACATACCACACACGGCCCAATGCCTGCACACTCAGACACTAGAACTCACCACTAAGCAAAGAAGTTGCGTATGAGGCGACTCCGGATGTCCTCTTCCGCCTCCTCCTCCTCCACATCACTTGCCTCGTGACCAAGCCCTTCATCCTCCACGGGTGGATGGTCCTGCTCATCCGGATCCAGGATGAGTGGCACAGCTTTCTCCACTGCCATGTTGTGCAGCATGCAGCACACGAGGAAGATCTTGCATACCTTCACCGGTGCATATGGGAGTGCGCCACCGGTCTTGTGGAGGCAACGGAATCGGCTCTTCAGGAGGCCAAACGTCCTCTCTATCACTCGCCTGGTCCGCCCATGGGCGTTGTTGTAGTGGTGCTGGGCAGCCGTGCTGGGGTTGCTTAGAGGCGTGATCAGCCATGGCATGTTGGGATAGCCAGCATCCCCTACATGGAAACATCATGGACAAAAGTGGGTCAGGAGAAGCAGGAAGACAGGAAGATGACGCTAAATACAGGACTGACATAGTATACCCACCAACAAGACATGCCCGTTCGTTGCGCAGTGGCAGCATCATTTCAGGCACCCTGCTACGCCTCATGATGTAGGCATCGTGTGCTGATCCTGGAAAACGAGCACAGACATGTGAAATCACCATGTTGGCAAGACACACCACAAAGGCATTAATGGAGTGGTAATGCTTGTGGTTCCTATACGCTACCTCCTGTGCCTGTGGTGGTACCAAAGCCACATGTGTTCCATCTATGGACCCAATAACATGGGGCATCCCTCCCAGGGCATAGAACTCACGCTTGACACCTGTCAACTGCTCAGGAGTTGGGAATTTAATGAACTCATCTAGGTGAACCAACATGGCCTCTAAAAAATCATGCAGCACACGGCTGAACATGGTTTGGGACATGCCACCAACGTGAGCAATGGTATGTTGAAAGGTACCCGTGGCAAAGAAATGTAGACCTGCCATCACCTTCATCTTGGGTGTCAGTGCACCAGGATACCTGTGTAGCGGTTGGAGGTGTGGTGCCAGCCGTGTCGTCAAGTCCTCAATCAAATTTTGGGGGAAGCGGTAGCGGCGTATACAGTCATGTTCCCTCAGGTCAGCCAAGTCCGGAATTGGTCGAGGGAGAGGCGGAGCCCTGCAGTGAATTTGAAGGGACAACGAAGAGTGAGTACAGTACACCACCAATGTCAATGTACTGAGCACATGTTCAACAGGCAATACACATATGCTACATACAGAGTCAGGTCTGTGCAATGCGCCCTGGACACGTATGCCAGGCAGGGGACACTCCTACCAAGAGCCAGCTACAAACGTCGATTCTCAACCTCAATATGCCATGCCATGAAACTAGCTGTGGGCCAGTGTAAGTGAACAGGCAGATGCATTACAGGAGTTACAGACATCCAAATATATGCAGAAGAAGGATGTTTATTTTACAGACAGGTTGCAGAACACTAGATGCACAGGTCACATGTCATAGAAAAAGGACAGACCACATGCCTTGCCATGAGGGAGTACATGTCAAGACTGATCACACATACAATGAGAGTATGCAGATATGTCCTTGTTCTGAAACTCCGCGTCCATGCATACATACACACCTTACATCGGATGACACATGTGGGCTGGTGTGCGTAACAGTGTGCCATGCCCATCTACACACAGACACATGTTGGTTGCAGCAACTGCAGATGCATTTGACCAAACACCTACAGCAAACCTATGGGAACACATGACACACACATGACATAGTCACAGCGTGCAACGCGGGCATTCACATCTCAGGGGTGATATTCCGTGTACCTGGCATCAGGGGACAGTTGCGGCTGTTGGTGACTGTGCCCTGCCAGTGACGCATGGCTCAACAAGTCTGTACTACATGCACACATGTCAATGGAGTGAAGGGGATGTGAGGCACATAGTGCACCATCACACATGACATGTGTACACAGCTCATCATACTTAAATTAGCTTCACACCTCAGGAGTAATGTGCCACATCACAGCCTGACACACCTGTGCCCGACACATGTAGTACTGCAAAGACAATGCCTTGATGTCCATCCTTGGCCAAGTATGACAGCTCTATTCCTGTCTGTGTGTCGCCTGTCACCACTGTCAGGTGTGAAACGCACCGTACATACGCTCTGAGGGCGTGTGTAGGGTCCCTATCACTATGGGTGTGCTGGCGTATGCGTACGCCATAGTAATACGGACCGTACACGCGTGTGTAGGGTCCCTATCACTATGGGTGTGCTGGCGTATGCGTACGCCATAGTAATACGACCCGTACACATGCGTGTACGGTCCCTATCACTATGGGAGTGCTGGCGTATGCGTACGCCATGGTGATACGGACCATACACGCGTGTGTACGCTCCCTATCACTATGGCGTACGCATACGCCAGCACTCCCATAGTGATACGGACCGTACACACGCGTGTACGGTTCGTATTACTATGGCGTACGCATACGCCAGCACTCCCATAGTGATAGGGACCGTACACACACGTGTATGGTCCGTATTACTATGGCGTACGCATACGCCAGCACTCCCATAGTGATAGGGACCGTATACACGCGTGTACGGTCCGTTTCACTGCATTTGGGGTGCCCTAGGGCCGTGGAACGCACCGTACCTGTGTGTGAATATTAAAATAACATAGGGGACACATGAGGGACAAGTATAAAGGCCTAAATGCATGCTGGTTGTCATGGAGACCGAGTTTCAAGTTTGAATTTTTGCATCAGGTGGCCAGCAAAAGTCGGTTGGAGACAATATACTTTGTTGCAAAGTGGTTGTTGACTTGACATCATGCTCAATTTTTAAACCATGCAAAGCCACTCACTGGGGTAGGTTTAAAGGGATTGGAGGAAACGTAGGATGCAAATGTGACTGACCAATCACTCTGTACTCCTGTAAATGAAACAGGCCAGCAAGGCAGATATAAGGCAGCCAGGTCCCATGAGAGAGCACTTGCCTGCACATCTTTTGATTCCACAACACTGCTGCTGCTCGTGATTCCTCTGGCACCATGTCCAGGTCTGTGGAGAGGGCCCAGCCACTCACCATGGAGGAGAATATGGCGTTGGTGGATGTGATCCTCCCACAGTACACCATGCTGTATGGTCGACCAGGGGAGCAGGTGAGGGCTGACTCCACTAGCTTAGACTGTGCCCCTTTTTTGTGACTGTGACTTCTGGCATTGTGTCCCTGTGTGACAGACATGCAATGTTGTTTGGAGTGGGTCCCAGGGTGGGGAAGGCCTCATGTCTCCCATGCAGCGCATGCTGTAGTTCCTGTGTGCACTCCTCACTTGCATAGTGCTTACTGTGAAAAACAATGCATGGTGCAAGCCACATTGTGCCTGGCTACTCCTCCTGGGAATGTTGTTGCTACAGTCCTGATGTGATTCTGTGTTCTCCCCAGTGTGACAGGTGACAGTACCCATAGATGTGTGTTTGTTTAGTGCACCTGTGCTGTGAGTGTCCAAATGATGTGTTCGTCCCCTGGACATTGGTGTGTGTGTGTAGGTCCCCTGTCATGTGGGTGAGTGCATATGGGGAGTGTTGCACACCAGCTGCATGAGGGATGGATATACCCTGGCCATGTGATGTGTGCAGGGAGCAGTGCTGTGTGACTGCCGTGCTGAGCCACCCCACACCTGTGACACCCCCCAGTCTAGTGGCACATGGGCAGAGTGAGGTTTGTACCCGCAGTTGGCAATGGCAGGCGATTGTCCTGTACCTGTGTGTGTCTGTGTACTCTGCTGAGGTTGCGTCAGTGGGCTGGGGCATGTGACTGCTTTGAGGTGCTGTACATAATCCTGGTGTAGCTTGTGATGCACAGTGTGATCCAGGATCCTTAATTGTGTGGCACCCCTCATGCCACCTGTGTACTTTCTCTGCCACGTAGTGCATTTAGCCTTGCCCAGAGGATAATGTCCCTATGACAAAGGTGCAATGAGTTTTCTGCATACCATGGCCTGTTCAAACCAGACAAATGATTAATATGTGTGTCTCTGTCTCATTGCTCAGGTGTATTAAAGTATTCTCACTTTTGCATCCTCACAGGTAGGCGTCCATGCCAAGGGGGAGATATGGAGGCGAGCCGTCAGTGCCGTGCGGAAGACGGAGGGTCGGAAGCGGCGCCTAGCCCAGGTGAGGAAACGCTGGCAGGATATCCGGTGCTGGACGAGGAGGATTGCACGGGTCCTGCCTGGGGAACTCACCTGAGAGCACCAAGAACCGTGGGCGCTGGCGTCTGACCCACATCCATAAGCGTGTGCTGGCAGTGGTCTTCCCCGACTTGGATAGGCGCTTACAGGAGAAGCAGCAGCAGGAAGGGGGTAGGTACATGTGTGTTTGTTGTGTGTCCCCAGCTTTTGGAAATGCGCAGTTGCATGGATACAGTGCCTGGGTTTAAATGTGCAGTGCATGACCTGTTCCCCAAAGTAAACCGGTGCTGTTCTTCCTGCCTTCCCCTCCTTGCCATGTGTTCCCTGGTCTGTGTGTAGTCACTCTTGCACAAGGTAATCTAGTCTGGCAGTTAATCCAAGTGCCCAATGCTTGCAGCATCATGTGTGGGGGTGGTGTGTAACAGGTTTTGGGACCTTGCCTGTGCCCTGGCCAGGTCAGTCATTGTGGGGTCCATGTCAGTTGGCACTGATGCTGAGTCCCGACATAGGAGTGTGTCTTAGAAGTGTACTGCCTTACAGCATGCATGTCCAATGTTGTGCCCTCTGACATGATGTGCATGAGTGGGAGTAATGCATAGTGCTGTGACGGTTGCTTCAGTTGCAGTCATATCCATCCCGGACCATGGAGGTGTGTGGCCACTACTGTGCCCTGGGGCACCTTTTCCTAGGTATCATGTGTGTCATCCAACAATGTGGACATTCTCTGTGTCTTCGGCATAGGTTGGGCTCTGTGGCATTGTACCCTGGCCTCATCTGTATTTGCGTAAACTGTGCTACATGTGTCCACGTTACAGTGTGACCCAATTTTGCTTGTGCATACTCACGGTGGGCAGTGCCTGTGTGTCTTGGTACGACAATCTGATGATGGTTGATTGTCAATGATGTATGTGGACAGGCGCAACAGTGGTGGCTTGTGTACAATCAGGATTTAGTGCAGCCCATGTGTTTTCATCCCAGAGTAAGAGGTGTCAGTACTTCCTCTGTCTCAATCACATTGTCTCAGGTAGGGGGTGGTTTGTGCGGGCAAGGCCTACATGTCAAAATCTGTATTCTCCTTGCTAGGTCTGGCCTGTGTGTGATGTTTGTCTGGACATACACTCAAGGTGCAGTGACCCAGTCATGTTGGGCATGTTTCAATGCGTTAGCTTTGCAGCATGTGCAAAAAGTCAATAGACATGGTTCCTGCTCATCCCTTTTTTGGCAAGGCTGTGTGGTACAGATGCAGTGCACGATTGTCCCCAGAGCCTGGCTCCTCTGCCCAATTTGATATCAAGTAATTTGCTGTTGTGTCATGCTCTCCATTGTTTCTCAGTGGCATGGTGTGTCAACCAGCTGTGTGTTGCAGGGCCTACATATGTACCTTGTATTGTAGATGTTACTCATGTTGCTTTTCAGGCTATGCACTGTGACCTATGTAGATCTGACTCATGTGACATATGTATACAGGTGTCTGATTATTTCCTGTCTCTTCACCTTGCCCACAGCATCGTCGGGGGACTCCGAGGGAGACACTGGCACGGAGTGTGAGGAGGGACCAAGCACCAGTGGCAGCAGTGCTATATTGTCTGGCACATCAAGTGGCACGGAGGCTGAGGGGAGTGAGGCGGAGGACCTGTCCAGTTACACCTCCGACTATGACGCAGACGGGTCCGAGGCTGAGCTCCCAGAGGGGGCGGAGGCTGCTCCCACAGCTGAAAGCAGCACACAATCTCTACCCACCCCCTCCATTCCCATCACCGGCCTCCCACTTGCTCGTGTCCCTTCCCGCCGTGCTAGGTCACCACGTGTCTCCTTCTTGCCAGGCACCGCGCCCCCTGCCCCTGTCTCCACTGCTGCCTCAAATGCCGAGTCTGTGGACATCCTGCGCCAGTTGCAGGTTGGTCAGACTGCAATGCTGAATGTCCTCCATGGCCACACCAGAGTGATCACCCAGATGGAGGCATACCTGGAGGGCATTTCAGCTGCGCAGTCTGACCAACGCCAGTTGCTGAGGTCCATAGATTTGACACTGACTGCAGCGCTACGCCCCCCCCACTACCCCTGCACCATCCACACTTCCCACTCCCATGCCTGTCCCAAGCACACCCAGACGTACCCATGCACGCACCCCACCAGACACAGGCACCACACCACCAGGGAAGGCCAAACGCACACCTTCTGTCACGCACACACAGGGTGAAGTAGGCACACCCACTGGGTCGGGGGGAAAATGTAAGACACGCAGCCACAGTGGGAGTCCACATTCTTCACAACCACCTGCCTCCAAATCCACTCCCCTCAGCTCTCCTGGCCAAGATTCAAACAAGGAATCCTTCATGGCCGCCCTGTCCCTGAGCCCCAAGGTGACACCACCCCGCAAGCGGTCAAGGAAGTCCCCGGTCAGGATAGTTGAGTCCCCCCCCCTGTCCACACCCTCCCCCAGTAGCGCTCCCCCCCACATGATGCCCCCCCTTCTGTGGATGAAATGGACATGTGAACTGTGCAGGCAAGCTAGGGGACACACGTCCCCATGTGTACCCCCCAGGACTTTGCTGATGGCCTGGCCCATGGGCCTTGTAAATAATGGACATTTAAAAAATGACAATTCAAATGCTGATTAAAGCTTTTTGTTTTTCTTTTGCACACTTATGCTTTCCTGGACTTGCTGTTGGTGGTGCTGCTCCATGATTTGGGGTGGGGATAATGTGTTAGGTGTCTGGGAAATGTAGTGTTGTGCTGCTCATGGGGTGGACCCTGGTATCTGTGTGCCATCACAAGGTATTTGCAAAATAACTTAGTTCATTTTCAGCTCTTACTGCATGGTAACATTGTCCCAAGGTGTGTTGCTTCCTCTGTGGACCCTGACATCTTCCCTGCACGGTGTTGCCTAAATGTTGTGCTGAGCTGTGTCTACATATCCTTGGTGTGTGACGGATCCGTTCAACTTTGCCCATGCATGCTGGGCAATGTCTCCACCTGCATCCTTAGTGGCATCCTTGGTGGTCACTGTACTCAAGTATGTTGACGTGACTTCATGTGGACATGTTCCCTTTTACACACTATGCATGTGTGTACTCCCAGCCTCGCACACATGTGTACCGTGTTCTGCAGGGTTTTTGAGCACCTGACTGACAATTGTGGGCAGTGTATCTGTGGGTACTGCACACTTTTCTTTCCATGGGCACAGCTGGGAGGACTCTGCACCCACCCCTCCTGTGTCTGGGCACTGCTGGGGGGACTCTGCACCCACCCCTCCTATGTCTGGGCACTGCTGGGAGGACTCTGCACCCACCCCTCCTATGTCTGGGCACTGCTGGGAGGACTCTGCACCCACCCCTCCTGTGTCTGGGCACTGCTGGGAGGACTCTGCACCCACCCCTCCTGTGTCTGGGCACTGCTGGGAGTGATAGGCACCCACCACTCATATGTCTGGGCACTGCTGGGGGGACTCTGCACCCACCCCTCCTATTTCTGGGCACTGCTGGGAGTGATAGGCACCCACCCCTCCTATGTCTGGGCAGTGCTGAGAGTGATAGGCACCGACCACTCATATGTCTGGGCACTGCTGGGGGGACTCTGCACCCACCCCTCCTATGTCTGGGCACTGCTGGGAGGACTCTGCACCCACCCCTCCTGTGTCTGGGCACTGCTGGGAGTGATAGGCATCCACCCCTCCTATGTCTGGGCACTGCTGCGAGTGATAGGCACACACCCCTCCTATGTCTGGGCACTGCTGGGAGGACTCTGCACCCACCCCTCCTGTGTCTGGCCATGTACGCTGGGGACATACACCGGTGGTGGTACGCTCCGTACATGCCCTGGTGGGGGTGTGTGCCGTACATACACTGGTGGGGTGTGGGTACGCTCCATTCATACGGGGTTGGGGGTACGCGCCGTCCATACACGGGTGGGGTGTTGGTACGCGCCGTACATACACTGGTGGGGTGTGGGTACGCTCCATTCATACGCGTGTGGGGGTACGCGCCGTACATACACTGCTGGGGTGTGGGTACGCGCCGTACATACACGGGTGGTGGTACGCGCCGTACATACGGGGGTGGGGGTACGTGCCGTACATACACAGGTGGGGTGTTGGTACGCGCCGTACATACACTGGTGGGGTGTGGGTACGCTCCATTCATACGCGGGTGGGGGTACGCGCCGTACATACACTGCTGGGGAGTGGGTACGTGCCGTACATACGCGGGTGGTGGTACGTGCCATACATACGGGGTGGGGGTACACGCCGTACATACACGGGTGGGGTGTTGGTACGCGCCGTACATACACTGGTGGGGTGTGGGTACGCTCCATTCATACGCGGGTGGGGGTACGTGCCGTACATACACGGGTGGGGGTACGCACCGTACCCAGGCCTTTAGAACGTGGGTACGGGCCGTACCGCCATTGTTGGGGTGACGTAGGTGTGGGCGTGGTACGATTCGTACCCACGCTCTTAAGGCGTGGGTACGGTACGTACCGGACTTGTTGTGTTGCTGGTTCGTGGCATCACCCACTTCTGTTGCGGCGGACGCATGCGTTGTTGGACACGCCCCCACCCCCTCGAAGTGACCAGGCCCTGACGGTCAGGTATGTCCAGGGCATGTGTTATTTGTAACTTGGGTGGGGTCGTGTGTCCTGCCCCTGCCCCCCCCTTTGCCCCTGGGTGTTGTTCTGACCTTCTGCGGCGTCTGCGTCGGTTCCTGTAGAGCAGGTGGACTGCTATGAGGGCTGGGATGACACGTAGGTTGGGGTCCATGGCTGTCCGTCGCGTACAGGTGCTCCTTGTGCGCGTCGTCCTGATTTCCCGGCAGTTTTTGGCAGTCGGAAAATATAATCCGTGCGGGGTGACGTCGGTACGGATCCTACTTCCTGGTTTGTGAAACGCAGCCTGCATGCGTCCCGACGTCGGCGCTTTCCCGGGTCACATTTGTATGGATATTTTCGTCGGTCGGTGTTTTGTACGATTCGTACGGAAATGGTGTTTCCATACGAATCGTACTTGCTATTTTGTAATGTTGTTTGACTGGGTACGAGTCGGTCGGAGAAAACGCTCCGTCCGACGATTCGTACCCGGTTTCTCCAGGATCGGAATCGGCCCCCTAATGTGAGGAATCAGAAACTTCCTTTAGAAAACTATTGAAAACCTATCTATTCTAGGGACACTCAAATACTCCTATTCAGAGCAAGGGTCTTACCAGCGCTTGGAGGCCCGTTCGTTAGCCATGCGCTATATATATTTTTTAATTGAATTGAAGTGTGAACCAATGATGTAAACAAGCCGAGCCTTGGCTGGTCATTACAGGGTCCATCACATCTACAACCACCTCTCCTCGACCTTGGTCCCAGCTCTGATGGACTGCCTCAGGCATCGGAAACTGCAGCAGACCTCATGCTGCTTATATCCACAACTGAGCGAGCACTGCAGATAGCACCTCGAGCAATGCACAGAGCAGCTATGGTAATGCGTGACATAACTTTTGAATGCAGGGATGCAGGGACAGTCATTAGATGACTTACTCCAACCCACAATGCATGATACTTGTCAGGGTTGACAGCCTGTGCTGCAGGTGCCAGTGAATGCAGGGGCAGTTCCTCCTAAAGGGCGGATGAGCGTCACCTTGCCTGCTGCATGCACAGTAGATATAAATAAATAAATAAAATGGAATTGCCATGCCATTTCAATTGCCGCCGGTTCACGCTATGTTCAGCGCGAGTTTAAGGGCTGGGCTAAATCCTGCAATTGCAGGATGACTGCTGCACCCTGCAATGGGCATGTTGGATTGACAAGGTGCTTTGTGACAGCCAGCCCGACATGCGCACTGCAGACCCAGCAATACCAAAGCTGTGAAAAAGCCAGGGGATTGCTGGCACAGGCCCCCAGCCTCAAAATGAGCACTGGGTTAGCTTGCTCCAACCTATTTTTTTCAGCATGCGAGCAGCTCCAGGATTGGTTGGATTCACATCCACTAGGCAAGAAGGAAGTACTTTCCTTTCCTGCTTGTCGTCACCAGGATCCCGCCAGAGACACACTGGATGGGACGCAGCCTTTATGGTCAGTGCCTCACCATATTTTCGAGATGCCAGCCAACACAGAGTAAATGCCTTATGTGGAAGTCTGCACCAGAGAACTCCACCCGTGCCCCATAGGACAACCAGCCCCAGGCCAGTAAGCGTAGAGTGACTAGTAATAAAAGTAAACAAAGGCAAAACACATGACTTTCAGGATCTGCAAACAAGAACAAACAACTGGTATTTTTCTCTTGGAAAGGTGGTCACCCTAGCCCCATCAGCAGCAGGCAGTGACCATGGAAGATGCTCTCAAGTCGAGCTCTGTCCAATATGGACGTGGATGCAGACCCTGCAGCAACTTCAATAGCCCTGCTGGATCAGGACCACTCTTGAGTAGTGCTGTTTGTCGTCCGGTGACGTCACTCCCAAAACAGTGGCATAAGGGGATGTACGTTGGCCCTCCTGTTCTCTGTGGGGAGAGTTGTGGCTGCCCATGGTTTAGTCGTGCTCGGTGGAGGGGAGGGGTGGTCTTGCCTGCAGGATGGACCACACTAGTTTGAGGTGCCCCCATGCAGGACAGGCCCCTTTTCCAACCAACAGGAGATAGAATGTCAGCTTCCTGAAGCAGGGGTGGGCTGCAGGCCATGATGTCATCGGTGGTCCACTGATCTGAGCCAGTTTCACCAAAGGCAGGGCGACAAGCTGGGGTTCAGCTTCCCTGATACCACTCAAGTGTTGTGGACATCGACTACCAATGACACAGACAGAACTGGCAGTAACTGGAGTGAGGGCATGTCACCTGACCAGATTTGAGGGATGGGTGTGTGCAAATGTAGGGACAATCATGTGGCAGAAGGGACTGCACTGTGACGCATCCTCAGGACACTACAAATACCTTACTTATTTTAGAGAGTGCCATACCTACTTTTACCACTTACCACTACTTCCACCAAAGGATTATTGGGTACAAGGTATATTGTAAAGTGGTGTACGAGTGTTGTGTGATTTTTTTTAATGTAAATTTATGAACCACGCCTTTCATGTGTCACAGCCAGACCCCAGTTAATGTGTTGCAACGGATATTATTTCTTTCAAACCCTGGTGTTAAACAGTCATTGAACTTCCACTGCACCGGGCAATAACTTCGTCTCAGTACCTTACTGAGAGGCATGTCGTGTCTTCAAGCTAGAAGAACAGAGGAAGGAGGTGGTTCAGCAAATGCCGCACAGTGAGGAACATGGAGGTGGATCTAAGAGAGGTTCCAGTGGACGTGGACACCCTCTGCCTGGTGTTAGACGTGCCAACTGTCCCTACAGATTTGATTTGATTTGATTTGATTTTAGCGATTTGTAAAGCGCCTGGTGACCCGAGGGCATCCCCGCGCTATAATCTTGACTCGTTCTCCCGGTATCAGAACCGGCTCTATTTGTATGGATCATTTCATATTTCTGGAAGAGCCGTCAATGGTGCTGCCAACCTGAGGCATCTGGGAATCAAAGGAGATTACACTAATCACACTCCGACCATATACATGAATGATCAGGTGTTTGGTGCATTGGAGAACCTAACACACTTGGACCTCAGAAATGTGAAAATTGATGCAGCTTTTCAAGAAAACCTTTTTAAACCCTTACATAGAATACAGATGATAGCTTTATCTGATAATGAGGTTCATGGGCTGTGCAGCCTGACCACTATGGTTCATTCCCTGGCCTCTCCGAGGACCCTGGAAATCAAGAGGAATGGTATTGTTGTCGCTCGGGAGGTGGACTGCATTGAGACAAGCAACCTCATGAAGAGCACAGTTTTCTCTCCAAAGATTTCCACCCTCGATTTGACAAGCAATGATCTAAAAAGTGTGGAGAAAAATGCATTTTGCAACTTTCCTCATCTTTCTCTCCTCAGGGTAGACGCCAGTGGTCTCAAGGTCATCGAGCTTCTCCGGTCTGGAATAAAGAGCATTGAAATGCTGTCCCTAAATGCCATGAAAAATCAGGACTATCTGAAGATTAAAGATGTCTGCACTGTGGCGTCTCGGCTAGGAGTCAGGAACTTGACAGTCGCTCAAAACTTTATTTCAGGTCTTCCCCCTGAGACCTCTGAAGGATGCTTTATGCTGTTGTCTCTCAACATGTCTGGCAACCTCCTTAGAAATTTCCCAAATGATATGGCAAAGAAACTGCTGAACCTGGGGTCCATCGTTCTCTCAGTAAATAAGTTGAAAAGCCTAGACCTGCGCACATCTGGGACCCCCAATTTTCTGTCCAGCCTCACACACCTGGATCTGTCTTTCAACCACATCACCAATATTGGCTCCGGGCGCCGCTTCTGTCTGGCTAATCTGGAGACACTGGATCTGAGTAGCAATTACCTGGTGTCCCTGGAAAAGGATGCCTTTTTTAGTCTTGACAGGCTGCTCTCTCTGCAGCTGGACTACAATAAACTCTTTCTGCTTGATCACTTGAGTAGTGTCAGGGTGCTGGGTCTCAGGGGCAACATAATCAAGAACGAACATAGCTCTCTGATCGCGATGAGTGAGCTTCAGGAGCTATCCATCACATTTGAGACTTATGCGAAATTTGCAATCAAATCGGAAGAACTCAATTCTCTCACTTTGAAAGCAAAATCTAGAATAACTCTGGTATGTATAAATAACTGCGGCTCACTTGAAGTCCTTCACATTAGTGCTCCACTGGTTAATATTTACTCATGCGATCCCTCACCCTTCAGATTCGTGAAAGAACTTTACCTACGGGAAAACCACATGGTGGAATGTCGACCACTTGAGCTCACAAAGACTGAAGGCTTGGGGCTCACATCTTTTACTAACGTTGAATATTTGTACTACAGTTCTTCTGCAGAATAACAGCCTGCAGCATATTCACAATTTACGTCATCTCCATCTAAGAAACCTAAAGTTGGACATAAAGAGGAGTTTCCTGATTCCTGAGCAGCTGTTCTGGAACCTGACACACCTTAGAACCCTGATCCTGGAAGATTCTGGGATAGAGCACTTCACGGCCACCATGTTTACAGCCCTTGGGGTCTATTATGATGGCGGGCGGACTTTCGCATCGTGAAATGGGACCACCCGCCATGTGTGTGGCGGTCCCGCATACACAATTAGGATGCCCCGGCCACACTGGCGGGCGCATCCTGCATTTTTTAAATTGCGGTGGGCGGTGCTGTCAGCAGCACCCGCCGTAATGCAAAAAAGGCATTTGTGCATTTGCATGCACAACATGGCAGGCACAGTGCGGTGCCTGCCACGTTGTGCATGCAAATGCAGGGGGGTACCATAGGTACCCTCATGTGCCCCCCCAACATCCTGGGGGCCTGCAACGGGCCCCCAACTGAGAAAAATGCATGCCTTTCCCGTCACGGAAAGGCTGCTTCCCACAGACATTGTAATATGGATGCACCATATTCAACCCTTTTCCACCCGGTCGACTCGTCGACCGGGCGGAAAAGCGGCAGACGGTCTTCCCGTCCGCCGCGTTACCCCCCGCCATCATAATATGGCGGGGGGAAATGGGAGGCAGGTGGGGGATAATGTCAGGCGGATCACCACTGCCCGCATGGCGGTGGCGATCCACCCGACATTGTAATAGACCCCCTTGTCACTCTACAGCTCCTGATCTTGAAGTCCCAGCCTGTAAAAACCCTGCAAGAAGGTCTGCTCGACCATGTGGAAAGTATGCGCTACATCTACCTGGAGGATGTATCCCTGGATTGTTTGTGTGAACAAGCCTGGATCAGAATATGGGTGACCACTCACCCCCAAGTGAGCGTGCCACAGCTGGGAATTCAGATATGCTCTTTTGGGAAACAGAAGCTGAATTATCTTAATTTCTTGGAGAAAGACTGCTGCTTGCTGATAGGTTACCTACTCTTCATTGGGACTTTCTCCTTCAACATGTTGTTCCTGATCTCTGTCCTGCTGTATCACAAGGTGCGCTGGTACCTCCTGTATATCTTCTACATGCTCAAGACCTGGTGGAACTATCGTGGGAGACACGACAGAAAGAGGCAATATGACTTTGACGCCTTTGTCTCTTACAGCAGCTGCGATGAGGCTTGGGTTGTCCGCGAGTTCCTCCCAAACTTGGAAGAGAGAGGACCGCCATTCTTCAAAGTGTGTCTGCATGCCATGGACTTCGAGGTGGGCAAAAACATCTTGGATAACATCATGGACAGCATTTATAGGAGCCGCTGGGTGGTGTGTCTGATCAGCCGCCATTACCTGTGTAGCTACTGATGCTCCTTGGAAGTGCGGATGGCCACATACCGCCTTTGAGCAGAAAGCAAGGATTCCTTGGTGATGGTTTTCCTGGAGAAAGTGTCCACGAGGAGCCTCTCCCGCTACCACCAACTGGCCAAGCTGGTGAAGAAGAAAACCTACCTGGAGTGGGAAGAGGACTTTTCAGGGCCCGATTCTGCCAAACCATTGGGGGGGATGGAGCTGAGCAATATCCTTGGGAAATGAATGTGATGTCTTGAAATCTCATGGTGTTTCGCATTATCTTCTGTGGTTAAGGGTGCGGTGTCATGGGATGCAGTATTGTATTAAGGTAGGTTCTGCTTTGGATGTAGATGTGGTGTTTTGGGATGTTGGCAGGATGTGGCAATATCTCCTTGGAATAGTGATGTGGCGTCATTGTGTTTCGCATTATCTTCTGTGGTTAAGAGTGCGGTGTCATGGGATGAAGTATTGTGTTATGGAATTATCACCTTGGGGTTTAGATGTGGTGTTTTGCTTTGTTAGCAGGATGCAGTGGTATTATCTCCTTGGGATGTGGCTGGGGTATAACAATAACCCCCGCAGCCCCCACAGTGCTGGGGGGGAGGGCCCGAGCTTGAGGGGGCCCCCTCTGGCACTTTGCACGGGCTGGCCAGAGAGCTCCAGACTGGGTCAGGAGGAGCGTAACCCAGCCCTGGTAGTCAGTGGCTTAACGAAACTTGAGGGGGGCCCCCTGCAAAGCACATGGAGGGGGCCCCTCCCTAGTGGCCCGGCCCACCACCTACCACTTTGCCTTAACACCCAGAACTCTAGTATATTTTGATTTGGCTTCTGCATGACATGGCCATGTTTTCTATCATGTTCACCAGTCCACCGCGTAGTGTGCCTCTTTCAATAAATATTATCTTGTTCAAATAGGAATACCAAACTGACAGCAGCAGATGCAAAGCAAAAAAACAGGTTCTCTCGAACTCGGAGTCGCTAATGCATACCGAGGGAGGGCCCCGGCCAGCTACCGTTCCTTACTCTTTGTCGCGTTCATCATTTATTTGTAGTTTCATTTAGTGCCTACCAGACCCAGTTGTGACCGAGGCAAGCGCTTTATATAACGGACAAGTGTGTGCAAATCTATGTGATGGAATCAGACAACAGCGTTTTAGACTTGTAATCCTAGGTTTTCAATAGCACAATTAGTCCTAGGAGATATTGCTGGAACAGTAGGGGGTCTCTCTTCATTTTTGGAAACCTCAAAAGATGTGTGTGCGTCTGGATGGAGCATGTTTCCGTTTCCAGCGTCAAGGCCTCACCGGGGAATGCATCCGAGCCCCTCTCACCACGAGGTGGTTCATGCTAGGGTGGGTGCACGTCTCTGTACTCGATGCTGGCCGGATCAGACGTCAGCAGAGCCCACAATGACATCACAGGCAATGAACGGACAACGTCCTCACTAGATATTCCCGAAGGTCTCCATTAACAAGGTATAGATTACGTCTGCGAGGTTTACATTTCACTGGTGAGATTGAACCGATGTATTTGTTTTTTGTGGTTTTGTGGAAATATTCTGGACTATGCCCAAAAAATGTCCAGAATGAGTAGATTGGCAGGCTCCTGGCTGAGTGAGTCCCCGGACCCTACACGTGCACAGTCTCAGTGTTAAGGCTTTGTGACCGGTGCATAGTGCGTTGTGCCTTTGCCACCCCTTTTCTACCCACTCCACAAACGCGCGTGGCCCTGCTGGTTCCTTATTTACACCCTAGTCCACGCCCCCTTAAGTAACTGAAGCCGGGTCTGGTGGCTTAGTGGATTAATACATCCATGAGGGGGCCTGTGTTCTTGTGGTCACAGGTTCAAATCCCAGCAGGCCTTTTATCCTTCTGAGGTCGATAAAATGAGTTCCATTGAGTTGGGTAACGATAAACATCTGTTATGCAGCGCAAAGATACAATTGGGTGAATGTACGCTTTTTAAATACACTTTATCTGCACATTCAAGGTTGGACACACCACTGGCAAAGTTTGGATGTCACACTCACATAACTCCAGCCCCCTCCAGTGGCACCTGCTAGCCCTCCGCGGAGGTGCTTTTGTACGCCTTAAACTGTAAACTAAGGACTACAGAAACCCACCCACACAGCTCTGGCTGTGCCTTTGTGCGTTGTGCCCCTATGCTGAGACCCGCTTGAGTCTAAGAGCCGCAAAAAGTCGCACCCGCGGGGTGCATGTGTCCAAGTGCTTTATGAACATTAATAGCATCAACTCTCTACATTTAAAGGTAGTCTGAAACTGGCAAGGGAGATTTAACTAGTAAAACTACTGGCCGGCAGCTGATTGCGCGGCGCGTACTGCAGCTTACACTATGGCCTTATAGCCCGCCATAGCGGGCTATACCAGCTATTAAAGGCCCGCTGCATCGTTAAAGGCCCGAACCGAAGGCGAGGGACTTTAACAAGGCAGCGGGACTTTAATATAGCCTTATAGCCCGCCGTAGCGGGCTATACCGGCTATTAAAGACCCGCTGCAGCGTTAAAGGCCCGAGCCAAAGTCGAGGGACTTTAACAAAAGCAGCGGGACTTTAATAGCGGTATAGCCCTGCTACGAAGGGCTATAAGGCTATTAGAACATTCTGCCACTAGAGGGCAGAATGTTCTAACAAATTAAACAAAGGCTTCTCGAAGCTTTGAGGGGATTTAAATCCCCTCGAGCTTCGAGAAGCTTTTGTAAAACATTGGAATGTTGCTCTGCGGGCCTTTACCAGCCCGCAGAAGCACAGAGCACTCCATTGTCTATAATGGAGCTCCCAACATTCCAATGTTCTAATAAAAAGCAAATCATTGTTAACACGCGCTGCAGCCTGCAGTGCAGAATCTGACTCAGCTTTCCAGGCCATGAGCTGCGGCGCTGGGTAATTACCGCGGAGGCGGGCTGACCGGGCCTGGTCGCCCGCCTCCTCAGCCACGACTCTGACCGCACCCTCCTTGTGCCACTCGTAACTGTCGAAGTGTGTTAGTCTCACTGTGGCCCCCCTTTATGCCAGGTCTGTGACCTCAGACCCCCGCGCCCCCATCTTCAGTCTGCCTAGAGAGTTAGTGTTAAATGGTAGCGGCAGTTTCAGTCGATAACCTTCAAGTATTGCCCGGCGATAATCGCCTCTTATACCATTCGAGAATTAACCAACAAAGAGGCAGGAGACTGGAAGGCAGGAAACAAAGTTTTATTCCGTCGGAGCAGAACACATCAGATCGGACAGCAAGGTATCGTCTCGAGGTGCTCTCTCTGCATCTCTGAGACCTGGTCTCTTATACACACGTTTATGACTTTATTGCAGGTTTATCATACATGGTACATTCCTGAGATCGCTTTGATACATGAAAGGACATCTTCGGGATCCCCGCCTCAGGTCCGCTCCCACACATAGCTACAGCAGGAGTTCCCACCCCACCCGCAGTAGGAGATGGCTATCACACAGCTGGACATTCTGCCAATTCCCGGGGGTGTGTGCGACTGGTCGGGTCTCAGGGGGTGGGGGGCCTTGATCAACTGTAATTCCTTTGATGAGAGGTGTTTCCCTTACAGTAGGGGCAATAAACTGCATCCGCAGGGCTAGGTGATGGCCTGGGATCGGCTCGGACAATCGGGCGCAGAGGAAGGGGATTATCAAAGGGATGTGTGACCATGTAAGGGATGAAGGGAGGTGTTGGTCAGGCACGGGATGTGGTTCCATGGCAGGGTCGCGCAGGAGGAGAGGTTTTATGGCCCATGCATGAGAGAGCGGGGGTGGTCAGCGCGCGGGGGGATGTTCGCAGCACCAGAGGGACGCTCTGGCGATCGGCAATGAGCGGGGAGAGAGGCCATGGTGCCTAAAAAGGCCGCCGTGTGTTTCTGCGTGCGGCGCTGGGGGAGAGAGACAAGATGGCGCAGATAATGTTCAGTTACGAACTAAATTTCCACAGTCCTCCCTTTTAACATATCTCGTCAGCTTGTTAGTTCGGGTCTATCCCCATAATACCACGTACTTCTACCTCATACAGAGCTTTCATACGTTCTGCTTCAATGTTCAGAGTCTTAGGGCAGATGCAGTTTGTGAAAAGTGAACATAGAGGTGGCAAGCATTGAATACCCAGGCAGCATCCACATAGTATCACAATCGGCATTAGGATAAACGTAAACAACCTCCACCCCCAGTCTTTCATTGTGTCCCAAAACCAACTCCCAAGCGACCATCCTTCTTGTTCCTGATGAACCTCTGAGGAAAGTCTGTGGAGGTGTTCGATCGCCTTGTAGACTGAGGGTGAGTTATCCGGTACATAAGTACAACAGCTGGATCCAATGATACGGCATGCTCCTCCACGGTCAGCCAGAACCACGTCTAGAACGAGGCGGTTCTGAAGAGCCACCAGGCGGACGGCCTGGAGCTCGGTGGTGTTGTTTGTGAGGATGCCAGCTGTAATGTTCATTGTTGTTTCGACTGCCTGGGTTAAGTGCCGGATGGCACGTCTGTTTGCCATCGGACCCCAAAGTGGAACAAGTCCCTTCACTGCATCCAGGAACTGTGCTCCGGTGGAGTCGGCTTGCACAATGTCTTTCGCACGTTTCTGCCGGTGATGGTTTGCTGGAGCCACATTTGTCGGAGGAAGGATAAAAGCGATGTAACAGGTGCCTCCCCAACCTTTCAGAAGCCAGTTGTAGGCCTTAGCACCACAGATGAAGTACATATTTGGGGAGGTAACAAAAGAGGGTGGGTCAACTGAGTCCAATGTTCGGGTGATGAGGCAGGAGCTGTGGCCCACCAACTGCGTTCCTAGGCCTTCGAGGCACACAAGACCTGTGATGTTGACGACGGACAGGGCCACTGTTAGAGTGGCGGCTGTTCGTTTCCGGAGGTAAGAGAAGGTGGGTCTGGCTGGGTTGTTGAACACCTGCATTTCAACTCGTTCTTTGGCAGGGATGTCCATATGAAAAGAGGTGTTTGATCTCAGAGGACAAAAGGGGGCAGAAGTTCTTCCTGTTTTGTTCAGCCAGAACCCATGATAGAAGTGCGACACAGTTTTGCTGGAAGTGGCATTGTCCTTGTAACTTTCTTGTAAGAGGATCAACCAAGCGAGGCAGGAGCCATGGACAGAGAAAGGCGAAGGGATGAAAGGGATAGAGTGTCCAGTGGCATGTGGTAGCAATCCACAGATCCAGCAATTCGTGGCATTGGTGGCAAGATTGTGTTGGTGGAGCAACTGCACAAAAGAGTTATTCCAGAACTCTTTACGCCTTTCTCGGAGTTGGGGTGAAAGTGAGATCAGATGGTGTTCTTTCATGGTGGTAGGCTGAGCAGTGGTTAGCAATGTCTTATGAGCGGGTGCGCTCTCTTCCATGATCCAGAAGGTGGTCATGAGGAGGAGGCAGAAGAGAAGGGTGATAAAAAGTGCAATAGTCTTTGAGCTGTGCATTTTGTCAGTCTTTGGGTCTTTGTAGTGGATCTTCGGACGTCCGGTTGCTTCCATCATCTTCATATCGGGCGCTTCCATCATCTTCAAGGGACTCGGTAGCGGGCAGAACCACAGACTTTGTTTAGTTTCTCTCCTGGAGGCCTTTGTGGTGTTTAGGCTACCGCTCTGAGATTTAACATAGTCAGTGGTCTGCTTAGCCGAAGTTCCCTCCTTTCGACGCAGATTATACCCTTCTTTGGATGGCACAGTGGGATCGGGATATTTTGTTAGTTCAAGTGTCTCTGTATCCGGGTAGCAGCTCAGGGATGGTTGGTCTTTGTTCAGAAGTTCCTCTTGGGCGGTGATGTTTTCAGTTGTCGTCAGGGCCGATGATATCTTCTTGCAGTGGTGTGCATGCAGCCAGTTACGCTTCCCTTCCACTCGAAGAGCTGTTCGGGTGGTGATCAGGACTTGCAGGGGGCCCGTCCACCGGGGCTCCAGACTCTTTGCGCGCTGGAAATTACGCACTAGCACGAAGTCTCCGGGTTGGATATCGTGTCCGGGGCCCCTGGAAGCATCGGGAATGGCTTGCAGCACCTGCTGATGGATAACAGACAACGTTTTAGTTAGATTGTACAAATAGTCAGACATGAGGACGTCCGGGACGTCGTGGATGGATGTCGGTTTCGGTGCAGTCCAAAGGTTCATGGGCCGCACGAAGACGACCTCGTAGGGGGTTAAGTGGTGTTTGGTAGGAGTGGAACGCATTGATAGCAATGCTAGTGGGAGAGCGTCTGGCCACTTCAGTCCCGTAGTGGCAACTATCTTAGCTAGTTTGAGCTTCAATGTGGCATTATGTCGCTCAACCAAGCCTGCGGATTGGGGGTGGAAGACCGCATGGAATTTTTGTTTTACACCCAACCCTTTCAAGATGAGTTGGATAACTTCGGCTACGAAGTGGGGGCCATTGTCGCTCCACAAAATTCGACAAAGGCCGTAAAGGGGGAAGAAGTCTTTCAGTAGCACTTTTGCGGTAGTCATAGCAGTGTTGTCGCGGGTTGGGTAGGCTTCCACCCACTTGCTAAAGGCACACACAACCACAAGCACGTACTTCAGGTTTTGGCATCTTTCTAATTGGATGTAGTCCATCTGTAGGACCTCAAAGGGATGATTAGGAACCCCAAACCCTCCCCGGGGCACAGCAGTTCCTTTCCCGGGTTGTGTTGCAGACATATCAGACATTGTTGAACCAGGCGTCTAGCTGAGTCTGGGATCCTGTCATTGTGCCAAACTTTGGAGATTAGTTCGATCATGGGGGCAGACCCTATGTGTGCGGGGGAGTGTGTCATGGTCAGCATGGGAATTAGGTATGAGTCAGGTAGCAACCATTTGTTTGTGTCTTTAGTTCGCCAGCAGCCTTCATCGTCTTTCAATCCCACCCGTGCCCATTCAGTCAATTTGTGTGGTGAGCTGGCCAATTGGATGTCCCTAATTGTTTCCCTAGCATCCTTCCATTTTTCGGTTTGTGACCTGGTCACGTACATGCGTGTCGTCGTCCTATTCTCGGCCGTGGTTCGGGCAGTGATGTCGGCCAGCGCATTTCCCTGTCCAATAATGTCCGTCACCTTTTTGTGTGCCTGGCATTTGATCACAGCCAGCCGTGTGGGGAGGAGGACTGCTTCGGTCAGAGCGGAGACTAGATCTCCATGTAGGATGGGTGTGCCATGAGAAGTCAGGAATCCCCTCTCCTTTCATAAGAGCCCAAAGTGGTGAACTACTGTGGTAAATAATTTAATTACCGGGACTTAATTTGATACAGAAACATAATAAAAATAGCTCAGTAAATAAGAGGCAGAATCCGTGGTATTAGAGGTTCGGAATGGGCTTTATTCCAATGGACGATTCGAATCGGTTGCTCCAAGTTCCATCACCACGAAGGTTCAGGAAGTGAAGTACCTACATTATTGATAATTAATCACTTTTATACAATAGGCATTACAGTGAAGCAAATGCAAGAGGCGTAACAATTGATAGCAAAGATAACATTTCGCATGCGTAGCTGAAGGAGGCGTAATTGGGAGTAACAAGGAAACGTCATTGGTTGTGATGTCACATATGGGTGGACCTATGAAATAATTTCGCAATGTCAGCAGAAATACTTGGCAGAGATGCGCGCACAGCAGCATGACGTGTGATTGACGTGCAACTAGGGGGTGAAGGGGACTTGACATTTAGCTCTACATGTGGCGACAGAAGTCTGGAGGGTCAAGTCAACCTAATCCCAAATCATATCTAACATCCTATGTTTAAAGAACTACGTTATCCAAAAGAGAGGTTTCTTAGAGTAGAATCTTATTCTATACTGACTATACTGACTGTTAGTGCGTGTACAAGCGTCTAAGTGTCTACACTAGATGCGAGGGCAGAAGTCTTCCATAGTAATAAGGCTATGAATTACTTGCATAAAGACGGAGAAGCCGGGCCTTTGCTCGGTAGTTGGAAGAATGTTTACTGAAACTACTAGACAGGAATGCATTGGGCAGGGAGCGGAGCAGATAATTTCGAAGGTGAAATACAGTTTCTTGGCAGGCAACAGGCTGATGTCAGGCTTCGAGAGCCGCGCAGGGAATGAGACAAAGCTCATGGTCACAGATGCAGGCTCAGACTGGAGCTTCAGAGGCAGAAAGCAAGAAAAGCTTGATGACAGAATCAGGGCCTACTTGCCTGGACTGTAAAATGGCATAAGTGAACCATATAAAGCCGGTGGCCTTTCGTACTTAGGAATGGAATATCCGGCCTATTCATGGCGGATCTGAAAGAGGACATGTTGACGGTGGACGCACATGTGTTTGCGTCTTCATAACTGGGACTGGAGGAAACATACATGTACTTGTGATTCATACATGAAACCGTTGGGGTCCAAGATAGGGGACATAACTGATCAGAAAAATCCATATTTCCACATTCCCTCCTTGTCCCCTACTTGCCCGTCAAGAGATATCAATCTTCATCAATCCATTGATCTGTTCATATAGCATCATTTGTTCTTCTTTTTTCTTCTGGGACGAACGAGATCTTGGTGGTGGAATACACGATGTGGCACACAGACCACAGATCGCTGGTCCACATTGTAGGCATAGACAGCAACTGAATAGTATGAGAAAGCCAATACCTAGGAAGGATAGGACCTTCCATCCAAAGGTAGATAATACACTCCAAAACCAACCGGACCAAGTCCAGGTGCCTGGATTCTGGTGTATCTGGCTTACAATCTTATGAAGGCGGGTTATGGCTTTATATACAGATGGCGAATTTTCTGGTATGAAAATGCAACAACTTGATCCGATGACCCTACAAGCTCCGCCCCTATCGGCCAGGATGACGTCAAGGACAAGACGATTTTGAAGCACAACAATCCGCATAGCAGACTGCTCTTCTGTTAAATTGCCTAAAGCGGAAATAGTTTCGTTCACTACTGCTTCAAGGGTTCTAGTTAATCTACGTATCAGCTTACTATTAGTAACGGTACCTATATAGGGAAAGAGACCTTTATTGAAATCTGTGTATTTTTCCCATGCTGTTTCAGTGTAATCGACAATTGGGAGATCTCTCCTTTCTCTATTGTGTACTAAATGAGTATTTCTGTGATAATCAGGAGGAGCTAGGAAAACAGGTGGCAAAAGAAATCCAATGTAACAGGTACCATCCCAATCTAGAGGTAGGCGTACATATGCCGTCTGACCACATATGAAATAGGAATGGCGGGAAGCTCTAAATGTCGACTTGCCTTGATCACTGAATTCTATTACAGTGGTGCATCTACTATGGCCCATATGTATTGAACCATTCTTTCTTACACATAATTCACCTTTTACTGGAAATATTGACATAGCGGGCAAAATTGGAGTAGCTTCGGATTCGACATTTAGGATCATAAGATTAAGCGTAAAATTACCTAATCCATATACTTCATTTTCTAGATCAGTTCCTGTTCTCTTGGGAAGTCCCTCCTTGTTAGGGTAGCAGACTTTAAGTAAAACTAAGTTTAAATTTCCCCATACCCAGTTGTCTTGATAAACTGCAGAATTTGAATCTAGGGAATTAATTAAACTAAACCATGCTCCACAGGAGCCGTTGTGTGTGAACGGGTATGGAAAGAGAGGTAGAATTCCTTTATAATTCTGATAGGGAGGGAGTCGGCCACATATCCAACAATTTGTAGCATTGCTAACCTGATGGGAATGATGTAACATACTAATAAACGTGTTATTGCGCAGCGCAAATCTATAAGACAACTCATGCGGAGGTAATTCACTAAAAGAATGTTCAGCAGTAACATTATAAACATGTCTAGAAATAGGATAATATATGTGCAACAATATACTTGCAGTAATTATTAAAATACTTAAGAAAAACAAAATTAATAACGTCACTGTGCAATGACTACGCAGTGATTTACAGTATGCATGTCGTTTCAACATTTTTCGGGTGTTTTCTCTATTCAGATCTAAGGGATACATGTCAGGGACAAATTCAACCGCTTCACCTTGGAGAGGACTTAAACAATTAAATTTCCCGACTGGTTAGATCTGAGTTTTAGTTTATATTGTTCGCGACTACTTGTTTCAACAAAAGGAAGTTTTGAGTCAATGGGTGAAGACACACGAGGTGTGGTGTTTACGTCCGATGGTAGTCCATGAAATTTTTTGATATGACTTGAATGTATCCAGCCTTTTCTGCCTTCGATCTTCACGGCTGTCCTTGTGGTGAGCAAGACCAGTTGCGGTGACTTCCACCTAGGATCCAGCTGAGTCTTTCGATCAAAGTTCCTCACGAGGACCAGATCCCCCGGAACTATGTCATGGGGTTTCACCTCAGTGTTGTCAGGAAAAGCTGCAGCTACCTGTGAACGACAAGATTGTAGTGCAGACATCAAGGAAGCCAAATAATCTGTCAGCATATTACAGTCAATATCAGTTATTTTACGTGGTATAGGCGTCCCCCACATATTTGGTGGTCTGCCAAAGATCACCTCATACGGGGATAGCCCTGTTCGAGAGTGTGCTACCATTCTCATGTAAAAGAGTGCAACTGGTAAGGCTACTACCCAGTCGACACCTTTCTCTCTGCATATTTTGGACAATCTGATTTTCAGGATCTGATTATGTCTTTCTACGAGACCTGCTGCCTCGGGGTGTCGGACACAGTGGAATTTCCACTGATAGCCTAACAAAAGTGAAACGTGTTTCATTAGTTCGGATGAGAACGGCTGGCCGTTATCTGAGTAGACAGCACGTGGTAAACCGTATCGTGGGAAGAATTCTCGAACTAACTGTTTGGCAGTAGTCGGGGCAGTGTAATCTGAAACCGGGTATGCCTCTGTCCAACGGGAAAGAGCACAGACAACTACGAGAACATATTTGAATCCTCGACATCGTTCCATCTGGATATAATCCATCTGGAGCACTTCAAAAGGGTGATCAGGAGACTGAAATCCACCCTGTTCTACGGGAACGCTTTTTCCTGGGTTAAACTGACAACAGATCATACAGGTACGGACTTTTTGTTTAGCTGCTGCTCGTAAATGTTTGTTGAACCAAATGTGTTGAATGCTGTCTAGCATAGCTTTTTCTCCTAGATGTGCTGGACTATGTATAGTGTTAATTATGACTTGGACCATTGAATCAGGAAGGAACCACACAGATTTTTCCTTCGTCATCCATCCTTGGTCCGTTTGAATCCCTCCTAATTCAGTCCATTTCTTTATTTCGTCTGGTGTAGCATGCGTCTGTATGTCAATTACGTCAAGAGCGGGATCTTTAATTGTCATACAATGTGTTGGCGTCGGGACTATTGTCTTTGTCATGTCGGATGTTTGAGTTTGAGCAGTCTGTTTAGCTGTTCTGTCAGCTAGATCATTGCCTTGAGAAATGATATCAATAACTTTCGTATGAGCTTTACATTTCATAATTGATATTGCAGTGGGTAGATGTATTGCATCTAATAAGGCATGAATGAGGGGTCCGTGCTGAATGTGGGCACCGTGAGAAGTTAAATAACCTCTCTCTCGCCACAGCACGCCGAAGTCATGTACAACTCCGAATGCATAACGTGAATCAGTGTATATGTTGACTCTTTTATTTGTGGCTTGAATACAGGCTTGTGTCAGAGCGACGAGCTCTGCGGCTTGAGCTGACAAGGTATTTATGCAATTTGTTTCAATCATTTCAATGTCTGTTGTGACTGCGTAAGCGGCCACTAACTCTCCTGTACTTGTTCTCATACATGAACCATCTACATACAACGTCAGGTCTGGGTCTGACAATGGGACATCTGTCAAGTCTTGTCTGGGTTTCGTCGTGATTGTAATAACGTCAATACAGTCATGAGCTAGTGGGTCTGTTCCAATTACGGGTAAAAGTGTGGCAGGATTCAATGTGTTACAACGTCTGATTTCTATATGCGGCTGAAACAATGTTAATTCATACCCTGTAAGTCGCGCTATAGTCAGGTGTTGTGTTTGCGTTCGATTCACGAGAACCTCTACTGCATGTGGTACTTGAACTGTCAATGGATGTCCTAACACTATGGCATCGCTTTGTCTTATTGCTAAAGCTGTTGCTGCCACCGATTTCAGGCATGCAGGCAAAGCCTGAGCTACGGGATCTAATGTACTAGAAGAATAAGCACATGGTTTGTGGGATCCTGCCTGTTCTTGTGTGAGTACTGACAAGGCAGTACCTTCGCGTTCTGTAACAAAAAGTGTAAACTGTTTATTGTAACATGGTGTTGCTAAAACCGGTGCTTGACATAAAGCTTTCTTTAAGCTTTCAAAAGCTTGTGTATGTTCCTGAGTCCAAGGGAGAACAGTCGATGTGGCTGCCTCCTGTGTTGTCAACTGAATGAGTGGTTTTGCTAGAAATGCATACTGAGGGATCCACTGCCTACAATATGAAGTGAGGCCTATGAAAGCCCGCACCTCCTTTTGTGTCTTGGGTATTGGCATGTTAGCTATTAACTGAATGCGGTCGGGTGTAAGCTGCCTTCCCTCCTTGGACAGCGAGTGTCCAAGATAAACAACTCGCTGGACACAGAATTGCAGCTTAGAAGGGGACACCTTGTGCCCCTTTTCGGCTAGAAATTGTAAAACTGTCAGTGATGCTTTCTCACATTCAGGTTCGCTTCTAGCGGTGATCAGCAGATCATCGACATATTGAAGCAGGGCAGTGTTCACTGGCATGTGGATACTGTCGAGTTCTCGTTTCAGTGCTTGGCTATAGATGCTGGGGCTTTCTGTGAATCCTTGAGGTGCGCGTGAGAATTTAAAGCTACGTCCATTTAAACTAAATCCGAACAAGTATTGGCTTTCCGGATCTATAGGGACGCTGAAAAAGGCATTCTTGAGATCAATTACAGTAAAGAATGTTGCTTCAGAATCAATAGCTGTCAGTAATGACGAGATATCTGGGACCACAGGGAATTGTGGCACAATGCACTTGTTTAATTCGCGCAGATCAATAACCAATCGATATACTGGCGGGGCCTTCGGATCTGTTCGTTTAAGAATCGGAATTATCGGTGAATTACATACATTGGAGTCTGTTTCCACAACCACTCCTTGGGCAATGAGCTCGTCAATGATTTGTAGTAAAGCCACTACAGCATCTGGTGGTAACTTGTATTGTCGCATTCGTGGTAGTACCACTCCTGCCTTTAGTGTAACTCGATATGGTGTAATATTCATGCAACCAACATCAGTAGGGCCTTGTGCCCATAGATGTGTAGGTAAAGTCTGCAGTCGGGGATCCATGTCTCTAGACACATAGTGACCTTTGAAATCACGTAAAAACAATCTTACTCCTTCCGGAGAACAACATATTATAGCTCCTAGAGCTTTCAGCGTTTTTATACCTAACAAGTTTTCTGGACATGATTTAGTAAGCAATAAATCTGTAGTTCTGGTCAAGGGTCCTATCGTAAGTGGAAGAGGCTGTGATACTTCATTAACAATAGGTTTTCCTGAAAAACCAAGGGAAATATTCTGTGAGCCTGAGAGGGGTGCCCCTGGAACTTCACTACGTTTTATGGTTGTTCGACTTGCCCCTGTATCGAGTAAAAATTTTCTATCTTGGCCTAATAATTCACTATGTACATAAGGTCCTTCTTGGTCTACCGGGACCTCGATAAGGGGTAAGTCAACTTCCCTCTCTAGGCTTGTTCATGCGTATCGTTGATAATCAGGATAGTCGTACTGTGCGGTCTGGTACAGCTGTCGTGTTGTGGTTTGTGTGGCAGCAACAGGCAGTGCTGGTGCAGCTGGCACAAACTGTATAGACTGTTGTGGAGCTGGCATGGACTGTGCATGCTGCGGGGCTCCTTGTTCATTCTGATCCTGTCTAAGTGGCCGTGGTCTTTCTTTTGTAATACCTGTGGCGATATTACGCTTCAGGACTGGGCAATCGTGTATATAATGACCTGGTTGTTTACAATAGTTGCATGTCCCTTTTATAGGTCCTGTTGTATCACCGGGATGTGTCGTACCCTTTTTATGTCCTTCAGCTGGAACTGTCTGGGAGACTAGCATTTTCATTTTTGTGTCTTTCATGCGTCTTTGTTCATGATCTTGTTCCTCTCTAATTCTATTGTGATGATACTGTAACATTTGTAACATTTGTGATGGGGTGTTACCTTGCCAGGTACTCTCGAATTTTAATACTCTATTCTTCACTTGGGGCAAGGAATTTTCAACTAATTTTGTCACAAACAGATGTGGGTATGATTCGCTACTTGCTTTTATGCCACTATTTATACCAAAACATTTTTCAAATCGTGCATAGAAATCACTAGTGTCTTCATCTTGCTTTTGTTTACAGGCTGAAATTGCACCCCAGTCTTCCTTTTTCGTAGTTAATAAACGCGGCAGTACCTGTACTAGTAAACCTGGTAGTGCTTTAGTTTTGTCCCCAAGCCCCGAACCTGGACCTCGGGCCTTTTCTTCATTTTCTAATGCTGTCCAGTCTATCTTTTGGTCTCCCACCTCCCACTCTTTTTCCTTGAGTTTTTCATAAATGCCAGCAGGCATCAATACCTTTAATATTGTCATAATGTCGGGATAGGTATACTCTCCCATGAGTAACATGTCTTTAATTTCCCGGTGGAAACCCGCTGGGTCTTTGTCATGACTGGGTACCACTTTCTTCATCTCTAACAATTCTATTTTCGATATGGGCGTATATACAAATACACGTTTAAACTGATTGTCCTCGCCCTTTATTGGGTGTACTTCTCGTAAGGGATTCTGTCTGTCTATGTAATACATCGGTCTTTCCTTGATGGGCAGTGAGACATGTTCTGGACATACAAAAAGAATGTACTGCTTTCTTTTTTTTTTTTTTTTTTTTTTTTTTTTTGGAACCGTTTATTGCAGTTTATAGAAGTTACAGGTATGGGCCTACAACCACACGGCCGGCCGCTAGAGCATCAAAAGCATATTACATACATACAGCAAAAAATTTTCTCAGCGGTGCACAGTAGGAAGACAGGAGTGATCAATGGTGCAGGCCTCACAGCTCCATGCCCACAGTACGGTTCCATTTTCTTAATGCAAAACAACATAAACAAACCACAACCGCAAGGCAACCCTCGATCCAAAGTGACAACACGTGCTCCATAAGTGGGGGATCCAAACCAGCAGCAAAATTCTGAAGAGGGGGACGGGAGTAGATCAGGGACTGGGGGACCGCGCGCCCGCGGCCAAGGGAGGGGCGCCATCTAGGGAGACGGAGCCGGCGAGGCCGCTGGTAGCAGCGGCGGCTCACAAATACCCCCGCGGTAGGCGTTCCAGGGGCCCCAGAGTTTCATCCACGCCCCAGGCTTACCCCTCGCCACATACACCACCTTTTCACGAAACATACACCAATCCATATGCTCTTTCCAGGCCGACACCGCAGGGGGCCTCTGGGATCCCCACAATTGGGCAATATCACGCTTGGCTATCATGTATCCCAGAGTCACCCACCGCGCCTGCGGGACCGAGTAGTCATTTGGTTCCCAGACATTCAGCAAGCATCTCCTCGCTTCAGGCAGCAGCGCGACACGCGTAACCATTCGTAGAACCTCATGCACACCACGCCAGAATCGCTCCACCTTCGGGCACTCCCACAGTATATGCATGAAAGTCGCCAACGCACCACAGCCACGCTTACACATTCCATCACCGGCAAAACCCATACGTAAAAGCCTTGGCCCCGTCACATAGACCCGGTGAAGGATCTTGAGCTGGACGAAACGAAGGCGAGCCGGGATGGCCACCTCTTTCGGAGAGGCCACCGCGGAAATCCAATCCTCGTCGTCCAGCTCCAGCCCGTCGGCAACCCAAGCCTCGCGGAGACTAGTCAGCAGACACGATCTATCGTTAATCAATTTTTTGTATATGAGGGAGATCGTGCTGTCCGGGACATGGCCATCTAGCACTCTGTCCTCCAGGGGGGAAGACTCCGGAATGGATGCAACATCCGGGAAGACGGAGCCCAGCGCATGGCGGACCTGTAGGTACCGAAAGTACTCACTGCCCTGCAGCTGAAACTCCGCCTGCAGCGTCTCAAAAGTTTTGAATCCCCCCCTCGTCCAGAGATCTCCCACCGTGCTGATTCCGATCGTGTCCCACTTCTCGAAGCCCTTCGACGTCCACAGGGAGCCCAACCTCTCAGATGCATACAGCGGAGACGCTCGGGTCAAACGGTCCTTCCACCCCATAGCTGCATTAGCCGCGTGCCAGACACGCACCATGACACGCGTCGGTCCCGTCAAACGGGAGTCGGGCGCGCCAGAGTAGAGCGCTCGATTATAATCGCCACCGGGCAGAAGCGTCCTGTCCATCTCAAATGCCGGGTTCAAGGCGGGCCCGTAAAGGCCATGGTTAATTGCAGCTAGTTGGGAGGCCCAGTAATACCGTTTGATGTCCGGGAGGGTGACCCCTCCATCGTACCACGGGAGCGTCAATTTAGCCAGAGCAATACGCGGCCTCCCGTCCCAGAACAGGCGCCGCTGGAGGCCCTCCACCTCGCGAAAGTAGCGTGCCGGGGCCAAGTCCATGGTATTCTGGAGGGCGTAGAGGAAGCGCGGCAGGGACATCATTTTAAATAAGGCCGCTCGGCCAAGCGGCGAGAGCGGCAGACGCCGCCAGCGCACCACGTCCTCCCTCAGACGCTGGAGGGGGGGCAACAAGTTCCGCTCATAGCGGGCCTCCGGGTCAAGAGTGATATATATACCCAGGTACCGGAAACCCTGGGAGGCAATCTGGATCGGACAGTCCCGTGGCAGGACCGGGGCCTCCCCGGAGAGCACATAGACACAGGATTTCGCCCAGTTGATGACCAGGCCTGAGTTGCGACCGAAGGAGCGCAAAACATCAACCAGGACGATCAGTGACTTGCGCGGGGAGGCGAGATACAAAAGGATATCGTCAGCATAGAGGGACACGCGGTCCTCATGCTCGGGGGTCCAGCGGAGACCACGGATAGAAGGGTGCCACCGCAGCCACTCCGCCAGGGGCTCCATGGCCAGGGCGAACAGGAGAGGCGACAGGGGACAACCCTGTCGCGTGCCCCGCCCCAGCGCAAATGGGGCAGATACTCGCCCATTCACCACCACCTGCGCCAACGGGCCCGAATATAGCAATTTGACCCAGCTGACGAAACCCGGGCCGAACCCAAACTTCGCCAGCATCGCCCAAATATATGGCCATTCGAGCGTATCAAACGCCATGGTGGCGTCCAAGGACGCCAAGATGGCCGGCTCCCGCACAAACGGGACACGTGCGAGCACCCCGTGTAAGCGCCGCAGATTAAGCGCCGTGTTGCGATGTGGTATAAAGCCCGATTGGTCTTGGTGGACCAAATCGCCCACCACGCCAACCAACCGGTTGGCCAACACCTTGGCGAGGATTTTGGGCTCCGCGTTCAGAAGCGAAATCGGCCTATAGGATGTGACCCGCTCACGGGGCTTCCCCTCCTTATGGATCACCACAATTGTAGCCAGACGCTGGTCCGGCGGGAGGGAGCCCTGCGAGTGGGCCGCAAGGAACATCGCGCGCAGGTGGGGCGCCAACACATCCGGGCGTAGCTTGTATAGCTCAATGGGAATACCATTGGGGCCCATGGCCTTGCCGGATGCAACCGAGCGAATAGCCGAGGCAATTTCGTCCGAGGTGGGCGGGGCATCCAGCGAATCCCTGTCCTCCACCGTAAGGGAGGGCAGTGCGATGTCCCGAAGCAAGGCATGGGAATCTTCCTCCGAGCAGGGAGAAACCGGGGAGTAGACTTCGCGGAAATAATCCGCGAAGCAGGAGACAATGGCTTCCGGCTCAGTGACGCACACACCATCCACGCTCTCAATCAAAGGCACCACGCGGCTCGCTCTTTCCCTCTTGTCCAACCACGCAATCAATTTGCCAGCCTTGTCACCCACATCATACAATCGCCCCTGCTGCTCTCTACTGAGGCCCCTGGCCGCCTCCGTGACGAGGGCCCGATAGGCCGCCTGCTTTAAGTGCAAAACATGCAACTTAGCGTCTGTTACCCCGCTCCCCAGGTCACCCTCCAGTTCTGCAATCTCGGCCTCAACCCGGGTCACCTCCTCCCGCTCGCGCCGCCGGGCATTGGAGATAAAGGAGAGGGCCTCCCCTCTAAGAACCACCTTGAAAGCCTCCCACAGGGAGATGGCAGACGGGACCGACCCCACATTCTCATCGAAATAGCGCTGTAAGGATTTGATCAAGTCAGCACGAATGGTGGGGTCGCGCAAATACCATGCATTGATCGGGGCCACCCTGCCATCCCCCCTCGGGAAGACATCGAAATGCAACAACAATGGGGAGTGGTCTGAGATACCCCGTGCCAAATGGCGCACCTCCCCCACCCTCCCTGCATGGGCCGCCGGGACAAGGATGTAATCAAGCCGCGAGAGGCTACCATGAGCCCCCGAGTGGAAGGTGTACTGTTGCAATACGGGATGCTTTAAGCGCCAGCAATCCACCAGGCCCAGCGTGTCTAAAAGGCCGGGCAGCCACGCCTGTGCCCGGGGGAGGTCCCTAGGGGGATGGCGATCCATAGACCCAGAGGCAACCGCGTTAAAGTCCCCTCCAACCACCAACAGGCCACCCGGAAGGTCCAGAAGGAGGCGCCCCAGGTCCGCAAATGTAGTGGCTTGTAACCCAGGCGGGACGTACACTGATATAAAGATAAACACTCTACCCTCCATTCGTCCCACAAGAACAGTGTAACGTCCCCTCTCATCATGGCGCACCTCGTCAATCTCCAACGGGAGCGAGTTCTTGACCATAATACCCACCCCCCGCGAGCCCGAAGTGAAGCCGGAGTGGGCCGCCAAACGATATCCCCGCCGATTCATTGCATGAAAGGTGTTACCTATAAGGTGTGTCTCCTGCAGGAAGACAACATCTGGTGAAATACGTTTTAAATACTGCAGGACCACACCACGCTTAATCCTATCCCCCAGGCCGTTAACATTCCATGACAACACAATCAAATCCCTACCCCCCATCATACGTCAAAACAATCGGTCGCCCCCCACCGAGCATCTTAAAAACAACAAAACAGTTGCGGGTTTGCCTTGCGGTGTTAACAAACAACACACCCCCCCCACCCCCCGGTCCCAACAGAACTCCCCCCTCCCTGCACCCCTGCATGAGCCCAGACAGCCCCCCCAAAGTGCAGTGTGCCTGTCGCCCCATAACTAAGTACTAACTAGTCCCCCAGAGGAGGAGGGAAGCCCCCAGCAGACCCCACCCGACCTCCATGGGAGGGGAACATACGAAAGCAATATATGGTAAAGGAACAATATCCAGAGCAAGGCCTATACAGTCACCCCTCAATTCTGATCCGGCGGGCCCTCCCCGCCAGCCGCGCCCCCCCCACCCCGATCTCCAGGCAAAGTATCTAACCAGTCCCCAGCCGCCTCGGGCCGGTCGAAGAAGTGCGTACGGCCATCCACCTCCACCCTCAGCTTAGCCGGAAAGAGCATTGAGTACTTGAGGTTTAGGTCCCTTAGGCGACGTTTAATACCAAGAAAGCTCTGTCGCTGCTTCTGGACCGCCGGAGTAAAGTCTGGGTAGCAGTGTACATCCATGTTGTCCAGCCTGACCGGTCCCTGTTGCCTGGAGGTCTGGAGGATGGCGTCTCTGTCCCGGAAATTAAAAATCCGGGCAATAATAGGCCGCGGCGGGGCACCGGTCTTAGGGCGGCCCCCAGGGACCCGGTGGGCACGCTCCACCGCAAAAAGCTTACTCAGCCCCCGGGGCTGGAGATGGGTCAGGATCAATTCTTCCACGAAAAGATCTGCCGCCTCCGCCTCCCGGCCCTCCGGCACACCAATAATGCGAACATTGTTCCTCCGGGCCCGACCCTCGGAATCCTCCAGTCGCCGGTCCATCAGGGCGCTCGCCTGGCCAAGCCGGCGCACCTCCTTCTGGAGGGCCACCACGTCCGTCGTGAGGCTCGTTGTGGTGTGGGCCAGGGAGTCAACTCGGTCGTTCGTTTTTGACAAGTCTGCCCTCACAAGGCCCACATCCACCAGGACCGAGTCAATTTTTTGCGCCAGGGTATCGAAACGCTGGTCCACTGAGGCCTTCATCTCTGCGATGGCGCCCATGACGTCCCGGAGGGTCAGGTCCACCGGTTGGGCAGGCGCCTCCGTCGGGCCCACCAGGGATGACCGCGATGTCTCCGGAGAACCCTTCTGGAGCGTATAGCGATCCATACTATTGGCCTGGTGCGCCGTGCCACGGCGGGTTGTCTTCATCTTCGTCCGGTCGCCATCTTGTTTGGTGGACATGCTGGCCCTTCCACCGTCGCGCCAAGATCTCCGAACGGGCCGCCACACCAAATCACGGGTGTCAGGGGGGGGGGGCGGGGGCGGCCACCGGGCCGCGGGTCAACCCACCGCCGGCGGGTCAGCCGGGCACCTGGACAAGGCAACACCACCGCACCCCGCTCCGCAGCCCGACCCCGCCTGAGGCAAGGAGGGTGCAAAAGCGAAAGTGAAAGTGCGGGGTACGCGAGTCGCCCAGCCCCGCTCGCCGCTGTTATTCACTTCGTCCCCGGATCGCCCCACTACTCCAATCCGGGGGGCCGGCGAGGAGAAGGCCGCAACCTTCAATCGATGCTCCCACCGGTGTTCGGGGTCCGATTCGAGCCCAAAAAACAGGTGGCGCCTCAGCTCGGGTTCACCGACACAGTCCCCTCAACAAGGACAGGATATCTCCAGGATTAATTCAGGAGGTCGCGGAGGTCCTCGGGAGCCTCGCACCTATGCGGCCATCTTGGTTGCGCGCTAGGCTCCTCCCCCATGTACTGCTTTCTTGATTCTAGTATTTCTTTAATTAGCTTAGTACCTGAACCTCTCCATCTATTCGTGAGTAATTCAGTCAATATATCAGGTAAGGGACCAGGATCTGAATGTTGGCTTTTATATAGTATAAGAAGTTGTTGAATCATATAAATCCCAGCTAAACGCTGTTCATCTGGGGTGAGATTCAAAAATGTGTGTGCTACGGTATCATCATCATACTTTCCGGGACTGTCAACCCAATGAACGGCTGACCTGGCTAATTCTTGTTCATCCATAGAATCGAGAAAATGATAACCCCTTCGTTCTCGCAGTAATTTGTCAGCGGCTTGGAACGAATGCTCGGGGGACCTTATATTTATTATAGGTGTTTGTAAATTCCTGTTATTATCTGGACATATCGGACGTATCGGGTCAGTAAAACATCTAGTACTATTACAAGATCTTCCTCTACCTACATAGGCTATGGTTTCTGACTGTCCTGTGGGCAGTCCTGATCCTTCCTCCTCGCTTTGTTCGAACTGGTCTACCGCTAATCTCTCTTCGTGTAGGCGTTCTATTTCTTTACGGATCTTTCGGCACATGGCTATTATGCAGTTTTGCTTATCATGTCTCCCTTCTGATATATTCTGGCTCCATCTGGTAAGAGTTTGCATTGCTTCCGGGTCTACCCCCGGTCGGTCTTGATTTCTGATCACACAATTTATAAGGAAACGTAACAGTTCCCCTTGTATCTCCACTTTCTGGTATTCCATAGCTCTGTTAATACATTCAGAATCTCGCCCTGTTTGGACAAAATGGTATATATTATCTAGATGCATAGTCATTCCTGGTAACTTCCCTAAATACACCGCGGCTCGTCGGATACGTAATGATGCCAGGATCATTTCGTCCTCTTTGCCGGGCACAGGGTCATATCTACAATCTATAAGAAGTTCCTTAAGAGTACGGGCATTTATGAGTTTGGGGGTACGTGGATGTGCTGATTCTTGAAAGGTAAGTTTATTTATTCTGGGTGGCGTAGAAAAAATATTGGTAGCACCTCCGGTAGCCCCGTCTGGGGTATCGGGCGTGAAAGGATTCGTTGAACGTGATACAGCAACTATAGGTGTGGACACAGCTATAGAAGTAGCTGTAGGAACAGATGTGGAAACAGAGGTGCTTGCCGGAACTTGTGTCAGGATTTGTTGTTGTAGAGATACAGATACAGGATCTTGGCGTTGAACCTCCCCGGCCGACGGTCTATGTCGGGCGGGGTTAGCATACTCGGGAGCTGCGTCATCTAAATATGAGGAAAGAAAAACATCTTCTGCGGTTCTAGGATGCCCCTTAGGATGTACTTTTATTGGAAATAATGGGGGTGGCAAGTCTTTTGGTATCCCCGGGGTAGCCTTAGGTAATCCCTCGGCCAGAAGGGGATACATACCCTTCATAAGGGCATTTCTTTGTCTGTCTACTTGTTCTGATTTCACTCGTATACCTTCTTCAATTAATAGATTTTCTCGGACTTTATTTGAATTCTCCTTATTTTTCTCTTCCTGTCGGAGTGCTTTTTCTGTACGTCTATGAGATTCTTTACGCCATAACTCAACGGCGTCTTTCTGTGACTGTCTGACTTTCCTTTTCCATAACTCTTCCTCTACTTTCATGATGCACTCTGCATCCCAGGTCCCAGCTGCGGGCCACCTCTGACTTTCTGGTAATTCCTTGGTGTAGTCTACCCATAAATCAAGAAATAATATAGCGTCTAAGCCGTGTTTATGATACATGAAGTACCCTGGAGTGTCCCTAGGAGGAATAGGAACAGCTTCTTCGAGTACCCCTTTTCTAGTTGTGATCTGTCTTAATTTCGAAAAGAGCGGCATATTGAGAACTGATCTGATACTTGATCTTGAACAAACTTAATACAATAAACACGATAATGAACAGTCATTCATACCACAATATGCAGAACGTATTAACACATTTAACATTTAACATTTAAATGAGCAAACAATGATGATGACGATCTAAGGAAAACTTAATCACTAAACATAATACTCGGCATTATCTGGATTATTCTGAATTCATATACTTGATATACTAGATATACTGCTAAACAGTACAGATACACTGCTGAAACAGTGCAGACCGGATTTGTGTACCCAAACCCGTCTGGACCGGCACAACTTATGTGCACGCCAGAACGCCTCCCCAGTAATGGTACTCACCGGGTAGCTCGGAACGGAAGGCCTCGGAACGGAACTGAACTGAACTGGACCGGACTGGACTCAACTCGAAAACTTCGGACACTTCTGAGCTTCGGGAACCTGGTGGGCCTCTGTATACCTCGGATCTTGCTCTCTCAGCTAGGCTCTGGTCGGGATACTTCGCACTTCTCACCGCCTCGTCTGGGTGTTGATCGCAGCCTCAGTCGCCCCCGCTTGACCGGAGGGAGATACAGGAAATCCTGCTGGTACGCGTTGTTGTCCGTCCAGCTGTGGCAGGAGACCGGGCCTGCAACGCACCGCCGGCGCGTGAGATGAGAAAGTGTCCCTGTTCGGGCGCCATTCATGTGGTAAATAATTTAATTACCGGGACTTAATTTGATACAGAAACATAATAAAAATAGCTCAGTAAATAAGAGGCAGAATCCGTGGTATTAGAGGTTCGGAATGGGCTTTATTCCAATGGACGATTCGAATCGGTTGCTCCAAGTTCCATCACCACGAAGGTTCAGGAAGTGAAGTACCTACATTATTGATAATTAATCACTTTTATACAATAGGCATTACAGTGAAGCAAATGCAAGAGGCGTAACAATTGATAGCAAAGATAACATTTCGCATGCGTAGCTGAAGGAGGCGTAATTGGGAGTAACAAGGAAACGTCATTGGTTGTGATGTCACATATGGGTGGACCTATGAAATAATTTCGCAATGTCAGCAGAAATACTTGGCAGAGATGCGCGCACAGCAGCATGACGTGTGATTGACGTGCAACTAGGGGGTGAAGGGGACTTGACATTTAGCTCTACATGTGGCGACAGAAGTCTGGAGGGTCAAGTCAACCTAATCCCAAATCATATCTAACATCCTATGTTTAAAGAACTACGTTATCCAAAAGAGAGGTTTCTTAGAGTAGAATCTTATTCTATACTGACTATACTGACTGTTAGTGCGTGTACAAGCGTCTAAGTGTCTACACTAGATGCGAGGGCAGAAGTCTTCCATAGTAATAAGGCTATGAATTACTTGCATAAAGACGGAGAAGCCGGGCCTTTGCTCGGTAGTTGGAAGAATGTTTACTGAAACTACTAGACAGGAATGCATTGGGCAGGGAGCGGAGCAGATAATTTCGAAGGTGAAATACAGTTTCTTGGCAGGCAACAGGCTGATGTCAGGCTTCGAGAGCCGCGCAGGGAATGAGACAAAGCTCATGGTCACAGATGCAGGCTCAGACTGGAGCTTCAGAGGCAGAAAGCAAGAAAAGCTTGATGACAGAATCAGGGCCTACTTGCCTGGACTGTAAAATGGCATAAGTGAACCATATAAAGCCGGTGGCCTTTCGTACTTAGGAATGGAATATCCGGCCTATTCATGGCGGATCTGAAAGAGGACATGTTGACGGTGGACGCACATGTGTTTGCGTCTTCATAACTGGGACTGGAGGAAACATACATGTACTTGTGATTCATACATGAAACCGTTGGGGTCCAAGATAGGGGACATAACTGATCAGAAAAATCCATATTTCCACACTACCCCGAAGGCAAACTGGCTGTCTGTGTAAATGTTTGCGGTTGTCCCTGCTGCGAGGATGCATGCTCGTGTGAGAGCAATCAGTTCAGCCGCCTGTGCGGATCGCTGTGTGATGCGGGCTGTCTCAACTACTGTTCGGGCCGTGGTGACTGCATAGGCAGCTGAGGTGGTGCCGTCGGGGAGCTTGATGCATGAGCCATCTACCCACAGCTCTCCGTCAGGGTCTGGGAAGGCAGTATCTCGGAGGTCAACCCTACTCTTGGTCTGTTCGTCGGTGAGGGTCACACAGTCATGTATAGGGGACGCGTTGGGGTCAGTGTCAGGGAGAGGTAGCAGAGTGGCTGGGTTCAGAGTGGTACATCGTTTCAATGTGATGTGGGGTGCAAGCAGAGTCAGTTAATAACCAGTCAGTCGTGCGCTAGTCAGGTGTTGAGTCTTAGTCTGGTTCAGGAGGGTGTCAACCGCATGGGGCACTAATACTGTGAGGGGGTTCGAAAGTACGATCCCCTCACTTTGTCGGATAGAGACAGCAGCGGCAGCTACTGCTCGAAGGCAGGCAGGCAAAGCTCTGGCTACAGGGTCAAGAGTGGCGGAGAAGTAGGCACATGGGCGTTGCTTGGGACCTATGGATTGACTTAGAACAGACAACGCGCATCCCTCCCTTTCGTGGATGAAGAGGGAGAAAGGTTTAGTGTAGTCTGGGGTTCCTAGGACTGGGGCTGAGCAAAGGGCATCTCGTAATTCTTTGAAGGAGGATTGGCATTCGGGTGTCCAGGGGAGTGGGAAGGGGACATCTTTGGCCAGCAGGAAAAGCAGAGGTTTTACGATAAGGCTGAAGTTTGGCAACCACTGTCGACAGAAGGAGGTGAGGCCTACCAGAGATCGAACTTGCTTCTGAGTTTTGGGAACAGGGGTTTCCAGGATGGTCTGAATTCGGTCAGGTGTAAGCTTCCTCCCGTCTTTAGATAGGAAGTGGCCTAGGTATGTCACTTGGGGCCGGCAGAATTGCAACTTCTTCCTGGAGACCTTGTGACCGTTCTCTGCGAGGAAGTGGAGAAGGTGGATGGTGGCCGTGACTGCAATTGGAGTGGTGTCGGCCGCCAAAAGAATGTCATCGACGTACTGTATTAACACCACTCCGTCCGGTAGCTGGACAGCATCCAGTTGTCTCTTGAGGGCTTGGCTATAAATGCTGGGACTTTCAGTGTAGCCTTGCGGGGCCCTGCAAAATCTGTACGAACGGGCCTTTAAGGTGAAGCCGAAGAGGTAGCGGCTGTCTGGGTGGATGGGGATGGAGAAGAATGCGTTCTTGAGGTCGATAACGGAAAAGGTGGTGGCAGTGGACGGAATCAGGGTGAGAATGGTGGTGATATCTGAGACTACGGGATACTGAGGTACAACCACTTTGTTAACTTCTCGTAAGTCAACGATGAAGCGGTATGCTTTCTCATCTCCCTCACCTTGCTTCTTTACAATGGGTAGGATAGGGCTGTTGCAGACATTACTAACTACTTCTTCTACCACTCCTGCATCGACTAGGGACTGGATAATCTCCACCAATGCCTTCTCGCCCTCGGGCGATATCCGATACTGTGGAAGCTTTGGGAGCACTGCGTCTGTTGTAATTAGAACAGCAATGTGATTAAGCATTTACTGACGACATTAATGCTTTCCCTTTAGATCATGTTTTCTCCGTTATGTTGACCGAAGTTTGGACTCCATTTTGTATTGTCATGCTGCCACGTGTTCGTCACGAGGAGAGTCCGACCTTTGTGTTAGTTGCTCTTGTAATCTGCCTAGTAACAGTTTATAAATAGCTCTCCCTTGTCCATTTGGCGCATGCCCAGACTTGACCACATCTGTTATAATTAGCCTTGCTTGACCATGTGTTTCGCGGGCTTAAGAAGTGTGTTGGCTCCGCCTATGTATTGATTCAGTATCGAGAATGACCATAAATGGTAATGTTCTTCGGCCTCATGTTGTATCCACCCACTTATGAGCCCCTCTGGTGTGTATAAAAGGGGACTGTGTACGCAAGTTCTTTGTGCTACTCTATGCAATGCTGAAGGGTATTGTATGGATTTTAGGACCACCCTTAAGGGTTAATAAACCTTGTTTTTGTACTTTGCAGTTTCCGTGCCAACTTCCTTATAGATTCCGTTACAGGAGAGCGAACCCTTGTGCCTTGCGGGCCTAGCTGGGGCCTGTACACATCAATTGGCGCCCGTCACGTGGGGCTCATCGGCGACTCGGATGCTCGAAGGACTGGTCGCGACGAAGGTGAGGAGTTTGGCCGGGGACGTGATCACTGCCAGCGGCGTTTTAGCCCTGGCATCCCGAGGTTTTTCTTCCTTCCCTTCCGAGCTGACCGTCTGGGTGGCGCCGGTCATCGACTGAGACCTCTTCTGTCGGTCCTGCCGTGAGAGCCGTTTGGGCGATTGTGGAGCTTGGCAGTTGGAATCTGGACTCTTGATTGGTAAGAACCGTTGTACGGTACTTGCTCCGAGTTTTTGAAGCCTGGGTTGGCTATTTGAGTTTGATTGATGATGACTAGTCATATTTTGGATTTGTCTTTGTGAATATATATGCGTTGCAACACATATAGGCAGGTGATGTGGAGAGATTTCTCCAGAGTTGTGTAACTTTGAACGGCGCAACGATTAAGTGCCATTTTTTATAATATTGCATATTTTGCATTATTTCTGAGCATGCCTGCTTTCAGCGCACTCCGTAAGTGGTGCTGCTGTTTTGGAAACCGGTTGAACCTCGAGGAATCTGCTCCGGCTCCCCCAGAGGGGACGCCTAATAGGGATATGTATGTGAAGCATGGTCTTTCTTCCATAATGTACAGCACAGTATGGAGGAAATACACAAAGAAGGATCCTGAGTTGCGATGGCCTTTGTATGGATCGTTTGATATACGTAAGATTGAGTATGTGGAACAGTGTATGTGTAAGCGACGTGCTCGTCAGGATATGTTTCAGTGTGTGCGATTATGGGTGAAGGAAGTGCGTGAGCGAGAGAAGCGTGAGAAAGCGCTGTATGATAAAGACCAACGAAAGAATGATCACGTGCGAGCACAGGAAGCGAAGCGTCGGGAGGACAAAGAGCAGGCGGACAGACAAGAGAAAGAGCGTAGGCTCCAAGTTTCGGGTCAATATGTTGTTCGCCAGCCACTTTATCCTGTCCTTAATAATCCTGATGATGATTTTTATTTGCTAGATCGCTCTCCGCCCCCTTATGTTGGCGCATCTGCTCCGCGGCCGCAAGATTCTGGCCCGGCCTCGGGTAAGGTAGACACACGGTCCATGTTATCGGCCGAGCATATGGCTGAGCTTCGGAAACTTTCCCTCCGTGCACTTAAGGGCAAGATGTCTAAGGAGGAGTTGTTCCATACTTGGGGGTCGTGGCAAGATAGAGAGAGGGTGTATTTTCTGTCTCATTTCGCGGATGAAGTAATTACTGCTTTCCGAAAATATTCTAGTGTTCTTGAGCCTGACGAAGTGTCTTCGGATGCCGGAGCATTACGTAATGGTGTTTTTTCTCCCCCTAAGGCTCCTGAGGCGGCTCGGCGGTTGTTTGCTTTGCGGGACGAGGTGCTGGCCCTTAGAGAGAAAGCACGCCAACAAACGGAGGAGGAGAAGCAGTCGGATTCGTTTGCAGCAGGGGGCCACTCATCCACCTCCCAGTCAGATAAGGATGACGTAGTGCATGCTAAACCAATGCGAGAGGCAGCGCCTTTGTATGTTCCTCCTAAAGGAGCAGGGACTAGCTCGGACATTACCTCCGCCGATGCTAGGGGATATTTCGTGTATAATTGGGTTTACACTCCGTGGCATAGGGCTGATGTTATGGCATTGAAGAATGCGCTGCCCGACCCTCGCAAGAATCCAGCGGCCTTCTATGAAGAAGTTGAGGGGGCCTTGAATTCTTGCGTTATGACTTTAGCAGACATAGACCTGTTCTTTGGCCTTATTCTACCACCGGATATGTGGCGATCTGTACGAAAGGTAGATGATATAGTTGCCTTTAAGGCCCGGTGGTCTGAGCTCGAGGATGAAGACAGGGAGAGGAAGCCCGCGCAGAAACCGCCGCAGAGTATTTTAGATCTCCCTGCTGCTATTGTGACTAAGCTGAAGACGATTATCCCCCCTAAAAAGATTGACTGGAATATGTTAGCCGCATGTAAACAGAAAGTTGACGAGTCAGTTGCAGATTTCTTCACGCGTTTTGAGGAAACGTTCCATGATTTTAGTGGCCAGTCGCTTACTGACGACACTGGCCGCCACCTTTTCGCGGACAAATATGTGGCTAATCTGTTACCGGCAGTTGCGGCCCGTTTAAAAGCGAGCGAGAGTTCCTGGTCCTCCGCGACGCCGACGGCCCTTCTGACTATCGCTCAGTATTATGAGCGTCAGGAGCACGAGGCGAAGGGCCAGGAGGAAAAGAAATCGAAAGATCTTAAGACTAAGGTAATGTTGGCACAAGTTTATGGCCCGCCCCGACGGGGTAATAATAGAGGAAGGGGAGGATCTTATGGTCCCCCTTCGGGCCGATCTGATTTGAATAGGAACCAGTGTGCGTATTGTAAGCAATTGGGCCATTGGGCCAGGGATTGCCCAGTGTTGCGTGCCTCGCGACAGGGGCATACTCCGGGTGGCCCGAGAGGTAGAGGGGGTTCCTCGAGCTTTAAAGGAAATTCTACCGATCATGTTCGTTTCGATACTGCTGGGCAGCACCGAGATAGCTCAAATGTTTTCGATCGCCAGCACCAGTATCACGTATCGGAGATCGATCGGTCGGGATATCATGATTCGCAGCATGCATAGGAATGCGTTGGATGGGGGTCTGAATCAGTTGAGGTGCCGGTCGATCAGACGGGTCCTTATGTATCGGCTGAGGTTTTAGGTTCTACTGATCAGTTCCTAGTAGATACAGGAGCGACACGTAGTGCATTGTCTAGGTACTTGGTTCCGGGGGCTCCCCCATCCGGCTCAGTGGTTACATCGGTAGGGTTTGACGGTACACTCTCCCGAAGCCCTCTTTCACAGCCCCTTATATTTAAGGTTGATTCTTTTTCTGCGCCCTGTCCGTTTCTGCTTGCTCCGTATACACCGGATAACATTATGGGCCTTGATATGTTAAAGCACTTTAGGGCTACGATCCGCTGCTCCCCTGAGGGTGTGAGGGTGATCTTAAATGACAACTACCCCCGGTCAGAGCGGATGTGTACGATATCAGAGGATGCGTTGTTGGCCACCCTCCCTCGAGCTTTATGGGCGACTTCGGACACAGATGTGGGACAAATGGTGATTCCTCCGGTCCACATTAGTGTCCAGGAGGGGGCGGTGTTGCCGCGCCTCCCGCAGTATCGTATTTCCCAGGAGGGCGAGGAGGCTCTCATACAGATTGTGCAAGATTTGATCGCAGTGGGAGTAGTGGAAGAAGTTCCCTATAATATCTGTAACAGTCCGATTCTCCCTATTCTGAAAAAGGACACGGATGCAAAGGTCTATCGGTTCATAATTGATTTGAGGGAGGTAAACAAGATCGTGATACCTCAGTACCCGGTGGTTTCCGATATCACGACGTTGCTTACCTTGGTCCCGCCTACGGCGACCATGTTCTCAGTGATTGATTTGAAAAATGCCTTCTTTTCCATTCCCATTCACCCTGATAGCCGATATCTTTTTGGGTTTACATTAAATAATAGATCTTATCGTTTCTGTAGGATTCCCCAGGGCTATACAGAAAGCCCTAGCATTTACAGTCAGGCTTTGAAACGACAGTTGGATTCCTTTGTTTTACTCGAGGGGGTCGCCCTCATTCAATATGTCGATGACATCTTGTTGGCGGCTGACACCCTGGAGCTGTGTGAGAAAAGCACGCTATCCTTACTTTCCTTTTTAGCCTCCCACAATCATAAGGTATCTCGGAAGAAATTGCAATTCTGTAGACCAAAGGTGACTTATCTGGGTCACCTTTTGTCTAAGGAGGGACGGGCACTCACACCGGATCGTATCCAAGTAATTTTGGATACACCGAGACCATCCACACAGAAGGATGTCCGTGCATTTTTGGGCCTCGTTTCTTTTTGTAGACAGTGGATATTGGGGTTTTCACACATAGCTAAGCCATTGTTAGCCCTTTTGACAAAGGATACACCTATCCCAATCCCTTGGTCAGATGAGTGTGATGCTGCTTTTCAGCAACTGCGACAGGCCCTTTGTTCGGCACCAGTGTTAGGGACCCCTGATTATGCAAAACCCTTTTCGTTGTATGTGCATGAGAAAGATGGATGTGCATTGTCAGTTTTAGTACAGATGCACGGCGACAAGCAGCGCCCTTGTGCATATTTCTCGGCTGTACTTGATCCTGTCGCCCGAGCATTGCCTGGTTGTTTTCGCTCGGTTGCGGCGACAGCTGTGTCAATACGCCAAAGCGAGGGAATTGTGTTATCTCATAAGCTGTTGGTATTAGTCCCCCATGCTGTTGATGCCCTGCTTAATCAGACAAAGACGCAGCATTTGACCAGTGCCCGTTTGACGGGATATGAGTTGACGCTTTTGGCTCCTCATATTACGTTGAAAAGGTGCGTAACACTAAACCCGGCAACATTGTTGCCATACCCCGAAACTCAGCCTGAGGCGCGGAAAGCGCATGATTGTATTCTTGTGACTGAGGAACAAACAAAGGGTCGTATTGATCTCCAGGATACGCCCTTTCCAGATGTAGATGGAGAACTGTGGGTGGATGGATCCTGTCTGAAGCTACCAGATGGTACGACTTCAGCAGCATATGCAATTACCACATTACAAACGATAGTGGAGACAGCACGCATACCACAGAAATCAGCTCAAGCAGCGGAACTGATAGCATTAACACGAGCATGTGAGCTCAGTACAGGATTATGTGTGAATGTTTATACAGATAGCCGCTACGCCTTCGGAGTAGCGCATGACTTCGGCCTACTCTGGAAGGAGAGAGGGTTTTTAACGTCACATGGGGCACAGATAATGCATGGAGAGTTAGTTCACAATCTTTTAACCGCATTGACATACCCAAAGAAAATTGCCATCGTTAAGTGTAGCGCCCATAGGAAAATAGTTGATAAAGTTGGAGAAGGGAATGCGTTAGCAGATCGAGTAGCACGGGAGACTGCGATGCAGCCCGGTGCTACTGCCATGTATGTAGTAAAGTCACAGGTGGAAAGATGGCGTGATGCGAAGGAGGAAGTGCGAGAAATGCAAAGGACCGCTTCTGATAAAGAGCGGGAGCAATGGGCTAGCGAGGGAGAGTTGGATGACGAGGGTTGCTGGAGAAATAAGCAAATGGATAGATGGAAATTACCCACGGCCTTTGTACAACCTATGGTTCAGATGGCACATGGGCTAGCACATGTTGGAGCTTCCGCAATAGTGAAATTGCTTACTCAAGTTTGGGAGCATCCAGAGATTGCTAGCACGGCAAAGAGGGTGGTGCAGACTTGTATGATCTGTCTGAAGTATAACCCAGGAAAGGGTACTCGAACTCCAGCAGGAGGATTTGCGACACCTACTGCACCCTTTGAGGTTCTGCAGATGGATTACATCCAGCTCGAGCGCTGTAATAATTTGAAGTATGTTCTAGTAGTGGTCTGCGCTTTCAGCAAATGGGTTGAAGCGTACCCTACAAAAGACAATACTGCAATGACTACTGCGAAGCTGCTGCTGAAGGAGTTTTTCCCCCGATATGGCGTTTGTAGACTTCTGTGGAGTGATAACGGCCCTCACTTTGTAGCGGGTGTTATAAAGTATGTCTTGAAGGGTCTAGGCATCACTCAGAAGTTCCACGCCGTGTTTCACCCTCAGTCTGCAGGCCTAGTCGAGAAGTATAATGGTACACTGAAGCTTAAGATCGCCAAAATTCAAGCTTCGACGTCTTTGACTTGGCCAGACGCCCTGCCACTGGCGTTATTGTCAATTAGATCAGTACCGCACTCTCGAACTGGCCTTACGCCGTATGAAGTGGTATTCGGACGCCCAATGAATATTTGGGGTCCACCAAGGCCTAAGGCTGTGTATGATGTACCTTGTGTAATGATGAGTGATTATCTGGCACAGTTAACGGATAACTTGGTTTCTATTCATCAACAGGTCCGAGAGGCGCTCCCTGATCGGTCTACCGGTGAAGGACATGGTCTCCGGCCTGGTGACCATGTGATGGTGAAAGTCTTTGACAGAACGAACAGCTTGGAACCGAGATGGGTGGGCCCTGAGCAAGTCCTCCTTGCAACGAGGACGGCTGTGCGAGTCTCGAACAGGAAGAATTGGATCCATTCCTTGCATTGTCGAAAGGTACCGCCCGGATTGGTGGAGTCTGCCGTGCTGACCGATCAACGAGAAATCCTGGCAGCAGAGACAGGCCGTGCTGCAGAGCCAAGTGACACTGAGGAGCTCTTTCCGGACCACGCGACTTCTGGAGGAAGGCGATATCATCTTCGACCACGGAAGTGAGTTTTCCAGTACCGGGACATACTGTCAGAACGGCCCTTGGGTTAGTGAAACGGAGAGCCGATGAGGCAAGGGGGGGGGATCAGCCCTGCATTAGTGTAGCGACACCCGTCTTGGCCCGCTGGTGAAGAAATCAACCGCTGCCCAAGGGGAAGAGTTCTGACAGACTTTTTAGTTTCAGGAAGATATCAGGGTATTGTTTCCTTTGACATGGAGAGGAAGAAAATCCTTTGTGCGTTGGGGTTCATGCTAACAGTAGCTATTGTTAAGATAACAACATGGTTTGTAGAGGAGGTAACTCCTGCTCGGAAAACACTTGTGTTGACGACTCCGGTGCCTGCGGAGCACTACTTCTATACATTGCCGTATCAAGAGTTGAAGCATCGACAGTCTTATTTGAATAACACTTTCATTCAGATGCTGCATCATACCCACGTTGCTACAAACGCTACGAACTGTTGGATATGTGGGATGATGCCGGCCCATCAGAAGAAAGGAGGTACGCCATTCATACCACTTCCTTTCTCTCATAATGGCTCTTGTAGAGCATGGTACACCTTACTGTTTGCCACTCGGAAACCGACAGTGGGACGATTGCTTTTTAGACTTAATAAAGAATGCCATCAAGACAAGAATGGGTATCCACAAGCGAATGGGACAATTTGGGAGTGGGAAGAGTACCGACCAGACAATGAATCCATTCCCTACATCTTCACGAACACCAGAGATACTGTGGGGAAGGGCAAATTCGTGATCCAAGTGGCACAGGCTCAAGCGGACCTGTGTGTCCAGAGTGTGGGTTTTATCCCTGTTGGTGTCAGTGATTGCCTAACTGTCTTGAACATTGATGGGTTGAACAACAGTACCTTCCTAGCGCCCCATAATACCTATTTTGTATGCGGAAATAAAGGTTATTACCGTTTGCCGGCTGGGTGGTCTGGGGTATGTTATGTATCCTTCCTATTACCTCCTGTATTCCTAGCACCAGCATCTTACCATAAGGACTTGAAATTGTTGAATAATGTGACTGTAAATAGGTATAAACGTACTTTATCGATTGATGATGTGGATCAAACTGATACCAGCTTGCAGCAGTATATTGATTTTAACTTAGGACTGTTTTTCTTTGTTGGAGCCGCTTTGAATAGTAGGAAGATCCGAAGATTAACAAGAGTGGTAGAAGCTGTGACAAATCAGACTGCTGCTGCTCTTGGGAATCTTACAGAAGAGTTACAAATAACTAGGATTGTTGCATTGCAGAATCGTATGGTATTAGATGTAATGCTAGCTGATCGAGGTGGAGCCTGTAAAATTATTGGAAGCAGTTGCTGTGTGTTCATCCCTGATCATACGCCATCCGTTTATAACGGCATTAACAAGTTGCATAAAATAGCAGCTGAAATCCACACAGAAAACGGCACTTGGTCCTTTTCTGGATGGTTTTGGGCATTAGTTACTGCCTGGGGATGGAAGGTCTTAACTGGTCTCTGTATTATTATAGCAATTCTGTTCTTTTTCTGTATGTGTGTTCAATGTGGACCATTGTTCTGTTCTGTATGCATTTCATTCTGCATTCCGGATAAGAAAGCTATTGCCGATGTTGCTCATCAGAAGCGTCTAGCTAAAGAGGTTAAAGGAATGATGATAATTGACATATATGATGATTTTTGGAAGCCGGATGTCTTCAGTAAATGCTGAAAGGGTCGTCTGTTGTAATTAGAACAGCAATGTGATTAAGCATTTACTGACGACATTAATGCTTTCCCTTTAGATCATGTTTTCTCCGTTATGTTGACCGAAGTTTGGACTCCATTTTGTATTGTCATGCTGCCACGTGTTCGCCACGAGGAGAGTCCGACCTTTGTGTTAGTTGCTCTTGTAATCTGCCTAGTAACAGTTTATAAATAGCTCTCCCTTGTCCATTTGGCGCATGCCCAGACTTGACCACATCTGTTATAATTAGCCTTGCTTGACCATGTGTTTCGCGGGCTTAAGAAGTGTGTTGGCTCCGCCTATGTATTGATTCAGTATCGAGAATGACCATAAATGGTAATGTTCTTCGGCCTCATGTTGTATCCACCCACTTATGAGCCCCTCTGGTGTGTATAAAAGGGGACTGTGTACGCAAGTTCTTTGTGCTACTCTATGCAATGCTGAAGGGTATTGTATGGATTGTAGGACCACCCTTAAGGGTTAATAAACCTTGTTTTTGTACTTTGCAGTTTCCGTGCCAACTTCCTTATAGATTCCGTTACAGGAGAGCGAACCCTTGTGCCTTGCGGGCCTAGCTGGGGCCTGTACACATCACGTCCGGTCGGACAGTTATGTGTACAGGGTCGATCACCATGCGTCCTACGTCTGAGTCGGTTTTAGCCCATAGATGCGAGGGTAACGTGTCGAGTAGGGACAAGTCAGCATCGGTCATGGAGAACATACGTCGTGTGAGACAAGGCCTGAACAGATTTGGGTTATCATACAGTATGACTCGAACTCCGTCTGGGGAACATCTAATGGTAGCTCGGAAATGTTTTAGTAAGTCAAGACCCATAATGGCGTCGGGGGTGTTGGAGGAGAGCAGAAATGTCGTGTCAGTGGTGTTATTTTCCAAATCAAAGGAGATCGGTGCGGACAAGGGATTAGTGGAGGACGTTCCATCAAAGCCTATTGATGTTACGTGCGAGCCAGACAAGGGTGCCCTTGGGATCGGTCGTTTAGAAAACGCACTACGTGTCGCCCCAGTATCTACCAAAAATGGAGACTTTGTGCGCAGGACCTTAGCAGTGACGTAAGGACCTTGCTGGTCAACACGGAGTTCGACTGGATCCCTACCTTGCCCCTGGCGGTCCTATGCAAAGTCATGGGTGTTTTCGTAGTCGGACTGTTGGCACTGGTTCTGTCGGGGGCGGTCAAAGGTGTTCGGTCTGCTTGGCCTGTCGTTGTTGGTGTCGTTCGTGTACCCTCGTCCCTGTCCTCTATTTCTAGGGCCATTCGTTACGTCTCTTGTATCTCTATATTTGTTTGTTTCCAGAAGGACCGGGCACTGAGATTTCCAGTGTCCGAATCCTTTACAGAACGCACACTGGTTCTCATCTAAGTCCCTTCGTCCAGCGTAGGGTGCGGGTGTATGGTCTCTAGGGGGTAATTTTCTAGGAGCAGTCGGTTGATAACTTCCCTTGGAAGGTTCCCTTCCTATGGTCACCCCTTGCAACTGTGCAATCATTACTCTTTCCTTCAGGTCCTTTTTCTTTCTCTCGGACGCCCTATCGTTCTCATTCTTTTGGTGTTCGTAGAACTGGGCCATCTGGAGGATAGCCGCGGGTTTGGAGGCCGCCCAACTACTCTCGCTAGTCTGTAGTTTCTGAGAGACTTCCTGTGACAGACACTTCACATAATTCTGTACAAAGAGGTGATGTCCGGTTGCAGTGGTCATGTCCTGGCCACTATAATCGGAGAACACTGTCTCGAATCGTGAGAAGTATTCTGATACGTCTTCCTGGGGTTTCTGGCGGCAAGCCGTTACTATCGACCAGTCTACCTTCCTTTCTGGGATCAGGGTCTTTAATTTCTGGACAATCTTGTCTGGGAGTTCTAATATGGCCTTTAAGGGTTTCTGCCCAGGTTCTCGCTGTTTGTCTATGGCATCGAGTTGTACCCAGGTATATCCGAACGGCTCAAAGTGGTCGACTTTCCGGATTTGCTTCCACACATCAGCCGGCAGACATAACCCGAAGAACAAATCGATGTCCGCTAAGGTCATTATAGTTGAACCTAAGGCCGTACCTAGTTCGGTGTAAAAGGCAGTTGGGTTCTTTCTCAAGTCGGGTAGGGACTTTCTAAAGGTCAGGATGTCTTGTCGGTCCCATGGCTGATAGACCCAGTTATACACAACCCTTCCCTTCGCATCTTGGTGGTTGATGTCATCGTGTGTTCCCTGACCTCGTGGGGGGACCCAGTAGGGAGCGGCTTCCTTGATGGGCATCATGCTATCAGTTTTCCTGCCTGGGGTTCGGTCGCTACGGGGGTTTCTGTCTTGGTCGTCTGTCTTTGTTCCTTGAGGTGTCGGAAGACTTCGAGCGTACGCGTGAAGAGGTCCGTCACATCGCCCTCTCCCTCATCTCCAATATCAACCCTTCTATATAAAGTTGCTAATCCCTCGGGACCCCTATCCTGGTATCTATCCTCATAGGCATTTAGGGTGTGGTAACAAAACCGTACGACAAAGTGTCGTCTGTGGCTGTCTGCATATGAGTTGTACATATCTGTCACATATTCCTCACTTTCCTTCCGTTCTACTAATGTTCTCACTACTTTATTGATTCCGGCTCGTTCACCTTTGGTCAGCCGATTCATTCTGGCGGAATCCTTCTTTCTAGTCTCAGGGTCATCTAATGTTAGCGCTAACGTTGTGTTCAGTACAAGGGGCTTGGCCGGCGCGGAGGCCGTGAGGACCGAGGCCCTGGCACTACTCTCGCTTGCGCTCGGGGGTTGCGGGTGCTGCACTATAGGTTGGGAGGGAGCGTATGGAGGGGGCATGTAGATAATCGGGGGACCTAATAGCAATTCATCGTTCGCTCGTTGCTTGGATGGTAACTCGGGGTAGAGCGTAGAGGGGGTCCTAACAGAGCACTGGCCTGACGTTTCAGACTCTTGTTTTAGCTTAGCTTCCTTTCTTTCTTTTATTTCTTCCTCTAACTTTCTAGCGGCAAGGTGAGCTGCTTTTCGTAACTATTTTTCTGCTTTTATTTCTTCTCTCTTTTTCCGCTGTGTTGCTTCTTTGCGCCACATGCCAATACTGTCAAGCATAGTGGGCGTTGTTTTATTACTACGAAGAGCTGTTTCTAGCGTTTCTATTTTATGATCATCAAAGGATCCCATCAGTGGCCACTGACTTTCGGGGTCCTTCTTTGTATATTTATGCCATAGATTGCTATAGGCTACGGCGACTAGTCTATATTTAGTGAACATGTCCTTATTAGGGGTACCTTCCAGTGGAGCCGGATGGTTCATCTCTAATAAGCGGTCCGGGCAGAACCAACTACCAATCAGTGGGGAGAAGATCGGCATGACAGATTACAAAGGGGGACAAAGGTCCGCACTACCTATCCTTCACTATCTGCAAAGACTAGACAGAATATTTCTATTCTACATTATTTGCAAACAGAGAATATCTCAAAAAGAACTATTCTTCAAAACAATCAATGTTCGGACAATCAATCAGTGGGGAAAAAGATAGGCACCACAGATTACAAAGGGGGACAAAGGTCCGTGTTACCTACCCTTCACTGTCTGCAAAGGGAGAGGGAGTTTTTCTACTCTTCCCCGTTTGTAGGCAGCGAATATCTCAAAAAGAACAATCAAATAAGCAATACTAGTATTTTCAATCAATCAATCAATCGTTTCGCAATTCGTCGTGTTACACGACCTTACCCGGACCGCATGGACAGTTTCTCGTCTTCCGCCTCCAGCGCCCGATCGTCATCTACTCTCCGTAATTGCCGCGGCACTCCTGATGGTTCCCAGTCAGGACCGTAGATCACTCGAGAGAGGTCTGCTCGGAACCAGTGAAGTTCGGATGATCGGCTGCCAGACGAGGGTCTATCGGGCAGGAGCTCTTCCCGATCGTTGCAGTCGTTCACTCTGTCGTCAGGACCTCTCCCGATGGATCCACGTGTCGCTGATGGGCCCCACGCTTGGGACGCCAATTGTTAAATGGTAGCGGCAGTTTCAGTCGATAACCTTCAAGTATTGCCCGGCGGTAATCGCCTCTTATACCATTCGAGAATTAACCAACAAAGAGGCAGGCGCCGGAGACTGGAAGGCAGGAAACAAAGTTTTATTCCGTCGGAGCAGAACACATCAGATCGGACAGCAAGGTGTCGTCTCGAGGTGCTCTCTCTGCATCTCTGAGACCTGGTCTCTTATACACACGTTTATGACTTTATTGCAGGTTTATCATACATGGTACATTCCTGAGATCGCTTTGATACATGAAAGGACATCCTCGGGATCCCCGCCTCAGGTCCGCTCCCACACATAGCTACAGCAGGAGTTCCCACCCCACCCGCAGTAGGAGATGGCTATCACACAGCTGGACATCCCGCCAATTCTCGGGGGTGTGTGCGACTGGTCGGGTCTCAGGGGGTGGGAGCCTTGATCAACTGTAATCCCTTTGATGTGGGGTGTTTCCCTTACAGTAGGGGCAATAAACTGCATCCGCAGGGCTAGGTGATGGCCTGGGATCGGCTCGGACAATCGGGCGCAGAGGAAGGGGATTATCAAAGGGATGTGTGACCATGTAAGGGATGAAGGGAGGTGTTGGTCAGGCACGGGATGTGGTTCCATGGCAGGGTCGTGCAGGAGGAGAGGTTTTATGGCCCATGCATGTGAGAGCGGGGGTGGTCAGCGCGCGGGGGGATGTTCGCAGCGCCAGAGGGACGCGCTGGTGATCGGCAATGAGCGGGGAGAGAGGCCATGGTGCCTAAAATGGCCGCCGTGTGTTTCTGCGTGCGGTGCTGGGGGATAGAGACAAGATGGCGTAGATAATGTTCAGTTACGAACTAAATTTCCACATTAGCACCACTGAACTCTGCTCTAGGCCTCACTTTAAGGCCCCTCTCTGTTTCCCGAGTGTTTCACTGGCAGTAGCCTCAGGGTGCCTGTCTGCATTCACCTTTTCTCCCTGTCACTCTCTCCTCCCGAGTCCTCGCTGCAGGCCACCCATCTCCCTTTGCTCAGTGCCCCTGCAGTTCACGTCTCTGCCCCACCCTTGTCCGCTGGAGCTAGTTGACTTGCACTGCACCCTTCTTCTCTAGACACCTCTCTCTAGACTCTAACCCCTGGTGCTTTCTGCTGCACGAGTGTGCCACAAAGCCCCCACTGTGTGTCAGACCACACATCTCTTTCTCTGCCCCCTCCTGTCCTAGTCTGCCAGCACTAGTGAGCTTATTTTGCGAGCTTCTAGCACCTTTCTATAACCCCCTGGGTGCTCTGTGCTCCACACGTGTGTGCTGACAGTGAAATATAGGTGCAAACAACTCCTGGTTTTCTCCCCTCCTCTCTGCCCTTTTCGTCTGTCCGGGTGAGTCCATGCTAGGGAGCTCTCGCTGTGTCTCGGAAAAACACCTCTGCCCTAATCCTCTCTCATGACCCTTCCCCCCCATCTCTGCCTCGCCCTTCATAAGATGGCCAGGTGTGTCAGTGGCAGCGACCTGCCACGTGCTGCTTCTTTAACCCCTCTCTGCCCGAGTGTGCCAGTGTGCTCTCTCTGCCCCAGTCACTGGCACCCCTCTCTCTCTCCATCACTAGGCAATCTTTTAGTGAGTGCCACACCTCCCTCTCTCCCCACCCCCGCCCTCCCCTGCTGCCCTAGCGTGACACTGACACGGATCTGCTGCATGCCTCGGACCCCTCTCTGCCCCCCGTCCGAGTTTGCCATGGCCGGTGCGTTCTCAATGTAGCCTCCCTCTTTCTCTGCCACCAGGCCCTCTCTCTGGCAGTCTCGTAGTGGTTGCAGCGTTTACTTTCTAACTCACCCTCTCCCTGCCGCTCCCCGCCTTCTCTGCTGTCCCGGTGTGACAGCACTCGGGATCGGCTTAATGGCGCTCTCTGCTCTTACCCCCCTCCCTCATGCCCGAGTGTGCCAGTGTGCTCTCGCTCCCTCCACCCCTCTAATCGCCCCCTGCACCCCTTCGCCTCTATCCTGCCTCAACTCTGCTTGCGCCCTCGGAGCCCCCCAGCCTGACAGCTCCAGCTATCTGAGGCCTGCCCCGGCTCTAGCACCTGTCTCTCCTCCCTGAGTGTGTCGGTAGGGTGGTCTGTGGTCAGGCCATGTCTCCGCTCTCCCTTCACGCCTCTCTACCCCTCCAGTTACTGATGACCACCAACTCCCTGACCACCTGCTGCGAGTCCGGCGGCCAGGGCCTTGGCGCAGACCCCCGTCTACTGCCCGGTGTATGAGAGCAGTCTGCTGGCCATGGCGGCCGCCCTGGGGGTCTATGGCATCCCCCACTCCTCTGCGCAGGGCTATGGCAACTACGTGACCTACGGCGCCAAGGCGCCCGCCTTCTAATCTCTGGGAAATGTGAGGGGTGCGTGCGCAGCTCTGGGCAAGGTCATGGGGTGTGAGCAGGCCGGGCACGCGAGAGAGAGCCACAGTGCCCCAAATCTGAGTCTCCTCCAGTACTGACCTGCGGGGATGGTAGAGGCAGAGTAAATCGCTGCATGCAGAAAGGGGCCATCAGATGACACACTTTCTTTCACAGACCTGCGCCGGGCCGGCGGAGACAACTGCGCCTTATCCAATTATGAAAAGCCTCATTGGCCCGGCCGGGCCCGGGCGTGCGCATGCGCACCAACCATTTAATAAATGAAGAGGCCGTGGCGTGTGCGCACCATTTAGTTTTATGGGGAGGCCGTGCACACCATTTAATTCATGAAGACTTGAAGAGGCTTGCTTGCTGGCTCCGCTGAGTTAGGGGGCCCCTGCAGCGGCCCCCCCCCCCACACCCAGGGGGCTGCGGGGGCCTGTGTTACGCCCCTGGCTATTGGCAGATTATATTTATGCTGTTAGTTTAAATTGCCCATTTTTCGTACACACTATTGTAACATTTTCTTTTTGTGTTTAGACATGTATCTGTTTCATATCTTATATGTAATTCATGTACTCTGAAGTCCCTATGTAATGTAACTGGTTCTATTGTAAAGCACTCCGACACCTTTGGGTAAAGTACGCGCTATATAAACACGCATAACTAAATAAATAAACTGACAAAGGGCACTGATACTAGAACATTGGCATTTGGACACTGATATGGGACAGATGTACATTGTGACCGACACCTGCATTAGCAGACAGCCACTGCGACACCGATACTGGGACATGGGGATACAGAGACACAGGTCACAGACACGTACAGTGAAACTTACATAAATCCACTGGCACTGGAAAAAGGAGACACAGTAACACTAATGCATGCCCATTCAATTTGGAAACAGTGTGCAGGCTGCCGAGAATGAGAAGGAGGGCAATGCAAAGTGAGAGTCCAGGACCAAATTGTATCCCACCGGTCACTGACAGTTGCTTGGTGCAGTCAGTGCTTGATTTGTAAGAAACGTAAGTGCAGGCTCCAGAATGTATCTTAGAACGAAGCTGCTGGCACACCTGAATTCCAAAACTGACTAGTTTTGATTCCACCTCATGTCTATCTTCCTCTGCCCTCCACTTTCTGTATATTTGCCTCATCTTTCTGGCCCTTTTTCATCCCCGCTTTCCCTCTTTGTCGTGGTTTCCCTGTCACTTCCTCTTCCTTTCCCATTTTCAGTCGGTGGCGGGCCAAAATAAGATGAAAACTAAGCCCGGGTCCCCAAAAATGATTGGTGGTGACTACCATCTGAAACCACATGCAGAAACTAAGCACAGAGTTCAAGGCTGAAGAACAATGCATGCCAGCTGCTCGGTTAGCTCGAATGTCTGTGCATAATGACTTGGGCCCGTTGCCACACACACTGATCTGTGCCACACCTCCCTCGAGCCTTTATGGCTACTCTGCCTATCTGTCCCAGTCACTGTTCCATCGAGGGCTGTCCTGTAAGACCAGGTACATTCAATTCAGTGGCGACTAACAGGCCCACCGTGTCTTTGTACTCGCCAGATCTGTGTTCTTCTGTTTTGTTCAAAATTGTCTTTAAACCTTTTGATTAATATCATTAGTTGTTAGAATCGTGTGCCTAGAAATGACGCATCTACCCAACATTTCCCGAAAGGTGCCCTGTGGAAGAACAAACATCCCTTCATATAATTGCACTTATGTTTTATTCAAATTTTCTTAATTTTACAGCCAGGGAGGGCTTTCAAAACACCGTTTGATACTCATTTCCTAAACAATTTCAAATGTTAATGGCTCACTGCTCTTTGAAATGCACCTTCCCTTCTTTAAAATGCACCTTCCCTTCTTTAAAATGCACCTTCCCTTCTTTAAAATGCACCTTCCCTACTAACAAGCAAAAACGTAGGGCTGTAAAGGCAGAACGATACTATTACTTTGAAGATTCTACAAAGCATGTTGCGTTCTTCAAACCTCACCATATTATGCCCATTTTTAAAAGAGATTGTGTTGGGCCCACATCCGTTTCTTGGTGCCATGTCATCATCTACCTCTGTCTACGGTCTTTCAGTCTGTACTAGTAGATATCCACTAGATGGCAGTCTTGTCACGCGGTGGAACGCTGCAGGAGCAGCATAGATTACGAAGCCAAATGACAGCCTGCCCCGTGTTGCACATTTGAAACCTTTGGGGGTTTGTTGCTGAGACGATTGTGTGCGGCGCGGCTGACACACTGAATCATGCAGTGCCAGGGCTGGGTCACGCTCCTGACCCAGTCTGGAGCTCTCTGGCCAGCACAGTGCCGGAGGGGGGCCCCCTCGACCTCGGGGGGCCCCGCACTGCACAGGTTATTGTTACACCCCTGGATATTGTGCTGTATAACTAAATATTTATAATGTCCCAACAGCGAGACCTATTGGCTATGCCAATGCTTGTTATCAAGAGTGATGCTCAGATCTGGTCAGCCACACTCGTGCTAAAAAGGCTGCTTTAACGGGATGCTAACTAAACATTGCACTCCAGTGCAAAGGGGGCACAGCACTGCTTTACATGAGATTTGCACCTGAAGCAGGTGCAAAATGTGTAATTGTGCAGTAGTTACACATCCTGCATGTAGGAATATCACGCAATATTCCACTTACTGATACGATGTGCCTGATTTCATTTGGCTTTAGGATTTTACACAAAGCTGTGTTTGAGCTGTTCCCGCCCCGTTATGACCCTTTTGTATAGATAATGAGTTGTTTCACAATATAGATTTTTCACGCGAATGTTGATCAGAACTTTCATTTGTGTGGCTTTGGTCCACCTTGCAGCTTTGCACCACTGCGAGAATGTATCTGAGTCTTGATTTGTCGCCATAGCTGTCAATTCACCAAAATACAGGGGTAGCAGATGCGATATGACAAACCCTTCGACCTGCAGTAACATCACCATGGACCACTTCAACAGTCACAAGACACCTACTTATTTGCTGCTAGGTGATGGCCAAGCAGTGGGAACTACTGAAACATAGCGACTCCAAGAGCTCTCCTTTAGTGGTTCTGGCTGCTGCCTTCAAGACCTGAAATCAGAGGTAGAGAGGGAATTCCAGGGGTGCCAAAAGGGAAACACAAAGGTAGAAGCAGCTATCCTGTCCATCTCTAGCTGATGTTCTTGTCTGTTTCTCTAGTACCTAGATATTAATTTAAATAAGTGGATTATTTGCTTAAGTAGTTGGTAAACAGGCTGCTGCATCTTGACTTTTATTGACTACTACCAAAGCCAAATATATCACATGCAGCTTAACCAGTGGTGGCTGGTGACATTTTAAAGCAGTGGGGAGTTAAAGTTTGGGATGAGTGCCTTGTAGCGAGCAAGCCCGACTACTGTAAGGGGATCAGGGGGGATTCTCCCCTCGAGACATTTTTTTGGGGTAAAAAGCAGGCAAATGGTGCATTTTCAAGCAAATTTGTCACCAAGCAGGCCCGGTCATAGTTTATGTCCTGACAAATAGCTTGAATGTTACTGCTTGCATTTGACAGGGCCTGCTTTCAGCAAACCAGTGAGTGGTATGTAGGCTGTAGGCAAGCCATTTGTCAGGCCATAAAGACAGCACACAGGGGTCAGGAGTCAGACGGAATGACTGACACAACAGCCCAAGTCCATTGTGAAAAACTGTGAAACAGCTTGCAGTGTCCCCTCTCGCCCGCATGTAAATCAACATTTCACAATCATAGTATGTAGCCGGCTCTCTGGAGGTCAGAGTGCTGTGCAATGAGTGGCTACATCAGCCAATAAATCACCCTTATGCCGCATAACCATTGGTTTCACAATCACAGGCACAGCAATTTAATGACAGGGCACACAAGAAAAATTCCAGTGCGCACAATGACAAACTAGGAGAAATGTTTGTTTCCATCACTGTTATATGGCGCCAATTCGCACCGAAGGCATTAAGGTGCTTTACGCGAGCCCCAGTTACCTTACAAAAAGGAAAGGTCACATTTTTGTTTTGTTAGGCTCAGGGATTAAGAGATTGGCGCAGGATGTTGTGGCGATATCGAAACTCGATCCAGGCACCCCAGTTCTCAAGTCGGGACCACTGCAACGTAACATTTTGGACCCCCGTTAGGGGGCTCCTGGCTCTACTGTAAAATGGCCACTCCCCACTGCTTCTCGTGAATCCCACCTTTCTGATGAGTTGTTATGGTGACCATCTGTCATTTCGCATCAAACCTCAATGGTAGCTTTCATCTAAATAAACAAGACTCGCCCCTTTTGAGAGATTGAATTCTTGCTCCCACTGGAGGAGCAAGACTCAATCACAATGAATGAGTGAGATTTGCTCTCAGTAAGGGAACAAGACTCGCTCACAGTGAGTAAGAAAGGCGAGCTGCCAGAGACTGAGCCTCACCCCCGCGGAAACCCACCCTTCTTGAACAGGACCTGTAATACGAGCGTATTCCCGTCGATGCTCTCTTCTAGTGATGACCACTCCCTGTGAGTGTCACTCACTCTAAACGAGTGAGGCCTCCTTGAAATGAGTCAGACTTTCTCTTGTTGAGAGTATTTCCTCAGTGGGATTAGCAACTAGTTAGAGTGACTGTGGGTGAGGGAAAGCAGAGTGGGTGCTATTAAAGTATAGATGGAGTGACGAGGGGCTTTGGCTAAGTAAGACCCTTCCTCATAAGTGATTAAAGTCACTAATAATGAAAGCGTGAATTATTCCTAGTGAGTAGAGAAAATGTTCGCACCCTGAATGGCTGGGAGTCATTTCCAGTGAGGCAGCAAGACTTATTCCAAGTGAGTTACCAGTAGGTGAGTAAGACTCGGCCACAGTGAATAAGTGAGACTCACTGTTGGTGAGTGAGGAAGGCTCACTCCCATGAGAATCTCTCTGATTAGTTAATGAGACATCCAGTGGGGGAGGCTAACTTTGAGACTCGCTCTCAGTAAGATTCACTACATGGATGAAACTTACCGCTAGTAATCATATTGACCTCGTGAGTGACTAACTGAGATTCCTTTTCAGAAACCGAACAATGCTTCTGGGAATGAACGAACAACATTTTCATCCAGTGAGTCTGGCTCTTTGTGACTCTGCAGGCTCGAGGCCTGGCCGCTAGGTGTCACTGTCTGCTTCAGCTCTTTCACTCACGCTGGTCTCGTGCGGGGAGACCTCGTGGTGGAAGTTGGACGATCAATATTTGAACCCGTTGGCAGGTGCTGCAATGTTTGTCTGCTGTAATGGCCCAGATGTATCCGGTTTAGCAACAATCATGTCGCCAGATGGCTCGGTGGCCTCTGAGGCGTGGCGATTGACTGCATGCCTCTCTGACTCGCTGCCACGAAGGCGCTTATTTCAGGAAACAACAAGAGGAAGTGGTCTAAAGCTTCAATTTATTCTCTTCTGCCCTGATGTCAGTTGCTCCGCCCCTCCAAAGAAAGTAGAGGTTGGGGGATCCTTTCTACAAGCCATCCTTTCTATTAATTGTAACAGTCGACAGAATTAAATTAAGGTGACTCCAGGTTGAGTTATGCAACTCTTAGAGCACATTCCTACCACCCGTATAGTCTGTAATGCATTTGAATTCTCTGCACGCAGTACGGCGTGTAGTGAAAGGGTTATACATACTCACATGCTTTGATTGGGGTGGATGTTTGCTTAGGGAGGCGCTGTTGCCATGGGCGTCTATTCACTAAAATGCCTGGGGTAGTGGAAGTGACACCACATACCCTTTCAGCATGATGATATCACAACGAAGTTACGTCATATGACCATTGACCCTGATTTGTTTTCTGAAAGGCATATCACATGACCCTAGCATCACGACAATTGATTTAGTTGAAGTTCCTTAATAACTGTATGAGAAGTAAAAAAGTCTGACACAGACAAATGTCTATTTAAGATACCACCTCCATTATTGTGCTGACTTGATCTTTAAAAGTGCGGGGGCTTAATACTCAGCCTGAATTGTAGTGAGCGAGCAAAGGGAGTAGCCCAGATCTCTTCAAGGTTTTTTCCCCTCCGATAAAAATTTAAAAAGAGTGGGGTGAAATTGTACATTTTAAAGGACAATTTTTTTCACATCAATTTGCTAAAATGAAGTAGGCGCTGAAGTATAATTGACACAAACTCAAGTCCTTTCATGGTGTGCCAAGCCAATGAAACCTGACATTCCACAAGAGGTGAACCTATTTTTTTTGATGTTGTATAGATGACCCATCTGCCACAACTCAGCTCCATTGTGCCGAACCAGCATATTGTAATGGGGGACCCTCTTATATCAAATACAGCATAAAATATACCAGTGCTAGAATTTTGGGTGTGTGCAGCATGTGATTGGAGCCCCCCTCCCCCCGACAGGTGCTGGGTGCTCACACGGCTGACTATGTGATGTAACAATACAAAGAACCCAAAATATAAAAAGTGGACCAGTTGGAATTATCAAGAAGTCAGTAAATCAACATATATAAAGCATTCCTATTGTCTTTGTCAAAAAGTCACAAATAATTAAAATCAAATGTATATTTTTTAAATTCACAGATTGCAATGTTTAATGAGAATGATTGTCATAAAATATTTTAAATAAGGCCTTACTAAAAAAACAACATGTCCTTGAGTCTTTTTAAAATATTTTTCAGACCAAAAAATGCAGCCATTAAACTACTAACCATGAGGGGTCCCTGCACTCCAGCTAAAGAGCGTACACCTTCACCTCGGAGTGCTTTAAAAAAATGTGGTAAGCTCTCCTGCGGTCATGGATTCAGTGACCCAGGAGACGGACTGCGATTTTTATGCTGCTGTGACCACAAACCCTCATCCCTACTGAAATATCTCGCCACCATCAGACTCGAACAACTGGTCACAATGCCAACCCACTTAGAAGGACACACGCTCGACCCAATCTTCTCCGCAAGCAACAACATTCTCATCAACCATTCTTCCGAGCCACTCTGGACCGACCACCACTGAGTCCACTTCTCCTTCACCAAACCCACATTACACCACCACGCCCAGTACAATCCTTTCAGAAGCTGGAACAAAGTCCCAAAAGAACAGCTCAACACCTCCCTCAGCAAGACGCCACCTCAGACATACACGGACGCCAACACCTCAACACACAACCTCCACCGCTGGATCTCCGACTGCGCCAACACACTGGCCTCCCTCAGAAAACCCTCAGACAAGCTGACCTCCAAGAAAAGCCAATTGGTTCTCGCCCACCCTCCAAGAGTCGAGGCGCGCCTGCAGACGGCTGGAGAAAAGACAGAGGGGCAGCAAGATCATGGCAGACCATGCAGCCTTCGAGTCAGCCGTCATCACCACCTCATCAGAACAACAAAGAATGCAGCCATCGAGGAATGCATCAACGCCAGTGCACACAACAGCAAAGAACTCTTCACCATGGTCATAGAATTTGCTAAAACCACCACAGAGACAGCAGGCATCCCCCTGTCTCAAGCCCTCTGTTGCAACCTCGCCATCCTCTTCCACTGAAAGATCAAGAAGATCTGCAACAGCTTTGCAAACCAAGACTCACCCACCCCACCTGCAGCCACCACACCCAATGGCTCCAGCCCCGAGCAGACTTTGACCAACTGGACTACCTACATCTCTGACAACACCTTCAAGATCATGGAGAGGATCCACTCCGAAGCCCCCTTGGATCCGTGCCCTCACCACATCTTCAACAGAGCCAGCACTTCCATCGCACCTGAACTGCAACCTTTCTGGAAGAGTGGAACCACGCAGAGATCAACCCCCCCGCTGATGAAACCTTCGGATGACCCAACGAACCTGAAGAACTTCAGACTTATCCCTCTGCTCCCCTTTCTTAGCCAATGCCCAACTCTCCGAGTTCATCAACATGAACAACATCCTGGAACACTCCTAATCTGGATTCAGAAGCAACCACAGTACAGAGACCAATCTCCTCACTGCCATAGACGACATCCGCATCCTCCTCAACAGAGGTGAGACCGCAGCCCTCATCCTCCTGGACTTCTCAGCTGCTTTCAACACCATCTCCCACCACACCCTCTGCCCAAGACTCCACAATGTCGACATCTGTGACAAAGCCCTGAAATTGATTTGCTCTTTCCTCACCAGCCGAACGTAGAGAGTCAGACTTCCACCGTTCTACTCAGAACCCACAAAGCTCAGCTGTGCAGTGCCTCAATCCTCCCTGAGCCTCACCCTCTTCAACATCTAAATGGCCCAACTTGCAGCTATTGTCAGAAGCCACAGACTCAGCATCGACTCCTATGCCGACGACACCTAGCTGATTCTCTCCCTCACAGACCAACCAACAGCCACTAAGAGCAACTTCCATGACGGGAGGAAAGCAGTAGCCACCTGGATGGAGGACAGCTGCCTCATGCTTAACTCAGACAAGGCTGAAGACCTCATGCTGGGCTCTGCCCCCTCTGCCTGGGATGACACTTGGTGGCCTGCAGTGCTCGGACCACCCCACACCCACACCCACGGACCACATACAAAACCTTTGTATCATACTGGATTTCTTGAGCTCAATGAACTGACAGTCAACGCCGTTTCGTCCTCTTGCTTCCACATGCTCTGCCTCCTTTGTAAGACATTCAAATGGATCCCCACTGAATCCAGGAAAACGGCCACCCTTGCTCTTGTCAGCAGCAGACTCGACTGCAGCAACGCACTCTATGCCGGTACCACCCAGAAGCTCCAAAACAAACTACAGACAGTCCAGAATGCATCTGGCAAATTCATTCTAAATATCCCACATCGCAACCACATCACCGGCCACCTGAGGGACCGGAATTGGCTACCTATCAACAAAAGAATCACCTTCAAGCTTCTCATGCATGCCTAAAAAGCCCTCCACAATGCCAGACCTGCATATCTCAACCCCCGCCTCTCCTTCTACGCTCCCACCAGACATCTCCGCTCCGCCTAACTGGCCCTGGGCACCATCCCACGTGTCCACAAGACCACAGCTGGAGGGAGATCCTTTTCCTACCTTGCTGCGAAGACCTGGAACTCCCTTCCTCTGCACCCCAGGCAATCACCATCGCTGTCACTATTCAGGAAGGACCTCAAGATCTGGCACTTTGAAGTGCAGCCCCCCACTTAGCGCCTTGAGGCCCTCACAGGTGAATAGTTCACGCTCTATAAGATTACTGATTGATTGATCCAATTTTCAAATCCACCTTCCCATCTCCAGCCTAAGATCTGAGTGTCATAGCGTATCAGATGCACCAGGGGCTCAGAAGCTAGGGTGAATAGAAGTGGGGATAGGGGGCCTCACTGGCACTACCTCCATGGAATGTAAATGGGGGAGATAGAGCTCCAATGACACAGACTCAGAACGATGGAACAAGCCAAGCTCTCTGGAGCACAGCATCGAGAAAAGACGAGTAAACCATGTTGAATGCCTTCCGGAAATCTATAAGGAGAAAGCCTAGGTTACGATCCAGGCGGTGTGTTTGGGAGAGGGCCAACTGCACTCGACGAATATAGTAGCGGGTACTTCTACCCAGCATGAAACCACATTGGTGTGGCTGAATGAGGTGGGACAGTGTTCAACTCAGTCTGATTGCTAGAACGTTATAGCTCATACCTTGATGTCAGTATTAATAAGGGACGTTGGTTGGTAGGAGGAGCATCGGTCTGCGGGAAGTCCTGCTTTATGTATCTGACAATGATGCTCGCACAGTCGAGGTCTGGCGAAAACGATCCCTGGTGTGACGCTTCTGTATAAAGGGCCAGCAAGTGCGGTGTCAGAATAGTACAGTATCTTTTGTAATATTCGATAGGGAAGCCATCTGAGGACTTCCCCGATTAAAGTTCGGATAAAGTCCTGGTCTTCCTCTTTTGCTGACAGAGGTCAATCCAGCTTATGAGCTAAGGAACCAGGGATCGAGGGTAGAGGTATGTCTCAGATAAGGTGTTTCTCAGCCTCACTTATTCACATCTCATAGAGGTTTCAATAAAAGGCAGTAAAAACCTGAGCAATTGTGGGCAGGTCCTTATGGAGGTTATCAGCTGAATCTCTGATGACAGGTACGATCCTATTGGGTCGCTAGCCAGTATAGCAGCTTGCCAGAATTATCTTCCAATTCACATTCCCATTGGGTCAATGCCCTCCTGTTTTGTCTCCTCCAGGGAAACCGGTGTCAATTTGGATCATGCTGTCGCCAGTAGGCAATTGGCTTCGATTATGTTAGAGCCACTGACCCAGTGCTCCAGGGTGAAGATTTGGGCCGATAAGTCTGCTGCTTGTGCCAGCTGCACGGCACCTGGCTGGACACTCAACGTAAGAAGGAGGGAGGCATGATCGGATATCCCTTGTGGAAGGATCCGAACGGACCGTAGCAACAAAATTTCGGCAGTCAGCAACAATACTTGATTCTGTGTTGCGGGCTGTGAACTGGTGTTTGTAAGACTGTTGTGAAGGGTGCCACAAATGCCACATGTTGCAGAGACCTATGGAATCCATCCATGAGGCCAAATATGCCTACTGGGGTGTGGGGTGTCGGAGGTGCCTTTCATGGGATCGAGAACCGCATTAAAGTCCCCACCAATTAGGGTGGTCCCGGGGGAAAGGGCTGTTATTAGGGATCGGAGTATTTGTAAGGTTGGTTGCAGGAGCTGTGGAGGGACATAACAGTAGAGAAAAGTTTAAGGTCCTTCAATCCCCACATATGTCCTCTGGTGATCCTCATGCATCTTGGTTACTGTTAGCGGAAGGGTTTTATGTAAGAGGATTGTGACTCCTCCTGAGTGGAAGATTCTATCATACTCAAGTTGACACAGAAAGGGGCATTTAGAACCTAGGACTACGTCTGGTATATATCACTTGATCTAGCGCAGCACCACAGAGCTCTTAATATGGTCCAGGAGACCGTTTACATTCCAGGAGATGGTTTTAATCATCTAGGAGGGTGGTGGGATATAAGTGTGGTGGATGGGGACCAGCCAATGATGTGGGGACGGTCTGTGCATGGCAATCCAGAACGTAACCCAGGAAACAGAAAAAGGCACACTGGAGAGCTCGCATAGTAAATACCTGAAAAGAAACAGAACACAACCCAACAACAATACCATTGAAAATACCCTAACCCTCCAACTCCCGCACCCCATACTTTTTCTCCTGAAGCATCTGGCACCGGTAAGTAGAACATGACGTACGAAAACTTGGGGGAAATTTGAATGGCAGTTTAAGCCACCCGTTAGTCGTATCTCGACAGCAATAATTCAAAGTGAAGGCCAACATTTAAGAACCATTTATGTAGCCATTAAAACAATACCATACCAAAGCATTCAAATTTGTGTGTAACCCCCTCCTCCCACTCCTACAAAGCCAGAGAGTCGGGCATTAAGATATATGATACCACTCTGGGTCCCCGAGTACAAGTTTTGCTCCATCGCAGGTGGCAATCCCCATTCAGTCAAAGCAGTCGAAGGAGGCTAAGCCAGAGAATTTGGTACACTGTCCGCGGAGCCGAACAGTTGCAGTGTAGCTGTGAGGGTCTCATCAGGCTCCATTTTCGGTGGATTCTCCTCCACAAGGGGGTGGGCTCGCTGAGATCTGTCTCCCCCATTGTACAGTCCCGCTTTCCGGGACCTGGAGTACTTCCTCCGGGACTCTCAAGCGGGAAGTGGCGGAGGGTGGTCCCGTGGCCCTTGACCCACTCAATCTTCTGGTTCCATGGCATGCAGCAACCGCTGTTCCGCTGCCCATTTCCAGGCCTGCGCAAGGGTGTGAAAGAAGCAGGTAGAGAACTCAAAAATTAATTTGTGGTGGGCCGGTAATACAAGCATATAGCGGATGCCAAGAGCACAAGGCTTCTTTTTAACTTCCTTGAAGGAGCACCGTTTCTGTTGGACAGGCTTGGTGTAATCTGCGAAAATCATGACCTTAGAGTTCAAATGTCAGAGGTCTGATTGGTTTTGAGCTTCACGTAGGATGGTGTCTAGGTCTCAGAAGTTAAGAATTCGCAGTATCACTGAGCAAGAACAGGACTCCGGTGTAGGGGCCTCTTGGTCAGAGCTCGATGTGCCCTCTCAATGTCAAAATAGCCCGATAGTTTGTCTATTGGGATCTAGGATTTGAAGCAACCCTCCAGAAGTACATTCAGTCCCAGGCCTTCTACTTCCTCTGGAAGCCCAACGAAGTGTTAATGTCGCTACTGTGGACGTCAGTTTAGAAACTTGAGGGCATATTATCAAGAAAGGGCGTTTAAATTATCGCTGCTCTAGCGGCAGAAAACTGCCGCGAAAGTGGCGATAATGGGCTTGATAATATGCCCTTGAGAAATCCAATAGAAGCCCATGTTCTGGTGTCAACATGGGCTTCTATCGGACTTCTCTAGTGCATATTATCAAGCCCATTATCGCCGTTATAGCGGCAGTTTTCTGCCGCTAAAGCGGCGATAATTTTAACGCCGTGCTTAAGTGGTACTATGTCATCTTCAGTCAAGGAGATCCGTGTTTCAGTCACCCTCTCTTCAACTTTGCGTAAGTCATGGTGCAAAAGCGAAATGTCAATATGGACACCATCAACCTTGGTTTCCACCCCCCCTCCCTTGAGTCTTAGATTGTGTTGAGGATACTACCCAAGTCTGTAGCAGACTGAGTTGGAGCGGCGGAATGGGGGGCCAGGTGGCTTGTTTGTTTTCTGCTGCTGGAAAACAATATTGGTACACATTTTGATCTGAGCTGCCACCGGCAGAAGGAGTTATGAGTCAACGTCCCTTCGTCCGGTATGTCTCGACCAATGATGGTGGAAAGTAAGGTCACTGAGAATGGGTCTGCTTGCTCTGGGTGGCATGAGCAGCCTGTACCATCAAGGCCCAAGTCGCTGACAATCTCACACCTCCACGGGTGCTCCCCAGCCTCTGCAAGGCAGTGATGTCTGAGTTGCAAAGTCTCAGGAGTGTGCCACTGTGGGAATCAGCGAGTAGGAGGCAAAGCGAGGACTCCACACCGTCGAGGTAGTAGAGTGCCGGCTCAGGGCTCAAAAGCAAAAGACACTCATAGGCCAACTACATGAACTTTTTCGGTAGCGCACCTTTTCCAGGGGTGGGAACGACCCAGGGATGGGGGCTGGTGCGGTGCCTGTGTGCTCTTGGGTGTGCATTTCAATACGGTTTCCCCGTAAGTGGTCCATACAGCAGTGGGGTCCACCCCCACTCTTTACAGGTTTCTGGAGAAACTTCATATAAGGGATCTCATGCAGTTTCGGGTGCCTACTACCTCTCTCCCTGAGTGGGGCTATCAGTCATTATTGACGTGCCTCAGGTCTAGTTGTCATAGTTCCCCATACGGCATCAGTCCGTGTACCAAGGTCTAGTCTACCTCTCTCCCTCAGAGCCATGGCCAGGTGGGGAGATCCTTAATCACCACAGTTTCTCCAAGGGCAAGAGGACTTAGGAAGGCAATCTCAGCTAGTACGGGCCTCGGATGATCAGGATACTGAGTAAGTGTGCCGATTCCACTGTAATTGTGTAGGGAAGTTATGTGCGCCTAAGGAGTAGGTGCTTGGGTCACCATAGTGGTTGGTTTACCCTCTTTCATGAGACCGGGCCTGCCAGTTGACCATAGTTGCTCCCCAGGGCCTGAGCTTAGCGCCACCGCCTGCGGCCGGTCTGTATAGGAGCCGACTGCTATTACACCAAGGCAAAACTTCGAAAGGCATATCATCAAGGACCAGCAATAATTATCGCTAAGCGCACTTAGCGCTCGGATAATTATCGCCAGCTAACGTGGATTTTTATCGCTGAGATAGCGTGCTATTAGCAACGCTTATCTCAAAAGGGATAAAAATCCTAGCGCTAACTGCCAAACGTGAGATTATCGCTGGAAACCCAGCGATAATCTCACCAAGTGTGGCGTTAGCTTGATGATAGGACAAGGCAAACTTAGCCATGACATCCACCTTCCATAGGATATCATGGCTAAGTCAGTCCTGAAGCAGGCGTAAGGAAAGTAGCGATAACAGGGGTTATCGCTACTTTTCTTGCCGCTATGCTTCATAGCGTGGGGCTTGATGATAGGAGAAATATCGCTTAGCGACATTTCTCCAGTCATGTCAGGGCAGGAATGCCCACTTTGCATCTCATTGGAGATGCAAACCTGGGTGTTCAGAATTCAGGCGCTAATGCAAGGTTTCACGCGATAGCGTGACCTTGCTGATTAGGCGATACAATTATGCCGTTTTTCACCCGTAAACAGATGCAAAAGCGGCGATAATTTTTTATCGCCTCGTTGCTGATATGCCCCCTAATTGGGTCCCCAGGGAACCCACCACAGCCATATTTCCCCTCCGTGGAATCCTCCATCGTGGGGGGTCCTTGCACCCCTACTGAAACCATGGGATGTGTGGGGGACTGCAGACCCCCAGTCGGATAAAGCTGTATTTACTAGCTGCCCTGGGCTCGACTGCAGAGCTCTGAGGTGTGGCTTTGGTGCTCAAAGTGGGAGCATGTAATCACAACAGCAGGCTCCGTGCATGCTGTCTTCCTCCAATTAACTATACGGGGGGAAGGTCATCAACAGTCTCCCTCAACCCGTGTGTGCAGCGAAGTCGCTGGTCCCTGTCTGTCTGGGAGAGATTCAATTGTACGGGCCAGCCCAGGCTCGCGGCACAAGTCCAGTAGTCACTGTAGGTTGGGGCAAGTTCTGGGTGGCTCTCGCTAGGGAATCCAGCGGGTGTCCACCACGTTGGGCCTGCTACCAAGGAGGAGGCACACTCACCTCCTCAGTGGCCAGACGGTGCAGGCGGCTGCAGCATCAAAGGTGCACAGGGCCACACTCACAATTAGTATTATTAATAATTACATTTATATAGCGCAAACTGTCACTCTGCTGGTATCCTGGCTCCAATAGCATAAGAGAAAAATCACACCTGCTACTAGACCTTCAAACAAAGTGCTATCCATGATAGTTTCTTCAGAAAGAGACAGGTCTTTAAGGCCTTTCTAAACTTCAGATCTGTAACTGATCTAAGAGATGAAAGTAGCTTGTTTCACAGCTGGGCAACCTGAACTGTGAAAATACAACCCCCCCCTGTCATTTATTGTGAAATGTATTCACACAAAGCAGGTTTGCTGACATTGAACAAAGGCGTCTCCCCGTGGCATAAACTTTAATCCAAACACAAGGAGATGATGGAGGGAGCGCTGAAACTTTTCAGATGCCCCCCCCAGTCACAGATCTGGGCTGAATCCATCATCGTCCTTTATCTCAATTCACCATCCCAGTTCAGACCCAGCCATATGCAGATCGGTCTGGACCAGAAACAAGCATCCAGGCACTGGCTTTAATCCTTCATTGCAGCAGCCCCAGACCTTTGCCATGTATAGCATTATGCACAATGCACATGGCTTTAAACGTAACTCTCTGCCTGATTGGCAGCCAGTGCAATTCTCTCAAGCACTCGATGTCGAGGATATGCAAGGTCTTTTTAAGTAAGTTTAGCAGCTACCACTTGAACTCTGTGTAGTCTGTTAATCAAATACTCCGGTCCTCCCAGAATTAGAGCATTGCAGTTATCCAATCTACTGAGTATAAGACTACGTTCGACGAGCGATTTGGCTTGGGCAGGTAGTAAGGGGAGCACTTTCCTGAGACCCTATCGCAGTGCAAAGCCAGTGCCAGCCACTTTTATAACTGGTTCTCCTGGGATAACTTGTCGTCAAAAATTACCCCAGGATTATGCACAGCATCCGCTCGACTAATCTTCTCCTCTTTAGGAAAAGGCCAAAGGCTTGGGGGAAGTTCCATAGGAATTATTGAAGCTGAACAGCACAAGAATTCAGTTTTGTCTCAATTTAGCTTAAGGGAGTTCAAGTTCATCCAGTTAATAATGTCTACCATACACTTCTGAAAGGCCTCAACATCATCATGTTGACCACCCTTAATAGACAAGATCAACTGGATGTCGTCTGCATAGTTGACCAGATTGACATCATACACCTTTATCATAGAGATTAGTTGACAAAAGTAAACATTGAATAAGACAGGATCGGGCTCTGAGGAACTCCATGACCCAAGCTTTTAAATTCGGAGTGATAAGGGGACAATGCTACTGCCTGACACCTGTCAGTCAGGTAGGATTCCAGCCACTTCAGTACGATACCCTTCACTCCAATTGTGGCTTGTCTGGTTAGTAGGATCTTATGGTTGACCATGTCAAAGGCCGCCGACAAGTCAAGCCAATCAAGACGCGAGACGCATCCCACGACAGCCTCCATTAAGCTGTGCAGGTTTCATGCAGCCTCAGCCCAGTGCAGCAGTGCTCTTTGGGTGGTGCAAGAGGCGGCCACAAAAAAAGGGGTGTCAACCAGAGTGGGGAGGGTAGTTAGGGGGCACTGGAGGGAGACAATGCAGCACTGACAGGCAAGATAAAGGAGGATTAAAGTCAGACGACGGGAGCACTGCTAAAACTCGGCCGACATGTTGGCCTTCTTGGCCACACCCCCAGCATTCTGCGAAATTCAGGTGTAATTCCATTCACAAGTTTTTGCGGTATCGCTGTTCAATTATCCTATTGGAAAATGCATTTGAGATGCTATTTTTCTTTGCCCCCACTAGATGGATCACCCTAAACTTTCCAGGGAAGAGCCGACGTGAGTGAGGCTTTTTTTGGAAAGTTTTGTGACGATTCATAAGAAGGGGCCAAAGTTACTATCAAACCCAAAAAATCCATTATATTCGCTGAAAATAATAAATGTTAAAATTACTTTATAGTTAGGTGAAAATTTCAGTGAAAACTGAAAGTTTTAAACTAAAAGGAAAACTCTGAAATTCACCAGGTATAGTTATATCAAGTAACTATAACTTGTGCCCTAATGTAACTATAACTTGTACCCCCATTATGCACAGGTTTGCCATCAATGATATCATTACAAATGCTGGAGTGATATTGTCAATTTTGGTATAGAATAGGTTTTGAATGATATAATATGTGACATAGCTGTGCATGACAAGGGTGTGAGTTATGAAAATGCTGCCCTAACTATAACTACCCAGGAGCAGTCGCCACTGGGTAGTTATAGTTAGGGCAGCGTTTCCATAACTCGCCCTGGTCATGCACAGCTAATTATGCCACATAGGCTGCGTGCCCTCTCCGCTTAATAAAAATGTGCCTAGGAATGTGGTCTCCGGGGCCTTCAAAGACTTGGGCAGGCATGCATCCCTCCACCCTTCAATAAAAAAAAGTACGGCCTGAGGGATGGGCTCCCTGGGGCCTGCAAAGGTGAGGGAGGGTAACCGTGGGTCTGCCTGAGAGTGGCAGTGTGGCCAGGACCTGCAAGATCAGCTACAAGCTGAACAGGCCAGAAGACCATGCATGGCGTGGGGTTAGCTGTTCGCAATGGGTTGGACACAGGGCCTAGCCACAGTCCAGGCCCTGTAGTCAGCCCCATGCAGCACATTGTCAAAGTTAACATAAAATAATATTTTATCACTATGTGTAAAGCCAACCCCCCACTGCATGCTACCACGGCCTTCGGCCAACCCCTTGCAAGGTTTTGTTTATGCTTAGTTGGTGCATTGAAAGTTTTGGGGTGATTTGTCAAGTGGGAGTTGAAAAAAAAGGCGTGTCTCAAAAGACAAAATCCCCATGCACTTTCCATAGACCTTTTCAGATAACGCTACTTCAGAAACGTACACCAAATTTGACATAAAGCTAGATCTTGGTCCAGAAAGCATGCTTTATGTGATTTGGTGTAAATCTGGTCAGTAGTTTTTGAGAAACTCAGGATAAAAACATCAGTTTATATGGACTGTTGGGTACAAAGGACTCTCACAAGAGTCCCTTGAAACTACGTTTTTAAAAAAAAGAACCTTCTGATTGGCCCCGTGGACTCTATCCCCATGCCCCAATGCATTAATTAAGTGTTCATGGGACCCCCAGAGCCTTGTTAGGCCCTGGTGAGTCCATGCACCTGGGGACAAAATCAGAAAAAAAGGGGAGGGAGGACACACAGCCCCCCGCCTCGAGCCTTTAAAGGCCCAAGACACCCCATTCCCTGTGGCTGTAAAATAACTTTCAAATACCTTTAAAATGGAGTGGAAAATGCGCCCCCTCACCCAGAGGCTTTACAGGCCCCATGCCCCGGGGCCAACTCAAATGCCCACCCCCAGGACAGTGCAGTTACCCTGCCCACACTTATGCAGGCAGGGAAACACATGTTTTCCTGCCTGGTAGGAGCATTTTTAAATCTCCCACCAGATAGGAGAAAGCATGCCTTTCCTGCCTGCCGGAGTGCAGACTTCTGCTTCCCTGCCCACATTCCTACTGGCAGGAGTCATGCCAGCACCTGCACTTTGTGCGGAGCCAGCTGAGGCGGTGGGGGGCTTAGGGGCTCCCCACGCAGCCCCCAACTTGAGGTTTGTGGATACCCATGGGTAGGCACAGTGGAACCCACCTTTGGCTCTGGGGGATGGAGTCCCCTGGGGGGCCTGGGAAGCCTAAGGGAGGGGGGATGCATGCCCCCTCCCCTTAATAATGCAATTTGGCCCCAGGGGATTGGATACCTAGGGTCTAATAAGGTTTGGGGAGGAGGGATGTGCTGACCTCCCTCCCCTTTTGTATTGCATTTGGCCCCAGAGTATGAGGTTCCCGGAGTCTAATAAGGCCCTGGGAGGGAGGCACATACTTCCCTCTTCTTAATAATAGAATTTGGCCCCATGGGATAGGGTCCATGATGTCTATAAAGGCTCAGGGAGGGTGGCTGCATGGCCCCCTCCTCTTAATATTAGAATTAGGAACGGGGATGGGCTCCACGGGGCCTAATAAGGAGGGGCCCACACGCCCTCCCCTAATGGTAATGTATTTAGCCCGGTGGATGGATTTCCCTGGCCCTTTTAAGGCTCGAGGACGAGAACCATGCATCCCCCTCCTCTAATAATATATTGTTTGACCATGGGGATGAGATCCCGGGGGCCATTAGTGGCTTTGGCAGGAGAACTGGGTGCACCTCTTACCCTTTTTAAAAAGAAAGGGCCCGGAGTCCCAGGGTCCAAAAGTGGCTTGGGAAGAGGGTTCTGCACCCCCCCTCCTCTGGCGGAGGGATAGCTGCTTGCGGGGGGGAGGTTGGATGCAGAGCCAAAGGCCATGCACAGCAGGGGTTGGCTTTATATATGGTAATAAAACATTAGTTTACGTTTAAACAATCCTAGAAATTCAAAGAAAAAAAACAAACGTTAAAGTGAATAGTATAGTCCGGTGAAAATGTCAGTGCCAACAAAGTGTTTTGAACTAAAAGAAAAAAGAGAAACTCACCAGCTATAGCTAGCAGAGATAACTTTAACTTGCACCCCCACCATGCACTGCTTGTGATCTTGCATATTACATCACTCATGAAATGTTTTATAACATCACTGATTATCTGTCTCTCCCTCCTCAAGCTCACTCTATCAGTGTGGAGGTTGAGAAGTCCAATTTCTTAACAAGAGGCCTTTTTCTCTTCCTTTGTGGAAGTTATTCAGAATTTCAGAAGATCTTCCACCCTAAAGTCTTGCTCAAAGTATTGAAAATCTTTTGACACGTGGTCTTCTTCTTGTGACTTTTCCGCTCCTTCTTTTGAAATTTCAACAGTTTTCATTTTCTTCTATATGGTTTCCATCCTAATTTTTGCCTTACTACCTTGATGTGTAAATGATTCACCATTAAAGCCTTCAGAGAGTTTTCTGCTCCATAAGGGAAGATAGAATGTTTTCTAGACTGTCCAACAGTTTTGCAGTCTCTAGACCTCCTTCACCTTCTCTATTGCCTGCTTGGGAACTTCCTCCAGTGTTGAAGGTTCTACAATGTCACCCCTTCGAACCTTAGGAGAAGGTGATTTAAAGTTTCTGTCTAATATTATTTAATAATATTTATTTATTTAAGAGTTTTATATAGCGCTAGCCAGACGCGAAGGTATCGGAGCGCTTTACAACATTTATAGTGAAGAAATCAACCACACTGTATACCAATAATAAACACATTGATTAGTGACAAATCCAGTTCAGGGAAGGGGACAAAGGAGCAAGTTTAGAGGTAGGTGATGTAGAAGCCTTCTTATCAAAGTGACTATATGCTGCAATGGGCAAGATTCTACGTTAGGCTGCAGCTATCCATTCGGAAGAGTTCAGTTGAGGAAGAGGTCTTTGAGCTGGCTTTTGAATTTTAAGGAGGGGATAGTCCTGATATGGACTGGGATGGAGTTCCAGAATTTGGGTGCATTTCCAGAGAAGGAATGTGATAAGGTTTTTGGTTTGTGAGTTTTCGGAGGAATGAGAAGTACAGTGTTAGTATTTCTGAGGTTCTTTGTTTGACCGGCCTTATTGAGTTTGGAGGCCAGGTAGGCAGGTTTCCCAGTGTGCAGAGCTTTGTGTGTGAGACAGGCAGTACTGAAGTTGGCATGCATTTCAATTGGGAGCCACTTTAGCTCTCTGAGAGCGGAGGAGATGTGTTTGTATTTCTTTACTCCGGTGACCATCCTGGCTGCTGCATTTAGAGTTGTTCTGAGGGGGGGCTAGGTGAGATTTTGCTGTGCCTGTGAGGCTTGCGTTCCCTTAATCCAATCTGGACAGCACCAGGGATTGAGTATCCTGTTTGAGGTTGTTGCGAGGGATGAAGGTTTTATTTTGTTGAGTAGTTTTAGGTTGAAGAAAGCGCTGTTTGCGGTGTTCTTGATGTGTTTGACCATGTCCAAGTTTGGGTCCAGAGTGATTCCCAGTGATTTTACAGAATCGGCTGGGGTGAGATTGCAGTTGAGAGCAACAATAGTTTTTAGCCATTCTGTGATTTGGGGGGTCTGCTCCCTGTTGGAAATGAGAAAGATTTCCCTCTTCTCTTGGTTGAGTTTCAGGAGGTTGAGGGATAGCCAGTATGTACTTCTCTTAGAGTGTCGTTTAGTCTCTGAATGTCACCAATGGAGGAAGTTTCTATAAGGATCTGGGTATTGTCTGTATAGAGGTGGAAGGGGATGTTGGCTTTTTTGAGTATGTTGGTGAGGGGCTCCATGTAGATGTTGAATAGTTGTTGGGAGCGAACTGAACCTTGAGGGACACCCCTGCTTATGGGGAGTAGGTCAGATGTGAAGTTTTTAATTTTTATTCTGTGGGTGCAGTTCTGTAGAAAGGAGGTAAGCCCCTGCAAGACCACCTCTTCAACTCCGACCCTTTCTTGAAGTACATTGATGAGCAGTTTGTGGTCAACCATGTTGAAGGCTGCCGATAGGTCCAGGAGTATGAGTAGACAGCGTTGGTCCGTATCGAGTGAATTGTGGACGTCGTCTATGACATTCAGGATCGCTGTCTCTGTGCTGTAACCTTTTCTGAAGACCGATTGGTGAGGGTCTAGTAGGTTGTTACTGTCAATGTGTTGAGTAAGTTAAAGGAGAACACATCTTTCCAGGATTTTGGCTAGGAATGGGAGATTGGAGACGGGCCTGAAGTTATTAAGATAGTTTGGGTCAGAGCCCATTTTTTTTTTTGTAATGGTGTGACTTGGCCGATTTTGAGACAATCTGGCATGACTCCGGTTCTCAGGGAGCTGTTTATAATCTTGGTCCAGAGCGGGGCTAGGGTGAGTTTGAGCTTTTTAGCCAGTTGGGCAGGAATAGAGTCCGAAATGTGTGATGAGGGTTTGGAACTGGTAATCACTTCGATGATCTCTGCTTCGGAGTTGGGGTTGAAAGATTTCCAGTTATTAGGGGGGTGCCTAGGTGGGTTGTTATATTCTTTGCCGGGGAGCGGACTTCCGTTGGGAGGTCGGCGGTGGTCATCCAGGGAGAGCTCAATCTTGGTGATTTTATCATTAAAGAAATTTGGAAAAGTTATCACATAGGTCTTTGGAAGCCTGCACTGAGGATGAGGGGGGCTTGGATGTTTGTTGTCTAACGAGATTGAAGAGTTCTTTGGGCCGATTTTTGGCATTGTCTAGTTCATCACAAAAGAAGGAAGTTTTTTCATACTTAATGTGTTTTTTATATTTCCTGCGTTCAGACTTGCGTTGATCAAAGTGGATTGTGGATGGGTTGTTCCGCCAGAGTCTTTCTGCAGCTCTTAGTTGTCTTCTTTCAGAGTTTAGGTCTGTGTTGAACCAAGATCTAAATGGAATGTTCCTGACTCTTTTTTGTTTCAAGGGAGCTATTTGGTCAAGTATGGAAGTCATTGTTGCATTGTAGTGCGAGGTGAGTTCAGTTGTGGAAAGGTCGCATGTGGTGGTGGGAAGAAGTGAGCTTACCCTTTCTTCCAGGTCAGCAAGGGGAATCCGCCGTAGATTTCTCACCCAATGGGGGGATTCCTGTGTACGAGGTAGGCATTGGATCGTTTGGTTGATGTGGAATAGAATGATGTGGTGGTCAGACCAGTCAACAGGAAGGATGTGGTCAATAGTGACTGTATCTTTTTGAGCTATAATGGCATCCAGGATTGAGCCTCTGTTGTGGGTTTGCTCTGTGCAGTGTTGGATAAGGTTGTTGTTGCATAGAAGTTCAGTCACGGTTTGGATCAGAGAGTTATTTTCCTCATTCCAATGTAGGTTGAGGTCACCTAGTTATGTTGTTGGAGTCCAAGAGTGAGTAGTTTATTATCTAGTCAGAAAGGTGTTTTCAGAATGAGGTGGTGTTGCCTGGCGGGTGGTAGAAGAGATGGCAGTATAGCGTTTTGTTGTCAATTATCTTAATGGTGGAGGTTAGATATTCAAATGTGTTATATTTGAAGGAGTCCCTTTCCGTTCTGGAGATGTTGCTTTTGTGGATGATTGCAATACCCCCGCCTCAATGGTTTTTTCTGTCTTTATTGATGATTGAAACCCGGGGGCACAAGTATGTCAATGATTGGGGAAGACGACTCATTGAGTCAAGTTTTAGTGATGAACGTGATGTCTATGTCATGGGTGAGGATGGTTTCTGCCCATTCTGTTGCAAGTTTGGTAGCCGATCTGCAATTTATGAGCATGCAGTTGGTCGTCCCCTTGTTGTTGAGTTTCTTCGTTAGGGGAGCCATGGGGATATTAGTGAGGTGGGGTGTGGTCTCTTCCAAATCCAGTGATAATCTGGATTTTGGAGCTGGGGATGACAGTAGAAGAGTGTCATAAGAGTTGGCAAGATCAATCGCCTCTCTCGTGGACATTGTGGCACTTGTTCTTTTGGGTCTCTGAGGCTGGTTCAAGAAGGGGGTTGTGGTCCAGCTGTGCCATTGAGCCTTGGGAGGCCTTGTGTATTGCGTGTTAGTAACTGTGGGTATAGGGTGTGGGCGTTGGGTAGGCTCAAGAGGTGTGGTAAGCTTTGATATGATTTTGTTGATACCCTGTATTACAATCTCTAGCTTTTCCAGCAGAGCAAGTCTCTGAGTCGTACTCATAGAGGAGAGGGTCGGGGAGTCTAGGTTCAGGATGTCCTGAGCTGGGCAGTCTAGGGAAGGAGAGAGCTTGTCCTCCAAGGTCATCTTCTTGGTTGCTATTACTTCGTCCAGTAGATAAAATGAATTAGGGGCTTCAGGATATAATCCTCCTTTTATCAGGTTCATGGGCAATGAAGTTGTTCCTAGACTTTGCCCTACCTTTATTCCAAAGGTTAATTCTATCTTTCCCAGATCTCAGGAATTATATCTTACTTCTTTCTTTCTTTCCTACTCCAATCATGAAGTTTTATTGATTACAGTAGTAATGAGGGATACCTCCTACATCAAGTAAAAAGTGAAAGGTGTCCCAACTCGAAAGTGACATCACTACATTACTGAGACTTTCGGGCCTCTAGGTGCCATCCCTGGCAGTGACATCACTTCCGGGTGGAGATGGGAGGGGGGGGTCAGTTGACCATGTTGGGTCACATATGTTGTGACATCACCCTGGTCACATGCTAGTCACATGCTGAAGCTCCTAAAACATGGTTAGGATGCTGTCATAACATATACGGGTTCCATTGTCCTGTGTCTAGGGCTTTGTCACAGACACAATTGCAATACTCTTGGGTGCACAGTATGTGAGTCTCTAACAAAGTGGGCCCGGGCATGTTCAGATAGACGAAGTTGTGAATCCTAGATGAGACAGATGGAGGGCTCCTCAACGAGAAGCTTGGGAAATACTCAGACGGAACCCCCAGCCCCACAGTCTCCCTAAGCCATCTGTCTTATCTTGGACAGTGAATATTTGACTTAAAAAGATTTTTTGTGAGAAATGTCTTGACAAATTCATAATTGAATCAAAACTGCTATGAAATGGAGCCCAAACGCAGAGGCTGCTCTTCACTCTCCCCACATTTGGCCCGTTGCACAGTTAGCAAGCTCTGCTAAGTATAAAACCCCACCCCAAGCCACATACACAATCAGAAACAACCATGTGCTATGAATTGGAACCCAAATGCAGATGGCTGTTACCCCTACCCAAAGTGGGCCCATGGCATAGTTAGCAAGCTCTAGTATGTATAAAATGTTGTCCCGAGGCTACACACACAATCAGAAGCAGTTATCTGCTATCAAATGAAACCCAAACGCAGATGGCTGCTCCCCCTCCCCAAAGTGGGCCCATGTATAAATAGTAAGCTCTACTAAGTATAAAATGCTACCCCAAGACCATGCACAATCCGAAGTAGCTGAAAAATGCTTATTTTAAGTCTGTGTACAAAGAGGCCCGGGCAAGATGGAGAAAAGCTTCGAGCTGAATTGCGGAAAGCAGCTGAGTGACACAGGACAACTTCTGTTGCAGTTAAAAACAATGATAGCTTATATCATTTAAATTATTTTTTGCCATGTAATGTGTTGCATAGTAAAGCCCAGTTTCTTCTTTTCATGGGGTGAAAATGTCTGCTTTTATTTATGGTTTGAAAAAACATGTGTTAGCTTGTAGTTGGTAGGTGTGAAAATGCCAAAGTGTTACAGTGTCCCTCCAAAGTTACCCGACGCAATTCAGAATAAAAGTAGGGGTGGGTGGTAAACTCAGCTCTGTCGGCAGAGTTCAGAAAGTTTTGTCAACTCTGCGCTCCACTTGGAGCATGGAGTTTAGCAAAAACTCTGCCAGCTGCCATGTAGTAGAGTTTACTGATGCCCACCCCTTCTAATCTTCATTGGAGAGCAATGTTGCACAATTTGAGTGAGCTTTGGGCTGTGCATGCTGGTAATGACATGAGTGAAACAAGAATTTCTCTGCACAGGAAGTGCGCTGGTGTCCCTTTAGTGTTAATACAGTAGTATTCTTCAGCAACTGCCGCCTGAGCAGTGCGCTTCAGGAGGAACTCCGTGGGGGAAGGTGGTAATTCTGTCCAATATCAAACGCGAGCCTGTCGTAGTGTCAGTCAGCGAGGTAAACCCCACTGTCCAGAGCTCCTGCATGTTTGCCAGCAGCATCTCTGAAGCTACAGTAAGTACTGTTTTTAGGTCTCGCTGAGCCCAGCGCATGCGCTGGCTCGGAGAGACATTTTGTAGTTGGGATTTTTAAATTGCTGCCTGTGGCCTAAAGCTTGAGTGCACGTGAGCGTGCACGCGCGCAGCCGCCAATCACTGCTGCGCGCGCACCACTCGTGTGCTTGCCACACAGCGCTCCCCTCCAAGCGATCGCGATCACTTTCGCTTTGATCGCGATCGCTATTTACTTTCGTTTTCACGGCCGCGCGGCTGATTGCTTGTTATGTATATTTTTGGTTTCTAGTCTCCAAGAGAGGCCCTGCTAAAGGCAATTTCTGAGTTTGGAAGATGTGGAATCAACTGTAAGTTTCCATCTCAAGAAATGCCTTCATATGACACCAACAGGATCATGTTGGCTATATTCCTCCAGCCCTGCTGGGTGCCCATTTTTATATATGACAATTGACGGCTACTATTTCTATCTCTACACTCAACCACTACCATCCCGTAGTCCCGATCAGTCCAACCTGACCACCAGATATGTGTGTACTTTGACAGTTATGCACTGCGCACGTTCAGCGGCCGTGTCCCCATTTGGCTCCTGACTCGGGGGAGCCAGCGGGCATGCGCGCATGGTTTCTCTGCCTCGGAGTGCCAGCGGGCAGCGGGTCACTTGGCAATATACGAGATGTTTATCACGTAACCTCCGCATTAGTTATTTGTTTAGCTGCTGGCTGTAAGTCAGCCGCTCCCCACGCTCCTTTGTACCTATGATTAGATATGTTTAGTTACACGCCGTTTTGTTTCTGCTGGGGGTGTAAATAGAGGAGTCCGCATACAACAGCAGGTTTAAGCCTTGGCTGTGTGTGTGTGTGTAATGCTATACTAATTACAACAGACTTTTGCACTAAGCATAGCCACAATACTTCCTTGTGAATGTTGCCAGGCTGCCTACTAATGGAGTCATCATCCGGGAATCGAGCTCTGTGGGGTCAGTGCAGGGTGAGATCACTGTGAGCACAGCTGTGCACAACATTTGGAGTGAAGGCTGTTTTTGTGAGTGTCCGGCCGCAAGGCTTAGCGCAAGCCCAGCGCGAGTTACAGCAAGTTCGAGCTCACGGTTGACGAGGCTTCGTCTCCTCCCAAATTTGAACCCGGTTTATCGTCCTTTAAACCCAGAACGCAGCAGTTGTTTTTCCAAATACAAATGACAACACATGGTCAGCGGTATTTCATTCTGCATGAGCGCTGTACTGGGCCACCCGCCCTGGCAACCTGCCGGAAGTAAACACTGCTGCGTCTGACCTATTGTTCAACAGGTGAAATGAGGATAGCTCACTGTCTTCGTCGCAGTGACTTCGGAGCGCTGTTCGGAGTACGATCATAGGGGCTCTGGTGGGAAGCAAACTAGGTTTGGCGTTTGTGGACTCGTGCCCACACTCCTCAGCGACCTGGGAGGCTTACTCATTGTTGCTGTAAGGATATGTGCGGCATAACTAAATACTTATAAGGTCCCAAAGGCGAGACCTATTGGCTATGCCAATGCTTGTTAGTGTTTACTTCCAGGTCTGTCTTGTCCCCAAAGGGGGAGGGGGCCTGGGCGGCACTGCTGCGCGTCTTATAGGCTCGAGGGCTCTGCCGTGTGCCACGACTCGTGCCACGACTCAGGTCAGGAAGCAGATGTGCAGAGGTGGGCGGTGGGTGCTGACTGGTACAAGAGTCCTGTGCCCCCTGGCAGACCCTGTTCCATCTGAGAATGATTCCTCATCAGGCAGACAGTGGGCAAGTAACTGGCAGTTTCGTAGCGCTGTAAACAAGCATTGTTTAAGTCAGCATGCCTGGATTCTTGCTGGTGAAAGCGCTTAGTGTAATATGTGCCAGACTTTGGTTGTGGACTGTTGCCCCCAGTAGTCCTAAAATAAATCCCAATATTGGCTATACAAATATGGAAGCTGAAATAGGAAGTCTGCCGATATTTGCTACTGGAACTTTCTTGTTTCTGATAAGGTTTTGCTACTGTTGTTCTCGGTTACTGCTGTATGACCTCTTCATTACGGCCTAGTAATGTTAGTATTTGCTGCCATGGGCAAATTTACACAGCCCCAAGCAGTACGCGGAGACAATCAATAAAACACCAACACTGATGTTCACATGCAGCAGGTCAACAAAGGGGCCAAGCAGGTCTGTTACTCATCTTCTGGTTTTAGAAGAGTGAACAGAAAGCAGCGTCAAATGTGATTGTATGTAACAGTGTCACTGTGCCTCTGCAGTCTGCACATGCCTGCAATCTGTGGCAAAACCATGTGATTTAATCAATTACAAAAATAAAATGTAAGACGATTCGTTCATCTCTGTTCAGTTCTTTTTGTGACACAGGGACCTTTACTTTCAGTGTTTTTATGAGCATTCCATGCAAATGAGCCCAGCTCTGATTGGAATCATTCAGTCGCGCTGGTGGGGAGCGGCACGCGGCGGAGCTCTGCCAGTGGCCGGAACTCCATGGAATCTGATGGAGTTTTCATGCAGCTCTATGGAATTCCAGAGCACAACTCCACGAGCTCCACTGACCCCCTAAATAAAAGCTAATGTGTGCAATCTGTGCTGCTTACAGCAGTTTATTTCCAATATGTAGAGAGGGTCTGTACCGGTTTTATGTAAAACTGTACATGTCGAAAAGGCAGCCCTTGTAATATCCAGTCATTAATAAAATGTGTGTGTGAAATAGGTGTGTCAGAGGGACAGCTATTTCTTTTAACTGCGAGGACTCAACGAACTCTGTTGCGATTTAGGGAACGGTAGCTGAAGCATGCTGTTTGTTTCATTGTCTTGCATTTACTTCGTAGGCTGCATGCCATGTGGAAATCTGCATTTACAAAATGTGTAAAATAAAATCTGTTGTTTAAACCACGGTTTGTCAGGGGTTAAAGGTTGGCAGCAGGCTTTGGAACATGTGTTTAAAGCCGTGAGTGACAGGCCAGACAGGAGGGGCTGTGGGGGGGAGAAAGGATTTAGCGCCATGGAGGGCATGGCAGAGAGGGAGGGATAAGCAGGTTCTATAGTCAGGGTTGGAGTGAATATGGTTTAAGAAACAGAACCATGCATACACCACCCCCAGCACGTGGCAACTGTAAGGATCCCCCCCCGAAAAGCAGGTTTTGTTTGGGCAGAAGACTCTAGCTCTTGAATATTTACTTGTACATTTTTAACGATCTGTGTAATAGCACAAATTGTATAAGGTAAAATATGTATATTCACGCTTTGCTAAACTGAGATCAGTTTTTTTTAATAGGCTTTGGCACAATTCTGTAAGACGCTTAAAGATCTAGTGCATTCCGCAGGCCAAAGCGCTGTTTCAAACCCCTTCTTTTAGTTTGCCCTGCCGGCTACGCTACTTGTTAAGAATGCCTGCTCCGACAACTGTAAATTATGTTATTATGTTGTGAACAAAACTTTTTTTTTTAAATGACTCAATCAACTATGATGTGTGCTGTTTATTAGAGCTGTTTTTAAAATAAATCTGTCTTCTCTGCCCACCGGATCTCCCAGAAATAACATGGGGCCATGAGGAAAGGGTTGAATTGCAGCAAGGTACAGATATTTTGAGTGCTATACTTCCGAGGCCTTTGCTAACCTTATTGTCGCAGCAGCCGGCTTTTTATTTCAAAATGTATTCTTGTGTGCATGTTTTTACAGGTTATGAGGCAGAAGTGTAGCTATCTGTTGAACAGTTAAAACAAATCTTAGAGTCTAAAGACGCATCAGACAGGGTCCAGCATAATCTTGCTATTGCAGGTGAATAAAGGAATGGCCTTGTTATATGAAGGATGTGTAATGATTAGCCCATACAGCCCAAAAACCCCCAAGATCCCATTATGCCCTCAGACAGTGTACAGAATCAGTGTAATATATTGGAAATGTGACAGTGGTTCCTTTTCTTCACAATTCTACTGCAAGTACACATTGACGCCAAACCTCAGCAAAAGGTAGACCCCAGAGCAAAAGGAGTCGCTGGAACCCCAGCGAGTCCTGGAAGGATCGCCACCTTGTTCAAAAAAAGGAAGTCTGTAGGGCCTATATATGGAACGGCTACAAAGAAAGGGGATCCACAAAGGGCAAAAGCAGGTGTGAATTACGAAAAAACCCTAATATATTTTTGTCTCCGTCCTCATGTTCCTCCAGCATCTAGTAAGGGCTCTACAAAATGGAAAGCAATAGTTAGACAAGTGGTTACACTCCTAAGGTTGCAAAGAGCCATTCAGGTTCTTTTGTTGCTAATGTGTATTTTTTTTTTCCATCGTAGAACCAAAACAAATGACCGCCACAGGATTACCACAAAAGGGTAAGTGAACATCAACGCCGCTAAAGGACACCACACAGACCCGTCAAAAAGATCCTACAGCAGCAAATGGTGAGAGATGCCCAGCGCATCATAATGTGTGGCCTCTGCAGATGCAGGCCTTAGAGACACTCGTTGCTCTAAACCCTACACTGCTTTACCAGCAAAATCCACAACCAGTACAGCAAACATGAAGTTCATTTTTGGCCTTAGGGTGTAGACTACAAAGGGTGCACACTTCCAGCTGTAGACACACAAAAGCCAGCCTCATGTAAAAACCAGGAGATAGCTCAAGAAACCAAAATCAAGCCGCCTTTCCTTAAAGAAGAAGAAACAACCCGTGGTACCGGACCTACAAACCGTCCATTTAGATCTATCCTTCAAAAACACGTGCAGACATTTCCCCATAATCTTCATGCAGGTAAATGTTCACCGTCTGAGAGGATGAATGTCGATGTGCTCCCCAGAGGATCCCCAAAACCAACTATAAATATCTTGCATACCCTTTGGGACAAAGAGCTTGAAAATGATCATCCAAAAGCAGACACACCTAAAAGATCACATATACTCTATTTGACAAAGGGCTTGAAAATGATCATCCAGACTAGGAACGGCATTCTGCATTTATAGGGCTTCTCATGGGGCTAAACAGTGAGCCGCAACCGCATATAAAAATCTCATGAACTCTAGTTGATAAAGGGCTTGAAAATGATCATTCACAAATGGACATATCTTATGTGGGTACAGGGTTGCTCAAGGGCCAAGCGGGGTGCCATCGAGTTCTGTAACATCAGCCGGCACTGGGTGATATACGCCCCACCCCTACTGTCACAGGTAATGCCCCGTAATATGGTTTTTGAGCTCAAAAAGCTGTACTAGGGCATATGTGAAAGACATGCACCAGGTTGTCAGAAAATTAAAATCCAATATGAACTCTAAGGCCATAAAACTGTGAAAGACAGAAACCAAGAACCTACCCTTGAGGGATGTACAAAGGGAGATAATCCAGAGGGTACAAAGGTGTAGAGGAGAGGTGTTGTAATCTTGTGAATCAGCCATTGCAGACATAGAGGTTATTGTATCTTGATGAGGTCTGCGGTGCTCCCTAAAGAGTGGTTGTTCCAGCTTTATTAATAACTCAGTCCAAAGTTCCAAATATAAAAAGAAGGTATAAGACATCCTTACTAAAGTGCAATGGTTCTTACGAGTCCGTACGGCCTAAAAAGTTATAACCCCACAGAGAGCGCCTAAAAGATCCATATACCATGACAGTGCATCCTAAAATGGCATGGATTAGACCCTAACCACAAATTTAGGAGGGGGTCACAGGCGCTCCTGGCATTTAAAGTGTTCATGGGGCAAAACTGAGAGACCCGGATACACTGAACACAAAGACATAAAGTAAAGGCTGTAGCTAGGGAATCGGGGAGGACATCTTCAGAAAATACTCCCAAGACCATTCAAACCGGCTCTTGGAGGCTGCCTAAAAACTATTGGGCTGGTAAGAAACAAAAGTGGGCTAATAGTGCAAAGCAGCACAGGCTTTTAATCAGTAAATTAAAGAAAAGCCAGAATTTGTGTTACAAGGAGGCTTATTAACAGCCCCTTGTTACCAGACAAATGACCCCGGAATGTGTTTGATGCTGGGTAATTTAAAAAAAAAATTCTCCATAAACTTTTACAGAGTAAAGCAGAAATAGCAGCATTTGGGATCTTCAGAATAGTTGCTCTCATTGTTTGGGGCCGCAAGGGGGCGTGTCTGACCTTTAAAGTGTATCATTTACAGTAAAGTTCTTGAAAAAGAAGCAGTGGTTGCTCAGCTCTAACACCGGTGCGACCAATATGTGTCTGGTGGCTAGTATCGCTGGGCTACTAATGGATCACACAACTACCGATACAGTCATCCTGTCTAGAGTCGTTGAAGCTCCTGTTGTGCTTGAAATACCTCCTGACAGACTGGTAGGCTCTGGTGAACTGGCTTTTTTTTTTAGAACTATTTTGCCATCACAATAATAGTTATTTTCCACAGTGGATCGTGGAAGTACTTCACATCTGGAGAGCCTGTGAAAAATAAGACAGTTTACATTCTCCATCATAAAAATCACTTTTATGTTATCTTGAACCTGAAGCGTTTTCTAGGAGCCAAGAATGTGTGAACGCATTGCGATCACATCTACAACACTTAGACAGCCCATCAGTGTCCTGTCCTTTTAAACCCGGGCTTGGATCAAAGTCTTCACCTCCCGGGACCCGGTGGACAGGGCAGGTCTACATTCGAGCACTACGCGCCTTAACTGTAAGTAAAAACGCGGATTATGCCGCTCCGACATCCCTCCTGTATTGTGCTAAATTTTCCAGAGTAAATCTCTCTTTCGGTCGGTATTCCGATCCGAGGGAACTACACCCGCTTACTCATAGTCAGCGCGCAAGCCGACTGCTCGTATTCACGGGGCATTTACGTGTAGCGGGGCCTATTAATGTTTATGCACCATGCCTTAAGATGACAGAATAGTGTTCGATCTTCTCTCCCCCCCCCCCCCTTAATACTACATTTAAACCACACTGAACCCAGGCCCTTGCGCCTATCTTGATACAATAATCCATGGCTCATGAGAAGGAGATATAAACCCTTCCGTGTCTCTGACACTAGCGGCCAGATCATTCACGCTTTGTTCGGTAAAGCGTGTGTCCCCTGTAGATTTGTTGCCACGGGAGACTCACCTCCTAATCTCTGACTTTGACGGTCAGATCACCTACAGATTGTAAACATTAGTGAGACCGATCACATGGGTGATGTCCCGACCTGCTCACTCTTTGCCAACTATCCAATCACGGATCATATTCACTGGCAATCCGCATAAACAAGAGCTAATACTACGCTCTATTCCCCCTTCCCTCTCATACCAATTCCGTTACTAAACCTTGCGTCCCTTACCTTACTGTCTCACTAGTTCCTCAGGTTGGCACATGGAACTCAATTAGACTTTAATGATACGGGCAATACTAAGTAAGAGAGACCTTCTATTTATCACTCAATTACAGCTACTTCCATCCTTAATATATGAATTGTCTCTATGGTTAGTCCTACAACTTTTAGGAATCGAGCGCTATGCATATCCCACCGGGTACTGTTGATGCCTGGGGATCATACTGACTAGGGTGAGTACCCTTATACGTTTCTGCTGCACTACGGTATTCCATAGGGGCGTATAATCACACTAGCTCACTATGGAGACTCACCACCAGTTTTTAATCATTTTAGTCCTCTAAACGTAATAACGTTCACCTCACCGATAGACAGTGCTTATGCTTATATTGTACCACCTCAACCTGATTGTTGTCTATATGTCTTTGTCTCCCTCAACAGGTAGATCCAGGTACTATAACCACTAGACACTTCCATTGTGAGTAAAAAAGATACCACACAGCTTAGGTGTAGATAATTATTATTATTTAGGTCCTGAAGAATCGCGAGGATATTGATCCAAGAGCGAGAAACACGTTGACCCACACTGAATAAAATAAGGAATTACTTTACACGAGACATTATACTCGGGGTAGTGCCTTGTTTTTTGTTTTTACTTAGGGTAGGAGACCCCCAGAATAAATACTTACTTGCTTCAGCACTCCCAATCCTATTTTAATTCTACTATAGCTACACAACACTGCTCCCATACCCGCACTTCACCATACGGCATTCGGATAAAAAGATCTCCGGTAAAGTGCCCCTAATATAGGGAGCCCGTCGGGTATTGCACTGCCGACCTGACGAGGAGCAGCCCAGATGATGAAGCATGACACCTGCAAAGGTGTGTGAGGGCATTACTATCTGACTTAGGAATTCCCCACACTGACCCCAAGCCTTGGGGCAGCAGGGATTCCTTCTTCTCTGACTCTGTACTACTCCTTTTTTATTCTTGAGGAACGGCATAACCTGCATTTTGTAAAAGATTCAATTGGGCCCTCTGTTTATGCTGGACCTACCACTCTTACGCGAGTGGACAAAGTCCCCCCACGTCCCCCCTTTTTTGGTTACAGTTGCATCATAGTCACGGATAAGAAGGTGAGATGTCCTAGATGCAATCTATTCTGTCACTCGCAAAACTGCTTGAGCATACACACTGGGGTTATTCAGTTCATCTCTAAAACAGACTGTGTGGGGTGGGGGCTACATAGCTGCCGATCACGAATGCAAAGGTATGAAATGCCCGTTGTGTAAGGCATCTTTTCCTCCAGGAACAGAACACATGTGCTACATGATTAAAGGTCAGCCCCAGGTCAAAACAGAAGGCTACATAGTGCTCTTTATAGAGTGTACCCAGGAGACCGAAGTGCACCAGCCTAACTAGGCCCTTCTTGCTTGAATGAATTCCTTAGCACATTTGTGCAGACAAAATTCAAAGAGTATGCCCTGATGGCCCATTACTTCTAAGCATATGACTCGTTCTTTACTTTGCAAAATATGATTTGTGAAAAAATGCCTGTAGAACTCATCACCCAAGGCTCCAAACTGAGGCTGCTAATGGTGGAACCCTTACATATACGGTTAATAGATACTTTAAATTTGTTGTCCATGAATTTGAGCAAGTTGCGAAAAGCCTTTGGTTTTCCAGGTTGTATAGGTTAGTTCGCTCACTTTTTTAACACCTGGGTGAATCAGAATTATGATGGTCCCATATCTCTGCCCGACAGCTATGGTGTTGAGTATATGATGTTGAAGGACAAAGCGAGTTTTCTACAGTGGTATGGTGAAAGCCTCAATCAGAAGTTTTACTGTCAAGCAGATGTAATGATCTCGAGAAAAGCTTGCAATCTGTTCAGAGATATTGTTGTAGAGATGACTAAACCGAAAAAGGTTCTGAAACCCAATGCCACCAAGATAACAAAATCCATAGTGCGCATCCATAAAGTACATCTACGTCACGCCGGCTTCCATGTGTATATCTATCCACAAGTACATGTTTTTACAACCTGAAAGCATAGCTCTAGTGCCGCCCAACTTCTGTAATGATAAACAGACAAGGAAAACATCTTCATCCAACATGTCTTGCAGGGTGGTAAATACAGTGTGGGCCTTATTTCCTAGATGGGTACGCTGTAATTAATACCGTGCCAACGGCCTTTGAATAAAACAGTTGCTTTTACCACAGTTGTCCCCACCGCTAGAAACCCCACAAGTTTAATAGGCTGATGGGTATCAAAATATTACACTTGCACAGGAGTGCTCTAAAAAAAGGCGCAATTTGTTGAAAACTGTGGTTTTGTTCTGAGATACCTCTGGGAGCATGAGTGACTAGATATGTTAACATCAGATGCAGAATTCTGCTCCTTCAATAAGAGCAATGAGTTACCCGAAACTTTGGAGCCCCACAACATCTTATTTTGGGGTCGTACAAATGCTGGATAGTTGTAGAGGGCTGTGGGAGAGGGTGAGAAAATACATTACTACAATTTCACGAGTCTGAATCTATTTGTGAACAAGATGAAGTTATATCCCTTAGGTTACCCCAGAATCATATATAGGGATTTTAAAGCCATAGACAAATACTTTAGGTTAGTTACATTTCAAGTCTACCCTTTACTTTCTTATACTACCATACAGAGTCGATGGTAAGCTAATGTTCCCCCTGGGTCAAACATGCATTGAAACTAAAGAGACTAGTGAGTGCAGACACACTGATGAGCAAAGGGTGCTCACCGAGACGTAGTGAAACACTGAGGTACAGGTCGCCCTAGAGAAAGGATACTGACTTGGAAGAATACACAAAATTTGGCACTTTGAGAGGACTACAGACTAACCCTTTTCTGAGTATATTACCTTATTTCTCAGAGACAAACATGAGGCATCGGGCTTTCCAGAATTGTGCATTAATGAGGCCTCAAAGCAAAAACACATTGATTACTACGCTCACAAGGGCATATGTTTGAGACCCAAGTTCATCAAAGTCAACTCTGCCAGACGACAGCTAGCCAAGCTGTGCCTCAATTCCTTATGGGGAAAATTTGCAAGGGAATGTCCCTACATCAGAGCACCAGTTCTATGTTTTTAAGAAGAAACACCATCTTATCAGGAAGCTCCGTAATAAAAGTGCTTCTCTCATTTCTAAGAAGGAACTGGTGAAGCAGCCTGAAGGCTTGAGAGGATCTTTGTTGGGCATTCCCATACCGCTAATTACCAGACTCCTAACTGTAAACTGATGGATCAAGCCCAAAAGATGTGCTTGATACCACAGCAGCAGCTGGAACAGCTGGGACATCTACGGGCGACACCTGGGATATCTTGAAAAATTAGACACAGTGCCTGAATGCAGGGATTAAAGCATTTCTAACAGTACTGAATTAAAACCTTATTACAAAGCAGGGCTTTACTCCAGAACTCCTCTAAACTTTTCATAATATTACAGCTCGGGAATGCTGAAAAAACACAGGTTGGCTCTATATGCCCCTGACTCTGAACAGCCTACTCCACCCCCTTCAATGCCTCAGGAAGCTCCACCATCCTCAGATATAATTGTTTTAAGAAGTTTTAAAAAATGACAAAGGTACAGAGGAGCCACACAAATGTTGCTAAGCAAAATATCAGCTTTCAAATAACTCACCTCGTGGAATGAGAGGGCGAGTTAATCTACAAAGGTCAACCGGTTGTTGGATCCTACATGTACAACCTAGTCAAAGGTCTTACACACTATAAAACACTATCGCTCCAAAAAGCTCCTGGAGGTTGGGAACAGTTTCTGTGAGCCTCTACGAAAATCAACATTCCTTCAACAATCGTCAGTAATGCTGAACACAGGCTGCTGCTTGAAAGTTTGAAATATCCAACTTATAGCGTCCAAGTACTCCAACACCTGTTAGTTTTAACCCCCTCCCTAAGAGGCTAGCATCCCCTTTCTTTTCAGGCTATCTCCCTCTTGGAGCACCAAGGTTCTACCTCTGGACCTAAAAGAAAGACATTGTCCAAAATGAACACGTGGACCACAATGTTTCCACAGCACCTCCAACTGTGCATACAGCGTAAGCAGCTTTCAGATTTCCTTCATTGTCTCTCAAAGAGGATCCATCAACAAACAACACTTGATCAGATTCAGTCATTGGTTCGTCCAAATATCAGGATGCGGTTTGGTACATAGTTCAGTCACATCCAAACAATAATGTTCCACTTCATCGATCATGTTCTCATTTCCAGGCAATGGCATTAGGGTGGCTGTGTTCAAAATCATGCTTATTTTTTAGCATCACAAGCAATATCTATTCATGCTTAGTCAAACAGCTATTTGCCAGATACTCTGTACCAGTAAGTGTTAACAGTATTTTCACTGAATGAGGTACAAATATAGTCCGCGTATGTCCCATTACTATACTTTTTCAGTGTTCAAAATTCACACATGCCGATGCAACCGCTTTCCAGCATCCAGCAATAGGGTCAAGATTCGGCGGAAAATGGATGATCGATCTGCGAGTGCTTCCATGCATCTGTGTCAACACTAAAAGTGCTCAGCCTTCTCTTTCAGTGCAAAACAACACAAATCATGTATTGTCAGCCTGGGCGGTGAACTCTGTTGTGTTTGCTCAGTTTTTTGCACTCAGCGCTCAGCAGAGCTCGTAGAGTTCTGAAAGAACTCTGCTCCGCGTAGCGGAGTTTTTTCCCCGCTTGCGTTTGCCAACAGTAAGTTGGCGAGCATTGGTGAAGAAAATCCAACGCTAGATCACTTCCCTGTGCGATTTCTCAACACGAGCAGTCATGAATGGCTGCAACCACTCGAATTGAGAAACCTTCCGTTCGCGTTGAGGAAGCTGCCGCTTGAGTAGAACTTCAACTCGAGTGGCAGAAAGAAGCAGCGCCCTCTTGTACTATCTGAGATGACGTTTGCACTAATGTTACAGCAGGGCAAAACCCCCGGCACTAAAAATCAGTGCGTACGGCACTAGGTAACCCACTCCCCTGCTCGCAGAACTGTGCGTAGCTTGGCGGAGTTTTTTTGTCACACCGTGGAGTTCCGTGTAGCAGAACTCTGAAAACTCCACCCAGGTTTAATTTATTGTAATCTGGCATTCCCAATGAGTGCCCTACAAACTTATTCTTGAAGCATGGTGAAAGCTGTCATACAACTGCCATCCTAACGTACCGGATCATACACGTCTCTATGCATCAACCACTGAAGAGGGTTTGTTGGCAATGAAAAATTCAGAATTCACTGCCGACAGTAGCCCACCATTCCTAAGAACATGGGGACTGCCTTTTGGGTAGTCGGGGGATTCATGCAAGCACAGCAATACTTTCCTGTGACAGCTTTCTCGCTCCTTTCTCAATGTGATGTCCAAAGTACAAGACTTCTGCTTTGGAAAACTGGAACTTGGTTGGGGATACTTTATGTCCATTCACTGCCAAGTGGATCAAAAGTTCCATAGTATCAATCCTGCAAGCTTCTTTTGTATTTCATGCCACCAGTCGGCCATCAATGTACTGCACCAGCACTGAATGTTTGGCATTACCAGACACTTAAGATTTTTTTTAAGTTTCTGGTTAAAGATTGAGGGGCTCTCCGTATACCCTTGTGGGACTCTGCACCATGCTAAAACATGACTGCTGAAATGGAGAGCAAAAAGATACTGGCTATCCTCATGCAATGGAATTGAAAAAAAAATGCCTGACATTGGTCAATAATGGAAAACCATTCGGCTTAACATGGAATTTGGAACAATATCACAGCTGGAATAGTTACCACAGGAAAAATGGAACAACAATAAAATTAACCCTCACCAAATCTTGCATGTTACAATACTTGCCATTTGGCCTCTGTAAGCCCATATTAGGAGAATTACATTGACTTACCATTTTCCCCTTTAAGAGTAATTCCGGCAGTTATATCTGGAGTCAAATGGTATTGTGGGATTCTTGGAAATTCTGTATTTGGTTTAACTGTGATTCAGACTGGTTCAACACCTTTGGTTGCCTCCCTATTAATTCTCACACTCCTTCACTGCTACACGTTGACTTCATCACGAAGAATTCTCTGTCAGCACTCCATCAATGTTTCTCTTTGCCAAACAAAACATTTTGGGCTCTTTGCACTTTGACAATGATTTCCCTGTCTTTTTCAATATCCTAAAACCTCACTTCTCTAGGCAGAACCATAGCTCTACTACCAAACATTTGATCCAACGTAAGATTTATAAATATTTTTTGGTTTATCTTTCAATTCACTACTTACTCATCTGCCCCTCTAACTGTAATGGGCCCCCTACAGATAGGAGAATCACAGCATTACCTTTACCACGGAGGAGAATGGTCCTCTGATGGCTCTTTTTCCGCCAATAGGAGGGGTGGGAATTAGGATGTCCAAAATACCTTGTTAGCCACCCAACGAGGACCATTAATTGGTGCCTAGCTCACAAATTTGAAATACGATTCAAATACACTACTCTCAGGCCCATACTGTAAGAATAAAGTATCGCAATGGGGAGACCCAGGCTCCTAAAGAAGTGGAGTCTGACTAGAATAATACACACTAGAAGCTCTGCTACTGCGACACAGCACAGAATAGAAGAAACAGAACTTGATAATCTCTAAAGATTTACTGATTCTTCCTGCAACACATTTAGATAAAAAATATTAGCCTAGATTCAAATAAAGAACAACAGGATAGAATATTAAACTCAGGCTATTTAGGTTGGTAGGTATTGTATTAATGTTCCAAAATCGACACAGATAAGCAATGTCTTAAGCATCTCAGTCAAGAATTTTAAGATGTAGTATTAGACTCACATTTAGCCAGAGGCTCAAATCCAAAAAGGATGGTTTAAGACAAACAACAGATATGAGGTTACAGAGTCCTACCACCATTCAAGGCAGACAGGTGGCTCAATTCTCTTTAACAGCATCTACAAATTTAAAGCAAAGGGGTAAAGGAATCAATTTTAAAGTTCTCTAAGGGCAGGTAATGAGCATGGGTGAACAGGAATTAAAGCAAAAATCAATTCATTCGGCAAATAGACATTTCAAATGAACTGCATAAAAGAAGCAACGTCAGCAGAAAGGCAGTCCAAGATAGACATTTGAAGGATGATCACAAAATCCTAGAAAATGAGTTCCGTTCTCTCCTAAGGAAAGGAAAGAAATAAAGCGATGCGTGTTGTCCCTCCTTTGGGGTTTCTTCTTTTACAGTCCTTATGACACCTTGATGATGGGTTTTCACTCCACTAGTCAGTCCATCGTATGATTAGGTTATGTATGAAGTCACCAAATATATTTAGTTACTAGTGTATTCTTTCCCAAGCACTTCGACTGAACGACTTGGCTTTCCGAGCATCACAGTTAAAAAGTATACAATGTAAGAGACTATGGCGAAGCCTTAGGATTGATTTTCTCACTGAGTCATCTCACAGTGAACTTCAAAGAATGTCCTTTGTATGCAAGATGAAAATATGCACAGAACAAATAATTCAACATTTGCTAATGTAATATTTTGCTTGCTAAGGGAAAATTGATTGCAGCTCAAGAAAGAATACATTTTAAAACTTAAAATGCATACATCAGCTTTAAATGAATTAAACTGAATAAGAATAAACTATATTCCATTGTCATCTTTTTATAAAAGAATGATAATAAATGCTTCACCAATGTATTATTAAACGAAATTGACTAACATTAGCTGTAGCCTAATGCTATAATTTTTTCAAAATCCATTCATGTAAATTATTCTTAAAAACCATTCTACCAATCTGTTCCCACATTTCTTTAATTATTAGGGTCTCTACTATCATATCTGTAAGTTTCAATTTCCTAACTACTTTCATCGCATATTTGCACCACAATCTATTTTTATTGCATTTGGCAATGTAAGGCAATAGAACTGTTTGGCCTCATCATTACATTCATTAGTTTTCATCAGTAAATGAATAGTAAAGCATTATTTGATGAGTAATCTTGTTATGAATACCTAATAATAGGCATTATAACTATTTACCAATGTATATTCTCTATTTTTCTAACCCTTTCAAGCACGCTTTTACGCTGCTGTTACTTCACTTGTCTCTATTGCCGTGTCACTTCATTCATATTGTGCAATGTGTACATTCAGGTTTTTGTGTCTAAATCTGTAAAAATGTCACATAAAGTGGTTTTTTAAATATCTGCGCTATCAACTGTGAAATCATTTCTGGGCCCTGACAACCACATATGTTATTATCACTCATGAAAACTGACACAGACATTTGACATCACACTTGGTTCCTAAGGTCAGATCAGAGCATTGATCTAAGAACCCTGTATCACTGTGACGTCACTACAGGTATTTGATGCCAGATGGTGACCTCACTTGATGAAGCAGAAGCCAAGAAACCTCATGTCAGACCATGGCAATTCTTCAAGAACCCAGGATCAAACTGTGGCTTAACTTCTGGAAATGGTACTTTGACTTTACCTCTTGTCTCCCCACCGATGCCCCCAAGAGAAATCAGAAATTTGGGACATATGAATGATTTTACTAAAGCCAACAATCCTGTTTCGCAGACTGTATGAATTACAAAGAGGAGAAGCATTTAAGAAGCAACAATAAAATATCGAAAATATGAGCAAAGGAGACCGAGGTAAATAAACAATACCCAGAGGTGCTGCTACCAAATCTTGGGGCCCAGTCTCCCACTATAACCATCTGTGTGAACCTAGGTGCAGCCGCCTTCATCTCTTTGAAAAGGTACAGATAGAGCAGCTGGAATGATGCGATTCTGCAGCGGCTGCTTTAGCGGGTATATAGACAGAATATTGGAAACATAAATATCCTGGGACAAAATTGTGTGTCAAAAATGTTCAAGGACAAAAATATCTTCAATGTAACTTTCTGTAGGTAAGTAAAGTTTTACTATGTACCTTGATGATATATATTTCTTCAAGGTACGAAGATGTGGAGTTGAGAATAGTCACCTTACCTTCTTGATATTGGGGTCCTTGATATTGTTGACAGAATATTCTGTCCCCTTAATACTTGTGTTTCCGATAGTCTGTCAGTGATCTGTTTTATTGGCAGAGCTTTGGATCAATTGCACTTGCCACAGAATCCATCATCAGCTGCTCAATGTGTGGATTGCAATAAAGATATATTGATTAAAAGACAACAAATAGTGCCAAATTAGTTCTCGCAGTGGCAGACCCAATGAAGAGGTTAACTGGTCACATTTGAGCTGCCAATTGCTGTATTCGGGCTTTAAACTGGTGCTAATTTACTAGAATTGCTCTATTATGAAATAAAACATTTGCCTAGATAATAATAATGTTTGTTAAAATGAAAAAATAGTCAAATAATTCTGCTGCATTCTGCCACATAGTTTGCCTCTTCTTGCCTCATCATTTAAACAGTCCTGCTGAATTCACTTTCATTTCCACTGCCACAGAGTCCTAGTGGCTGGTCATTGTGCATTGCGGCGCAATCCTGCAAGTCGCTCAAGTTGAAACAATGGAGAAGTCACACTGGAGGTGTCACCTCCCTCCTTCCTCTCGTGGCAGCGCAGGGTGTTTGAATAGGTTTGTGGCTCTCCTTGGTCATGATGCCACAGGGTCCAGAACGGTGATGAACTCTGCCTCCTGTTCATACTGCAAAAGTCTAGCGAGGAACCATTTAACCTGGGAATGAGGTCAAGAGACAATGAACAAAACTTGCATTTACTAAAAGCTAAGTAACATTCAGGATAATGCCAACACTGACCTTTCCGTGGAACTCCACAATCATCGCTCTTTCATTTTGGTTCTCAGCTGATCACAGTAATATTATGGAACATATTTAATTAGAAGGGCGGGAAGTAATTTTTTATCGAAATATTGTTTAAAAATGCAATTTTACATGCCCAACTTTGCGGGGAAAATGCACAACATTGGGACAGATCACTCAATTTCAATTCAATTCAATTGAAATATCTTTATTCGGGTATTTGAAAATAACCATAAAAGATACACATCTTAAAATTGACATTCTTTTGTTTAAAAATCACAATCAAATATACAGAATAACCCTAAAAATTAACAGTACATAAAAAACCCCCAAATAAGAGGTCATTAAAAAAACAGGACAATCAAAGGCTATAATTCATTATCTATAATCTACTTGTAACAGTTGATAATGGCTATGTCTGGCGGAAGCTTTTAAAATCATATAAACAAGGGAGCAATCCTACAAGTTAGTTCTCACCTCTAGTATTTCTTAGTATAACTGCCAATCGCAGAAAGTGCACAGTGCTAAATAATACAAATGGGTCAGCGGAGAGTTTAAGAAATAAGAGGGCCACTTTAGCCTGTCTAATTTTCGAGCGTTTCAAGATGTTTTTTAGAAACCGCTTTCTTGGGAGAGCATAAAAAGGACATATAAAAACAAAATGCATGGTGTCTTGCGGAGATCGTTGATCGCAGCCGCAACACCCTTTTTTTACTAACATCGCTCACGTAACCAGTTGGAACTGATAAAATGTGGTGCAAGAGATTTAATCTGAATCTTGTTATCAGGAATCTATCCTGTCTGTTATGTATATTGGACAGGTAAAATTCCATACCCACACAGGTTTTTAAAAGCTGGTGTTCTTTTACAGTACATTTCCGCCCTTCCCTTACCTCTCTAACACTAGCTGAGTGGCGTGAGAAGTCTGCCTTTATGACACCCTTATCTCTATTAACTATTGTAGAAGGATTATCAAAAAGATTAGCATGGCCCAAACTAGTTAATGTATCCTTTACGTATTTGAGCCAGGGTATTTGCATCCCCTTATCCCTATTCATACAGTCCTCCAAGATTTGTCTGCTAAGGCTTGCCTCAGAGTTTGTCCAGATTTTAATCCAACAAATGACGGGTTTGAGGCATGCCCTTTCGCTGATATAATAAATCCCCAGCTCTTCGTGGACTATAAAAGAGGGAATGCTTTGAGGGACTTGCAAAAGTCTCCTTAGGAACTTATCTTCCTCCAGCTGAATTTTTCTATCATTTATAAAGCCCCACACCTCACTTCCGTACAGGGTTTTAGCACAACAGATGAGATTGTATTAGTGTACTATTTCGTTGGGTGACCAACGACCCAATCTGCGTGCATAGTTCATGATTGACCCCTCCACACCAAGTTGTTGGGTACATTTATGACTTACAAGGGGTTTAAAGTTTAAGTCTTTGTCAAAAACCATACCCAAGTAGTTAAATTGTTTTACCTTCTCCAATTTGTGAGTGCCTATGGTAAAAACACAATTCTTGTGTGGGGTTTTACCCACTTCCATGATAAAGGATTTTGTGAGGTTAGGGACCAGATCAAGGTCTGCCATGAAGCTAACAAATCCCCCAATGAGGGCCTGCAAGCTCCTTCCAGTGCGCGCCAGGAGGACCGCGTCATCTGCGTATAGGAGGACGGGTATTCCTCTTCTCCCAATGTAGGGACAGTCTGCCTCCAGGGCTCCGAGCGCCTTATCTAATCCATTAATATAAAGCGTAAACAGGAAGGGCGCCAGGATACATCCTTGCCTCACCCCACCCTTACACTGAAAATCCTCTGTGACGTCACCCTCATTTGTATATCTGACCCGTGCCGTGGTGTTTTGGTGGAGCATACGCAGAGCGTGGATCAGACCTGAGTCCACGCCCATGGCACTCAGGGTCTCCCACAGCCTTCTTCTGTTTACACAGTCGAAGGCCGCAGAGAGATCCATGAATGCCAGATACATTGTCCCCTCCCTGGCCACAGTGTACTTTGCCACCAGATGGTAAAGATTGAGGCATTGATCAGTTGTGGAGCGCCCCTTTCGAAAGCCATACTGGACGTCAGTGATAATGTTATTTTCGTCAGCCCATGTCATTAGACGGTTTAAAATGACTCTTCCCAAGACTTTCGCCGTTACATCTATTAGGGATATTGGGCGGTAACATTGTGGGTCATTTTTATTACCCTTCTTGAATATGGGCACAATAACGGCCGTAGACCAAGATCTTGGCATGCCCACTTCAATAGCTGTATTATAGACCCTGGTTAAAATGGGGGCCCAAAGGTCTGTCTGTCTTTTAAATAAATCCGGGGGTATCCCGTCTGGTCCTGGCACCTTCCTCATTACTAGACCTTCTATTCCTAGTTGAACCTCATCCACTGTAATAGGTGTCCAGGCACAACTGGGACATCCAATGACTAATGTAGGCTGCGTCTCCGGTGCCCCACGATTATACAAACTGGTGAAATGTGCTTTCCACGCCTCTGGTAAGATATGAGACGCCATTTGCGGTTTATCTTGGGGTTGAAAACATGGGGCGTTTATTATCCTCCAGAAGCTGCTCATGTTTCTAAGCTCGGCAGCCTCTCTTAAGGATTCCCAAGCTTCAATTTGTAAGGCTGTTTTCCTCAACTTGGTCGCTTTTTTATAACGACTCCTGCATGCGGCTATGTATCCTTTGTCCTTGGGGACCTTAGTTAGTGCCGACTTCAAGTCCCCATGGGCCTTTGAACAGTTCTTATCGAACCACCTGGGACAAAAGTCAGCCTTAGGCTTGGGTTTACTTCTTAAGAGACTATCGATGTGCTGAGCAGTGCCCTCAAATGCTACGATTAATTCAGTCCCCTCTACCTTAGGATCTAGGCACCTCCAGGTATGATTCTTGGCATTGTCGAGGAGAGCTCTATGGAGTTCGACACCATCAATGTTACTCCATTTAATTCTTCTCCCCTGATCCCTGGCCTTGTATTCACCCACAGTAGGAATTTCCGCCCCCTTGGTACCAAGTGTGCCCGCTAATGACAAAATCAAGGGGTTATGGTCACTGAACACGCTTGGCATTATCTCAAAATGGGCTACCCTACTTTCTAACACGGTAGATATAAAAATATAATCTATAATTGAATCCCTTCCTCTCGCCTTAAAGGTCGGGATCAATACATTAGGTGTCCCATGCCCAATCATGTCCATCGTGTGGGTTAAAGCAAACTTACATAGAATTCTGCTTAGTGCCAGGCCCTCTCTAGAGTGTTCCGGATGCCAGCCCTTAATAGAGGGACAGGCATCCCACGTACCACCTTCCCATTTCAGGTGTGAGCACTGATGGCAATTAAAATCCCCCATAAGAATTAACTGAGAGCCTGCATCCCTTGAGTCGTTTAAGCTAGTCAGCCTCTCTTCCAGCTCAACCAGGTTTAGCATAGATTGACCTGCATTGTAAAAATTTATAAAAATAATCTTCGATCCCTTAGAATCAAGTCTCACTCCCTGTAGGCAACTTGAATCCCACCCCAGATCTACCCACCTCCCGTTCAATGCCAGTGCCACATACATAATTAACCCCCCCATGGCGCGACCCATAGTTGATTTCCTGGCTGCAACAAAGAATGATTTAAAACCTTCAACAAATGAGGCATTATTACTTGTTTCCCAAGTCTCCTGGAGGCAAATAACATGATATTTTTTAATAAAATCTTGCCAGTCCGGATTTTGAATCTTAGATGCCAGTCCAGCGGTATTCCAGGAGATCAACCTCAATTCATTATGGTTTGGATCTAGTCCTTTGAGTGCTCCGGGCAGGTTCCTTGGGGTAGTGCCCCTGTTTAAATGATTAGCTGGAGGGGTTCTGATTTCCACTTCTCTTCCCAACACGCCTGCAAATCCAACTGCTAGGTCTAGATCGGGAGCCCCCGAGACCAAATCAGGTACCACTAAGGGTAGTGTTTCTACATGGTTGCTATAGGTGTCTGAGTCTATCTCGTACTCCCCATTCCCTGGTGACGGTAGTCAATCTTGCTCATCCAGGGCAGACAGACTTGTAAGTGGGGAAAATCTGTTCATTCGAGGGCCATGAGCCTCCTCCCCTCTTACCAGGGCTGCCCCTGGCCCCTGCCAATTCGTACCCTTGACCGAGGCTCACTCAAGATTGTATGCCAGTGAAAAGTCACGCAAAGTGAAGGTAACCGGCGAAAAGTCTTGATAATTACATTTCCAACACGCGTCTTCTTTTGCGCGAGCATGTTGCCTTAAAAGTAACACAAATTTTGCTTTGCGCTGCCTTGGGTTACGTTGTGTCGAGAGGGCATCTCATGGGTGGCATGTGGACGTGCCCATGCTACTACCCATGGTTTCTGATGCAAACACCTATCAAATAAAACTGGTAGACAGGGTCTGCGCCAGACAATAAGGCCATCTTGAGGCAGGCATTCAAAAATATGTTTTTTTAATTCTCCTTTCTGTTTTCACATTGCATGTGGGCGGCACAGTACATCACATGTGTGAACATGTTTAAGCCAGTCTGAACACTGTATTATTTTGCACTGCAATGATAGCATTGAGTACAAAACCTATGCTAGAAACTATGTACACACCTGTAGAGCAAAGGCATAAGACACCCATCTTTGCACTGTAATGCCTATTTTGGGGCCCCCTTTTTACACTAAAATGCATACAAAAAAACACAGTCACATATATTTTACTGTGTTTGACAAGAAAGGAACAGGAGGCATTTGAGGTAAAATGATCTAGTGACTACATTGCATGTAAATGCACATATTTCTTCATTGTTAACTCATGATGGGGGGGTGATGACCTATAGATGATGGGGCGCACATCCTAAGGCACAGAGAGGAGCGTGGTATTCATGGAGTGCTTGTGTCTGTGAACTACACGAGAACTTGCTTTGTTGAATAAAGGCAGGTAGGTAGCAGATGAAAGTGAGTTAATACGGTGTTAGGTCTTGCTAGTTTACACATCTGGCCAGTTTAAAACCCTTCCACAGACATTCCAAACTCTCCTACAGACGTCTTCTCCAGACCCCTCCTGAGCAATGCTCCTGCCAGCACAAGACATAACCCATGTACAGTCAGAATGCACATGTGCAAATTCTCACACACTGGTAAATCACTAGACACACCCTCATTCCCTTATACTCTACACAATCATCACCTACTAAATGTGACATTACCCTAAACACATCAGGACTAAAAGTTGCCCCACACTGCTTCTAGGGTACCAAGCGTGTGTCTATATTTAGCACATCAAGGGGGTCCCTGTTAAAGCCAGAGCTCGTCACTAGCTGACAAGCTGTCTCGCCTGCTCCAGTGAAAGTAATCCCACCATTTTAGAAGGCACACCATGGCTGACAGAAGAGCCAGGTCACATATAGACACAAAGGGACAAGACACTCTGGCAGTCACCCCTTGTCTAACAGCTCTCATCACTCTAACATGATTCACTCCCCTCATGTGACTTGGCACCTTCACTCTCCGGATCACGATCCGAGTGTCCTCACTCCTCACCTAGGGATGCTGACAGCAAAAGGGTTAGACAGAGATACTCCAATGTGAGCTTGTATGGTGGTTTAACCTTCCTGTGTCCCATGTGGTCTATGCACTGGCTGGGTGTACCATGATCCACTTTACTTCAAATTGTGGCTGACTATCATGCTGTTTGTTAAGTCTTGCAAAATTGTGCACCTTCTCAATAAGGACTAGGGTGCCACGTATGCCCTACTTTACCTACCTGCCCAAACAGTGGTTACTCGCCTTGTGTTGCCCACTAACTGTCATGCTAGAGTCCAGTGGATCTTAGCTCCCAACTAGTCTTCAACCCAAGCATTTGTCCTACACAACTGCCATCAATAAGACATGAGCTAGTCCAGCCCTTGGGTTCCTGAGGATCCCATCCCAGACTCGGGCTCAGGAAGGGCTCTTCAGGAGGAATCATCGTCCATCCTCTTTGTTGGGTGGTTGTGAATGAGAGGCAAAGCTTATCTCCTACGGTCTGTCATATGCCTGTTTCTCACAGGTACAAACATTCCCACCCCTGCAGGAACGTCCCAGCATCACTCAGACACTCCCGTGAAGATGCACAAATATTAAGTCGTCTCCATCCTTTTCACTCATATGCAAAGCAGGCGCACTGTCAGTCAAGAAGAAGGCACTACCCCCCCCACCCCCACACACTTCTGGACACACTGTCAGTCAAGAAGAAGGCCCTACCCCTCCACCCCCACACTTCTGGACACACTGTCAGTCAAGAAGAAGGCACTACCCCCCCACACACTTCTGGACACACTGTCAGTCAAGTAGAAGGCACTACCCCCCCACCCCCACACACTTCTGGACACACTGTCAGTCAAGAAGAAGGCACTACCCCCCCCCCACCCCCACACACTTCTGGACACACTGTCAGTCAAGAAGAAGGCACTGCCCCCCCCACCCCCCCCACACACTTCTGGACACACTGTCAGTCAAGAAGAAGGCACTACCCCCCCCACCCCCACACACTTCTGGACACACTGTCAGTCAAGAAGAAGGCACTACCCCCCCCCCCACCCCCACACACTTCTGGACACACTGTCAGTCAAGAAGAAGGCACTACGCCCCCCCCACACACACTTCTGGACACACTGTCAGTCAAGAAGGCACTACGCCCCCCCACACACACTTCTGGACACACTGTCAGTCAAGAAGAAGGCACTACCCCCCCCACCCCCACACACTTCTGGACACACTGTCAGTCAAGAAGAAGGCACTATGCCCCCCCCACACACACTTCTGGACACACTGTCAGTCAAGAAGAAGGCACTACCCCCCCCCCACCCCCACACACTTCTGGACACACTGTCAGTCAAGAAGAAGGCACTATCCCTCCCCCCCACACACTTCTGGACACACTGTCAGTCAAGAAGAAGGCACTACCCCCCCACCCCCACACACTTCTGGACACACTGTCAGTCAAGAAGAAGGCACTACCCCCCCCCCCCACACTTCTGGACACACTGTCAGTCAAGAAGAAGGCACTACCCCCCCACCCCCACACTTCTGGACACACTGTCAGTCAAGAAGAAGGCACTACCCCCCCACCCCCACACACTTCTGGACACACTGTCAGTCAAGAAGAAGGCACTACCCCCCCCCCCCACCCCCACACACTTCTGGACACACTGTCAGTCAAGAAGAAGGCACTACCCACCCCCACCCCACACACACTTCTGGACACACTGTCAGTCAAGAAGAAGGCACTACCCCCCCACCCCCACACACTTCTGGACACACTGTCAGTCAAGAAGAAGGCACTACCCCCCCCCCCACACACACACTTCTGGACACACTGTCAGTCAAGAAGAAGGCACTACCCCCCCACCCCCACACACTTCTGGACACACTGTCAGTCAAGAAGAAGGCACTACCCCCCCACCCCCACACTTCTGGACACACTGTCAGTCAAGAGGAAGGCACTACCCCCCCACCCCCACACACTTCTGGACACACTGTCAGTCAAGAAGAAGGCACTACCCCCCCCCCCACCCCCACACACTTCTGGACACACTGTCAGTCAAGAAGAAGGCACTACCCACCCCCACCCCACACACACTTCTGGACACACTGTCAGTCAAGAAGAAGGCACTACCCCCCCACCCCCACACACTTCTGGACACACTGTCAGTCAAGAAGAAGGCACTACCCCCCCCCCCCACACACACTTCTGGACACACTGTCAGTCAAGAAGAAGGCACTACCCCCCACCCCCCCACACTTCTGGACACACTGTCAGTCAAGAAGAAGGCACTACCCCCCACCCCCACACTTCTGGACACACTGTCAGTCAAGAAGAAGGCACTACCCCCCCCCCCCACCCCCACACACTTCTGGACACACTGTCAGTCAAGAAGAAGGCACTACCCCCCCCACCCCCACACACTTCTGGACACACTGTCAGTCAAGAAGAAGGCACTACCCGCCCCCCCCACACACACTTCTGGACACACTGTCAGTCAAGAAGAAGGCACTACCCCCCCGCCCCCACCCCCACACACTTCTGGACACACTGTCAGTCAAGAAGAAGGCACTACCCGCCCACCCCCCACACACTTCTGGACACACTGTCAGTCAAGAAGAAGGCACTACCCCCCCCCCCCCCACTTCTGGACACACTGTGATGCCCCTGAGAGGACCAGGTGGAATATTGTCCTTCTACAGTCTCACACAGACACGAGATTAAACTTTTGTGCAAATTCTCTCTGACACATGTAAGAGAATGCCGCAAGACGCCTTAGCAATGCTCTTAATACTGTAACGGTTTTGTGAGCTTAGCACACTTATAAGTGAGAAAAAGTTGGCTTCTCTTGTCCTTTTTGTCTATGATACTGTGTTATTGTTTGTACTGAAAACTCCCTGTTGTCCACCCCAAAGGAAGTACAGATCATTGCATTGTTAAGTTACCGGGCTAAAGATTAAGACAACCGTGTTGTCCCCACGATTTTGGCTGGTACATTCGCCCAATGGTTTAGAACATACAAGTGAACACAGGGAGTATTAATAAGAGAGTTTCGATTTGATTCGCTTGGGATAGATTGAAAGTGTCTCCCCTCGAATTACCAAATTACTAAATTAATAGCCTCTGACACTAGATCAAAGTTCTACCCAACCCAATATTTTGATTAGATGAAACTTCTATCTAATGGCAGTCCATAAGTGGCCCAATGTAAAAGGGAAAGTTAGTCCAGCAACCCAGTCAATAATAATAATAATAATCTTTATTGCTTAGTTAATAAAAACCATTGCAATCAGCTACATATAACGACATATATAAAAGTGCTTAATTGATAAAAACCATTACAGTCAGCTGCATGGTAAATTACATGTGAAAAAATGCCTAAAACAACCCTTTTTTTATAAATAAAGTTAGTTACAATAAGTTTGAGAAATTACAATGATTCCATACAACTACGAGAGGAGTATACAAATTGGCATTTAGTGCATTCAGTAAAGTGAAAAAGGAGTCGTAATAAAGTGCAAGATGTCGAATTTGGAGTCCATTCACCTACAAGTTCCTAGGGCAGTGCAAGTTGCTATCATTTGCTACTCGTTACAAGGTGCTTTGAAATGATAGAATAAACATTTAAATAGGGTATTTTGAACCTGATATTACTGAAAATACCCATCTTACCTTCACAAGGGTGATTGTGGCGCCATACAACACGCTCAACAAGAAGAGGGCAATGAAAGTTGCGGCAGTGTTCCATAGGTTGTCAACATCTCCCTCTGCTTCTTCACCTGCAGGGCCTTCCATATACAGGTATATTTCTGAGGGGCATGAAGGGTGGAAAGTTTGGTTACTCACCATCACAGTGCCGGGATGCTCTTTAGTTCACCTAAACACAGAATATTACATCATTCCAATGTCTCAACTCCATATAGAATTCCTGCACAGCTCAGATCCTTCATCCCTAAAAAGGTTACAGGTACAATTCCTCTTCAAAGACCATTCTGTTGGTAGAAACACTTCTCCTCACATCCAGCCTTTGATCCCCTATGGGAGGCATTGCTAGTGTGTAAAAAGTTTCAGGCATGAGCTATCCTAAACACACAAAGCACCTAAAGGACTGGCAGAGAGTCAGAATCACCAACACTAGGAGGACCAGAACCAGTGATACCAGGGAAAGGCAGTCCAGATGGACCAGTGCCAGGACTATCAGGAGCAGTGGATCCATAACCATGGGGACAAGTACCGGGAGACTCTACATCAAGAGCATTAGAACTAATAGGACCTGGTCAAGCAATGGGGCGGGAGCAGGACCAGGCCAAGTAAGCCCAGGACCAGGGCCAGGTTCAAGAGGACGGAGCATCACTCCAGAACTTGGAGGTGTATAAAGGCCAAGAGGGTCACCACTAGGGGAACCAGGATTATTAAGACCAAGAGGACCAGGAGGGGCAAGAACCAGGATCACAGCCAAAAGGACCAAGAACAGGTGAACCAGGACAAGGGAGGCGAGAAAAGGGAAGATCAGATGGACAAGGGTAAGGAGGAATAGGAGGAAGTGGACCAGCAGGGCTATGCCATGAGGAGGAAGATGAAGAGGCGGAGAAGGATGATGTGATTATTGGCCACGTGTATAAAGTGATGTTCTTAGGTCCATGCCCTTAGCAACTCTTTCAGGCCACAGTCCTTGAGAGACCCGTCATAGTCTTTGGCCCTCGTTAAGCACTGCTTAGCCCGCTCGGCTTTCTTAAACTGATGTCAGTTAGTATCCAATTCAGTAAACAAGAGCAGCTTTACTATCAGATTTTTCGTTGCTGCCCATTACTTTGGGGGCGGTCGTATTCAGAAATAATGCGTGGCCCGCCTTTCATTGGCTCTATCCCAGACGACTCTGCTTTAAGAAAATAAAATCAGTGTCGGCGGAGGCCATTTCTATACATCAAGGTGCAGTCCAGAGCAGGTATGCAGACAGGCTGGAGGACCGAGCTGAAGGTCTTATAGAAACTGCAAATATGAACTTTTCGAAATAGTTGCAAGAGAATACATGCTTAATTGTTTCCGCCAAGTACACATATAGTTTGCAAAATGATTGTGGAGTACAGTCGAAGATCACAAAATCACAGCAAAGGTCCAGTGAGCACATACCAGCACTCTCACAATTATACACATCAAAATACAAATATTATGACAGACGCAAGACATGGCCAGAAGTGACGTGGCACTGAATGACATAATAGCCAATAAGTGCAAAGTGCTCATGGTGGTAAATTGTGGTGCAAGTGTAAATGGCATGTAAGCAATCATGGGGAACTATACAAAACTCGAAATGCACACGAGGCAAAAGACAACCAATACATCATCATTCACACCATGAGACACATGCATACCATTGCACATCAGCAAAAGGGCAAAGAGGGCATCACAGCTTTCTGGACTCAGCCGCCTCCCAGAACTACATCTAGGCAGACATATTATCATATATATCCTTGCAACACAGGACATGCATGCAGTTAACAAATCTACGCATTCTAATTGTCACCTACCTGTCCATAACCCCGGCCATTGAGAAAGAAACCATATGCCAACATGAATATCAACTCCTCCTTAAATGATGAAATGTGTAAACCCTGAAGAGTGCAGCATAGATGCAGACACTGGCATCAGTCATTCTAAATGCACAAATACTATAAAGCAGCCTTGCAGAAAGCAGACACCGTCCCACAGTGCAGCCCTGAAGAGTGTAGCATAGATGCAGACACTGTCATCAGTCATTCTAAATGCACAAATACTGTAAACCAGCCTTGCAGGAAGCAGACACCGTCCCACAGTGCAGGCCTGAAGAGTGCAGCATAGATGCAGACACTGGCATCAGTCATTCTAAATGCACAAATACTGTAAAGCAGCCTTGCAGAAAGCAGACACCGTCCCACAGTGCAGGCCTGAAGAGTGCAGCATAGATGCAGACACTGGCATCAGTCATTCTAAATGCACAAATACTGTAAACCAGCCTTGCAGAAAGCAGACACCGTCCCACAGTGCAGGCCTGAAGAGTGCAGCATAGATGCAGACACTGGCATCAGGCATTCTAAATGCACAAATACTGTAAACCAGCCTTGCAGGAAGCAGACACCGTCCCACAGTGCAGGCCTGAAGAGTGCAGCATAGATGCAGACACTGGCAGTCATTCTAAATGCACAAATACTGTAAAGCAGCCTTGCAGGAAGTAGACACCGTCCCACAGTGCAGGCCTGAAGAGTGCAGCATAGATGCAGACACTGTCATCAGTCATTCTAAATGCACAAATACTGTAAACCAGCCTTGCAGAAAGCAGACACCGTCCCACAGTGCAGGCCTGAAGAGTGCAGCATAGATGCAGACACTGGCATCAGTCATTCTAAATGCACAAATACTGTAAAGCAGCCTTGCAGAAAGCAGACACCGTCCCACAGTGCAGGCCTGAAGAGTGCAGCATAGATGCAGACACTGGCATCAGTCATTCTAAATGCACAAATACTGTAAAGCAGCCTTGCAGAAAGCAGACACCGTCCCACAGTGCAGGCCTGAAGAGTGCAGCATAGATGCAGACACTGGCATCAGTCATTCTAAATGCACAAATACTGTAAAGCAGCCTTGCAGAAAGCAGACACTGTCCCACAGTGCAGGCCTGAAGAGTGCAGCATAGATGCAGACACTGGCATCAGTCATTCTAAATGCACAAATACTGTAAACCAGCCTTGCAGGAAGCAGACACCGTCCCACAGTGCAGGCCTGAAGAGTGCAGCATAGATGCAGACACTGGCATCAGTCATTCTAAATGCACAAATACTGTAAACCAGCCTTGCAGAAAGCAGACACCGTCCCACAGTGCAGGCCTGAAGAGTGCAGCATAGATGCAGACACTGGCATCAGGCATTCTAAATGCACAAATACTGTAAACCAGCCTTGCAGGAAGCAGACACCGTCCCACAGTGCAGGCCTGAAGAGTGCAGCATAGATGCAGACACTGGCAGTCATTCTAAATGCACAAATACTGTAAAGCAGCCTTGCAGGAAGTAGACACCGTCCCACAGTGCAGGCCTGAAGAGTGCAGCATAGATGCAGACACTGTCATCAGTCATTCTAAATGCACAAATACTGTAAACCAGCCTTGCAGAAAGCAGACACCGTCCCACAGTGCAGGCCTGAAGAGTGCAGCATAGATGCAGACACTGGCATCAGTCATTCTAAATGCACAAATACTGTAAACCAGCCTTGCAGGAAGCAGACACCGTCCCACAGTGCAGGCCTGAAGAGTGCAGCATAGATGCAGACACTGGCATCAGTCATTCTAAATGCACAAATACTGTAAAGCAGCCTTGCAGAAAGCAGACACCGTCCCACAGTGCAGGCCTGAAGAGTGCAGCATAGATGCAGACACTGGCATCAGTCATTCTAAATGCACAAATACTGTAAACCAGCCTTGCAGAAAGCAGACACCGTCCCACAGTGCAGGCCTGAAGAGTGCAGCATAGATGCAGACACTGGCATCAGTCATTCTAAATGCACAAATACTGTAAACCAGCCTTGCAGAAAGCAGACACTGTCCCACAGTGCAGGCCTGAAGAGTGCAGCATAGATGCAGACACTGGCATCAGTCATTCTAAATGCACAAATACTGTAAAGCAGCCTTGCAGAAAGCAGACACCGTCCCACAGTGCAGACCTGAAGAGTGCAGCATAGATGCAGACACTGTCATCAGTCATTCTAAATGCACAAATACTGTAAACCAGCCTTGCAGAAAGCAGACACCGTCCCACAGTGCAGGCCTGAAGAGTGCAGCATAGATGCAGACACTGGCATCAGTCATTCTAAATGCACAAATACTGTAAAGCAGCCTTGCAGAAAGCAGACACCGTCCCACAGTGCAGGCCTGAAGAGTGCAGCATAGATGCAGACACTGGCATCAGTCATTCTAAATGCACAAATACTGTAAACCAGCCTTGCAGAAAGCAGACACCGTCCCACAGTGCAGGCCTGAAGAGTGCAGCATAGATGCAGACACTGGCATCAGGCATTCTAAATGCACAAATACTGTAAACCAGCCTTGCAGGAAGCAGACACCGTCCCACAGTGCAGGCCTGAAGAGTGCAGCATAGATGCAGACACTGGCAGTCATTCTAAATGCACAAATACTGTAAAGCAGCCTTGCAGGAAGTAGACACCGTCCCACAGTGCAGGCCTGAAGAGTGCAGCATAGATGCAGACACTGTCATCAGTCATTCTAAATGCACAAATACTGTAAACCAGCCTTGCAGAAAGCAGACACCGTCCCACAGTGCAGGCCTGAAGAGTGCAGCATAGATGCAGACACTGGCATCAGTCATTCTAAATGCACAAATACTGTAAAGCAGCCTTGCAGAAAGCAGACACTGTCCCACAGTGCAGGCCTGAAGAGTGCAGCATAGATGCAGACACTGGCATCAGTCATTCTAAATGCACAAATACTGTAAAGCAGCCTTGCAGAAAGCAGACACCGTCCCACAGTGCAGGCCTGAAGAGTGCAGCATAGATGCAGACACTGGCATCAGTCATTCTAAATGCACAAATACTGTAAAGCAGCCTTGCAGAAAGCAGACACTGTCCCACAGTGCAGGCCTGAAGAGTGCAGCATAGATGCAGACACTGGCATCAGTCATTCTAAATGCACAAATACTGTAAACCAGCCTTGCAGGAAGCAGACACCGTCCCACAGTGCAGGCCTGAAGAGTGCAGCATAGATGCAGACACTGGCATCAGTCATTCTAAATGCACAAATACTGTAAACCAGCCTTGCAGAAAGCAGACACCGTCCCACAGTGCAGGCCTGAAGAGTGCAGCATAGATGCAGACACTGGCATCAGGCATTCTAAATGCACAAATACTGTAAACCAGCCTTGCAGGAAGCAGACACCGTCCCACAGTGCAGGCCTGAAGAGTGCAGCATAGATGCAGACACTGGCAGTCATTCTAAATGCACAAATACTGTAAAGCAGCCTTGCAGGAAGTAGACACCGTCCCACAGTGCAGGCCTGAAGAGTGCAGCATAGATGCAGACACTGTCATCAGTCATTCTAAATGCACAAATACTGTAAACCAGCCTTGCAGAAAGCAGACACCGTCCCACAGTGCAGGCCTGAAGAGTGCAGCATAGATGCAGACACTGGCATCAGTCATTCTAAATGCACAAATACTGTAAACCAGCCTTGCAGGAAGCAGACACCGTCCCACAGTGCAGGCCTGAAGAGTGCAGCATAGATGCAGACACTGGCATCAGTCATTCTAAATGCACAAATACTGTAAAGCAGCCTTGCAGAAAGCAGACACCGTCCCACAGTGCAGGCCTGAAGAGTGCAGCATAGATGCAGACACTGGCATCAGTCATTCTAAATGCACAAATACTGTAAACCAGCCTTGCAGAAAGCAGACACCGTCCCACAGTGCAGGCCTGAAGAGTGCAGCATAGATGCAGACACTGGCATCAGTCATTCTAAATGCACAAATACTGTAAACCAGCCTTGCAGAAAGCAGACACTGTCCCACAGTGCAGGCCTGAAGAGTGCAGCATAGATGCAGACACTGGCATCAGTCATTCTAAATGCACAAATACTGTAAAGCAGCCTTGCAGAAAGCAGACACCGTCCCACAGTGCAGACCTGAAGAGTGCAGCATAGATGCAGACACTGGCATCAGTCATTCTAAATGCACAAATACTGTAAACCAGCCTTGCAGAAAGCAGACACCGTCCCACAGTGCAGGCCTGAAGAGTGCAGCATAGATGCAGACACTGGCATCAGTCATTCTAAATGCACAAATACTGTAAACCAGCCTTGCAGAAAGCAGACACCGTCCCACAGTGCAGGCCTGAAGAGTGCAGCATAGATGCAGACACTGGCATCAGTCATTCTAAATGCACAAATACTGTAAACCAGCCTTGCAGAAAGTAGACACCGTCCCACAGTGCAGGCCTGAAGAGTGCAGCATAGATGCAGACACTGGCATCAGTCATTCTAAATGCACAAATACTGTAAAGCAGCCTTGCAGAAAGCAGACACTGTCCCACAGTGCAGGCCTGAAGAGTGAAGCATAGATGCAGACACTGGCAGTCATTCTAAATGCACAAATACTGTAAACCAGCCTTGCAGAAAGCAGACACCGTCCCACAGTGCAGGCCTGAAGAGTGCAGCATAGATGCAGACACTGGCATCAGTCATTCTAAATGCACAAATACTGTAAAGCAGCCTTGCAGAAAGCAGACACTGTAGCACAGTGCAGGCCTGAAGAGTGCAGCATAGATGCAGACACTGGCATCAGTCATTCTAAATGCACAAATACTGTAAACCAGCCTTGCAGAAAGCAGACACTGTCCCACAGTGCAGGCCTGAAGAGTGCAGCATAGATGCAGACACTGGCAGTCATTCTGAATGCACAAATACTGTAAACCAGCCTTGCAGAAAGCAGACACCGTCCCACAGTGCAGGCCTGAAGAGTGCAGCGTAGATGCAGACACTGGCATCAGTCATTCTAAATGCACAAATACTGTAAACCAGCCTTGCAGAAAGCAGACACTGTCCCACAGTGCAGGCCTGAAGAGTGCAGCATAGATGCAGACACTGGCAGTCATTCTGAATGCACAAATACTGTAAACCAGCCTTGCAGAAAGCAGACACCGTCCCACAGTGCAGGCCTGAAGAGTGCAGCGTAGATGCAGACACTGGCAGTCATTCTAAATGCACAAATACTGTAAAGCAGCCTTGCAGAAAGCAGACACTGTCCCACAGTGCAGGCCTGAAGAGTGCAGCATAGATGCAGACACTGGCATCAGTCATTCTAAATGCACAAATACTGTAAACCAGCCTTGCAGAAAGCAGACACCGTCCCACAGTGCAGGCCTGAAGAGTGCAGCGTAGATGCAGACACTGGCATCAGTCATTCTAAATGCACAAATACTGTAAACCAGCCTTGCAGAAAGTAGACACTGTAGCACAGTGCAGGCCTGAAGAGTGCAGCATAGATGCAGACACTGGCAGTCATTCTAAATGCACAAATACTGTAAACCAGCCTTGCAGAAAGCAGACACTGTCCGACAGTGCAGGCCTGAAGAGTGCAGCATAGATGCAGACACTGGCATCAGTCATTCTAAATGCACAAATACTGTAAACCAGCCTTGCAGAAAGTAGACACCGTCCCACAGTGCAGGCCTGAAGAGTGCAGCGTAGATGCAGACACTGGCATCAGTCATTCTAAATGCACAAATACTGTAAACCAGCCTTGCAGAAAGCAGACACTGTCCCACAGTGCAGGCCTGAAGAGTGCAGCATAGATGCAGACACTGGCATCAGTCATTCTAAATGCACAAATACTGTAAAGCAGCCTTGCAGAAAGCAGACACCGTCCCACAGTGCAGGCCTGAAGAGTGCAGCATAGATGCAGACACTGGCATCAGTCATTCTAAATGCACAAATACTGTAAAGCAGCCTTGCAGAAAGCAGACACCGTCCCACAGTGCAGGCCTGAAGAGTGCAGCGTAGATGCAGACACTGGAATCAGTCATTCTAAATGCACAAATACTGTAAACCAGCCTTGCAGAAAGCAGACACTGTCCCACAGTGCAGGCCTGAAGAGTGCAGCATAGATGCAGACACTGGCATCAGTCATTCTAAATGCACAAATACTGTAAACCAGCCTTGCAGAAAGCAGACACCGTCCCACAGTGCAGGCCTGAAGAGTGCAGCATAGATGCAGACACTGGCATCAGTCATTCTAAATGCACAAATACTGTAAAGCAGCCTTGCAGAAAGCAGACACCGTCCCACAGTGCAGGCCTGAAGAGTGCAGCATAGATGCAGACACTGGCAGTCATTCTAAATGCACAAATACTGTAAAGCAGCCTTGCAGAAAGCAGACACTGTAGCACAGTGCAGGCCTGAAGAGTGCAGCATAGATGCAGACACTGGCATCAGTCATTCTAAATGCTCAAATACTGTAAACCAGCCTTGCAGAAAGCAGACACCGTCCCACAGTGCAGGCCTGAAGAGTGCAGCGTAGATGCAGACACTGGCATCAGTCATTCTAAATGCACAAATACTGTAAACCAGCCTTGCAGAAAGCAGACACTGTCCCACAGTGCAGGCCTGAAGAGTGCAGCATAGATGCAGACACTGGCATCAGTCATTCTAAATGCACAAATACTGTAAACCAGCCTTGCAGAAAGCAGACACCGTCCCACAGTGCAGGCCTGAAGAGTGCAGCATAGATGCAGACACTGGCAGTCATTCTAAATGCACAAATACTGTAAAGCAGCCTTGCAGAAAGCAGACACTGTCCCACAGTGCAGGCCTGAAGAGTGCAGCATAGATGCAGACACTGGCATCAGTCATTCTAAATGCACAAATACTGTAAAGCAGCCTTGCAGAAAGCAGACACTGTCCCACAGTGCAGGCCTGAAGAGTGCAGCATAGATGCAGACACTGGCAGTCATTCTAAATGCACAAATACTGTAAACCAGCCTTGCAGAAAGCAGACACTGTCCCACAGTGCAGGCCTGAAGAGTGCAGCATAGATGCAGACACTGGCATCAGTCATTCTAAATGCACAAATACTGTAAAGCAGCCTTGCAGAAAGCAGACACCGTCCCACAGTGCAGGCCTGAAGAGTGCAGCATAGATGCAGACACTGGAATCAGTCATTCTAAATGCACAAATACTGTAAACCAGCCTTGCAGGAAGCAGACACCGTCCCACAGTGCAGGCCTGAAGAGTGCAGCATAGATGCCGACACTGGCATCAGTCATTCTAAATGCACAAATACTGTAAAGCAGCCTTGCAGAAAGCAGACACCGTCCCACAGTGCAGGCCTGAAGAGTGCAGCATAGATGCAGACACTGGCAGTCATTCTAAATGCACAAATACTGTAAAGCAGCCTTGCAGAAAGCAGACACTGTAGCACAGTGCAGGCCTGAATAGTGCAGCATAGATGCAGACACTGGCATCAGTCATTCTAAATGCACAAATACTGTAAACCAGCCTTGCAGAAAGCAGACACCGTCCCACAGTGCAGGCCTGAAGAGTGCAGCATAGATGCAGACACTGGCATCAGTCATTCTAAATGCACAAATACTGTAAACCAGCCTTGCAGAAAGCAGACACCGTCCCACAGTGTAGGCCTGAAGAGTGCAGCATAGATGCAGACACTGGCATCAGTCATTCTAAATGCACAAATACTGTAAACCAGCCTTGCAGAAAGCAGACACCGTCCCACAGTGCAGGCCTGAAGAGTGCAGCATAGATGCAGACACTGGCAGTCATTCTAAATGCACAAATACTGTAAAGCAGCCTTGCAGAAAGCAGACACTGTCCCACAGTGCAGGCCTGAAGAGTGCAGCATAGATGCAGACACTGGCAGTCATTCTAAATGCACAAATACTGTAAAGCAGCCTTGCAGAAAGCAGACACCGTCCCACAGTGCAGGCCTGAAGAGTGCAGCATAGATGCAGACACTGGCATCAGTCATTCTAAATGCACAAATACTGTAAACCAGCCTTGCAGAAAGTAGACACCGTCCCACAGTGCAGGCCTGAAGAGTGCAGCATAGATGCAGACACTGGCAGTCATTCTAAATCCACAAATACTGTAAAGCAGCCTTGCAGAAAGCAGACACTGGCATCAGTCATTCTAAATGCACAAATACTGTAAACCAGCCTTGCAGAAAGCAGACACCGTCCCACAGTGCAGGCCTGAAGAGTGCAGCATAGATGCAGACACTGGCATCAGTCATTCTAAATGCACAAATACTGTAAACCAGCCTTGCAGAAAGCAGACACCGTCCCACAGTGCAGGCCTGAAGAGTGCAGCATAGATGCAGACACTGGCATCAGTCATTCTAAATGCACAAATACTGTAAAGCAGCCTTGCAGAAAGCAGACACCGTCCCACAGTGCAGGCCTGAAGAGTGCAGCATAGATGCAGACACTGGCATCAGTCATTCTAAATGCACAAATACTGTAAAGCAGCCTTGCAGAAAGCAGACACTGTCCCACAGTGCAGGCCTGAAGAGTGCAGCATAGATGCAGACACTGGCATCAGTCATTCTAAATGCACAAATACTGTAAACCAGCCTTGCAGAAAGCAGACACTGTCCCACAGTGCAGGCCTGAAGAGTGCAGCATAGATGCAGACACTGGCAGTCATTCTAAATGCACAAATACTGTAAGCCTGTCTGAGTTGGATGGAAGCAATTATTAGTTTCTAGGAAGGACGCAATCGTAGTATTAACATACTTCTCTGCCAGTTTACCAATACTTGGCAATAGTGAGATAGGGCGATAGTTAGACAGTGTCTCAGGGTCCAAGTTGGGTTTTTCAATAGGGCTCCGACCATAGCTTGTTTTCATAGGAGAGGAACAGAGCCAGTTTTTAGAGAGGTATTAATAACTTCAAGAACAGTAGGAGCAATGGTTTTGAAAACTCGTTTTAAAATAGAAAAATAGAATAGATCACTGGGGTTCTCAGCAATATCTTATGCTAATGACACCCAAATTATGGTGTCAGTGACAGAAACACCATCAGAGATGGCAGCACAATTTTATACCTGCCTTCATCAAGTTGGAGTCTGGATGGCAGCAAAATGTTTGAAGTTGAATTCCAACAAAACTGAGGTGTAACTCTTTGGCAGAAACCATACTTTCTGGTCCCCCACTCTCTGGCCAACGGAACTTGGCCTGCTGCCCACCCCTTCAACTAAAGTAAAAAACCTTGGAGTCACCTTTGATTCAAAGCTCACATTTGAAAGTCATGTGAACCAGGTTACCTCAGCAGCCTTCTAATCGTTAAAACTACTGAGAAAGATTCTCCCGTTCATCCCTGCCGAGCTACATAAGCTGATGATCACAGCCTTGGTTCTATCCAGAGCCGATTATTGCCATGGCCTTTTTATTAATCCGAGGTCCAAATGCCTCACTAAACTTCAGATCGTGCAAAATGCGGCTGCCCAGCTTTTGTTGAATATTCCTAAACATAAATCAGCCACTGCAGCTTTAAGAGAATTGCACCGGCTGCCAGAGAAGCAACGTATTGAGTTTAAAGCCTTATTCATAGCATTTAAAGCTATTCATGATATAGGGCCAGTCTTTTTCAAGAAAACTTTTTGCTTGTATGTCCCTAAAGGTGAGCTATGTTCAGCTCAATCTCATAATCTGCTGATCCCCATGTTCAAGAAAAGTGCCTGTGGTGGTTGAAGTATTTAAACTCTGGAATTCTCTTCCCCAAAGGTTAAAAGACGAGAATCACCTGTTGGCTTTCAGGAAGGCACTAAAGACTTGACTGTTTATCCTCTGACTTTAGCCAAGATCTTATGACCTACGTTTTATCTGGTTAGACGAGCTCCTTGACTCCTTCGGGTGATTGGTTTGTGCTTTTTAAATCTCTTTTTCATTCAATTTCATTTCATGCACGTATGTTAGTACCTGGTGCACACAGTCTTCTATGTTCTGTAGAAATTGTCGTGCTAAGACGACTCTGTCTCAATACTCAAGGTTGCTTACAATACTTTGCATCTACTGCTTAGAATCTTTTCCCTTTTGGCAACTTTTTCTGCAGAACTAGAATACTTAATTGTAACATACTGGACACAAGTTGTCAACTGTCACCTGCACACAGAGTTACTCCTGAATTCAAAGATTTACAACGTGTCCAATATCTCTACACACCTTTGAGGCATAAGAAGCCGTGCATTTTGTAAACACTTACACCCATTAGCTGGACACAGGCTGTGCAAAATTAGGTATCAAATTAATATGGTCGTTACCCGCCACTATGTAAACTATAAAACAAACTAACTCTCATTGGATGTTATCAATAATCTCATAAATGATGTCATAGAACATGAGGTCATAAGCAGTGCATAGAGGGGGCACAAGGTCGCTATGCTAACTACAAATCGTGAATTTCTGTGGTTTTGTTTTTAGTTCAAAACATTCATTTTCTCACTGACATTTTCATCCAACTATAATGTCATGTTAGCCTTTGTATAATGGATAGATCGATAGATGGATAGATAGAGATATAGATGCAGTCACCATATCGTTTAGACCCGGCCTAGAGACATTTTTAGCTTTTCATGTAATAAAAAAAAACATAAATGCTTTATGTGTGTATGTTTTTCATTTATGATTTTTACCTCTAGGTCAGACCTCAAAAAGACATGGTGGCCGCTAAGACTCAAATAAGCCCAATTTACTTGTCTTTTTTTTAATTAGTAATCAATTCCTGAGCCAGTGTTGCCCTGCAGCTGCCCATTCATGGTGAAAGTAGGTTCTGGCTGATTTGTGATGTGCTTTGTTTGGTGTGTATGTTTGAGCCATCATTTATGGCTCTGGTTAGCTTCGCTCAGAATAAAAGTCACCTTTTCTACTTTTTTGTAGCATGTTTATTCCATATTCTGTATTTCTTCCTTGTAATTCCCATTGTGTGTTATACATTTTGGTGGGTTGGTGGATAAAACATGCCATTTTCCCATTTTTAGATTTTCATATTCCATTATATATGTGTAAGTGTGCGATTGAGATGTTTTTGATGTATATTTGGCTTTTTTTGTGATTTAGCCTTTCCTTGATATAGTCCTCTTTTTGGTGCATCAAAGGATCTAATATTTAAAAACAAGCATTGGCAAAGCCAATAGGCCTCGCCAATGAGAGATCCCTTTTTTCTTTGTCAATGTTGTTTTAGCCATGTTGCACAGCAGTGCAGCTGTTGTGCAACATGGTTGACAGTAAAGAAAATAAAAGAGCTACGATGCGTTCAATGCTGGCCACGTCATAGCTCTTTTATGTTACTTTCAGCCATGTTGTACAGCAGCTGCTCAGCAACATCTGAAAGATATTTTGAAAAAGCCCTATGATGCAGCAGCATTTTTTTTTTTATCTTTCAGCCATGTTGTACAGTGCAATTGAAAACAATTTACACCAAGAGTCACAAGGGGAAGAGCTACAAAAGCAGAATCTGATGATCAATTAATATATTTTTTTTAAACCTGCTGCAAAGAAATTGGCTAAAAGGACATATGTGACACTAAATCTGTTCTAGCTCATTTAACTGGCCACACAGAGGCTGCATTTTAAAATATCTTCCAGGGTTAAGACATCTGCTGCAGGGATCTTTGTGTGACGAGCAATTTTTACGGGATTATAACAGCAGTAAGATTATTCTAGAGAGTTCTGTGTTTTGTCCAGTCACAGCTTTGACTCATGAAGTAGCATAGAGGGTAAATGTGCCTGCTGCAAAGCACATTGTGTAACTTGAAGATTGCAGATTTGTATTTTATGTAGATAGGTAAGTGGGCTACTGCTTTTGACACTGAGTTTATTTTGTTAATTCCAGTTTATAAGTGGCAATCTTTTCAATACAGCACAGTGATCTATTTATTGCTTCAAGGAGCTACAGGCAAACTTTAAGTCGTGGGTTTAGATCCTTATTTCTTGATCCGGTATTGTTTTAAGTTTGAAAAGAAGGGTTCATTTGGGAAGTAATACAGTCTTGTTAGTACAGATAACCACAATATAAGATTTCTTTACCGATTTGCAGACTTGTATGATGAAACTTAAAAAATAGTAGGTGACGTTTGAGTAATTAATTGTCTAATTACCCGTGCACACAATTACATTTTGCATTCTTACAGTATATGCACATCTCTTACATAAGGGTTAAATAAAGTCCAAAAGAATGTTTCTTTCCATTGTTTTGGCACCTAGGTAATAGGCTCCAGATAGCTCCCAGACAGGGTGACACATGAACAAAAGAAGGGATGAGGGCCCTTTAAATCAAGCCTTTGTTTTGGTCCTGTCTGAAAGTGAAAATAAGAAAGGGAACCTATGGGAGCTGCTGACTTATGCCTAGTGTCAGCTTAGTAACAATAGGGTAACCCAGTATCCCTCAGAACCTGGGCAATAACATACTAAAGTAACAATGGTTCTGTCGGGTGAGAAAATTCCGTAAGTAATTGCTCAAATCATTGGTTATTCATGGAAAGCGATCAGTCATAAGCAACACACACATAAAAAACCTGTAGGGTATTTAGAGGTATTTAGAGGTTTTTTATATAAATGACGTCATTCATATATCAGTACCCAAGAACATTTGAAAGGCCGTCAAAACACACAGTGAAATGCAGTTTGTGACAAGGTGACAAGTGGTGCTCAGGGATATAGTGCGCAATATGTACAAAGTGGCTAAAAAGGGATTAGAGGACTCGGGAGGCCAGAAGGCGAATGTTTTTAGTAGTTCCGCGAACTGAGTCAATTAGTTTTTCGCAGACTCCTGCAACTGGTCCAGGGGATAGTGTTGACGTTTCAACCCAGGGTCTGCACTACAATATGGTCAGTGCGGGTCTTCATCAGGACAGGGACAGGGGAGTGACAGCCTAAAAGAAGCCCAAATGGACTTTTAGAAAGTATCCTAGGCAACTCAAAGTGACACTGAATTTTCTGGGAGCGTAGGTATCTTCTACAGTGACCTCGCTCGTGGAATGTCCAGATTTAGACTGATGGGGGTGAGTACCCTTGGAGGTCTCGGTATATCTAGTGCAGTTCTCAAGTTGGAGTCATTAGCGCGTGGTGCTTCAAGCATTAGTCAAATGTGTCTGGTCAAGATCTCTGTTGCAAATCGATGAATGGTGAAAGGTTGGTCACAGGCGCAGGCGTGAGTCCTGGCTTGTCAGTATGCGTCAGAGATAATAATAATAATAATAAATGGCCTGAAGAAGGTGGTTCACAAAAAGACAAAGCCCACCGAAACGCGTCAACGCCCTCCTTTGTATGGTTAAATTCGAAGAACGTCTGAGTCTAATCATTTTAGAACTGATCGACTCCAACAGAATTGATTCAATCAAACTAAGCGAACCATGATGCTTTTTAGGTCTCGCCTGACCAGCGCTTTAGCGCTGGCTCTGGCGAGACTTATAGTAAGCGCGTTTTGGAAGTGCAAACAGTGGCTTTGCAGGCCTCCAACTACAGTGCATGTGACCCGTCCGGGCGCGCGCACCCTTTGGAGTCCTGCAACCACTTGTTTGCTTTCACTTTAGCCATGATTCATCGCACCATTTGGCAGCCTGCGTGCCCGCCCCCACTCCCCCTCCCACTCCGTCAGCTTCAGTGCGCGCTTGTTAGACCACACAAGTGCGGAGTTGTCACTTTGGTCACAGCTTGTCAACCTCGTATTGTGAATTACATTTCCGTGTGTTTTGAAAATAACAATAGCTTTTACTTCGCAGGGTTAATCGGCGAACGTATCACCCATGGGAATGTCTGTATTTTTCTTAAATTGCTGCCTTTTCTCTGACTATTTGTTTTAATTACTTTGTTTAAAAGCCAGCTTTAAGGCAATTGACTCCCCAGAGTGCAAGGGGACTCGGCCGAAGCCGTCATCTGCATTTAAAAACACGGACAGGGGAGGCTTGGCTCGCACGTGATCAGGATGGATGGCACGGGATGTTTTGGTACTTCAGTATTCTGCATACCCAGCAGGCAGGCGGGGGCTGAAAAGTCAGTTCAAGACAGTACCACACGTTTCTCCTAGCAGTGCCACCAGTCCTCTCCTCTGCCACCCACGGACATGCTGGGGAACTCTTATAATAAGGGTATAAACTCAACAATCTTCAACATAAATGGAATAAACGGCCAAACATCTCGGACAACAAAGCAAGCGACAAAGAGATGCTACAGAACCGTCCTCAACAGTGAAACCGCATATATGGATGTTTTAAAACAGAAGCGACACAGGAGGTAGTCTTGAAACAATACCGACTGATGTAAGGCATGAAAAAGTAGAAAAGCTTCACACACTTCAGCTTTATTTCACCGCCATGAAAGAAAATAAACAAACACGCGTGAGGGCAAATACATCATGTTAAATTTATGTTAACATAGTTTCATTGTTGTATTTTTCAACGTGTGCCACCGGTACAAATAAAACAAACACGCGCGCAAAGAAGTGAAAAAGCTTAAGGCACTTTGGCTTTATTTCACCGCCATGAAAGAAAAGAAAACACGCGTACGCGGGCAAAAACATTTATTAAAGCTATTCATGTAAAAATTGCGTAGTGGTAGTCTTCATTATGGTCAGTTTAAACAAATGGACAGAACGAAAAACTGCAATAGTTGGAAAAGGAAACCCTAGTAAAAAAAAAAAAACACTTCAAACATGCATGCTGCGCGCGATTCGCGCTAAAGAAGGAGGCAGCAGGGGGAGGGGAGACAGGAGGGGGCCTGCGCATGTTTCCCTTGTGGGAACGAGCAGGGGCACCATATGTTTGCAAGTTAATTACAAACATATGGTGTCCTTGCTCGCTCCCGCCAGGGGATAGCCACACGTGCACAGATTTCGCGAATCCTATGATGAAAAAGCTTTTTTTTTAATTATCCATTTTAATGCAGGGAGGTCCTTTTGAAATCTCCCTCACACAGGCCTGGGGATTAGGATAGGCATATCCTACCCACTTATGCTCTTTTTGTTTTAACTGCTCCCAACACGGTGTTCAGTGGGTAATGCATGTGCAGCAGAAATATTTCTGTGCTGGACAGCCAATCAGAGTGTAGCAACTCACAAATCGGCACCTGGATTTGAAAATTTCCAATGGAAGGACAGGAGAAAAAGCTACCTTGTTCATTGCTGTGCTTTTATTTAATAAACTAGATTTGCACACATCCGTGGATTCGCAAATCTGCAGAGGATCCGTGGATTAAAGGTCCAGATAACCCTAAATTTGAACCTCTTCATGCCCTGAATGAAACACTTTCTAAACAATCATTCTCAAAAGCTCTGAATGGATTTATACCAGAATCATGTAAAGGCACTTCCAGTGAGGTTTTTATCCCCCTTCCCCTGCCAAAAATTCAAAGAATATCTAACAAAACAAGCGCGCACTGAAGTTGACGAGGAGGGAGTGGGAGGGGGGAGTGGGGGCGGGCACAGTGCAAATGGTGTGGTTGAAAGCCCACAGCATGTGTTGTGCACATGAAAGTGACAATCCGGAAACAAAGCAGGCTGGCCGGCTCTGTGGTCTGCAGAGATCTTATCGGCGCTATAATGTCTCCACCATCAATGGGCCCTAAACACCGTCGATCACCCAAAGTGGCCATATGTTAAAGTGATGCTTCACTTTAATGGGTATTTTCCAGTTTGAATTCTCCCAGCTCTGCCCGGAAGAGAAACATTTTCGTTTCAAACTGCTGTGCCCAGGGCTGTTCTATTCACTTTATTTCTGAATGTGAAATCGTGCTTGCATTCAATTTGTGCACACAAACGAAATGGATGTGTTCCTAAAAGTAGGGCATAAATAAATTGAATAAATGCAACTTTGAGTCTTTCATTAAGGATGAAAGGTTGTAAGAGCGCCTGTGTCAACCAGGGAGGCCTTGAGGACACACAGCTGTGCTTTCAGAAACATGGTCCGAAACACGACTTGCTAATGATATGAATGTATTATTTTTTATGAGTGACTAAGTTTATATTTTGTGACTTGGAAATAGCACACACACACATCTAGTCAGGCGCAAAGGCAGCTTCCAAGAGTTAGCACATGAAAGTCCGATGGTTTGCCCTCAGCGATGCACGTTATGAGAGTCACTGGCCACGGGACAGTTTGTGGTTCATGAATGCAGCAAACAGCTGTGGTAAGAGATATAGTATTTGCATTAAGAGATATATTATGTGCAACGACTGATTACAGAATATGGGCCCTCCATATGTGCGGTCTGTGCGGAGACACAAATGTATAGCATATCTAGCTTTAAAAGCCACCTTATTTTTCGTATTTTACAGTGGCAGTGAGCTGCACTTTAAGCAGGACTTTGCGTGCCACTGACACGACCCCAGCCCTTCCAGTGTATCCAACGTGGTAACATGGATTTTTTTACTTTAACTAACAGGCGCCATTGTTTTCACCTTTTACAGTGGCAGTGAGTTGCACGTGAAAGCAGAGTTTGCCATTTCACTAATACTGCCCCAGCCCTTCCAGTCTTTCCAATGCACAATCCCACTACAAATAATTCCAGTACACTCAAAACCACATAATTACTATCCACATAATTCCATTGCACACAATGGCACGTAATTCCAGTACACACATCTGCGCTACACCACACATTTACGCATCACACAATTCCACAATTAGCAATTTCAATCTAACGCACATAATTCCACTCCACATTCATGCACTCCGCTCCATAACACATGGGTAAAGCACATTGTCATTTACAGCGCCAATAGCTCTAACTCTCGCAAAAGTGAGACCTATGGCCATTGCACACAATAAATTCAACTTTGTAGCATGCCACATAATTCCAGACAATATAATGCTACTCCACACCATGCCACATAATCCCACACAACACCACACTATTTAATGCCACACAATTCTACATCACACAACATAATTACACTCCACACAATGCCACTCAGCGCTGCATAATTACACTCCACATAATAACACTCTACTCAATACAACACACCCCACATAAATGTACTTTATCCCACATACCAGCAATCCACATAAATGCTCTCCACACCATGACACATAATTCCAATAAGCATAATTTCACTCAACGCCACACAGTTCCAAGCCACACAATTCAACTCCACACATTTCCAATACATACCGCACAATTCCATACGAAACAACATATATCGAATACACAACACAATTCCACAACACACTACATATCCCCAATCCACACCGCATATTTCCACATCGTGCCACAAAATTTAACAGCTCACCACTCATGTGTGCCGGGCGCGCGCACCATTTGGCAGCCTGAAAGCACTCGTTGTCTTTCACTTTCGCCTGTCACACAGCCGCGCTTTGAAGTGTGATCGCGATTGCGATCACTTACATTTCGCGGGCGCTTTGATGTTTTCAGTGAGCCGCGCGGCCACTGAGGACATCAAAGCGCCCGTGAACACCATTTGCCACCCCCACCTCTTCAGCCAACTTACTCGCCATGTCTGCTCTGGATTCTTGTGCCTCTTTTTGAAACTCAGGAGCAGTAACATTGTCGTGGTGTCACTAGTTTTTGTTTGTAAAACATAAATAAAACGCATTGTCAGTTACAATGCCAATAGCTCAAACTCCCGTAAATGTGAGACCTATTGCATTGCAAATGCTTGTTAAATATTTCACTTGTTTCTTGTCTCTCGTATATTTTAAGTATTATGTTTGTCATGTGTATGAATTTGTTGAAAGACAGTTTATAATTGGTTTAAATTTGGTTTTTAAACTTTATGAATTTGTGATTTTAATAAATGATGTTTTGTGAAATTTGAATTAGATTTTGTCCATGTGTTTATACTTGATTTATGGGCCTTAAACTCCAAGTACATTTAATAAAATTGTATGCTTTCAGGATCGTGTATGGTTGAATGTAGTAGAGTTTGACATTTGGAATTTATTACCCAAGAGAAACCCTTTTTACATTGATTGTATTTGGTACCCTGATTCTTGGCGCGTGGGGCCACTTCCTTCTTGTTGCACAAGTAATAAAGCATGACCAGTCTATCAAGAGGAATTTATAATGTCTCCTGGTCCCTCACTTACTCTTACTCCTTAATTGAAGATGGCGTCTTCCTCATGACAATATCGTCATATTAAAACAGAAGTTGCCCCAAAGAGCACCCAGTACGTATAGGTGGACCTGGCCATGCTGCTACACCCGTACAGCAAAAGGGAGGACTGGCCTGATGATGAAGCACCACATACTGGGGTGTGTGAGGGCTTTGTGACCTTACAAATGATCAGCCTTCTTGTCCTTACTTAGGAACACCAAGATTATGTATCGGATGCATTTTGACACAATTTATGCATTTTAAGTCACAGATTTTTATCCTTTCGCTTCATACAGTATTGAAGCTGTGTATTATTAGATTGTGCCAGTGAGCACAATGCTAGTGATAATTGCTCGCATACAGTCTCTGTAATAGTGCAATCCTACATCAGCTTCAGGGCTAATATATTTGGCACATGTCCTAATTTATTTAATCGTGTATGTGCTATAATGTCAAAATTGAGGTTAAAGCGGGCACAAAAGTCCCCCAACATTGGGTGATTTCCAGGATGCAGCAGAAAAGAGGCACTGACATAGAGAGGCAGTGTGTCTACATGTCGTCAGTTAGCCTATGCTTTTAATGATGGTAAATATACCAAATCTAGATGCGACGTTTACAATCAACATACTCACACTATCATTCTTTTTAAGCCATAAGGAACGCTGCTCGGTTTACACTTCTGAGTCACTGAATATTGTACCACTTCATGTGACATCAAATAGACTCTTGGAAGACGCTTATACGTCATTCAGCAATCAACATATATTTTCCTGAAATTCTTAGATTATATCTAATGATTGAGCCGATGCAAATCTGTAAGAATATACTAATTGTATTAAGTCTAGACTTAGACACACACATACACAGTCCACGCCCTGTGTCCCTGGTTCTTGGCACATGCCCAGGCCCTAATCCAAGCTCCTGTATAAACAAAGCCCTAAGCTTACGACCTTAAATCACATGCATTGGCGGTTGAGTTCATTGTGCACAGCCTTGAGTGCATAGCATTGCCTTCGGCCACCACCCATATGGACATTTCCCATTGTGCACAGCCTAATGACATGCGGGAAGGGGGCAGTGCCAGCATATGAAGAGCCAGGCCCTTTCTTGAGCCATCATGGACATTATACATTAGGCATCATGTGCAGCAGTGTTGAGCAAAAAGGTCCACATGTGGACATAACTCACTGCGCATGCTAATAGGCCATGTAAAGTGGGGACTATGAGCACGTTTTCTATACGGCCATAACACCCAGGGTATGGCCTTCGGACATGTTCAGTAGAGGTCATGCACAGGACCTTGCCTTCTGCCGTACATAGCAGGTGTGAAGATCAGTGCCTGGTCTTTGGACAAGCATTATGCCAAGCCTGCATGCCCACAGTATTCACAGCGCATCGCCTCTGGTGCACGCATTTCTACTGTGGGTTGACTTTTTTGTCTTTAATCGAAAGTTGCGGATGGATCCCTGGATCCAGGATGGTGCCAAGGATCCGTGGTGGTGAGCTGGACGTTTACGTATGTACAGCTCAGATCTCGATTGTTCTGGCGTTTGTGCATCACTTTATCTGGAGGTACTTACCTTGAAGTAAGGCTTCTGTTTATCTAAGGACCAGCGTTCTGCGTTTTCGCGGGTCAGGTTTCTGTTTCTATGGACTCCATCCTCCTGTCTATCTGAAGATCAGGACTCTGCGTTACAGGAAACGAGGCCGTTGTTTATCTCGACTTCAGGCACCTCTTTCCCTGAAAGTCGAACCTCCATTTATATGGAGGTCTAAAATGTGTTTACAGTGAAATCCTGCCTGTTTACTGCAGAATCAAGCATCTGCTTCTTGCGGAGGACATCTTTGATGGCAGACTGTTTCTTTGATGATTCTCCAACACGAGGAAAGGCAGCCAGACGAAGGTTAGAGTGAAACCAAAACCCCATGCTTCCATGAAAAGGCATATGTTGTTAAGGGAAAGGTAAGAGGCGTGGGGGCTTGGATGGGGGAACATGTATGGGGTAGGAGGAACCATTAAAAGTACATTTGAAAAAATGAGTAAAGTGGAGGGTATACGGTCTGTGGGTAACTACGAGAGGGAAGGGAAGGTGAAAGAATAGAAGGTAGTTAAAGGGACAAAGGTTACTGAAAAGGTGTAGAGTATGGGGAAAATGTAAATGGGTTAGAGGAAGATTACAAAAGTGAAAAGGAGAGGATGTGGCCTTATGGCTAGAGCGGCGACCTCAACACTAGGTAACCGGGTTTGAGTCTCGGCAGGGACGCTCAACATCCTGTGATTCTGGACAAATCACTTAATCTCCCCGTGCCGTACGAAATGAATGTGTCCGTCTGGAATATCACTGGTGCTAATGTAGAGTGCTCTGATACCTGAAAAGTTGGCGCTATATAGAACTTCGGGGAAAAAGGAATAAAGCAGTGTACAAGACAGATGGTATTAGAGAAAACGAGTGTAAGTAAAAGGGGGAAGTGGTAGGGGAGGGAAAACGTAGTGAAAGTTATAAAGTAATATTTTTAAATGGAATAAAGTGGGAGGGTAGAAAATGCATAAGTATTGATGGGAAGGGGAGGTAAAAGAATAGAAGTAAACTAGTGTGACTAGAATGTAGAACATTTAAATGGTTAGGGAGAAGTAATACAATTAAATAAGGAGTAAAGTGGTTACAAGAAATATGGGTATTAAAGGGAGGGGAGGTGAGGGGAATAAATGGGGGAACTCCCTTAGAAAGAAGGTGGGGTAAGGAGGGTGTAAAACACACTCTAAACAACAAAAAATGAAGAAGCGAATGTCTTTTTAAAAATGATTTTCCCCAGACTGGTGTATGCAAACTAGAGAAAACCACTAATAAAGAAAATTCTTCAAAAACGGTTTGACAAGTAAAGTTCATCGGAACCACTTTCCTTAAGTATGTACTTTATCAGAAACACATACAACTGTCTTTATGTACTATTTACCTAGAGCAAACAGCTGCCAGATCTTTGTTCATCTGAAGGGCAGCCAGTGTTTTTGGAAGGGTTGGTTTAGGTAAAGATCAGTAAGTTCTGATTCCAGAGGCCAGGCCTCTGCTTTCGGTCAGACAGTCAGTTCATCAAGAGGCCAGTCCTTTGTGCATCCAGGAAGAGGGCTTCTGTTCCCCAGTAATCAGGTCTCTCGCTGACGGTCTTTCCTCAGTTTTACAGAGTTATGTCCCTGGGTATAAGAAGTCATTGTCTTTAGGTCAAGCCTCTGGTTATCTAAACTCTGTTTACCTTTACGCCACACCAACGTTTATGATAAATAAGGCCTTATCTTACCCTGGGTAGGCCCAGAGGTATTTGGTGGCCAGGACTATGTCAATCTCAAAACAAGGCCTCCATGTATTTGGAAGATTGTTATTGTTTAATTCTGTGTAACTCTGTGTAGCAGAAGGTAAGTTCCCTTTTAAATGGGTGACTAGGTCTATCTGTCTGGAAATCACACCTCAGTTTAGTTAGGTATTATACCAACAAATATTTAAAAAGTCATGCCGCTAATTATCCAGAAAATTGACCTTTTTTATTTGAAGGTGAAGTCACAGATTACACCAGGCTTATGTCTCTCATTACAGGCAGGTCTGTCCTATTTTTCTGTGGGGAACACCCCTAAATATCTACTGGTCAGACCATAGGCGGGGAGCAGGATGCTTGTTTCCGGTCCAGGGAAGACCTGGCATGGCCGTTCGGGCAGGACTGTTCCTGTGAGGAACAGGGTCAAGACTGATTTGCATATATGAGTGGTTCTGAACTGAGGTGGCGACGTGAGCTAAAGAATGATGTTGGATTCAACCCATATCTGTGACTGAGGGTGAGTGTCTGAAAAGTTTATGCGCTCAATCCATCATCTTGTGTTGGCTAACAAAAAGGTAGGACATGTACTTTTAAGTTTTACATTTCTTGGTAGTGACAAACAGTTTTTTACTATTGTGCGGCCTACTCCTCTTATAGGCTAGCATTGAGGATTCCTTAAAACATGTTTTTGAGCTGTAATTCCTGATCAGAAAGGAGTAGATTCATCATGTTTCATATCTTTGCAATGGTGGTTATAAATCCTCTTTAATGGTAAACTTGGATTTGACATTACCATTTTAGAAATACCACTTTTAGAAAGTGTACATTTCTCTACTCTGTGTGCCTACAGCCTATCACAAATGCACAACTGGGTGACAGCTTCACTTTGTGCATTCCCTCTAGACAACTGCAAACACAGGAAGGACTGGGAGTGACAGATGACTCATCTGCATTTATCTGCATGCATTCTGATACTCTTCCTGGGCAGGAAGTGGGAGAGGTGACTCACACACATCCGAATAGGCTGTGTCCTGTCCTCACATGAAGGGGCTGATTACCCCCCCACACACACAAATAGCCTGGAAGACAGACTGGGTTGAAAGGGTTCCTTGTGCACTTCAGAGAAATCCTTTGAAGTCACCCCCTACATCAAAGGCATTTTTGGGTATAAGTACCAGGGCTCTGGCTCTACCAAATTAGTACACTACTGGACCTAGGAAGAACTCTGCTGGAGTAAAGGCTGACGTGTTGAAAGGATTGCCACTTTGCTGTGACTCACTGTCCAGAGGAACTGCTTCTCTGCTTTGCTGGGCTGCCCTGCTGCCTGCTGAACTCGCCCAGCTGAGGACAACGATTGGACCCATCTCCCTTAAACCCAGAGTGACTTCAAGGGGTTTCTGGCTTGTCTCCTGTTTTCTGAAGTCTCAGGGACACAGAAGACTTCCTGCAATCCTGCTGGTGCTGCTGGACGCTGCCATCTGTGATCCTACCCTTGCCTGAGGTGCCCCCTGCAGTCCTCGGCTACAGAAGTGGGTTCTGCAGCAGATTTCTACAAAAACTGCCACATTGCCTCAACTGCGTGAGAAGTTCCACTGCATCGTCTTTCGACGCAGAGGCTGCACGACAATAAAGAATTCACAACTCAATGACGATGCATTGCATTCACTTCAACCGAGCTCAATGACGACGCATGAACCTCTTTGCGCGGTTCGGCGAAGACACAGTAGATATTGACAAATGATCCACCTAAGGTATTTCTTCAGCAGGACCTGTCTGAGTCCTATATTCGGCCTGCCATCGATCGTGGTCGGCTCGAACTTTGACTTTGCACTGGTCTCTCGCGACTTCAAGTAACCTTTTGACAGATAGTGACTTCTAAGCACTGTTTTGTCATTTAATCTTTAAAAACTCATATCTCGACTTCGACTCATTGGATATTTGTCATTTTGTTCTTGTTTTAATCAGATAAATATTCTCTGTTTCTTAACCCTTAATGGAGTCTTTATGTGGTACTTTCATTGAGCTACCGTAATTTAAGTTTTACAAAATACTTTACACATTGCTTCTTAGGTTAAGCCTGATTGCTCTGTGCCAAGCTACCAGAAGGTGAGCAGAGGTTAATTTAGGGAGTGTCTGATTTATCCTGACTAGAGTAGTGGTCCCTATTTGGACAGAGTGCAAACCTCTGCTAACTAGTGCCCCCATTTCTAACATGGCATTTGCACTTTAAATGTCTATTACAGATGTTTGCAAAAAAGAAAAACGTAATGCTTGCCAAGACCATTCTTATTGGCTTTCACAATCCTTGTTTTTGCAGCGCAAGTGCCTGGCAACATTAAATGACATCAGAGGTTCTGAGGTTCCCCCACACTGGAAGAATGAGCTTGGAAAAGGTATCAAGAGGCAACTTTATGCAGCATCCTCTCTGACTCTTCTGACTCTTCTCCATGTGCCATTACCTCTTCACTTTATCCTCCACTAAGATTACTTCATCTGTCTATTATTTGTTTTGGAAATACTTTGCCTTGACACAACTACCTCATTACAGCCATTGCCTTGACACTAGTCCTTATCCGTAATCTAAATTTTACCTTAACCCTAACCCTCATCCCAAATCTAACCTATCCCTAATCTTTTTTAACCTTGACCATACCCTTAGTTTTAGCGTTATCCTAATGCTAACCCGGAACCCAACCCTCCCCATACTCATACTCTTACCCTAACCTACCAATAGACCTAACCCTCACCCTTACCTTCTCATCTACCTTTAAACTTATCCTTACTGCAATGCTATCTTTATTTTACCCAAAAACGTATCCCTGTTGTTGATCTTACTTTTACTCTGCTTCTAACACTCACCCTCTTCTGCTTGCGTAACCTCACCCTCACCTTCACCCCACTTGACTGGCTATCTTATCTTACTAGTATCTTTCCCTTTTCTATGCCCTTACTTTATACTTACCCTAACAGTCGCTCTAACTCTTAACCCTGAACCATGATCTTTACAGAAGCTAATGGAATACAAGATATTATCAAATGAGGTAATGGTCTTGTCGAGATAAAGATGACAAGGTAATTGAATGGAAGGATAAACAAACTGAGGTCATTGGGGGGGGGGAGGGGGCACACATCACAGACTAAGCCAAGCAATAGCCACAAATTAATTCCACCACATGCAGTAGATATTAAAGTTCCTGCCCCATCAATATGTCCCCTAGACAATTTCACAAGTTTTCCCAGTGATTATTTCCTCCAGACTACAGTAAAAGCATTTACAGAGGGGTGCCAAAATGCCACAATTTAAACTCCAAAGTGTAGAACCATACCTCACCATATTTACTCATCCTGACATTCTTTGATCCTACCAGGCTGGCACTGACACACCACACTGACTCCTGGTCAAAGAGAGGTCCCACTTCAAGTCTCCCTGCCTTGTTTTCACAACACTGCATGGTCGTACGCCAGGATACTTCCTAGAAGTTGTCTTCCTTACCTCCCACTTAGATACATTTGATGAGCACATGATAAGGTTCAGGGGTAGAGCGCTCTGTTGTTTGAGGGTGCACCTACTGTGCACCATCAAAGACTACAGCTGACCTCCTTAGCTTTTAGGAAAGCCCCAAAACACTATTTATAAACAGAAACTCCTCTAAATCCTCAGAGGCGGAGCCTACACTTACCAATACTGTTCTTCCCTCCAACTGCCAATGCCCAGTTTGGTAGTTAGGTGCCTAGCACTGCCTTTCATCCGCTGTTACATACTCGCGAACTAAGCATTACATTAAGGATTTACCATTGATCTACCACAGACAAGGAAGACGTTTCATGTCAGAATTAGCAAATACGCTGCAATACCTTCGCGTTCCTCTAACAACAACATGGACTCCAAATACATCAATGAATCTTGGATTTCCTCCTTGATTTTTTGCCACTCTCCAAAGAGGTGGAACCTCGCAGAAAAGCAGGGCAGTACTGTACAAAACAGTAGCAACTAAGATAATAAAAACAGGGTTAGCGGTAGGTCTGGGCTCTGTCCATGTGGAGGTCATGTCTCTGTGCATCTGGAAGTCATGTCCCTATTTAATTGGGGTTCCGGGTTAGCTTTCTTGAGGGCATGGTTCTGTTTATATCAATGCCATGCCTTTCTCCATGAAAAGGGCCAGGAATTTGCCTGTGAGGAGATTGTGTCTCATTTTATTTTGAAATCAGATGTATTTTGGTTTCTTCGTGGAGGCCAGGCTTTTGTTTGCCTGGAGACATGCATATGTTAACCTGCATTTCCACTTTTTAATTATCTGACATTCAGGCCTACGATCAAGATCTGTTTACCTGCAGGTACAAACTCAGTTTATCAGGGAGTCAGGATTCTTTTTATATGGAGGAGTAGTATTTTAACTGGCGGCCACACATTTTTATTTTGGAGGTCAAGAGTTTGTTTATCTAAAGACCAGGTTGGCCTCTTGGTATCAATTAATGAACACCTTTGTCATTTAGAGGTGAAACGAGAATTTGTGGGGGGGGGGGGTATTGGCCCGATTATTTGTTTGTCAGGCAGGATGTTTATCTACAGTGTATACATGTTAACGTTGAGCCTGCATGTTTATCTGGAGTGAGTCCCATGTGAGCGACTTCATGGTACCTAGGATGTATTCTCAATCTAAAATGTATATATTCATGTGATTCTGAGGCCCAGACAATATTCTAAATATGAAGCTGTCCTTTAACCCACAACTAAGACCTAGATTTAGGCATTTATCTAAATATTAAAGCCAGGTTCTATCTGGATATTGGGTGTAGGCTTTTTCTTTTTTATAAATTAGACCTATTTTGCATCATGGGGCAGCCCAGTATTTTATCTTTAGATTATATATAAAATATAGCCTTGGGCCTCTCCTAGGGAACTGTTTAGTGATTAGACCTCGCATTTATGTAGCATCGGATTTAAGCTGTATCTATATATATATATATATATATATCAGTCTGATGCAGCACCTACAAGGGCGGCCTATGCAGGCATTTTAGTTTTTTATATCATAAAAAGAGGATTTACAGAGATCAAATCTAACTACAAGGCATCAGAGCACTGCACAAACTCGGGGTTTGAGTGGTGGAGCACAGATGGGAAGCTGGTAGGATTTATCACGACAATAAGCTTCGGTTCTATTTGTGGCTTAGACATTTATCAAGAAATCTATCTACAGGTTACATTTTGGTAGAGTCATAGGACATAGGTGACTCCCTGAACCTCAGTGGGGCACAGCAATGCATTTAATGGGTTTACACACTTAACCTTTGTAAGACACATGTGCATACAAAATGGCCAAACTTGTTCTGGAAACATTTCTTATTTATAAGTAAACATTTTAGGAGGTGCTGTCATAAAAGTGTTTGGTCTGACACTATATTTTGTGTTGATTTTTATTTGCCAGAATAGTTTTAAAAATTTCCTTTTTAATACTTAGATTCCAACGAACCCTCCATTTAGGGAGTCGAGCCTTATTCTGATTAAATGTTTTTTTTACAAAAAAGGACCACTTTTCTTCTGCGACGTCCAGTGCATTGTAGAGGAAAATGCAGACTTGACCGCACTGCAACAAAAGACGCCCCTCTTCACAGTGAAGACTATGTGAGGTTAGGATGCAACATGATTTGCTTGTATGTTATTCATTCTTATTGCTTGGAAGAAGAACACTTAGAATCCTGTTGGCACCCATTGGGTACTTCCTATTCAGCACCCTTAACCCATACCAGAATCTGAAACCCCAGACCTCTAACTAGTTAAAGTGCATGGAGCGTGCAACTAACATCAGGCAGATGGCCTCCTATTAGCCTAATATGTCTGATGACAATGGCCTGACATAAACCTTGAGAGGATCCTTCTATAATCAATTCTTGCTTTTGGATACATTTAGATATTGGGCTTTAACTACATATCTGTTTCTAGAGATTCTCTGGATTAGGTCTTTCGGGGATTCATTTCAATATCTACTCCTAAAGGAAGTGTGAGTTAACTATTGTATAACACCGCTGAATGGCAGTGGTGTAGCAAGGGTGCCCAGGGCCCTAATGCAAAAAGCAAATGGTTCCTCTCACCCCTGCTGAGAGTACAGACATTTAAAACTGGGGAGGGATTGGCCCCTCATGTACCATGTCCTAGTGACACAGCATGCTGAGGTCAATCCTGGTGACTACCACTCATTCACTGGTCAGTCTGGAGCACGGTTCGAGCTTCCCTGTGGTTTAGTTAATCTACACTCACATGAACCTGGCGGTGTACACTCTCTGGCGCGTCTGTGCTGCTTGTGCTGTGATTTCAGAACTAGACTCTGCTATATTAAGTGATGAAGGCTGAGCAGTCCATATGGTTTCTCCCATCGGACCACAGCTGCAGTACTTATCCTCCCACTATCCTTGGTGTTCAATGGGTTATATGTCAAAATAGCAAGGTCAAGAAGTTGGCCTGCACTTATATGCACAATGCATTACAGAATATAGATTTACTATTGACTGTATTCGTTCACATCAATATTTTGGAAGAGATTTCTGGGCTCTTGCTGAATTATTTTCCTTTAAAAACGTGGATACAAATACTCGTTGCAAAAAATATCGAAGCATTCAACTAACATGCATTCTGGCCCTGGCTGGAGAGGTCAACAAGCTTTCTTATACTTTTCTTCTAGCTTTTTATTTGTGTCCCGAAATACATCCTCCCCCCTTTCATGCTGAACTGAAGCCAGATCAGAAAGGAACCATAGACACACACAGTTAGTGTTTGATCATCCTGTGGTTTGCAGGAAAGGCTAGATGTTTTATTTGCAGACACAAAAAAAATTGGAGAAAAGAGTATCCAAAATGCAGACATACATCATGGGTCAGCAGCCTTGAGACCCCGATCCCCCACAATCGGGAAAGAGTAAAGCCACAGAGAGAAAGGTTGGTACACAGACGAGGGGGGGAGAGCGGATCTCGAGAAGGCTTGAGAGCAGCTCCAGACTTCTGGACATTTAGCCTTTTCCCTGCTGGCAAAATCATTTACCGCGAGTCTTCTGGATACTCCGCTGCATTTGGTTGGTGGGCAGGCCAGAGTGGATGGCGATGCACGAGTATCGTTCCCAGTTCTCCCACTTCGACTTCGGAATGGTGAGCATGCTGTACATGAAGTGAGTGTCTGGCCCATTGGTGCCCTTCTCCAGCACCGCCACTGTGTTGAGGGAGGCGTTGTCTGGTAGAATGGAGTTCTGCTGCTTCCACTGTATGTAGACTTCTGGTGGACTGAAGCCCTTCAGCAGGCAGGTGAGACTGACGAGATCTTTTTGCTTCAGCTCTTGCTCGTGCGGTGGAAAGAGGTACATGGATGGACCAAGCACATGCTCTTCTGAGGAGACACCAAAAGAGAGAACGTGAGTGTGGGGGTAATGGAAGGAAGAGAGCAAGAGGATCTTCTATTGCCCCACCCCCTTCAAACTCCAACAAAGTTCATGACACAGAGTGAGGGGGGGTTTGAATTTTGTGACCTGTACACAAATCAATCAATTTTCCAAGCAAGCAAATTTTCAGTGTTATTGTAACCCCGGAGCACTAAGATGATTTTTTATGGCAATATCATGCAAACATAATTGACCCAGCCAATAAGTCATAAAAAAAGATGTCGGCACTGATAAATTGCTTCATGGGCCTCTATCAATGTATAGTGGGAGTTTCAGTAGTTGTGAAAAGGAGCCACCTTCATTGAAGACTTTCCATGGTTAGGAGGCATATCTTTTTCATGGCCACTTACACTATTTACTTTATTTCCTGAAATGGGTTTATTTAAACGTGTTGTGCATTCAGTCGTTAGTGTCTCTGCTCATTAATGTCAATTTTAAAAGGGCCGCTAACATCAAATTGCAACTTATGTATCATTCACTTTAAATTTTTACACCAAATTTATTATACTCCGGACCAATTATACAAATACGGACTTAGGACACAAGACGAATGCCAAAGATGTGACGCGTCAAATGCAGAATTCTTGCACTTATCTTGGGCATGCCTCCAGATCCATAAGTATTGGCAGGAAATGACAGGCGCACTCACGACTATGCTGACTGAATTGATACAGAATGCACAGCTTATTTGCTTATTAGGAATATGCAAACTCGGATCAGCAAAGAAACGGAAATTTCTCGCTGTTGCACTATTGCTCGCTAAGCGACGCATTTCAATTAGGTGGGGAAGCAAGCAGTCCCCCCAGGTTTAAAGACATTTCATACTGTAAGGAGACACTTGAGGTCTATGCAGAGGAGTTACCGCAGGCGTCCAGACCCAGAGACTTTTGGGAACCTCTAACACAATACCTTCAAGCAACACAGGCGGATGACTAAACCACAGCACAATGATTGATCGCACATGTTACACTCGCAATCTCTGCTTAACCCCTTGTGTGCCACGCCCTTTCCCCGCCCTGTGCCGGGCGTTGCATTAGCGGGCGGGGTTCATGACGAGCTGGACTCGTCATGGGCACAGCGCAACCGCGGCCCATGACGAGTCCAGCTCGTCATGGGCACAGAAGGGGTTAAACAGGCGTAACGGAAGTTTGATACAACAGATGTCAAGATCAAAATGTGCCAAAAAATGTGATAAGGTGGTGAATTGCGGATAGTCATGATTGTCGGATGATCGGGATATGCTAGATTTCTGGTTAGTTTATTAATGTAAAAAAACTATGTGTGCCTTTTCGAATATGTAACTCTATGCAAATGCAGAAAACGCTTTACATGTACTGTGTATACTCTTCATTGCTGACAGGAATAAAATAAAAAAATACAAACATTTAAATAAAAATTTTTTTTAAAGGGTTCGTTTTTTGGATGAATCGGGGTGGGAGATGGCTGCTCGCTGGCAACCAGACTCCCCTTTGAAACTCCTTTCACACAGCAAAGGCCAATGTGAAACTGAAGTCAAACCTTCTACTTATAGGTGAATGCGCCAGTGTTGTTGCATGGGGTTGTATGGGCATGTGATGTTTGTGAGGATGTGTAATGCTAACCTACAGAGAATGCTTGCCCTACAAGACAAAGTAAATCCATGTTTAGACAGTGCAAGGTCCCAGTTGGCATGTTAACATGGCTTTGTGATAGGGCTGTGTGCAATTTGTCTGGGCTTTGAATGCATGATGAAGAGGTTGAAGGTCGCTTGGTCTCACCTTACATGGATATTGCTACTGGATCACTAAAATTAGATTCTTGGTGATGAAAATTACAGCTTCAATTGGGTCGTTCCATTTTAAAATGAAAATGCTTCACCTAGTTAATAGCACGTGATGACGCGAACTGATCTTTGAATGGCAGGTCTCACCTAATGGCTTTTGGATGGTCCTGGTGATGGGGAACGGCAGGTCAGGGTGCTCCACTTTGCAAGAGAACGCCGCTCTTTGGTTCCAGGCCTCCGTGGTAATTGTGAGTGTGCTGTCAGCCCCATAGGAGCCATCAGGCTGCTCCTCCGGCTCATCCTTCTGACCCACAACAGGTGACCCGTCCGCTTGTTGCCAGGTGATGGAAAGGCCTTCTGCAGACTCCATCTTTGTAACCTGGCAGACAATGGATGGTTGCTTGGTGATGTACAGATCTTTGGCTTTGGGAGGAATCAAGGACACCTTAAGCGGAGCGCCACTTGGAGATTCTGCAAAGAAAGGAAGAGCAGTGGGCAACTTTACAAAAGGCTGCACCATTCAATGTCATCCCTGTTCCTGACAAAGACAGACCCCAAATCCTTACTTAAAAGAAATATGTTATTCACCGAGAAGTGCTCCACATTGCGTCAGCAACTTACCAAGCTCAGTCATGTCTCCATATTAACCATTATTGACCTGTTAACCTTTAGCATTTCCAGTGCCAGAACTGCAAATTCCCAGCATCTTCAACAATTTAGAAAAATCACTATCATGAACATGGTCTGCACCTGCTAATCAATGTTTCCACGTTCAACACATCCACGACCCTCCCCTCAAGCACCCGCCACCTCATGTCCAACATCTCTAGCACCCGCTCCTTAGGAGTCAATCAGCTCTATTTGTGTTGAAAATTTTTATTGAGTTTTATAATATAATACAAGTTAAGAACAATGCAATAAAATATTTGTTAATAAATATTATAAGAATGAAAGACATTAATGGAGGAATAACATTTTGCTGTTGGATAAAACGAATAAATATGGAATATATAAATATATGATACATAAGTAAATTAATAAATAATAAAAGTCAATGTAGACAATAAATTTATGAAGCATATAACATCAATTGATAAATATAATTGGTTTGGATGTAAATGTGAAACAGTGATTATAGATAAGAGCATCGTAGTAAGAGCATAAAGAATGTATTATTATGTAAAAATATTCATCTATTAAAATTTTAAGGTACAAAAGGAATGGGAGGATAAGAAAGTAAAAGGAAAATTAAACTTGAAGAATAATGTGGAGAAGTGGAGCCAGAGTACAGAAAAAGAAGAAGAAGAAATATAATTAATATGGTGTGAATATAACAAGATGAGAGAGATAGAATAAATAGTAATGGTAAGAGCTTGGTGGACAAGTAATACAAGCGATAAATTAGTCTACTTGACTGAGAGTATTAAGAGGGACAGGAGAGGTGTCAGTTTCCACAACTTTGGCTTTAAGGAAGGGTGACCAGGTCTGTAAAAATATATCAACTTGATCCTGCAGGTTATAAATCAATCGTTCATGTGAAGCTGTCCGAATCACTGCCACTGACCATTGAGAGGGTGGTGATGATGATTTCCATTTGCATAAAATACAAATTTTAACAGTAGCCAAAGCAGTGTGGAAGAGACGATGTTGTGGTTTATAAAGCCTAGGAGAATGACGCAGGGCATGCAAAAGAATGTTGGCAGATGTCAATGGTAAATGTAAGGGCATTGTAGAGTGTAATGTTTTACCAACATAACTCCAAAGAATTTCTAATTCTTGGACACTCATAAATAATGTGAGTTATGTCACAGCCAGGAGCGGAACATCTCCAACAATCAGCATTTGAAAGTAAACCAGCTTTATGTAGTTTGACCGGTGACCAATGCCAATCATGCAGAATTTTGAACAGACAAAATTTAAGCAGTGTTTCACGAACAACTTTATGTAGACCTTCTAATATGTGATCCTATTCTATAGCTCTAAAAGAAGTTGATAAACGAATTTGCCACTTAAGTCGAAGATTATGAGAGAGGGTTTGTGAAAAAAGATGGAGCGTAAAAGTTTTATAGAGACCAGAAGTCACTCCTCTATGCCTTCCCCACACGTATAAATAAGATAATATTGGAGATGTTGGAAGCAACCAAGGGGGGGATCCAAAATGTTTCTTCAAACATTGTTGAAGTTGAAGGTATTTAAGAGAATGTTGAATAGGGAGGTTAAATTCCTCTCTCAATTGTGAGAAGGATTTAAATTCGCCATCATGGAGAAGCTGATCTGGGGAATAGATGCCTGCTATTTGCCGTAACGGCCAAGAAAGCATACAACCATTGATGCGTACTGGAGTTATTCCACAAAGGGGCCTTAATGTGAATACGTGCGTTTGAACCCAGGAGGCGATATCCTCTTTGCCAAGATTTACACATAGCTGATAAAACCAGGTTTTTAGGATCAAAGCAGCTAGTGCCGCTTCCATACAAAAGAGAGAGACCTGAATCCATAGCTAAGAGATGACGCTCTATATGGACCCATTGTGGAATGTCTTTTAAACCTGGCAGGAAATAAGAAAACAGAGATGTGCAGAGCAAGGGAATAGTTTTCAATGGATGGGAGACCCATTCCTCTGTACATTTGATGGGCTTTTAATTTTGCCATTGCAAGGCGAGGTCTAGCAGACACCCATACAAAGAACTTAATTTTAGAGTCAATCGATCGAAGCGTAGACAAAGAAATTTGGAGGGGGAACATGCCTAAAATATAAATAAAACGCGGGAGAGTGACCATTTTAATGGCTTGGACTCTACCCCAAAGAGAGAGTATAAATTGTTCCATTTATCAAAATCTCGTTGCATTTGAAAAATCAAAGGGGCTAGATTATCGGTAACTATGTTTTCCAAACCTTTATTAACCAAGACTGCTAGGTATTTAAGGTGTGAGACCTGCCAATGAAAGGGATAGCCGTATATGGATGCCTTTGTAGTTCCATCGGAAATGGGTAGAGCCTCACTTTTATCCCAGTTGATTTTATAGCCTGAGAAAGAGGAGAAGTCAATGATTGTAAGAAGGGATGGGAGAGAACAGGAGAGATTTGTAAGGGTGAGTAATATATCATCTGCGTATAGGTACATTTTAGAGTGTCCAATTGGGAGGGGGACACCAGTGATGTCAGCAGATTGTTGCAGCTAATGGCTCCATTACCAAAAGGAAAAGAAGAGGGGGAAAGTGGGCATCCCTGGCGCCTACCCCTCTGGATCTGAAATGTATCAGACAGAAAACCCCCGCAGTTCACCTGAGCAGAAGGATTGTCGTACAGCAGACGGACTCTAGTTATAAATTGATCGCCTAACCCAAATCGCTGCATTGCTGCAAAAAGATATTTCCTTTCGATCTGATCGAACGCTTTCTCAGCGTCAAGTGAAAGAGCTAATGCATCCTCTGTTAGATGTTTAGTAGACCACAATGTATGGGCTACTGTGCGTAAATGGTTCTGAGAATAACGCCCCGGAACAAAGCCTACCTGGGTGTGATGTATTAGGGAGGGTAAGACTTTACGGAGGCGGGACGCTAGAACGCTGGCTAAAATTTTGATATCACAATTTAATAACGAGATGGGATGGTAACTACTACATAATAGGGGGTCTTTACCGGGTTTGGGTAATACTGCAATAACTGCCTTGTTAGAAAGAGGTCCTAATGGAGATTCCCTATCTGCCTCCTGAAATGCAGAAGGTAAAGTATCAATAACATTGTGTCCTGCCCAACGGTAAAATTCAGCAGGAAATCCATCTTCCCCAGTGGCTTTATGGTGAGGTAGAGCAGTAATGGCTTTAGAATTTCTCCCTCTAGCAGGGCTCTACCGTCATCAGAGTGACAAGGAAGATCCACTCCTGTAAAAAAGGAAGACATTTTATCCAAATCTAATTGATCGCCTGGAGTATAAAGGGATTGGTAAAAGGAAGCAAATTCATTGACAATCTCTTGAGGTCTCGTAAGTATATCGCCTTGCATTGATCTACTAGCTGGGATTGTCATGGCTGCCTCTCTTTGACGCAACTGTGCAGCTAGCAATCTCTCAGCCGTCTCTCCCTGCTCATAATGTCTTCCCTTCATTCTCTGCAAAGCATACTCAGCTTTGGAGGTAGGCAGATTGTTTAAAGCCATGCGTGCTTGCTCAAGTGATTTACGGTTCTGTAAAGATGGGCTAGATGCAAATATACGAGAGAAAGATTGAAATTCATGGTCCAACTCTATTTGCCGCGCAGCATTCTGCTTATTAGCAAGCGCAGCATCGTGCATTAACTGACCCCTAAGAGTGGGCTTAGCCGCAGCCCACCTAGTCCTACTGGAAATTACAGAATTCTTGTTAATGGAAAGATAATCTTGAAGATGGGTGTAGGAGAGTAGGATCTGCACCTTTGTTGCCCCCACTTTTTTTACTGATGTTTACACTGGTTTCTGGCTATAGTCTGGCTGGGTCCCTGCTAATCAGGACCCAGTCTCTCTGTTCTCTCTAACCAACTTCGAGTGCATACTTGATGCACTAGTGATTGGATACTGTGGTACCTTATGAGCCCCTAGTATATGGTACCCTAGGTACCAAGGGCATAGGTACTTCACAGGCCTACCAGGGGCTGAAGCATGTATTATGCCACCCCTGGTAAGCAGACTAAATCTGACACCACAGGCCTGCTACTGCAGCCTGGGTGAGGTAGTGTTAGCACTCCTCACAGAGGTATAGGTTCCCTATATCTCACCCTACACACACATATAAGCCTATCAGTCACCCCTAAGGCAGGCCCTATCAATCCTGATAGCAGGGTGCTTGGTTTACATGTGAGGGGGTGCCTCTGCCTGAGCAGGGCCCCTCTGCAGCCCTCAGAGTCTATTCTCTGTGGCTGTTTGTGGATGCGGTTAAGCCATATACTCTTAAGTGCATTATAACCTAGTGGTAAATGCTAATTTTGGGATGGCTGCATCAAAACATGTTGTGTTTGGTGTCAAACGCCTTGGAATCATACCCCCACACCAGTAACTGGTGTGGGAGTATCATCCCACCCTTCTAGAGGGATAGACATGTACCTACTGTGGATCCGCAACCTCCTCCTCCTCGTCTTCCCCTTCCTCCCCCTCACTCCACTCCAAGCCCCCCACCCCAGCCCCCTCCCGAATGCTGGGCGCTGCATTCCCGGAGCCCGCCGCGAAGCCTACCCCCTGTCCCCCAGCCGTCCCGTAGCCTTCAACCCTCCCACACACTTCCCCTATCCCAGGCGCCCCAGACACCCCTTCCGACCAGGACTCAAAAATGTCCAGGCCTGCCCAATCCCGCTCACTCCCCTCTGACTCAGTCAATAATGGCGAACCCCCCCCCACCACTCCACACCCGTCCTGCCCCGACGCAAGCCCCATACCCCTATGGCCTGTACCGCCCCCTCTCCAGGTGCCTGCACCCCTTCAAACCCCCCAAGCTGCTGGTCCACGACCAAGGAGGCCTCAGGTACCTTTCTCACCCCTTCCCCCACAACCTCCAGCCCAGCTTGAGCCCCCCGCTGCCCTGCCACATCAAGTAAGCCACTAGGGGCTGCTCTCCTCTTATAGGAGCGGCCCCTCTCCGCCTGCGACCTCGGGTGGGAGCCACGCGACGCACTCCCCCTCCGAGGCCGACCTCCCGACTCTCGTTTAGGCCCCAGACACTTCCCCGGCCCCTCCCGCTTCCCTGCAGGCTTCTGGGCAGCGCTCCCCGTTAACGCGCTGCCCGTCTCCACTCCCACTGCCGTATGAAAGGGGGCCGCTCCGCATACATCACTGCAGCCCCCATCGATCCAGGCAATGCTTCCCCCCACCTCCGGGGCCGCTCCCCTGGCATACGAGCGGCCCCCAACGGATCAGTTACGCGGCGGGGAGACGCCCGACGCACTCCCCCGCTCGGAAACAGTCCCTCGCCTTACCGCCCCGCCCGCCCTGCCCCCCTCTCCCATTCCGCTCACTACCTCCCTATTCTCCGGGGCCGCGCTCCTGACATACTCGCGGCCCCGACCACTCACCTGCGAAACCGCCGCCTTCCGGGGGGGTGAGCAAGCCGCGACGGGCGTGCGGCCCTCGTTGAGTCCGGGATCACTAAGTCCATCCTGCCAGCCTCACTGAGCAGCCTCAGGGCCTCCAGGACACGATAATCACCACCAGACATGTTCGACTACCCAAGAAATTCACCTACCACTGCCGCTACTTAACCACTAGGCCTGGCAAAAACCCCACAAAAAACCTGCCCTGCCAAAGCGCTCCCAGCCACCACGTCACCAAACCTAAAATGGTGGCTGGGATAACGCGAAAACCCGTCATATCCCCTTTGGGCTATAAACTCGAAATTGGGCTACATTTGGGCTATTCCCAATGTAGCCCAAATCATCAAAAGGCCGCGCCGGCCACTCCTCCCCTGCCCCCTCCCAATCTGCCCGGGGGCAGACCTCGCTGTGCTCGGCTGCCCCCCAAGCTCCCATTCTAATTGCTCAACAGGGCCCAGCGTGCTTCTGACTGGAAAAATGCCTCTTCAATAAAATGAACTCGGAGAGAGTTCACATTGCTACGAAAACCGATGAAACCACTGCCGCCACACTAGGCTCTTCAATTACGATGTTTCAGTGGTCCTTGGCGTGCTGAGGAGAGCAACGCCTCCGTCGGAGGTGCCACCCATAGGGGAGCTCCTCTCCTAGGCGGCCATCTTCCTGGGTGCCAAGACCACGCCCCCCCCTCAATCAGCTCTATTAACAGAACTGTGTACCTGATTGTGAGCTCTAGCCTTTGGCCCCTGCTCCACCTCTACTAAATTTAAAGAAACATTTTGTGACGTCAAGCCGCAGAGAAAAATATGTCAATCATTCAACAAAATCTTTGACAACTCTGCGCTCAAGCGAACAATCTTAAAGCCTCATAAGGGATCCCTGTGCCGCTGGGGAACATGTCACCGATGTGTGGATTCGTCATCAGCTCCATTGTCAACAAGGTTCAGGGGCAGATTTACAAGGCCCTTGCGCCACTTTTGCATCACTGTTAACATGGGAAAAGTGACGCAAAAGTGGCGCAAGGGGCTTGTAAATCTGCCCCTCAGTACTTTTTATTTCTATGGAGACATCACTCGGGTCATACGCCTCTTAGTCACTCAGCTTCAGACTTTTTTCTCCTTATTTTAGAGTTTCGCTAAATATGCTTTGTAATTTGCCGCAATCAACATTCACAATTCAACACATGCGCATCCATCTATGGTGAAACCAGCGTTAGACTGCCATTGTACAATCATTGCCAGGTGATATGAACAGCAGAACTGAAGATTGGCACTTCAGATATTTCCTCGGGTGGCAGGAGATAGGGAAGGACAGATTATTTTAATACAAGGAGACCCCTTTATCTTGGCTTTGGTGTTTTATAGTCCGAATATTTGTCTTTTTCCAAACATTGGCCTCTAGCCAACAATTAGCCTGGTCCAAGGGCAGCTATAGAGACACCTATGTGGCTGTGATGGAAACTGGTGTCTTACTCTTCACACACAAAACTATTGTCTTTAAAATGCACACAAAATGAGTAAACTTAGCATTTACTCACGGGCGTTGAAAAGTACATATTTTAAAAGCGCTAACCAGACTAACTCGTTGGGTATTTTGAAAAGTTTTGAGCCTGAATGCTCAGCTCGCTGGTACATTTAACTGTGAACAAGAGACGTATGACAAACCATTGGTACAGTGGCATCTAAATACTCTTCCTACAGTAATGTTTGTCATGCCACTACTGTTGCTGTCTGCAGTAATCAAGCCAGGATCCAGGAAGTAGTTTCATGAAGATTTATTGAGGTTGGTTACAGGATGATAAATACAGCCCCACCAGGAGCAGCCTTCTCCAACTGTCCATTCCCACTCCCAACATTCCATGCAGCATCACACTGTGAGCATTCCATTGGCACATCTTAACCATAGCAAACCAGGATACTACACATACCAAACCAGGATACTACATATCCTCCTTTGTTCCAACAAAAACAAAAAAGAACGCCAAAAACTAGAATGATAAGAGAAAAAAAGAACAGAAGCTAGACACAGAAACGAGAAGACCGGAAAGCACGAGAAAACAGAAGAAAAATATACAGAAAGAAGACGAGAGAGAATAACGCAAATAAAACCCATCTTCCCTTCCAAGGAATACAACCGAACAAAGACACAAAAAAGAGATAGGGAAAAGATATAATGAAAGACATGAGAACGTAAAACGTAAAACACCCATCTTCCCTTCCAAAGAAAAAAAGAAGACAACATCCATTAATGACTGTCCCCTGCATAACCACTGGCCAGGTAGAAATACAAGAACACAGCTCACATCAGGAGAAAACAAGACAACAGAGAAAAAGCGGAAACCTAATGCTCAGTCTTCCCTGACGACAGCAAGAAAAAGAAATAACAATGAATAGAATACAACTGGGCTACAGCGTAAAACTAAACTAAGACAATTGAAACGCCCAGAGTAACATGACCCATGCACTGTGGCGACTTGAACCACACACCCTCCAAGGGTAACAACATTCGATTACGCATGGGCAACCTCGAGTGGAGGTATATGTGCACTAATTGAAAACAAAACAAATGCCAGCACTAAACACCTTAAGAAAGGTAACACGTGCACTACAGTGAAGGCAATAAACAATGATGTGATGTCCACCTACGGACGCACCTCGACTAGAGGTAAAAACATTATGCACCAGATAATGGGTAAAGACCCCAAAACACACCTCCGGAGAGGTCAAGAATTTGTGCATTTGAACACGGGACACACTTCCGTGCGACACACCTCAACTGGAGGTCAACTGGTATGCACATGAGCTAGGGATATAACCCTAAACACACCTCGCAGAGAGGTCCTTAGATTACCATGTGCGAGTGGGACAAGAATCCACACATAACCATGTGTACATGAGACACAATACACTGTGATCGTTGTGAAAACAACACGAGGACTGACCTCGCGTGGGGAACAAAAATGTTTTGCACAATAGAGGTAAATGAAAACAAATAGTACCATCGCCTTGTACCAAGCTAATGACAATGCGTACCCCACACTGTGACCAACATAGTCACGACACCCTTTAACAAGCATTTACAATGCAACAGGTCTCGCATTTGTAAATTTTAGAGCTATCGTACACTAAAACTACGGACCCAAATCACTCCATTCCAATGCTCGCAAGACTCCAAGATTACATCAGGTGTGATAATGTAATGTTAGCACGTATTTGTTATCTTAGCTCATCCTGCTATCCTTACACACTTGGAATATATTATGACATTTATTCAGAATTAATAAGGGCAGAAGTTACAACTAAAAAAACTGCCTGCAGCACTGAGCCCATATACACTATAAGACGAGCATATTTTCAAATACAAATGCTGAGTTTTAAGCACGACGGCGTGCTTGTCTACAAAATCAGGAATTTTCACGCTCGCTGCTAACATTAGCTGCAATAGTAATTACGACCCAAATCACTCCATTCCAATGCTCGCAAAACTCGCAGATTACATCAGGTGTGATAGTATAATGTCAGCACGTAATTGTTATCTCAGCTCATCCTGCTATCCTTACACACTTGGAATATAATGTGACATTTATTGAGAATTAATAAGGGCACAAGTTACAACTAAAAAAACTGCCTGCAGCACTGAGCCCATATACACTATAAGACAAACATATTTTCAAATACAAATGCTGAGTTTTAAGCACGACGGCGTGCTTGTCTACAAAATCAGAAATTTTCACGCTCGCTGCTAACATCAGCTGCGATAGTAATTACGAGCCAAATCACTCCATTCCAATGCCGCAAAATAAAGACAGCTAAACCCTTCTAGTAAAATAAATACAACGACCTAAATAGCAGTACAACTCTTCCCGAAAAATAAATTAAAACAAAATAAATAGCAGAAATGGACCATCGTACACTAAAACTACGGACCCAAATAACTATATTCCAATGCTCGCAAAACTCGCAGATTACATCAGGTGTGATAGTATAATGTCAGCACGTAATTGTTATCTCAGCTCATCCTGCTATCCATACACACTTGGAATATAATGTGACATTTATTGAGAATTAATAAGGGCAGAAGTTACAACTAAAAAAACTGCCTGCAGCACTGAGCCCATATACACTATAAGACGAGCATATTTTCAAATACAAATGCTGAGTTTTAAGCACGACGGCGTGCTTGCCTACAAAATCATGAATTTTCACGCTCGCTGCTAACATCAGCTGCGATAGTAATTACGACCCAAATCACTCCATTCCAATGCTCGCAAAACTCGCAGATTACATCAGGTGTGATAGTATAATGTCAGCACGTAATTGTTATCTCAGCTCATCCTGCTATCCTTACACACTTGGAATATAATGTGACATTTATTGAGAATTAATAAGGGCAGAAGTTACAACTAAAAAAAATGCCTGCAGCACTGAGCCCATATACACTATAAGACAAGCATAGTTTCAAATACAAATGTTTAGTTTTATGCACGACGGCGTGCTTGTCTACAAAATGATGAATTTTCACGCTCACTGCTAACATCAGCTGCGATAGTATAGTTACAGCACGAAATTGTAACATGAAATCATCCTGCCGTCTTTACATACTTAGAACATGGGATGAGATTCGAGAGGGATTAATAAAGTTAGAGCTTGCAAGTATAAAACACCCGAAAACAGTGAGCCCATGTGGTTACAACAACAAAACATAACCAAAGGCTAAAGTGATGTTCCTTATAACACAAGCACAGTTGTAAATAAGAAACGTTTGTTTTGGGCAAATGTATACCATTTTACACATCAACACGCTTCACGCTCGCTGCTGATATCAAGTATGATCGTATATTTACGGGACTTCATTCACACATCAAATCATCCTGCTATCCTTACGAAGTCAGTACATGGTGTGCCATTTGTTATATATTCATAAAGGCACAAGGGACAATTATAAAAGAGCCTGAAGCATTGCGCCCATGTACACTATTATTCAAGGGTTTCCTACCCGCATCCACGCTACGCGCACACAGCCACTTCGCAGTGCCCTTCAATTGGGAATAATGTGTGAAAAGGGTAAAAAAATCGGAAGACAGAAAGTCTGGTATGGTGTGAAGTGTCAGCTTGTTTGTGGCAGCTAAAAAACGAAAGAAACCAGGCCAAGATAATTAAGTACATTGAGATGGGCAGTATAGATTGTAATCTCTTCGTTCCCAGCTTCAAAGACATGCAAATGAAGACACAGAGTGATGTGAAAGGTCTTTTCCATTCCAATGCCGCAAAGTGAAGACAGCCAAACTCCCGGGAAAATAAATAAAAATAAGCCCAAAAGCAGAAACGGACCATCGTACACTAAAATTACGACCCAAATCACTCCATTCCAATGCCGCAAAATAAAGACAGCTAAACCCTTCCAGTAAAATAAATACAACGACCTGAATAGCAGTACAACTCTTCCGGAAAAATAAATTAAAACAAAATAAATAGCAGAAACGGACCATCGCACACTAAAACTACGGACCCAAATCACTCCATTCCAATGCTCGCAAGACTCGCAGATTACAGCAGGTGTGATAGTGTAATGTCAGCACGTAATTGTGATCTCAGCTCATCCTGCTATCCTTACACACTTGGAATATAATGTGACATTTATTTCAAATTAATAAGAGCACAAGTTACAACTAAAAAAACTGCCTGCAGCACTGAGCCCATATACACTATAAGACGAGCATATTTTCAAATACAAATGCTGAGTTTTAAGCACGACGGCGTGCTTGCTTACAAAATCAGGAATTTTCACGCTCGCTGCTAACATCAGCTGCGATAGTAATTACGACCCAAATCACTCCATTCCAATGCTCGCAAAACTCCCAGATTACATCAGGTGTGATAGTATAATGTCAGCACGTAATTGTTATCTCAGCTCATCCTGCTATCCTTACACACTTGGAATATAATGTGACATTTATTGAGAATTAATAAGGGCAGAAGTTACAACTAAAAAAACTGCCTGCAGCACTGAGCACATATACACTATAAGACGAGCATATTTTCAAATACAAATGCTGAGTTTTAAGCACGACGGCGTGCTTGTCTACAAAATCACGAATTTTCACGCTCGCTGCTAACATCAGCTGCGATGGTAATTACGACCCAAATCACTCCATTCCAATGCTCGCAAAACTCGCAGATTACATCAGGTGTGATAGTATAATGTCAGCACGTAATTGTTATCTCAGCTCATCCTGCTATCCTTACACACTTGGAATATAATGTGAAATTTATTGAGAATTAATAAGGGCAGAAGTTACAACTAAAAAAAAATGCCTGCAGCACTGAGCCCATATACACTATAAGACAAGCATAGTTTCAAATACAAATGTTTAGTTTTATGCACGACGGCGTGCTTGTCTACAAAATGATGAATTTTCACGCTCACTGCTAACATCAGCTGCGATAGTATAGTTACAGCACGAAATTGTAACATGAAATCATCCTGCCGTCTTTACATACTTAGAACATGGGATGAGATTCGAGAGGGATTGATAAAGTTAGAGCTTGCAAGTATAAAACACCCGAAAACAGTGAGCCCATGTGGTTACAACAACAAAACAGCACCAAAGGCTAAAGTGATGTTCCTTATAACACAAGCACAGTTGTAAATAAGAAACGTTTGTTTTGGGCAAATGTATACCATTTTACACATCAACACGCTTCACGCTCGCTGCTGATATCAAGTATGATCGTATATTTACGGGACTTCATTCACACATCAAATCATCCTGCTATCCTTACGAAGTCAGTACATGGTGTGCCATTTGCTATATATTCATAAAGGCACAAGGGACAACTATAAAAGAGCCTGAAGCAGTGCGCCCATGTACACTATTATTCAAGGGTTTCCTACCCGCATCCACGCTACGCGCACACAGCCACTTCGCAGTCCCCTTCAATTGGGAATAATGTGTGAAAAGGGTAAAAAAATCGGAAGACAGAAAGTCTGGTATGGTGTGAAGTGTCAGCTTGTTTGTGACAGCTGAGAACCGAAACCAGGCCAAGATAATTAAGTACATTGAGATGGGCAGTATAGATTATAATCTCTTCGTTCCCAGCTTCAAAGACATGCAAATGAAGACACAGAGTGATGCGAAAGGTCTTTTCCATTCTAATGCCGCAAAGTAAAAACAGCCAAACTCCCGGGAAAATAAATAAAAATAAGCCCAAAAGCAGAAACGGACCATCGTACACTAAAATTACGACCCAAATCACTCCATTCCAATGCCGCAAAATAAAGACAGCTAAACCCTTCCAGTAAAATAAATACAACGACCTGAATAGCAGTACAACTCTTCCGGAAAAATAAATTAAAACAAAATAAATAGCAGAAACGGACCATCGCACACTAAAACTACGGACCCAAATGACTCCATTCCAATGCTCGCAAGACTCGCAGATTACAGCAGGTGTGATAGTGTAATGTCAGCACGTAATTGTGATCTCAGCTCATCCTGCTATCCTTACACGCTTGGAATATAATGTGTCATTTATTTCAAATTAATAAGAGCACAAGTTACAACTAAAGAAACTGCCTGCAGCATTGAGCCCATATACACTATAAGACGAGCATATTTTCAAATACAAATGCTGAGTTTTAAGCACGACGGCGTGCTTGTCTACAAAATCAGGAATTTTCACGCTCGCTGCTAACATCAGCTGCGATAGTAATTACTACCCAAATCACTCCATTCCAATGCTCGCAAAACTCGCAGATTACATCAGATGTGATAGTATAATGTCAGCACGTAATTGTTATCTCAGCTCATCCTGCTATCCTTACACACTTGGAATATAATGTGTCATTTATTTCAAATTAATAAGGGCAGAAGTTACAACTAAAAAAACTGCCTGCAGCACTGAGCCCATATACACTATAAGACGAGCATATTTTCAAATACAAATGCTGAGTTTTAAGTACGACGGCGTGCTTGTCTACAAAATCAGGAATTTTCACGCTCGCTGCTAACATCAGCTGCGATAGTAATTACGAGCCAAATCACTCCAATCCAATGCCGCAAAATAAAGACAGCTAAACCCTTCTAGTAAAATAAATACAACGACCTAAATAGCAGTACAACTCTTCCGGAAAAATAAATTAAAACAAAATAAATAGCAGAAATGGACCATCGTACACTAAAACTACGGACCCAAATCACTCCATTCCAATGCTCGCAAGACTCCAAGATTACATCAGGTGTGATAATGTAATGTCAGCACGTATTTGTTATCTTAGCTCATCCTGCTATCCTTACACACTTGGAATATAATGTGACATTTAATAAGGGCAGAAGTTACAACTAAAAACACTGCCTGCAGCACTGAGCACATATACACTATAAGATGAGCATATTTTCAAATACAAATGCTGAGTTTTAAGCATGACGGCGTGCTTGTCTACAAAATCAGGAAATTTCACGCTCGCTGCTAACATCAGCTGCAATAGTAATTACGACCCAAATCACTCCATTCCAATGCTCGCAAAACTCCCAGATTACATCAGGTGTGATAGTATAATGTCAGCACGTAATTGTTATCTCAGCTCATCCTGCTATCCTTACACACTTGGAATATAATGTGACATTTATTGAGAATTAATAAGGGCACAAGTTACAACTAAAAAAGCTGCCTGCAGCAGTGAGCCCATATACACTATAAGACGAGCATATTTTCAAATACAAATGCTGAGTTTTAAGCACGACGGCGTGCTTCTCTACAAAATCAGGAATTTTCACGCTCGCTGCTAACATCAGCTGCGATAGTAATTACGAGCCAAATCACTCCATTCCAATGCCGCAAAATGAAGACAGCTAAACCCTTCTAGTAAAATAAATACAACGACCTAAATAGCAGTACAACTCTTCCGAAAAAATAAATTAAAACAAAATAAATAGCAGAAATGGACCATCGTACACTAAAACTACGGACCCAAATCACTCCATTCCAATGCTCGCAAAACTCCAAGATTACATCAGGTGTGATAGTGTAATGTCAGCACGTATTTGTTATTTTAGCTCATCCTGCTATGCTTACACACTTGGAGTATAATGTGACATTTATTCAGAATTAATACGGGCAGAAGTTAGAACTAAAAAAACTGCCTGCAGCACTGAGCCCATATACACTATAAGACGAGCATATTCCCAAATACAAATGCTGAGTTTTAAGCACGACGCCGTGCTTGTCTACAAAATCAGGAATTTTCACGCTCGCCGCTAACATCAGCTGCGATAGTAATTCTGACCCAAATCACTCCATCCCAATGCTCGCAAAACTCGCAGATTACATCAGGTGTGATAGTATAATGTCAGCACGTAATTGTTATCTCAGCTCATCCTGCCATCCTTACACATTTGGAATATAATGTGACATTTATTGATAATTAATAAGGGCAGAAGTTACAACTAAAAAAAACTGCCTGCAGCACTGAGCCCATATACACTATAAGACAAGCATATTTTCAAATACAAATGCTGAGTTTTAAGCACGACGGCGTGCTTGTCTACAAAATCAGGAAATTTCACGCTCGCTGCTAACATCAGCTGCAATAGTAAATACGACCCAAATCACTCCATTCCAATGCTCGCAAAACTCCCAGATTACATCAGGTGTGATAGTATAATGTCAGCACGTAATTGTTATCTCAGCTCATCCTGCTATCCTTACACACTTGGAATATAATGTGACATTTATTGAGAATTAATAAGGGCACAAGTTACAACTAAAAAAACTGCCTGCAGCAGTGAGCCCATATACACTATAAGACGAGCATATTTTCAAATACAAATGCTGAGTTTTAAGCACGACGGCGTGCTTCTCTACAAAATCAGGAATTTTCACGCTCGCTGCTAACATCAGCTGCGATAGTAATTACGAGCCAAATCACTCCATTCCAATGCCGCAAAATGAAGACAGCTAAACCCTTCTAGTAAAATAAATACAACGACCTAAATAGCAGTACAACTCTTCCGGAAAAATAAATTAAAACAAAATAAATAGCAGAAATGGACCATCGTACACTAAAACTACGGACCCAAATCACTCCATTCCAATGCTCGCAAAACTCCAAGATTACATCAGGTGTGATAGTGTAATGTCAGCACGTACTTGTTATCTTAGCTCATCCTGCTATACTTACACACTTGGAATATAATGTGACATTTATTCAGAATTAATACGGGCAGAAGTTACAACTAAAAAAACTGCCTGCAGCACTGAGCCCATATACACTATAAGACGAGCATATTCCCAAATACAAATGCTGAGTTTTAAGCACGACGCCGTGCTTGTCTACAAAATCAGGAATTTTCACGCTCGCTGCTAACATCAGCTGCGATAGTAATTCTGACCCAAATCACTCCATTCCAATGCACGCAAAACTCGCAGATTACATCAGGTGTGATAGTATAATGTCAGCACGTAATTGTTATCTCAGCTCATCCTGCTATCCTTACACACTTGGAATATAATGTGACATTTATTGAGAATTAATAAGGGCAGAAGTTACAACTAAAAAAACTGCCTGCAGCACTGAGCCCATATACACTATAAGACGAGCATATTTGCAAATACAAATGCTGAGTTTTAAGCACGACGCCGTGCTTGTCTACAAAATCAGGAATTTTCACGCTCGCTGCTAACATCAGCTGCGATAGTAATTACGACCCAAATCACTCCATTCCAATGCTCGCAAAACTCGCAGATTACATCAGGTGTGATAGTATAATGTCAGCACGTAATTGTTATCTCAGCTCATCCTGCTATCCTTACACACTTGGAATATAATGTGACATTTATTGAGAATTAATAAGGGCACAAGTTACAACTAAAAAAACTGCCTGCAGCAGTGAGCACATATACACAATAAGACGAGCATATTTTCAAATACAAATGCTGAGTTTTAAGCACAACGGCGTGCTTGTCTACAAAATCAGGAATTTTCACGCTCGCTGCTAACATCAGCTGCGATAGTAATTACGAGCCAAATCACTCCATTCCAATGCTCGCAAAACTGGCAGATTACAGCAGGTGTGATAGTATAATGTCAGCACGTAATTGTTATCTCAGCTCATCCTGCTATCCTTACACACTCGGAATATAATGTGACATTTATTGTGAATTAATAAGGGCAGAAGTTACAACTAAAAAAAATGCCTGCAGCACTGAGCCCATATACACTATAAAACAAGCATAGTTTCAAATACAAATGTTTAGTTTTATGCACGACGGCGTGCTTGTCTACAAAATGATGAATTTTCACGCTCACTGCTAACATCAGCTGCGATAGTATAGTTACAGCACGAAATTGTAACATGAAATCATCCTGCCGTCTTTACACACTTAGAACATGGGATGAGATTCGAGAGGGATTAATAAAGTTAGAGCTTGCAAGTATAAAACACCCGAAAACAGTGAGCCCATGTGGTTACAACAACAAAATAGCACCAAAGGCTAAACTGATGTTCCTTATAACACGAGCACAGTTGTAAATAAGAAACGTTTGTTTTGGGCAAATGTATACCATTTTACACATCAACACGCTTCACGCTCGCTGCTGATATCAAGTATGATCGTATATTTACGGGACTTCATTCACACATCAAATCATCCTGCTATCCTTACGAAGTCAGTACATGGTGTGCCATTTGCTATATATTCATAAAGGCACAAGGGACAATTATAAAAGAGCCTGAAGCATTGCGCCCATGTACACTATTATTCAAGGGTTTCCTACCCGCATCCACGCTACGCGCACACAGCCACTTCGCAGTGCCCTTCAATTGGGAATAATGTGTGAAAAGGGTAAAAAAATCGGAAGACAGAAAGTCTGGTATGGTGTGAAGCGTCAACTTGTTTGTGACAGCTGAGAACCGAAACCAGGCCAAGATAATGAAGTACATTAAAATGGGCAGTATAGATTGTAATCTCTTCGTTCCCAGCCTCAAAGAGATGCAAATGAAGACACAGAGTGATGCGAAAGGTCTTTTCCATTCAAATGCCACAAAGTAAAGACAGCCAAACTCCCGGGAAAATAAATCAAAACGCGCTAAATAGCAATGCAACTCTCCCGGGAAAATAAATAAACATAAGCAAAAAAGCAGAAAAAGGAACATCGTACACTAAAATTACGAGCCAAATCACTCCATTCCAATGCAGCAAAATAACACAGCTAAACCCTTCTAGTTACATAAGTAAAACGCGCTAAATAACAGTGTAATTGTTCTGAAAAAAAAAATGAAAACAAAATAAATAGCAGAAACGGACCATCGTACACTAAAAGTACGGAACCAATTCACTCCATTCCAATGCCTGAAAGAAAACACAGCTAATAAAACACGCTATGGACCCAATTCAAAGTAAACACAGCTATAATAATAAAACACGCTACTGACCCAATTCACTTCATTCCAATGCCTCAAACTAAACACAGCTAAACTCTTTCAGCAATAGCCACGAAAAGAAACAAAAGAGTTCCAACTGAAACACTTCATGCCACATAAAGCATGTTTACTGTAGTTAGGCGGTGCTGCGTGGGCGTTCTTAAAAAAGTAAAGGCTGATCGACAAAGGGCATTAGCCTGTCAGAAACCAACACACTAAAACAGACAAGCTCAGGAACCAATTACTGACAAAGAGCTGCAGTAGGCGGAGATTCAACACATTTACAAATTACTTAATGCCTCGGAGAGGCAGCGCATGCGCTGCCCTATGCGAGACCTAAAAATAACAACGCCTCCGCTGGAGGTCAATGTAAATGCACTAGAAAAAGGAAGAGACCTAAAAGACACAGTTCATAGAGAGGACACACTTCCAGATAAGTCAAAAAACTATGTGCATAAAAGAAATAGAGTTAAACAGTGTAATCCGTATTTAAAACAAAACACTTTGACAGAAATACATTAAAACTAATGTGATTGACCATGGAGCTTCAAACCCGCAATGTGAGAAAATGTCACTAGATGGCAGCATGACACACAGCAGTGAAAATGTACTAAAACAAAATTTCACATTTTTAAAGAACATTACACAGCACTCGAGTAAAGAAATGCCACCACCAAAAAAAACAAGTTACTGTTGTTAATAAAATGTCACTTGGTTCCGATAAACCTTCAAAGTAAGTTTTGCCCATAAATTTCATGTTGCACAATCGAAAAATGGTGAGAGAACATAAATACTGTCAGCTGATAGAGCTCAAACCTCCATCCTCACGGACATCCACGAGCAGATGTTAAACAGAGCATGTAATTGTTCCTCCCACGATCGCTCTGCTGACAAAATAGAGCTTGACTTAACTTTATTAACACACCTCAACTGACAAACGTGGTTGGCAAGAAGAAGGAAGAAGAACATTTCACGTTCCAAAACAAACAACCTGTAAGGTTGAATCCTCCAAGTCCAAGATGGCGTCACGCTGTCCCACGTCGTGCAGGGTGGTTCGCGGCACGCCTTTGCTTCCAAACGCCGATGGAAGGATCGAGGAACGTCACAAAAGGCTGGTGAGTTGAAGAGCGCGACACCATGAATCAGGTAAGGTGCGCGAGCCTTATTTAAAATTTGAGTCAAAACACATCAACCGCCGTTTTTCTTTAAGGTGCCTCAGAGAAAAAAAAACATCCCCTTGAGCAAAATAAATTCTATCAAGCAGGCCGAAAACTCCAAACTAATCCCCAAACAAGCCGCAAAAAGATAGAAAAGTGTCTAAGAAACAATGTGCGCAAGTGTAAAATAAAGCACATGTAAACTTTGGGACACTTCTAGGCTTATGAAGAGACCAGCGCTCACAAGGGGTGTCAGTTTTCACACAAAAACCATTCACTGTAGCTTGGCATTTGCTGTTCTCAAATCAAAGAAACAGTCTAACGTCACAGCGCACTTTGGTTTGGAGATAGAAAGGCACTAAAGGCGAAGCCTCGTTTCTCCTTTACTTCCAACCCGTTTTGACATGTACATCAAAATCACGTGCAGTAGTGAGGGAAAACTTGAAAAAAAACGATGACCGCTTGCTTGTCACTGGTCACTTGTCTATTGAAAGAGCTGACAGAGTGAAATCTTGTCCTTTGAATATTGAGATGCTGTAGAGGCAAGGTTCTTAATTTTTTTTTAAAATTACGCAGACTGTTGCTAAACCGCAAAAAATGACGCAAGGTCAAATAAAAGTACAGAGAGGCAGAGCTTTATGCTTGTTGCGCAAAATTTGTTTTTGTGGTCTCTTGAAGGCACAGGTCATAAAACAAAACGTAGTAGAGAGTCAGGCTTACCCTCTCTTGAGGCTTGAGCTGCAGTTGAGACTGGAACAGCCTTCTTCAGATGAACTGGCACTGTAGAGTTGAGGGCGACCGTTATAGTGGTCACTGGTGTTGCTTTAGCTTGATAGTAGGTACACCAGACTTGAAGTAAACTTGAATTTGAATGTTACTGAGGTAGCAGAAGCAGGTTCTTTAGTTCAAATCGTCGCCATAAAATTGTAGTAATCAAGCCAGGATCCAGGAAGTAGTTTCATGAAGATTTATTGAGGTTGGTTACAGGATGATAAATACAGCCCCACCAGGAGCAGCCTTCAGGTGCTCAGCCCTTCTCCAACTGTCCATTCCCACTCCCAACATTCCATGCAGCATCACACTGTGAGCATTCCATTGGCACATCTTAACCATAGCAAACCAGGATACTACACATACCAAACCAGGATACTACACTGTCATATGGTGCTGAAGCACTCAGGAGAATAAAAGATTACCCTGCTGGTTTTCTCAGCTTGTGGGGTATTTGTGCACAGGTCGGGAAGGTGGAAATGTGACAGGCTGTACAACAGCATTTTTGCTTGTACCTAATCCACCCTCCGAGCCCAAACTTTACATTCTCTCGCTTTCTGTTCTACAAACTTGAGGGCATATTTACCACAAACCGTCGGAGGACGAAGCTGCGCCAAATTTGGCAGCGCCGCGCTCCGATATTTCAAAAACTCAGGGATTTGCCTTATCTACAGCACTCCTTTTTCCCCAGGGTTGACAGTGTAATTTTCACCCAGCCCCGGACCTAGCAATCACCGGCTAGAGTTCTATAACTGTCTCTCCATTAATGACTCCATGTGCAAACCACATTTGTATAAACTCAAGGTAAGCGGTTTAACTGATTTCTGCCGGCACCCACCGCAGTCAACCTATCTTTTCTCACTGCTTTATTTATATTTTTCGCCAGGACCGCTCACTGCAGCGAACCCAAAAGATCGTCCAGAGCGTCCACGCTCTTCCTCAATCCGCCCGTAACACGGCATCAAGGTTAGCAATTCCAATTTACCGCCGCCCTATATTGTTATACTGCACAAAAGCATGGCACTCGCAGCATGATCCGCTGCCTGCCGCCCTGGCAATTCCTTAGGCACAGCAACCAGCTATTTAAATGCACAATTGGTTGCAGCCATTCTCATATAGGCCTTCCTAGTGGTTCAATAAGCACAGGCAAGACAGTTTTAACTTTATACCAGCACCTCAGTAGATTGTTAAGCTAGTGGGCTGCCAATCCAAGAAGTAGTTATTCACGGTTCTCATGCAGCTTACTCCAACACCAGCACACCACTTTTTACATAGTAGCACTCACCACCACCATGTTTCCCTGTTCCAAATACCCCAGCCCCAGTAAGCCTTTAAATTCAATTCTTCTGCACTTGTCTGACTAAAGCAATTCAAATTCAGCATACACAGTAGTTTTCACCAGGCTATCACCTTTAGCTCCTTAACTATGTGTCCTCTAATATCTTTTCATTTTCTGCCTTCCTTCCTCATTTTTCCTTTGTTCCACAGGCAGTGTGTAAATTCAGGCTTGTATTTTACCCGTCCTGATGATGATCCTAGTATTGTTTTAAAAAGGATCGAAACGTCGTTGACTTGTTTAAACAGTATGGCCATCAATCCAAAGTGTTAAAACAAGTGCACTAACTGTTTTTTCTAAAAGCTTGCCCTAAGTATTCCTATTGGCTACAAGCTACTCTTGTCTTGCCTGAAATGTTTTTGTCCAAATGTAATTGTTTTGTGTTTGTGTAGGACGCAGGACTGTGTCCCACTCTATTACTGTGCTCTTATTCGTTTTGCATTCTTTGATTCTTTAAATTGTTCGTCTGGCTGGACATCTTTAATATAGAACTGATTCTAGTCTATATTTACCGTAGTTGTATTGAGTGTTTAAGGACCTTTGTTTCTGTAAAAAAACAGAATGCAGCACGCATAGAATACGCAAAAATGAGGGGAAATTCTCCTAGTGCCATTTGAACACCTGCTCTAACAGTGGCCAGACTAGGGAAATTCACTGATGCAATCCGGGCCGCACTGACACAAACTATCAAGACACAAGATGTAACTTGCCGGCCACCAAGCTAGGGCGACTAGGACCAAATCATTTCTAAAACATAACATCATTTCTGTGTCTACAATGAACCCAGAGTCCTGCTTCGGTTAACGGTCATTACAAAGCTTAGGTTCACAAGGGAACAAAAAAAGGCCAAGACCGATGGACTAAGTAAATTAATCCAGGTACCTGGCACTGAAACCAGGAAAATTCAGTTGCTTTAAACGGCCCGTCATCAAATTAAACATTATTTTATCGGGCACAAGGCCCACTAAAAAAGGCACGCAAACTGGGTCCCCACTTGCAGAAGCAACCTCTATGCGCCAGCACTTCAGTTCCAGCCTGGACAATTGTTTTTAAGATTTAAGAATTTTAAGTTTGAAGCAAACTCAGTGAGTCTTTAAATATCTCTTTCCTTTTTCTTTTATAGCATTCTGTAATGATAGTATATTGTAATGATTTTAATTAATTGAACAGTAAAGTACAATACAGATACAGATACCTGCTCTTGCATGCCATCAGTTTTTGGCGCTGTCTCAGATTTACACCTGCTTGTAAATTTGAGGCAGTGTAAAAAACAATGGGTGTTGCAGTGGAACGGCCACACCAACACACATTGCACGCCCTTTTCACGCAGATACCTGTGTGAAAGGGTACCATGTTCACAAACGGTCATTAAGCCACAAAAAGTGGCTTAACCCCACTTTGTAAATATGGAGCACGGCATTGCGCCACAGGAACGTAGTAAAAAGAAGTGATGTTCTGCGGTGCAATGCCCTTGCAAATATGCCCATTGGTTCGCAGTTATATGAATGCATTTAGAATTTCTCTCATATGTGATTAAAATACGTCAGAAGTTTTTAAAAAATGTCAGTGGTAGCACATCTGACTTGGACTCATTCACACAATATTAATTAAGACGATCGAGTACTCAAAATGAATGCTTGTATTCGTCTATTCAAGATGGCGTGGCGCAGTCATGCCTTTCACATTGTATACTTGAACAGAGTGCTGAAGTGTGACCCATTGATGTCTCACCCAGGGGCGGCTGGTGACATTTGAAATTGGTGAGGCGGAAAAGTTGAGGATAAGTGTTATGTCGATAGTGAGCGAGCCGACTATCATAGGAAGGACTCGAGGGGAGAGGGACTTGCAAAGTGTGTGCAAATGGAGCATTTTACAGCAAATTTGAGAGGGCGAGAATGTTTATAAAGCAATTCTGAAGGTGTAGACTTGAAATATGCAAATACATTACAAAATACCCCATATCTTACAACATACCCACCTTTGACTGTAGTGTACACATAGTAGTGCAACATGTAAGCTTTTAATTATCTTACCAGGTAAATACTACACCCTTACCACATTCCTGATGAACGAGTGTAGTGCATTTGTGACACTTGTCTTGTGCTACCTTTGGATTTTACACAATCCCTATGATTTCAGTCACAGCATTGATGGCAGCGCCCCCACTCTGAAAATTGTTCCAGCACCCCTGCAGCCTTCAATTATCGCAGACCAGACCATTAGACCTTGAGTCGATGCACTTTCATTGTGGGCCAGTCTGCCACCAGCAACGCGTGCGTTCTTTTGACCATAGATGGTTTCGTTTGGTTCAGACAAAACTGTACAATGTGTTGCCAAAGAGAACCATATGATGTCAGTATTGCATGCTCTTCGTAATTTAAAAAATGTGATAAGGTGTTCAGCAGCATCACGAGCGGAGTGGCTATCAGAGGGTGGAAAGCAAAGGATCACGGAAAACGGCTCCAATGAGCTAGTTTAAACGGGAATGTAAAACAAAATGATGACCAATCAAAGCTAGACTAAACGTTTCAGTGTTGTTTCACTTCGGGCGAAATAAATTAGTCTCTGATCATAATTAAGACGCAAGTGTTCAGTCACAATGTACACAGATCACTGCACGTGTACTTTTAATGGGCCATTATTTCCCCCAAAACTACGACAATAATAGGAAAGACCAAAGGAAAGGTGGTAAGAGCAGGCACTTTCATCTGTAAATTCCACTCTAAAGCTGGTCTTTTTGTGTATATGTGACTTCTTACATTTCTTCCCTTGATTTCTCTAAGCTGAAGTAAGGTCACTCAAGGCCACGTCTCCCCTGCCCCCAACTCCCCGAAAAAATACTATCAAAAAAGGCAAAAAACAAACTCCCAAACCTTGAGTGTGTAGGGGATGCTTTATCTGTTTTCTGCGGTTTCAATTGTGTTTGAGAGTATGTTTATCATTAGTTTTGGCCTTGTGAGAAGAGTGTTTTTTAAGCATTATTTAATGGCTTCAAATTTGGCCTTACCTGTAGGGTTGTACAAGAACTACAAAGTGTGTATTCGGCCAGTCTGCCTCCAAGCAGATTGCAAACTGAACAGTAGCGCTCCCAGCCCCCACCAATCCCCCCCTTTTGCACACCCGTTTTTAGGTCTCGCCTGAGCCAGCGCTTTAGCACTGCTCTGGCGAGAGTTTTAGTAAGCGGGTTTTGGAAGTGCTAACTAGTGGGTTTTTTCAGGCCTCCAGCTACAGTGCATGTGCGCTGGGCGCGCGCACCATTTGTCAGCCTGCGTGATCACTTTCGCGGCGCTTTCATGTTCTCAGTGAGCCGCGCGGCCACTGAGAACATCAAAGCGCCCGCGAAAGTGCACACCATTTGCCAGCCTGCGTGCCTCTCTCCGCCTTAGTGCACGCGACGTGCCCTACCCACCTCCCTTATCCCACTTCCTGCTTGTTTAAATTTAGAATTGGCCACTACGTATTTGATGAACCATATGTGATTTTTCAGCAGGGTTTCAAAGGCATTTTTTTTTGTTTCTATGTGTTTTCCCCTGTTGTGCGTCTCTCTCTCATTGTCTCTTCACTGACCTAGCTTGACCGCTCTCTCTGAACCACTCAGAGCGCTCATGCCAGGGGCACCTGGGTGCCTGCCTTGGAGGGTTTGCTGAGCCCGGACGTTATTGAACAGCTGCCACGGCCCAGTGCAGTTTCGGACTGTTCTGAAAAATAAAGCTTTCACTCGGGATAATGAATGCTACAACGCACTTCCTGTTATTGAGCCGCAATGCAGTGCATGCCCGCCACTGGCAACGTATTGTGATGCTTGTGAGATATGGCTCTCAGGACATATTACCTGGCTGTGCACTGTAATGCGTCACCATTCACTGCACCAAGACGCAGTCGATCCCTTTAATGACCCTGTTTTTTTCGTAAACAGCATGATGAACACTCAGGGCCATCCCGGAAACAGTGTCTTACAGAAACACGTCCATATTCATGTGCACGAGCCTTCGGAATTTATAGCGCTTCCGCAGATGACATGCTACAGGTGCCCTAGCTAATTAACCCCTTTGCTGCTGCGGACATTCCGCTGCAGCGCTGGGGGGGGCAGGGGGGCAGCGCGGTGGGCCTGTGCTCATGACGGAGCCGCTCCGTCATGAGCCACAGTTGAGCTGTGCTCATGACGGAACGGTTCCGTCATGACTCTGCCCATTTGCGTTGTCCCCCCGCACAGGCGGGGAAACAGCGCCGCGTAGGCGGAGCGGCCGCCAACGGGCGTGTCATGACGGAACCGTTCCGTCATGAGCACACGGCAACCGTGGCTCATGACGGAACGGTTCCGTCATGAGCGGGGAAGGGGTTAAATGGCACAATGGGACACTGACAAAGCAAATTTTCCTTTCTCATCCAGCCAAGCAGGGGAGCACCCGGCCATGTTGCCACACAAACTGAATTGACCTTGTTTCGGAAGCATTACGCACAGAGAGGTGGGTCATCTCAGATGCGGTTTACAACCGCCCTGGACTAGAGTCATGCCCTTGTTAGTATACTATATGTAAACTTTTAGTAAAATCAAAAAGCATTGGCATAGCCAATAGGTCTCGCCTTTGGGACCTTATAAGTGTTTAGTTATCCAGCACAATATCCTTGGTGCAACAACATTAAGTGTTGCATGGCTAAACACGTGAGCGAGCACGCCGACAAAGTTTAAATTGTGGAGTACATCAATAACGGAATCAAACTTGTAAAAAGAAGAGTACAACGGTGTGCATCTTAACACCATGTCTGTTTTACTGAATGAACTTTCTGCCCCAACCGTTGAGATTGCACACAGGAAGCAAATACGAGAGAGAAAGGACATCAGACCGTGTTCATAACATCGCCAGCGCAGGAGTCCTGTTTCCTTGCCAAGAAAGATTCTGCCCATAATGTAATTGTTTTTTAAAATCTGATTATGTACCACGTATTAACCAGCTTTTTCAGCATAATGTTCATGCATATGTTAAATAGTTTAAGTATATTTTGATTATTTCATATTAGCAGGGTTGGCATATTTCTTCGCTCAGAATATTTACATCAGGTAGTTTTGGAGGTGGGGAAAAGAGTCCAGTTTTTTTTTGCTCACACGCAGAGGGGTACTCTGGGGAAAGAAGTTCAGTACGTCAGTAGTTCAAGAGAGATTCGCATAGAAACTCCTGCGATCCAGTGCGCAGCTTAGCATACGCCTGAGGCCATGTGGGAAATCAGCTGACGGTAGTTAGCGCGTTAAGAGGGAGAGTTTACCATTCTCAGTCCATTTGCAGTTTTCTCCATCGAGAGGAAAGGGAACAGCGCGTGGGCGCTTGAGTGAAAGGCATGGTACCAATATGTAACTGGAGATTCAGCCAAGGTTCTTGAGCTAAAGGGCGCAACAGCACGTGTCACGGTAAGCGTGTAAGCACAGTATAGTTTCTACTGAGATTGTGGATGGAACGCAAAGGGCGGGGAAACAGTCTTGTATTGTTGTCAACCTGATTTTCAGGCATGCTCTGTGATTGAATAAGTGGGAACCGTGTTGGTATTGATACACGAGCTACAGATATTGGTAAAAAAATGTTCGTGTAAAGTTTGAATAGTTGTGGAATATGGTGCGGTTTTTTTTCACTGTACTATTAGTATCATTATGGAACTGACAATGATTAATTTTTTGTATCTTAGAAAGCCCCGATGAAGGGATCATTCCCGAAATGCATTGGGTATTTTTAATAAAAGTGTGACGTGTGGAAACAGTCATTCTCCTGCGTTTTTATCATCGGCAAGTATAAACGGATGAGTATAATGGATTGAAGAAAATGTTTAAAAAAAGGAGGAATACTATTGGATAAAACAGTGGAAAAATAAGATGGTTGATTATGAATTTAATTCATTGGATTCATTCTAATAGGCTGTGGAGCTTTATGGAAACCGTAATGAGGTTCCCTCGTGTTCTTTCTAAACACTTAAAAGGTCACAAAGGCGAGACCTATTGGCTATGCCAATGATTGTTGGTTAAGTGATTTGGCCAGAGTCACCCGAACAGGCCAAACTAACTGGGTCCAGCCCACCCCAGAATCTGTGATCTACATTTGATGTCATCGGGGTGTTGCTCTGGTGAGCGCGGGGGGCCCAGTCACAGGGCCCATGAGTGCGAGGGCTCCACTGCACCTCGGTTATACCTGTCTTTTGCTACCCATCAGGGTTTCAAGAGGAAAGGCAATTTGCCTCACTTGCATTAGGGCCCACGCCAAAACAGCCAAGATGCTGCGGTACTCGAATTAAGTATGAGTCAGAAAAGAGTATGGGATAGAAAGCACGTGACAATTACCGCGCGGGACGGGATCAAAGCGAAGGAGGCGGGGCGTTGCTCGCTCCGATCACTCCTTGCACTTTCTGAAACGGGACAATTGAGGCGCAGGAGCCGCGGTGTTGGTGGGGTGCACGAATCTCTACTCATGATATTTATTCGCCGAATCCTAAATGAGGCCCTGTAACTTGTGCACAAATTTCACACAGACCTGACAGTTTTTTCCCCTTCAGATTTCGGCAGGTAAACCCCGACAAGACTTGTCCTTGGATGATTTTCCAGCTGATAATGTGTGAAAATGTGCGGTCGCCTAGTAAAGTCCCCAACCCGACCTCTGGAACTGGGAGGAAATAAATCAGTGTGAAAAACTCAGTGGAATTGGTATTTCCCTGGAGGGCATTAACTCCGGGTAATCCACTGAACATTAGAATGAGAGCCAATAAATAGTTTTGCCAATCATAAATGTATTTACTAATTTACTGATTATCCTTCATTTTTATTTCCGGTCCACCAACATTGATATAATGACTTACACCTTTAATATCATCATCATCTTTAACATCAGTATTTTACCACACTTCCCTCTCTACCAATTAAGTGGCCATGTTAATATTTTCTACGAGAGAGAGAGAAAAGAAGTGAAAATCTCTTACCTGGACAGTCTCGGATGCTTCTGTGTACACTCGAGTTTGTTGCTGGGTGATCGACTTTACAGGTGTACCTTTCTCCTAATGTCCATTCTGACTTTGAGATGTTGACCTGGCTCGTGATGGCGAAGGTCCCGTTACTGCCTTTTAGCGAAGGGGAGGTGAACACTGGGATGAATGTTGTCTCCCCATTAAGAAGCCACTGCACCCTAATCTTGTCTGGAGAGTAGCCAGAGACGAGGCAGACCAGCTCTATGGACCCATCGCCATCGCGGTCATCACATGGAGACTGTAGCACCTGTACCACAGGCTTACTTGTTGCCGCCTTGCACTCTGCGCAGAGAAAAAGAAATATCCTTGTGTTACACATAGAAAGTGAGCTGTGCGGGCCTTAGAAATGTACGTCTGTGCTCCTCAGTTAAAAAGGTGTAAATTACAAGATGAATATCTATTGCCAGTAAATGCTTTATGATCAGCTGAAATACCATGTCAAGTATACTGTTGCACTCGACCTTGTAACCAGCTCTTGTTATGATTCTACAGAAAATTAATAAAGATAATTTGAAATCAAAAAAAAAAGTGTAAATTATTATGATGGAATATTTTATCTAAAAGGATGTATCTGCAACCTCAAACACAGAAACACACTAAAAGCGAGAAACTTCTGGATGTGACCACAGACAAGAAGAATATATCACGACAAAAATAAAAATAGTTCCGTCAGGAAGGTCGCGAGACCAGTACGAACCAGTGGTGTTGGAAACGTTTCGAGAGTGGGGGTGCACCAATCAATGTTACATCGCCGAACTGCTACGGATTGTAAAAAACCCAAGCACCACATAAAGAACATGTACGAGTCGCGCCCATTCCGCGGGAATGCGCTATATGGATAATGGTGCATTTTGGAACTCGCTGTCGCACATATATTACTAAAGCAAGGTGTAGTTGCAGCACATTTTCTATTGAATTGGACAATAATTCATACTGACATACAGTTTTTCTGATAAAACTAAATAGTGCAGAAATAATGTGTGTGTATCTGGTTGCAGCAAATCTTTATCATTTGACAGTACTGAGTAAAATGTCTTGAGATTTGTTTACATCCTAATAAAATACTTTCTTACATAAAACTTCAGAACTACAAAAAAGTGCTTCCTCTGTGCTTTCTTAGCTGCTGATGTATATTGAAATATGTGTATAGTTATTTTCCAGGAATGACATTTTTGTTGTGTTAGAAAAAGCTGATATCCTACAGCCTTGTGAGATACCATAAGCAGCGGTTTGTCAGAAGTCAGAGTCTGACATTTGACCTCTGTCTTTGAACACACACAGCAAAGGTGACCAGATGAAAACCACATTTCAAGGCATATGTATTGCTCATTCACCGTCTTCACCCCAGCATGGTTATTTTTAGTAATACAGCAGTACCCCAAACCCATCGTTTTAGCACCTCTGATGGGACCAGAGCAGCGGCAGCTCCTCCGCATTGGCGGAGGAGCATCGCCCCCAAAAAACAGCAGGAAAGGAAAAATAAAACAAGACTCCTTCTATTTCACCTTTCCTGCTGAGTCTCGGGGGCAGAGCCTGGGGGGGTGACAACACTGAGGGGAGTGGCAGTGCACCCCCTTCACTGCGTAGGATGGTCTGGCCGGCCGTCTCAGGCAGTGAAGCTCTCTCCAGCCCCAGCCCCATCGCTGGGACTGGAGAGAGCAAGCACACACTCCCAGTCTGTCCTGGAGCGCTAGTAGAGAGCTCTCTGGCCAATCCTGAAGCTGCTCTCATGCGAGAGCAGCTTCGGGATTGGCCGCAGGGTAGGCCGGGACCCTGTGCCATCCTGCAGAGGAGCATGACGCAGTACGCGGCTGGCTGAAGGTATGTTTCTTTATTTTGTTCCCTAGGGTGACCAACCGTCCGTAAATTTCACGGACAGTCCGTAATTTCGTCCGTCTGTCCGTTGTCCGTGAAGGATTCTTTAACGGACGCCATTTGTCCGTCATTTTAACCGGGCACCGGTCGCACCACCCTAAAACCGGCACAGCTTCCACCCACCTCCCAGTCCCTTCTTGACTCCGATGCTGCTGTGGTCGGGTGTAACAGACTCCGATACAATACCAAAGCTCAGATACCCAGCAGCATTGGAGAGGCACAGTGGGATGGCAACCCTCACACCTTCCGTCCTTGATGAGCTGTTAAGAGGTGCTTGAAGGTGACTGAGAGGGAGGGGCTGCAGCTTCAGGAGCAGGGGCATCTATTCAGATGCAAACAGCCCTAAATGCGTCATGTCTCTGCAATTTAGAGGGGCCTCACACATTGTCACTAAATTGTAAGCAAACCTCGGTTCTTCAAACATGCAGTCTATAATGTAATAAAATAAAGAAATGGCACAATCGCACCCACACTGATTAACAAAGTATGGAGGCCAATCCGTTAAATTAGTTCTCTTGGAGTATCCCCTTTAAGTACTGTACATCACAGTGGGGGATGGCAGAACTAACATTTTGGAAAGAGAGACTGTCTTCTCGTTGTCTTATCCAGGAGGGGGTGAGGAGCCCTACCCCACCCTGGAAGAGACCAAGATGATACTAGAATACTGCATGCCCACCCCAGTGCCCACCCTGGTGGATCCTGTTCCCCCTCCTGTGATGGCTCCCCCCCCCCCCCAGTGGTGGCTCCTGTCCCCCCCATGTGGTGGCTCCAGTCCCCCCAGCATGTGATGGCTCGTGTCCCCCCTGTGGTGGATCCCTGGGTGGCTTCTGTCCCAGTCCTGGAATGGCTCCTGCAGCGAGGGTGAAGTTCTTGATGGGCCTCTTCTCAAAAAGGCTCAGCTCAAAATTATTATGAAAAGGTGGGCGAGTGAGTAAGTGAAGGGATGGGTGAATGGATGAATGAACGATTGTATAGATGAATAATGAGAGAGGATGGATGGATGGATTGAGTGAGTGGAAGGATGGATGAGAGAAAAGGTAAATAGCTGGATGTATGGGTGGAAGGGTAGCTGGATGGGTAAAAGGGTGGATGGATGAGTGAAAGGATGGATGAGTGAAAAGGTGGATTATTAGCGAGTGGATGCATGGATGAGGGAAATGATGGATGGATTAATTAATTGATAAGTGCAAGGGTGAATTGATGGACGGATGAGTGAAAGAGTGGATGTAAGGATGGATGAGTGAGTGAAAGGGAGGGTAGATGGACAAAAGGATGAATAGATGAGTGAAGGAGTGAAAGGATAAATGGATGAGAGAAAGGATGGATGAGTGATAGGGTCAATGGATGGATTCATGAGTGGATGAGTAGATGGATGGATGGGTGGGTGGATGGAAGGAAGGATGGCTAAGTGAAAGGGGCTATGGAGAGAGAAAGGAAGGATGGATGGCTGACTGAAAGGGTGGATGGGTGGAAGGATGAGTAAGTGAAAGGATGGCTGGATGGGTGAAAGGGTAAATGGCTGGATGGATGAGTTAATGGCTGGATGGGTAGAAGAGTGGATGGATGAGTGTACAGATGGATAGGGAGAAAGGGTGGATGGATGGATAATGGATAGATGAGTGAAAAGATGGATGAAGGGATGGATGAGTGAAATGATAGATGGAAGGATACCTGATGGATAGGTTTGCAAATGGTTGAATATGTTTGGGTTTACTTATATACTATTCCGCGACCTCCTCTGATGTGTCTGTAAAACTTACCTATTGTCCTGAAGTTTTGTCCTGAATTTTGACCACCTGTCCCGAATTTATGTCCTGAATTTTGACCCTTTGTCCTGAATTTTTACACTCACCGTCCTGAATTTGCACCAAGGCCAGTTGGTCACCCTATTGTTCCCCTCTCTTCGTGACTCTCATGCCACCCTCACCCCTCTATCTGCCCACCCACCCTGCCACTCGTAGAAAACACCGGCCGCTACAGGACCAACGATGGCTGCTCTCCTTTGGGGTGGCAAAAACATTCTGAGAATAGACATGGCTCAATGTGAACTCTCGGAGCACAGCTGTTTCTGAGTGGGGCACTATCCACTTAACCCGTTCGCTGCGTTCGTCGGCCAACGGCCGTTGCGAGCACTACCTCCATAGTGCTGCGCACGTCCGTTGGCCGACGCGGCCCCGCCCGCGCATGGAAACGCCTGCACCGCGGCGGATTTTAGGTCGCGGTTAAAGGAGTTTACTATTCTGGATGAAAACCCAAATTTTTTGCCAAAAAAGGATTATAAGTGTTTTTCTGTACTCATGCTTAATCGGTACAGTAAAATCCACATGCATTTTAACATGGCAAATGCTGGTGGACTTTGTGCTTGGTAAATGGGCAGGTAGCAGGGAAACATGTGGAAACAAGCATTTACAATGCAACGGTCTCGGCATTGTTAAAGTTAGAGCTATTGGCATTGCTCATGACATTATTTTTGTTTATGTTTTTAAAACATGTAGAGAAACGGCATTGTTATTTACAATGTCAATAGCTTAATCAGTGTGTGTGTAGGTGGCTCTGTGTGTGGGTGCAAATGCAATGGGTCTCGCATTTGAGAGTGATTAAGCTATTGACATTGTAAATAACAATGCCGTTTCTTTAAATGTTTTAAAAACAAAAACATAAACAAAAATAATGTCATGAGCAATGCCAATAGCTCTAACTTTACCAATGCCGAGACCATTGCATTGTAAATGCTTGTTTGTCGTGGAAGAGACTGCTGACGCCGAGTGACCACGAGCAATCACCCAGCCTTTATGCCTTTGGGCCGTGCCCAGTTCTCTGGCTGCATGCTTGTCCCATGAATTCCGAAGGGGCTGGTAGCATGGTTTGAAAGATTAGCACAGGGGGAGTGTATTTGGTGTTTACACAGTGGCGTAACGAAAGTTGAGGGGGCCCCCCTGCAAAGTACACGGAGGGGGCCCCCTCCCCGGGCCACCACCTACCACTTTTGCAGAGGAGGTCCCCTGGAGCTTGAGGGCCCACCCTGCACCGAGGGGGCTGCAGGGGATTATTTTACGCCACTGTGAAGATGCCAGACATGCCTCTTATTTCAGTTATGGACCTATCTCATTAGAAAAACAACAGACCTACAACTTCGGGCCATAAGACATCCACTTTAACACCAGGTAAAAAACAGAACAAATTCATTTTGCAGTGACATAGCAACAATAATTAGCCCAAAGTAAGATTATTCTATTTTGGCCACAGCTTAAAAATAGAAAAACGTTCTCATATGCCCCGGCAGTGAGGTCTGTGGGACTAGCAGGTTTCTGTGCCCGGGGAGGTCTGTGGGGACTGGCAGGTTTCTCTGCCTGGGGAGGTCTTTGGGACTGGCAGGTTTCTGTGCCCAGAGAGGTCTGTGAGACTGGCATGTTTCTGTGCCCGGGGAGGTTTGTGGGACTGGCAGGTATCTGTGCCCAGAGAGGTCTGTGGGACTGGCAGGTTTCTGTGCCCGGAGAGGTCTGTGGGACTGGCAGGTTTCTCTGCCTGGGGTGGTCTGTGAGTCTAGCAGTTTTCTCTGCCTGGGGAGGTCTGTGGGGCTGGCAGGTTTCTCTGCCTGGGGAGGTCTGTGGGACTGGCAGGTTTCTGTGCCCGGGGAGGTCTGTGGGGCTGGCAGGTTTCTGTGCTTGGGGAGGTCTGTGGGACTGGCAGGATTCTGTGCCTGGGGAGGTCTGTGTGGCTGGCAGGTTTCTCTGCCTGTGGAGGTCTGTGGGACTGGCAGGTTTCTCTGCCTGGGGAGGTCTGTGGGGCTGGCAAGATTCTGTGCTTGGGGAGGTCTGTGGGGCTGGCAGGTTTCTCTGCCTGGAGTGGTCTGTGGAGATGGCAGATTCTGTGCCTGTGGAGGTCTGTGGGACTGGCAGGTTTCTGTGCTCGGGGAGGTCTCTGGGGCTGGCAGGTTTCTGTGCCCGGGGAGGTCTGTGGGACTGACAGGTTTCTGTACCCTGGGAGGTCTGTGGGACTGGCAGGTTTCTCTGCCTGGGGAGGTCTGTGGGGCTGGCAGGATTCTGTGCTTGGGGAGGTCTGTGGGGCTGGCAGGTTTCTCTCCCTGGGGAGGTCAGTGGGGCTAACAGGTTTCTCTGCCTGGAGAGGTCAGTGGAGCTAACCGGTTTCTCTGCCTGGAGAGGTCAGTGGAGCTAACAGGTTTCTCTGCCTGGAGAGGTCAGTGGGACTGGCAGGATTCTGTGCTTGGGGAGGTCAGTGGGACTGGCAGGATTCTGTGCCCGGGGAGGTCTGTGGGGACTGGCAGGTTTCTCTGCCTGGGGAGGTCTTTGGGACTGACAGGTTTCTGTGTCCAGAGAGGTCTGTGAGACTGACATGTTTCTGTGCCCAGGGAGGTTTGTGGGACTGGCAGGTATCTGTGCCCAGAGAGGTCTGTGGGACTGGCTGGTCTCTGTGCCTGGGGAGGTCTGTGGGGCTGGCTGATTGCTCTGCTTGGGGAGGTCTGTGAATCTGGCAGGTTTTTGTGCCCGGAGAGGGCTGTGGGGCTGGCAGGTTTCTGTGCCCGGAGAGGTCTGGGGGCTGGCAGGTTTCTGTGGCCGGAGAGGGCTGTGGGGCTGGCAGGTTTCTCTGCCTGGAGAGGTCTGTGGGGCTGGCAGGTGTTTGGGGCAGGATGCTGGGTGATCTTGTCACACCCACAGAGTCAGGGATTTGGAGCCATTTATGGACCAGAAACATTGATCCTTTTACTGCTACTGAGTGGAGTACGACGGCTTCAGGGCGGGAAAGTGCATGGAGCGCCCCACAGTTCAAAGGTCGCAAGTGAGGTAGGTTGTGCTGGTGTTAAAAAAAAGTCCAGAAAGAGAAGAGAGTTACACATGCTGGTGCCTGTTTCCACGACAGTCACGTGCAACATTTGGTAGAACATGCTTCGTAACATAGAAAGGCTGTAAATGTTATTTTTTTCCTTTCATATCAATGGGGTAGGATTGGTGGCTGTTTGCGACAGCAGTGAACAGAGGGGAAGTTCATGGTATGCAGTGCCATGAGAATTATGCTGCAGGTACTCAATTATGCAGCAAGAAAAGGCAAATTATGTGGTCTAATGCCGCACATTTTGTGATACTTGTACTTCATTTTTTGTAATTTTTGCACCTTTTAAGACTGTTCTGGCAAATGTTTCACCTCAGTCTCAGTTTAACAACCAAACAACAAAGAGTAACTGAAAGATGGCCTGTCAATTTTAGTGAAGGGCATGTGACTGTGCAGCAATGCATGTTGCTGTATTTTAGTAACTTTTAACTGTTTCAGCTAGAAACCATTTTATCTGCAAGCTGCAATTTATGTAGCACCACTGCCACCACAGCCCCAATCCTCCCCTTCTCTGCCCCACTCACACCCTGATGTCCAGTTCAGCTGGACCTGCCCCTTCAGAACCGACATCACTTGACAACTAGAAATCGGCGACAAGAAATCGGGTCAGTTTTGGGGGGAAGTGGGTATCACTTTGCCTTGACAAAGTCAGGCGAAACTGGGAAACTTCTCCCAAAGTCACAGACTAAGGTGTAAATTCATAGGTGAAGGGTATATTTTCTTGCGCCCACAAACTTCAATGACGATTTTTGTGTTTTCTGTAAAATCCGCAAATCAATATAAATCGCAGGTGAAACTGATGACACGCACTTTTAATCTTTAATGTGTAACATAACCCCCCCATATTTTCCAAACAACCTTCATGTACCAAAGGCGCCTTTCTTTTACTAAATGCCTTCACACTAAACTGGAGACCTTACGCACACAAGTGGTCGTCGCAATTAATTTTGGGTGGGGTGCACTTGTCTGCGGGGGGGTGGCATAGACTGGGCGAACAGACAGACTCACCTGCGCGAGCCGCAGAAGACAGGGAAAACAAGGCTAGCCAGAGAAATAATTAAATTATGGCAGGTAGTCGCCGCCGCACGTTACCTCTGAATTGTCTCCACTCTGGCCTCTGAAATGCCTCCTCGCTTCACCAGTCAGCAATGCGCATGACAATTGGTCACCAGCCCCACCCTAAGGGTGAAGAGTAAGACCGCGCAGACGCGGCGACGGAGACATCTGCATGCTGCGCAGTGTGCACATTACCATTTTTTAAATGTTACCATTTCATTTATAAAGAAAAGTCTAGAGCAAGCGTAAGTTACATAACCTACCTATATTAATTAATTACCTATCCCAGACACTCACGGATTTGTGGTGCTTGCTGGCACCGCTGAGGGGGCCTCTGGAGCGCTGGGGCCCCACCGCAACACGGGAGCTGTGGGGGCCTGTGTTACGCCCCTGGGGCCTGTGTTACGCCCCTGCTTATAAATCCACACTGCACAATTCAACTATAAATAATTTAACCCTACAACATTCCATACCACATAATTACAATCCAAAAAATAAACATATTTCCACTTCACTCCATACCACATAATTCCACATCATAGAATCACATTCCACACAACGTAATACCACTCCCAACCACATAATTACACTCCACACAACATATTTACACTCAACTCTAAAACACATAATTACCCTCCACAAAATACAACTCTGCAACATGTTGCATAATTCCACTGCGCATAATTATACACCACACCATGCCACATAATTCCACACGTCACACAATTCCACAATTCATCCCCACACAATTGATCACACAGCATAATAACACTCCACATAATACCACTCAGCTCCACATAATTAACCTCCACATAATTATGCTCTCCTCCATACTGCATACATACACTCCACATAAATCCAGTCAATGCCACGTAGCAACACTCCACATAGCTACACTTCACACCATGCCTCATAATACCACTCAACATAATTTCACTCAACACCGCAACTTCCACGTCACACAATTCAACTCTACACATTTCCATTCCACACCACATAATTCACAACAAACTACATAATTCAGACTAACACCACAAATGCACAACGCACCACATACATCCAATCTACACCACAAATTCCACATCATGCTATAATATTTAACAGCACACCACATAAGGAAACTCCACTACATACCACTCCACAACACAAAATACCATTCCAGATAATCCCACTCCAAGACACACAATCCCACTCCACTCAATACCACATAATTGCACTGCGCACCATACCACATTATTTCACTACACAGATCCAATCCACGCAACACAATTCCACAACCAACAATTCCAATCCAAACCATATATGTCCAATTGACACCACACACATTCCCTCCACTCCAAACAGAAAACGCATAGGTAAAATACATTGTCCATTACAACATCAATAGCTCTAACTCTCACCTTATGATGTGTCCCAGCAGATCCTGTTTCTGGAGCTGCAAACTTGCTGGCTGAAGTCAGCTCTGTGCTGCCTCAGAGGAGCAGTGCCCTGTGGTGAATGCGGTCTCTGGGGCCCCCACCCCCATCCATTCCCCTGTCAGCTCTCCTCTGTGCTGCCTCCTGCCTGCTGTCTCTGGGGCCCCCACCCCCATCCTTGTCCTCTCCCTTCTCAGAGGCAGTGCCCTGTGGGGAATGCTGTGCTGCCTCCTGCTCTCTCTGCGGCCCCCACCCCCATCCTTGTTCCGGGACTGGCTGGTGGCTCTGACTGAAGAGAAACAATGTAACTTGTTACATTGTTTCTCTTCAGTCCTGGGTCAGCGCAGGAGCTCCGTGCAGGCTGCTTTAGTTAGAGAGAGAGGCTTGATTTAGAGCAAGCCTCTCTCTCACAGCTCTCTACCGAAGAGCTGAGGGGGCCCCCTTCATTTACTGAAGAGTGGGGGCCCCACCGCACCGCGGGGGCTGCGGGGGTGTTTGTTACGCCCCTGCCTTGGACCTAAAGGGGTACATTATAAAATGCCGGAACTCTATCACTGAAGCATCAAACCTTTATGTAAACACAGGGGCGTAACAAACACCCCCGCAGCCCCCGAGTGCTGGTCTGGGGTTCACAGGTCAGTGCAGGGGTGTGCCTATCCGGCAAGGGGAACGGGGTGTCTCGGACATCTCCGTGTACAGGAAGTGCGGTAAGTGTGTCTCTGTGTTCTGGTGTGGCCTGCTACAAGAGCCGCAGCAGTCAATGTTGTAAAGTGGCATGCACAACCTCCAAACGGCACTGTGATGTTGTTGTTGGAATGTAGCAGGACATGCGCAAATAGGCATTACAATGGCGTGCCGTACGAGATACAACAGCGCACCGTACAAAAGTGTGGGGGCTTGTGGGAGGGAGGAGCAGCCGTTTGGCAACATAACACACAGTGAACTCGACCATGTGCCACATGCTGGGCATCTCATCCATGATGACCACGGTCGCAGACATCCCACAACAACGACTGGCCTTTGTACACATCCTGTATGAATTCAGCGTGGTTTTCACTTCTATGCTCGTTTAGTGGTGTGATGTTGGTGGATTATGTGACTTGTGCTCCTTGTTGGTGTGTTTCATTTTGGCCATTGTTAGTCTATATGTGTGTTGTACTTAATTGTGCATGTTTGCCATTCTGCCCATCTCCCCCTCCCCCCCACTCCCTGCTTCTTCCTCTTCCTAGTGCTTTTGTGTCTATAATTTTGTTGCTGCACACATAAATACATGTAAAGAATAAATTCGAATAGTTCCTTGATTCTTTTAGGTTTCAAAACTTCTCTATTGGTTTCTTTTAAATTTTCCATATGAACCGTTTTTTAAATATTCAACAACACATAGAAGTCAGAAGTACAACGTATTCTATCCACACACTTTCTAGAACATTCTACAACACGTGCAGGTTAAAAGTTCATCATTTTTTTAAAACTTAACGATATTTTTTTGCAACACTTCTTGAACATTTAACGACACGTGCAGGTTAAAAGTTCACGATTGTTTTAAGTTCCAACAGTGCCTTCCAAATGCAAGTAGCAGGTGTGGTTGAGCTGACCAAAATTTTATCCTATGATATGTACTCCACGTTGAACCTGCTTTTTCTTAACCAATCACAAAGATGCTTTTCCACAAAACTAATGTGCACCCTACTTTTAAAAAAGAATGCTTTTCATGATATCTTTAGAGATAAGTTATAGATAGATATTAGCATTTATAAAACCTTTGAAATTCACTGAAAAAACCATAGGTTTCATGCACGTTATAGTTAGGAATTAGCATTTAAAAAACCTTTGAAATTCACTGAAAAAAACATAGGTTTCATGCACGTTATAGTTATGCATGTCATGAGTGATGTAATATGTGACGTCATCAGCAGTGCATTGCGGGGGCGCGAGTTATAGTTAGCTGAACTAACTATAACAGGGGGATTTCTAGGGTTTTGTACGAGGGAAATGTCCAGCTAACTATAACGCCCCTGAAACCTATGTTTTATTCAGTGAATATATATATATATATATATATATATATATTCACTGAAAAAATCATAGGTTTCACACATGTTATAGTTAGCGGAAATTTTACTGATAAAAAACCAGTGAAATTCCCCCGTTATAGTTAGTGTAGGCAACTATAACTCACGCGACCGCAATCCTCTGCTGATGCTAATACTGTATTTAGACACTTATTTGCCCATGTCTTCTTCCATACATTTTTAGCTATACATATATTTCAAATATTTTTTTTTCATAAAGACACATATGTCATCAGCAGAAGATTGCGGTCGCGCACCGTGCGCGCACAGTAAGCACGCGGTGCGCTTCGCGCACCCCGCGCCCACTTTACGCAGTTAGTGCCGTGCACGCACGGTGGGCACGCGGTGCGCTACGCGCACCGCGTGCCCACGTTACGCTAGATGGGCCATGTACGCACGATGCGCTTCGCGCACCGTGCGCACATGGAGGACATATGATGCACTTCGTTTTGAAAGGTAATATTTTAATTTTTCGTAATTTTTATAAGCCATGCACAAATGGTGCCCTTCGGGCGCCATTTGCACACGGGGTGGAGAGAGTGTTGTTAATTTTTTCTTTTATTATTTTTGTTTAAAATATTGTGGTTTTCAACACAAACAATAAACACTGCACATTTGGTGGCCTGTGGCCACCAAAAGCACAGGGGGTGGGGAGAGTGTGGATAGTGTTTTTTTTTTTTACATTTTTTACCGTACGTGTACGGTAAGCGTAATCGGCGAAATTAGCGAAAAAATAAAAATTGCATTTTTGGCCTTGGGGGGTCTTTGGGGACTCCCTCAACATGGCTATGTGTGTGGGAGCTGTCTAAACAGCCCCTTTATATGTTTATTGGTTTTATTTAACAACCGAGCTCTCAGTGCGAGAGAGAAAATGGCGGCCGCCGCTTCCTGGTTTCGGCTGTTTCGAATGTTTACTAAGATCTAAGAGCCAATCAGAATCGCGCTCGCGCACGCCACCGTACGCGTACGGTAAGCTTACGGTAAGCGTACCGTAAGCTGGCTCAGATATATATATTGATTTAAAGGCTATTTTCTCAGAATCTACTGAACAGATTTACACCAAACCTACAAAAGGCACTTCCTTGACCTGAGGACTACCTCTCTGCCAAATTTCTAGTAATTCTGTTCAGCCGTTCGGGCTGTAGCCCTGTCTAAAGGTCCTATGGAAAAATGCATGGGAAAAACGCGTTTTGGGACCCCCCTTTTATCTCAGCCCCCGCTTGACGAATCCCCCCGAGACTTTCAGGGTAGGAGCGAAGCGTAGCGCCCCACCTATTTTGAGAAATTCGCGAGGATTCGTCGACCGGCGCCAAAGTTATTCAAAATAGAATGTTGCGGATTTCCTATGGAAAAGGGGTCCTAACTATAACTACCTACTGGCGACCGCCAGTAGGTAATATATATATATATATATATATATATATATATATATATATATATATATATCTGGTGTGTCATTGTTTAAATTATTTATTTATATATGTAATGAATATATTTAAATGGACATGTTGTAACTTTTTAGTTTATTAGTAACTGGTTGAGATGGATGATTTTACATACATACATTGATTTATATAATATATTAAAATATTTTGAATTTTTTTTTAAATAATATATTTTATTCCATTTCCCTATTACTTCCTATTGGGAGATTTCATTCCTGGTGGCAGATTCCTCTACCAACAGGTGAAAAGTTATTATTAGTAACTTGACACTTGTTAATGCTTTAATTGGAGGTGTTGGAAACAAGGTAAGTGTGCACCTAAACTATATATCTCTCCATTATGAGATGTGACTAGTAAAATAAAGTGGAGAGATACACTTAGGTATTAGAGTAGATCCGAGAAATTTTCGGAAACCATGTTGACAAAGTGGCAACTTCACAATGCAAGGAAAGCATCAATGAAAAAGACAAATGCAGGATAGCTGCCTACCCTGAGACACCACTTCCCCCTTATCGCTTCCACCATGGGCACGCAGGCAAGAATTACACAAAAAATTCTAAATGTAGAATTTAATCTGCTCACTCAGACAAACACAGGTAATTTGAAAATAATATGTAATTCAGGACTAATGTCTGAGGGGCTGAAAATGACCCGAAAAACCGCTAGAATGCCTAATAGAAGGATCTTGAAAAATGCCTAAAAATTCAAGGAAATTAATTAATGAGTATTCATATGCATGCACTCAAATATGCACACACAGCGACACAACCACCCTCCACACAAACACACACATACACACAAGCACCAGGCTCTCAAATCGAGGAATAGTGCTCTCAAAATGGAAGAATAGCCTGCACACTTAGAAAAGAAGATAAACGCAAGGTGCCTGGGAGTCATGTAGCATCACTCCAACATCACTAAAGACATGGACATGGTGGCTGCTTTACTGAATATCATGTATTCAATTCAATTCAAAAAAGTCTTTATTGCGATTATTCATCATAAAAGACATATATATATACAGAAAACAATGTGAAATTTCCACGGCCATAACTTAATTATCATAGAGTCTAAAAAATCTTACACAGCCAATACAACACTATAAAAAACTTTTTTTTTTTTTTAAAATAGCCATTAAAATTACTTCTAAAAGAAAACTAGAGCTAAAAAATAAAATCTACAAGCTACTATAATCCTCCATTTCTTTCACGAATAGCCCAAGACCAGCTAAGGAATTTGGCTACCCCTATAATAATTGTTTCGTTATCGCCATTTTTCAATAACCTTTTGGGTGTCAAGGCAGAGGTCGTGCCAAGAGTTCTGCACAGGGGTTTAAGCCACACACTCCTAGCTGAGTAATAAGCAGGACAAACATAGAGGAGGTGGCTAACACTTTCTATACAGTTAGTGCAAAATGGACACCTATCTCCCTTACCAGTTTTCCATTTGCAGGTAAATTCCCTAAGTGGGAGCGTTTCTACCCGGAACTGATGATACAACCTACGGTCTCTGGGTTTCGTAATTAAGTCCCAGTAGGTTTCAAGGGATGGTTCATCTTTTAGATCCCAGAAGTCTCTAGTCCGTGGAGAGCCTACCAGAGTAGAGTATCTCCTAAATTTAATAGACTCCAGTAGGCTACTCTAAATTCCGCTTTGGAAGGAAAATCAGCCGACTCCGGAGATTCCCACAAATCCCTCATCCCCATGTCAATAAGTAGGGTTTTGATGGTATTTAGCCATGTGATCTTATTTGAGTGGTCCAACCCCCTTACTTCAGACAGGGTGTTTGCGAATTGGTGTAGTTCGGGAGTAGACCATAGAGTTCTCCAGAAGGACAACATTCTAAACTGTGCAATATCCTCAATAGGATTGCAACCAAGATCAAACAAGAGAGGAATTCGTGGAGTTGATCGTGGGAGGCCCACAATTGATCTTAAAAATTTATTTTGGGAGAGTTGAGCCAGATCTTGGAAAAGGAGATCCCCCCTAATCCGGCTCTGGCGTTGCTGGGCTACTCCAGGCCTCTCCCGCGGGCGCTGAGGCGTCTGACGGACATGGCGTTATTGATCGCGTGACGCGTCGTGGCGGCCTGCTGGATGAGAGGGCCGCTTCCCACTAAGAAACGATGGGTTAGAGATATGCTGTATTGCAGCACGCAGGCGGAAACGTATAGCGAACTGTTACCCCCTAGGAGTCGCCCCAAGAACTTCTGGGCGCTGTATAGAACATACCTGACTGCCGGAGACCCCGAGGAGGCCGGTCAGGGGGAGACACAACATGAAGCCCCAGGTGCGAGCAGAGGGGCGGTGGGGGGCGTGACGCAAGAATAGGACTCTATTGTGGTGTGATGGGCTATGATGTCAGTGAATCGTCTGGGGTGGTTGCTGGTTTGCGGGAGGGGAGCCGGGGTGTCCTCAGACTGTGGTGTGCGCTTCTTAGCAGTGCGCAAGCGAGACGGGAACGAGAGTTGCAGGGTTGGAATGGCCTGGAAGCGAGGGGCGCAGTGTCTGGTCGGAGTTTGGCGTCTGTGTTTGCGACAGCGTGTGCATGTAGAAGCAATGAAGGAGGAGACAGTGGCATGGTGGCGGACGGGGTGGGGGGATGGGCGTTGAGATATGGTGTACGAAATCTTAGGAGCTTGACCAGACTAGCGGCAGGTTGGTCATGCGGGCATGTTAGACTACTGTGCAGGCTGGGGGCAAATACGTATTTCACTCTTCGGTAGTGATTCGGTCTGAACTGCTTGAAGTAGTATTGCAATGCCGCCGGTCCTCTGGGATGTCGGCTAAATGGCTGTGTGAGAGATACTGGACCGGTTCAGAAGAGCTCGCCGGAGCAACCCATTGTAATAGGAGCTTTCGGCAATCTGTTATGTCCATTTACTATATCTCGATAAAGGTTTAAAAAAAAAAAAAAAAAAAATTATTTTGGGCCAGAACTAAATCGGACAAATTACTACAACCCCAGATCTCAGCACCATATAAAATAGCTGGAACTATTTTCAGAGAGTACAGCTTGACAGCTGGAGCCACGGCCTTGGTTTGAGAGAGCCTATGCTCCCTCATTAAGGCTCCTGCTAACTGTGAGTGTTTCAATGCAAGGAGCTTCACCTGAGGAGTCCAGCTCAACTTTTCACCAAGGGTGATGCCCAGGTAGGTAAAGACTTTGGCCTGCTCCAGGAGCTTCCCGCCCATAAAAACTCTTGCCGAAACAGCCCCAGCCCCATGGAGTACCATAAAATTTGTTTTCTCCACATTAACTTCCAGCTCATGTTCGCTGCAAAACACCTCAAAGCGGGACAGGGCCCGCTGCAAACCCTGCCGCGTTTTGGATAATATCAGGGTATCGTCAGCGAACATGAGCAGGGGCAGCCTTTGGCCAGCCAACTCTGGAGCATCAGTGGGGTAGTTATCAAAATACTGTACAACCCCATTTATGAATAGGGAAAACAGGGTTGGGGCCAGGACACACCCCTGGCGGACACCTTTCTCTACTTTAAATCTTTCGGTGACCTCCCCCCGGTTTCCCCCAACGAACCTGAGCATAATTGGAACTGTGAAGCTTAATCACAAAATCCACTAGTTCCTTAGGCATCCCTAACCCTAATAAAACATCCCAAAGTTTAGATCTGGGGACAAGATCAAATGCGGATTTTAGGTCCACAAATGCTGCAAAGATTAGCCCCTTGCCCAAAAGGACCTCCTTCCAATAAGACAAACCTAAACACCTGATCCAATGTTCCCATGTGAGCCCGAAACCCTACTTGAAGAGTAGATAGAATGTTCTTTTCATCCATCCAACTTTGGATCCTTCCTAGGATGACGCGGGCAATAATCTTTTGCAAGGCGTCAATAAGGCGGATTGGCCTATAATTGCCCGGTGCGGAGCGATCCCCCTTTTTGTAAATCGGGATTATTTCCGCACCGGACCAGGAATTGGGAAATGGGAGTTCCCCCGCCAATGAGTTCATCAAATTCGTTATGTAAGGGACCCAAAGATCACCATCCTGCTTAAATAGGTCCGCTGGAATACAATCAGGTCCGGGTGCCTTACCACTCGGGATATTCTTCACAACCGCCTCAACCTCCTTGGTACTGAACCGCAGAGGAACATCTATGGATATGAATGGAACAGAGGAGACCCTCTCTGGGCCCTGCTGATATTGGGCTTCAAAGTAGGCAACCCAGTGGTGGGGGTCCACATTATTAATTGGGATTATTGACCTTTGCCCGTTCCCCCATTTTATTAAATCCCAAAATTGGGTCATGTTCCTGCCTTTACATGCTCTCAGCAGGTCCTTCCAACGTTCCTCGTCCCACTCTCTTTTAGCCTGTCTTAAGGTGGATTTATAAAGTACCCGGGCTTGTTGGATTGTAGGGTAATTCCTGGATTTGATAGCGGTCACAAGGGCTTTATGAGTGGACCTACATAGCTCATTGTACCAAGAATTGGGTTCAGATTTTTGATTTACCCTCATAGGCTTTAAATTAATGTAGTGGCTCTTCAACCTACTAATGAGCTCCGTATGGATCAAAGGCAACTTGACGTTGAGGATCTCCTGCGAACTACACTCTTTAAGTTCTCCTAGTGCCCTTGAAACCAGGGCCCTAATTTCTAACACCTTTATTTCGTCAAGTGCCACCTTAGCCCATTTGACCCTTCTCAGGTCATTACCCATTATTATCGGAGCACAGCAACTTACTGTATTCCCGACAACGGTGGGTCCGAAGCTTTGAATATCCATTGTAAGAACCAAAGGGTTATGGTCACTTTCAGGGCGGGTTTGAACTTCCATGTCTAACACAATGTGCCAAATTTCCACTTTTACCAGGATATAATCAATCCTACTTTTGGAACGACCGTTGTCAAAAGTCGCCGCACCCAAGGCATCGGACTTAGTCCTACCATTGGCTGCCCTAAGGCCCCATTCCAGGCACACCCCTTTAACCTGGAGCGCTACTTCAGTCCATTTCTTTATAGGTCGTAAATCCAGCTGTGGCACACCCCAGAGAGCATCCTCCTCCTCACTAAGTCCACCATCGTCGCTGTCCAGGGGCTCAAAACAAGTATTAAAATCCCCCATGATAATCAGGTTATTACTAAAAGGACCCTCGGCTAAAAAGGTCTCAAGTGCTGCGATAACCTGTGAGCTCTTACCACCCGCTTGGCCCCTGGCATAAATATTGAGCAAGAATAAGTTAGGGCCACTCAGAGATCTAACTCTGATTGCCAAGACGTCTGGGTTATCAAGGGGGATCTCGTCTACTGTAACCCCCTCGGTTTGCCTCACCCAAAATGTCAAGCCCCCCACCGGTCTTCCCCTATGTCCCCTAGTTGCAGGTTTCGAGAAGTTCAGGTAGCCTGCGTGGAAGATGTTCCCCACTGCCCAAGTTTCTTGAAAGGCCCAGATGTCAACTCCATTAATAAATGATGACCAATCTGCTAGGCCGGCCTTAGATTCAAGCCCAGCAATATTCCATGAGGAAATAGCCATAGATTTCCTCAATACTGAGTTTGACGGGCACCCAGAGGGGGCTGTTAATTCCACTAAAGGGCTGCCTGGAATCATTGTTATCGGGGGGGGGGGAGACCCGAATTTGAACGACGGGCTCTATTAAATTAGCCTGCTGGACTACAGGAGGCCCTCCATCAACTCCGGTACCACCCACCACAAAACCCCCTAGAGCGCCCCACCCCTGTCAATCTATTTCTTCTAAAGTAGACAGGACCTCAAAGCGGTTATTAAGCTGGACTGAGGGGTCTGGTCTGTGATCGACACCCTGAGAAGTTCGAGCACCCCTATGTCTCAAAACCACGTCCTGATTGTAAAAATGACGTAGTGGTAGTATGCTAATGGACAGCCAGTCATTAGGGGCGTTGGCAGCTATCTCAAGAATGTGACTGACCAACCCTGGCGACCTAAAGCTTAAAACCACACAATCCCCTGCTAAGGTTTTATCAGAATAACCGACCCATTCAATCCGTCTAACCATTTTGAAGTCCATGTATAATCTATCCCCAATGCCAGTCTTTTTATTCAGGTAGTGTAGGGCCTTGTTTCTGAGAGACGACCAAAGCTCTTGTGAGCCCACTGGGAGAGGGGGAACATTTGCCAGGATGATAGTATAGGGAGTCGCTTCTGGGGGTAAGTGGAGGAAGGGATGCTTTAGATGACAACCTATATTGCTATTGGCAGCCTGCCTATAGGGACTCTTGGGTGCTAAAGGTCTTTGGAAAGGAGTTGCCTCAACGTTAGTTCTTTCTATTGGCAGGGTGGTCCTGACATTCCCCAATTTCCCTGCTACATCCACCAATATTTTAGTATTTGCCTTGGCACCATTCTGCTCCCTGTGGATATCTACCGCCGTAACCAAAGTAACACCAGCTGTGGCTTGCTTAGTACACTGTACTAAGGTCTCTGAGGGTACTCGAACTAGGGCCTCCTCTATCTTAGCTAGCCTTTGATCAACCGAATCCAGTCGTTTAACAAACGGCTCTAATAGAATTGCTAGATGCTCCTCTAGTAAAGTAGAGATTTCACTTCTACCCAGGGAACAACTGTTATCAGGAGGGACACTAGTGTGGTTATCTTTGGTTGAAGGGTTGGAGCTACCAAAGACAAAACCCTCATTCGAGGCATTAGCTGGGAAGGATTTGTGTTTGGTAGTATCACGTCCCTTCCTTACTTTGTTCTGTAGTTCCTTAGTATTTCTACCCACCGCTTTCATCCCTCTAGTCTTAACCCTGACGGGACTGCACATGGTGCTCTGGATAACAGAGGGGGAAGGATGCTCAGAAGACGTAGAGACTATGCTGGGAGTACAAGTCCGGGGCTGGTCAGTGGAGTCAGTTACTTTAGGTGGTGATCAGGGGGCATATAAGGGGGCAGATGGCGTTAACCACCCCCCTAACATCCTGGGATCTAAAGAGTCTCCGTTCTGTAGCCTCAATCTCATGGACCAACAGGGATTCTGCTCTTGTTAAAAAGGCATCCAATGTACCCACCACCTTATCCCCTGTTTTCCTTTTGGTCATTTTGATCGAGTTACAATTTGATAACTAGCACACTACACTCTTGCTACAATGATCGGACTATACCCACCGCAACAATAATTCAAACAACAGTAATGCACATGGGGTGGCCCAGCCCAGCCTCCTTCGGCCTTGGACGGCCCGCCCTTTGCCCGGGCTTAGCCCGGCGCGTCCCGCGCGTCCTCACGGGACGAGGGGCCGGACGGGGCTTTATGCGCCCCCTGGCGCGTTCCGCTGACGAGTCCTGTCCCAATGAATCCTGGGGGCTGTAGTTTCCGAGGGACCGGCGGAGCCAAGCCCGGCCGGTCACTCAGCAGGTATACACATGGGCTGAGGCAGAGTAGCAAATGCGGAGCCAAGCCCGGCAGGAGGGAGATCAGGAGACAAAGTGCGGAGCTAAGCCCGGCAGCTGGAAACTCAAAGAGAGTCAAGAGTCAAGTGTGCCCCCGCAGCAGCACCCGGTGAGTAAAGGAAAAACAAAAAAAAAAAACCTGTAATCATATAAGGTATTATTATGTGGACCTGGCTTAGAGTATAAAATTATTTTTGGGAAAGGCAATAGGTTCTTCGATAAAAGAATGGGATTGGCTCCAAATGATGAAAGAGAACTTATTCAAAGTTTTCTGTGCACAAACATATCTGGGTGTATCGAGGAACACCATAGTAGGGCTGTGAAACAGTACAGGAGTTACACACCACAAAGCTTTTTAAGAGACACCAGTGCAAATATCCGTTAGTGCTCTGTCAACATAGAAAACGTAGAGTGGAAAAAGTACAACTCACAAACTGGTTGTTTTTTGGAGGCGTACTTTGCACAATCGTGACTGCGTTGCTCTATGGCCAACCAGCCTCATCCCAGAGCCTTTACCTCCTGCACTCTACACGCCTCGCTTAGTTATGTTTGGGCAAAAAGTAGCTATTGCTGCAGAGGTTAAAGGCCAGAATATCGTTTGGCAAAAATATTGTCTCACTTACAAATTGTGTCCAAAATATTGTTTGCAAAAATGTCTTCCCATTTGGTGTAGATATTATGCTATTAACTCCAATAGGGTGTTTTTTTTAAATAAATTATATTTAGGATATAATAATTATGTCATTCAATGTTTAGTCTTTGATATGCTTCTACCACACCCAGAAAGATGAGTGTTGCTCTAATGGTAAGTCAGCACACTTCCAAATAATGACATCGATTCTCATGTATCATGGGTCTGAATATGCTCCATCTTTATGGCAATTAGGAAGCCAATTGATAAAGAATGTATGAAGCTCTTCTATAATCACTCTATTGGTGTTTACTTTGCATTTGCCTCCCCATCCCTCTTCTTACCCCTCTGCCTGCTTAGTCTCTCCGAGCTTCTGACATGTATCATCCTCTTCTGTTCATCTTTTTTACTTTTCACACAGTGTCTCTCTTACACATGACAAACCACCCACCACATTTTTCACCTTTGATCTTCACTGAACTTATACAGGAATTTGGCATGCCCGTCATGTTGTAAGTCCATAAAATCTTACCTGCTGATGACACAGCTTTGTCTTCATTGGTGTTTGTGGGCTCGTGCTTCACAAGGCACTTGTAGTTCTTTGTTTCCCAGTCAGCTGACGACACACTGAGGATGCTGCTCAAGCTATAGTGGGAAGCGCCTTGATGTAGAACGGACGGAAACGTCTTGACTCCAGAAGTGATGGCTCCATTGTGGTTCCACAACACTGTCACTGGTTCAGGAAGATATCCAGTCACCAAGCAGCCAATGGCCACATTGGTGCCACTCTTGGCTCCGCAGCAGGACACCAGTGGGAAGACTGAAGGCTTTGACGGTTGAGCTGCAAATGAAGTATTAAAAATTGAGTACGTGAAGCAGAGGAGAGAGTTTCTTCAAGATTAAGATGTTTAAAATAATGTTGTGGATACTCCTTGCTGTGCATGAGGAGCGCTCCTATCAATCGTGCCACCAACGTGCACCATCGCTTTGGAGAACCACTGAACTCATACCATGCCACCATTGCTTTCTGCACAGTGCTCCTTGTTGCATGATTCACTGGACGTTTACTGATGCAGCCACGGTCAGCCACATGTCACTATGACAAAAGGTTCAGTCTAAGCCAAAGGGCGGCTGTCTAGGGCCCAGAAGGTCCATGGTAACTATTCTTAATGGCCATATCTCAAGGATGAGTTGCAATCAAAAGACCACATTCAGACTACTGAGTCCAGTTCTGTAGGTCCCACCAGAAATATTTTGGCTTTATATGAAAGACAAGTGGAGTCTGGTGTCACATTTTTAGGCTGAAATCTAGATTATTGTATCCATCTCTGTAGATTAATTTGTTGTACCCTGCACATGGAGACACTGGTAGCCATGTAGTATATTTCAAGTCTTCTTTATTGGTTCCATGTCAGGGTAGTATCAATCTCTGTCCAGCCAGCTCTAGTCAGGTAATAGCCATGTACCAGCCCCACCAGGAGCCGCCTGCCTAGCTGCTCAGGCCATCTCCAACTGTCACCACTCCTCCACACAGGCACCCAGGCATTCCACACATCTCAGTCACACCAACATTCCGTTACCATCTCCCACTCTGGCTGAGCAGCTAAGAGGAACTAGGCTGATTATATGTAAATGTAATACTTAGGATATAATATCATCCCTTTCCTTTAAATAAAAAACAAACAATACTAAAAGAGAGAACTATGCACAATAAAGCGATAATGTTTGGAACTCAGAGAAACAACTTAAAGCAAAACATAACGAGAGAGTGAACAATACAAATCAAGAGAAGATGGGCAGAATAAGGCATCAAAAATATGAGCATCAATATCCCCCATCCTCCTCCATGAAAAATGTTAACATTATGAAGTATAAACTTGTAGAAATTCAAGTAGAAATAGTAATACTTTTTAACATAGGATAACACACCCCACAACCAATCCCAAAGAAGATATGTGGAGTGACGCAAAGGGTAAAACACCCCGCGACAACAATCACAACTGCAAGGGAACTAAGAGGATATGGGACAGCAACCCATGAAACTGTGTGAGGGGTTAGCAGCCATAACACCCACCCTAAGTAGGGTTGTACCTTAGTACTGCGCGCAACATGTAAATGGGGTCTAAACCCATATCCTAACCGTGTAAGGATTATACTAAATAGCGATTAAGTATAGGAACTAACCCATGGCTCAAACCTCAAGTAGAGGTCACTAACTGGGACTCAAACCCAACCCCATCCCTGACATAAGGGATACAACCGTGATGGGACTATTTTAGTAGCCCCAAACCCATCCCTCCATTAAGGAATAAAGCACGAGTTGTGACTATGACACGTAATGAGATAACAGTGACTTGTTACCCAGTTATCCCATATCAATCTTCTACATGTAGAATGTAAAGACATGCCCAAAATCACATTGTAAAGATGTTGCACATTTCGCTAAGGCTTAAAAATTCCTCGCCATATGTCACCAAAAGATAGTCTGATAGAGACTATTCAAAAGAGCAGAAATGTGTCATTACAGCTCCAAGCGCTGCAGCAATATGCCCCCAAAAGATAGTCTGATAAATAAACATTCTCCATCAAGGGTGAAATGAAGCAACCCACCAAAAAGAATGCCTCGTTGACAATTCCTCATATCACTCTTGACAAATGAACACCGCGTTGCCTCCATCCAACATCTTGCCTAATTAAAACTTTATCGCAGAAAAAGAATTGAAAAAAAAAACGTGGTTGGCAAAGTACAATAAGCTGATTATGTTAAGTGACTGGAATACTTCAATGAGAGATGAACTGCAGCCCCCAAACACAAGATGGCGGCACGTTTTCTGACGACACGCCAGATGGCTAAAGGCACGTCAGTGCATACAACGTCCAGACGCAGCAGATCACAGGAGGCACGGAGAAACTGTAATGTTTTAGGGTTTCCTTAATGAGGCACAGAGAAACGGTAAGGGTGTGGTCCTTGTAATTTACTTTATTTGCCACATACACGAGAGCGCCAGGCAAAGCACGACCACACGGTCGATATCGCGACTCGCGCATGCTCAGTACATTTTCGCGCTGTCCTCGCGCGCTACGTAGCCACGTAGCGTGCGAGGACTAGAACGCTACACTACATATCTCCCTTCTTTAACACGGCCCCAATGAACATGCAGTCCTACAGTCTCTAGGGTGCTCAGCTTCCCGCTAGATCAAAGTCTCTGAGGTGGCTAGGTCTTACCACCACTCTGCCTGCTCTGGTGCACCTTACCGGGGTGGAGGAAATCTCAGGGTCACTGTCCTCAGCTGGGCTCCCCACCTTATCCCAGGGAGTACTTCGTTCTCCTCTCCCCGGGGTACCGCTCTCCTCTCTCGGTAATTCCTCCGTCTCCGTCGCCCCCTGATCTTCCTGCTCCTTACAGTTCTCTTCCATCTTCATGTCTCTTCCTTCCTTGGGGCTACTTCCTTCGTTAGCTCTGAGATTGATTTCTTGTTGTGTCTTTTCATTCTCTTCCTCGGGCCACTTTAAGATCTTGTTACATTTGGCCATGCGATCTTGGGACCACACATTCCCATCACTGAGTAATGCAGCCCTCACGTACACTTCCTTCACCTGTAATGGTGGACTGTACTTGCTGTCTCATTTCTTTTTTCGTATAGCCTATTTGACTCTCACCCATTCCCCTCTTTCTAGTGTTGTTTCCTTCACTTTTCTCCTCTGGTTGTAGTACTCCGTGTACACCCTCTGGGCCTTCTCTAGATTTTGTTGCACCACCGCCGGGGACCATTTACTGGTGATCGTCTTCTCTCTCCACATCACATTGTCCTTGGTGAATGGGTGTCTTCCTCTTAAGATTTGGAATGGGCTATACCCAGTGCCCGTGGGCGTGATGCGGTATGCCCAAATCATGTTCTGTATCTCCTTCTCCCAATCTTTTCCCATCATGATGGCTGCTTGAATAGACCCCATAAGGACTCTGTTGAATCGTTCCACCTGTCCATTGCTTGACGGATGATACACTGCTGTGTGTAGTAATTTGATTCCATTTCGCTCGGCGTACTGTGCCATTTTTCAGACGTGAATTGGGGTCCATTGTCACTCAAGATGGTTCTCGGAATACCTTCTCTTAGGAACACTGTGGTAAGAAACTTAATCACTGTCTCTGCATCAATTTCCTCTTGTATGTGTATCTCCGGCCACTTCGAATATTTGTCAACAAGAACGCATAGGTATTGGGGCGTTCCATGGGTGTCCAGCACTGGCCCCAGGATGTCCACCACCACATCTTCCCACGGACCACTAGGTAGTGTGAATTTTCCCAACGCCGGTCGTAGGGGAGTCAGTGTTTTGTCCGCTCTTGTGGCACTGATCACACTCTCTCACTTGCCTTTCCACCTGAGCGTCCATTCCTGGCCACCAATACATGTGCTTGGCTCTCGCCTTGGTTTTTACAATTCCCAAATGTCCTTTGTGTAGTAATGCGACTAATCGAGAAACTAACGCTGCCGGGGGAATTACTTTGTCCCCTATGTATAGGAATATTCCTTTGTCCCCCACCGATAGTTCCTCCCAGACTTCATAGTATTTCCTGAGCGCCGCCCCTAGCCGTTTCTTTTCTGGCCATCCATGTATTATGTTCTCTTTGACTTCACGGATTTCCATGTCTTCTTCATACGCTAGGGTCCAGTCTCGCTTACTTATCACTCTTTCTGGATCTTCCATTACCGCTACCATTTCTTCTTCTTCTGTCGCGGTGTTCGGGGCCTCTTCCATGGCTGCTGCTCTACTAAGGTAATCTGCTACCTTGTTTCTTGTCCCCGGTATGTACTCCACATCGTACCTGTACTCCAATAGTTTGAGTGTCATTTTCACGATGCGTGGCGTAGCACTGGCATGCCCACTCGAGGTGAGCACTTTGACTAATGGCTTGTGATCCGTTTTGAGTAGGAACCTTGTGCCCCATAGAAATTGGCGAAACTTCCCCATGGCCCACACTACCGCTAACATCTCCTTCTCAATCACGCTGTATTTCTGTTCAGTGGGTGATAGCGTTCTTGACGCGAAGCTGAGGGTCTCCGCCATTCCGTCTCTCCTCTCCTGCTTGAGGACTGCCCCTAGGCCTTTTTCGCTGGCATCTGTCGTCAGTTTTGACCGACTGAGTGGATCATATCCTTGCAGTGGCATCGCTTGGCTATGTCTTTCTTCAGGGCTTCAAATTCTTTTTGTGTTTCTTCAGTCCATTTGTATACCGTATTGTCCCTCGTTAGTTGTCTTAGGTGGTGTGTTTTGGTGGTAAAGTGCTGCAGCAACTTGCTGTAATACTCTGCCATCCCTAGGAAGGACCGCACCTCTTCTTTGTTAGTAGGGGCCATTGCCTTGCATATCGCCTCCACATTTGATCATTTGGGGGTGATGCCTTGTCCTCCAATTTCATGACCTAGGTAAGTGACTGATGTCATTCCCAGTCGGCACTTCTCCCATTCCGCGGTTAGGCTGTTGTCCTCAAGCACCCGGAGTACCTTGTCCAGCCTCTCGTCATGGTTTTTTCTATCTGTTCCCATCACCAGTATGTCGTCTTGGAAGTACTGAATGCCCTCGATGTCTTGGAATAGGTGATGCATTAATTTCTGGAACACCGCCGCTGCTGAGGCGAGACCGAACGGCATTCTGCGGAATTGGTAACATCCAAAGGGTGTTATGAAGGATGTCAGTTTCCGGCTTGTTGGATGTAGATCTATCTGGTGATAGGCCGACGTAAGGTCAATGGTGAAGAACCACTTTACCCGCTTGGTCTTAGCTAGCATTTCTTCGATACGAAGTAATGGAAATATTTCTACGCTGAGACATTTGTTCAGTTCTCTAAGATCCACACACAAGCGGACTTTGCTGTTAGGTTTCATCGCCACTACCAAGGGGGCGAGCCATTCTGTGCTGTCTATAGGCTCTATTATTCCATCTTTTTCCAGTCTATGAAGCTCCATTCGCACTGCTTCTTTTACGGCTAGAGGTACGTTGCGGACTTTGTGAGATACTGGGCAGGAGTTTTCCTTGAGTACTATCTTGTGTGTGAATTTCTCCAGTTTTCCAACCTTCCCTCCAAACACTTTCGGGAATTTGCTCTTCATCTCTTCCAGTCCCGGCCAGCTCCCTGGCGCTGTAATGAGCACTTGTGTCCCCTCCTGGGTCTAGCTTAATCCCTAGATCACCTTGATCCATCCATCCCAGGACGGAGGGGCCCTTCTCCGCTATGTATAGCTTGCACTCTGCCTTTCTTTCTCTAAATTCGAAGGTCAACTTCCTGTATCCCACCATAGGAATCGGTTCGCCTGTGTACGACACTGGTCGTATATCTGGTGGTTCTAGTCTTGCTCCCAAACTGGGCTCGAATTGTTCCTTCCACACTGCTCTTTGGATGATGGTGTATGGGGATCCCGAGTCTATTACTTTCTTGATCTTCACTCCTCCTATCTCCATGTCGCATTGTGGTTTGCGGGATCGCTTCCCATCAATTCCCAGTACTTGGTCCTCTATGCATAGTACCTCAACGTCTTCTTCTTGTTCTTCTTCTTCCTTTAGTTGATCTTGAGTAACGTACTTCACCATGGGTCTCTTCGTTTTTCGTCGACAGACCTTTTCATAGTGTCCCATTATGCCGCAGAACATACACTTCGCTCGAAACGCAGGGCAACGTTTGTCCTGGGCTGCATGTGCTAGACTTCCACACCTGTAGCATGCCCCATTGTTGTCCCTATTCTGCTTCCATGGTTGCCCTTGTTTCCCTTTCCATTTAGTGGGTCCTTTACTTTCCGGGGGTATGAGTTTGCTCCTTCCCTGTGGTTCGGCATCATCCACTTTGTTTTCCATGGTTTTCGGGAGCGTCTCCCTTTTCGCTGCATCTGCGCATCTTTTTGTCAATTCTGCCTTTTTTACCATAGCGATTACTTCTTTTAGTGGCGCCTCGCTATTTGCCCACAATTTGTCTTGTACACTCTTGTTGGTGGTATGCATGACAATTTGATCTTTAATGAACTCATCATGCAATGCTCCATACTTGCATGTCACCGCCAATTTTCTCAATGCTGCTACGTAATCATCTATGGTTTCTCCAGCCTCTTGTTTCCTTTGTTGGAATTTGTATCGATCTATGGAAACTCACTGCTGGGCGGTAGTGGTTGTCGAGGTCCTCAATGGCATGTATAAATACGTCATCATCAGCAGCTTGTCGGGGTGTAGGTACCAGGTTCTGAAAAACTCTTATGCCCTCCGGGCCTAAATTGTGCAGGAGAATCCTTTTCTTCCTCGCGCTGGGGAAAGCTTCTCCATTTTCATCTTCAAGCGCTGCAATATAGTTCTTGAAATACTCTCGCCAATCCTCCCACTTCATTTGGGGTTCTCCCGGCCTCGGCAGGAATGGGATTGGCGCCGTCAGCGACGATCCTTGTGCAGTCATCTCTGCGCGTCTTTCTGGTGCCGCCCCTGGGCCTCTTGGGCTGCCTGGCGCGTCCGAGTTACCTAGCTGCGCCTGCTCCTGTCGTGTCTCTTCTGCTCCCCCATCACTGCGTGCCGCCGCTTCCGCCAGGTTCCCAGTGGATTGGGGTCTGCGCCGTCCTTCTCCTGCTTTCTCCCCTATGCTGGTTTCTCACCTGGTGGTCGGCTTTTCTTCCTTGCTGCCTCTGCCGCGCTCTCTATGTGTGTATGCGCCACAGTGGTGGTCTCCCTCTAGTGGCCTCAGTGGTGGCTGCTGGGCCGGTCTGTGCTTTCTGGGTGGTGGGTCCGGTGTTCCGTTTTTATTCCTCCTGATCAGAAATATTCCATATCTCGTTGCCACTGTAATGTTTTAGGGTTTCCTTAATGAGGCACAGAGAAACGGTAAGGGTGTGGTCCTTGTAATTTACTTTATTTGCCACATAACGAGAGCGCCGGGCAAAGCACGACCGCACGGTCGATATCGTGTCTCGCGCATGCGCAGTACATTTTCGCGCTGTCCTCGCGCGCTACGTAGCCACGTAGCGTGCGAGGACTAGAGCGCTACACTACAGAAACGTCACTAAGGATCCATGGTGACATAGACTGCAGGTAAGAGTACGCGCGTTATGTTGAGCTCAATTAGTTTTAAATTTGAACGGAGCTCGAGCCTAGGATCAAACTGCTATTGATTGGTAGAATGAACAAGTCTCAACGAAGGTTAAAGAATCATAGACAAAAAGAGAAAAAAGTCTCACTAATAACCACCGTTTTAGCCATTTTGCTCACATTCTCCACCATAACCGCAACTGCCTCTCTGACAGGCACTTCATGTGCAGGTTGTGGGAGCAAGATACCCATTTTGCTTGCACTCTCTTCAGTCTCCACAACTTGTTTCTCTGTCATGCTCTTCATGTGTAGGTGAGATTGAAAAATGCGCGCAGTCTGATGTTTCAGATGACACCGTCAAGGAAGTCAAAAGGTGTTCAACCTTTATTTTGATTGAACACAAAGTTCACACTGACGCTGCCACAAACAAGTTGATCCAGTGTATACCAAAGTACATCCTCTCCAATGTCGTGTGCACTCACTCATAACAGAGTATGAGACATCACGATACTGTGCACAAGCCAAAAACACAATGCTTGTAGAGAGTCCAACTGCCACAATGTAAAGCCAAACAACAATGCTTCATCCTTCTGTGCAGCTTCTCATCCCAGAGTCCAAACACGTGCCAAACAACTGAATGTGCACAACTGTTGAAAGCAAGGTGACTGCTTTACTTAATGTTGAGCTGTGTTTACTCCTCCACAGCCTCACACCAAAGTGTGAGCAGTGAAAAACACTTCACTAAGACCGTTTTGCCATCATGTAAAACCACACCGTCCCTGTGTGGTAACTGTGAATTACATTCACTGAGTTAGTACACAACTCACATCTGTACAGCCACAAATCCATTACACAATGGAAGTATCCATGCAGCATTCACAATAGGTACTGGAAGTAGTGATACTCAATCCAGACAACCATTATCAAGACAGGTCATACCTGCAGAGAATTGTATGGAGCAAGTACAGGCTGGACAAACACTGTGGTAGGGTTGTCCGATGATATGGACACTGGTCGGGCTGGCTTGCCTGTTGCTCCAAACAAGAAACTCTTTACTTTGTCACAGTTAATTTCTTCTGTCTTGATTCTCAAGTTCCTTAAGAGGCTGCACCTGGAGAATTTTTCCTAGTTTTGGGCTGCAGGGAATGGTGTTGGTGTCTATGAATTATGTCCTCCCGTCCAACCAACTGTGGATGTGTTGATTTATGATCCACAATCGGGGAAAAGTGTTCATGGAAACAAATTGATTGGATTGGAAGCAGGCTTTAGCAAAATTTTAACAACACTAAGAAACTTCAAAGAATTTTCAAATTTTGTGCTGTGGAAAAATCGCATAATTTGTCCAAATTTCACAGTATGTGATTTTGGGCAACTTTTTTTTACTCATGCTCACGTGTTGCCTCAATAAGAGTTGCCGGAGAGCAGCATGAGATCTTCTAGTTTTGAAGGTCATATTTAGGGAATGGGCTGCCACTACCGGCACTCCCACTTCCTGAAGAATAAGGACAGACTGGGATCAATCTAGAGAGAGATTACTGACATGATGAATGACATAAACTAAGAATACAGGGAGTATAGGATCAAGAATACAGGAATGCACAAAGCACTTCAAGGCAAAGAGGGAGGAAGGACAAAGGCATTCAACTTCATAAAGGGAGCATCAAGTACAGTGTTATTTAAATGTCCTGTAATCTTCAAATCAAATATCATGAGGGGACTGAGGCTTTCTTTGGGTCTCTAAAGTGATTCCCCATTCTCCTAGTAACAGGAGTTGCCAGGAGAATGGAGATTGCAAGGTGTGTGGGTGCACCACAACCACACCTGCTGTTCTCATACTGGGATCCACAACCGGGCCCTATGGTACAATTCTGCATCACTAGAAACCAGTGCTAGTGCTCCTCAGTCCTGCCCTAGTCCCCTGCTTCCATAGGTCAGAATCTATCATTTTTCATTAATGCTTCTTAATGCAGTGATACAATCTGATTTACTAAGGTGAAACGCCTCCGCGAGCTAAGTAAATACAGTTATTTAAATCTGGAAGAGACTTTAACATATTTTTACATGATGTTTAGTGCATTATTTACTTGTCAAACATTTCCAGGGCCGGTTCATGCACTGGCTCTTATAGCCAAGCCAGGCCCTTGGGTCGGCTGTCTGTGTGAATTTGGTGGAGCTCTCATTTCTACCATCTGTTCCACCAAGTAATGCCCCTTTACCCTGACCTGCAAAATCCTCTACTATCCCAAAGCTAGTATACACACACGGCTCTTGCAATGCACCTCAATACTGGCCTCGACACCTCATTGCAATTGTAGCACAGAGACGCACACAGAGCCCCTCCTCTGCAGCGCCACCCTGGAGTACAGCACACAGCACTGAGATCAGCCCTCTACCAGTGCTTAATTTGAGCTGGTGGTTTCCAGGTTTCTAGTGCTCAGCACTGGCACTTGATCATCAACACCTCTGCTTTCATGACCACCAGTTAAGGACACATTCATTTATGGTAGGCACAGGGAGATTAAGTGATTTGCCTAGAATCACACCTGACACCTTTATCCCTCGCTGTGCCGGTACTGGAACCCTTGGTCCACTTTGCTGATGTACCTCAAAGCTACTCAATGGCCCCCACTGATGTACCTCTTCGCTACTCTATGGCCCCCACTGATGTACCTCTTTGCTACTCTATGGCACCCACTGATGTACCTCTTTGCTACTCTATGGCACCCACTGATGTACCTCTTTGCTACTCTATGGCCCCCACTGATGTACCTCAAAGCTACTCTGTGGCACCCACTGATGTACCTCTTCGCTACTCTGTGGCATCTGCTGATGTACCTCTCCGCTACTCTGTGGCACCCACTGATGTACCTCTTCGCTACTCTATGGCCCCCACTGATGTACCTCTTCGCTACTCTATGGCACCCACTGATGTACCTCTTCGCTACTCTATGGCACCCACTGATGTACCTCTTTGCTACTCTATGGCCCCCACTGATGTACCTCTTCGCTACTCTATGGCCCCCACTGATGTACCTCTTTGCTACTCTGTGGCATCCACTGATGTACCTCAAAGCTACTCTGTGGCATCCACTGATGTACCTCAACACTACTCTATGGCACCCACTGATGTACCTCTTCGCTACTCTATGGCACCCACTGATGTACCTCTTCGCTACTCTATGGCACCCACTGATGTACCTCTTCGCTACTCTATGGCACCCACTGATGTACCTCTTTGCTACTCTATGGCCCCCACTGATGTACCTCTTCGCTACTCTATGGCCCCCACTGATGTACCTCTTTGCTACTCTATGGCACCCACTGATGTACCTCTTCGCTACTCTATGGCACCTACTGATGTACCTCTTCGCTACTCTATGGCCCCCACTGATGTACCTCTTCGCTACTCTGTGGCACCCACTGATGTACCTCTTTGCTACTCTATGGCCCCCACTGATGTACCTCTTCGCTACTCTATGGCCCCCACTGATGTACCTCTTTGCTACTCTGTGGCATCCACTGATGTACTTCAAAGCTACTCAATGGCATCTGCTGATGTATCTCAACACTACTCTATGGCCCCCACTGATGTACCTCTTCGCTACTCTATGGCACCCACTGATGTACCTCTTTGCTACTCTATGGCACCCACTGATGTACCTCTTCGCTACTCTATGGCACCCACTGATGTACCTCTTCGCTACTCTGTGGCACCCACTGATGTACCTCTTTGCTACTCTATGGCCCCCACTGATGTACCTCTTTGCTACTCTATGGCCCCCACTGATGTACCTCTTCGCTACACTATGGCACCCACTGATGTACCTCTTCGCTACTCTGTGGCACCCACTGATGTACCTCTTTGCTACTCTATGGCCCCCACTGATGTACCTCTTCGCTACTCTATGGCCCCCACTGATGTACCTCTTCGCTACTCTGTGGCATCCACTGATGTACTTCAAAGCTACTCAATGGCATCTGCTGATGTATCTCAACACTACTCTATGGCACCCACTGATGTACCTCTTCGCTACTCTATGGCACCCACTGATGTACCTCTTCGCTACTCTATGGCACCCACTGATGTACCTCTTCGCTACTCTGTGGCACCCACTGATGTACCTCTTTGCTACTCTATGGCCCCCACTGATGTACCTCTTCGCTACTCTATGGCCCCCACTGATGTACCTCTTTGCTACTCTGTGGCATCCACTGATGTACTTCAAAGCTACTCAATGGCATCTGCTGATGTATCTCAACACTACTCTATGGCCCCCACTGATGTACCTCTTCGCTACTCTATGGCACCCACTGATGTACCTCTTTGCTACTCTATGGCACCCACTGATGTACCTCTTCGCTACTCTATGGCACCCACTGATGTACCTCTTCGCTACTCTGTGGCACCCACTGATGTACCTCTTTGCTACTCTATGGCCCCCACTGATGTACCTCTTTGCTACTCTATGGCCCCCACTGATGTACCTCTTCGCTACTCTATGGCACCCACTGATGTACCTCTTCGCTACTCTGTGGCACCCACTGATGTACCTCTTTGCTACTCTATGGCCCCCACTGATGTACCTCTTCGCTACTCTATGGCCCCCACTGATGTACCTCTTTGCTACTCTGTGGCATCCACTGATGTACTTCAAAGCTACTCAATGGCATCTGCTGATGTATCTCAACACTACTCTATGGCCCCCACTGATGTACCTCTTCGCTACTCTATGGCACCCACTGATGTACCTCTTTGCTACTCTATGGCACCCACTGATGTACCTCTTCGCTACTCTATGGCACCCACTGATGTACCTCTTCGCTACTCTGTGGCACCCACTGATGTACCTCTTTGCTACTCTATGGCCCCCACTGATGTACCTCTTCGCTACTCTATGGCCCCCACTGATGTACCTCTTTGCTACTCTGTGGCATCCACTGATGTACTTCAAAGCTACTCAATGGCATCTGCTGATGTATCTCAACACTACTCTATGGCCCCCACTGATGTACCTCTTTGCTACTCTATGGCACCCACTGATGTACCTCTTTGCTACTCTATGGCACCCACTGATGTACCTCTTCGCTACTCTATGGCACCCACTGATGTACCTCTTTGCTACTCTATGGCACCCACTGATGTACCTCTTCGCTACTCTGTGGCACCCACTGATGTACCTCTTCGCTACTCTGTGGCACCCACTGATGTACCTCTTTGCTACTCTATGGCACCCACTGATGTACCTCTTCGCTACTCTGTGGCACCTACTGATGTACCTCTTTGCTACTCTATGGCACCCACTGATGTACCTCTTCGCTACTCTGTGGCACCTACTGATGTACCTCTTTGCTACTCTATGGCACCCACTGATGTACCTCTTTGCTACTCTATGGCACCCACTGATGTACCTCTTCGCTACTCTATGGCACCCACCGATGTACCTCTTTGCTACTTTATGGCACCCACTGATGTACCTCTTTGCTACTCTATGGCACCCACTGATGTACCTCTTTGCTACTCTATGGCACCCACTGATGTACCTCTTCGCTACTCTGTGGCACCCACTGATGTACCTCTTTGCTACTCTATGACATCCGCTGATGTGCCTCTTCGCTACTCTATGGCACCCACTGATGTACCTCTTCGCTGCTCTATGGCACCCACTGATGTACCTCTTCGCTGCTCTATGGCATGCACTGATGTACCTCTTTGCTACTCTATGGCACCCACTGATGTACCTCTTTGCTACTCTATGGCACCCACTGATGTACCTCTTTGCTACTCTATGGCACCCACTGATGTACCTCTTCGCTACTCTATGGCACCCACTGATGTACCTCTTCGCTGCTCTATGGCACCCACTGATGTACCTCTTTGCTACTCTGACATCCGCTGATGTACCTCTTTGCTACTCTATGGCATTTGCTGATGTACCTCGCTGCTCTATGGCACCCACCAATGTACCTCTTTGCTACTCTATGACATCCGCTGATGTACCTCTTTGCTACTCTATGGGATTTGCTGATGTACCTCTTTGCTACTCTATGACATCCACCGATGTACCGCTTCACTACTCTATGGCATTTGCTGATGTATCTCAATGCTACTCTATAGCATCCACTGATGTACCTCAATGCTTCTCTATAGCATCCACTAATGTACCTCAATGCTACTCTATAGCATCCACTGATGTACCTCAATGCTACCCTATGACATCCACTAATGTACCTCAACGCTACCCACCCACTGATGTACCTCTTTGCTACTCTATGGCATCCACTGATGTACCTCAATGCTACCCTATGACATCCACTAATGTACCTCAACGCTACCCACCCACTGATGTACCTCTTTGCTACTCTATGGCATCCACTGATGTACCTCAATGCTCCTCTGTGGCATCCACTGATGTACCTGAACCTAACTCAATGAAATATGCTGATATTACAGTGCAATCCCTATTTTATAAAGCATTTGCCTCAATGTTGCTGTTTCACTGCGCTTTACGCAACAGTTAATATTATTTCCCAAGTCACTGTGGCTCAATGTACCAGCCTCAACGGATGAAAGGCTTAGCCAGCCCTGCCGCGTTCGAATCTGAGGGCTATTCACTGATACCAGCAGCGAGCAGTTATCTCCCTGGGCGTTCTCTTCCTCCTGTGTACTGGAGCCTACCCACCTCTTAAAGTGCCAGGGCACCACCCACCTCTGGCAGTGCACCATTCCGCAGGGTACTAATTCACAGCAGTATTTGAACTCGCACATAAATCTTGCAGTGCACCCTTCTACACAGAACTCCTGCCCGTGCAGTACTAAGTCTCAGCACTCTTGTCACTGCAGTACAAGGACTCAGCATCCCTTCCTCTGCACCAAGTGCAAAAGCTTACTTTCGGAACCCAGACATTGGGGGTAAAGGCATGCAAAAGAAAGGGCGGCGTCACGAGGACAGAGCCATGACGAGCAGTTTGACAGTCAACCTATAGATTTTTTTTTTTTAACTATTGCTCAATTAAATTGTCAACAAGAACACATTTGACAGTAAATCTGTTCTGGTTAATTAATTGGCCACAAAGAGGCTGCTTTTTTGTAAAATATCTTATAGGGTTATGATGCTTGCTGCAGAGATCTCTGTCTGCCTACTAATTAAAGGCATTATAATAATGGTAAGATAACTCTGATGGTTATGCACTTGCTTGAGAGATCTGTGTTTTGTCAAGTTATGTACGGAGACAAGGTCTTTCTTTGTACAGCGCTCTGATACCTTTGGGTCATGTTTACACCTTATAGAAATCTCTACATAAATAAATACTTTTCAAGCCAGTACTTGTGCCTTCATGATAGCTAAACTGAGCTCAGCCAAAGTGCCACATTTGTTATCTGAGACACAACCAACGTTAAAGTTTGTTGATCCACAGATAGCCATTCAAAAGCACATCAGCCCTGGCCTGTCAATCACGGTCGGGCAGTACTGATGCCCTACAGAAAGAAGTCGCAGTCTTAATACTCCAGTACTTGCCCCACTGCATTCCCTATTGGTCTAATGCTGAATGTCACACACAGCTCTATGGATATCCTCATGTCCGGCCAGCAACGACCTCTGTGATTCACGAACACGGGACCACCCAGAGCTCTGCTGATGTACCCAGATCCAGGCAGCAGGACTGTTTTAGAATGGAGGATTGGAGTCACATCCATCACTGTGTGCATCCCAAACCTGTCGCAGTACACGACTGCTGCTCAGCTCTGGGAATACACCTCCTCTTGAAACATGCAATGCTCTTTTAGCATCCTCAAATGGCAAAACATTTCACTCCAACCTGCACCACTCCTGCTATTCCATCCCTGGGACAGCCGCGCCTCTGCATGTCAATGCTGACCTCTAATCCCTACTTTTACATCCCTGGGACCGATGCGCCTCTGCATGTTAATACTGCCCTCTATGCCCCAATTTTACATCCCTGGGCCAGCTGCGCCACTGCAAGTCAATGCTGACCTCTATGCCCCAATATTACATCCCTAGGACAGCTGCGCCTCTGCATGTCAATGCTGACATACACGCCCCCACATTTACATTCCTGGGACAGCTGCACCTCGCATGTCAATGCTGACCTCTAGCCCCTACTGTTACATCCCTGGGACAGCTGCGCCTGTGCATGTCAATGCTGACCTCTTTGCCCCTACTTTTACATCCCTGTGACAGCTGCACCTCTGCATGTCAATGCTGACATACACGCCCCCACATTTACATTCCTGGGACAGCTGCACCTCGCATGTCAATGCTGACCTCTAGCCCCTACTTTTACATCCCTGGGACAACTGCACCGCTTTATGTCAATGCTGACATCTACTCCCCTACTTTCACATCCCTGGGACAGCTGCACCTCTGCATGTCAATGCTGACGTCTATGCCCCTACTTTTACATCCCTGGGACAGCTGCACCTCTGCTTGTCAATGCTTACCTCTACGTCCATACTTACATCCCTGGGACAGCTGCGCCTCTGCATGTCAATGCTGACCTCTATGCCCATACTTTTACATCCCTGGAACAGATGCGCTTTGCACGTCAGTGCTGACCTCTAGCCCCTACTTTTACATCCCTGGGACCCCAGCGTCTCTGCATGTCAAAGCTGACCTCTATGCCCCAATTTTACATCCCTGGGACAGCTAGACCTCTGCATGTCAATGCTGACCTCTGCGCCCCTACTTTGACATCTCTGGGGCAGCTGCGCCTCTGCATGTCAATGCTGACCTCTACACCCCTACTTTTACATCCCTGGGGCAGCTGCGACTCTGCATGTCAATGCTGACCTCTACGATCCTACTTTTACATCCCTTCGACAGCTGCGCAGCTGCATGTCAATGCCGACATCTATGCCCCCACACTTACATTCCTGGGACAACTGCACCTCGCATGTCAATGCTGACCTCTAACCCCTACATGTATATCCCTGGGACAGCTGCGCTGCTGTATGTCAATGCTGATGTCTACGCCCCTACTTTTACATCCCTGGGACAGCTGCGCCTCTGCATGTCAATGGTGACCTCTACATCCTAATTTTACATCCCTGGGAAGCCTGTGCCTCTGCATGTCAAGGCTGACCTCTACGCCCCTACTTTTACAACCCTGGGACAGCTGTGCTTCGCATTTCTGTCCTGACCTCTAGCCCCTACTTTTACATCCCTGGGACCGCAGAGCCTCTGCATGTCAATGCTGACCTCTTCGCCCCAATTTTACATCCCTGGGACAGCTGCGCCTTTGCATGTCAATGCTGACCTCTACGCCCCTACGTTAACATCCCTGGGCCAGCTGCGCCTCTGCATGTCAATGCTGACCTCTACACCCCTGCTTTTACATCCCTGGGCCAGCTGCGCCTCTGCATGTCAATGCTGACGTCTACGCCCGTACTTTTAAATCCCTGGGACAGCTGCGCCTCTGCATGTAAATGCTGACCTCTATGCCCCTACTTTTAAATCCCTGGGACAGCTGCACCTCTGCATGTCAATGCTGACCTCTACGCCCCTACTTTTACATCATTGGGAAAGCTGCGCGTCTGCATGTCAATGCTGACCTCTTCGCCCCTACTTTTACATCCCTGGGACAGCTGCACCTCTGCATGTAAATGCTGACCTCTACGCCCTTAATTTTACATCCCTGGGACAGCTGCACCTCTGCATGTCAATGCTGACGTCTTCGCCCCTAATTTTACATCCCTGGCACAGCTGCGCCACTGCATGTCAATGCTGACCTCTGTGCCCTACTTTTGTACATACCTGGGACAGCTGGGCCTCTGCATGTAAATGCTGACCTCTATGCCCCTACTTTCACATCCCTGGGACAGTTGCGCCTCTGCTTGTCAATGCTGACCTCTTCGCCATTTTTTTTACATCCCTGGGACATCTGCGCCTCTGCATGTCAGTGCTGACCTCTAGCCCCTACTTTTACATCCCTGGGACCGCTGCGCCTCTGCATGTCAATGCTGACCTCTACGCCCCTACTTTTACATCCCTGGGACAGCTGCGCCACTGCATGTCAATGCTGACCTCTATGCCCCAATTTTGCATCCCTGGGACAGCTGCACCTCTGCATGTCAATGCTGACATCTACGCCTCCAAATTTACATTCCTGGGACAGCTGCACCTCGCATGTCAATGCTGACCTCTAGCCCCTACTTTTACATCCCTGGGACAGTTGCGCCTCTGCATGTCAGTGCTGAACTTTAGTCCCTACTTTTGCATCCCTGGGACCGCTGTGCCTCTGCATGTCAATGCTGACATCTACGCCCCCAAATTTACATTCCTGGGACAGCTGCACCTCGCATGACAATGCTGACCTCTAGCCCCTACTTCTACATCCCTGGGACCGCTGCTCCTCTGCATGTCAATGCTGACCTCTACACCCCAATTTTACTTCCCTGGGACAGCTGCACCTTTGCATGTCAATGCTGACCTCTATGCCCCTACTTTTACATCCTTGGGCCAGCTTTGCCTCTGCATGTCAATGCTGACCTCTACACCCCTACTTTTACATCACTAGGATAGCTGCGCCTCTGCATGTCAATGCTGATGTCTAAGCCCCAATTTCACATCCCTGGGACAGTTGCGCCTCTGCATGTCAATCCCTGGGACAGTTGCGCCTCTGCATGTCAATGCTGACCTCTACATCCCTACTTTTACATCCCTGGGACAGCTGCGCCTCTGCATGTCAGTGCTGACCTCTAGCCCCGACTTTTACATCCCTGGGACCGCTGCGCCTCTGCACGTCAATGCTGACCTCTACGCCCCATTTCACATCCCTGGGACAGCTGCGCCTCTGCATGTCAATGCTGACCTCTATGTCCCTACTTTTACATCCCTGGGACAGCTGCGCTTTGCATGTCAGTGCTGACCTCTAGCCCCTACTTTTACAACCCTGGGACCTCTGTATGTCAATGCTGTCATCTACGCCAATACTTTTACATCCGTGGGACAGCAGCGCCTCTGCATGTCTATGGAGACCTCTACGCCACCATTTTACAACCCTGGGACAGCTGCTCCTCTGCATGCCAATGCTTACCTCTACGTCCATACTTACATCCCTGGGACAGCTGCGCCTCTGCATGTCAATGCTGACCTCTCTGTCCATACTTTTACACACCTGGTACAGCTGCCTCTCTGCATGTCAATGCTGACCTCTACGCCCCTACTTTTACATCCCTGGGACTGCTGCCCCTCTACATGTAAATGCTGACCTCTGCGCACCTACTTTTACATCCCTGGGACAGCTGCGCCTCTGCATGTCAATGCTGACCTCTAGCCCCTACTGTTACATCCCTGGGACAGCTGCACCTGTGCATGTCAATGCTGACCTCTTTGCCCCTACTTTTACATCCCTGTGACAGCTGCGCCTCTGCATGTCAGTGCTGACATCTACACCCCCACATTTACATTCCTGGGACAGCTACACCTCGCATGTCAATGTTGACCTCTAGCCCCTACTTTTACATCCCTGGGGCAACTGCGCCGCTGTATGTCAATGCTGACATCTATGCCCCTACTTTTACATCCCTGGGACAGCTGCACCTCTGCATGTCATTTCCCACGTCTACACCTCTAATTTTACATCCCTGGGACAGCTGCGCCTCTGCATGTCAATGCTGACCTCTACGCCCCAATTTCACATCCCTGGGACAGCTGCACCTCTGCATGTCAATGCTGACCTCTTCGCCCCTACTTTTACATCCCTGGGACAGCTGCACCTCTGCATGTAAAAGCTGACCTCTACGCCCCTACTTTTACATCCCTGGGACTGCTGCGCCTCTGCATGTAAATGCTGACCTCTACGCCCCTACTTTTACAACCCTGGGACAGCTGTGCCTCTGCATGTCAGTGCTGACCTCTAGCCCCTACTTTTACATCCCTGGGACAGCTGCACCTCTGCATGTCAATGCTGACCTCTTCGCCCCTACTTTTACATACCTGGGACAGCTGCGCCTCTGCAGGTCAGTTCTGACCTCTAGCCCCTACTTTTACATCCCTTGGACCGATGCGCCTCTTCAGGTCAATGCTGACCTCTACGCCCCTACTTTTACATCCCTGGGATAGCTGCACAACTGCATGTCAATGCTGTCCTCTATGCCCCAATTTTACAATCCCTGGGACAGCTGCGCCTCTGTATGTCAATGCTGACATCTACGTCCCTACTTTTACATACCTTTGACAGCTGCGTCTCTGTTTTGTCAATGCTGATGTCTACGCCCCTACGTTTACATCCCTGGGACAGCTGCGCTTTGCATGTCAGTGCTGACCTCTAGCCCCTACTTTTACATCCCTGGGAACGCTGCGCATCTGCATGTCAGTGCTGACCTCTAGCCCCTACTTTTACCTCCCTGGGACAGCTGGACCTCTGCATGTTAATGCTGACATCTACACCCTACTTTACATCCCTGGGACAGCTGCGCTTCTGCATGTCAAATGCTGACCTCTACGCCCCAATTTTACATCCCTGGGACAGCAGCGCCTCTGCATGTCAATGCCAACCTCTATGTCCATACTTTTACACACCTGGTACAGCTGCCTCTCTGCATGTCAATGCTGACCTCTACGCCCCTACTTTTACATCCCTGGGACTGCTGCCCCTCTACATGTAAATGCGCACCTACTTTTACATCCCTGGGACAGCTGCGCCTCTGCATGTCAGTGCTGACCTCTAGCCCCTACTTTTACATCCCTGGGACAGCTGCGCCTCTGCATGTGAGTGCAGACCTCTAGGTCCTACTTTTACATTCCTGGGACAGCTGCGCCGCTGCATGTCAATGCTGACCTCTATGCCCCTACTTTTACCTCCCTGGGACCGCTGCACTGCTGCATGTCAATGCTGACCTCTAAGCCCCAATTTTACATCCCTTTGACAGCTGCACCTCTGCATGTCAATGCTGATCTCTACACATATACTTTTACATCCCTGGGCCAGCTGCGCCTCTGCATGTAAATGCTGACATCTGCGCCCCTACTTTTACATCCCTGGTACAGCTGCACCTCTGCATGTAAAAGCTGACCTCTACGCCCCTACTTTTACATCCCTGGGACTGCTGCGCCTCTGCATGTAAATGCTGACCTCTACGCCCCTACTTTTACAACCCTGGGACAGCTGTGCCTCTGCTTGTCAGTGCTGACCTCTAGCCCCTACTTTTACATCCCTGGGACAGCTGCGCCTCTGCATGTCAATGCTGACCTCTTCGCCCCTACTTTTACATCCCTGGGACAGCTGCGCCTCTGCAGGTCAGTTCTGACCTCTAGCTCCTACTTTTACATCCCTTGGACCGATGCGCCTCTTCAGGTCAATGCTGACCTCTACGCCCCTACTTTTACATCCCTGGGATAGCTGCACAACTGCATGTCAATGCTGTCCTCTATGCCCCAATTTTACAATTCCTGGGACAGCTGCGCCTCTGTATGTCAATGCTGACATCTACGCCCCTACTTTTACATACCTTTGACAGCTGCGTCTCTGTTTTGTCAATGCTGATGTCTACGCCCCTACGTTTACATCCCTGGGACAGCTGCGCTTTGCATGTCAGTGCTGACCTCTAGCCCCTACTTTTACATCCCTGGGAACGCTGCGCATCTGCATGTCAGTGTTGACCTCTAGCCCCTACTTTTACATCCCTGGGACAGCTGGACCTCTGCATGTTTATGCTGACGTCTACGCCCTACTTTACATCCCTGGGACAGCTGCGCCTCTGCATGTCAATGCTGACCTCTACGCCCCAATTTTACATCCCTGGGACAGCTGCGCCTCAGCATGTCAATGGCGACATCTAGCCCCGACTTTTACATCCCCGGGACCGCTGCACCTCTGCACGTCAATGCTGACCTCTACGCCCCAATTTCACATCCCTGGGACAGCTGCGCCTCTGCATGTCAATGCTGACCTCTACGTCCCTACTTTTACATCTCTGGGACAGCTGCGCCTCTGTTTGTCAATGCTGATGTCTGCGCCCCTACTTTTACATCCCTGGGACAGCTGTGCTTTGCATGTCAGTTCTGACCTCTAGAGCCTACTTCTACATCCCTGGGACCGCTGCGCCTCTGCATGCCAGTGCTGACCTCTAGCCCCGACTTTTACATCCCTGGGACCGCTGCGCCTCTGCACGTCAATGCTGACCTCTACGCCCCATTTCACATCCCTGGGACAGCTGCGCCTCTGCATGTCAATGCTGACCTCTACGTCGCTACTTTTACATCCCTGGGACAGCTGCGCTTTGCATGTCAGTGCTGACCTCTGGCCCCTACTTTTACAACCCTGGGACCTCTGTATGTCAATGCTGTCGTCTACGCCAATACTTTTACATCCCTGGGACAGCAGCGCCTCTGCAAGTCAATGGAGACCTCTACGCCACAATTTTACAACCCTGGGACAGCTGCTCCTCTGCTTGTCAATGCTTACCTCTACGTCCATACTTTTACACACCTGGTACAGCTGCCTCTCTGCATGTCACAGCTGACCACTACGCCCCTACTTTTACATCCCTGGGACTGCTGCCCCTCTACATGTAAATGCTGACCTCTGCGCACCTACTGTTACATCCCTGGGACAGCTGCGCCTCTGCATGTCAATGCTGACCTCTTCGCCCCTACTTTTACATCCCTGTGACAGCTGCGCCTCTGCATGGTCAGTGCTGACATCTACACCCCCACATTTACATTCCTGGGACAGCTACACCTCGCATGTCAATGTTGACCTCTACGCCCCAATTTTACATCCCTGGGACAGCTGCGCCTCTGCATGTCAATGATGACCTCTTCGCCCCTACTTTTACATCCCTGGGACAACTGCGCCGCTGTATGTCAATGCTGACATCTATGCCCTACTTTTACATCCCTGGGACAGCTGCACCTCTGCATGTCATTTCTCACGTCTACACCTCTACTTTTACATCCCTGGGACAGCTGCGCCTCTGCATGTCAATGCTGACCTCTACGCCCCAATTTTACATCCCTGGGACAGCTGCGCCTCTGCATGTCAATGCTGACCTCTTCGCCCCTACTTTTACATCCCTGGGACAGCTGCGCCTCTGCATGTGAGTGCTGACCTCTAGCCCCTACTTTTACATTCATGGGACAGCTGCGCCGCTGCATGTCAATGCTGACCTCTAAGCCCCAATTTTACCTCCCTGTGACACCTGCACCTCTGTATGTCAATGCTGACATCTACGCCCCACATTTACATTTCTGGACAGCTGCACCTCGCATGTCAATCCTGACCTAGCTCCTACTTTTACATCCCTGGGACAACTGCGCCGCTGTATGTCAATGCTGACATCTATGCCCCAACTTTTACATCCCTGGGACAGCTGCCCCTCTGCATGTCAATGGTGACCTCTATGCCCCAATTTTACATCCCTGGGACAGCTGCGCCTCAGCATGTCAATGGTGACCTCTATGCCCCAGTTTTACAACCCTGGGACAGCTGGGCCTCTGCTTGTCAATGATTACCTCTACGTCCATACTTACATCCCTGGGACAGCTGCGCCTCTGCATGTCAATGCTGACCTCTACGTCCATACTTTTACACACCTGGTACAGCTGCCTCTCTGCATGTCAATGCTGATCTCTACGCCCCTACTTTTACATCCCTGGGACTGCTGCCCCTCTATATGTAAATGCTGACCTCTGCGCACCTACTTTTACATCCCTGGGACAGCTGCGCCTCTGCATGTCAGTGCTGACCTCTAGCCCCTACTTTTACATCCCTGGGACAGCTGCGCCCCTGCATGTCAATGCTGACCTCTTTGCCCCTACTTTTACATCCCTGTGACAGCTGCACCTCTGCATGTCAGTGCTGACATCTACGCCCCCACATTTACATTCCTGGGACAGCTACACCTCGCATGTCATTGCTGACATCTACCCCCTACTTTTACATCCCCGGGACAACTGCGCCGCTGTATGTCAATGCTGACATCTATGCCCCTACTTTTACATCCCTGGGAAAGCTGCACCTCTGCATGTCAATGCTCACGTCTACACCTCTACTTTTACATCCCTGGGACAGCTGCGCCTCTGCATGTGAGTGCTGACCTCTAGCCCCTACTTTTACTTTCATGGGACAGCTGCGCCGCTGCATGTCAATGCTGACCTCTAAGCCCCAATTTTACATCCCTGTGACAGCTGCGCCTCTGTATGTCAATGCTGACATCTATGCCCCAACTTTTACATCCCTGGGACAGCTGCCCCTCTGCATGTCAATGGTGACCTCTATGCCCCAATTTTACATCCCTGGGACAGCTGTGCCTCAGCATGTCAATGGTGACCTCTACGCCCCAATTTTACAACCCTGGGACAGCTGCGCCTCTGCTTGTCAATGCTTACCTCTACGTCCATACTTACATCCCTGGGCTAGCTGCGCCTCTACATGTCAGTGCTGACCTCTACCTCCTACTTTTACATCGCTGGGACCGCTGCGCCTCTGCATGTCAATGCTGACCTCTATGCCCCTACTTTTACATCCCTGGGACAGCTGCGCCGCTGTATGTCAATGCTGACGTCTAAGCCCCAATTTTACATCCCTGTGACAGCTGCGCCTCTGTATGTCGATGCTGACATCTACGTCCCCACATTTACATTCCTGGGACAGCTGCATCTAGCATGTCAATGCTGACCTCTAGCCCCTACTTTTACATCCCTGGGACAGCTGCGCCAATGCATGTCACTGCTGACCTCTATGCCCCAATTTTACATCCCTTGGACCGCTGCTCCTCTGCAGGTCAATGCTGACATCTACGCCCCCACATTTACATTCCTGGGACAGCTGCATCTAGCATGTCAATGCTGACCTCTAGCCCCTACTTTTACATCCCTGGGACAACTGCGCCGCTGTATCTCAATGCTGACATCTACGCCCCTACTTCTACATCCCTTTGACAGCTGCGCCTCTGTTTGTCAATGCTGATGTCTACGCCCCTACTTTTACATCCCTGGGACAGCTGCGCCTCTATGTCGATGCTGACATCTACGCCCCCATATTTACATTCCTGGGACAGCTGCACATCACATGTCAATGCTGACGTCTACGCCACTACTTTTACATCCCTGGGACAGCTGCGCCTCTGCATGTCAATGGTGACCTCTATGCCCTAATTTTACATTCCTGGGACAGCTGCGCCTCTGCATGTCAATGCTGATGTCTTCGCTCCTACTTTTACATCCCTGGGACTGCTGCGCCTCTGCATGTATATGCTGACCTCTACGCCCCTACTTTTACATCCCTGGTACAGCTGCACCTCTGCATGTCAGTGCTGACCTCTAGCCCCTACTTTTACATTCCTGGGACAGCTCTGCCTCTGCATGTCAATGCTGACCTCTTCATCCCTACTTTTACATCCCTGGGACAGCTGTGCCTCTGCATGTCAGTGCTGACCCCTAGCCCCTACTTTTACATCCCTTGGACCGCTGCTCCTCTGCAGGTCAATGCTGACCTCTACACCCCTACTTTTACATCCCTGGGACAGCTGTCCCTCTGCATGTCAATGCTGAACTCTACGCTCCTACTTTTACATCCTTGGGCCAGCTGCGCCTCTGCATGTCAGTGCTGACCTCTACCCCCTACGTTTTCATCCCTGGGACCGCTGCGCCTCTGCATGTCAATGCTGACCTCTACGCCTCTACTTTTACATCAGTGGGACAGCTGTGCCGCTGCTTGTCAATGCTGACCTCTAAACCCCAATTTTACATCACTGTGACAGCTGCGCCTCTGTATGTCAACGCTGACATCTACGCCCCCACATTTACATTCCTGGGACAGCTGCACCTCGCATGTCAATGCTGACCTCTAGCCCCTACTTTTACATCCCTGCGACAACTGCGCCGCTGTATGTTAATGCTGACATCTGTGCCCCTACTTTTACATCCCTGGGACAGCTGCACCTCTGCATGTCAATGCTGACATCTACGCCACTACTTTTACATCCCTGGGACAGCTGCGCCTCTGCATGTCAATGGTGACCTCTACGCCCCAATTTTACATCCCTGGGACAGCTGCGCCTCTGCACGTCAATGCTGACTTCTACGTCCCAATTTTACATCCCTGGGACAGCTGCGCCTCTTCATGTCAATGCTGACCTCCACTCCCCTACTTTTTTATCCCTGGGCCAGCTGCGCCTCTTCATGTCAATGCTGACTTCTACGTCCCTACTTTTACATCCCTGGGCCAGCTGCGCTTCTGCATGTCAATGCTGACGTCTACGCCCCTACTTTTACATCCCTGGGACAGTTGCGCCTCTGCATGTCAATGCTGACCTCTACGTCCATACTTTTATATCCCTGGGACAGCTGCGCCTCTGCATGTCAATGCTGACCTCTACGTCCATACTTTTACATCTCTGCTACAACTGCCCCTCTGCATGTCAATGCTGACCTCTACACCCCTACTTTTACATCCGTGGGCCAGCTATGCCTTTTTATGTCAATGCTGACCTCTAAACCCCTACGTTTACATCCCTGGGCCAGCTGCGCCTCTGCATGTCAATGCTGAAATCTACGCCCCTACTTTTACATCCCTGGGACAGCTGCACCTCTGCATGTAAATGCTGAACTCTATGCCCCTACTTTTACATCCCTGGGACAGCTGCGCCTCTGCATGTCAATGCTGACATCTACGCCCCTACTTTTACATCCATGGGACAGCTGCGCCTCTGCATGTCAATGCTGACCTCTTCACCCCTACTTTTCCATCTCTGGGACAGCTGCGTCTCTGCATGTCAGTGCTGACCTCTAGCCCCTACTTTTACATCCCTGGGATAGCTGCGCCGCTGCATGTCAATGCTGACCTCTATGCCCTAATTTTTGGCATACCTGGGACAGCTGCACCTCTGCATGTAAATGCTGACCTGTACGCCCCTACTTTTACATCCCTGGGACAGCTGCGCCTCTGCATGTCAATGCTGACCTCTACACCCCTACTTTTACATCTCTCGGACTGTCAGTCCTGACCGACAGCACCCCTAATAATACACCCCAGGGACAGCTGTGCGTGTGTATGCCAATCCTGACCTGCAGCACCCCTGATATTGCACCCCAGGGATATCTGTGCGTGTGCATTCTAATCCTGACCTGCGCTTCTCTTGATATTACACCCCAGGGACAGCTGTGCGTGTGCGTGTCAATCCTGACCTGCAGCACCCCTGATATTACACCCCAGGGACAGCTGTGCATGTCAATCCTGACCTGCAACACCTCTGATATGACACCCCAGGGACAGCTGTGAGTGTGCAAGCCAATCCTGACCTGCAGCACCCCAGATATTTACACCCCAGGGACAGCTGTGAGTGTGCATACGAATCCTGATTTGCAGCACCCCTGATATTGCACCCCAGGGACAGCTGTGCATATGTGTGTCCCTCCTGACCTGCACCGCCCCTGATATTGCACCTGAGGGACAGCGATGTGTGTGCATGTCAATCCTGACCTGCACTACCCCTAATATTTCACCCCAGGGACAGCTGTGAGTGTGCATGCCAATCCTGACCTGCAGCACCCCTGATATTGCACAACAGCTCTGCGTGTGCATGTCAATCCTGACCTGCAGCACCCCTGATATTACATCCCAGGGACAGCTGTGAGTGTGCATGCAAATCCTGACCTGCAGGACCTCTGATATTGCACGACAGCTCTGCGTGTGCATGTCAATCCTGACCTGCATTCCCCCTGATATTACACCCCAGGGACAGCTGTGACTGTGCATGCCAATCCTGACCTGCAGCACCCCAGATATTTAATTGCATCCCCAGAACAGCTGTGCCTCTGCATGTAAATATTGATCCGAGGCACCTCTGTTATTGCATCCCTAGGACAGCTGTGCCTCTGCATGTCCATATTGATCCGAGGCTCCTCTGTTATTGCATCCCCAGGACAGCTCTGCTTCTGCATGTCAATATTGACCCGAGCCATCTCTTGCATCCCTAGGACAGCTGTGCTTCTGCATGTCAATATTTACCTGAGGCACATCTGTTATTGCATCCCCAGGACAGCTGTGTCTCTGCATGTCAGTCTTGACCTGATCACATCTTTTATTGCATCCCCAGGATAGCTGGGCCTCTGCATGTCAAACTCGACCTGCAGCACCTCTTTTATTGCATCCCCAGGACAGCTGCGCCTCTGCATGTCAATCTAGACCTGCAGCACTAATCCTATTTGTTAGAATTGGGAATCTCTGGTTGACACAGGTAGGGACTTGTGTCAAGCAGGGATCCTCTCTTCCAGTCGGGGTAAGGGGTTACACTCCAACAATAACCCCTGCTCACCCTCTAGGTAGCTTGGCACGAGCAGACAAGGCTTATCTCAGGGCGCAATGGTTAAGCATTTGTGACCACACACAGTAATTCAATGATCCCCCACAAATGGATTCCACACTGGGTTTATCACAAATAATTATTTTATATAAAGGCAGACTTAGCACAAGACCCAATAACGTAAAACGGGCCCACAATACTAGTAATAAGCAGTTCTTGATGTTAAGCGTATTTCAATAGTTCTGTGCGCTTCGTGAACCGGTTCGTACGGCTGAAAAAGAGCTTACGAGCGGGGCTCACAAGCGTTGCAGGCGCTCCGGACGAAGCGTTCACCCTGTGGTGCTCACGAGCGGGGCTCACAAGCATTACAAGCGCTCTGGCGATGCGTACACCTCACGGGGCGTACGAACGGGGCTCACAACTGCTGCAGGCACTCCGGGCGATGCGTACACGCCACGGGGCATACAAACGGGGCTCACAACTGCTGAAGGCACTCTGGGCGATGCGTACACCTTACGGTCCGAGCGGACACAGTACCTTATCTTGGAAAGTTCATCACGGACTGTTAGACCTGGCATCATTGGCATGAGTCTCTCCTCCATTTTTTTTCTGTTGGCCTCCTCTGTTTACGATGTTTTGCTGGAATATTTCTTTGGGCACTGTGCCACTGCTGATCAGTGCCACAGTGCAAGTGCTCCCTATGTTAAATTGATACATTGATTGGTGTTACCATGATTGGCTTGGTTGACTTACTGTTCAGTCCCTAGTCTAGTGCACTGCGTGTGCCAAGGGCATGTAAGTTAACTGCTGCTGGTGGGCTTGCAGCACTGGTTGTGCCACCCACAGAAGCAGCTTGTAAAGTGTGTCCCAGGCCTGCCATCGCAGAGCCTGTGTGCAGTCCCTGACTGCCATGTCGACTTGGCAAGGAAACCTACTTGCCAGTCTCTAAAACCTTCCCTTGGCCACATTTCAGACACCTCTATGGTAGGCCCTATGGCTGGGTGCATTGTTGGTAAAAGGTAGGTCATGCCCTGATGTGTGTGGCATGACCTAATAGTGAATTACAGCCATTTTCGTTTTTCACTATTGAAGGGCTACCTGTCTTCCATAGGCTAGAATGGGCAGACTGATTATTAACTCCATTATAATCTTATCTGACTCAGGGAGCATGGTAGAGGGTTCGAGTTTAGAATCCCTGAACTCAGAATTTAATAACACATCCTTTAGGATGGATGTTTTTTAAATTCTGTGTTTGAAAATAGCCCTTTTAGAAAGTGGCTATTTTCTTGTCCAATTATCCACCGGTCTCTGCTGGTTTGGTGTGTGTCAGGGGCTGGGTGGCTCCAGAGGTCTGAATGAGTCAGTGTGGGGTGAATAAGGCATTTACATTTAGAGTGGGGGAATAGTAGTCCCTGGTAGCCTGCCCTGCCTGACACAATGCTGGCTCCACCTCCTGCCGGGCGACTGATGGCCCTGCCCCTGCCAGTGACAATACTGGCTCCGCCTCCTGCTGGGCGGCTGATGACCCTGCCCTGCTCAGTGAATAGGCCAGGTGCCTCGGCCTGGCAACACCCACAACAAACCTGGGATGGGGGGAATTTCCCTGCTTGGACAAAGGGAACAAAGCAGAAAAGGGGTATAAAAGAAGGACCCCTGAACCAAAGAACTTAGATCACTTCTGACAAGGAAACCTCTACCAAGGACAAGAAGCCTGCTGATCCAAGGACTTGCCTCCCCCTTCTGCCAGTGTGCTGTTTGCTGGGGGGAACCTGAAGCTGCTTCTTTATTTTTGCCAAGGGACAAGGAGAGAGGAACTTGGTGTGTACTCTCAAGCTTGCAAGAAAATCTCCAAGGGCTGGAAGAGTGCCAGCCTCCTGTTGAAGTCACAGGGCTAAAGGACTTCACCCTCTGCTGAATTGCTTGTTGCTGGAACGTGGTGTTTCCAGTGCACAGGAGAAATCTGCAATCTCGACGTCGACAGACGCCGCCGAATCCAGCTCGACATCGTGAGTATGGCTCCAGTGTTCCGAGCATTCGACGCCGCCCGTCGGGCCCGATCGATGCCAGTAGCGACGCCGGTGAGTAGTGAGTTCGGCTCCAGCTCCAAGTGACCCCGTCTCGACGCCGCTGCTGATTGCATCGAAGCTGCGCCCTTCTCGACGCCGTGAGCGCTGCTCCGGCCCGACACCTCTCGACGCCGCTGCGGACCGCCCCGACTCCGAGGCTCGATCGACGCCGACCTCTCGATGCCGTGGATCATTGTTTTTCTTCATTCTAAAGGTACTGTGTTTGTGGGGTCTGTTGCAACTCCAGGCTCTACGTAGCGCTCCTCGCGGTCGACGCCGAACCTTGGGAATATCGTAAACTCGACGTCGTGTGACTCCTGTGGGGGTCACATTGTTGCCAAGAACTGTGTTTTAACCCCTTGCGTGCGCATGACGGAACCACTCCGTCATGAGCCACGGGCGGCGTGTGCTCATGACGGAGTGGTTCCGTCATGCTGCGGCCGCTCCGCCCACGCGTCGCTGATTCCCCGCCTGTGCGGGCCTATTAACGAGTGGGCGGAGTCGTGACGGAACCACTCCATCATGAGCACAGCTCGCCCGTGACTCATGACGGAGTGGTTCCGTCACGAGCATGGCGGCGCCGCGCTCACCCCACATCCCCCCAGCGCCGCGGCAGAATTTGCGCCGTTGCCAAGGGGTTAAGAAGAATACTTACTTTTGTTGCTAAAGAACTATTTCCTAAAAAGAAACTTTACCTGAACTATTATTTTTCCTTCCAAAGAGTATTTATTAAGATTGTGGTATATTTTTATCGTTATTTGGTCTTGTGCTAAGCCTTATATAAAAATACTTATTTTTTTATAATAACTCCTGTGTTGTGTCCGTTTGTAGTGTATTCACTTTATTACTGTATGTGGTCATAAATGCTTAACACACTGCCTCTGAGATAAGCCTGTCTGCTCTGCCAAGCTACCAAGGGGGTGAGCAGGGGTTATCTGAGTGTGTAATCCCCTTGCCCTGACTAGAGGAGGTGGGTCCCTATTTGTCAGAAGTGTATACCTCTGCCAACTAGAGACCGCCGGTTCTAACACGGACGATGCGTTGAATCCCAGCGCGTTATACGGTGCGATGTCCTCCTGTTGCGGTGCGAGCTACGGCTCGTAGGGGGGCCTTAGTCACGATGCTTGAGAGGACGGTGTGATATTATGGGGCATTGGCTCTTCGTTGCGGCGTACGAGCCGTACCCTGGAATCGGCGCCTTTTCTTGAAGCGCGGTGCGAAGCAGGCAGTACGCTCCGATGGTGAGCGACGTACCCACCACTCCACGCGCCGCAGCCTGCCCACAACAGGGGTAGGGGGGCACGTTAAGCAGTACGATGGGGAGAGGGGGCAATAAAAGTGCGTCACGAAGTCCTTCGTTCACGTTGTGAGCTACGGCTCGTAGGGGCCTTAGTCGCGTTACTTGGGCCGGACAGCTGGGCACAGGCTTGCTTAGTGTATGCGCCGATCTGGGGAGCGCACACTTCTCTCGGCGTCAGCTTCAAGGGGAGAACGGCGGTTCTCAACGGCGATTCTCAAGGGGGGGGTGTAGTCCACTGGTCCTGGGACTTCGTTCAGGGGGCAAGCTCAGTAACAAGCCATTGGAGACCTTAAACAGCACAAGTTGAAGCAAAGTATATCAGCAATCTTTCTCCTCTCCTTCAGCAGCCAGGCAACCACTGCACGCCAGTCCCCCAGGTCAGGGACAGTACTCCTCCTACAGCTTTCCCGGTTCCTTCCCCTCAGGCAGAGGTTAGTCTTGTAGCAGGATCTGATTTCTTAGGAGCAGGGCTCCTATACTTATACTATATTTCTTTTGTTCTTGCAGGCCAGGGGGGCCCTTGCCTAGTTCGGTCCGGTTTCTGAGCTCGTTGTTGACATGATGCAGGCTTCTTCTTTCAGTGTGGAGCCAGCATTGGGGTGGCAGAGCACACCCCTATTCAAAGTCCAGGGGCACTCATCCCACCCATCCTGGTGTAATCTTCCTATTCACCACCTGTCTGCCCAGACTGTCTCTTGGAATTCCCCAGCCCTGTCACTCACACAAACCAGACAGCAGATACACATCAGCGCAGAGGCAGGCTGAAATGGTTAGGCAAGCAAAGGCCATCTTTCTAAAAGTGGCGTTTGCAAACACAGAACATTAAAATAAACCTTGCTAACAGATGTATTTTATTATTCTGAGTTCAGGCATACTAAACTCGATTTTCTACCATGTTCCCTGGGTCTGTTAGGATCATAGGATGTAACAATTCCAACAGCCCATTCTGGCCTATGAGAACAGGTAGCCTTACAATAGTGAAAAACGAAAATGGCTGTAATTCACTATTAGGACATGCCACACACATCAGGGCTTGTCCTACCTTATGCTTACAATGCACCCTGCCCTTGGGCCTACCATAGGGGTGACTAATATGAAGTTAAGGAAAGGTTTAGGGACTGGCAAGTGGGTGAACTTGCCCAGTCAGCATGACAGGACCAGACTGCACGCAGGTTCTGCAGTGGCAGACCTTAGACACATTTTACCAGGCTGCTTCTGTGGGTGGCACAACCAGTGCTGCAAGCCCACCAGCAGCATTTGTATTTACAAGCCCTGGGCACTCCTAGTGCACTTTACTGGGGTCTGACAGTAAACCAAATAAGCCAATCATGGAATCCAACCAACATATACATTTTATATAGGGAGCACTTGCACTGTGGCACTGGTTGGCAGTGGCACAGTGCTCTGAGCAGCTAACACCAGCAAAACACATGAGGCACCGCGATAAAAAGTGGAAGGGAGACTAACGCCAAGGTGCCAGGTCTAACACGTGTCCCCTCCAGCTGAAATGTGGGGAGAACTACCCTACCCCAGGGAGTTCCTCCTCACTAAGGTGGAAAAATCTGGACAGACCGTCAGCATTGGTGTGATCTGTACCAGGGCGATGTTCCACCGTGAAATCCATACCCTGTAGGGAAATGGACCATCTCAACAGCTTAGGATTCTCACCCCTCATATGCATCAACCATCTGAGGGGCCTGTGGTCTTTCTGAACTCGGAAGTGAGACCCAAACAGGTAGGGTCTTAGCTTCTTCAGTGCCCAGACCACAGCAAATGCCTCACGCTCAATAGCGCTTCATCTCTGTTCCCGTGGAAGTAACCCACTGCTAAGGAAGGCTACAGGTTGATCTAGGCCCTTCTCATTGATCTGTGAAAGAAAAGCCCCCACACCATGCTCTGAAGCATCTGTCTGAACGATAAACTCTTTGGAGAAGTTGGGAGCCAAGAGCACGGGCGCCGTGCACATAGCAGCTTTCAGGGCCTCAAAACCTTTGGGTCTGACAGTAAACCAAATAAGCCAATCATGGAATCTTACCAACATATACATTTTATATAGGGAGCACTTGCACTGTGGCACTGGTTGGCAGTGGCACAGTGCTCTGAGCAGCTAACACCAGCAAAACACATGAGGCACCGCGATAAAAAGTGGAAGGGAGACTCACGCCAAGGTGCCAGGTCTAACACTATTCCAGTGCATCCAACGCTGCTAAAGCATCTCAACCCCTACTTGTGGCCTCCTTAGCTTCCCATTGTTGGGACCCGCGCTGAGCTCTGGTATATAACCACAAAGCTGGTATGCAGCACTGATGCTATTGCAGTACCAAGACAGGCTTGATGTTCAGTAGCGTTGAGCAATCTGACGTAAACATGCCATGTTGTTCTAGTGCTGTGACCACACAGGCTCTGTGAATGGACTATTATCAAAAGTGAATTCTATTGTTGAACAGCATGCATTCATACATGTTCATCCACCAACTCCTAGAAGGTCATACAATCCTTTATATCAGTCATTAAAGGGACCCACATGACAATAATAGTCACATTTATCAAAATTGAATGTTAGTCATATCAAATAAATCATACATATAATTAAAAAACATCAAGTAAAATCAGTTAAAACAAGTTAAAGAGCTTTTGGAACAAATGGGGTAGAACACACAAAAGACATATACATTAGTCATAAACAAAAGTTAACTTGTAGGAATCCCAAATAGCGCACTTGTTGTGGATTCCTACAATTTGTGTCGGCCGAAAAGGAGAGCCTGATAAGGACCCGTCTCAGCACCTGCTTTTGTGAACTGCCCGCGCTGAACACCGGCAGAACCCGGCCCACTTAAAGCCCTGCGTATTTGAACGTCTTCACTGCACTGCGAGTGCTTCCGTACGTGCACTGGACCGTCGCATCCTGGCCCTTCAATGCTTGGTTGAACCATATCTCCTAAAATGCGCCTCTACCTTGAAATGCAGCACCCTGACACTAGTGCAGCGCCAGTTCTTACTGCATTTGCAGCACTGCGTGTTTAACCATTCATTGGCCACACACAGCTTTGCAGTGCGTAGGAAAGCAGATTCTGCAGCTGCAGTACTGGGGTTCACAGGTAACTCTGCCAGTGTACCCCATCGTTCCCCACAGCTCCCCAGGTCTCTGAGTGCATGGATCCGCCCCGCTCTGCCAAAGACCCTCAGCCCTACCATGTGATAGCAGTGCAGTGCCAGAACCTGCCAGGTGCTCAGAGATGGCGCTTTCAGTCTTATCTGAGACTCCCTGTTCTGTTCCAGGGCTGGGTCTCAACCACATCATTGTGAGAAGTTAACCTGATATATGCTGTCCACTAGTTATAGTGGGCACCCTGTATCAGTCCAAACAACCCCTTATTGGTTATAGGTTAAAGACAACCTTTATTGAAAGCTATCCTAGTGGTAGCTATGGAGAGCAGCCTTCAGGCTAAGTCTTGAAGGAATGTAAAGCAGCTTGTTTTACCAGACTATAATCTCTTGAGTCACTAAATGAAAGATATCCACACCAGGTATATATATAAAATATATGTATTTATTACTAAACACACCCTCCTAGTCTCTTTATGAGACTAGAGGTCAAAACACATAAGTTACACTTCAATAATCACAGTAAAATAGCACAAATACACGTCAGGTCCTAGGGGCGAGCCAAACCACATACTAAAATAGTGCATAAGAACCACAACTTAACTAGACACAAGGCCTAGAGCCTGTAGAATCGCTGGGACCCCAAGGAACCACCCAAGGTAGTTACACAGGGGACCCACCGGGCCGTGTGCAGTGTGTGAACACAGCCGCGAGCTCCCATTAGCTTCTATGGGGAAAGTCGCGGTTAGATTTTTAAAGATTAGGGACACTTAGAAATGAGTCAGGACCAAACCCTATTGGACTTAGGAAGTTCTGGGGCTAGCACCCACGGGAACACCGGAGTACTCATGTTACCTCACCCAGGGAAGGCGGGTGCAAAGGTGTCTTTAGGTGTTGGGTCGTGTCGTCGATTTCAATGGGAGCTGGCGAAGAAGTGCTGCTGCCGTGAAGATGTGAAGTGTCCGAAGAGATCCAAGCCTGGATTGAAGATGAGAAGAACCTGAAAGCAGAGGGGACAGAGTCTGAGTCACCAGCCTGTGACCAGGAAGGCGATGAGCAGATGCCTACCGATGTCGGGTGATTTCAAGTGAAAGAGGTGAAGCTTGACTCTTCAGCCACAAGGACCAGGAAGTGTCGAGGACAACCAGGAGCTGGATTTGAGCTGTCCCACAAAGGATGTCGAGTTCTGCAGCATTGGTACCCGGATTGAACACAACAAGCCTTGGCAACAGCAACCCATGCAGAAATGAGAAAGATGCTTCGGTGCAGACCAGCAAGGTCTGTGGGACTCACCACTTGGATGAGAGTCAGGGCACATCTGAAGCAACCAGGAAAGCCCAAGGAAATGCAAAGTTACCCCCTCAGGGACCCACCAGTCAATGGACCAGGGATCGCAAAGCGACCTTGAGATGAAACACAAAATGGCAACCCACGGGTCACTCGGAATGACCAGGCCAACAATCTTTGGTAGATTTAGTGCTCGAAGTGGGGGCTACAAGTCAGCCCAAGCACAACTTCAAGAGAAGTCGAGAAGTCAATGCACTTGCAAAAGTGCACGGTGACTAGGAGTTCCGGTTCTACGCTTCTCACGAGGGCTGCCGGTCTCAGCTTTCCTGGAGACTCGGGTCGGCCTCAGATGTCTGGAAATCCTCTTCCTGGGCTGCAAATACTTCAGAGTCCAGCGGGAGCTTTGATAATGCAGACGGGCAAATTGCTTTGTTGGTGCCTGCAAAGCAGGGGAGTCACTCCTTGACCCCAAGGGAGATTTCTTCAGTCCTCTGGTCTTGAGCAGAGCGTCGAAGGTCCAGGATTCAGCGTCAGAGTTTCGTCCAGGGTAATCTAAAGTCCTAAGGACTGGGGTACCATAATTATACTAAGGTAGGGGGTTGGACATACTCTGGGGACTCACCTATGGGAGGGTTTGGAAAGAGGGGTGGCTACACCCATTTCCTTTGTCCAGTCTTGCACCAGAGCAGGGGCTGGAAGCCCCTGAACCGGTTTGAGCTGGACTATGCAGAGGGACACCAAATGCGCCCCCAGTGCAGGACTTCAAAGCACTCAGAGAGTGCTCCCACCCAGCCCCAATACACACAAGCCTGTCTGGGAGGTGGTTACACCTCCCTGTGACAGGAAACCTATTGTCCAGGCCTCCCCTGCTGGAGTTTCGGTCAGCAGCAGGAGGCCAGACCTATGTCTGTGGCTGCAGCATCCATTTTGTGATGCCAGGGCTCTATTAAGTTTATACCAGTGCTGTCATGTCTCTCCTTCTAGAAGGGTGGGATCATACTCCCACACCAGTTACTCGTGTGGGGGTATGATTCCAAGGTGTTTGACACCAAACACGTCATGTTTCCATGCAACCAGTCCAAAGTAAGCATTAACCGTTTGGTTATAATGCACTTAAGAGTATATGGTCAGGCTGCACTACAAACAGCATCAGAGAAGGGTCTCTGAACGCTGCAGAGGGGCTCTGCTCATGTAGGGGCACCCTCTCACATAAGAACCAAGCACTCTGCCTTCAGGATTGATAAGGCCTGTGATAGGAGTGACTTATAGGTTTATATGTGTGTACATATATATATATATATATATAGTGATATTGGTAACCTATATCATAGTAAGGGGTGCATGCACCACCTTTCCCAGGCTGCAGTAGCAGACCTGTGGTGTCATTTTGGGTGGCTTTCCAGGGGTGGCATAATACATGCTTCAGCCCCTGGTAGGCCTCTGGGGTACCTATGCCCTGGGTACATAGTATACCATATACTAGGGACTTATAAGGGCACCTCAGTTCCAATCTGAACTGTAGCTTAAGTACATGGAATCATTTTAGAGAGGAAGCAGCTAGGCTGTGGCCCTGAATAGCAGGGACCCAGCCAGACTAAAGTCGAAAAACAGTGAAACACCAGCAAAAAGGGGGGGTAAACATGTGAACAAACCCCTGCTGATGCACATCAGCCGTGACCTGCAGCACCTCTTGCAGCTCTGATGATGCACATCAGCTGTGACCTGCAGCACCTCTTGCAGCTCTGATGATGCACATCAGCCCTGACCTGCAGCACCTCTTGCAGCTCTGCTGATGCACATCAGCCCTGACCTGCAGCACCTCTTGCAGCTCTGCTGATGCACATCAGCCGTGACCTGCAGCACCTCTTGCAGCTCTGATGATGCACATCAGCCCTGACCTGCAGCACCTCTTGCAGCTCTGCTGATGTACATCAGCCCTGACCTGCAGCACCTCTTGCAGCTCTGCTGATGCACATCAGCCGTGACCTGCAGCACCTCTTGCAGCTCTGCTGATGCACATCAGCCGTGACCTGCAGCACCTCTTGCAGCTCTGCTGATGCACATCAGTCGTGACCTGCAGCACCTCTTGCAGCTCTGCTGATGCACATCAGCCGTGACCTGCAGCACCTCTTGCAGCTCTGCTGATGCACATCAGCCGTGACCTGCAGCACCTCTTGCAGCTCTGCTGATGCACATCAGCCGTGACCTGCAGCACCTCTTGCAGCTCTGCTGATGCACATCAGCCGTGACCTGCAGCACCTCTTGCAGCTCTGCTGATGCACATCAGTCGTGACCTGCAGCACCTCTTGCAGCTCTGCTGATGCACATCAGCCCTGACCTGCAGCACCTCTTGCAGCTCTGCTGATGCACATCAGCCGTGACCTGCAGCACCTCTTGCAGCTCTGCTGATGCACATCAGCCCTGACCTGCAGCACCTCTTGCAGCTCTGCTGATGCACATCAGTCGTGACCTGCAGCACCTCTTGCAGCTCTGCTGATGCACATCAGCCCTGACCTGCAGCACCTCTTGCAGCTCTGCTGATGCACATCAGCCCTGACCTGCAGCACCTCTTGCAGCTCTGCTGATGCACATCAGCCCTGACCTGCAGCACCTCTTGCAGCTCTGCTGATGCACATCATCCCTCCTGCTACACCTCTTACAGGTCTGCTGATGGCCTGCGGCACTGGCTGAGATTTAGATCCAGTGGCCAGTGCCTACACAAACCCCTGCAGATGCACATCAGCCCTGACCTGCAGCACCTCTTGCAGCTCTGCTGATGTACATCAGCCCTGACCTGCAGCACCTCTTGCAGCTCTGCTGATGCACATCAGCCGTGACCTGCAGCACCTCTTGCAGCTCTGCTGATGCACATCAGCCGTGACCTGCAGCACCTCTTGCAGCTCTGCTGATGCACATCAGTCGTGACCTGCAGCACCTCTTGCAGCTCTGCTGATGCACATCAGCCGTGACCTGCAGCACCTCTTGCAGCTCTGCTGATGCACATCAGCCGTGACCTGCAGCACCTCTTGCAGCTCTGCTGATGCACATCAGCCGTGACCTGCAGCACCTCTTGCAGCTCTGCTGATGCACATCAGTCGTGACCTGCAGCACCTCTTGCAGCTCTGCTGATGCACATCAGCCCTGACCTGCAGCACCTCTTGCAGCTCTGCTGATGCACATCAGCCGTGACCTGCAGCACCTCTTGCAGCTCTGCTGATGCACATCAGCCCTGACCTGCAGCACCTCTTGCAGCTCTGCTGATGCACATCAGTCGTGACCTGCAGCACCTCTTGCAGCTCTGCTGATGCACATCAGCCCTGACCTGCAGCACCTCTTGCAGCTCTGCTGATGCACATCAGCCCTGACCTGCAGCACCTCTTGCAGCTCTGCTGATGCACATCAGCCCTGACCTGCAGCACCTCTTGCAGCTCTGCTGATGCACATCATCCCTCCTGCTACACCTCTTACAGGTCTGCTGATGGCCTGCGGCACTGGCTGAGATTTAGATCCAGTGGCCAGTGCCTACACAAACCCCTGCAGATGCACATCAGCCCTGACCTGCAGCACCTCTTGCAGCTCTGCTGATGCACATCAGCCCTGACCTGCAGCACCTCTTGCAGCTCTGCTGATGCACATCAGCCCTGACCTGCAGCACCTCTTGCAGCTCTGCTGATGCACATCAGCCCTGACCTGCAGCACCTCTTGCAGCTCTGCTGATGCACATCAGTCGTGACCTGCAGCACCTCTTGCAGCTCTGCTGATGCACATCAGCCCTGACCTGCAGCACCTCTTGCAGCTCTGCTGATGCACATCAGCCCTGACCTGCAGCACCTCTTGCAGCTCTGCTGATGCACATCAGCCCTGACCTGCAGCACCTCTTGCAGCTCTGCTGATGCACATCATCCCTCCTGCTACACCTCTTACAGGTCTGCTGATGGCCTGCGGCACTGGCTGAGATTTAGATCCAGTGGCCAGTGCCTACACAAACCCCTGCAGATGCACATCAGCCCTGACCTGCAGCACCTCTTGCAGCTCTGCTGATGCACATCAGCCCTGACCTGCAGCACCTCTTGCAGCTCTGCTGATGCACATCATCCCTCCTGCTACACCTCTTACAGGTCTGCTGATGGCCTGCGGCACTGGCTGAGATTTAGATCCAGTGGCCAGTGCCTACACAAACCCCTGCAGATGCACATCAGCTCTGACATGCAGCACCTTTGCTTTGTAGCAGTGGGCGCTTCTCCGCGGTGCCATCACAGCTCAATTCTGGCATGAAGCACCCCCTCTTAATGATCGGTACCACTACTTTTTCCCCGTGCTGGGACCCACAAAGAGCCCCGCCCCTGCTTTTCAATCAGAACTGTTCACATTCTGTTACACATTCACGCAGAGCTCCGTCAGTGCCTCCCAACCCTTGACCTTAGCTCTCTATTGCTCGTCCATGTATTGATCAAGAGAGCTCTGTCAATGCATCCCTGGCAATGCACCTCCAGCTGTTCTATTCCAGTGGTTCACACTCAGTTTACCCGTGCACCTCGGTCCAGGTCTGCAGCAGCCCTGCTGTCCCACACTGGAGCCAGTCACAGCGCTCTGCCGGTGCACCTCGCTCCGGGCCTGCAGCAGCCCTGCTGTCCCACACCTGAGCCAGTCACAGCGCTCTGCCGGTGCACCTCGCTCCGGGCCTGCAGCAGCCCTGCTGTCCCACACCTGAGCCAGTCACAGCGCTCTGCCGGTGCACCTCGCTCCGGGCCTGCAGCAGCTCTGCTGTCCCACACCTGAGCCAGTCACAGCGCTCTGCCGGTGCACCTCGCTCCGGGCCTGCAGCAGCCCTGCTGTCCCACACTGGAGCCAATCACAGCGCTCTGCCAGTGCACATCGCTCTAGGCCAGCAGCAGCCCTGCTGTCCCACACTGGAGCCAGTCACAGCGCTCTGCCGGTGCACCTCGCTCTAGGCCAGCAGCAGCCCTGCTGTCCCACACCTGAGCCAGTCACAGCGCTCTGCCGGGGCACCTCGCTCTAGGCCTGCAGCAGCCCTGCAGTCCCACGCTTGAGCCAGTCACAGCGCTCTGTCAGTGCACCTCGGTCCAGGTCTGCAGCAGCCCTGCTGTCCCACAAATGAGCCAATCACAGCGCTCTGCCAGTGCACATCGCTCTAGGCCAGCAGCAGCCCTGCTGTCCCACACCTGAGCCAGTCACAGCGCTCTGCCGGTGCACCTCGCTCCGGGCCTGCAGCAGCTCTGCTGTCCCATACCTGAGCCAGTCACAGCGCTCTGCCGGTGCACCTCGCTCCGGGCCTGCAGCAGCCCTGCTGTCCCACACTGGAGCCAATCACAGCGCTCTGCCAGTGCACATCGCTCTAGGCCAGCAGCAGCCCTGCTGTCCCACACTGGAGCCAGTCACAGCGCTCTGCCGGTGCACCTCGCTCTAGGCCAGCAGCAGCCCTGCTGTCCCACACCTGAGCCAGTCACAGCGCTCTGCCGGGGCACCTCGCTCTAGGCCTGCAGCAGCCCTGCAGTCCCACGCTTGAGCCAGTCACAGCGCTCTGTCAGTGCACCTCGGTCCAGGTCTGCAGCAGCCCTGCTGTCCCACAAATGAGCCAATCACAGCGCTCTGCCAGTGCACATCGCTCTAGGCCAGCAGCAGCCCTGCTGTCCCACACTGGAGCCAGTCACAGCGCTCTGCCGGTGCACCTCGCTCCGGGCCTGCAGCAGCTCTGCTGTCCCACACCTGAGCCAGTCACAGCGCTCTGCCGGTGCACCTCGCTCCGGGCCTGCAGCAGGCCTGCTGTCCCACACTGGAGCCAGTCACAGCGCTCTGCCAGTGCACATCGCTCTAGGCCAGCAGCAGCCCTGCTGTCCCACACCTGAGCCAGTCACAGCGCTCTGCCGGGGCACCTCGCTCTAGGCCTGCAGCAGCCCTGCTGTCCCACGCTTGAGCCAGTCACAGCGCTCTGTCAGTGCACCTCGGTCCAGGTCTGCAGCAGCCCTGCTGTCCCACAAATGAGCCAATCACAGCGCTCTGCCAGTGCACATCGCTCTAGGCCAGCAGCAGCCCTGCTGTCCCACACTGGAGCCAGTCACAGCGCTCTGCCGGGGCACCTCGCTCCGGGCCTGCAGCAGCCCTGCTGTCCCACACTGGAGCCAGTCACAGCGCTCTGCCGGGGCACCTCGCTCCGGGCCTGCAGCAGCCCTGCTGTCCCACACTGGAGCCAGTCACAGCGCTCTGCCGGTTCACCTCGCTCCGGGCCTGCAGCAGCCCTGCTGTCCCACACATGAGCCATTCACAGCGCTCTGCCGGTGCACCTCGCTCCGGGCCTGCAGCAGCCCTGCTGTCCCACACCTGAGCCAGTCACAGCGCTCTGCCGGTGTACCTCGCTCCGGGCCTGCAGGAGCCCTGCTGTCCCACACCTGAGCCAGTCACAGCGCTCTGCCGGGGCACCTCGCTCCGGGCCTGCAGCAGCTCTGCTGTCCCACACTGGAGCCAGTCACAGCGCTCTGCCGGTGCACCTCGCTCAGGGCCTGCAGCAGCCCTGCTGTCCCACACCTGAGCCAGTCACAGCGCTATGCAGGTGCACATCGCTCTAGGCCTGCAGCAACCCTGCTGTCCCACACTGGAGCCAGTCACAGCGCTCTGCCGGTGCACATCGCTCTAGGCCAGCAGCAGCCCTGCTGTCCCACACTGGAGCCAGTCACAGCGCTCTGCCGGTGCACCTCGCTCCAGGCCAGCAGCAGCCCTGCTGTCCCACACCTGAGCCAGTCACAGCGCTCTGCCGGTGCACCTCACTCTAGGCCAGCAGCAGCCCTGCTGTCCCACACTGGAGCCAGTCACAGCGCTCTGCCGGTGCACCTCGCTCCGGGCCTGCAGCAGCCCTGCTGTCCCACACTGGAGCCAGTCACAGCGCTCTGCCAGTGCACATCGCTCTAGGCCAGCAGCAGCCCTGCTGTCCCATACTGGAGCCAGTCACAGCGCTCTGCCGGTGCACCTCGCTCTAGGCCAGCAGCAGCCCTGCTGTCCCACACCTGAGCCAGTCACAGCGCTCTGCCGGTGCACCTCGCTCCGGGCCTGCAGCAGTCCTGCTGTCCCACACCTGAGCCAGTCACAGCGCTCTACCGGTGCACCTCGCTCCGGGCCTGCAGCAGCCCTGCTGTCCCACACCTGAGCCAGTCACAGCGCTCTGCCGGTGCACCTCGCTCTAGGCCAGCAGCAGCCCTGCTGTCCCACACCTGAGCCAGTCACAGCGCTCTGCCGGTGCACCTCGCTCCGGGCCTGCAGCAGCCCTGCTGTCCCACACTGGAGCCAGTCACACCGCTCTGCCAGTGCACATCGCTCTAGGCCAGAAGCAGCCCTGCTGTCCCACACTGGAGCCAGTCACAGCGCTCTGCCGGTGCACTTCGGTCCGGGCCTGCAGAAGCCCTGCTGTCCCACACCTGAGCCAGTCACAGCGCTCTGCCGGTGCACCTCGCTCTAGGCCAGCAGCAGCCCTGCAGTCCCACACCTGAGCCAGTCACAGCGCTCTGCCGGTGCACCTCGCTCCGGGCCTGCAGCAGCCCTGCTGTCCCACACCTGAGCCAGTCACAGCGCTCTGCCGGTGCACCTCGCTCTGGGCCTGCAGCAGCCCTGCTGTCCCACACTGGAGCCAGTCACAGCGCTCTGCCGGTGCACCTCGCTCCGGGCCTGCAGCAGCCCTGCTGTCCCACACTGGAGCCAGTCACAGCGCTCTGCCGGTGCACCTCGCTCTAGGCCAGCAGCAGCCCTGCTGTCCCACACTGGAGCCAGTCACAACGCTCTGCCGGGGCACCTCGCTCCGGGCCTGCAGCAGCCCTGCTGTCCCACACTGAATCCAGTCACAGCGCTCTGCCGGTGCACCTCGCTCCGGGCCTGCAGCAGCCCTGCTGTCCCACACCTGAGCCAGTCACAGCGCTCTGCCGGTGCACCTCGCTCCGGGCCTGCAGCAACCCTGCTGTCCCACACCTGAGCCAGTCCCAGCGCTCTGCCGGTGCACCTCGCTCTAGGCCTGCAGCAGCCCTGCTGTCCCACACCTGAGCCAGTTACAGCGCTCTGCCGGTGCACCTCGCTCTAGGCCAGCAGCAGCCCTGCTGTCCCACACTGGAGCCAGTCACAACGCTCTGCCGGGGCACCTCGCTCCGGGCCTGCAGCAGCCCTGCTGTCCCACACTGAATCCAGTCACAGCGCTCTGCCAGTGCACCTCGCTCCGGGCCTGCAGCAGCCCTGCTGTCCCACACCTGAGCCAGTCACAGCGCTCTGCCGGTGCACCTCGCTCCGGGCCTGCAGCAACCCTGCTGTCCCACACCTGAGCCAGTCCCAGCGCTCTGCCGGTGCACCTCGCTCTAGGCCTGCAGCAGCCCTGCTGTCCCACACCTGAGCCAGTTACAGCGCTCTGCCGGTGCACCTCACTCTAGGCCAGCAGCAGCCCCGCTGTCCCACACTGGAGCCAGTCACAGCTCTCTGCCGGTGCACCTCGCTCCGGGCCTGCAGCAGCCCTGCTGTCCCACACTGGAGCCAGTCACAGCGCTCTGCCAGTGCACCTCGCTCCGGGCCTGCAGCAGCCCTGCTGTCCCACACCTGAGCCAGTCACAGCGCTCTGCCGGTGCACCTCGCTCTAGGCCAGCAGCAGCCCTGCTGTCCCACACTGGAGCCAGTCACAGCGCTCTGCCGGTGCACTTCGGTCCGGGCCTGCAGAAGCCCTGCTGTCCCACACCTGAGCCAGTCACAGCGCTCTGCCGGTGCACCTCGCTCTAGGCCAGCAGCAGCCCTGCAGTCCCACACCTGAGCCAGTCACAGCGCTCTGCCGGTGCACCTCGCTCCGGGCCTGCAGCAGCCCTGCTGTCCCACACCTGAGCCAGTCACAGCGCTCTGCCGGTGCACCTCGCTCTGGGCCTGCAGCAGCCCTGCTGTCCCACACTGGAGCCAGTCACAGCGCTCTGCCGGTGCACCTCGCTCCGGGCCTGCAGCAGCCCTGCTGTCCCACACTGGAGCCAGTCACAGCGCTCTGCCGGTGCACCTCGCTCTAGGCCAGCAGCAGCCCTGCTGTCCCACACTGGAGCCAGTCACAACGCTCTGCCGGGGCACCTCGCTCCGGGCCTGCAGCAGCCCTGCTGTCCCACACTGAATCCAGTCACAGCGCTCTGCCGGTGCACCTCGCTCCGGGCCTGCAGCAGCCCTGCTGTCCCACACCTGAGCCAGTCACAGCGCTCTGCCGGTGCACCTCGCTCCGGGCCTGCAGCAACCCTGCTGTCCCACACCTGAGCCAGTCCCAGCGCTCTGCCGGTGCACCTCGCTCTAGGCCTGCAGCAGCCCTGCTGTCCCACACCTGAGCCAGTTACAGCGCTCTGCCGGTGCACCTCGCTCTAGGCCAGCAGCAGCCCTGCTGTCCCACACTGGAGCCAGTCACAACGCTCTGCCGGGGCACCTCGCTCCGGGCCTGCAGCAGCCCTGCTGTCCCACACTGAATCCAGTCACAGCGCTCTGCCGGTGCACCTCGCTCCGGGCCTGCAGCAGCCCTGCTGTCCCACACCTGAGCCAGTCACAGCGCTCTGCCGGTGCACCTCGCTCCGGGCCTGCAGCAACCCTGCTGTCCCACACCTGAGCCAGTCCCAGCGCTCTGCCGGTGCACCTCGCTCTAGGCCTGCAGCAGCCCTGCTGTCCCACACCTGAGCCAGTTACAGCGCTCTGCCGGTGCACCTCACTCTAGGCCAGCAGCAGCCCCGCTGTCCCACACTGGAGCCAGTCACAGCTCTCTGCCGGTGCACCTCGCTCCGGGCCTGCAGCAGCCCTGCTGTCCCACACTGGAGCCAGTCACAGCGCTCTGCCAGTGCACCTCGCTCCGGGCCTGCAGCAGCCCTGCTGTCCCACACCTGAGCCAGTCACAGCGCTCTGCCGATGCACCTCGCTCTAGGCCAGCAGCAGCCCTGCTGTCCCACACTGGAGCCAGTCACAGCGCACTGCCAGTGCACATCGCTCTAGGCCAGCAGCAGCCCTGCTGTCCCACACTGGAGCCAGTCACAGCGCTCTGCCGGTGCACCTCGCTCCGGGCCTGCAGCAGCCCTGCTGTCCCACACTGGAGCCAGTCACAGCGCTCTGCCAGTGCACATCGCTCTAGGCCAGCAGCAGCCCTGCTGTCCCATACTGGAGCCAGTCACAGCTCTCTGCCGGTGCACCTCGCTCTAGGCCAGCAGCAGCCCTGCTGTCCCACACCTGAGCCAGTCACAGCGCTCTGCCAAAGCACCTCGCTCTAGGCCTGCAGCAGCCCTGCTGTCCCACGCTTGAGCCAGTCACAGCGCTCTGTCAGTGCACCTCGGTCCAGGTCTGCAGCAGCCCTGCTGTCCCACAAATGGGCCAATCACAGCGCTCTGCCAGTGCACATCGCTCTAGGCCAGCAGAAGCCCTGCTGTCCCACACTGGAGCCAGTCACAGCGCTCTGCCGGGGCACATCGCTCCAGGCCTGCAGCAGCCCTGCTGTCCCACACTGGAGCCAGTCACAGCGCTCTGCCGGGGCACCTCGCTCCGGGCCTGCAGCAGCCCTGCTGTCCCACACTGGAGCCAGTCACAGCGCTCTGCCGGTTCACCTCGCTCCGGGCCTGCAGCAGCCCTGCTGTCCCACACCTGAGCCAGTCACAGCGCTCTGCCGGTGCACCTCGCTCCGGGCCTGCAGCGGCCCTGCTGTCCCACACCTGAGCCAGTCACAGCGCTCTGCCGGTGCACCTCGCTCCGGGCCTGCAGCAGCCCTGCTGTCCCACACCTGAGCCAGTCACAGCGCTCTGCCGGGGCACCTCGCTCCGGGCCTGCAGCAGCTCTGCTGTCCCACACTGGAGCCAGTCACAGCGCTCTGCCGGTGCACCTCGCTCCGGGCCTGCAGCAGTCCTGCTGTCCCACACTGGAGCCAGTCACAGCGCTCTGCCGGGGCACCTCGCTCCGGGCCAGCAGCAGCTCTGCTGTCCCACACTGGAGCCAGTCACAGGGCTCTGCCGGTGCACCTCGCTCAGGGCCTGCAGCAGCCCTGCTGTCCCACACCTGAGCCAGTCACAGCGCTATGCCGGTGCACATCGCTCTAGGCCTGCAGCAGCCCTGCTGTCCCTCACCTGAGCCAGTCACAGCGCTCTGCCGGTGCACCTCGCTCTGGGCCTGCAGCAGCCCTGCTGTCCCACACCTGAGCCAGTCACAGCGCTCTGCTGGTGCACCTCGCTCCGGGCCTGCAGCAGCCCTGCTGTCCCACACCTGAGCCAGTCACAGCGCTCTGCCGGTGCACCTCGCTCCGGGCCTGCAGCAGCCCTGCTGTCCCACACCTGAGCTAGTCACAGCGCTCTGCCGGTGCACCTCGCTCCGGGCCTGCAGCAGCCCTAGTGTCCCACACCTCCTGAGCCAGTCACAGCGCTCTGCCGGTGCACCTCGCTCCGGGCCTGCAGCAGCCCTGCTGTCCCACACCTGAGCCAGTTACAGCGCTCTGCCGGTGCACCTCGCTCCGGGCCTGCAGCAGTCCTGCTGTCCCACACCTGAGCCAGTCACAGCGCTCTGCCGGTGCACCTCGCTCCGGGCCTGCAGCAGCCCTGCTGTCCCACACCTGAGCCAGTCACAGCGCTCTGCCGGTGCACCTCGCTCTAGGCCAGCAGCAGCCCTGCTGTCCCACACCTGAGCCAGTCACAGCGCTCTGCCGGTGCACCTCGCTCTGGGCCTGCAGCAGCCCTGCTGTCCCACACTGGAGCCAGTCACACCGCTCTGCCAGTGCACATCGCTCTGGGCCAGAAGCAGCCCTGCTGTCCCACACTGGAGCCAGTCACAGCGCTCTGCCGGTGCACTTCGGTCCGGGCCTGCAGCAGCCCTGCTGTCCCACACCTGAGCCAGTCACAGCGCTCTGCCGGTGCACCTCGCTCTAGGCCAGCAGCAGCCCTGCAGTCCCACACCTGAGCCAGTCACAGCGCTCTGCCGGTGCACCTCGCTCTGGGCCTGCAGCAGCCCTGCTGTCCCACACCTGAGCCAGTCACAGCGCTCTGCCGGTGCACCTCGCTCTGGGCCTGCAGCAGCCCTGCTGTCCCACACTGGAGCCAGTCACAGCGCTCTGCCGGTGCACCTTGCTCCGGGCCTGCAGCAGCCCTGCTGTCCCACACTGGAGCCAGTCACAGCGCTCTGCCGGTGCACCTCGCTCTAGGCCAGCAGCAGCCCTGCTGTCCCACACTGGAGCCAGTCACAACGCTCTGCCGGGGCACCTCGCTCCGGGCCTGCAGCAGCCCTGCTGTCCCACACTGAATCCAGTCACAGCGCTCTGCCGGTGCACCTCGCTCCGGGCCTGCAGCAGCCCTGCTGTCCCACACCTGAGCCAGTCACAGCGCTCTGCCGGTGCACCTCGCTCCGGGCCTGCAGCAACCCTGCTGTCCCACACCTGAGCCAGTCCCAGCGCTCTGCCGGTGCACCTCGCTCTAGGCCTGCAGCAGCCCTGCTGTCCCACACCTGAGCCAGTTACAGCGCTCTGCCGGTGCACCTCACTCTAGGCCAGCAGCAGCCCCGCTGTCCCACACTGGAGCCAGTCACAGCTCTCTGCCGGTGCACCTCGCTCCGGGCCTGCAGCAGCCCTGCTGTCCCACACTGGAGCCAGTCACAGCGCTCTGCCAGTGCACCTCGCTCTAGGCCAGCAGCAGCCCTGCTGTCCCACACTGGAGCCAGTCACAGCGCTCTGCCGGTGCACATCGCTCTAGGCCAGCAGCAGCCCTGCTGTCCCACACTGGAGCCAGTCACAGCGCACTGCCAGTGCACATCGCTCTAGGCCAGCAGCAGCCCTGCTGTCCCACACTGGAGCCAGTCACAGCGCTCTGCCGGTGCACCTCGCTCCGGGCCTGCAGCAGCCCTGCTGTCCCACACCTGAGCCAGTCACAGCGCTCTGCCGGTGCACCTCGCTCTAGGCCAGCAGCAGCCCTGCTGTCCCACACCTGAGCCAGTCACAGCGCTCTGCCGGTGCACCTCGCTCTAGGCCAGCAGCAGCCCTGCTGTCCCACACCTGAGCCAGTCACAGCGCTCTGCCGGTGCACCTCGCTCCGGGCCTGCAACAGCCCTGCTGTCCCACACCTGAGCCAGTCACAGCGCTCTGCCGGTGCACCTCGCTCCGGGCCTGCAGCAGCCCTGCTGTCCCACACCTGAGCCAGTCACAGCGCTCTGCCGGTGCACCTCGCTCTAGGCCAGCAGCAGCCCTGCTGTCCCACACTGGAGCCAGTCACAGCGCTCTGCCGGTGCACATCGCTCTAGGCCAGCAGCAGCCCTGCTGTCCCGCACTGGAGCCAGTCACAGCGCTCTGCCGGTGCACCTCGCTCTAGGCCTGCAGCAGCCCTACTGTCCCACACCTGAGCCAGTCACAGCGCTCTGCCGGTGCACCTCGCTCCGGGCCTGCAGCAGCCCTGCTGTCCAACAAATGAGCCAATCACAGTGCTCTGCAGGGGCACCTTGCTCCGGGCCTGCAGCAGCCCTGCTGTCCCACACCTGAGCCAGTCACAGCGCTCTGCCGGTGCACCTCGCTCTAGGCCTGCAGCAGCCCTGCTGTCCCACACCTGAGCCTGTTTCAGCGCTCTGCCGGTGCACCTCGCTCTAGGCCAGCAGCAGCCCTGCTGTCCCACACTGGAGCCAGTCACAGCGCTCTGCCGGTGCACCTCGCTCCGGGCCTGCAGCAGCCCTGCTGTCCCACACCTGAGCCAGTCACAGCGCTCTGCCGGTGCACCTCGCTCTAGGCCAGCAGCAGCCCTGCTGTCCCACACTGGAGCTAGTCACAGCGCTCTGCCGGGGCACCTCGCTCTAGGCCAGCAGCAGCCCTGCTGTCCCACACTGGAGCCAGTCACAGCGCTCTGCCGGGGCACCTCGCTCTAGACCTGCAGCAGCCCTGCTGTCCCACACCTGAGCCAGTGACAGCGCTCTGTCAGTGCACCTCGGTCCAGGTCTGCAGCAGCCCTGCTGTCCCACAAATGAGCCAATCACAGCGCTCTGCCAGTGCACATCGCTCTAGGCCAGCAGCAGCCCTGCTGTCCCACACTGGAGCCAGTCACAGCGCTCTGCCGAGGCACCTCGCTCCGGGCCTGCAGCAGCCCTGCTGTCCCACACTGGAGCCAGTCACAGCGCTCTGCCGGGGCACCTCGCTCCGGGCCTGCAGCAGCCCTGCTGTCCCACACCTGAGCCAGTCACAGCGCTCTGCCGGTGCACCTCGCTCCGGGCCTGCAGCAGCCCTGCTGTCCCACACCTGAGCCAGTCACAGCACTCTGTCCGTGCACCTCGGTCCAGGTCTGCCTCAGCCCTGCTGTCCCACAAATGAGCCAATCACAGCGCTCTGCCAGTGCACATCGCTCTAGGCCAGCAGCAGCCCTGCTGTCCTACACTGGAGCCAGTCACAGCGCTCTGCCGGGGCACCTCGCTCCGGGCCTGCATCAGCCCTGCTGTCCCACACTGGAGCCAGTCACAGCGCTCTGCCGTGGCACCTCGCTCCGGGCCTGCAGCAGCCATGCTGTCCCACACTGGAGCCAGTCACAGCGCTCTGCCGGTGCACCTCGCTCCGGGCCTGCAGCAGCCCTGCTGTCCCACACCTGAGCCAGTCACAGCGCTCTGCCGGTGCACCTCGCTCCGGGCCTGCAGCAGCCCTGCTGTCCCACACCTGAGCCAGTCACAGCACTCTGCCGGTGCACCTCGCTCCGGGCCTGCAGCAGCCCTGCTGTCCCACACCTGAGCCAGTCACAGCGCTCTGCCGGGGCTCCTCGCTCCGGGCATGCAGCAGCCCTGCTGTCCCACACTGGAGCCAGTCACAGTGCTCTGCCGGTGCACCTCGCTCCGGGCCTGCAGCAGCCCTGCTGTCCCACACCTGAGCCAGTGACAGCGCTATGCTGGTGCACATCGCTCTAGGCCTGCAGCAGCCCTGCTGTCCCACACCTGAGCCAGTCACAGCGCTCTGCCGGTGCACCTCGCTCCGGGCCTGCAGCAGCCCTGCTGTCCCACACCTGAGCCAGTCACAGCGCTCTGCCGGTGCACCTCGCTCCGGTCCTGCAGCAGCCCTGCTGTCCCACACCTGAGCCAGTCACAGCGCTCTGCCGGTGCACCTCGCTCCGGGCCTGCAGCAGCCCTGCTGTCCCACACCTGAGCCAGTCACAGCGCTCTGCCGGTGCACCTCGCTCCGGGCCTGCAGCAGCCCTGCTGTCCCACACCTGAGCCAGTCACAGCGCTCTACCGGTGCACCTCGCTCCGGGCCAGCAGCAGCCCTGCTGTCCCACACTGGAGCCAGTCACAGCACTCTGCCGGGACACCTCGCTCCGGGCCTGCAGCAGCCATGCTGTCCCACACCTGAGCCAGTCACAGCGCTCTGCCGGTGCACCTCGCTCCGGGCCTGCAGCAGCCCTGCTGTCCCACACCTGAGCCAGTCACAGCGCTCTGCCGGTGCACCTCGCTCCGGGCCTGCAGCAGCCCTGCTGTCCCACACCTGAGCCAGTCACAGCGCTCTGCTGGTGCACCTCGCTCTAGGCCAGCAGCAGCCCTGCTGTCCCACACTGGAGCCAGTCACAGCGCTCTGCCGCGGCACCTCGCTCTAGGCCAGCAGCAGCCCTGCTGTCCCACACTGGAGCCAGTCACAGCGCTCTGCCGGGGCACCTCGCTCCGGGCCTGCAGCAGCCCTGCTGTCCCACACCTGAGCCAGTCACAGCGCTCTGCCGGTGCACCTCGCTCCGGGCCTGCAGCAGCCCTGCTGTCCCACACCGGAGCCAGTCACAGCGCTCTGCCGGTGCACCTCGCTCCGGGCCTGCAGCAGTCCTGCTGTCCCACACTGGAGCCAGTCACAGCGCTCTGCCGGTGCACCTCGCTCTAGGCCAGCAGCAGCCCTGCTGTCCCACACCTGAGCCAGTCACAGCGCTCTGCCGGTGCACCTCGCTCCGGGCCTGCCGCAGCCCTGCTGTCCCACACCTGAGCCAGTCACAGCGCTCTGCCGGTGCACCTCGCTCTAGGCCTGCAGCAGCCCTGCTGTCCCACACTTGAGCCAGTCACAGCGCTCTGCCGGTGCACCTCGCTCTAGGCCAGCAGCAGCCCTGCTGTCCCACACCTGAGCCAGTCACAGCGCTCTGCCGGTGCACCTCGCTCTAGGCCTGCAGCAGCCCCGCTGTCCCAAACCTTAGTCAATCCCTCCCAGCGGGATATGCGGCAGGTTTCTCCAGGTTCCCTGCCCTTGGCTGCAGCATTCTATCTAGAACCAATCAATGTCAGATTTCCCTGTATGTTGAGTAACTGACTATTTCTCCGCAGTCCTGTCGGTCCTGGCTCTCAAGCCCACATTTGCCAAAGTTGTGCCCTGTTGCTTGCATGACACAAAGCGACAACACAGAGGGTGTCTATGTTCTTCCCGTTGTAGACATCCACATGCGCAGCGATGAACTGCGCTCCATTGCGTGAGAGCTTCAGCAATGTCAACCATTGAGTTTTCTCTATAGTGCTAAGAACCCTGCACGGGTCACAGTGCACTCAATAGAAACATTATGAGTAGAATATAACAAACCCCACATGGTTGCAAACTCACCCAATAATAGCAGATCCCAAGCTAGAGTAACATAAGCAGCATATACCAAACCCTGCATGGGTGAAAAATCACCCAATAACAGCAAATCCAAAGCTAGAGTAACCTATGTTGCACATAATAACCCCTGCATGGGTGAAAAGTCACCCAATAACATCAGATCCCAAGATAGAGTAACATATAACATAAACCTTACTCAGATGAAAACTTACCCAGTAACAGCACATACCAAGTCATGTGAAGCCACAATAATGACGAGAACTTCCACATGCAGAGGATGAACTCTCAGATTAGGATGTCAGGGGCGGTGTTTGTAGAAGTTAAATAAACATGTTTAGAAATAGATTTTGTTGTTTATCCACTTTCACACCTTCACAGCTGGTGTTCTAGTAAAAACAGCCCCATTATGTAGTGTGACTTTCACTTGTGGTCACTTCCTGCTGGTGCCAGAGGTTCTCAGCATCTGTTTCAGATTCATGATGATTGCTTATTGAAATTATTATCTCGAGGAGCCCTGAGAAATATTTCAAACTATTTAAAAGAACGATTTAAAAGAACGATGTGAAACTCCTGGTGAATATTGTTGATTCTGAGATTTTCATTTTGGGCATTCCCATTGAAGTCCAGTTTTTTCCTGCTTTTGGAGGGTTTCTAAAATACTCAACGTCATACATTTCAGACGGCTAAATGCTCTTTGCAGAAAATCTGGTTACTCGCACTGTAATATGAAGTATGTATGTGAACCTTTAACACTTGATTTGCATTCAATATATGGCGCTTATTCTGCCTTACAAATATCAATTTTGAAAGGAAAACAATACCAAGAAGGAGGAGAAGTCACTAAAAAGGATTTCAACACAGAGAGCCAATTCTAGTCCCCCATTTTTGCTCCAAACTAAAATGAAACTGCGCGGGAAAGAGAAGCTCAGTTGTCTGGCATGATACTGTAACATCTCCTGGGCGGAAGCTGCTTGTGAACAGCTGGTGATGAACAGACAGGGTCTCTGATACGGTCAGACTTTTAATATGGAGAAAAAACCCTTCTGATATCTGCTAGTATCTGGATATTTAGTTCTGATAACTGATAGTAAACGTTTAAGAGATTTGTCAAGTTTTGCCCCTCTGATTTAAGATCATCTGAATGTAGGGTTCTGATAGTATCTGAGTAATTACCTTTGTTGTCGGATTAATCCAATGCCTTATATTATCTGATTAACTACTTCTGGTATATGATAGTATGTAATTAATTCTGAAGTCTGATAGTATCTGATTATTTCATCTGATATTTGATAGTATCTGATTAATTTCTTCCGATGTCTGATAGCATATGATCGATAACCTTTGTGGTGCTTAGCAGTAGTTGCTTAATTACTTCCTACATTTGATAGTATTGGATTAATTACTTCTGGTGTCTGTTAGGATTTAATTAATGACATTGTTCCACCACTCAGAACATGACAGTCACACTAATAATAATAATAAACAAATGTATAAGGCGCATGGCTACACTCACTAGTGTGTCCCCGCGCTGTGGCATCAAAAAACTCGTCGGTAGCAGTGAAACAGCTAGAAGGGAAGGCAAGGACAGAAAAAGCCAAGTTTTGAGTTTTTCCCGAAAGTGTGTCTGCGATGGATCCATCCGGAGACCAAGGGGGAGGTTATTCCAATGCTTGGCCGCCAGGAAATGGAAGGATCGGCCACCCATTCTTGCTCTTTTGATGGTCAGAGTTCTGACCTTTCCCGTCCCACATGATCTCAGAAGGCGGGTCGGAGTGTAGGGGGTAAGTAGATCGTGTAGATAGACCTTTTCTCTGTAAGATGTGGTGACTAACACACAGGGCTTTGAAGAGAATTCTCTCCCTCAACGGAAGCCAGTGAAGGGATGCCTGGGCCTGGTTAGAGGAAGCTCTCCTGGGCGGCATCAGAACAAGGCGGGCTGCCGCGTTCTGAATGCATTGAAGTCTTTTCATACATTTTCTACTTGCCCCCAAATAAAGGGCGTTACCATAGTCCAAGTGGGAGGTTACCAAAGCATGGACCATAGTTTTTCTAGCTGTCATGGGAAGTACATCAAGGGTCTTCCAAAGTCCTCTCAGTACCCCAAAACATTTCCCTGTCACCATTCTGGTGTGGCTCTCAAAGGAGAGCTTGGTGTCCAGCCACATCCCTAGGTTCTTAACCTGTTCGCTGGGGGATGGAGCAGGGCCCAAAGTCTGAGGCACCATTATGAGGACCAAATCGAGGGGGCTTTGCCTACCACTATAACCTCTGTCTTATTGCCATTAAGTTTTAAACAGTTGTTCGATATCCAAGACGCCAGTTCTTGTAGGCACGTAGAGAAGTTGATAGCTGCCTCATCATGGGCTTGTGCTAATGACACCACCAGTTGTGTGTCATTCGTATATGACACAACACTGATGCGATACTTCCCAATAATCTCTGCCAATGGGGTGGTATAGAGATTAAAGAGAGTGGGGCGGAGTATGGAGCCCTGAGGGACCCCTTGGGCCAGCGCAATGCTCTTAGAATAGTAAGGTTGCTGAGACACCTGGAAGCTGCGGTCATGTAAGAAGGACCTCAGCCAGTCTAGGGCTTGTTCCGATAGTCCTCCTTTCCTGAGGTGCTGTAGAAGTATTGGGTGAGCTACAGTGTCCGATGCAGCACTGAGGTCTAAGAGGACTAGGGCGGCCATCTGGCCCTCATCTACATGTTTGCAGATGGTTTCAGTGGATAGGAGCAGTGCTGATTCAGTAGAGTAGGTCGCTCGAAAGCCCGATTGTGCAGGGTGAAGTAGGTTGTGTTGATTAATATGGGCCATCAGTTGAGTGTTGATGACTTTTTCTGCTATTTGGCAAAATACGGCAGAAGTGAGATCGGACGCAGGTTCTCCAATTGACTCATGCTTACATTCTGCTTCTTTTTTATGGGAAGGACAATCGCCTCTTTGCACCTTTTTGGGACCGTTCCCGAAGTGAAAGAGAGTCCAAGGAGGTGGCTGATGTAGGGTGCTAGGACCTCTAGGCTCTCTCTTAACACTTTAGGAGTAGTGGGGTCCCTAGGTGATCCGGATTTGATGCTTGAGGCTATGTCTTTGAGGTTGTCACAGGAGGGGAGAACAAAACCACAAAGGCAGTCTACCTCCGCTATGTTGGACGTCCCATCGCTATCAGAGCACCCATTACGTGCTTCATCTGGGAAGGTAGAATAGATCCTTTCTACCATCTCCTTCACTAATGCAATACATCCAATCCAGCCCGCCCACACACCATGAAAAGAAGACGTGAAGTTGCTGGCGGCCAGAGTGGTCTGTGGGGTCCAATTCCTAGAGATGGTCCTCCTGTGTACCCTTTATGATTAGTGAAATATCATTGATGACTTGAAAATTGTATTGTTTGCATGACCAAGAAGTTTCAGTTCTAATAATGACTTAGAGAAAAAGATTATGCAGGATCCACATCACATTTTACTCTCAGCAGCCATGTAAACATGTAACAGAGCACACTGCATTTATGAAGAAAAACTACAATACCCATGATGACAGAGAACTACAAAACCCAAGAGACCAATACACAATGACCACTCACTATTGAGGTGACCATATAATCCATAATGTCCAAAAGATATCTTCATCTTCTGGATGTGAGGACGTAAAGTTGGCCAAAACTTTTGTCCTTGAAAATTATTCTTGTTTTGATCTGAAGCTGAAGCAAAAACACTTGGCTAAGGAAAACTGAATTTGAGTAAAAACTTACATCATATTGAGGGTAAATAATATAGCAGGTGAAATTAACAAAAACCTTTTATATAATTCCATATGCTATCAGAAGGGTGGGATAATCGTTAACTCTGAGTCCTTAATAGAACAGAAAATTCTTGGTCACGTATGCTATAAAAGTTTTGATTCTCTATTAGGACAATAGGTTTAAGATAATGTAATTTTAAAGCTTTTCAGTGGTCAATGAAAAAGGATTTCTTACATGTTTACTGTAAAATTGTTAAAAGATAGAATCTGAAGACCAATCATCCATGTGGAAAATGTGTTTGACACATGCACCCACATTTAAAAATGTACAAGCCATGGCTCCTCTTACAGTATGAGCTCCAAATATATCAGTGCCTGCTTTAGATACTTCTGATAATATTCATCTAACCCATCTTGCTAAAGTAGAACAAGAGATTGAAGCATAAGGTCATACAAAACAAAATAAATAATAAACAAGAGGAAGACACACTGAACTCAGAAGTGACAGATTCATAAGAATTTAAGCAGTGGACCACACACCGTTTTTTTACCTCTGGAAAAACCTAAAATATTTATTTTGAAGCAGATTTTTTTCTTCCAGAAATCTGAAAAGTAACTCATACAGGAGTATAATACCTACCTGCAAGATCCAAGACTCAGATATCTGAAACTCTCTTACAAGAGGCTAGCCAAAGTAAAATAGAAAGTTTGGTGGATAATATTTTCTACAGAGACATTTGTTAACTGTACAATTTTGAGAGAATATGAAGACAATAGTATCATCCCATAAGGAGGAACATTGGGATTTTTTAGGGGATAAATAATGAACTGCAAAGGACCCTGCTAAAAGGTCCAAGCATATCATATGAAGAGAGAATTCCTCTACAGACCATCTGCCTCCTGTTGTTAGCTCACCACATCTTGTACACTAACAAAATTGACTGCTATCTGATTTGACCCCAATACCCTATATCCAGATTTAGGCTTATAGCTTGCTATTCCAAGCTTCCATATTTTCAAATCACCACTTCAACTCCTGCCAAAGGTCCATTGAGGGTTGGATTTGATCTGAGAAGGAAAGACAAAGAGCACAATAGTGTAAAGGACCCAGGAAATTAGCTTAAATTGATGATGCGATGAGGCCAAGCAATCAGGCTGCGCAGCACAAAGCGATCCAATTGTTTTTCAAAAAACTCTGTGGATCTCATTCTTGATGGAACACGAATTGGCAAAGACAAAGAAGCTCAGACAGAATCTATCGCTAAACTTAGGAAAGCAATTTGCATTGAAAGAACAAGATTTTTTTTTATTTGTTTACGAAAAATCCCACATTCTGAGGAAGGGATATAGTTAGGTTTAGTTGTTGTTTAAGAATGAGTGGATCTTGGTAAATTAAAACAACATCATCTAGATAAATAATTAAACAAAGGCCCTGGTTTCAGTAGCTTGGTGGAGCACCAAGGTGCAGAAGAAAGACCAAAAAGGAGAGGTAAAAACGTGTAAAGTTGATCTTACCATAGAAATTGAAGGAATTGACAATGAGGGAATATTGAAACTTTTAGATCTTTTATGTTTAAACATACTAGAATGTCTCCTTCTCTTCAAAGGTCTCTCAGAAGATGGATTGTCTGCAAAGGATTCAAGCATTTAATTCTCTTTAGTTTATTACCAGTCGAGAACCTCTTCCTTTCTTGTCTACAAGAAAACAATTGCTTAGAAAATCCTTGGGATAAAGAGAAGTTTTGGTGATGGCTTGTTTTTGAAAAGGATATTGGGCTTCCTGATCTATGAATACTAATTTTTGTTCTGTAATGCAAATCTTTCTTGAAAGCTTCTTTTGAATAGGAGTGACATAGAACTCTAAATGAAATCCCAAAACAGTTTGAAGTATCCATGCAGCCTTTACTTTTTTTTCCCATTCATTATAAAATGATGGATCTCCCCCACTAGATTATGAGCCCGATTATGATACGGTTAGGAAAGCTTCCTAACGGCATTTGCTCCTTCCGAATTGGATAGGGAATGTGTCTTCCCGACCGAGGGCCAGATTACGATGCAGTTAGGAACATAGGCTCCCATAGAAGTCAATGGGAGTCCAACCAAATCGTATCTGGAAGCATCTGGATGCATCATACTCAGTCAGACTCTCCCGATCCAAGTTGGTTGGAAACCATTTCCAAACCAATTCGATGGGGAAGATTTCCTAACTGCCTCGTAATTGGGCCCTTAGAGGGAAGTACTAAGATTGATTCACCTTTAAAAGTAGTGTTCAATGAGTTTCCATGTCGGTTACCTCATTCTCTTGAGGGGAAGAAAGGAGTGATCCTTGAGACGTCATGCCAGGAGCCTCAGCATCCAGGGTATTTTCAGTAAGGAGTCTGATTTAAGACGCGGCTGGCAGAGCAGCCCTTGTCTCTACCAGCCTTGACTAAAAGGTTAGGTTAGAACACCTTTCTGAAAGCGGGTTGGGCATTGTCCAAGGAAAGGAAGGTATTCATACAATGAGTAGGCCTCCAGCTGAAGGACCAGCTTCAATGGTCACCATGTCAAAGAGTTGTGGGGTCACTACATAAGAGTATATAACACCAACACTCAGCCCGTAAACTAACAAGTGGTGTTTCCGAACAGGCAAATGGATCTCTGAGCGCAACCAGCCAAGATATCTGGCTCAATAGATGTACCTTGATCTTTGGCTGTGAAGGCTGTGAAGGCAGTGAAGGCAGGATCTCCTATTTTAGATAATGGGCCTGTTAAATCCAAAATGTTTTCTTGACAGCCTATCCAAGACCTATCAATACCTTTCGGGCCTTTTATGAATTTTCTGTGAAATATTAAGCCTGGGCGAAGAACTCCGCTTGCGGAGTTTTCCGCACTCTGTGTTATACTCGCAGAGTTCCGAAAAACTCCGCTTCTCGGAGTGGAGTTTTTTTCCTCGCTCACGTTCGTCAACATCAAGTTGGCGAGTGCAAGCATGGAAAATAAACCTCCTGGCGAGATTTCTCAATGCGGGGGGGTGGGGGGGGGGGGTCAGGGTTCTTATGCTCGCGACTGCTCGCGTTGAGAAACTGCCCCTCGAGTAAAAATCGACTTGAGCGGCAGAAAGGAAAGCAGCGCCTGCTTGCACTCTGCATGGTGCCATTTGCGATAATTGCACAGTGCGGACAAGCATGTGGCACTGAAGGTCACCGCGAATGGCATTTTTCTATTGCACTACGCTGCTTGCGGAGCTCTGCATAGCTATGCGGACTTTTTTCCACTTTGCAGAGTTTTGCGTTGTGCAACTCCGCGAGCTCCGCCCAGGGTTAAGGAATGTGAGAAACCTCAACTGATTGGGTAGGTCCTGTCATTCAGTGCAAAGCCTATTTTGGACTTCATTAGGGGTAGGTTCTTGTTGGACAGGCCTCACAGACGGCTTGCTCCCCCCCCGCACGACAGGGCCCGAACTCCGGCCCACCTGGCATATCCCCGCGACAAGCACCCGTACTCCGTCTCCCGACGGACCCTCTGCCCTCGGACCCCTACTCATCACGGGGCCCAGCCCCACCGGCTTCCCCGGCCGAGTCAAGCCGCCCTCTTGGGCCCTGCACCACGCGGCCGCATGGCCTCTCCTCGACCCTAACCCCGGGCCTGGCCGGCCCCGACATCCCGGCACCACCATCCACCCAGGAGGTGAGCGGACCACTTGGCAGGTCAATGGGAGAACGAAGTATCAAGGACTCTCCCCCGCCAGGTGCCGATCGCCCCCAGCTCCCCCAGGCGCTGGCTCCACCCCCTGCTGGGTGTCTGGACACCTTCATCCCGGACCCTCCGACCTCCCAGTGCGAGGGTCCGGACATCAAAGGGCACCAGCCCTATAACTGAGGCAGCTCCGGAGCAGGAAGGCAGTTGTATCCTGGAGTCGAGAGACACCGAGTGAACTCAACCTTGACGGTCTACCGGCGCTGCCGTAGCCGCTCTTGTGAACCATCGTCCTGCCTGCTGGCGCTGCCGCGGCCTTCTGCAACCTTCATCTTCCTGGGACCTGCTGGCGCTGCCGCGGCCCGTTGTAACGACCATCCTCACCGGGACCTGCTGGCGCTGCCGCGGCCTTCTGCAACCTTCATCTTCCTGGGACCTGCTGGCGCTGCCGCGGCCCGTTGTAACGACCATCCGCACCGGGACCTGCTGGCGCTGCCGCGGACCGTACACCTTCCGGGGACCTGCTGGCGCTGCCGCGGCCCGTTGTATCGACCACCCGCACCGGGACCTGCTGGCGCTGCCGCGGTCCGTACCACCTAACCACCAAGCTCGAGGATTATGAGCTCGTCATCATCTCATCCGAACTACCTGATTGGTAAATAGACTGTCACGCTACCCCCTTCCCTACCTTGCGAGACTCTAATCGAGGGGACCCCTGAGTCCAGACCTCCTTGTACCATTCCACCGTATCTGAAATAAGTGCTTATAAAGAACACTGAACCTTATCCGTGTGTGATACCTGTCTGTGGGGGGGGAAGTTACTTGTCTGTACGATCGCTGGAGACGGCTCTCCCCGGAGACCTCTCCCCCTGACCCCGGCCGACCCTTCCGGTCCGTCTACCTTTTCTAACATTGGTGGCCAGCGGCGCGATCCGAATCAACGCGTAATCGTACAGAGAGTAGCTCACCCCACGACATAAGCACGATGTCGACCAAAGATAGCAGCTCCACCGAGAAATTCCAAATGGAGAAACTAGAAGAATACAACCACCGCGAACTGAGACAATTTTGCATAGAACTTGGCATTGCTACCACCGGCCTGAGTACCAAGGATGATCTAAAGCGCGCTCTTGAGTCATGGACAGAAACTGGGGTCACAGGGCCCTCCGACCAAAACAGCAGCACACCAGAAGGGAACGCCACGGCTCCCGAGGAGCGGGGAACGGGCCTCTCGCAAGAGGAGATCCAAGAAAGAGACAGAGTCAGATTACACGAGTTGGAGATGGCACGACTCAAGATGGATGGGGAACTCAAGTTAGCTGAACAGAAACTCAACCTCGAGCATATGCGGCTTCGAGAGGAACGAGAAGAAAAGCAGAGACAGAGAGAGCTGGAAGAGAAGAAAATAACGCTCGAGCACGAGCGCCGACTAGCGGAAATAGAACTGCGCAAACAGAATAAGGAACTGGGGGTGCCTGAGCGACCACACACCCCGGGGCCAAGTGAGAAAAAAGTTCACATCCCCAAGGATGTTGTCCGCGAATATGTCCGAGAAGACGACATACAACAGTGGTTTAAAGCCTATGAGATCGCAATGACCTCCCACCGGATCGACCGGAGTGATTGGGGAGCCGGACTTTGGGGGAGATTTATCAACGAGGGTCGCGATGCCCTGCTGCAGCTCCCCGATCACCAAATGTCGTCCTACGACCACATGAAGGCTGCCCTCCTCACCCGCTACGGCCTCACGCCCGAGATGTACCGCCAGAGGTTCAGAGATTGCACCCGGATCCCAGGTACAACTTGGGTAGAATACGTGAACTATTTCAGCCGGGCCTTCGAGGGTTGGATCAAGGGAAGTCAGGTCACCACCTACGAACAACTCTTCAACCTTATGGTATGGGAGCACCTGTCAAACAACTGTTTCATCGAGCTCAGGCAGCACCTACTCGACAGTAAGCTGACTGACCCCCGGCAGCTCGCCGCCGAAGCTGACCGGTGGGAAAGCACCCGAGTGGGCCGGAGAGGGCCACACGACCAGAACAGAAGCAACCAAGGCCAGCACCGTCCTCGGGGAGGAGGAGGGGGCCAGGGGCGAGGGAGAGACGCCGTACCAGCAACACCCGTGGCCAGCACCCCGCCTCCGGCCGGCCGGGGCAACCCCCCGTTGCGGCCTGGTTACCGAGCCAACGTCACGTGCCACCGATGCCAGCGACTCGGCCACTACGCCAATGACCCGAACTGCCCGCTAAACCAAACACCCAAGCCCCGCCAGGTAGCTGCCGCTGCCCTAGGGGAAGAGCAATCATCGGAGGGACCCGAAGAGTACGACCCGGCCCAGCAAGGGTGGGAACCGGCCGCCATGGTCCTGGCGTGCTTAGGGGGAAGAGACATGGTTCCGCAGGCTCCCCTACCCGCCAACACCAGAAAATACGGTCAGTGGGTGACCATTAATGGACAGAGAGCCGAGGCCTTGCGTGACACCGGCGCCAGCGTGACGGCCGTCCGCTGTCATCTGGTGAAGCCCGAGCAGATCCTGCCGAACATTCTCTGCCCCGTCCGCTCGGCAGATAACTCTGAGAGTATGTGTAAGATGGCCTGCGTCCCGTTTGAATGGGGAGGGGTCTCCGGCCTACTGAAGGTGACGGTCCGGGACGATGCCCCCGTGGACTGCCTCCTGGGGAATGACCTCGAGAGTTCCCCGTGGGCCACCGTCGAGAAAAGAGAGCACCTGGGGATGCTGGGCCTCCCGGACTGGGCCTGCATAACCACCCGATCCATGGCCGCCCGGGCCGCCCCCCGATCAGAAGAAACCGAATGGCCAGCACCTCCGCCCCCGGTTGCCCCCGTAGAGGACAACGGCGAGTCCGACCTCCCGGACCCGACTACCGAGGAAGACGCGCAACCCCAGGACCTTCCGGATCTGGCCCAGTGGCGTCAAGAAGGGGGGCCCACCCAAGAACAGTTCCGCCAGGAACAAAAGACCTGTCCCTCCCTCGAGGGACTCCGCCAACAAGCCAGTACCCAAAACGCCGGGGACACCACCGGAACCCACTGGGTCTACTGGGATAACGACCTGCTCTACAGCGAGCAAAGAATCGCCGAGCTGGGGGCCGGTCGAGTTCTGGTGGTACCGCTCCGCTTCCGAGACTTTCTGCTCCACCTGGCCCACGATGTCCCCCTGGCTGGACACCTGGGCCAGGACAAAACGTACAGTCGCCTGGTGACCCACTTTTTCTGGCCGAAAATGAGGAATGACGTCCTGAACCACTGCCGATCTTGCCCCACATGCCAAGCCAGCGGGAAGAGTGGTCGGAAGCTGAAGGCCCCTCTGCAGCCCTTCCCGGTGGTCACCACCCCGTTCGAGAGGGTGGGGATAGACATTGTGGGGCCTCTGGACCCCCGCACGGCACAGGGACACAGGTTCATCTTGGTACTAGTGGACCATGCCACCCGCTACCCCGAGGCGGTGCCCCTACGGACAGTGACAGCTCCGGTGGTTGGCCGGGCCCTGATGGGGATCTTCTCCCGGGTAGGCTTCCCCCGAGAAGTCGTCATCGACCGAGGTACGAATTTCATATCTAAATACATGAAGTCCCTCTGGCAACAATGCGGGGTCACCTACAGATTCACGACCCCCTATCACCCCCAAGGGAACGGACTAGTGGAGCGTTTTAACCGCACTCTCAAGGGGATGATTGGGGGATTGGAAGAGCCTCTCCGTCGCCAGTGGGATGTACTGCTCCCGTGCCTCCTCTTCGCCTACCGGGAAGTTCCCCAGAAGTCCCTCGGTTTTAGCCCATTCGAACTCCTGTACGGGCACCCTGTGCGAGGGCCCCTCAGCCTAGTCAAGGAAGGTTGGGAGATGGCCCCCTTAACGACCCCTCCAGACGTCTTCAAATACATCCTGGCCTTACGAAACCAGACCCGGCGCTTCCGGGAGATGGCCAAGGCGAACCTCGAGGCCAGCCAGGAGGACATGAAGAGGTGGTATGACCACAATGCCTCCTCCGTTGAATTCGAGCCTGGGCAGCAAGTATGGGTGATGTCCCCCACCGAACCATGTGCCCTGCAAGATAAGTGGACGGGGCCCTTCAAAGTGGTCGAGCGTAAAAGCCCCGTCACTTACCTCATCGACATGGGGTCCTCCCGGAACCCCCTTCGGGTCCTCCACACCAACCGGCTCAAACCGCACTTTGTGCGCTCCGAACTAAGCCTCTTGATGGCTACAGACAGTGGTACAGAAGAAGACTCCGAGCCCCTCCCGGATCTCCTGAAGACTCAGGAGAAGGACGGCTCCGTGGACGGGGTCCGGCTCTCTGACGCCCTCACTTCGGAGCAACGCCAGGACTGCCGGGACCTCCTGCTGCAGTTCGCTGCCCTGTTCTCCCTCACCCCCGGGGTCACCCCTTGGTGTTTGCACGACGTAGACACCGGGGACAGTCCCCCTGTCCGGCACCGGGCCTACCGCGTACCAGATCGGGTACGGGCCTGCATACAGGAGGAAGTGGCCAAGATGCTCACGATCGGGGTCATCGAGCCCTCAGACAGTCCCTGGGCCAGTCCGGTTGTATTAGTTCCCAAGGCCGCTGCCCCCGGCACCGCACCTGAACTGAGATTCTGCGTCGACTACCGGGGCTTGAACGCTGTCACCCGGACCGACGCTCATCCCATCCCCCGAGCAGACGAGCTGATCGACCGGCTGGGGGCCGCCCGCTACCTTAGTATCTTCGACCTAACGGCGGGCTACTGGCAGATCGGCCTCACCCCCAGGGCTCAGGAACGGTCAGCCTTCTCCACCCCCGATGGCCACTATCAATTTAAGGTCATGCCCTTTGGCATGAAGAATGCCCCCGCCACGTTCCAACGCCTTGTGAACCAGGTCTTGGCGGGGCTCGAAGAATTCAGCGCTGCCTACCTGGACGATATCGCTGTATACAGCCGCCACTGGTCCGACCACCTCCGTCACCTCCAAGAGGTCCTACAAGCCCTCCAGCGGGCCGGCCTCACCATTAAGGCCGGCAAGTGCCAAATTGGCCAAGGGTCTGTGACCTACCTTGGGCACCAAGTGGGAAGCGGACTGGTGGCCCCACTACAACTTAAGATTGCGGCCATCCAGTCCTGGCTGCCCCCCGTCACCCAGACCGAGGTCCGAGCCTTCTTGGGGCTCACCGGCTACTACCGGCGGTTCGTGAAGGACTACGGCAGCATCGTGGGGCCCCTCACGGGTCTCACATCCAAGAACCAACCGAAGCGGGTCAATTGGACTCCTGATTGTCAAGCGGCCTTCGAGGAGCTGAAGGCCGCCCTGTGCACCGCCCCTGTGCTCCAGGCCCCCGATTACAGTCGGGAATTTGTGGTGCAGACCGACGCCTCCGACCACGGCATCGGAGCCGTCCTCTCTCAGTTGAACCCCGAAGGCCATGACCAGCCGGTGGCCTTCATCAGTCGACGTCTCCTGGCCCGAGAACAGCGTTGGAGCACCATCGAGAGGGAGGCATTTGCAGTAGTGTGGGCCCTCAAAAAGCTCCGACCCTATCTCTTCGGTACCCACTTCCGGGTACAAACCGACCATCGACCCCTGCAATGGCTGATGCAGATGCGGGGGGAGAACCCGAAACTCTTGCGCTGGTCCATTTCCCTGCAGGGAATGGACTTCACCGTGGAGCACCGGCCAGGCCAAGACCACGCCAACGCAGATGGCCTGTCCCGCTTTTTCCGCCTCGACGAAGAGAGTCCCCAAGGAGATGGGTGACTCTCCCCGCCTTCAGCTGGGGGGGACGCATGTTGGACAGGCCTCACAGACGGCTTGCTCCCCCCCCGCACGACAGGGCCCGAACTCCGGCCCACCTGGCATATCCCCGCGACAAGCACCCGTACTCCGTCTCCCGACGGACCCTCTGCCCTCGGACCCCTACTCATCACGGGGCCCAGCCCCACCGGCTTCCCCGGCCGAGTCAAGCCGCCCTCTTGGGCCCTGCACCACGCGGCCGCATGGCCTCTCCTCGACCCTAACCCCGGGCCTGGCCGGCCCCGACATCCCGGCACCACCATCCACCCAGGAGGTGAGCGGACCACTTGGCAGGTCAATGGGAGAACGAAGTATCAAGGACTCTCCCCCGCCAGGTGCCGATCGCCCCCAGCTCCCCCAGGCGCTGGCTCCACCCCCTGCTGGGTGTCTGGACACCTTCATCCCGGACCCTCCGACCTCCCAGTGCGAGGGTCCGGACATCAAAGGGCACCAGCCCTATAACTGAGGCAGCTCCGGAGCAGGAAGGCAGTTGTATCCTGGAGTCGAGAGACACCGAGTGAACTCAACCTTGACGGTCTACCGGCGCTGCCGTAGCCGCTCTTGTGAACCATCGTCCTGCCTGCTGGCGCTGCCGCGGCCTTCTGCAACCTTCATCTTCCTGGGACCTGCTGGCGCTGCCGCGGCCCGTTGTAACGACCATCCTCACCGGGACCTGCTGGCGCTGCCGCGGCCTTCTGCAACCTTCATCTTCCTGGGACCTGCTGGCGCTGCCGCGGCCCGTTGTAACGACCATCCGCACCGGGACCTGCTGGCGCTGCCGCGGACCGTACACCTTCCGGGGACCTGCTGGCGCTGCCGCGGCCCGTTGTATCGACCACCCGCACCGGGACCTGCTGGCGCTGCCGCGGTCCGTACCACCTAACCACCAAGCTCGAGGATTATGAGCTCGTCATCATCTCATCCGAACTACCTGATTGGTAAATAGACTGTCACGCTACCCCCTTCCCTACCTTGCGAGACTCTAATCGAGGGGACCCCTGAGTCCAGACCTCCTTGTACCATTCCACCGTATCTGAAATAAGTGCTTATAAAGAACACTGAACCTTATCCGTGTGTGATACCTGTCTGTGGGGGGGGAAGTTACTTGTCTGAACGATCGCTGGAGACGGCTCTCCCCGGAGACCTCTCCCCCTGACCCCGGCCGGCCCTTCCGGTCCGTCTACCTTTTCTAACAGTTCTCTTAACCTATTTTCTATATAGGCTGCACCTGTTGGTGGAGGATTCCACTCTGAAGAGCACGGATAAATGATCTCTTCATGATCAAAGGTATCTTGAAGTAGAGAGGAACTAGAATGGGAATTAGAACAGTCTTCTCCTTCATCGTTATTGTCAACTTTTCTTTTCTTTGGAGTAGGTCTCCAAGATGCATTATCAGAAATAACAGAGTTCTAGCTTTCATCATCATTATCTCATAATAATGCACCATCAAATTAATTATCATCTTCCTGTTCGGAAGCCTCAAGGAAGGCATCCAAATAAGCCCCTTTTTCCAACGCGTCCGCTTTAGCTACCCACTTTTCACTCTGAGACATGTCGGATCCCATATTCTCCTTTGCATCAGGCGTCAAAGATCAGACGCATTGCCAATGATGTGCCACAGGGCACAAGGCCATCAAAATAGACTTTTGGACACAGTTTTGAAGAATCCTATCTAATGCTGATTTTTCTGAGTCAAAGACATTGCAGCAACATTGTCTGGGTTTAAATCACCCAGCATGATTTGACATGCTGAGTGTATTAAGATTTTTTAATCTCAATTTTTTTATTGAAGCACCTTCAAAAGATGTGACACATTGTACATATGTAGGGTAGCTCACAACTGCCAAACCAAGAAATACTGTAAATTCAAATTAGCAAAAAATCACGAACTAATGTTTATCACTATGAACAGACTGAAAATCAATAATTAATAAAACGTTCAAGGACTTGAAAAATGCAAGGTACCTTTCTGTATTGTAAAAATACCAGGTTATAAATAGTTAACCTGAGAGGGTTGAAAATTAAGGCTGGGTAGCTAAATATGAGGCGGGGAATAGGCAGAGTTAAGGCAGGTCCAAGGCGGTATTGACGGCTTGAGGAAACCCTGCAGTGTGGGGAGAACGTGTGGTAAGAGAGGGGGGGGGTCAAACAACACGCACCCAACCAGAAGCGGGTTGTGCAGGTAAAAGCGGTGTGTCTGGGTGGGGGGAAGTCGACACCTCGTCGTTGTCTGTCGACCCCCGTGTCCCACCCTTCCGCTGTCACCTGCACAGGCGCTCCTGCACCCAACAATGGATTTAAGGTATGAGCTGGAAATCCAGTTAATATGTGTAAAATCAGATCACTCACGTTTGGCGGTCAGGAAGGCGAACAGATTCTTCATATGGCACGGGAGCGCGCGCCTGGTATTTAAGACCAGGCCAATATCGGAGGAGGTAGAAAGGAACATGACGTAGGAATCGCAGAAAAAAAATTCTGCACTTTGAACAAGGTAAATATACAATGAACATTGATCAATATGAGTAAACAACTATGTAAAAAAGATTACAGTGCGTAGTAATAATTCAAAAGTACTTAAAATGGCTCTCGAGTAGCAAAGAGGAAGATATGTATTGGACATTATGACATATATGGCTTGTAAAGGTGACTACCACGTTGCGTGAGGGTTTCGCGCTGCGCGCATTGTCGTGGCTTGTTTACGAAACTTTTAATACATCCCTGTTTTTGTATTTAATTTCATTTTGCTTTTGTGTCCCTGCTTTTATGAAAGCTGCGCTCCCCCCCTGGCCTTTACTCGCACTTTAATTGTTTTTAGCACCGCACTTTGCGGGTCCGGGCTCACGGGGTCACGTGACGCGCCGCCGCCATCTTGCAGAGGGCTATTGGCACATCCTGGGATCGGGGGTTAACGCTCCAGCGCCGCTGTTCCGCCTCTCTGCCTATTTAAAGCTCGCATTGGCGCGCAGCGGTGACGCGCAGCGGTAGCGCCTGACTCGCGCCTGAGTCAAGCCAGAGTCTGCCCGTCTGCGCCCGTCAGCGCTAAGGAAGTGCGGGGTGCGGCAGAATCTTACATCTTCACTATGGCTACTCCGTCTTACAGGTACGGTAGAGCTGACTTACTGGCCGTACGTGACCTTTGCTTTGTCTGTTCACTCCCGCCTGTAGCACCACTAAGGGGCCCTTATCGGTGCACTTGTTGCTGTTGGCACCTGCCGCCCCCTTCTCGCGTTCGCTCCAGCCATATTCCATCTCGGCAGTTCAGCGCGTTGGAGGGGAATGCGGCCAGCATATATAGCCTAAATGTCAGGTCTCTGGTCAAACATCAGGCGGAGATCTTTGACATGGTCACCAATGACTCCCCTGATGTGTTTTTTATGACTGAGACATGGCTACAAGACGCTGACACTGCGATTTTAAACCTTGCCTTCCCCCCTGACTATACCGTGGTAACTCTCAATCGCGGTTCGAGAGGTGGTGGAATTGCAATGGCGGTGAAACGTCGCTTTCCTTGTGAATGGAAAGAATTAAAACTTCCAGGTTGTGAATGTGCTCGTTTTAGAATCTCTCTGTCTCATTGCTTTAGCTTCTCAGGTCTTTTAATATATCGGCCTCCGGGCTGCGATGCGGCCTTTAGGGCTGCTCTCCCGGACGTCATTAGTATAGAAGCTCTTGGCTGTGCTAATTTTAATGTGGTCGGTGACCTCAATTTGACTGTCCTTCCCAATCTTCTATTAAGAGCTGTCTAGCAGATCTGGAAGCTTTACAGCTCACACAGAGAGTGATGTCCCCCTCCCATTCCGGTGGTCACATACTGGACCCGTTTTTTACCTCCTTAGAGGAGATTACTTTATGCCACCCTGTTCAGCTGTCTTGGACAGATCATATGCTGGTGAAAGCAGTTCTCCCTGTGGCAGATCCTCTTTTCGTGGCACTGAATAAAACATCTCTGTCCCGCCAGTGGGGTAAATTAAAACTTGAAGATTTTTACCTTTTATTAGGGAAAACACCCCTACCCCTCTTCTCTGATGTGGACGGTGGGTATGATGCATTCTGTACTTGGATTGGCACGGCCTTGGACTCTCTTATCCCCTGTGTACGTTCCAAGTGCCGGACCAAGGCTCATAGCCCGTGGTATGATGAGACACTGGCGTCTCTCAAGAGAGAGTGTAGGCAAGCGGAAAGGCGATGGAGGAAAGCCTATGATCCCGCGTTTAAGATCTGCTACCTCACTATATCCAAGGCATATCACAGAGCGGTGTGTCGTACACGTGCCGCTTTCTATGCGCAGGAGTTCCGGAACAGCCCGAACCCCTCCAAATTAATCTTCGAGGTCCTAAAGGACCTCATAACTAAGAGGACCTCTGCGGCTGAAATTTGCACAGACTCTCATTGCGAGCGCCTGGCCTTGTTCTTTGTTCAGAAGGTGCAAGCTATTTACCACTCCTTCCAGACTGCCGTGCACTGCTCGAACCCAGTTGATTGTCCTGAGTTCAAGGATAGGATCCTGGATTGTCTGGCCCCCCTATCGGAGGAGGGTTTTGATCTCTTGAGCCAAAAAATTAAATCCGGCTCCCCGGCAGACCCCCTCAAACCGGCCCTATTTAAAAACATGCAGGACACATGTCGTGCTCCCTTGCTTTCCCTTATCAATATGTCTCTGGGTTCAGGGACCGTTCCTACCAAGTGGAAGCAAGCGGTAGTCACTCCCATCCTGAAAAAGCCTACCCTCGACCCCACTAAACCTGAGAACTATCGCCCATCTCCTTGCTGCCGTGGGCTGCTAAAGTCATCGAAACCCACGTGAATGGGATCCTGGCGGATCATCTTGATAAAGCTAACATCTTGGACCCCACGCAAAATGGTTTCCGTAAAGCCCACAGCACGGAGACTGCCCTGCTATATATGGCTGAACACCTGCGCTCCGTGCTGGACTGTTGGACAGGCCACACGAAGGGCTTGCTCCCTCCCCGCACGACAGGGCCCGAGCTCCGGCCCACCAGGCATAACCCACGAAAAGCACCTGTACCCCGTCTCCCGACGGATCTTCTGCCCTCGGACCTCTACTCATCATGGGGCCCAGCCCCACCGGCTCCCCCGGCCGGTTCAAGCCGCCATCTTGGGCCCTGCACCACGAGGCCGCGTGGCCTCGCCCCGACCCTAACCCCGGGCCTGACCGGCCCCGACATCCCGGCACCACCATCCACCCGGGAGGTGAGCGGACCACTTGGCAGGTCAATGGGAGGACGAAGTGTCAAGAGCTCTTCCCCCGCCAGGTGCCGATCGCCTCCAGCTCCCCCAGGCGCTGGCTCCACCCCCTGCTGGGTGTCTGGACACCTTCATCCCGGGCCCTCCGACCTCCAAGTGCGAGGGTCCGGACATCAAAGAGCGCCTGCCCTATAACTGGGGCAACTCCGGAGCAGGAAAGCAGTTGTATCCTGGAGTCGAGAGACACCGAGAGAACTCAGCCTTGACGGACTACTGGCGCGGCCGTAGCCCGCTCTTGTGAACCATCGTCCTCCCTGCTGGCGCTGCCGCGGCCTTCTGCAACATCCATCCTCGTCGGGACCTGCTGGCGCTGCCGCGGCCCGTTGTAACGACCATCCTCACCGGGACCTGCTGGCGCTGCCGCGGACCGTACATCGACCATCTTTCCGGGACCTGCTGGCGCTGCCGCGGACCGTGTCCCGACCATCTCGACCGGGACCTGCTGGCGCTGCCGCGGCCCGTACCAACTAAACCACCAAGCTCGAGGATTGTGAGCTAGTCATCATCTCATCCGAACTACCTGACTGGTAAACAGACTGTCCCGCTCCCCCTTACCCTGCATTGAGAGACTTGAATCGAGGGGACCCCTGAGTCCAGACCTCCTTGTACCATTCAACCGTACCTTAAAGAAGTGCTTATAAAGAACACTGAACCTTATCCGTGTGTGGTATCTGTCTGTGGGGGGGGGGAAGTTACTTGTCTGTACGATCGCTGGAGACGGCTCTCCCCGGAGACCTCTCCTCCTGACCCCGGCCGACCCTCCCGGTCCGTCTACCCTTTCTAACATTGGTGGCCAGCGGCGCGATCCGAATCAACGCGTAATCGTACAGAGAGTAGCTCACCCCACGACAAAAACACGATGTCAGCCAAAGATAGTAGCTCCACCGAGAAATTCCAAATGGATAAGTTAGAAGAATACAACCACCGCGAACTGAGACAATTCTGCATAGAACTTGGCATTGCTACCACCGGCCTGAGTACCAAGGATGATCTAAAGCACGCCCTAGAGTCGTGGACAGAAACTGGGGTCGCCGGACCCTCCGACCAAAGCAGCATCACACCAGAGGGGAACGCCACGGCTCCCGAGGAGCGGGGAACGGGCCTCTCGCAGGAGGAGATCCGAGAAAGAGAAAGAACCAGATTGCACGAGTTGGAAATGGCACGACTCAAGATGGATGGGGAACTCAAGTTAGCTGAACAGAAACTCAACCTCGAGCATATGCGGCTCCGAGAAGAACGAGAAGAGAAGCAGAGACAGAGAGAGCTGGAGGAGAAAAAAATAACGCTCGAGCACGAGCGCCAACTAGCGGAGATAGAACTTCGGAAACAGAATAAAGAACTGGGGGTGCCTGAGCGACCACACACCCCGGGGCCAATCGAGAAAAAAGTCCACATCCCCAAGGATGTTGTCCGCGAGTATGTCCGAGAAGACGACATACAACAGTGGTTTAAAGCCTACGAGATCGCCATGACCTCCCACCGGATCGACCGGAGTGATTGGGGAGCCGGACTTTGGGGGAGGTTTGTCAACGAGGGTCGCGATGCCCTACTGCAGCTCCCAGATCACCAAATGTCGTCCTACGACCACATGAAGGCTGCCCTCCTCACCCGCTACGGCCTCACACCCGAGATGTACCGCCAGAGGTTCAGAGATTGCACCCGGATCCCAGGTACAACTTGGGTAGAATACGTGAACTATTTTAGCCGTGCCTTCGAGGGTTGGATCAAGGGGAGCCATGTCACCACCTACGAACAACTCTTTAACCTTATGGTATGGGAGCACCTGTCGAACAACTGTTTCGTCGAGCTCAGGCAGCACCTCCTCGACAGTAAGCTGACTGACCCCCGGCAGCTCGCCGCCGAAGCTGACCGATGGGAAAGCACCCGAGTGGGCCGGAGGGGGCCACACGAACAGAACAGAAGCAACCCAGGCCAGCACCGTCCTCGGGGAGGAGGAGGGGGCCAGGGGCGAGGGAGAGACGCCTTGCCAGCAACACCCGTGGCCAGCACCCCGCCTCCGGCCGGCCGGGGCAACCCCCCGTGGCGTCCTGGGTTCCGAGCCAACGTCACGTGCCACCGATGCCAGCGAGTCGGCCACTACGCCAATGACCCGAGCTGCCCGCAGAACCAAACACCCAAGCCCCGCCAGGTAGCTGCCGCCGCCCTTGGGGGAAGAGCGATTATCGGGGGAACCAGAAGAGTATGAGCCGGCCCAGCAAGAGTGGGAACCGGCCGCCATGGTCCTGGCGTGCTTAGGGGGAAGAGACATGGTCCCACGGGCTCCCCTACCCGCTAACACCAGGAAATACGGTCAGTGGGTGACCATTAATGGACAGCGAGCCGAGGCCTTGCGTGACACAGGCGCCAGTGTGACGGCCGTCCGCTGTCACCTGGTGAAGCCCGAGCAGATCCTGCCGAACATTCTCTGCCCCGTCCGCTCGGCAGACAACTCTGAGAGTATGTGTCAAATGGCCTGCGTCCCGTTCGAATGGGGAGGGGTCTCCGGCCTGTTGAAGGTGACGGTCCGGGACGATGCCCCCGTGGACTGCCTCCTGGGGAATGACCTCGAGAGTTCCCCGTGGGCCACCGTTGAGAGAAGAGAGCACCTGGGGATGCTGGGCCTCCCGGACTGGGCCTGCGTAACCACCCGGTCCATGGCCGCCCGTGCCGTCCCCCGATCAGAAGAACCGGAATGGCCAGCACCTCCGCCCCCGGTCGCCCCAGTAGAAGACAACGACGAGGCCAGCCTCCCAGACCCGACGACCGAAGGGGACGCGCAACCCCAGAACCTTCCTGACCTGGCTCAGTGGCGTCAAGAAGGGGGGCCCACCCAAGAACAGTTCCGCCAGGAACAAAAGACCTGTCCCTCCCTCGAGGGACTCCGCCAACAAGCCAGCGCCCAGAACGCAGGGGACTCCACCGGAACTCACTGGGTCTACTGGGATAACGACCTGCTATACAGCGAGCAAAGAATCGCCGAGCTGGGGGCCGGTCGAATACTGGTGGTACCTCTCCGCTTCAGAGACTTTCTGCTCAACCTGGCCCACGATGTCCCCCTGGCTGGACACCTGGGCCAGGACAAAACGTACATCCGCCTAGTGACCCACTTTTTCTGGCCGAAAATGAGGAACGACGTCCTGAACCACTGCCGATCTTGCCCCACATGCCAAGCCAGCGGGAAGAGTGGTCGGAAGCTGAAAGCCCCTCTGCAACCCTTCCCTGTGGTCACCACCCCGTTCGAGAGGGTGGGGATAGACATTGTGGGGCCTCTGGACCCCCGCACGGCACAAGGACACAGGTTCATCTTAGTACTGGTGGACCATGCCACCCGCTACCCCGAGGCGGTGCCCCTACGGACCGTGACAGCTCCGGTGGTTGGCCGGGCCCTAATGGGGATCTTCTCCCGGGTAGGCTTCCCCCGAGAAGTCGTCAGCGACCGAGGCACGAACTTTATATCCAAATACATGAAGTCCCTCTGGCAACAATGCGGGGTCACCTACAGATTCACGACCCCCTATCACCCCCAAGGGAACGGACTAGTGGAGCGTTTTAACCGCACTCTCAAGGGGATGATTGGGGGATTGGAAGAGCCCCTCCGTCGCCAGTGGGATGTACTACTCCCGTGCCTCCTCTTCGCCTACCGAGAAGTTCCCCAGAAGTCCCTCGGTTTTAGCCCTTTCGAACTCCTGTACGGGCACCCTGTGCGAGGGCCCCTCAGCCTAGTAAAAGAAGGTTGGGAGATGGCCCCCCTAAAGACCCCTCCAGACGTCTTCAAATACCTCCTGGCCCTACGCAATCAGACCCGGCGCTTCAGAGAGATGGCCAAGGCGAACCTCGTGGCCAGCCAGGAGGACATGAAGAGGTGGTATGATCACAATGCCTCCTCCGTTGAGTTCGAGCCTGGACAACAAGTATGGGTGATGTCCCCCACCGAACCATGTGCCTTGCAAGATAAGTGGACGGGGCCCTTCAAAGTAGTCGAGCGCAAAAGCCCCGTCACTTACCTCATCGACCTGGGGACCTCCCGGAACCCCCTTCGGGTCCTCCACACCAACCGACTCAAACCACACTTTGTGCGCTCAGAACTCAGCCTCCTGATGGCTACGGACAGTGGGGCAGAGGAAGACTCCGAACCCCTCCCGGATCTTCTGAAGACTCAGGAGAATGACGGCTCCGTGGACGGGGTCCGGCTCTCTGACGCCCTCACTTCGGAGCAACGCCAGGGCTGCCGGAACCTCCTGCTGCAGTTCGCTACCCTGTTCTCCCTCACCCCCGGGGTCACCCCTTGGTGTTTGCACGACGTGGACACCGGGGACAGTCCCCCTGTCCGACACCGGGCCTACCGCGTACCAGATCGGGTACGGGCCTGCATACAGGAGGAAGTGGCCAAGATGCTCACAATCGGGGTCATCGAGCCCTCGGACAGTCCCTGGGCCAGTCCGGTTGTATTGGTCCCCAAAGCCGCTGCCCCCGGCACCGCACCTGAACTGAGATTCTGCGTCGACTACCGGGGCTTGAACGCTGTCACCCGGACCGACGCTCATCCGATCCCCCGAGCAGACGAGCTGATCGACCGGCTGGGGGCCGCCCGCTACCTCAGTATCTTCGACCTAACAGCGGGCTACTGGCAGATTGGCCTCACACCCAGGGCTCAGGAACGGTCAGCCTTCTCTACCCCCGATGGCCACTACCAATTCAAGGTCATGCCCTTCGGCATGAAGAATGCCCCCGCCACGTTTCAACGCCTCGTGAACCAGGTCTTGGTGGGGCTCGAAGAGTTCAGCGCTGCCTACCTGGACGATATCGCTGTATACAGCCGCCACTGGCCCGACCACCTCCGTCACCTCCAAGAGGTCCTACAGGCCCTCCAGCGGGCCGGCCTCACAATTAAGGCCGGCAAGTGCCAAATTGGCCAAGGGTCTGTGACCTACCTTGGGCACCAAGTGGGAAGCGGGCTGGTGGCCCCGCTACAACTTAAGATTGCTGCCATCCAGTCCTGGCAGCCCCCCGTCACCCAGACCGAGGTCCGAGCCTTCTTGGGGCTCACCGGCTACTACCGGCGGTTCGTGAAGGACTACGGCAGCATCGTGGGGCCCCTCACGGGTCTCACGTCCAAGAACCAACCGAAGCGGATTAACTGGACCCCCGATTGTCAAGCGGCCTTCGAGAAGCTGAAGGCCGCCCTGTGCACCGCCCCTGTGCTCCAGGCCCCCGATTACAGTCGGGAATTCGTGGTACAGACCGACGCCTCCGACCACGGCATCGGAGCCGTCCTTTCTCAGTTAAACCCCGAAGGTCATGACCAGCCGGTGGCCTTCATCAGTCGACGTCTCCTGGCCCGAGAACAGCGCTGGAGCACCATCGAGAGGGAGGCCTTCGCAGTGGTGTGGGCCCTCAAAAAGCTCCGGCCCTATCTCTTCGGTACCCACTTCCGGGTACAAACCGACCATCGACCCCTGCAGTGGCTGATGCAGATGCGGGGGGAGAGCCCAAAACTCTTGCGCTGGTCCATTTCCCTGCAGGGAATGGACTTCACTGTGGAGCACCGACCAGGCCAAGACCACGCCAACGCGGATGGCCTGTCCCGCTTTTTCCGCCTCGACGAAGAGAGTCCCCAAGGAGATGGGTGACTCTCCCCGCCTTCAGCTGGGGGGGACGCATGTTGGACAGGCCACACGAAGGGCTTGCTCCCTCCCCGCACGACAGGGCCCGAGCTCCGGCCCACCAGGCATAACCCACGAAAAGCACCTGTACCCCGTCTCCCGACGGATCTTCTGCCCTCGGACCTCTACTCATCACGGGGCCCAGCCCCACCGGCTCCCCCGGCCGGTTCAAGCCGCCATCTTGGGCCCTGCACCACGAGGCTGCGTGGCCTCGCCCCGACCCTAACCCCGGGCCTGACCGGCCCCGACATCCCGGCACCACCATCCACCCGGGAGGTGAGCGGACCACTTGGCAGGTCAATGGGAGGACGAAGTGTCAAGAGCTCTTCCCCCGCCAGGTGCCGATCGCCTCCAGCTCCCCCAGGCGCTGGCTCCACCCCCTGCTGGGTGTCTGGACACCTTCATCCCGGGCCCTCCGACCTCCAAGTGCGAGGGTCCGGACATCAAAGAGCACCTGCCTTATAACTGGGGCAACTCCGGAGCAGGAAAGCAGTTGTATCCTGGAGTCGAGAGACACCGAGAGAACTCAGCCTTGACGGACTACTGGCGCGGCCGTAGCCCGCTCTTGTGAACCATCGTCCTGCCTGCTGGCGCTGCCGCGGCCTTCTGCAACATCCATCCTCGTCGGGACCTGCTGGCGCTGCCGCGGCCCGTTGTAACGACCATCCTCACCGGGACCTGCTGGCGCTGCCGCAGACCGTACATCGACCATCTTTCCGGGACCTGCTGGCGCTGCCGCGGACCGTGTCCCGACCATCTCGACCGGGACCTGCTGGCGCTGCCGCGGCCCGTACCAACTAAACCACCAAGCTCGAGGATTGTGAGCTAGTCATCATCTCATCCGAACTACCTGACTGGTAAACAGACTGTCCCGCTCCCCCTTACCCTGCATTGAGAGACTTGAATCGAGGGGACCCCTGAGTCCAGACCTCCTTGTACCATTCAACCGTACCTTAAAGAAGTGCTTATAAAGAACACTGAACCTTATCCGTGTGTGGTATCTGTCTGTGGGGGGGGGGAAGTTACTTGTCTGTACGATCGCTGGAGACGGCTCTCCCCGGAGACCTCTCCTCCTGACCCCGGCCGACCCTCCCGGTCCGTCTACCCTTTCTAACATGGACACCGGACAAACAGCGGCACTCCTCCTGTTAGACCTGAGTGCCGCCTTTGATACGGTGTCCCATGACATCCTGATGCGGCGGTTAGAGGATGCTGGGGTTAGGGGGTTGGCATTAGGCTGGTTCCGCTCCTTTCTTTCCAACAGATCCTTTCAGGTTGCGATACCACCCGGTAAGTCCACCTCTCACCCGCTCACGTTGGGGGTTCCTCAGGGCTCATCTCTGAGCCCCACTCTTTTTAATCTTTACGTGAGGCCGCTGGCTGCTGTAGTCAAAAGCTGGGGCCTGACAATGGTTTCCTATGCGGATGACACGCAGCTGGCGGTCACACTTAGTGGGGACTCAGCTATGGATGCCCTCAACTTCTGTGAGGGGTTGCGCTCGGTGGCCAATTGGATGAATCAGAACTGTCTCCAATTGAACACAAAGAAGACAGAGGTGATGGTGTTTGGCAAGCTTCCTGGATGTTGGAATGATAGCTGGTGGCCCCCCGAGCTAGGAATGATCCCCTCTCCTGCAATGGAGTTAAAGAACCTCGGGGTTTGGCTGGACCCTTCACTAAATTTCACCTGCCATACTAAGAAGGTGGCCGCCTCCTGCTTCGGCATTATTAGGAGCATTAGGCCGGTGCTCAAATTTTTTGATGCCAGTACTAGACAGCTGGTGGTCCAGGCCTCGGTATTATCTAGGATAGACTATGCCAGTGCTCTGCTTGCAGGCACGAACAAGGCTGAACTCTTGCGGCTACAACGGGTGCAGAATGCCGCCGCTAGAGCAATATTTGGGTTGCCCAAATGTCGCTCAGTGTCCGGAGTACTGCATACTCTCCACTGGCTGCCTGTTGTGCGGCGTATTGAGTTTAAGGTGCTTTGCCTGGCCTTTAAAATCCTGAAAGGCTTGGCTCCACTTATTCTCACGAATCTTCTCACTCCGTACATCCCTTCTCGCTCTTTGAGATCGTTGGGCCAGAACTTGGCGGTTGTTCCCCGTTTTCTGTTGAACAGGACGGGTGGCTGCTCCTTTCGAGTTGTTGCCGCCAAGCTCTGGAACGCTCTTCCTTCCGACATCCGTGCTGTGGAAGATTTAACCAGGTTCAGAGGTGTCATCAAAACGTTTCTTTTTAACAAAATTAACTAACCCTGCTGCATTCTGTGTTGTTGTGTTCACCTTTCTTGGCGCCAGGACGCCCCTTGGCTGGGGCAGCTGTGCGCGGTACAAAAATCAGTAACAAAACATAACATAACCTCAATACTGGTCGGCCATTGTTTATTGAATTCTTGGTTTTCACAGATGTCTTTATTCATGGGCATTGTAGTGTTGCTTCATGAATGTACCATGTACTTCTAGATGTTTGTATCGCTGCTGAGAATAAAAAGAGAAGAGGCGAAAACATAACCTGAATACTTTGGTCCTGGCAGAACCCCCCGGCCTCTTTCTATACTAGTGGCTGGGCCTTTATGACCGAATCAGCGACCCCTCGCTCTCTATTTTATTTATCAATTGAAGTGAAAGGGCTTCCGCTTTCTGATCATTGTTGTACTGTGCTGCCCATGAACTATCACCATGTTAAGTGTAACTGTGCGAAAGTGTCACTGTCTTTTCCCCGAGTGAAGTACAGACTCTGTCATGCCACATTCTACATACAGTCGCATCTCCACACGTGCACGCGTATGCCCGCACACATGTCACTCACCACCGCGGGGTACCATGAGGTGGCACTTTGTAATTCTCTCAATAAGTCACTGTGAAAATGTATCTCACAGTCTAGGTTGCCACATAGCTGTGCATTAAAGTTCTGAAGAGCAATGTTGGAAATTTCAAAAAAAGGCCTGGGTGTGGTTGAATTTTGTAGCCCTTAAAGTAACAGTATTACAAATAGCCTTTCATATTGGGCAAATGTTAGCAGCTTCATAGTCGGGGTGCAAATAATAGAGATATATTCAGACACATGCTTATTGAGTATTCAAATTGCAATCATGTGTATCATGTGTACAGATCATGCTCAAGAAATGTATTACATTTCTCAATGTCCTTCTGAAGGCTATTGAATCTGGGATAAAAAGAGGAGGGCGTTTGGGTTTTGGGCTCAACCATCCTGTTTTTTTTCACTCATCACTGGTCCACTTTAAATGTTTTTATTCCAGTCGTGCTAATTTAGCCCACATTCGAACAAAGATTGGTCTAAAATGCTGAAAAGAGTATCTGCATCGGGTCGTGGAATTGCTATAAACCATGGATGTCTAACATCCGCCCGCAAGGACAGGTTTCATACACATTTTCAGGACATTCGCATGGGTTAAATATTGATATTGGAAAGGAATGTAGAATGAAATAATGTACGTAGGTACTGCGTATCCTAAAATCTGAATAGGATCTCGACCTCCTGAAGCTATGCGGGCCACACCTGCTATAAAATCACACCTATGTAACTTATGTTAGTGAAATAATTAATGTCAAAATGTATTATCCTACAAGTATCTTTAAAGCGATATATTTTAATGGCAAATGTATATTTTTGTGGTGTAGAATAACATTTTGGGTAGGTCATGTGTGGATGGCTTGGTAGAGGATTATCGAGAAGATTTAGCAGATGTCTCATGGCATTAAACGAAGCCTCCATCTCATTTTGGGCCATTAGCAGATGAACTAATGTGAGGGCCTGGGGCGTTACTGTTGCTCCTTTAAAATGAGGGTACCCAAGCACACGTAAAAATCAAGGTCATAACAGTTAGAATGTACATAAACAAGTAACACAAGTGGATCTTCGTCTCTTTCTTTTAAGTTTCTTCGATTTAATATTCTTTTTCTCAGAATGTATTTCACAGTCTTCAAAGTGGTTCCCAAGCCAACACGTGTTTCGTCGCCTTTAGTAGTTTTTTACATGCGACTTGTTCACGGCTAGGTACAAATTGATATGGTAATTCACATTAGTTTATATGTTATTACAAGATGCAAACATTTGTAAACAACGTAAACAAATGTGCTCCCAGGGTAGGTGTACAGCACATATATGATTGTCTCACATATGTCACTCACACGCAAGTTCTGTAGAAGATCTGACAATCACCAACTGATATGATAAGGCTAGTACTCACCTTACCTCACGGTGTTTGATAGTACACTATAGCCTTGTGATACCACCTATGGATAAATCTACCCATAGTACTTACACCTACCCTGGGAGCACATTTGTTTATGTTGTTTACAAATGTTTGCATCTTGTAATAACATATAAACTAATGTGAATTACCATATCAATTTGTACCTAGCCGTGAACAAGTCGCATGTAAAAAACTACTAAAGGCGACGAAACACGTGTTGGCTTGGGAACCACTTTGAAGACTGTGAAATACATTCTGAGAAAAAGAATATTAAATCGAAGAAACTTAAAAGAAAGAGACGAAGATCCACTTGTGTTACTTGTTTATGTACATTCTAACTGTTATGACCTTGATTTTTACGTGTGCTTGGGTACCCTCATTTTGATTCTATGTGGTCTGACCGCAGTTTTTAGGGAGGCTGGTGGTTCTCCCCTACCCTCTAGCACCGTCACTGATTTGAGAATTTTACAGATACCAGGTGTACTCACCATATGCGCCTATTATCTATTACAAATACCACTGTGCAAAACGTTAACTGTTGCTCCTTTGTCTGACTTTCCTTTTAGGATACCGCCCTAGGGATTTATAACTTTGAGGACACCTCCCCTTGGGGAATTCCGTGTCTGTGTGATAGATGCATGACCTCATGGAAGGGGTAGAGAGCAGATGAATGGCTCTGAAGTCAGGTGTGGATATAGGCTATCGAAAGTGTGCACAAGATAGGGTGCTGGTTTGCAAGGCTTCACCCATCAGACCTCGTCTCTGACTTTGAGTACCATGTGGGTATTTGTTGATCTCGAAGATTTGCTAGTTTGGTACTCTCTGACAAACTTGTCAAAGTACTTAGTGCCACAAAGTCAAACAGCAGGAGGCAGATTACAGAGATAGCACTGAACCCTTCAACACCGATGACGTTGCCCACAGTCTCAGACGCTGGATCGAGGACTGCGCCAACACCCTCGCCCCGCTGAAGAAACCCCCCCACAAGGACACCAGCAAGAGGGCTAGCTGGTTCACCCCAGAACTCCTTGCCTCCAAGCAAGCCTGCCGGAAGCTAGAGAAGGAATGGCACAGTGAACAAACTCCCGACAGCCACGCAGCACACAAGGACGCCATCCGCAACCACCACCACCTCATCAGGGCGGCCAAGAGGACCTCCTTCAAAGACTGCCTCGACAACAACGCACAAGATAGCAAGGACCTCTTCACCATTGTGAAGGAACTCTCCAACCCCATTTCCAACACCAACGACATCCCACCGTCGAAAGCCCTATGCGACTCCCTTGCCACCTTCCACCACAAGATAGCAGACATCCACGACAGCTTCAACACCCAGACAGCCCCAACAGATAGCAACACAACAGACCCTCCGCACACCATCGACCACGACCCCTTGCTAGCCTGGGCGAGTGTGAGCGTCGATGACACCAAGACCATGAGCACAATCCACTCTGGCTCTCCGTCAGACCCATTCCCACACCGCGTCTTCAACAAAGCAAGCAGCTCCATCACACCCCACCTGCGCAATGTCATCAACCTCTCCCTCGAGACCGCGACCTTCCCAGAGAGCTGTGAAGTACCATAAAACCGAACTAAAGGACTATACCTACCAATAGTCCCAATACCATTACCAAATAATCAATCAGTTGGCAGTGAAGAAGGTTCAATCATTTATTAAACAGAAATACTCTATAGAGGAGCCTCTCCGAACCTCACCCATCAGATGCCCGAGAAGACTGTTGGCTCATATTCAAACATGAGGTTATATACTTTTCGGTTCAACACATATAATCACTGTAAAAGGAAAAACACCAGTTGGCCCTCGAGCTCCAAGGAAGGACCATATATGGTACACATCAGACCAGTACAAAGGCTTGACTATCTATTACTGATGAGGTCAGGAGGGGTGACTCCCTTTCGTCTTGGTACCTGGGAGTGTAGAGACGGCGCCTCCAGGAATGCGCTTATCGCCCCCAAAGCCAGATGCGACCTTGAGTCCTAGAACAGTCGAGTAAACAGCCTACCTTCAGCTGCTACCAGTAACTCAGATGAACTGGGGCCTGACAACTGCACGTGATCAACATGTGATCACGGCCCGTGCTCGAGCATATGATCAGAAGATGGCGTCTGTATGGTTCTCGGCCTACTCTTATAGCAATAGATATACAGGGAGGAAATAAACGAGTTTCCTCCAAGCAAAAGCATATATATCAAACAGGGAGTGTACGTATAGATGCATCATGCTAACATAATATAGGTCCGATACTCCTTATATACGGGAAATCTATTTTTTTTATCCCTCAGAAGGGCCCTTTTAGCATGATGTAGCTAACTAAAACAGTTCAATCTTCAAATATTCCCTCATCAATCTGCATTAGGTCCTTGAGCACCAGCTGAACTAGCTGAGCTTTGACCGCTGTTGGGGATGGACCAGACACAGAGGAAATGAGTTTTGTCACGCAATAAGAGCAACATGCAGGTCCACATTGTACACAAACACAACACGTGAATATGATACTGGCTATACATGCCAGCACCATCAACATTTTCAATACCCAACTAGACAGCAAACCGCAGAACCAACCAGAGAGAGACCACGTACCAGTTTCTACATGTATCTCGGAAGCTAAATGATGTAGCTTCTGTATAGCCAAATGAACGGAGGGGGCGGAGTCAGGAATATAAACACAGCAAGAGCTGCCGATCACACGGCATGCTCCTCCTCGATCTGCCAAGATAACGGCCAAAACCATACGGTTTTGAAGCAAAACGAGTCTGGTCGCCTGTAGCTCTACTGTTATATTGGTCAGTATTCCTGCAGTAGTGTTAATTACCCCTTCAACTACTCTAGACAAACGTCGTACTTCCTGGTTAGTAATCATAGCCCCCAAAAGGGTAACACTCCCTTCATAATGTCGGTGAAATGCTGCGATGGAGTATCGGTCTGATCTAAATCGATGGTATCTATCACCCTCTTATTTCTCCTAATAGGCACGCTACGTTTCTCTAGTCGGTGATCCTTGTTATAGTTAGAAGGGGCAATATAAACTGGAGGGTACAGGAAGGACAGGTAGCAACTTCCAGTCCAACCTCGTGGAAGCCAAGTATAGGCACTTCCTCCGCAGACAAAATATACATTAGGAGGGGTTAACAACGGGGGGCTGCTAAAGGTACGCAACTGATAAGTGTAATTACATCAGCTTTCTCCTACTGATATGTACCCTACTCCTTGAACACAAAACATAGAGGTACTGTTTAATACAGGCACTGGAATTGCCCTATCTTCAGTCCTGAAAGTGTTGATAATATTGAGTGAAATTGAATTCAACAAAGACCGAAATTTCATTTTTCAACCAAGTGGTATTTTCATGCGTTATATACATATTCATACATGCATTCGGATCTAAGGTTCCCTCTCCATTATTCCCATCGGGGTTGAATCCTTGATGAACATCAATATATGCTAAAATCATTTCATAATCTCTATCTGAAAACCTACGAGCGTCCACAACAGAATGCATATACATCATAGAAAGCAATTTGAACCAAGCCTCGCAACTTCCCAGATGAGACAAAGGTAAGGATATAAATAAGTCGTGCTTGTGCATAACAGATGGTAAAAGACCACAAACCCAACAATTTGTAGTATTGGTGGCACTGCGTGCTTGGTGAAGCATTTTAAGGAATGCGTTTTTCACATAGGTCTGGCGATGCCTCTCCTTATGAGGGGCTAAAGTATGAAACACATGTTCCGGAGGTGGGGTAGTTGTTCCTAAAACAGTATGCATAGGGTGGCAAAATTCTAAATATATGAATACTCCCAGTAATATAATAAGCAATATTGCTATAGTAGCTATAAATGCGATTTTAACACGATTGGTCCAACTAGAAAAAACAGACATATATGTAGGGAAATAGCATGGTACAAAAGGGCGTTCCTCTTCAGGAACAAAACGAGCAAAGGGATACATGCTAACTAAAAGTCCAACAATAAACTAGGGCAATGCAGTCCAACCTGCCAGAGGGTACTTCTTTCCTGTGTCCGTTTAGAGCCTCACAGGCAGGCTCCTATCGTTCATCACAGATAATACCAAAACAAACGTCTCACGTTGGAGTTATGTTCTCACACAACCCTTGAAGAAAACACAACATGGGCCCCTTTGAACAGGAAATTCAGTCTTTCTTTCTGAACAGAGCAAACAAATGTTCAAGGCTCTCAGCGCGTTCAGTCCAGTGTCTCGCTCAGTACACCAGAAGCGTATCTAACAGACATTCATAGCACAGGTCTGTACCCTATCACTCAAGTCTCTCCCTATCTCCTACCGTGTTCACCTGGTGTATCGTGTTGTTTTCTGGGCCGCAAGTTGTACCGAGTAAGGCCAAGCACTTCTTGATCAGAGAACAAAACAGAGGATGACGAATCCGGTGAAACAGGGGTACTGCGAGCCTCTGGGTTAGCTGTAGGAACAACAGAATCTGGGGAGATCAATTGTGCTGATGACAGCGCCCCTTCCGAGCCCGGTGCACCTTCTCCTTGCCCTTCTACAATTACCTGGGCGTCAGAAAAAGGAATGAATCGAGGAACTCGCCCACCTTCCTGAGTCAGAACCCCGTCCTGGATTCGCTGATCATATGGAAGTGGGAGGGGTAGTCTTTTCAGATGTGACACATGAATCCAGTGTCGCTTGCCGTTCACCTTTACCGCCGTCCGCGTGGCCAACAAGACTTGAAACGGTTCAGACCAACGAGGATCCAAGCTGGATTTTCACTGATAGTTACGGACCAGAACCCACTGCCCTGATTCCAAGCGATGTCCAGGACCCTCGGGCAGGGGCTGCAAAACTGCTGAAACCTGTTGATGAATGGAACGAAGATCTTTAGTCAATGCATACAAATAGTCTGTCAGCATAGGATACTCTATATCATGAAACGTTCTGGGTCCTGGGACGCCCCAAACATTAGCAGGGCGCCCAAAAATGACCTCATATGGAGACAAACCAGAACGAGAATGTGGGGTAACTCGTATTGACATTAATGCTAGCGGTAGAGAATCTGGCCACCTTAATCCAGTACTTTCTTGAATATTTGCTAATTTGAGCTTTAATATCCGATTATACTTCTCGACCAACCCAGCGGACTGGGGGTGTTGAGCCGCATGGAATTTCTGTTTAATGTGTAGTCCATTACACATATGTGTGATGAGTTCTGCATTAAAATGTCTTCTGTTGTCACTCCAATTCTCACAAGGCAATCCGTAGCGAGGTAAATACTCCTTTACCAACGCTTTTGCCGTTGCCAAAGCAGAGTTTTCTTTTGTTGGGTAGGCTTCCACCCATTTACTGAAAGCGCATACCACGACCAGGACATACTTCAAATTGTTAACACGCTCCAGCTGGATATAATCCATTTGAAGCACCTCAAAAGGCAAAGATGTTGTGCAAAGTTTCCACTCAGAACAGGCTCCCTGCCCCCTGGATTATGTAGTAAGCAAACCATGCAATATTGTACTAAATGAGCAGCGGTCCTAGAAATATTGGGATTGTACCATACAGGATCTAATAATGCACAAATACCTTTCACCCCAATATGAGCTGAACCATGTGCCATTGTCACCACCGCATTCACTAATGCATTAGACAACAGCCACCGCTGCTTTTCTGTCAGATCAATCCAACAACCATCTGCATCTAATCTCCCAATTCGCTCTTTCCAGTGAGCCAGTTCAATAGGGGTAGCTTCTTTCAGTATTTCTCGGACACTCTCCATGGTATTATCAAACATGTCCGTTTCAGCCACCCACCTAGCAGAGCTAGTCACAAACATTGAGGTCAATTTGGATGTTGCAGTTTCCTTAGCTACTTGATCGGCAAAAGCATTACCCTCCCCTACTGCATCAACCACTGCCTTGTGTGCACTACATTTGACTCCAGCCACTATTTCTGGTAACGTCAATGCTGTCAGTAATCGCAAAATCAAGGGGCCATGCTGTATTCGCTGACCATGAGAAGTAAGAAAACCTCTTTCTGCCCAAAGTCGGCCAAAACTATGAGCCACGCCAAAGCCGTACTGGCTGTCGGTGTAAATATTTACTCTCCGTCCTTCACTTGACTCACAGGCCCGAAACAATGCCACTAATTCAGCCGCCTGTGCTGACTGATAGGGTACTCGAGAAGCCTCAACTATAGTGTGAAGAATAGTTATCGCATATGCAACAGTTGTCGTGCTATCTGGTAACTTGAAACAAGAGCCATCGACGTACAACTCCCCTTGAGGGTCAGATAGGGAGTGTCAGTCAGGTCTACCCGTTCCTTCGTTTCTTCCTCAGTCCGAAATATACAATTATGAACATCATTGTTCTTTTCATTCGAAGGGAGGGGTAGTAACGTAGCAGGGTTCAGAGTGGCACATCGTTTAATCGTAATGTGTGGAGCAAACAAAGTCAATTCGTATCCGGTAAGACGCGCACTTGTAAGGTGCTGGGTCTTTGTTTTGTTCAATAATGTATCCACAGCATCCGGTACCATCACTGTGAGGTCAGTGTTCAGAATGAGCCCTTACGACTGTCAAATAGCCATCGCAACATCAGCAGTAGCTCTTAAACAGCTAGGGAGTGCTCAGGCGACGTTATCCAACACCGCTGAGAAATAGGCACAAGGTCTCTGATTACCACCAAATCCTTGTGTTAACACTGAAAGCGAGTAACCGTCCACCTCATGTACGTAAAGCACAAAAGGTTTGCGGTAGTCAGGAGTACCAAGAACAGGTGCAGAACAAAGCGCAGATTTCAAAGAGTCAAAAGCATCTTAACAAGCATCAATCGAGGGTAAAGGTTCATGCACATCTTTAGTGGTTAAGTACAGAAGAGGTTTAGTAAGGAGGGAAAAATTAGGGATCCATTGGCGACAGTAAGAAGTTATGCAGCGAAATGCACAAACATCACGCTGAGTACGAGGTACAGACATATTAAAAATGGTAGTCACACGCTCAGGGGTTAGTCTCCTCCCCTCCTTCGACAGTAGATGACCGAGATAGGTCACCTCCTGTCGACAATATTGAAATTTAGAAAGGGATACTTTATTGCCGTTAGCAGCCAAATGAGACAATAATTGTACAGTGGCCTTCTTACAACCTTCCTTGGTATCAGAGGCCACTAACAAATCATCTACGTATTGCAAAAGCACATTACCAGGGGGCAAGACCAAATCATCCAACAATGTTTTCAAAGCTTGACTATAAATACTAGGACTCTCTGTGTACCCCTGGGGAGCACGGCAGAACCGGAAGCTGCGACCAGATAATGAGAAGCCAAAAATATGGCGGCTATCAGGATGAATCGGAATGCTAAAGAAAGCATTTTTTAAATCAATCACAGAGAAATATTTAGCAGTAGGAGGAATCATAGTGAGAATAGTAGTGATGTTTGAAACCACAGGGTATTGGGGCACCACTATTTTATTAATTTCGCGCGAATCAATCACAAAATGATAGGTATCAGCATAGTCAGGATCGCTTCCAACAGGGCCTTTTTTTAAGATAGGCAAAATGGGGCTGTTGCACACATTAGCAGCAGTCTCTTCCACCACGCCCTTTTTACCAAATCTTGTATGATGGCGAGCAAAGCCTTCTCGCCAGCCGGAGAAGGTTTGTACTGAGGTATACGAGGAAGCCGAGCATTTTGCTTCAAAGTAATAGAAACGGGAGGAATCTTTAATAATCCTACATCTGTGTCACCAGTGGCCCACAATGTTGCTGGAATAGCAGCAAACTCAGGAGGGAGGCGTTCATTTTTAGTGAAGCACTGCAAGGTATGCTTCACAAGGGAATTAATAGTCAAGTAAACACCATCAGGTGAACAATGAATCTTAGCATGTAATTTCTTCAACAAATCCAAGCCCAACAAATTTTCGCCACAATGGGAAGTCAAAAGAAACGGGGAGTCTATCGTAACCGGACATATTGTAAAAGGAATAGGTTTGGAGATGGGGCTCACCACCGGAATTCCCGAGAATCCTACCGAAACATTATTGTGCCCGGACAGAGCAGCCCCTAGGACCAGGGAACGAGAAATAGAACTATTCATTGCACCCGTATCAACTAAAAACTCAGATGTCCCCATCAAATGTGCCTCTACATAAGGTCCTTGCTGATCAACGGGTACTGACACCTTGCCCTCACTCTGTCCATGGCTATCCTATGTATAAGCATACCCTTCGGTCGCATCCATTGCACACTCATTATAATACTGCCTACCTCTTGGATTATCAAAATAATTCTTCTCTTGTCCAACTTGCGTTGCCTCTTCTCGTCGCATATAACTGCGATCCACACTTCCCCGACCTCTTGCTCTACCTCTCATAGCCCCGATCTGGGCCGTCAACAACGGACACTGAAATCGCCAATGCCCTTCCTCCTTACAATAAGCACACTGATTTATTCCAAAAATGACAGCCGGCCCTCTGCCTCGTCCAGTTCCCGCCCCCCTCGGGACGAACCCTCTACCGCCTCACTCGCTACCTTGTCCTTGAACAACCTGTTGCAACAACACTCGTTTTTTAAGATCCCTCGTTCTCTTTTGCGTCTTATTCTTACTCTCATCATCTCTATGTTCGTAATATTGGGCCATACTCAATATTACTGAGGGCGTGGAAGTGGTCCAGGTACTTTCAGCGGCTTGTAACCTTGCAGAGACTTCTGGTAACAAATTGGTCACAAAACGATTAACAAATAATCGTATACCGCCTTCCAACGATAAATCCTGTCCACTAAAATCAATGAATATGCCCTCAAATCTAGTGAAAAAATCAGAAACACTTTCTTCTGTTTACATGCGGTCAATTTATCCCAATCCACTTTACGAGGCGGAATTAAGGAATGCATGTAAGTGATAATACGGCCAGGTAATGCCAATAATTCAGGTTTCGGCTTATTCCCAGGCTTACGATCCTTGTCCCAATCTTTTATCTACTCCCATGTTCCGCCTAATTCTTGAGCATGGTCCTGATCATGCACCTGACGCCATACGTCAAGGGGAACTAACAATGAAAAAAATAGCTCTATGTCAGCTAAGGTCATGATGGCCGAAGAGGCCGCTTCTGTGAGTTCTTTATAATAAGCCGTGGGATTCTTACGGGGGTCGGGTCATTGTGATTTTAGCGAGAGGACTTCACTCCTCTTCCAGGGGGTGTAAACCCATTGCTCCTGCACTCGAGCCTCTACACGAGGTCTAGTCACCACGCAGTGGTCATCCTTTAGTTCCGGTATTTCAGGATGAAAGATAGGATGAACTTCTCGCATAGGATGCTGAGTGTCCCACGAGGGACACTTTTGATGCATCCATTCTCGATAAAACCTCCACATTTCTATACACTTCATCTGAGCTAAGTTCAGACTTATGAGCCCTGTCCCGGATGTCATACATCACTTGGGGGGCCATCCCTCCTGGAAAACACTGTTCCCAGAGAGTAATAATCATGCAGCCATGTGTTTCAAGGCATGTTGCTGCATAACAGGCTCCTAGTCTCGAAGCGTGTTCCATATATCAGTTATAGTGTAAATAGGCTGTCGCATCCACTGGGATGACTGATTCTCAATCATCTGTTTCTCATTCTGTCCTACAGCCGAATGGGTAAACAACTTCCGTGCGTCGAAATCCCCCGGAGCACGAAATGGAGTCGAAACAGCTGGAGATGGGGTCATGCTCGCAGAAAGGGAAGCCCACACAGTGGTGGGGGAGACAAAACAGCTGTGGGCATAACGGAAGACGGCAGGGTAACAGGCCATAAAGTAGCCGTCTCAGACACTGAGGGAGACGAAAACGAAGGATGTTCCCGGAGAGGCAAGGGATGATGAAACAACAGGGGCGGAAGCTGAAGGGACCTGTACTAGAGTCGGGGGAACAACAGGATATATACGCTGTGGAGCATAAGGTGGAGGTGGACGAGTGTCCAATAAATCCTCTATCTCATCTTCCGCTTCAGTCCTAGCCACATAGGTCTTATCCACTTGCAATCTAAATTGTCTGTCTGCACAATCAATCCCTTGTTCAGTTCGTGCTTTATCATAAGCTATAGCTTTCTGCGTAAACGTCTGATTTCCTTTCATCCTACATACTTTCTCCTCCCTCATACGTCTACACTTTGCTTCCTTCTGCCACAGGCTTAGGGAGTCAAACATTGACTGTCGACTAAGTTTAGAAAATAATCGATCCTGCAGCCAATTTATCTTTTTTTCTTCAAAATACCCGGTTAAGGGCCATTGTAATTCCACGTTATCTTTAGTATATTTATGCCATAGTGTATTAAACAAGAGAGGTGTAATACCATGCTTTACATACATATCATAACTTGGGCTTCCCTCAGGCGGGGCAGGTTGACTTTCAGCCAAACGCGTATCATTAGAACGGCAACAACATCCAAAACAACTCAATTTGCTAAAACATGGCATGGTTATTGTCGTCACGCGTTCTTCATTCGATCATAAAAATAAACTTCCAAACATGGCCATGTTCAAACATTCGCAAAACATACAACCTCACGCTCATTCAAATATACACAAAATAATAATACATATATACATACAAAAATATAAAAAAATGACGTTTTCTTCGAACAAAGAACAGGGTCCGTCGACTCCTGTTCATGGAGAATCAATCAAATTCAGATTCCAAGACCAACAGATACCAAAATCAAGCAGTCCAAAGACTACCAAGAGACCGTCAGACAGGTATAACCACAGACCGACCTACAGACCATCCCGCAGCCTTCCTGGTTCACTCTTGGGACTATTCTGACTAAGCCCGCTTCATTAGCACCGCTTCAGATTTGTTCCCAAGGCTACCCAGGTACAGCCACAGGCTTTTCCGAGAGCAGTCCGGCCGGGCACTCACCACACGTGCCACACCGGGCGTCCGATCGGCGTCTCTATTATTCATAAAAGGTCCGTGGAGCATCTATAAGTGCAGCCACCATAATGCTGCCCCGTCAGACCCCCAAGATTCTCCGTGGTACACTGACCACCAAATACTTACAGTTAACTGCTTCAAAAGCACTGCTCAACAGTGCATGCCAAGAACATCAAAACAATTCCACTCACCTGGTGCACACAGGCACAATTGCGTGTTCTCCACTGCCAACTCCTGAGGACCAACGCGGTCAGCTCCTGGGTTACGCCCGTAGGACTCCGGTGAAGGGTCACCAGCAGCAGAGGACACTCTGAGTAAGTTCATGCCAAAAATGGCTAAATTTCAACGGATCCTTTTTCCGTCCACCCGCTCGACCAGAATTACCCCTTGTCCTTACCACCCGTTTACGGGGAGGACGACCCAGTCACGGAGTCCCACCAGAGTCGCCAACTGAAGTACCATAAAATCGAACTAAAGGACTATACCTACCAATAGTCCGAATACCATTACCAAATAATCAATCAGTTGGCAGTGAATAATTGTTTATTAAACAGAAATACTCTATAGAGGAGCCTCTCCGAACCTCACCCATCAAGTGCGCTGAGAAGACTGTTGGCTCATATTCAAACATGAGGTTATATACTTTTCGGTTCAACACATATAATCACTGTAAAAGGAAAAGCACCAGTTGCACCCGAGCTCCAGGGAAGGACCATATATGGTACACATCAGACCAGTACAAAGGCTTGACTATCTATTACTGATGAGGTCAGGAGGGGTGACTCCCTTTCGTCTTGGTGCCTGGGAGTGTAGACACGGCGCCTCCAGGAATGCGCTTATCGCCCCCAAAGCCAGATGCGACCTTGAGTCTTAGAACAGTCGAGTAAACAGCCTACCTTCAGCTGCTACCAGTAACTCAGATGAACTGGGGCCCAACAACTGCACGTGATCAACACGTGATCATGGCCCTTGCTCGAGCATATGATCAGAAGATGGTGTCTGTATGGTTGTCGGCCTACTCTTATAGCAATAGATATACAGGAAGGAAATAAATGAGTTTCCTCCAAGCAAAAGCATATAGATCAAACAGGGAGTGTACGTATAGATGCATCATGCTAACATAATATAGGTCCGATACTCCTTATATACGGGAAATCTATTTTTTTTTATCCCTCAGCTGGAAACACGCCGAGATAAACGCCCTACTCAAAAACCTTAAGGCAGACCCAAGAGACCTCAAGAACTTCCGGCCCATCTCTCTGCTCCCCTTCCCGGCCAAGGTCATTGAGAAAATCATCAACAGACCGCTAACCCAATACCTTGAAGAAAACAGAATCCTGGACCCTTCCCAGTCTGGGTTCTGCAGCAACCACAGCACCGAGACTGCCCTCATCGCCGCCACCGACGACATCAGGACCCTGCTGGACAACGGTGAGACCGCAGCACTCATCCTCCTAGACCTCTCCGCCGCCTTCAACACCGTCTGCCACCGCACACTACGCGCACGCCTCCACGCCGCAGGGATCCGAGACAAGGCTCTGGAAGGGACCACCTCCTTCCTCTCCGGCAGAAGCCACAGCGTTCGCCTCTCCCCATTCCGTTCCAAAGCCTCTGAGATCATCTGCGGCCTACCCCAGGGATCCTCCCTCAGCCCGACACTGTTCAACATTTACATGGCCCCGCTCGCACACGTGGCCCGACAGCACGACCTCAACATAATCTCCTACGCCGACAACACTCAACTGATCCTCTCCCTCACCAAGGACCCCATCACCGCCAAAGCCAACCTCCACGAAGGAATGAAGGCCGTCGCCGACTGGATGAAGATCAGCCATCTGAAGCTGAACTCGGACAAGACGGAGGTCCTCATCCTCGGCTCCAACCCTTCAGCCTGGGACGACTCCTGGTGTCCTATGGCACTGGGGGCAGACACCCACCGACCATGCACTCAACCTGGGAATCATCCTCGACTCAACGCTCTCAATGACCAAGCAAGTCAACGCCGTCTCCTCCTCCTGCTTCAACACCCTCTGCATGCTCCGCAAGATCTACAGATGGATCCAGACAGATACAAGAAAGACAGTCACCCAGGCCCTCGTCAGCAGCAGACTCGACTATGGAAATGCCCTCTACGCGGGAGCCCCGACAAAGCTCATCAAACGACTACAACGTATCCAAAACACCTCGGAACGACTGATCCTCGATGTACCACGACATGGCCACATCACCCCCCATTTGAGAAACCTGCACTGGCTCCCCCTCAACAAGAGGATATCCTTCAAGCTCCTCATCCACGCACACAAAGCACTCCACAAGACCGGCCCAGCCTACCTCAATCTACATCCCCAACCGCCAGCTACGCTCCGCCGACCTCTCACTCGCCACCGTCTCGCGCATCCAAAGAACAACCACCGGCGGGAGATCCTTCTCCCACCTCGCCGCCAAGACATGGAACACCCTCCCACTGAGCCTACGACAGACCCAAGACCTGCTGACCTTCAAGAGGATACTCAAGACCTGGCTGTTCGATCAGTAGGGCCCCCCTGCGCCTTGAGACCCTCGCGGGTATGTAGTGCGCTTTACAAACGATTGATTGATTGATTGGTTGTCTTCCGGTGGCTTTCTTGAGGAGGCCGAGTGTGTCAGCGCAGTTTGTGATCAAGCGGTGGAGTTTCTATGCTGTGATGTTTGCATCTGATGTGGTCAGTAGTAGGGTGCTGACGAGGGCAGAGATGAGATGGTCTTCAGTGAGTTTGTTCCAGCTTCTGCAGGGGAGGCGGTGGGCATGCATGTGCATGGTGGTTTTTTTGAAGGAGAAGTGGATGCAGTGGTGATCAGTCCAGAGGAGTTCCGTGGTGTGGCTGTAGGAGACGCTGTTTCCTCCGATGAAGAAGGGATCGAGTGTGTGCCCCGCTGTTTGCATCGGGGCAGTGACTAGTTGATTTGGTCCTAAGTTGGTGAGGTTCTTTTGGAGGGAGGCGTTGTTTGCGTCATCATAGTTATCCAGATGGAAGTTTAGTTGGCGTTGGTAAAGGGAGCACAGGGGCCAGATTGCCTGTAGATGAGGGTCCAGCGGAGGGTTGTTTTGGGGTTGGTCTGGATCTGGAAGTGGAGGTGCTCCATGAGGTTTTTTGTGTCGTCCAGGAGGGTGAGCATGCGGAGGGTGCTATTGTGAATGACGGTGATGCATCCTCCTGGACGGATGGGGCGGTCCTTATGCAAGATCTTGTATCCGTCGGGAATGGTGGTGGCGATGTCAGGTGCAGAGTTGGTATTGGTCCAGGTTTCCATGAGGAAGGTGATGTCAGGTGAGTAGGTGTTGAGGAGGTCCCAGACCTCTATTGCGTGCTTGTGTAGGGAACATATGTTGATGAGGATGCAGTTGAGTGGTAAAGTCCGGTAGGCTGGGACATGCTGCTGGGGTATGGAGGTGGGTGAAGGTGCGGCGGCGGTGTAGACAGGAGAGAGGGTCATGGGTGTAGGTCGGCGTCGAGAGCTTGCAGTTGTTGTTGTGTCCAGGGTTGAGATCGTGGAGGGTGCTGAAGTTGTAGCGGAGGCAGGTCAGAGGACCAGGGTTCCTGGCGTTGGTCGCGGTCGGGTCATGGACGGGCGCAGATGGGCTTGCTTTTGGTGCACCTTTGGTGCATCAGCAGCACGGGTGCACGGCGGCCACCATTAAGTAGGGATCGGTGGAGGGCAGGTCAGCTGGGAGTGGAAGCTTTTGTGTTAGCTTATCTTGAAAGTTCATATTTCAGGCCCTTATATTAGCACACTGCCAGCTTCATCGCTGAACATATCATGTCATATTTCCAGATCCACCATCGGAGCCTTCGGTCTTCCTGCTGTTGCTGTGCTGCAGTGATCCGACAGAAGTCACGGTGGCTATTGGTTGCTTGGTGACAGGATTCTTACCTCAGCCAGTTGAAGTAGCTTGGAGTTCAGGAGGTGCTATGACCACTGGAGTCAAGATGTTCCCTGCCACGACGCAGCAGTCTCCCTCCAATTATCGCATGGTGAGCCAACTCAGAGTGCCAGCCTCCGACTGGTAGAAGAAAACCTATTCCTGCACCTTGAAACACAAGCTTCTGACCACTGATGTTAGCATGACAGTGTCAAGCGCAGGTATGGTTTACAAGTGAATCTTTACACTGCTAGCTAACTTTTACACAAAATCTATGTGATGTGCTCTGGTACTTCTGGGCTCGGCCAGTATATGACACAGCTCAATGGCTTTCATTAGGAAATAAAACTTTCTTTCCATATAATATACTCACAGGCCAAGCTCCACCCTTACGTAGGGAGCAGATTCTAGGATGTGAAAGAAGATTTGCGTCTAAACGCTCTGCACCTCATTACTGAACCAGCACCTGGGTTTTCCATAGAATGAACTTTAAGAGGGTTGATAGGGACAACACACATTGCTACCACCCGATATCCCTCATTGATGTTACAGTGTTAGAGTGTTGGGACGGGTTTTACTGAACAGGCTGTCCGTATGGGCGGATTCCAACCAAATAATATCGGCGGTACAATATGGGTTCCGGGCTGGTAAATCCACCACAGATCAGTGCCTAAACCTTTATCTCATAATTGCAAAATATACAGGAGCGAAATCGGGGGCGATGTTTCTGGGGTTTATGGACCTAACTGCAGCCTTCGACCAGGTGAACAGTAGTAAACTTTGGAAATTGCTTGGGGATATTGGGGTTGATCTGGTGATATTTAAAATTTTAATGACCCTACATTTTAATACCACTGCTGCAATTAGATACACAGAGGATGGGAGTACCACTGATATTTTTAAATGCTCAAGTGGGGTCAGACAGGGATGTATATTAGCGCTTTTTTTATTTACACTATACATCAACAGTCTTGAATCTGCCTTGATGGCTCTACAGGCAGGTACCCCAAGGATAGGCACAAGACCGGTTTCCGTCCTGTTATATGCGGATGATTCGGTACACCATGCATGCACACCGAAGAGCTTGCAGCTTTTACTTGATGGGTTTGTGTCCGTTATGAACAAGATGGATTTTTCACCTAATATAACCAAATCCTACATTATGGAAATTGGCAAGCAGGAGGCCTATCACTTATAAGGTAGGCATACATAGTTTAGCGAAAGTCCCGGCCTTTTCCTACCTGGGTATTTTATTTGATGAGAATTTAAGTTTTAAATATTTATTAGAGGAGAAGCTTTTAGAAATGACGAGGTCACTGTGTGCAATCGTAAATTATGCGCACAAATTGGGCACATGGTCACCGGGGATAATTTAAAAACGATATAACTCCTTTTGTATCGCTAGAGCTTTGTATGGCAGTGAGGTATGGGGGTACATAGTGGCCCAAAAATTACAAACCGCAGAAAACAAATATCTTAGGTGGATTTTGAAAGTCCCTCAGACCACTCTCTCATACATGAGGAATTGTAAGTATATTACGGATATGGTGCCTGTCAAACCCTTGCTCTGCTGGCTGAAGATCTGGTCCAATGAGGAGGTAGGTTTTAACAGATTAGTAACCCAGGATTGCCTCTTTCATGATCATGCCCTAAAAATTCCATTGCTAAAATATGTTAAGGATACCTTCATTGTATTAGGAAGAGAAGATGTGTTCACTAGTCACGATAAGGTAAAACCCCAAGATAGGGTTACCAAGATAGGGTTATCATCAAAGAATTGTTTGTTAAATACGCTACGGCTTATCGAGAGGACAAGGAACTAAGGAAACTCACGGTCAGAGCGCATATTCTAGTAAAGTCTGTACAGGGTGTGGAACCCTACCTATCTCTCTTAATAAGTGCACAAGATAGATTTTTAATTACACGTTTTAGACTGAACCTATTTCATCATTTACTGGCTTCACCTACAGGTTTTGCCTTACACATAGAAGACAGAGGGCCCTGTGGCTGCGACAATAGGTCTCCACAGGACACTCTTAATTTTGTCTTCCTTTGTAAATATTACTCATACCCCAGACAACTGTTCCTCAAAGGGCTTTTAAAAGATCTGCGATTTAGGCAGGCTTGTGTTGCCTTATTTTTTTTACAGCTTGTACCTGATGCTCATACACTTTTTTGTGTTTCACATTTTTTAAGATCTACTTTGAGTTTGAGAAACAACAGAGGTGACTAATGGCCACAAGAGTTCCTGCGAGTTTTGCACACTGTTATGCTGCTGTAAATATATGGAATTGATGGTGATTTTTTAGGATTTTCTGTGTTGTTTTCTAATGCTTAATAAATGTTGACCGGAGTTTGATTGATCCTGTTTTAGCATAATAAATGGATTGATGGTAGTTTAGCGAACCTAAGAAATTGGATGTGATAAAAAGACAGAATGGACTCTTGGTTCACTAATTCTGTACTTTGGGTTGTGGTGTAGTTAACACATGAATATTTAGTATGTATCTTGTTAAACTGTCTCTTTTATGGTCATATTTTTATGCCGAATAAAGAATGATTATTAATATTATTACTATTACCATAGAATATGCACTGAGGTAACACAGGCCTCACCAGCCAGTGGGTCACCTACACTTGGGAAACAGTGACTCTCTTGAACTCCCACTGTTCGCCTAGTTACCCTGGGCAACACTGTAATCTCAAAAATCATGTTCAGCCAGTAGTGAAACAATAGCTGAATGTAAAGCAGGTGTATGGACAGTATCATACACTTCATGCACCAGCAGGACTAGCTCTACCACTGTTCAAAACAGAATGTCCAACAGTTAATTTCAAATTATCCCCTTCAGAGGGCCCCAAGAGCTAAAGTTTCGGCTTGTCCTTCAGCTCTCTACTTAACTGCTCCATCCTAGTGAAGATTAGAAGCACTTCCTGGGAACCTCAGTCACCAGAAAAATAAAATGCACTTGACATACCAATACCATACTCTTAAGCTAACAACAAAGACCAAAAGGCCATGTGGATCATAGTGTTTCAGTATCAAATACCACTAAATAAAAAGACAACAATTTCACACCAATTAATACCTATAACATAATGTAACACGAGAGAAACAGGACTAAACCTACAAAGGTGAGTGTCCGTTTTATCAACATGACAGAAAACACTACAGACAATAAGGGTCTGATTACGAGTCTGGCGGTCTATGGACTGCCAAGTTCGAGGGGGCATGGGTGGTGGCGGTCTCCTGACCGCCCTATTATGATTAGGGCGGCCGGAAATCCATTGCCCCACCGCAGCCGCCAGGGAACCGCGTTGTTGTGGTGGTCAGGAGGCCGCAATATACTTGGCGGGCCTATCTATTAAATAGGAATTGGCAAACCCAATAGGTCTCGCCTTCGAAATCGCTCTCTATAGCCTTACTAATCCTTGTTTGCATTGGCCGGATCAAAATCATAAATAGCCACCAGTGCAAAACAAAACGTTTTGCTCATATGTTGCAACCAGATTTTACTTGCACGAATTATAAAGACGAATATTATCATTTCTGACACCTTTGGGAGGACTGTATAGGCAATGCATAGGGACAATGGTAACAATGGGTGGACTACAGAAAAAATGACAAAAGTGCAGGCATTTAACATGCAAACTGAGAGAGATTACTGCACGATGCCTCGAACATTGTAAAGTAATCTGATACTCGCAAGGGTCATATTCGAGCTATATAAAACTTTATAAATAAAATAAATAAATATTAACAGAAAGGTATGAAGCACTTAGGGGCTCATTATGATGGCGGGAGGATCGCCACTGCCGGGCCGGGGGTTGCGATCCTCCCGCCATCACAATGTGATTAATTCACCGCCAAATTAAGATAGCGGTAGGAATCATATTGGTTCCGCGGCGGACGGAAAGTCCATCCGCCATGGTCCCGCACGGCGGTCCTTTTCCGCCCGCCTTGTGGAGCCCAGAACCAGGGCATCGTTGCGGTGGTGCTGTGTAGGCACCGCTGTAGTGATTAGGATGAGCCCTTCCGCCTGTCTTCTTGCGGCGGATATCCCGCCTCAAAAAAACAGGTGGAGACTAGCTTTGCGGGCCCCCATCTGCAGGTGGGGGTACACTGGGGAGGTACACATGGTACCCCCTACATTTCCATGCACAAGGTGGCAGGCACCACGTGGTGCCTTCCTAGTTGCGAACGAAAATGCACATCGTGGCATTTTCACATTTCAGACGGTGCTGCAGTCAGCAGCACCGTCCGCAATGTGAAAAGGCCAGGATGCGCCCACCAGTGTGGCGGGCGCATCCTAATTGGGTTGGTGGGACTGCCGCACGTGTGGTGGGCGGTCCCATCACCGTTATGATGGCGGGCGGACTGATGTCTGCCCGCCATCATAATAAGACCCTTAGTGAAGTTGAAACAGCAATGTGTACAAGAATACAATCAGAGATGACATAGGTTCATGGATTGTATGTGCAAAGAGTGGGGCAGAAGGCTACGGTGTAAGCAGGGCTTGAACTGAGTTGAGTCCCTCCGGGTTCAAAAACGGCAGTAATTAAAAGCAGTTGTTAAAATGAGTCCATATCAGCGTCTATATTCATGTACTTTGAAGGCAAACACATTATTCAATTTCAGAACAATGACTTAAAACATGCTTAAGTTACATTTAATTTCCTAAGAATATTTGATTTCTCCAAGATAATTTTTTTTTACTCACAGCATGGCACTATTGATGTTACAAATAGTGAACTGGGTCACCTGTGTCTGTGGAAGTTCATGTTGTGGGTGGCTGTTTATAACACAGACGTTTGAAAGCTCTGGAGCAGAGGATAAAGGGCAGTGCGAATATCTTTTAGTGCCGGTCATCATCATAAAATCTTTATCCGGTTGTACAACCATAAAAGAGCAAAATACAAAGATATAAATTCATGTGAATCAAACACATATACATTAAAAATTCCATAAAAATATGAAAAAAACAAGGTAAAAGAGAGAAAGCCAGATACAAGCAAATAATATTCAGTCGAGTCGGGAGTGCCTAGAAGACAGGATGGCACGTAGAAAACTCACAACAACAAATAAAACATGTACATTGTGGAGCAATTGTAAATACATAGGAGCAGGGCGTACTTGCGTAAAATTCAGTATCCTCAGCAGTAGTGGTAGGAACATCTTTCTGGGCCAGCTAAAATACCCACAAAATGTAAGGTGTCCTGCGAAGACTTATTGTTGCAGCTGCAGGGCCCATCCACAGGGTGAAGCCAGTAAGTTGTGTAACTGATTACATCAGAACCTGGCCAAAAGAACCCGTCCTACCCTTTTAGGAACCTGCACTAAATAATGCTCCATTCCCTGAGCATACTTTAATTAAGAGTACATGTTCCCTCACATGGGGGTTCATCAGATCATCCCATTCTGTAGCTGATGATGCCTGTTCAGGCTGCAACTTTTTTAATGCATTGTAGGTCCCAGGGCAGTAGGGAATGAGGTGTTAGAAAGGCATCTGCTTTCCCTAGTGCCCTAAAAGTAATCTTAATATCATCTAACCAAGGCATTCCATATGCACCATCTAGATAGAGGCAATCAGAGGGGATCAATCCATTAAACTTAAGATCCTCCTTTGTCCAGACTTTTTCCCAGCAGAATAAGGTACTTAGGGTCAGTATATAGGCAAGAAAACGAATTCTTAGTTCAGCGAGTACTGACCAGGCAGGGGTAGACTGTGGAACCTGAACCAGTCATCGTAAGAATTTGTTTTCTGCCATTTGTATGATATCAGTCTTCACATACCCCCAAATTGCACCGCCGTACCGGGCCTGGCCGGGACAGACACTTAGCATTATAAATTTTCAACAGTACTTGTGGAGACCAGGTGCTTAACCTTTGAGCGAAACAGGCAGCAGCCCCAGTAGTATTAATAATCTCTGCTCTTTTGCTCTCCACCAAGGTCTGCCAGTTATTCTTGACATCAAATAACACCCCTAGATATGGAAAGGAAGAGACTTTGCATAAGGTGTGACGGTCCACCTTGAAGGTTTTGGAACTGGTAGACCATGGATCTATTACCATAACGTGGGATTTCATAGAGTTCACTGCCAGGTCAACACTATCCATAAAGGCAACTAACTTTTCAAGAAGAACCTTAAACCCTCTAGCCGTGTGGACCATTAGGACCGCATCATCTGCCTAAAACAATGGCCGGAGCAACCTCAAGCCCTCCCTAGGGCAGTCATCCCGAGCCGAGAGAAGAGCTTGCTCAAGCGTATTGACATACAGGGTGAACAAAAAAGGTGCAAGGATGCAACCCTGCTGCACCTCCCTGCTGGTTGAAAAGGACCAGGTGAATGCGGCGCTGTGAGAGTATTGCATGGATGCAGAGGTGTGTGAATGCAAATTTGCCAATAGGCCACCAAGTTAGTCTCCACCCCTGGCTCAAGCAGCAAGGCCCACAACTTGGCACGATTTACCCAACTGAATGTGTACGTAAGGTCCCTAATAGCCAAATGAAGGGATTCAGGGTGGGCAACAGTGTACTTATTCATAATTAAATAAAGGTTCAAGCATTGGTCCAATGTGGACCTCCCTGGCCTAAAGTCATATTGGACATTCGTAAGAATATCATTAACATCTGACCAGGCCATCAACCTATTTAGTATTACCCTCCCAAGAACCTTAAATACAGCATCTATCAGAGAAATGGGGCGGTAACATTGAGAGTTATCCTTGTCTCCCTACTTGAACACCGTTACGATCAATGCCGTGGACCAATAACAACGTCCGGCTTTATTTAAAACCTGGGACAGAACAGGGCCCCATAGCTCAACATCCATCTTCAGCAAATCCGGCAGAATCCCATCAGGGCGTGGGGCCTTCTTCCTAGTAAGATTGTATATACCATTAGTCACTTCCACCAGGGTGAAGATCACAGGAGCTGTTAAAAGCAAAACGACAATCGTGAACATTGCCTGCGCCATCTTGTCTGGTGGAAATTTCTATGAGCACATAAGCTGCAGTCATTTTAATCTATCACAGCCATTTTGTACTCTGTTGGTCACCTTTGTTTCACCCTGCCCTTACTAGCATCCCTCTGACCCTCTGACCGACTTGGTATGTGTGCTGGGGGCTATAAACTCTATTGCCACAACAAACCTCAGCGCCACTTGCTGCCACAAATTCGTTTTTCCTTTCATCTCTGTTTACAAGCAAACCTTTGGACACTCTACCCCTCACTGCACCTAGTTACACAAACAGGTTCCAAACACCAAAAAGACTCTTGCAAACAACAAGACTTGTTTTTACCAACAATGGGACCTGTTTTTATCAACAGAACGGACCCTTAGATCTGGCCGGTCTCGCATGTTTTAGACCCTGAAGCAAGGTCCAGCTGCAAGATAAGATTGCCTGTTTGACCTGGGTGGGAAGAGAATTTCTGTTGGGCTTGTGTGACAACCTGCCCGGGGCGGGGACTCCAAGCTTGTGTAACCATGTTGATGAAACAAAGCATTGTGTCAAAGCTGTATAAAAGGAAGAGCCAAAGGAGTTATCAGCAGAACACCTCCCTCAGACATCCCGGTGTCTGCAGTTGACGTAATCTCCTCATGAGAAATAAACCTTTTTCTTGTCTTCCAGTTTCCAGCGCTTGCCTCATTATTTTGATAGTGAACCCAAAGTGAATTAGAGGTGGGACCCTGCACGGGTAGCATTGAGGGTCTTAGAAGACTCGCTGCCTTTCACAGAGCCTGCCCTAACTTGATATCTACCTCTACCACATCACCAAAATTGTAGACCACTGCAAAGTGATCTATCCACTGTTGCTCAGTTATTTGGGTACAAATGGCAGGGCCTGTCCTATCAGCAAAATAGGGTCTATTCACTACTCTCCAGAAAAGAGAACTATCTCCTATTTCACTTGCCTGGACCAAAGCCTCCCAGGTTAGTTCCTGAAGCGTATATATGCGTTTGGCAACTGCTTGCTTGAAGGCCTGCATTTTAGATGCCACAAGGATCCTGTCTCTAGGGACCTGTTGCAGGGCAAGCTCCAGCTGCTGAAGGCACACAACAGACCCTGTCATAACCATTTCGGATGTTGCCTACCCGCCTGGATAGAGGTTACTGTCAGTAGTTCCCTTACTTTGATCGCAAAACCCTTGAAATCTAGCACAATATCTTTCTCGAGGGCCTCTGCATCCAAACAGGTTGCCACTCCCTGAGCTGCGTGGGACAGAGGAGTGGCCTTTAAGGCCACTGGGTCTACCTGGGTCCAGGTACTCCTACATGGGCGAATGTTATCCATGAATCCCTCAAGTTCCAGGGACAAAGGGTTATGGTCACTGAAAGGGCTATGGACAATATTAAAATCAGCGATACACAAACATTGTGGTGCAGACACAAATATATAATCAGTAATAGAAGTGCAGCCCCTTCCTTTAAAGGTTGGCAAAGTACTAGGGTTAGGTGAGTTCACCAACTTCTCCATGGCAAGAATCATATTATGAGTTTCCAATAACATACTAAGCTCCGGACCTTCCTTGGAATGAACAAAGTGGAGTCCCTCTGTCATCATACAACTAGACTTGGTGGCAACGGTCGAAAAAGGACACTCACAGAGATGACAATTAAAATCCCCTGCGATCAATATAATCTCTCGACGCTGGGCCCCCCATGAGATCAGGGACGAATTTTAACATTGAAGACTAGAGGCCCCTTCAAATCTTCCTAAAGCATTATAAAAGTTTACCAACAAAGAGAGGACGCTCCTGGGCAGATATCATGAGTCACTGCAATACCATTGAGTCCCTCGCCAAGTTAACGGCCCACTCATTCAGTTCTATTGCCACGAAGGTAATTAAACCCCGACTGGCCATACCTGCCACCGAAGGTAAAAAGTATCTCTTATAACCTTCCAAAAAGAATCTGTTATACACCTCCCAAGTTCCCTGCAGTCAAATGATCTGGTAAGAATTTACATATTCAACCCACTTTGGTACTACAAACGTGGTTGAGACCCCTGCCATATTTTAGTGCAACAGTTTTAATGATCTTGAGTTGGTTGCTGGAGGCCCCCGGGGAGGGGAGAAAGGGGATAGCGAGCTGTCATTGGGGCACAAAGGTTCAGAATACATGCGCATCCTGTCCTTGGCCTCTCTACAAGTTGCCTCGTGACACCATTCCTTGTAACGCCACCTCCTTCTTGCAGCAACCCTAGGTCACAAATGCCAATTGTAATTGTGATTCTGTGCAAAAGTGTGTGAAGGAGGAACTCAGCTGTCAACATATTTACAGTGCTCAAGAAGATGAAAATGCAGTGCTTACAGGTGAGTGGGTCCATTGTGTATGTAAGGAAGTGAAGGGATGAAGATGCAAGGAAGTCTTTGCAGGAAAGAGTGATAGAAACATGCAGACGAGAAAAGAGATGAGGGATGAAATACAGAGATGGAGAATTTCAGAAAGATGTGGGAAGAGAAAAGTTTACATTTCTCAGAGAGCTGAGGTGGTGGGAAGGGAATAATATCTGCAAGTATAAAACTGAAGACTACTGCCCCAGATCTCAGTTATGGAAAGCTCCTAGAGGAACCGAAATAGTGGTCAGGTGGCACGCAATGAAAAGTACATGTTTTAAGCCATACCCTCAAATGCATAGCCCAGACCTCTGGGAAAGTATTAGCTTTTAAGGTCACGTCCATTTTAGAACCCCCCACCCACAATCACCACACACACACTTTTATCATCCCATTTAAAGCACTTGGTGTAACAGTTGCTTTATACAGACAGAAAGTTAAACTGATGTCAGCAACTCATAACTTACTGTGCAAACTCAAAACCTGCATAAATGATGGCAAAGAACGAATTCTACTGAATACAGGGCTGTTGTGTATTTAGGCTGCAGAGAGCACACTTAAGTAGTGAAGTAATAGTAGATATGAGTAGAAATGTAAACGGAAGTGGTGCAGAGACTTAATATAAAGGTAAAAAGATAGATGGGAAAGTCACAGCAGCGTGGGATCATACACTTACATGGAAGACAGCAGGACAATTAACGTATTTGCGAGCAATGGGTCGGATAAGAGTAAGAAAGGTCTGTGCCAAAAAATTACAGTTGGCACTGTGACTGTGATAGGGCTGGATTCTTGACTACCTGATTATCTCCAAGAAACCTCTCAGGTCGCCAGGACCTTTTTATCTGCTAAATAGTGTAGAGGGGAGAAAATCCAATGATTAGTACATATTCACCCAAATCAAATCTCATTTAGGAAGGACCACTGACTCCGAATCTAAAATGTATAAGATTTTCTTACAACGAAAAATAACTGCACATACAAACACCTTAGTACAAGGTGTAGAAGATAAATGGGCACTAACACAAACGCAAGTCTGCGCAAGAGTCTCATACGACTCAGAATAACAAGCTCAAGAAGCATAAGAAATGCAATGGTCAATCCAATATCTACATTAGGAATCATTAGCCGAAAAGAAAACAGTTAGTCTTTCCCTATTCTATCTCTAAGGTGACATCCCTGCTTAACATTTCCCATCCCAGGCAAGAGAATATAAGGTGTCAGAAGTGAAGACTTCCTAAGAAGTACTTTCACTTAGTCAGAGCTCGTTCTAAGATGCTCCTTCTAGCTCCCCGTCTAAACCTCAACTGCTCCACCCACGGGGCACTGTCCCTAATACAAAATCCCAAAAACGTAGAACACGCCCTTCGGCACACCTCTTCAGCCAGGTCTTCTTCCAGTACTTTTCCAGCAAAAGCTTGACCTTGGGTCCCAGGCACCTTCTCCGCTAAAAGTATCATCCTCACATTCCAATGTACTCCCCTCCGAATTTAATCTCGTGAATACGGCATACATTTTCATTATATGTGTTAAAAATACATAACGCAGTGAGGATAACGACGAAATGGCATCTCCCTCCCTCCGTTTGTATATATTGGCCTTGGAAATGAGCCATAAGTAAGCCTTGTATTTCTGCTTACAGTGCATCTATGCCACGCTGCCAGATTGAATCTGAGATTACACGTAAACTGCCGTAGTAAGTGTGTTCTTCTCTTACTTATCCTGAATGTCCATTAAGAATGCCATTTCGTCGTTCTCCTCACTGCGTTATGTATTTTTAACACATATAATGAAAATATATGCCGTATTCACGAGATTAAATTCGTTGTTTTGAACAATAGGGTCCTATTGAGGAGTCGCCTCCTTGGTATATTACTGATGAGACCTTGATTAATCTCATTCATATGTGAAATCTTTTTATATGCTTTTCCCAGATAGACGGTAATTAGGTCATTCTGAATTATCTTCCCTTATTTTGAGCTACAAATTGTACACATAATAAATTGGCAATATATTATTTGTGGCCCTGTTTTTCATAGAGATCCACCTGCACTTAGCAGTGTCATTCAAAAGCCCCGCCTTGTTTGGTGAATCCGTATCGCCTATTGTGGATACACAAGAACAATCGATAGGTAAGCAACATAGTATTCTGGAGCATAGTATTAATATTACATTACTACTACATGCACTGACCTTCCACTTACATTAGTCCCTAGATAAGCTGTCCTGAAGAGAGTCAAGAGACCCTGTAACGCGTGTGGGTCGAAACGTCGTCAACACTGACAAAGAGAGGGCAAGAAAGACTCATCATATTACTGGAAGCCCCTCGTTTTTGTTTTTAATGACCTTCTGTTTCAATTTCACTTAGTTTTCAATTCTTAGGTCACAATCACTGCACTGGGACTCACTGTTCACTTTTTCACTATTCTGTGCCTGCAGTAGCATCATAAAGGTACTGTGATAAGATTTGTAAAAAAAAACTTTTTTATATGAAATAAAGATATATTTGTTTCGGCTGAAGTAAATAATATTGTTTGGGCCTCTTCAATACTATTGTACAAATTATGTTTTGGTAATTGATTTTTGCCATCAGTTGGTTTGATTTAAAGACCTTAACTTACTTTGAAAAGAAGTTTTCCAGATTTAATCATATGAGAGAATTTATTTCTCAAATATTGACAATGTATTATATGTAATGAGTTCCTTGTGGACATTGTTCTCTTGCTTTCTGCAAATACCCAGTTCACAAGGACATATGGGTTGCTCTTGTGTTTTGAAATATATATATATAACATAAGAAAATGAACAGGCCTTTCTCTTCAAACGTATATGCGATCAGGACTTTACACTGTTAAGCACATTACTGGATCACACTCTAAGCATTAGTTCATCACTTTAATACGTGAATAAGCAAACTTGCACGTGCAACTTTAACATGGCACACGTTTAACCTAATACATTGCATTACGTAAAACTAATCATTATGCTTTTACTAAAATACATTCACGATAATCTGCAATGTTATTTGTAACGAAAAGCATGGTTACATTTCTAATCACCTCTATGTTAAACAATCCTAGTAATACATTTCTATGACACACTTAACCTACATCGATTAATATGCGGGTGCTGACTAACAGTGAATATGGTGCACCCCTACAAATTTCAGAATAACATGACGCTCTATCAGTTCCCCCCTTTGATGACCAATTTCATCACACCATCACTCAATTAACTCCCTTGGAGAAAGAACCGACCTAAACAGTACTTGTTGCCATCCTCCCCCGTCGGAACCTCTCCATATTCTTGATATTCTGATATTGAGTGTCCTGCAGTCTAGCCATTTGCACTTCACTCGCTCTGAGAGCTCTTTCAATTCTGTTTCCTCTGTACCACTTGTAGGCTCTGATGAGACCCCACAAGCAGATCACACAAACCAAAACAATGATGAGGGGTTTTAACACGAACCCAAGGAAACCTTTTCCCAAATTCGCAAACCATCTTCCCACACAACCAAATCCTTTACCAACCTTTTCCCACACACCTTCTTCAGTCAAATCCTCAATCTCTTGATGAATCGTGGTAATGTTATCTATATATCTCTCCAGGTCCTTGCTATTGTTTGGAATATACGTGCAACATTCCTGAACTTTCAATAATTTACAGACTCCACCCTCTTTTGCCAATAATACGTCTAGAGCAAGGCGATTCTGCAAAACCATCGTCCTTATCGATAACATCTCTCCATCCACCAGTATCAATGACCTCGCTGTATTCATTGACAACTCATCAACCACAGTTGCTAACCTTCTTATCTTCACATCATTCAGAACCACTCCCAAACTTGGTATCATTGCTCCAAAAACATCACCAATCACTGCTCCCGCACTCACAGCTCTCCGTACTTTAGAATGATGTCCAGTTTCCAAAAGCTCCAAATCTTCCGCATGATAGATTTTTGGAAAAATGATAGCTAAATAACATGTACCATACCAATTCGCAGGCAACCTCAAATAGGCATTTCTTCCACACACATAATACACAGTTGGAATCACTTGCACCAAGCCTTGCATAAAGTTCTTAGCAGAATCTTCCATTGTAAAGGTATGGTCACACTACTTTGTACTACCGAAACCTTTTCATAGTAGGTCTGAGGACGTCTCACACACAACTTCCCCTTTTGTACCTGGTCCAATGCTATGGGACCATAACTCCCCTTAGATCTGTGTAATCTCGCCTCATCAGACCAATCTACTGGACTATCTCCTGTATTTCGTGTCCGTGTTAGTTTTCTATATCTATCTTCTACTTGACCTATAAACTTCTTTTCTGTATCTGACAATGAACATGTCAAATTATGTCGGTGAGCAAAAGCCGTATCCAGTTCCTAAGACGGTATGAAATACTTCCGGAGTCTGTCCTCTGACTTGTAATAATCGTATTTATTCAAATGCTTGTAAGCTGGAACTTCTGGAAGTACTGCATCGTAATTGGAAAAGAAATACTCAAACTGTCTTCTCTCATAAAAGATACTAAGCAACAAGCTACAAGAAATTCCATACGTTAGTGGAAGGTGATGGTATCTAATACCCTCATCTACAGACGTAAGGTAACTGCATACACACATAGCAATCTTTCGCATCCATCGCATCCACATATTCATACAACAGTTTTTCATACGCATTAAGCTTAAAATCACTCCTAGATATATCTATGTGAATTCAGCAGAAAAATGAGGATTTGGAGGCGCGCTCGCGGCGCAACAACGTCCGCATCACGGGTGTGGCGGAAACGACGGACATAACCAGCATGGAGCTCTTTGTCGAACAAATGTGTAAGGATCTGTTTGGGTCGGGATTGTCTCCGATGTTCCTGGTCGAGAGGGCTCACAGATCACTGGGGCCCAGGCCTAAACCCGGTGCACCGCCCCGGCCTATTATTGCACGAATCTTGAATTATAGGGACCGGGACGTGATCTTACGAATGGCAAGGGACATATCGGACTTGCAATACAGGGGCAACCACATTGCACTATACCCGGACTATACGATGCAGGTTCAAGCCGCTCGGAGGGAATTTTTGCCGGCGAAGAAACTTTTTCAACAGGCGGGCACCAAATACTCCCTCATCTACCCTGCTAAACTCCGGGTCCAAGGTCCCGGTAAGCCATCCTTTTTTGTTGACGCTAAGGCGGCTATGAAATATGCCAAACAACTGTTAAAGGACCAAAAGGCTCAGACACCGGCAGTTGATAGGCTAAGTGACGTTGAATGACTACTCCTGTTGGCTCCTTGTTAAATCGCTGGGTGTCGCCTGTCTACGCTGTGCTGGGCCATATTGAGAATGTTTACTTCCCTGGAGTTCCAATTTCGGATGCTATGAGGGAGCTGAGCAGGGCTGCGGGATTGGGGGGGGATGGTCCTTGAGCTGGTACACTAGTCTCGCGCTCGATCGCCCTGTCACAAGTACAGGGCCTGTAGGTGGCCAACCTGCGTACCTCAAGGGATGATTCCCATTCACTGTTCACATTTAGAGACTGTAGTTACAGTTGTTGTAGTTGGGAGGGGGTCCAGGGAGTTCATTGCACAACCTGATTGGGGGGTTGGAGCGGGAGGGTTAGGGGTTTGGCTGGGGCTGGGGGTTTTTGTTGTATTTTATTTAAGTTTCAGAGCCGGGTCGGAGGTGGCGAAAACTGCTATTGAATCGCACGTTGTGCGCAGCGCGCTGTCATGTCGACAGTCATCTAGCAAGAGGTGTACTGGCATTTACCGGGCAGGCTGCCCAGCTGGCCGGGTGGGATGTGTGTTGTCTGACAGGGACGGGCTGCAGGAATCGATGCAACGAGCGGCGGGTCCGTGGCCTGCTCGAGTTCTATTTCCCTGCTTGGTGCCTGGTGGAGGTTCCCTGCCCTGTTGGCGGGCGTACGGATTGCTGTGGCATTGCCGCCCTCATATATTGGTACCCGCTGGATTGGAAATGCGTGCTTCGAGAGTTGGTGTGACTTGGCCGGGTGACTGGGGGGTAGGTGTATGCTTGAGGCTTGCCCGAAATCTGTCGACATGTATGGTGCGGTGAATAGCATAAAGTGTATTACCTGGAATGTACGGGGTATGAATGATAGGCGGAAAGTGAGACTGATACAGGCCTTTCTGATTAGGAAGGGTGCGGACATTTGCCTTCTGCAGGAGACGCACCTGACGGACAATGCTGCGCAGCTGCTCAGACACAACCGATGGGGTGAGGTAGTTCACGCTCACTACTCTAACTACTCTAGAGGGGTGGCGATACTTATCAGAAAAGGGCTTCACTGGAGGACGCATGAGGAAATCAGGGACGTGGGGGGCAGGTTTGTTCTGTTGGTAGGTTCGCTGTGCGGCGCGAGAGTGATTCTGGTGAATGTTTATGGCCCGAATGACGATAATCCAGATTTCTACGAGGGATTGTGGCATAAGGTGCGGAACTGTGGACCTGCTGCGATACTGTGGGGAGGAGACTATAATGTGGTACTGTCAGATACTGCAGATAGGCAGGGCACCACTCGGGAACATCACCCTAGGGCGTCGGAGGCGCTTGGCCATATTATGCAAGAGGCAGGGCTGGTGGACTCCTGGAGGACACTGCACCCTGAGACCCGCGCCGGTACGTGTATCACAGCTCATCGTGCGGCCTGGTCCAGATTGGATTTCTGGCTGCTGTCCAGAGATCTGCACTCATCGGTGTTAGAGGTGACTCACTTGCCGCGGTCACTTTCTGATCATGCCCCGGTTTGCTTAACGATATCCACCCCGCCGCAGTACATCCAGCCGTTTAGTTGGAGATTCCCGTCCCGGGCTCTGCGCGACCAGGTCTTCCAGCACTCTTTGCGGGAAAAACTGGAGGAATACTTCGCACTAAACGTGGGCTCAGTAGATTCACCTGGCGTGCTCTGGGAGGCCTGTAAAGCTGTGACAAGAGGCCACTGCATGGCGCTAAAAACTGGGGTTTTACGCTCCATTAGAGCTACTCTCGGCGGGTTGGAATCTGAACTGGCTCGGCTTGAAGCTGCGATGGTGGCAACCCCGTCTGGTGGTGCGAGTGCAGACTTCAGGACGAAACTGACCGAGTATCAAGAGGAGGCCGAGAGGGAGGTCAGGTTCTTGTCCAAAGATCCTCAGGCCAGGCGCTATGGAGAGGGTGATAGAGCTGGCCGAACACTAGCAAATCTGCTGCGCCCGCCACGCGGGTCGGAGCATATTCTTGAGATACAGGAGTCGGGGGGTGCAGTAATTCGAGATCCTCCGGCTATACTGGCGGTGATGACAGACTACTATAAGGACTTGTACACCTCTAAGGTGTCCCCTGACGACACTATTATTAGTGATTACCTGGACACCATAGCTCTTGCATGGTTCAGTAATAGTGCCCGACAATACATGGACCTCCCCTTCACGCAGGAGGACATTCGAGCGGTTATAGCCGCTATGCCGCTCAGCAAGGCACCAGGCCCAGACGGGCTGACGGCAGCCTTCTACAAGGAATACGCAGACCTACTGGTCCCTCACCTGCATAATGTTTTTGAGGAAGCGATGGAGGTTGGCATCCTCCCTGCCTCGATGCGAGAGGCCCTCATCATTACGCTGCTTAAACCTGGCAAGAATCCTGTTACCCCGGACTCATATCGCCCACTCTCGCTAATTAATCTTGACGCCAAAATCTACGCGAAACTACTCGCTGACCGCCTGAAACTTATGCTGCCTCAGATAGCGTTGTCCGATCAGTCGGGCTTTGTGATGGGGCGGTCCACTTCCCACAATCTTAGAGTGCTGTTTGGGCTCCTGCATTATTTGGATCCCAAGGTACAGGCCGCGGCCGCATTGCTTGACGCCACTAAGGCGTTCGACTCACTCGAGTGGAAATTCCTACGGGCATTATTCACTCGCATGGGTTTCAGCCCCTCCTTTGCCAGGCGTATTGGAATAATCTACAATCACCCGACGGCTAGGGTACGGGTCAATGGTCAGACGTCTTCCCCGATCCCCATAACAAGAGGCACTCGGCAGGGCTGCCCCTTGTCGCCACTGCTGTTCGCTATTGCGACGGAGCCGCTGGCGGCTCGTTTGCGCCAACACCACACTCATCGCAGTATCGGCTTCACGTCGCGTGGCCTGCTGGTCTCTATGTACGCCGACGACATAACCATATATATGATGGATCCATCGGAAAACTTAGACCCACTGATGCGTGAGTTGACAAGGTACAGCGGCCTCACGGGTATCGATATCAACTGGTCAAAGTCGGCGATGTTCCCGCTGACGGACGGTACGAGTCAATGCCACACGGAATTCCCGATTGACTGGGTCACTGATGAGATTAAATACCTGGGCATACGGTTTAGCCGATCGATACAGGACATATGGCTGGCCAATTTTGGGGTGGCCGTGGAATGGCTGGAGTGCAAAGTGAAGCGCTGGAAAGCGCTGCCACTATCTCTGATGGGCCGCATAGCAATTGCTAAAATGGTGGTCGTTCCTAAGTTTCTTTACTTATTCGTAAACATCCCCGTGCCACTCACTAAGTCGTTCTTTCGCCGGCTCCGCTCCGCCTTGATTGAACTGGTCTGGGCGGGTAAGCAGCCCAGAGTGGCCTGGAACCTCCTCACACTTCCCTTCCGTCAGGGGGGACTCGCGGCCCCGGACATGGAGCTATATGCGTACAGTGCTCAGGCCCAATATCTGCACTACTGGCAGCACCCGATCCCTTACCAGCCGCACGTGGCCATCGAGATGGATGTTGCGGCCCCCTGCCCCCTTCGTGCAGCGGCATATCAGAGCTACAGACGCTCCAGGGACGACATTGACACTGTTGAGATGGTGCGCTGGGCCTGGTCAAGCATTGCCAAACGTGCAGGCGTGGATGACTTATATGCGCCGAGTATGCCCCTCGCGGATAATCCACTATTGGGGCCATTGACGGACGCGGCAGTGGCGCGGCGGGCGCAGGCCTGCGGACTGAAGGTTGCGGGAGACTTGTACCCGGACGATACCTTCCTCACAGTGCGGGACATGGCGGCAGCGCCGGAACCGACTGCCTCGGAGCTTCTTCTCTACTATCAACTGCGGTCCGCCTGCAAGGGCAGGTACCCTATGTTTCCAGAGGCTCCGCCGACGATTGCGGCCTTGGAGGACGTACTCTCGAACTCCTCCGCGCGCAAACTGATCACACGGATCTATAGAGCTACTCAAAGCACGGCTCCGGTTGCGCACACTGACTCCAGATCCGCGTGGGAACTTGAAGCGGGTATATCTATTACCGAGAAGCAGTGGGAGTACTGTTGCTCCCAACTTGAAAACCTATCCCCTAATTACAGGCTGCGGTTGGTACACTTCAATTATCTGCACCGGACCTACCGGACGCCCATTCAATTGTGTAGGATGGGTCTGCGGTCTGATGCGTGCTGTTGGAGATGCGGTGCGCAGGATGCCGCGTTCTATCACCTTGTCTGGGTGTGTGGCCCCATACGTGACTTCTGGATTGCAGTCTTCAATGCCGTGGGGCAGATCGTGGGGATGGTACTGGGGCCGGACCCACTTATGGCCCTATTGGGATTTGTTAGAAATGTGCCCAAGACCTCACGTAGGCTTGTGGCCATTTTATTATTACTTGCTAAGCGTCAGGTAGCGCTACACTGGAAGAAGACAATGCCGCCAAACGTGAAGGCCTGGATAAGATCGGCGGTGTACTGTAGGGAGCAGCTGACCTCATACTGGGACCAGCTGCCGCAGCGCTCGCGGCCTGTAGATATCTGGCAGCCACTGGTAGACTGGTTGGCTAGTACGACAGCGTTGGAAGATGACCAAGCGGGCTGATCGTGGCTTAAATGACGTGGAGTGGTTGGAGTTCGACTGTGGGGTGCTGTAAGTGGTGATCCGCCTGGCATAAGTGATCTGGGATATGGGGTTCGTCCGCTGAGAGGGGTTGTCTGCCGCTTGTTCTGTCTGGGCGGGCTGTGGGCGCAGCGTGAAGATGATTATGTCATTTCGATCATTTACTGTTTGCTTTCCTTCGACTCGGGCTCTTTATTAGTTCTGTTCTGTTCGTTCCATTGTAAAATGCTGTATTGCCGTTTGAAAGTACGATCTCAAATGCTTGGGCGGAGTTCCGCCTCGAATACTAGCTGCCTGCCTCCGGGTTGTTGGCTGAATAGCGGTGTACTCTTCGATGGAACAATAAAGGTTTTTGAAAAACAAAAAAAAAAAAAAAAAAAAAAGATATATCTATGTGAAATCTAAGACTCTCTTCGAGTAGCAAAGCTTTTTTAGCTCCTATAGTAACCTCCCTTTGGCTAAAAGTGGTGGGTGTAGGTGTCCCCCGTACCTCCCCCTCCTGCTCATGTGAAACGATATATGACGCTACAACTATTACAACTATAGGAACTATCACCAACCAAGAGTGTACCTATCACTAATTTAGCTCTACGGTGAGTATTTACAGCATCTGTCATCTTTGCAAATTTCTCAAAGTTCTTGGCTCGACAGCAACAAGTAAGAGTCTCTTTCTCCCCCAAATATCGCTTGTCAACCAGTTCAAACTACACTTCAAAGGCTGGAAATCCCCTTGCAATTTTCAGTTCCTTATTTACACAGTCCACAAAAAGGTTTCCCTAGCCCCACTTTTGTCGACTTGACGGAAAGTCCCTAAATGTATTCTTCTTCCACTCGGGCCTTGGTTATCTTCTTCTTTGGACTTTTATATACATCAAGGTTTTTACCTTCAGTCCAGGATAAGATTAGCTCCCAAAATCTCCAAGACACCTTGCAAAAGTTCAAGACAAAGCACCACTAACTCTTGATGCGGTGGTACAATACCAAAAGTTGAAAAAACCAGCGTCTCCAAAATCAATTCACGAATCTGGCTCAGAAATGGTGGATTCGAGATATTGAGTCAGTATTCCTTCGATTTCCACCCCTGGAACCATTAACAGCACGTCTATTTTCAGGTTCGGAGAATCGCTGACCAGCGTCAAGGACCTCAGCCTCCCCGTGCTCAATACACCTGGCATCAGTCACAGAGTATGTCCACTCTGGTGAGGCGTACCTTTGACACGGCACTCTTGTTCTCCTGGACCTCCTCAGGTTAGCTCGAGCTTGCTCTTTGTCACTTAGTTCAGATTCAGACGTTTCAAAAACTGGGGCAAGATCTCTTCTTGGTGCCAATCTCAAGTTCAGCCACCTCTGACTCACGGGCCAAACTATTTCTGCTTCTGTGGCACTTCTGCTCTCCCTTCGGGTACCCTGTGCACTACTTCCTTCTTCAGCAGAATTTGACTCTACTCCACCCACAGCAACACTTTCTCCATCTGAGTCAAATTCGGGGCTTCGATTTGCACAACCCCTTTCAGCTCGTTCTAGTGCACAACCAACTGCATCAGCAACCCTCACTGCTTGGCATGCCCTCTCAGGTGACCCTGCCACCTCAGCTGGATTTTCATTTACTAGAGGGGCTGTATCTTCCAAGGGTGCTGGAACTCTGCGGGTATGGGAGGCATGCACCCAGTTCGGCAGTCCTCCACACTTTACTGCCGTGTTCGTGACCAGTATTACCTGGTACGGACCACGCCAACGAACATCCAGGCAACTCTTCCTCACGTGTTTACGCACAAGTCGTGGCACAGGTCACTTGCGGCTGGAACAGTTGCTGCTTGCACCTGCTGGGACACAGAACGGACTACGCCATCAAGTCCCTTACAGTAGTCGAGAATCAAGTCATCAGTGATGTTAATCAAAGCAGTGGCAGGTATCGCTGGTACTCGCATTGCCCTCCCCATTAAGATCTCATGTGGTGACAACCCCATTCTCCTATCAGGAACACTACGTAGGCTCATGAGGACCAAGGGCAGTGCGTCAGGCCATTTCAGGGAGGTCGAAGAACACACTTTCGCCATCCGCGCTTTCAAAGTCCCATTAACTCGTTCCACAATCCCAGAAGCCTTTGGTTGGTAACTCCAATGCAATCTCTGATCCACATTCAAGGCAGCACAGAGCAATTTCATGATTTCGCTATGGAAGTGTGTCCCTCTGTCTGACTCCAAAGAGGTAAACCGAACCTCGGGATAAGCTCCCTCAACAACAGCTTAGCTATAGTGAGTGTGTCACACCTATGTGTTGGGTAAGCCTCCACCCATCTTGAAAAGACACATACCACCACTAAGATGTACCTCAATCCATTACACTTCGGCATCTCAATAAAGTCCAACTGCATCCTATTGAAAGGCCCTCCTGACTTTTCAATGTGACATAAAGTCACAGCGTTCTCTTTCCTGCATTCATCTGCTGATATGTAACACACCTCTGGCATACAGCTTCGGCGACCGCACGAAACTTCGGATTGTACCATGTCCGTCTGAACACTCGCACCATCGCATCTCTGCCAAGGTGTACTGCACCATGTATCAATCTTGCCATTGGACTCAACAGACATTCCGGTAGCACAGCTCGTCCATCGCTCGAAACCCACACATCCAAATCTCCCTTCTCACATCCCAATCTTATCCAGCCATCCCTTTTGTGATCAGGAACCTCATCCTGCAATCGTTTTAGCTCCTCCCATGTATCGGCCATGGCTAACATCATGCTTAGATCAGTTCTTTCTTGGCTTTCTCCAGTGTACCCTCCCGTAAATATGCATCCTTGTTCTGCACAGAATCGGGCAACTTTGTCAGCATAGTTGTTACCTAAAGACACAAAATCACTCCCTTTGGAGTGGGCAGAACATCTGACAACTGCAATTTCTTTCGGACATTGTAATGCTTCCAACACCTGTCTCACATATTCCCCATTTCTGATGGGCGAACCTGAAGATGACATAAACCCTCTCTGTGACCATAACTGTCTGAAATCCTGAACAACACCAAACCCGTACTGACTGTCGGATTAATTTGTTATCCGAATCTGATCAGCAGCCAAACAGGCACGGGTCAACGCAATGGATTTCAGCTACCTGTGCGGAGTGTACTCTCTCTAAACAAGCAGCTTCAACCACCCCTGCAAATGCTGCTCTCAATCGACCAACATTGTTTCTTAGACATGAACCGTCCACAAAGAAAATTTCATCAGGGTCAGGAAGCGGTTCATCAACAATGTCTGGTCTCGGTTTGGTGCATAATCTAGTCACATCGAGACAATCGTGATCCTCACAATCTTCACCATCTGCATTTGGAATAGGCATCAATGTTGCCGGATTTAAAACAGAACACCTCTTCAAAGTTACATTTTCTGCAGCAAGTATGACTTGCTCGTAACGTGTCAGCCTGTTGTTCGTGAGGTGCTGTGTTTTAGTCCTTGTCATCAACAGTTCAACAGAGGGTGGCACATAAACTGTAAGTGGTTGTCCCATTACAATACTCTCACATCTTTCAATACTGACACCTGTTGCAGCAACGGATTTAAGACATCCGAGCAACGCAGAAGCTACTGGATCTAAAGTAGCTGAAAAGTAGGCAACTGGTCTACGGACACCTCCATGATTCTGAGTCAGGACTGACAATGCACAACCTTCTCTCTCGCAACAGAACAATGTGAATGCCTTGTTGTAGTCCGGCATCCCCAAAGCTGGAGAGCGACACAGGGCTTCTCTCAGCCTCAAAAATGACATCAAACAGTCGTTGTCCCATGGTAACGGATCACTCACATCCTTGTGCATCAGCCGTTGCAAAGGCTTTGCTTCAAAAGAGAAGTTGGGAATCCATTGGCGACAATAGCCAACCATCCCCAAGAACAGTCTAACTTCTCTCTGAGTGGTAGGCACAGCCATATTCATAATTGCCTCACTACGATCTGGTGACACCTTCCTCTTGCCCTTCTCAATTCTGTGACCCAAATACTGCACTTCACTCAGACAGTACTGCAATTTGTTCGGAGACACCTTGTGTCCATTCTCTGCCAAATGATTCAGTAAAGCAATCGTATCAATCCTGCAAGTGTCTTCAGTTTCTGAAGCAACAAGCAAGTTGTCAATGTATTGCACCAGCACAGAGTTCTGCGGCAACACAAGACTTTCAAGATTCTTCTTCAAGATCTGATTAAAGATCGATGGACTCTCTGTATACCCATTTGGGATACGACACCACGTTAACACACGGTTCTCCAGCCGCAAAGCAAAAAGAAATTGGCTTTCCTCATGGAGTGGAATCGAGAAGAATGTTTGACACAAGTCGATCACTGTAAACCACTCAGCGTCACATGGGATTTGAAACCGGATCACAGATGGATTCGGTACCACCGGACAACATGGAACAACTATCTCATTGATTTTTCGCAGGTTTTGCACAATCTTGAATTTCCCACTCGGTTTCTGCAGTGCCATGATAGGCGAATTGCATGGGCTACCCATGATCTCCTTCAGAATTCCCTGCTTGATCATAGACTCAATTGCAGGTTTGATCCCTGCAATTGTCTCAGGTGACAAATTGTACTGGGGCGTCCTAGGAAATTCTACATTCGGCTTGATCTGTATCTTCACTGGGTCTACACCTTTAACTAATCCGATCTCTTCTCCACTCAGGTCCCACACATCAATTGACACAGAATCCCTCAAATCAAGTGGAAGCTCCTCCACTGTCAGCGCTGGGTACATTTCTATACAAACGTGCTGATTTGCAACCTTAAAAGTTGCATCATCATCCTTTGTCTGTACTTCAACTCCCTTCGGTGTGCAATAGATGGTGCAATTCAGCTTGCACAACAGATCTCTTCCAAACAAGCAAACTGGACTTGAGGCGCACACCACAAACTGGTGTCAATCTTTGAAGGTTCCTATTCTCACAGGAACTGGCTCTGTCAGTGAGCTAGTCAGTTTCTTATTTGCTACGCCAACAACTTGGATAGATTGTCCCGAGAGGGGTAGCTTAGGGACTACTGCTGATCTTACAGTAGACCGGGTAGCACCAGTGTCAACCAAAAAGGTGGTAGGGTGACCATCAATATCTACTTCTACAAATGGTCCCCTCTGGTCTACCTCCAAGACTGCTCCAAGCGTGCAGTCTTCCTCCCCTGTCAGGCACCGTCATGCCAACGGGTCTGGATCAAACTCCTCGCACCCTTCGAACAAGGGCATCTGTTAAGTTCGAACTCCTTGCTGAACATTTTGGACCCTAGGTGGCTGAGGAACTTGTACCTGCGGACTGCTAATCCCCCCTTTCACCATCCTAGGTCTAGTCACAGTGGGAACCATTTCAGGTACAGGGACCTGAGCTATCTCTACTTCTTGCTGCACCTGATTCATCGGATTCAAGGGACACTCGCGTTTCCAGTGTCCCACCTGGTGACAGAGATGACACGCAGTGGTCTTTTTCAATGTCGCCACATCCATTCCTGTCCTAGGATCAACTGACTTTGGTCTTCCCTGACCTTGGACATTCTAATTTCCTCCTTGGTTATTTCCCTGCTTCCTTCCTAACATCCCTCCATTAGGCTGTCCCTGAGCCGTTTGCATCTGAACAAGCATCAATTTGTCCTTCAGATTCCTGTGCTTCGATTCTATCTCATCACTACAGTACCTGGCATACCGCAAAATCTCATCCACCGGCTTGTTCTGCCAACAAATCAAATGTTGCTGTATCATGTGACTAACCTCCGGCCTCAATCCCAACACAAACTTCGAAACAAACTGTCCCATGTCTTTTGTATCCAAAACATCTAATCCACTGTACTGCTTAAAGGCCTGCAAGAGTCTTTCATAAAACTCATCCACTGTCTCCTTTGGCTCTTGAACTGTCCGATCTATCTTGCCCCAATCAATATCCTGAGGTGAAATGTTCGACTTCAGCCACGTAATCACCTGTTCAAACTTCTTCATGACTATGGGTGACGGACCATTCGAGATAGGATCCCTGTCAGGCTCTGAAGTTGGCCACTCAACAGCGATCTTACATGCCGACCATAAATCGCTCGGAACCACAATGTCAAACAATGTGTTCAAATCAATCCACAACACCTTCGAGATTTTGACAAACCGATCAACCTGCTTGTACCACTCAACAGGCCTTTCCCTCAAGCGGGGAAAATCGTTCGTAAATGCAGCTAAATCACCCCTACTCCATGGCACATGCACGTACCCTCCATTCTGTACCTCTCGTAAAGGGAAATTTCCTACATCCATCTTCCCCCCTCCTGGAGGTGGTGTCTGTCCTATCGTCCTTCTAGAACTCTTCTTCTTGGACCACCTTTCTTCCCACTGGTAAAGCATGATCCATGCATGCATTGCTGTAATCAAATCCTTGATATGGGTCCTCAATCCCATGACCCTCTTCTCTTCCAATTCTTGGTCGCTATACTGCAATCTATGGCTTATCGCGATTTGATTGTTCTTGGATGTTCCTTTTGTATGGTGCACCGAGGGGACACCTGGCAGATGTTATCTTATTGTGCTCCGGATAGTAACTCAAAATAGGTGGAGTAATTTCCACCTTGTAGTGTTCATGCTTTTATCCGTTCTGTTATTGGCAGAACTGGTAACACGATGTCGGCCCTCCCCCCCCCCCCCGTTTAACTTGGACTTTTAACCTTCGACTAGTATTGCCTTAAGAGGGCATGGTTTAGGGGTGGCAGATGTAATAATCGTTCATTGACTTATGGAGATTGTTCTATGCAGTGATTTTTTTGTGGGCTTTTACTTATTTTTCTGCTTTTGTTTTTCTATTCTCATAATTTATTGTCGTATCGGATATTCAAACATAATTGGTTTTAATCACATGTTAGAGTATTCTTAGCTTATAATCACAGCCGGGAGTCACACTGATCTATATAACCTTAGGGATCGTATACCTCTCAAATATGGCGCTAGAAAAGCCGAGATCTTTGATTATTTTTTCATTTGCATTCAACTTCTATTTGTTCTTCTGTTTTTATTTTCTGATTCTCGAAATTTATTGTCATATTGCATATCCAAATACAATTGGCCTTAATCACATGTTAGAGCATTCTTAGCTTTTAATTACAGCCGGGAGTCTCACAGATGTATTCAACCTTAGGGACCGTATACCGTTCCAATATGGCGCTAAAAAAGCCGTGATTACTGACCATATACTATGAGGAGGGCTTGAGTGATCAGATGTGTACTTGAACACGTGACATGATTGGCAGATCTCATTTAAGACGCCGGCTTTTTTGTCTCCTTTCTCTTTTCTTTTCTTTTTCACTTGTAATTTCTGGGGTTTTGGTCTTACTGGGACCCATTCAGCACTTAATATGGGCATACCTTGCTCTTATTTATTCAGGTCGTTTTTATGTCACCTTACATGCATAAGGATATTATGGTTATACCGTTATGAATTAATAGGATGAGGATTGTGTGTCACACACTCAAGTCAGATATTCAAGGCATGGTTCTAAATTACTTAACTCTTGTTGTCTCGTTCTATGTACCACATATTTAATACAATAATAATTTTTTAATGTTAGGAATGTATATACATATGTATATTGTCTTACATGTACTCTTCTGTTATTTATATATAAATGTGTCGTAATTGTGTATGTTTTATTAATTTTGATTTTTGTTACGTTTACGTTTTGTGATATATACATGGATTTTATATATATGTTTGTATCTGTATTCATTTCAGCCCTGACGAAGTTCGTAAAGAACGAAACGCGTGGGCTGAGTCTGAATTTTAAAAATTTAAACAAAGAATAAAAGACGAAATTTGGATCGTTTGGAAAGACTTTTATTCTCTGGTGCACCGTCCATTCTTCTAGAAGTTTGCAATCTATGGCTTCCCTGCAATGATTTTGTTTTAGACAGGTCCACGTCATATTTCTTAGCCAAATCTGACAACTTCTCATGGGCAGTTCTTGCCTTGCGAGTCACATCCTTCGCTACAAATAATAACTCGTCTTGCTCGTACATGTAAGTTCTTTCAAGAGGCAAATTTCCACTTATTATCTCATCTACTTCTGCTTTCAACCTTACAACATCCAACATTCTCCCTTTCAAGGCTCCCTTCAGTATTTCTCGACATGCTGCCCCATTTCGTTCATCATACTTGCATTCCTGTTCTCGAGGTCTATTCTCTTCTGTCATATTCCTAGAGACTGGTCGGTTTCCTTAATTGCCTCGCTCCTCACTCTCTACCATTCTTTCACCCTGATTCCTTGCAGGAGGTACCCACATCCTCAGATCCGACCTTGACTCAGCCAAAGACCTTGGTCTTGCTGATCTCACATCCATCTGGCCCCTAGAGGAGTCTGCCATAGCTGGCAATGGCGTACTCCATTCAATAGGTTTTGGAGTCTGCTCCATTCCACTCACTGTTCCATTTCCGTCTACCACACTCCTCGATCCTACAACTGACTGTACTGAACTCCCAACCCTCTCTTGATCCAGGTCGTAAACTGAGACAATAGGTCCAATGGTAACCGGTACCTTTAGAGCATCCGGTAACCTCACACCTCTCCCAACCTCTGTGCTTGCTACAGACTGATTTTTCATGCCCTCAGTTCCTGTTGCGATCTTCCCTTCTACTCTCACCTCTGACTGAGTTTGTAATCCACTAGTCCCTTCTGCTGGAGCCGACTTTCCTTCATAGGAATCTGGATTGTACGGAGGTGGTCTCTCAGACAATAACCTCTCTACTAGAATGTCATCAGTATCACTGTCGTCGTCATCCACACTCTTTGACTTAGCACTGTCTATCTTCTCCAGTAGTGGGCACAACCTGGCCCCCTCTATAGTTTGTACTCTCCACCTCTGTTCTTGTGCGTCCCACCTCGCCTCCTGACTTCTTCACCCTTTCTTGACTTCTGTCTCTCTGCTTGTCATGTGCTGCTCTAATCCATGCATGCAATGCCTCAAACTGAGTCGGTCTCTGCAAAGGTCGCAAATAAGACATTACAGATTTCAATTGATACAACACTTCCAACCTGAAGGAGCCATATCGTGGGAAAGCTAGTTCTCCCTCGCCTTGAGTCATTTCATGCCAATTCTCAAGCCAAATTATAGTATGCAACCCCACATTTCTGGCCATATAATGTGCCGTAGTATCCTCGGGAGGGGCTTCTTCTCCCCCACGAGTAACCACATGTTTGTCACCTCTACATAATTCTTGGAAAACCTTAAAACATTTCATGATGAACAGATTTTTGCTTGCGCACAATGTTTTCGTTCACTTCCTGATGTCAAATTCACCAATAGCAGCGCGATTCACACCAACCGACCTATCGCAGCGCGACACCTTCTGACGTCACTTTCCTCCGCTCGCAGCAGTTCCCTTCCTTCACAAGTCACGTCTCACCCTTGCATTCGTCCCATTCACACGCTGAAATAACCGTTTGTCCCAAACAAGTTACTTCTCTGACTGTCCGTCCACAGTCTCTCGAAATTGTTGACCTCAACTGGCAACTGTCTGTCCACGAACGACCGGACAGTCACCTCAACTGATAGGTTTCAATTACTCAATTCCACGAACAGCAACCCACGACCAGCGTCGGTTCCTCACGCACTCACACATTCGCACCCCCTATCTCGGTCCGGGTAATCGATGATGTCTCACGATCCCCTTTCGGTGGTCAACAAAATCTACCTTGGGTGTCTTCTACACCACAATCACTTAAGCTACTCCTCGAGCCTAAGATTTTCCCGGGCTGCGCGCGCTCACAGCCTGATCTCACAATCACTCAACACTCACTCCAACTCCGCAAGACATCACAAAATCAAATCAACACCGCAATCTACAAGCATCTCACCCTATTCATACTCACACCTCCACGAACTGCTGTTTTCTGCCGCCTCTCTACTCTCCATCAATCTCCATCAACCGCCGTCGTCCGCTGCTCACCATCCGATGAGTCACCAACACTTGACTTCTATGGGCCTCTAGAATCTCTTATCCTGATCTAGATCTCCCCTCACTATCAGAGATAACCATCCTACTCTGCTACCAACTGATAGGGCCGGATTCTTGATTACCTGATTATCTCCAAGAATCCTCTCAGGTCGCCTGGACCTTTTTATCTGCTAAATAGAGGGGAGAAAATCCAATTATTAGAAAATATTCACCCAAATCAAATCTCATTTAGGAAGGACCACTGCCTCCGAATCTAAAATGTATAAGATTTTATTACAACCAAAAATAACTGCACATACAAACACCTTAGTACAAGGTGTAGAAGATAAATGGGCACTAAAAGAAACACAAGTCTGCGCAAGAGTCTCATACGACTCAGAACAAAAAGAATAACAAGCTCAAGAAGCATAAGAAATGCAATGGTCAATCCAATATCTACATTAGGAATCATTAGCCTAAAAGAAAACAGTTAGTCTTTCCCTATTCTATCTCTAAGGTGACATCCCTGCTTAACATTTCCCATCCCAGGCAAGAGAATATAAGGTGTCAGAAGTGAAGACTTCCTAACAAGTACATTCACTTAGTCAGAGCTCGTTCTAAGATGCTCCTTCTAGCTCCCCGTCTAAACCTCAACTGCTCCACCCACGGGGCACTGTCCCTAATACAAAATCCCAAAAACGTAGAACACGCCCTTCGGCACACCTCTTCAGCCAGGTCTTCTTCCAGTACTTTTGCAGCGAAACTTGTCTCTCATCCAACGACGGTTAGCTTGACCTTGGGTCCCAGGCACCTTCTCCGCTGAAACTATCATCATCACATTCCAATGAACTCCCCTGTTGGCTTCTCGTACCATCCTAACTCCTAAAACAAAGAGCTAGTCTCACTAACAAGCTAAATGTCCTTGCACCTGCAACAGAAACACGGGAACGAAAAACTTTTCTCTTCTCTAAGATTTCCATTCTCCTGCAACCCAAAGCCTTTACCAAGGGAAATCATTTTCGACCTACAATGTTCAGCTAACATAAGAAAATTAACAGGCCTTTCTCTTCAAACGTATATGCGATCAGGCCTTTACACTGTTAAACACATTACTGAATCACACTCTAAGCATTAGTTCATCACTTTTATACGTGAATAAGCAAACTTGCACGTGCAACTTTAACATGGCACACGTTTAACCTAATACTTTGCATTATGTAAAACTAATCATTATGATTTTACTAAAATACATTCACGATAATCTGCAATGTTATTTGTCACGAAAAGCATGGTTACATTTCTAATCACCTCCATGTTAAACGATCCCAGTAATACATTTCTATGACACACTTAACCTGGGGGGGGGGCAGAAAACCCCACTAGACACCAGGCACTGTTTTAAATTAATAATTTTAAAGAACTTTTCTGCCCCCCCCCACCCCCGGGGACAGATCATCTACTTTTTTTGGCGTTTCTGGCCCGAGGGTGTGGGGGGGGGGGGGGGGCAGAAAAGCCCACTAGAGCCAGGGATTTAAAAATAAATAAATTGGTCGCTTCCAGGGGACATATATTTTTTTATGTGTATTCTGCCCTGCCTGGGGGCAGATCTGCCTGTTTATTTGGCCTTTCTGCCCCCATTTGCGTAGTGACATAGCGTGTTATAATGTTAATTGTTTTTTTTCTTGTGAATTACAATTGTAATGCTTTCTTTCTCCATTTTTGTTCTAGTTCAAGGCTTTTGCTCTTTAGACTGTTCCAGGTTGCGGTTTCGTTACTGGTGGTTCTGCTGTTTGTGTAGTTGCATGTGTTTGGTAAGAGACTTTTTTTTCTACAATGTAAATGTTTTTCATTTCTCTGCATGAATGTGTTTTTTGCAAATGGTGTAATAATTGCAATATGTTTGGCTTCGGTTTTTTGTGTCAAAAACTTTTTGCATTTGTGCTCGATGTGTATTTTGTTGTTTTGTGAGTAATTGGTTTTGGTTTTTTTCTTTCTAGTGGGATATCGTTTTTGCTGTCTCTTTGCAGAGTAGGTGCTGGTGAGTGTAGCGGTCTCTTGCAAGTGAATCGTATAGTTTTCGAGTATATAGATCTTTGTGATAAAGGCACACATTTTTTTACTTACTTATTTTACACAGTGTTGGTGGTTGTTGACCTGTTTGTGCAGTCTCTTTTCTCAGTAAGGATATTGGCTAACCGCAGGATTACTGCTCAGCTGGTTGTTGGTATGCTTTTTGAGTCTTCCTCTGACCATGGTTCAGAGACTGACTCTGCATCTGAGGCAGAGGAGGCAGGGGAAGATTCAGGCAGTGAGTTTTCTCTCCACAGGGCATCATCGGATGATGATGCTACTCTCAGTGCGGATGAAGCTACTCTTAGTGCTGTGTTAGAGGAGGACATTGATGTGCCGATAGTGCGCCAAGGGGCATATGGGCTGCAGCCTGGGGCTGCAAGGCTTCCCGTTAGTATAGTGTGGCAAGAGGCATCTGGGTTGCAGCCTGGGGCTGCAAGGCTTCCAGTTGGTTGCCCCAGGCATGGTGCAGCCGGCATTGGCAGACTTTACTGGTGTTCCAGGGTATAGAGTGAATACAGAAAACCTTTTGTCGATACATTTCTTTCAGTTGTTTATGGACGATGTGTTTTTGGCAGAGATTGTTGAGCAGACTAATTTGTATGCCGAACAGTTTTTGAGAGACAACAGTGCCAGCCTTAAGCCCCATTCTAGAGCTACCCAGTGGACTCCCACAAATCTGGAAGAGATGAAGTCCTTGGGTTTCATTTTTTTGATGGGCTTGCTAAGGAAGCCATCAATGTCTTCATATTGGTCTACTAGTCCCTTGATGGCAACGGCTATATTTCTGGCAGTCATGAGTCGTGATAGGTATTTGCTTCTGCTTTGGATGCTGCATTTTGTCGATAATGATTTAGCGTTGCCACGATCACCCTGAGTGTGACTGTCTTTTTAAGATTCAACCTGTCATTGATCACTTTGTAGATCGATTTTCTGAGATCTATGCTCCAGGGAAAGAAATAGCAGTGGATGAGTCTTTGGTCTAGTTCAAGGGCCGCTTGGTATTTAGGCAATACATTCCTAGTAAGAGGGCATGCTATGGAATTAAGCTGGATATGCTGTGTGACAGTAGGGCTGGATATGTCTCTAATTTCAGGGTGTACACTGGTAAGGAATCCAGGATTAACCCCCCTGGTTGTCCATCCACTTTTGGAGTGACTGAGAAAATTGTGTGGGAACTTGGTAGAGGACTTTTTAACAAAGGTCTCCATTTATATGTAGATAACTTCTACACTGGTGTGTGGTTGTTCAGGGAATTGGCCAAAGTGGACACTGTTGCTTGTGGCACAATCCGCTCTAACCGTAAAGGTTTCCCGAAAGAACTTGTTTGTCAAAAGCTTGTGCGGGGACAGTGCAGTGTGTTGCGTTGCCAGGAGCTTCTTGCTGTGAAGTTTTCAGACAGGAGAGATGTCTACATGCTGACTACCATCCATGATGAAAGCACTTCACCTGTGACTGTTTGGGGTCAGGTTGCTGAAGTGCGCAAACCTGAGTGCATTTTAGACTATAATAGGCACATGGGTGGTGTTGACAGAGTAGATCAGAGGTTGGAACCTTATGCTGCTCTTTGTAAGGCTTACATTTGGTATGAGAAGTTGGCTATCCATCTTTTCCACTTGGTAACCTTTAATGCTTTTGTTGTTTTCAAGGAGTCTTGTCCTGAGTCAAAGATGACTTTTGCTAAGTTTCAGGAGTCTGTAATAGGCAGCCTTGTTTTAGTGGAACAGGCAAGTGTTCCTAGAGTTGGAGTGTTGGAGGATGTGGCTAGATTGAAAGATCGCCACTTTCCTGATCACATTCCTCCCACACCCTCAAAAGACTTTCCCAGCAGGAGATGTAGAGTCTGCTGGCGAAGAAGTACATGGAAGGAGACTCGTATGTACTGCCCCGAGTGTCCTTCTAACCCTGGGCTGTGTGCCTGCTTGTTTTAGAATGTACCACACGCAAAATAATGTTTGGGAGCATCCATGAGTGGTGAAGTAAACTGCCTGGTCTCTATTTAATATTTTTTGTTCAGTTTCAAGGTTGGCATTTGTGTAATGTATTTCGTTTCAGATTTTGTGTTAGTAGATTTATATCTATTTGCAATTTGTTTGTGTTTTCTTATTTGTATAAAAAAAATCCTAAATGTGATGGTGGTGTGCGTGGAGTGGCGCTTGGCTGGCGGTGTGCGTGGACTAGCGCATGGCTGGCGGTGTGTTTGGACTGGCGCTTGGCTGGCGGTGTGTTTGGGCTGGCGCTTGGCTGGAGGTGTGCGTGGACTGGCACTTGGCTGGCGGTGTGCGTGGACTGGCGCTTGGCTGGCGGTGTGCGTGGACTGGCGCTTGGCTGGCGGTGTGTGTGGACTGGCGCTTGGCTGGCAGTGTGTGTGGACTGGCGCTTGGCTGGCAGTGTACATGGACTGGCGCTTGGATGGCGGTGTGTTTGGACTGGCGCTTGGATGGCAGTGTGCATGGACTGGCACTGGGCTGACGGTGTGCGTGGACTGGCACTTGGCTGGCGGTGTGTGAGTAGTGACTAGCTGCTGGTCACTACACACACTGCTAGCCAAACTCCATCAACGCAATCCGTGAGCTGGTATGGTTGCTGTGTCAGGAATGTGGAGGTGTGAAAGTGATGGGCCCTTGAATGGCGCTGTCTGCTGGTGTGAGTGTTGTAATGTACTGGGCCCACGGCTGGCAGTGTGAATGGTTTTCTATGTGTCACACGTATGAAAGGTGTATGAATGGCCTGTAAAGAGGTTGGTGCCTTGTCGTGTCTTTACAGCTCACGAGCTGTGAGTCAATGGTTCAGTTTCTCGTCCTTTCAATTAACAGTGCATTTCTTTTTTGGTGAAATCTCTGGTTAATACAACTATATATAGTGAACCATCACTCACCCTCATGCCAAATCCAATCAGTATGTATGTGTGCTTGAGGAATAGGTGGTTGTGCAGAAATATTTGTCTTTTCTGTTTTTGTCAAGCAGGATGTACCTTGTCCCTTTTTGTGAATGTTGTAATGTGTTGCTTTTGTGGCTGGTGGTGCGAATGGTCTTGTGTGTATCACTTATGAAAGGTGTGTGAATGGCCTGTAAAGCGGTTGGTGCCTTGCCGTGGCTTTACAGCTCACAAGCTGTGAGTCATTGGTTCAGTTTTTTCTCCATTGAATTATTGACAGTGCATTTCATTTTTGTGAAATCTCTTGTTAATGAAATTTAATATACTGAACCATCACTCACCCTCGTGCCAAATCCAATCAGTATGTATGTGTGCTTGAGGAATAGGTGGTTGTGCAGAAATATTTGTCTTTTCTGTTTTTGTCAAGCAGGATGTACCTTGTCCCTTTTTAGGTCTCGTGAGCCAAAGGCTCGAAGAGACATTTTATATGTGGGTTTTTCAAAGTGCTACCCAGTCTTTTGGCTGGCCTAAACCTTGAGTGCACGAGATCACATGCACGTGCACAGCTGCTCCTCTGCTCATTGCATTCCCCCCTCCCTTCTCACCCAGCCCTTTGATGCTCTGCTCGCATCTCCCTCCTCCCCGGGCGTGAAGGGAGACAGAGCCATCCTGCTTGATTGCCGTGTCTTTGATCACTTTAATGAAATGCAGCGCTCGCTCCCCTGCTTTCACTAGGCCCGTTTGGCTTCCTCGCGTGTAGATTTTATAAAAGCTTCCTCCTCCCCCTTGTTTTTAGTTCTCGCCTAGTTCTAACTTGCCACACAATTCATAGTTAAGCAAACGGTTTATCCAGTAAGCAAAGTACAACATGAAAGTAGGCAAATACTGCCTATCTTCAAATTCACATAATGCTTTTATTTCTGTTCATGTTGGTGTGTTGATTGATGCACACAGTGTTCAAAACATAATTGTGGGGCCTGTGCGCGTGACTGCTGTTTGATGTGACAAACATAGCCAAGGCTTTTCAAATGTTCCTGCGAATGTAATCAGTGTGCGTGTCTGAGCATATGAAGAAAAAAAATCACATATCTACTTGTTTGGGAGATATCGTTTCGGGAGACTTGGGGTACTTTTGTTAACCTCCTTCTGACTCGGTGCGGACTGAACCCATCTGGTAAGAAAGAAAATAACCTTCAATGTTTTCATTTATAAATCGGACATAGTGCACCAATTAAGGAGATTATGTGGTAAAATGAGAATGTGTTTTGTTCATTTCAAAAAGCTTAGCGTATATTTATGGTCCCTTTCCCTTTCCGATAGCACTTCAAGGACACACGCGAAAACATGTTGTTTGCTGCCATCTACTGGCCATAGATTCACTGCTGGGCTCTGTGAGACTGTGTGTGAGTGTCATTTAAACAGAATCCTGTCAGCGCAGACTCCCGAGTCCTGGCCCTAGATGCATTCTTGCTTTTCAGAACGGCATTTTGTACATAATTACCTTCGATGCTAGCTGTCATCTAATCCCTAAACCATTCCTCTTTTCTGTTCCTCCTTTACTCCTTCTCTCTCCTTCTTCCCACTCGCACCGCTTTCTTTTCCTGCTCTCCCTTTTCTCACCTTTCTTTGGTTTCCTCTCAGCCCCGCCTCTCCTCCTAGCCCCATCCCCGCCCCCCTCCATCTGCTGTTGCCCTGTAATCCCCCCTTCTTGTAGGCGCGAGCCAGGCTCAATGAGCCCCTTTGGGGATGGGGCCGAACTGCGGAGATATAGCGCGTATTGCAAACAATTGACATGGGCTTGGGCGCCTGATCACTGCCGGATCACACACACAGTTATCGATTTCGCTTGATTTGTCCTTGTTAAGTTATTTCTCTCCATGCTGCAGACCGGGGGTAATTCCTTAAAGTGATTCCTCTGCCTGCCTGATCTGGCGGGGATGAAGGGGGGCACGGCGAGGCTGCCCAACTCTGGTGGCATCACTCATAGCCTGGCGCCGAGCATGTCAGCCATAAGATCCCTGGATGGCCAAAACAGCACTCATCTGCAAGATTCACACAGTGCGCCAGCTACTCTCACACTTTTGGCAGCTTAGTTTGTGCAGATTTTACTTTGCATTCCAAACCTCACACCGGCGTCAGTCCCCACCTCTATTAGTTTGTTTTTTTACATTACACAAGGCAACATATCAAACCAGAACGCCAACTTCCCCTTTTCATGTACCTGCCCTGGGCGTTAGGCTGTGGACGAAAAAATACGGCAATCATTCACTTTTATATACGGAAAAGTAGATTAGCAGGTAACGCGTAAACTTTAAACGTGTTTGCTTAGAGCACACATTTACAGCAAAATACTGGTTCAAGATCGGGGATCTTTTATCTCCTTGTAAATAGCGGCTCACTAAAAGCTATTTCGACACTCTGCACGTTTAATAGCACATGCTATTACTACTCTCAACTGTACTGGTTTTATCACCGTAAAGAGGATAATAATCTGAGTTAGCCCAAAGAGATTAAGTGATTTTCCCACAATCACAGTATATTCAGCTTATCCTAGGAATCAACCTGATTCTCAGTTCCAAAAGTCGGCAGCTCTGGGAGTGTGGCGTATATTAATTACTTACTTATCAGAAGATGAGGGCTCACCTCTATTGTATACAGTATTAGGCTTTCAACCCAGCCATTGCTTGGCACTTTGTTGGAATCTCTGTCATTCTGCTTTACTGCAAGCTAAATAGCCACCAGAGCCCATGTGTCACTTCCATTCCTTTGTCTGGCACAGGGACAAGGCACAGATTCATTATATTTAATTGGTCTCCATTCGCTCGTGCCTTCGTTAAAGTGCTCTTCAATTGAAGTGCTATTTTTTTTTACACGTGTTGCTGCATTCCTCTCCCACCCACCACTTTGCATGTTGCTGACCGATCCACCCCCACCCCTCCGGTCTTGTTTTTAAGAGCAGTGGATGCATTAGTCCACTGAGGACTTTTATTTGTGTTGTTTGTGCTCAGGCATCCCGGTCAGAAAGCTGCTTCCGCCCTGCGCCTCCTCGCAATTCACAGGGTTACAATAACATCCCCATTAGCAGGGGATTAACCCTCCTTGAGAATTTGCTGACAGACTACAGCACACAGCAGGGGTTCGAAACCCTCAATCAGTTGATTCTGTGTTTGCACTTATACTGTCTGGGGACCCAGTGGCTCGACCAGGCGAGGTATCGACAGCGTCCCTACAAATGGAAACAGATGCATCCGGGCGCGGGAGTGACATAGAGTCACTCCGCCTTTACAGTGCCTCCGCTCTCACGTTTTGAAGTAGGTGGAGAGGGTTGCACTACTTCACATACAGCATTTTATATAATTGGGAGCCGCTAAACCACCTCCCACTAGTCCCTGCTGCATGTTGAGTGGTACGGCAAGAAAGACATGCAGTGCCAAGAAGTTGATAGACAGCGCCGCTGCTGCAGCATACCAAAACTAACACACAGCAAAGTGTGCATTTCAAGGTAATTCGTTTACACTTTCATTTTAAAAAGCACACACAGGAAGTTAGTCTTGGTCTGTTTTATAATAGTCAGTAAAAACAAATTCAGTTTCTATATGTACTTTTACCTCCCGAACAGCATCCTTTCAGGCTCTTTCAGTTTAGACGCCATCGGGATGAAATTGAGATGGTTTTAGTGCCTGACATCTACTTCTTCTCTTGTGTCTAGTATGGTTATCCGAGTGCACTTCAATCTGTTTGTGTGTGCGCGCTTCACCTCCCAAAAAGCATACTCTCAGCCTCTTTCAGTTAAAACGTCTTCGGGACAAAATTGAGGTGTTTTAATGCACATTATCTTTTAATTTGACTCTTGCGTCTAATTGGGTTATCCGAGTGCACTTCAATGTGTTTGTGTGGGCGCGCATCTGAGCAGTCTGATGAAAGCAGGTTGTCACATTTACAATGCAATAGGTCTCGCATTTGCGAGAATTTATGCTATTGGCATTGTAAATGACAATGCTTTTTATATATTTGTTTAAAAAACCAACACATTTATAAAAGGCATTGTAATCTACAATGCCAATGGCTCAAACTCTAGTACATGCGAGACCTAATGCATTGCAAATGCTTGTTGTGAATGTTGTAATGTGTTGGTTTTGTGCCTGGTGGTGTGAATGGTCTTGTGTGTATCATGTTTGAAAGGTGTGAGAATGGCCTGTAAAGCAGTTGGTGCCTTGACGCGGCTTTACAGCTCACGAGCTGCGAGTCATTGGTTCAGTTTTTTGTCCTTTCAATTATTGACAGTACATTTCATTTTTGTGAAATCTCTTGTTAATAAAATTTTATATACTGAACCATCACCCGCCCTCGTGCCAAATCCAACCAGTATGTGTGTGTGCGCTTGAGGAATAGATGGCTGTGCAGTAATCTATGTCTTTTTTGCCTCTCTGCCAAGGTGTACATTTCATCTAAGAATAACCTACCAACTGTAGATTTTGTCGTAAACTAAACACCTATGGGAGTACATGGTGATGTCTCTTGTGGATCCCAACAAGTTATCTTACCCACAATGTCCTGCAAACCTCAAAATGTGACTGACATTTTCCTTGCATTATTGTGCTCAAATTAACACGCTGCAGAAAGTAACACCACATTTCCAACCCCCCAGCATTTCTCCAAGTATCCCAATAGAAATGGTACCTCAATTGTATGGGTGGGCCAAGTACCCGCGACAGGGTAGCGCCCAAATTACCTATCACAAACAAACCTGGTTTTGCAAGGGGGGTCCCAGGAGTTTTAGCCCTGGTCTCGGCGGCCATCTAGGGAAACCTACCAAACCCACACATTTCTGGAAACTAGACACCCGGGGGAGTACAGCGAGATATGGCTTGCATGGGTCCCCCAACATTCTCCTACCCAGAATCCCTTGCAAACCTCAACTTTTGCTGAAAAAAATCACTTTTTTCTCAAATTTCTGTGTGGGAAAGTTCTGGAATCTGCGTGGATCCACAAATTTCCTCCCACATAGAGTTCCCCCAGGTCTCCCGATAAAAATGGTACCTCACTTGCGTGGGTGGGTCAAGGACCCGCGACAGGCTATGGCCCAAAACCGAATGAGGTGACATCAAAATGACCAATCACAAACCAACTTGGTTTTGCAAGGGGGGTCCCAGGAGTTTTAGCCCTGGTCTCGGCGGCCATCTAGGGAAACCTACCAAAACCACACATTTCTGGAAACTAGACACCCGGGGGAGTCCAGCGAGGTATGGCTTGTGTCGGTCCCCCAACATTCTCCTTCCCAGAATCCGCTGCCAACCTAAAATTTTGCTGAAAAAATTCCTTTTTTCTCAAATTTGTGTGGGAAAGTTCTGGAATCTGCGTGGATCCACAAATTCTGGGAAAAGACAGGGGCACCCAGCTGAGACTGCGGGCTCCCTTACCGAGCGCAGCTGCAGCCCCAGAGAGAAGAGGTGCGGGGGCACCCGCTGGAGCACACGTGGTGGATGTGTGCCCCAGGGAGATAACATACAAAACCGGCCCAGCAGCAAAAAAGAGGTGCCAGGGCCGGCGTTGAGCTGCAGCGCAGACAGAGGTGGCAGGACCCATTACCGGAGGTAGTCACAACGGTCGGGTGAAGGCCCGCAGAAGCCACAATAGACTAGCAACTACAGAGCTGTGCTGTGGGGGGTTGGCGGCTCCCTCCAGGGCAGAAGAGAAAGCAGGGGCGCGGCCCCCGGGCCTACACAGGCGCGAAGCTGGCGCGAGCATAGAGAAGCTGCACACACTTCCCCCCAACTGGGAGACAAAGGAGGACAGCAGAGCTGCCTGGAAAAGGCCACCACACACATTTGGCGGGATACCTAACAAACCGTTGAGACCGGCACAGTATTTACCAGCCATACGCACCAAAGCGGGAGCAAGAAAGAAGAATTGGGCGGCTAAGGTGAGGCGGCCCGTGCACGCACCTGCTGCGCATTTCCATAATTCCGCTTTGAGCACGGCCGGCGTTGCTTGGGGGCCCACATGTAACAGGGGGCCACACGGCCATTAGCTCGCACGTCCCCCTGTGATCGGAAGGAAAAGGAGATACGGAACATGGCAGTTTGCGGTCTCAGAGGGCACCAGAGAGCAGACAAGCCCGCAACAGAGGTCAGACGGAGGGGCGAGCCCCGTAAGAATTGTATTGATTTTAGCTTCAATCCAGAATATAAGATACCTAGCAGCACTACCATTGTGATGCACCAGTGGCTCAAAAGCGGAGGCTGACCTCCTGCGGGCCCAAAATGTCCACAGTGCGGAAGAAAGGGGAGAGATCACTAAAAGAGATGCTCACTAAAGGCTTCATGACAGGGTAGAAAGGGGGTCGAACGTCTCCAGCCCCTAAAGCATAAACAGAACAAGGAGAACGGGAGGTGCCCATCACACATGCATTTCTGATACACTCTTTAACACCCTCTGGGAGGATTTTCAAACGCTCAAGCAAGAAGTGGTGGGAGAGGTGAAAGAGATACGCCGCGATGTGGACGAGATTGGGAAGCAAGTGGCTGCCAAACCTAAGGTGAGGAGATAGAGCAACAACAGCAGGAGCTTATATGTATGAAAGAACAGCTAGACCTGCAGGCCCATGCGGAAGACCTCGAGAATAGGTCACGGCGCAAAAGCATCCGCGTCAGGGGGGTCCCACCAAAAGAAGAGGGGGCTGATGTCGCCCGATACCTCCAAAGCATGTTCAGGGGGATTCTGGGAGAGGCCTCTGACTTTGAAATCCGCATCGACCGAGCACACCAGGTTGGTATGGCGAGACGTGCGCCGGCCCCTCCACCGTACATACTGGCCTTCTTACCGGACTTCCCACTCAAGGAACGCATATTACGTGAAGCTAGGTTGAAACAACCTCTCGAGTACCAAGGTCACTCAATAGCACTATATCAAGACCTAGCCTCCATCACCTTACAGAAGAGGAAAGCATTCAGAGAGGTGACAAAATTTTTGAAAGAAAAGGGAGTGACATACTCCTGGGGTCACCCCTTCCGTCTGATATTTAAGTGGAATGGCAAACTGCACCAGCTGCGATCTTTCCAAGAAGCTTGTGCGCTCCTAGGGCTGGATCAGCCGAACCCAGATGAGTCACCCAGCGGCACACAAAGATGCTCCAAGGGAGAATGGCAGACTGTAGGCCGCAGACACTCGCCGAAGCTGGAATTGAAGCCGGACCTGGCGACCATGACGCAAGAAAGAACAGCAGCACTGGAAGCGGTGTCCAGAGACACCACAACACCAGATAGACTTTGATCTGCACCACGGGACAATACAGCACCGACCTATAGCTGGCTGGGGAGGGGCTGGGGGCTGGCCCAGGTCTATTGGACCACACCAACACCCCGACCTTTTCTTTTTCCACATTTCTGCGTTGGTGGACGATGGGCATTGGACTATTTTACAACTTTGGGACAGTTTAGTTGGGGTTATGGAGGGAATGGGGGGAAACGGGGGGATGGGGTGGAGGGGGGGACCCACGGGGGGGGGGGGTGGTAAGCATGACAGGCAAGATCGTGACATCGGCAGAGTTGGTGGTATTGCCATCATCTCTAAAAATAATTTTAGATGCAGGTCGACTACAAACCCTTTACCTGACTGCGAGAGCTTAGCCTTTGCAATCAGCTTTTTGTCTACCTGTACCTTTTCAGGAATTTTAATATGTCACCGCCCAGGCGCATTAGGCCACTTCTGCAATGACCTTCCAGATATTGTAGCTAACTGTACTAGCCTCTCACCAAACTTTCCAATCTTGGGTGATTTTAATATACATTTTGATGACTTGTATTCCACCTCTACATCGGATCTTATTGAAGGTCTGGATACGTTTCAATTTAAGCAAAAAGTGTATGGCCCCACCCACAATCAAGGTCATCTGATTGACCCCATATTCTTTAATCTACAGGACCTGGTGGTGGATCATCCCATCCTGATTCCTTGGTCGGAGCATTCCCTATTACCAATTACTTGGACCCCACAGGACCCCTGTTGCCTTTTGCCAGAACTAAAAAATGTGATCGCATTTGGTCTAAATTACCTGTGGAAATCTGGGCAGCTGAGTTACAAAACACGACTCCTTCACCTCATCCTAACCCTATTGTCGCTAATGACAATTTTAATAGTTGGATTGAATCCTCATTGGACATATTCCTTCCCAGGAAAGAATCCCACCATCGAGTAGGGATCAATAAAAAAGCCTGGTACTCCCATAAACTTAGGCAACTTAAACAAACATGTAAACAATGTGAAAGAAAATGGAGAAAAGACTTTTGCGGTTATTAGCAAAGCCAAATATAAAGAGGCACTAAAACTCTATAAAAATGAAATCAAGGCCGCTCAAGCGAGTTTTTTTCATGATAAAATTGTTTCCGCGGCCAACACCCCCCGGGAAATTTTTAAAATTGCTAAATCCCTCCTCACACCTCCCAGTCCCCCTGTTGCCTCTGATAGCGCCCAGCGGCGGTGTGACGAAATTGCTGAATTCTTTTCTGCCAAAGTCCAAAACATCGATAGGACTTTTTTACATACTAATTCCACCACTGATCCTGTAATTTCGAAACAACAATTCTTGCTCGAAGGGTTTCCTCCTTTGACTTTATCCTCCCTGCAGGAACTTCTGAGGCAATTAAAATCGGGCTCTCCCGTAGACCTCCGGCTATTTTAAATCAGGTTTCTGAAATAGTATCTCCGGTTATTCGGGATGTGAAAAATACTTCTCTTCTATAAGGACTGGTGCCTCCACTCTGGAAGCAGGCAAGGGTCAAAGCACTTTTGAAAAAGCCAAATCTGGACCCTGAGGAATGGGCTAACTTTTTGACCCTGAGGAATGGGCTAACTATCGGCCCATCTCTCTGCTGCCAGGAAACAGCAAATTAGCTGAAAAACATGTTAACTCCGTACTGTCAGCATTTTTGGAGAAGAACAACTGCCTTCATTCCATGCAGACAGGCTTCAGATGCACCCAGGGCAGGGAGACTGCACTCATTACTGTGATAGAGGAGTCCAGGAAAATTCTGGACAGTGGAGGCTGCGCTGCTCTTATTTTGTTAGATCTCAGCGCAGCCTTCGATACTGTTAATCACCATCTAATGGTCCAAAGACTCAGGGAGGTGGGTGTGGCTGGAATCGCCCTGGACTGGCTTCAGTCTTTCCTTGAAAATAGACTTTTTTCAGTCTACGAAGATGAAGCTGCTTCAAAGCAGATTCCTTTGAGTTGTGGAGTACCCCATGGATCCTCCTTAAGTCCCACCATCTTTACCATCTACATGAGTTCTCTTGCAGAAATGGTGCGTCCATGGGGAATCCAGATCGTCACTTACGCTGACGACACCCAACTGGTTGTATCCCTCAGCCAACAGGACAAATCTGAACCTGGTCTAACATTATGTCTCGGGAAGATTTCTGAGTGGATGGATAAGTCATTCTTAAAATTGAATGGAGCAAAGACAGAACTCATGCTTCTTGGTCATTCTGCACCCTCTAATATAGACTCTCTGTGACCTAGCTGCCTAGGCCCCCCACCTGTTCCAAAAAAACAAATCAAGAGTTTGGGAGTCTGGCTTGACTGCAATTTGGACCTTAAAGAACAGGCTCGCAAAGTCGCAGCCAATTGCTATGGACTCCTTTGGATGATAAGGAAGATTCTCCATCTCCTTCCTTTTATTGCCAGATGATTATTAGTTCAGGCACTGATACTCTTTCAGCTGGATTATGTGAATGCCGTCTACCTGGGAGCGCCACAAGGCACCACTAAGAGACTACAGATTGTTCAGAACTGTACAGCCCGCCTATTAATGAACATCCCCAAACGTAGTTCAGCCAAGCCAGTCCTTACTACTTTGCACTGGCTTCCCATTCAGGAAAGAATTGGATTCAAGGCAATGTGTATTGTCCATAAAGCTATTTCCGGGAAAGGTTGCCCATTGATTCACTCTATGGTGCAACTATACTGCCCCAACAGGACTCTGAGATCCGACAATAAACGCTTACTTGCAGTTCCCACGATCAAGCGGGCACGAACTGGAGGTCGGCGGTTTTCATATAATGCAGCCAAGTTATGGAACTGGCTTCCCGGTCAAATACGTCTGGAATCGAATCATCTTAATTTCAGGAAACAGCTTAAAAGTTTTCTCTTTCCGTGATTTGCTTTTAGTTTAGTAAGGTGCCACATTAAGCGCTGGGATGCCCTTGGGTAGCCATGCGCTATATAAGTGTGTATTCAATTCAATTCAATTCAACGGGGGTTGGGTTGGAGGGGGGTGGGAAGCGGGAGAGAAAGAAGCAGACCTGGAACAGACCACAAGGGTGAGGGAGGCGAAGCCCTGCAAGTATTGTGGGAATGGTGTTGGGGCTAGGGAGACAGGAGGGAGAGGGAGAGGGGACCGGTGTGCTTTTGGGGGCGGGACGCAGATGAGGACCAGAGTCATCGACAGACAGAACAAGGGATCGGGGTTCGGCTACTTCCATAGAGAGGGCAGAATCCTCTGGACATTGCAAACACCACTCGTGAACACACTATGCCGAGTCCTGTTTTTCAGGTGATCACCCTTAACGTGAAGGGGTTAAATAATCCTGTCAAACGGCGAGCTTTTTTATCTTACCTAGAGCACTCGGGGCGGATGCGTGCCTTCTGCAGGAAACCCATCTCCTCTCCAAAGATTGGCACAGAATGCTGTCCCGCGCCTTTCCCCAACAGTTTTAATCCACTACAACTGAAAAGAAGGCAGGGGAAGCTATTTTGTTTGCCAGAAAGTTTCAGGGCAAAGTGGGAGACAAAGTGGCAGAGGTGAAGGGCAGGCTTCTGGCATACAAGATATGGGTGGGTGGGGATGCCATGGTAGTGGAATCCATCTATGCCCCCAATTCAGGACAAGAAAAATTTCTTAAGGCAGCCATGTCGGAGGTTCTTAGTTCACATGATAGGAGAATACTAGTGGGAGGTGACCTCAATTTGGTCTTGGACCCAGAGAAAGATAGATCCGGGCAGCGTTATGGTCAAACGGGTGCTCTATCAAAAGAGGGAAAGGAGATGGATGAAACACAGGGGTTTGGTGGATATTTGGCGGGTGGCTCATCCCCAGAGTACGCAGTTCTCTTTCTATTCCAATACACACCACACATATGCCAGACTTGACCACTTTATTGGATCGACTGAACTCAACGCCTTAGTAGATACCGTGGACATTACCCCAGCGGCGCTCTCTGACCATGACACAGTGACAGTGATACTCTACGTGCCCCCGACTCATAGACCAAAGGGGAGGTGGAGGCTACGGGAGAACCTGCTCCAGCGCAAAGGGTCTCAACAGTTGCACAAATGCATCACTGACTATCTTGCGACAAACAACACCCCGGACACATCTCTAGCAGCAATATGGAGGCTCTCAAGGCAGTGGTAAGGGGAGAGCTGATAGCTATCTCTGCGGCGGAAGCTCGAAAACGGAAGGGAAAGAAAGATCTGCTTACGGCCAGTGTGGTAGAACTAGAATGAGTACATAGCCGAACAGGCACCCCTAGAGTATGGCGCCAACTGAAAGCAACCAGAGCGCAATTGGCAAGCCTGGGCCTAGACAGAGTGGAATATGCGGCTCTGCGGCTTAAACATTCATACTATGTAGGGGGAGATAAAACGGGACGCCTGCTGGCGAGTAGACTTAGAGCCCGCGCTCAGTGCTCCAAAATGCGGCCCTCCGGACTACGAAGGGAAGACGGTAGACCAAGATGATAAGACAGCCGAAACCCTCCGGCAGTTTTATGCCTCTATATAGTAAAGATCCACAGCTGCACTTGGATGGTGAGACATAGCTTCACCAAGCCGCTACGACGGCCTTAAACGCAGCGGGGACAGAAGCGTTAGATGTGCCCATTAGGGTGAAAGAAGTGATAGGTGCTATCTTTCGTCTCAAGCCTTTGAAATCTCCAGGGCCGGATGGATTCTCGGCTGGGTTTTATAAATCGTTCTGCCCACTCATAGCCCCGATCTTAACCCGCCTTTTTAATTCCATCCAGGGCCCCGGATCTATTCCCCCAGATATGCTCGCCGCCGATGTAGATGTCCTTCCCAAACCCGGGAAAGATGCCACCCAATGTGGCTCATATCGTCCGATCTCCCTACTCAACCTGGATTTGAAGTTATTTACTGGGGTTCATGCAGCCAGACTTGGCACCCGTATGCCTGGTATCATCGAACCAGACCAATCCGGCTTTATACCTAATAGACAGAGCAGCGACAAAAACAAACGCATCATGCATTTAATAGACACAGCCCATTGCACCAAGATGAACGCCCTGCTGCTGTCAATCAATGCCGAAAAGGCATTAGATCAATCAATCAATCAATCAATCACAGCATTTATATAGCGCGCTACTCACCCGGCGGGTCTCAAGGCGCTTGGGGAGGGGGGGGTCCGCTACTGCTCGAACAGCCAGGTCTTGAGCTGCTTCCTGAAGGCGAGGTGGTCTTGGGTCAGGCGGAGGTGGGTCGGGAGGGAGTTCCACGTCTTGGCGGCGAGGTAGGAGAAGGATCTTCCTCCTGTGGTGGCTCTTCGGATGCGGGGGACGGCGGCGAGGGCGTGGTTGGTTGATCGAAGCTGGCGTGTGGCAGTGTAGAAGTTGAGGCGGGTGTTGAGGTATCTTGGGCCTTGGTTGTGTAGGGCTTTGTGTGCGTGGGTGAGGAGTCGGAACGTGATTCTCTTGTTGACCGGGAGCCAGTGCAGGTGTCCGGAGATGTGGCTGTGTCGGGGGATGTCCAGGATGAGTCTTGCTGAGGCGTTCTGGATTCGCTGGAGTCTCTTCTGGAGTCTGGCAGTGGTTCCGGCATAGAGGGAGTTGCCGTAGTCCAGTCGGCTGGTGACGAGGGCCTGGGTGACCGTCTTCCTGGTCTATGTGGGGATCCACCGGAAGATCTTGCGTAGTATGCGCAGGATGTTGAAGCATGACGAGGAGACGGCGTTGACTTGTCTGGTCATGGAGAGGGAGGAGTCCAGGATGAAGCCCAGGTTGCGTGCGTGGTCTGTTGGTTTAGGTGTGCTGCCCAGGGCAGGGGGCCACCAGGAGTCGTCCCAGGTGGAGGGCGAAGATCCCAGGATGAGGACTTCCGTCTTGTCTGAGTTCAGTTTCAGGCGGCTGTTCTTCATCCACACGGCTACGTCTTTCATCCCCACGTGTAGGCTGGCTCTGGCGGTGGCGGGGTCGTTGGTGAGGGAGAGGATCAGCTGGGTGTCGTCGGCGTAAGAGATGATGTTGAGGTTGTGTTGGCGTGCGATGGCCGCAAGGGGGCTCATGTATACATTGAAGAGGGTGAGGCTGAGCGAGGAGCCTTGAGGAACGCCGCAGATGACTTCGGTGGCTTCTGATCTGAAGGGGGGGAGGCGGACTCTGAGTCCTTCCGGCGAGGAAGGAGATGATCCATTCTAGTGCCTTCTCTTGGATTCCGATAGTCGATTGGGGTTTCTTGGACAAAACGTTGGCGCATTTTGGCATCAGAGACCGGTTCAGGGCATGGGTAGCGTGCTGCTATGACAAACCCAGAGCCATGATACGGGTCAACAAGATGATCTCACGGCCCTTCGACATCCAACGGGGCACGAGGCAAGGGTGCCCATTGTCGCCTCTCCTATTCGCTCTCTACGTTGAGCCCCTCGCACAAAGGATACGAGATCCCCGATATTCTTGGCATTCCTTTCGGAGGAGAACGGCACACTATCAGTATGTATGAAGACGATATCTTGGCGACCCTGGAAACCCCCGGGCGCTCAGTGCCAGCCTTCCTTCGAGAGATGACATCCTTTGGCAACGTCTCCGGCTTTAAAGTGAATATGGGGAAATCAATGATACTGCCTTTGGGCTTAAATGAGGGCCTCCAACGTGGAGAGCACAGGGAGTATGGAGAACTCCAACCCCAATCCATGATTCCATATTTGGGGATTGTCCTGGCCCCCTATACTGAGCAAACAGTTGTGAAAAACTACGCTACACTCCTCTCACAAGTCCGGAGGGATCTGCGTCAATGGCAAAAGCAGCCCTTGTCACTCCTCGGCCGTATCGCTGCTGTTAAAATGTCCATTTTGCCTAAAGTGCTATATGTTTTCCAGACCATCCCGATATGGCCTCCAGCAGGGACCTTAAACTGCAAGGAGCAGTGCAGCACTTCATCTGGGCGGGGACGCGGCCTCAACTGAGCAGAGATTTATCATACCGATCCCCGGACGAAGGGGGACTAGGTTTCTTTTGGGCGGTGCAACTTAGATATCTGGTAGAATGGAGCAGAGTCCGAAAAGAGGTGGTTGTTTCAAGATAGGGCTCTGGCGAAATTATCACTATGGAAGGTGCCCTTCCTAAAACCCACTGATAGGCCACCGAATCTCCAGGGCTCCCCTCTTACTCGCACGGTGCTGCAGGTGTGGGAAACGGTGGCGGTGAAACGCAGATTTATTTCCTTCCCCTCTCCATTAACACCCCTCTTTGATAACCCTGAATTTCCTCCAGGTCTAGAGGAGCGGGCGTTCCCGCAATGGCGGGCTTCGGGCTGTAAATCAGCTTCTCCACCCTGAAATACGCCCGATGGTCGGTAGAAAACTAACGACGTACGAGAAATGGCTTATAACCAAATATTCAGACAAAAAACTGATCTCTGAACTATATAACATGCTCCATCCACCAACGTGCTTAGAGCTCTCCGCCGGGCAGAAGCGATGGGCGGGAGAATTGGGGAGAGATTTGACAGAGAAGGAATGGCGCGATATCTATTTCAGAGCGAATCATACGACTCGGAATACAGCAAGTAGAGAAACAGCAGTCAAAGTGACGACCTACTGGTACTTGATACCTGCCAGACTTAATAAAGGAAATCCTGACCGTAGTCCGACGTGCTGGTGGGGCTGTGACAAGGTGGGAACACTGACTCACTTATTATGGGACTGCAAGGAGTTGACTGGGTTCTGGAAGGCTGTTTTAGATGACATTGAAAAACAATTTGAGACGAATACCTAGCTTCTCAGCCTACACTCTGCTGGGACTTCCCAATCCCCTCACATAACCACTGAAATCAGTAAAAGGGAAACAAATGGGCCTAGCAATAGGCGCAGCGCCCCAACACATCCTCTCTCTTTGGGGCACGCAGACTCGACCAACTCACACGGGATGGCTACACAGGTTATGGTACATCCTAGGGATGGAGAGAATCCAAGCCAACCTCACGCAATCAGTAGACATATTTAACATTATCTGGCACCCTCTATTATCCCTGTTGGCAATGGAATTCAATGAGGTGACATGCCCCAGATATCTTTGCCTCCTTTGACTCACAGATACTTTGCCGGCTACAATGGCCCCCTGATATGTGGTACGAAAGGGTCCACCCACATAGTAACCTAACAAGGTATAGACGCAGCACACCGGTTCAGGGGTGGGGGTGCTGTATAAAGGGGAGGGGGTTGTTGGGAGTTTTCGTTCTACTAGGCCTTGCATATTATTTAGCTGGGCTGGGCCCGTACCCTACTTCGCCAGCTCTGGCAGCAGACTTTATCCTAGAACTACACCTGGGTCTTCAAAGAGACGGGATATTGGGTTAGTCGGAGGGGGGGTTTGAGGGTCAGATTGGTGGTACACGGGTAGATGCGCTGTATGTAATCTGCCTATTCAGTTGCCTGAAAACCAATAAAAACAACGTTAAACATAAAAATGTATAGGTTTGCCAGGTTTGCCTAGGTGCCGGCAGAGCTAGGGTTCCAAAACTACAGCTAGGCACTTTGCCAAAAAAGGGTCATTTTTCGCTGTGAAATTGTGGTGTGTCCATGTTGGGTTTTGCGTCGTTTCATGTCACGGGTACTAGGCCTACCCACACAAGTGAGGTACCATTTTTCTCGAAAGACTTTGGGGAACGCGGGGTGGGGTGGAAATTTGTGGATCCACGCAGATTCCAGAACTTTCCACCACATAAATGTGAGGAAAATGTGTTTTTTTGATAATTATTTAGGTTTGCAAGGTATTCTGGATAACAGAACCTGGTGGGAGCCAGTCAAGTCACCCCATCATGGATTCCCCTGGGTGTCTAGTTTTCAAAAATGTATAGGTTTGCTAGGTTTGCCTAGTTGCCTGCAGAGCTTGGGTTCAAAAACTGCCAAAAAGGGTCAATTTTCGCGGTGAAATTGTGGTGTGTCCACATTGCGTTTTGCGCCATTTCATGTCACGGGCACTAGGTCTATCCACGCAAGTAAGGTACCATTTTTCTTGAAAGACTTTAGGGAATGCGGGGTGGGTGGAAATTTGTGGATCTATTCAAATTCCAGAACTTTCCACCACAGAAATGTGAGGAAAATTGGTTTCTTTGACCATTTTTCAGGTTTGCAAGGGAGTCTGGGTAACAGAATCTGGTGGGAGCCAGTCAAGTCACCCCATCCTAGATTCCCCTGTGGGTGCAGTTTTAAAAAATGTATAGGTTTGCCTAGTTGCCGGCAGAGCTATGGTTACAAAAACTACAGCTAGGCACTGCCAAAAAAGGGTCATTTTCGCTGTGAAATTGTGGTGTCCACATTGCGTTTTGCGCCGTTTCATGTCACGGGCACTAGGCCTATCCACGCAAGTGAGGTACCATTTTTCTCAGAAGACTTTAGGGAATGCGGGGTGGGTGGAAATTTGTGGATCCATGCAGATTCCAGAACTTTCCACCACATAAATGTGAGGAAAATGTGTTTTTTTGACCATTTTTTAGGCTTGCAAGGGATTCTGGGTAACAGAACCTGGTGGGAGCCAGTCAAGTCACCCCATCATGGATTCCCCTGGGTGTCTAGTTTTCAAAAATGTATACGTTTGCCTAGGTGCCGGCAGAGCTAGGGTTAAAAAACGACAGCTAGGCACTTTGCCAAAAAAGGGTCATTTTTCGCTGTGAAATTGTGGTGTGTCCATGTTGCGTTTTGCGCCGTTTCATGTCACGGGCACTAGGCCTACCCACGTATGTGAGGTACCATTTTTCTTGGAAGACTTTGGGGAATGCGGGGTCTATGGAAATTAGTGGATCCACGCAGATTCCAGAACTTTCCACCACATAAATGTGAGGAAAATGTGTTTTTTTTGACAATTTGTTAAGTTTGCAAGGGATTCTGGGTAGAAAAACCTGGTGGGAGCCAGTCAAGTAACCCCATCCTAGATTTCCCTGGGTGTCTAGTTTTCAAAAATGTATAAGTTAGCTAGGTTTGCCTGGGTGCCGGCATAGCTAGGGTTAAAAAAACTACAGCTAGGCACTTTGCCAAAAAGGCTCATTTTTCGCTGTGAAATTGTGGTGTGTCCATGTTGTGTTTTGCGCCGTTTCCTGTCGCGCGCTCTAAGCCTACCCACGCAAGTGAGGTACCATTTTTATCGGGAGACTTAGGATAATTCAGATTTGTAAAGCAACTGTTATTACCTATTGACTTTCAATGCATTTCTGCCTTCCTAATAAAAGACAATGTGTAAAAAAGAAGTCATTTTGAAAAATGACTGATAATTCTCATGCTAGTATGAGTATTCCCAATTTTGGAAATGTGCAAATGTCTACTGTTTATAAACTCTATATTTTGTTCCCATTGCAGAAATACATAGGTGTCTTTCATACCGATTTTTCCATGTATACATTTTCCCAGAATAATTGCTATATACCCGGTACATAATAAAAAACCATTGCAAATCACTGCTCAGTTTTTGGCTCTGGGATCGTCGGGTTCATGGTGAACCTACAAGTCCTATATATCACCACAACCAGTAAGGTCCCGCGGATGTAACAGTATATTGCTTTCAAAAAGCTGTCATAATTAGAAGCAGTTACGTGTGAAAACGTTGACACAAAAGGCTGTTTTTTTCAACTAATTTTCATTTTTTCCTGTATTTAACCGTTAGTTTCTATAAAGAAGCCTTGAAGAATCTACAAAAATGACCCCTTGCTGAATTCAAAATGTTGTCTACTTTACCAAAATGTATAGCTTTCCAGGATCAATTATAGCTTTCATACCCATTTCTACCATTAACTGAAAGGAGGTTGAAAGCACAAAAAATAGCAGAAATAGGCTATGTCCCAGAAAAATGCCAAAACTGTGTAAAATTTTTGGTTTTCTGACAAACGTCTGTCATTCCCTAGAAGCTGGGGAAATGGTGATTTCAGCCCCACAAACTCTTTTTTGATACCATTTGCAGGGAAAAACACAGATTTGCAGCACTTTTTTTCCATTTTTCCCCCAAAAAACAAAATATGGTTGTATTTTGGCTAATTTCTGGGTGCCCTCCAGGGGAATCCACAAACCCTGGGTACCTTTAGAATCCCTATGATGAAAGAAAAGGAAGCAAATTTGGCGTGGATACCTTATGTGGTCAAAAAGTTACAGGAGCCTAAGCGCAAACTACCCCAAATAGCCAAAAAAAGGCTTAGCACGGGGGGGGGGCGGAAGGCCTAGCAGCGAAGGCGTTAATGTGATCTGCCAGTACCCAGACATTAAATCAAATGTACTGAGGTACCGGGCAGCCCTCAACCGATCAATGAGCTCATCAGCTCCGGGGATGGGGTGCGCGTCAGTCCTGGTGACTGAATTGAGTCCTCAGTAGTCCACACAGAATCGGAGTTCGGGTGTGGCACCAGGCACGGCAGCCTTTGGGACCAAGACCACTGGGCTGGCCCAAGGGCTGTTAGAGGACTCAATCAACCCTAACACAAACATCTTGGAAACCTCCTCCTTGATGCAAGCTCTCACCCTGTCAGTCACTCTGTAAGGTTTTATGTTTTACAGAAGGACTGTCCCCAGTGTCCACATCATGGACGCACCACTCAGTGACACCGGTAGTCATGGAGAACAGATCAGGAAACTGTCCCAACAGTCATCTTGCTGCTCAGGGGTCAGGGCGGGAGAGAGGTTCACACAGTCCACTGACCCATCTTGCTCTGTTGCAGACAGGAGGTCAGGAAGAGGCTCAGTCTCCTCCTCCATGCCATCCTCCATTGCTAGGAGCATGCCCATTCGGACCGCTCCAAGTGGGGCTTCAGGCGGTTTACATGCAGGACCCACAAAGGGTTCCTAGGAGACCGCAAGTCCACCAGGTAGGTGACATTATTCTTGCGCTCCACCACCTCTAATGTTCCGGTCCACTTATCCTGGAGCGCACTGGGCTCCATGGGGGCCATGACCCACACTTTCTGTCCAGGCTGAAACGCGATCAGAGTGGCATTCTGATCATACCTCCGTTTCATCTCCTCCTGGCTGGCTTCCAGATTCGCCTGAGCGAGTTGTCTGAAATGCCTATTTTGGTTTCTAAAGGCCAGCATGTAGCTATATACATCCTAGGGAGGTTTACTGGGCACTTTCGTCCAGCCTTCCTTTACCAAACTCTGAGTTCCTCTTATAGGGTGACCATACAGCAGTTCATAAGGGACTGAACCCTAAGGACTTCTGTGGCACCTCTCTGTAAGCAAACAGAAGGCATGGCAAGAAGACGTCCCACTTACGCCTCATGGGTTCCTCAAGACCCATAATCATGCCCTTTAGGGTCCGATTGAATTTCTCAACCAGCCCATTACCTTGGGGGTGGTAAGGAGTGGTGAACTTGTAGGTTACACCGCACTCCTGTCACAGGGACTTCATATCCTTAGATATGAAGTTGGTATCCCGGTCTGACACCACCTTTCTGGGGAACCCCACATGGGAGAAAATCCCCGTCGATGCGCGTCCCACCACGGGGGCCATCACAGTCTGGAGAAGGATGGCTTCCGGGTACCGGGTGGCATGGTAACCAAGACCAGGATGAACCTGTTTGCCATGGCTGTCTTGGTATCCAGAGGCCCACAATGTTAATGCCCACCCTTTCAAAGGGGGTGCTGAGTACAGGGAATGGTTGGGGAGGAGCCTTGTGCTTCCTTCCACTCTTACCACTTGCCTTGCAAGTCTGACAGGTCCTGCAATGAGTATCTGAACTCTTGCGCATTTGGGGCCAATAAAAGTGGGTGACAAGCCGTTCAAAGGTCTCGTCTTGCCCCACGTGTCCTGCTAAAGGCACATCATGAGCCAGACCCAGTAGGAAGGCTCTGAAGTGCTGGGGTACCACCAGCACATGGGCTGACCCAGGCTCAGTAACATTAGGCTCACTATACAGGTGACCATTCTCCCAGTAGATCCAATGTGATCTAGACTGATCACCTGCTGCCTGGTTTGTGGCCTGTTGCCGCAAACCCACAAGAGAAGAGCACTTCTCCTGCTCCTCGCAGAACTCTTCCCTGGAGGGGCCTCCTTCCTGCTGCCAATGGGTCAGCTCAGGTAGGTCCCCCAGTTCAGCTACTTGTTCCCCTGTAGGTTCCAGGGCATCCCCCTCAAGGTCTGCCTCCTCCTGGACCGTGGGAACTTCGGGGGCCGGTTTCCCGCACCCCCTGCCTCTTCTCATTAGGGCAGGTACCTGGGCCACTATCTCAGGCTCCAGGTCCTCTTGAATACCCTTACTGTCTGCCATTGACCTAGTGGTCACACACGCCCACTCAGGCAGAACCAACATCTCCAAATGAGACCTTCTCTTCACCTTATCCCAAGGGGAGCTTTCCAAATCATTGCCTAGCAAACAGTCAACAGGCATGGCTGGCCTCACAGCTACTTGAAAGGTACCTGAGACCCCCCCGCACTCAAAGGGAACCTGGGCCACCTTGCAGCAGCTCTCTGAGTTGTCAGCGGCAACTACAGGGTAAAATGCATGGGGATCACCTGCTCTTCAGTCACCAGCCAACAACTGACAGCTGTCACACTGGATCCGGTGTCTCTCAGAGCCTCCACCCTATGGCCATTGACGGTCATCCACTGCCTGGATTTCTTAGTGGTATCAGGCAGCTGGGTACAAGGAGCCATCTCACTGTCTCCTAGAGCGACTAGGGACATCTCTGCGGCACCCCACCAAACTTGGGCATCCAAATCCTCCCCCAGGGCTACACTAGCCATCTGCCGGGACGATGCATCAGTGAGTGCAGCATTCGCTTTCATGGGACACTTAGGATCCCAGAAGCAGTGGCCCACCTGACCACAATTTTAACATTTCCAGGGCGCCTTATGAACAGGAATATGTCGGGCCCCTGGTTTCTTCTCAGGGGGAGGCTGGGAACCCTTCCCTTGGGGATTACTTTGGGGTCCTTTCTGGAACTCCCTCTGTTTACCCTTGTCCCCTCCACTCTTCTTCTGGGGACCCTCCCCACCTTTGGCAAAGTCTGCCACATGACCCTTGTGGACCCGGGTACTAACCCAGCGGTCTGCCTCCTCAGCAAGCTTCCTAGGGTTAGTCCGCTTACTATTAATCAGGTGCGGGCGTAGCTCTGGAAAACAATTACTGGACAAGTGCTCCCAAGCAATCAAATCATAGAGTGCTTCCAAATCATTCACTTTGCTACCCTTCACCCAACCATCCAATACTCTGCAAAAAAAAGACACATATTCCACCCAAGTACTTGACTCCAGTTTCTTACAATTTCTAAACCTTTGTCTATAAAGTTCTTGGGTCAACCCATAGCTGGCCATTAAGGCTTCCTTCATGCGGACATAGGCATTCTGGTCCTCAGAGGGCAAGTCTAAAAGGTGTCCCCCCCCCCCAATCACTGAGAAACCGCCCACACAACCCCGCTCCCCAATCCTTCTCAGGGACCCGGTGGGAGGATATGGCCACTTCATAGGCCTAAAACCATTGCCCAATATCTTCATGCTTGTGGAACTCCTTAATTACATCTTTGGGGATAAAAACTCTTGCTTCTACAGGCATGGATGGTGTGCTGCCACCAGAGGGAGTAATTTCTAAGCTCTTGGCTCTCAGCTCCAATTCCCTCAACATCCTCTCATGCTGTAAATGCATTCTCTTTTCTTCCAAGGCTAACTTCTTATTTTCTAATTCCATCTGACCACCCATTTTGAGCTGGGCTAGCTCCATCTTACGCATTCTATCCCTCTCCCAGTCCTCCAGCTCTCCTGGGGACAGGCCTTTTGAAGAAACACTGCTGCCCGCCCTGGAAGGTACTTTCTCCCCGGTCAGTCCCAATGGCCCATCTAGCTGCCCATCTGTATTCTCTGCCTCCTCCCTAGGCTCTTCAGGATGCTCAGGAGCCTTCCTAGCTTCCAACCAGGCCCTCCGTGCCTTTTGGAACTCCTCCTTCTTGGTGAGGCCTTTCACAGAGATTTTAAATCTTCTACAGAGGGTTTTAAGCTGTGGCACAGTGTAGGTATCAACCCTCCTTCAAATTGTAGATCCATAGATGTGTTGGATGCTGCTTTGCTCATGGTGACAAGGATTGGCAGTTTTTAGCAAAAAATAGAAGTCCCAAGGAAAAAATTCTAAAAAAAATGTATGTGGTCGCGTTATGGTCTGCAGTCACTAGTAGTGTACACCAATCACTGTATATGAGTCACAAATAAAAGTCCAAATCCCCACCGCTGACCACCAATGTTAAAAATGGGGGCCTCTAGTTGGCAATGGTTTGCACCTTTGTTCAAATAGGGACCCTTGCTTCTAGTCAGGGAAAGGGGGATACACTCCTAAAATAACCCCTGCTCACCCCCTTGGTAGCTTGGCACGAGCAGACAGGCTTATCTCAGGGGTAGTATGTAAAGCATTTGTGAAGACACACAGAAATACAGTGAAAACACTACAAATGGACACCACACCAGTTTAGAAAAATAAGTAATCTTTACTAGACTTAACACAAGACCAGACGACACAAATCCACACTACAATATCAAGAATATGACTTTAAAATTGTAGAAATAGCTTAGTTCAATGTAGATGGTAAATGCAACACTTTACCCTCAAAGTACCCTGGATGCGTAACGCAAAACAAACAAAAGGGTCGCAGGGAAGGTGATACATCAGTTCCTTTCTTCGGGGGAGGTGATGCGTTGGTGCCTTACTGCAGCGCAGGGGAGGTGATGCATCGGTTCCTTACCGGAGAGGAGGTGATTAGTTGGTTTCTTACTGCGTTTCGGTTACGATGCGACAAGATGGCGCCTCGATGCGATGCGACGATCCAGTGCAATGAGACAAAATGGCGTCTTTGATGCAATGCGACAACTTGGCTGCGATGCGTGCACGCCCGACGGCCGTGCGGCGAACGCCGTGGACTCTTGAGCCGTGACAGGCCCTGCGACACGCTTCTCCAGTGATGCGACGGCAACCTCTGCGGCGGCGACGCACTTCTCTGGCGATGCGTCGGCAAACAGCTGCTGCAGCGGCATTCTTTTTTGGCAATGCGACGGGCAACAGCTACTGCGGCGACACACTTCTTCCTCGTTGCGTCACGCTTCCAGCTCCCAGCGACACGCAGTCTCTAGAGGTCCCAAAAACAACAGCAGGCACCTCTCTGCAGGCAGTATTCCCAGCAAGGAAATTCAGGGGAGCTGGTGGTGAAGTCTTTGTGTCTCTGAGACTTCAGAACAGGAGGCAAGCTCAGATTCAAGCCCTTGGAGATATTCCTCAGGATGATAAAGTACACACACATTTCCTCTTCTCTTTTCCTTGGCAATAAGTAACCACTGCAGGCCAACCTCAAACAGCAAACAGCACAGCGGCAGTCTCCTCCTTCAGCTTGGTTTCTCTCCTTGGCAAAGGTTTGTCTTGATTCCTAGAAGTGATCTAAAGTTCTGGGCCCCAATATTTATACTACTAAATGCTTTGTTCTCTGAAGTCAGAGAGAGTCTGTACCTAGTCAAAACCAGTTCTGTCCTCCCTGGTGCAGCGTCCTGGCAGGAGGTGGAGACAGCATTATTGAAAGCAGACCTGGCCCAGGTAGCTGAAAAGAAATCTCCTCCCCCTACTCTCTTTTCCATGTAGGCTCAGGCAAGTGAAAGGAAATCTCCTTCCCCTACTCTCTATTCAACCCAGGTCCTATTCAGCCCAGCCCTGACTCATCAGACTGCTGGAGCCAAAGCCCTCTCTAGCCCCCTGTCACTCACAACCCAGTCATGGAATACACAAACCTAGCAGAGGCATACTGGATGATTAGTCAAAAAAAGACCAAATTTCGAAAAGTGGTATTTTCAAACACAGAATGTAAAAATCGCCCACACTAAAAGATGTATTTTAACATTCTGAGTTCAGGCATACTAAACTTGTTTTTCTACCTTGTTCCCTGGGTCAGTTAGGATTATAAGATGTTATAATCAAACTGCCCCTTCTGGCCTATGGGAACTTGTAGCCTTGCAATAGTGAAAAATGAAATTGGCTGTCATTCACTATCAGGACATGCCACTCACATCAGGGCATGTCCTACCTTTCACATACAATGCACCCTGCCCATAGGAGTACCTTGGGCCTACCTTAGGGGTGACTAACATGTAGAAAAGGAAAGGTTTAGGGACTGGCAAGTGGGTGCACTTGCCAAGTCGACATGGCAGTCCCAGACTGCATACAGGCTCTGCACTGGCAGGCCTGAGTCATATTTTACAAGCTGCTTCTGTGGGGGGCACAACCAGTGCTGCAAGCCCACCAGCAGCATTTGATTTACAGGCCCTGGGCACACATGGTGCACGGTACTAGGGTCTGACAAGTAAATCAAATAATCCAATCATGGAGTCACTAATCCATTACAACAATTTACAATAGGGATCACTTGCACTTTGGCACTGAATAGCAGTGGGAAAGTGCCCAAAGCATCTAAACCAGCAAAAACATAGCAAGAAAAAGGAGGCAACAGCAAAAAAAATGAAACGGAGACCCACGCCAATGGTGCCAGGTCTAACAATCTGTGTCTTTAGTTTTATAAAGACAGAGATCATCCAGTTCAGTGTCATCTGCATTATCGTGAATATTGATCCTATAGTTTGGACAGCCCTGTGGGGTTTCAGTTACTGAGAAAAACTGACTTGGGAAAAGACTGAGTCTTGATGGAATTCTCCGGTCACTTCCAAAGGATGAGAGCAGGATACACTCTGGAAATATTGTGATCGACTAAGTAGACAGGAAAATCATTTTAGAATACATTTAAGGGAATTTCATGAATGTTGACTCAATATTCAGGAATGTTAGTCGACAATGTTAAAAGCTGATGAGATGTGAAACAGAATGAGGAGAAATAGGTCAAATGTATCTGTGATTAGTAGGGCATAGTCTACAACTTGGTCACCAGCAAGCCCTAAAGTCATTTGGCAAGCTCAATCTACTCTAACTGTGCTTTCTTCAGAAAAAGGGTCAATGTTGTTGAATTAGGGACTATGCCGTCATTGCTACACCGCTGGACATGTCTTTAACGTCATTTGGTTCCTAGTATACAGGTGGTGAGTTCCCCTCAAACTTCTTGGATGTACTGTGGTGGATATTTTGGCTGAGCCCTTTCATGTGGTATTTTTAGAGTGTCTAGGAGTGAATTTACATTGTGTCTTCTAATATACTTTGCTTATTGCAGTTTATGTTGGAAATTTGTGGTGATAACATGGTCATGGGAGTAGCTTGGATTGTGCGTAAGTGCTATGACATACATGGGGCCCTATCATGAGTCTGATAATCCTGGAACCGCAGACTCATAGTGGTGCAGCGGTGGCAGATCCAGCCACCACCGCACTTGCGGTCCAACCTCCCGATTACGACTCGGCCAGTCGGACCGCAGGGTCTGCCAGGAAACCGCCGTTCCCTGGCATAGGAGCGGTAGTCAGAGGCCGCACTATTCTTGGTGGGACCGCCATGGTCCCACCAAGCATATAACAAGTTTCCTCTCAGCCATGCTTTTTATGGTGGTTCCACCACCATGAAAAGCCCTAAAAGGCCTCCCTGTGCCTCAAAGATATCTGGATGCACACAGGTGGCATAACATGTGCCCCCTGTGTGCATGCACATAGGTTAGTAATTTGGTGGGTGGGCGGCGCAAGCTTTGGCAGAGCGGTGGCACTCCGCCAAAATTTTTTAATCAGGGCCATAGTGATGTTGAGGTTATCAAGAAGGTTACAGAGTATGATTTAGATTTTTGATTTGGTGGAGTCTCCTGGTAGCTCGAAGCACCCAAGTTGCACGTTATTTATGTGATTAATGGGATGTTATATAGTCAATGACTTCTTGGATGAAAAATGTTGAGAGGTCTGTTGAGATTCAGATTGATAATTCATAAGGCTTAGATGAGAACTGACCATGGAGTAGTTGTAGTACAGGCAAAATTTAAGGGCATTGCGCATTGCGCAAAACTGGAAAATTAAAGACGTGTGAGTCTTTTGGAAATTGGTATTTGTCCAAAGTGATGGGTAAGAAATACTTTTGTGGTGCCCTGATTTATTATGAGGCAATAAAAAGTAGGAAAATTAAGTTCTTGAATCCTGATTGATGATGGCACTACCACCAGACAGTAAATCTGAATTGTTGGATCTTGAGTAGTTTTTTCGACTGCTTTGCTCTTTTTGTTGTATTTGCCCTGTGCTCATGGATGAGTCACTCAAATTGCTGGGCTATAAAAGGTTCCATAATTAACTAAGTGCTCTGTTACTTGTCCTGAGCTGAATGTTTGTAGAAAGTAACTGCTGGGGCCTCGTTGGTGGGGTGAGTGAAGAGCAGTAAAACGGAGTTGTTGAGACTTTCATTGGTTGAAGGGCAGGTGCAGTACATAAAATGTAGTTACTGGATTCTGCACCACATTTATGTATGTGCAGTCGAGTCAGAAACATATTTCACAGAGAATAGAATCTAGAAGCTCTTTGATGCAATACTTCATGGGCCTGGTATTCTATCGTATAAGGGGGAATCTGAATTCCTACAGGGACTTCAGGTGGATCCCATGCTGGCCAAACTCTCAGGTAAAACTACAATTGCATCCATGATTGAGATGCTGATTGTGGATATATGTCAGTATATTGCTCAATCAATCAATCAATCAATCAACGAAGGACTTATAAAGTGTGACCACTCACCTGTGAGGGTCTCAAGGTGCTGGGGGAGGGACTGGATGTGCAGTTCAGTCGAAGAGCCAGGTCTTGAAGTCCTTCCTGAATTGTGGCAGCGGTGGTGATTGCCCGAGGTGCAGAGGCAGGGAGTTCCAGATTTGAAGTGAGGTAGGAGAAGGATCTTCCTCCAGCTGTGGTCTTGCGGATCCATTGGACGGTCATCAGGGCCAGATGGGCGCAGCGAAGATGTGTGGTGGGAGTGTAGAAGGAGAGGCAGTGGTTGAGATATGCAGGCCCGGCATTGCGGAGTGCTTTGTAGTCATTGGTGAGAAGCTTGAAAGTGATTTTCTTGATGACAGGTAGCCAGTGAAGGTTTCTCAGGTGGCCGGTGAAGTGGTTGCGGCATGGAATGTCCAGGATGAGTCTGACGGAGGGGTTCTGGATGGTCTGCAGTTTCTTTTGGAGTTTCTAATGGTGCCGGCATAGAGTGCATTGCCATAGTCGAGTCTGCTGCTGACGAGCACATGGGTTACCATTTTCCTGGTCTTGGTGGGGATCCAATTGAAGATCTTATGAAGGAGGTGGTGTGTGTGGAACAGGCGGACGTGACGGCGTTGATTTGGCAGTTCATTGAGAGTGAGGAGTCCAGGATGATGCTGAGGTTTCGTGCTTGGTCCGTGGGTTTGGGGGGATTTTGAGTGCTGTGGGCCACCAAGAGTCATCCCAGGCAGAGGGGGAGGACCCAGGATGAGGACTTTGAACTTGTGTGAGTTAAGCTTGAGGTAGCTTCCCTTCATCTAGGTGGCAACTGCCTTCATCCCGTCATGGAAGTTGGTCTTGGCAGCTGTGGGTCCATCTGTGAGGAAGAGAATCAATCAGCTGGGTGTCATCCGCGTAGGAGACAATGTTGAGTCCATGACTTCTAAGGATGGCTGCAAGCAGGGCCATGTAGATGTTGAAGAGGGTGGGGCTCAGGGAGGACCCCTGAGGTACTCCACAGCTGATCTGTGAGTTCTGATTTGAACAATGGAAGTCTGACTCCCTGCGTTTGGCCGGTGAGGAAGGAGCAGATCTATTCAAGGGATTTTTTCGCGAATGCCACCATCGTGGAGTCTTGCGCAGAGGGTGAGGCAGGAGACAGTATCGAAGTCGGCTGAGATGTCCAGGAGGATGAGGGCTGCAGTCTCGCCTGTGTCGAGGAGAGTGCAGATGTCATCTGTAGCGGCAAGGGAGCAGTCTCAGTTCTGTGGTTGCTTTTGAAGCCCAATTGGGAGAGGTCCAGGATGTTGTTTGTTCCAGCGAACTCGGAGAGTTGGGCGTTGATGGCTTTCTCGATGACTTTAGCTGGGAAGGGGAGCAGAGAGATGGGTCTGTAGTTCTTGAGATCCGTCGGGTCGACAGAAGGTTTCTTCAGCTGGGGGTTGATCTCTGCGTGCTTTCAGTCTTCTGGAAATGTTGCGGACTCAATGGAGCAGTTGATGGTGCAGCAGAGTTTGGGACAGATGGAGGTGCTGGCTCTGTTGAAGATGTGGTAAGGGCAGAGATCTGAGGGGGCTCCGTAGTGGATACGCTTCCTGATCCTGAGGGTGTCGTCAAAGGTTAGGGTAGTCCAGGTGGTCAAGATCTGCTGGGGGCTGAAGCCATTGAGTGTGGTGGTTGCCCATGGGGTTGGTGAGTCCTGGGTTGTGAAGCTGTCGTAGATCTCCTTGATCTTGCAGTGGAAGAAGGTGGTGAGGTTGTCACAGAGGTCTTGGGATGAGGGGATGTCTGCTTTGTCTGTGCTGGGTTTGGCGAATTCTTTCACTATGGCGAAGAGTTCTTTGCTGTTGTGAGTTGGCGCATTCCTCAATGGCTGCCTTCTTTGCTGTTCTGATGAGGCGGTGGTGTGCGGTGCATTGGAAGGCTGCTTTGTCTGCTGTGATCTTGCTTAACAAAAATGTTGTCCAAAATATAGTTTATAAAAAATAATTTGCAATGGGCGTAGATTTTCCATTAACTACGATGAGAAGGTATTTTTGTAAATGATATTTAGAACATGATATTTCTATCAGATAATATTTAGGTTGTGTTAGACCTGGCTTTTTCAGCTGGTTTATCCCCACACTTTTTGCTTTTTGGCCTCCTGTTTTTGACCCTGTTTTTGTTGATTTTTTGACTTTGGTACTGCCATGTCGATCTGGTAAGTGCACCCACTTGTCAGGCCCTAACCTTCCCTTTTTTAACATGTGAGTCACCCCTAAGGTAAGCCCAAGGTACCCCTGTGGACAGGGTGCAGTGTTTGGGAAACGTGGGACATGCCCTGATGTGTGTAATTTTCACTATTGAAAGGCTATCTGTCTCATAGGATAGAATAGGAGTTTATTTATAACATCTTAAAAATATAGCTTCACATTGGGACAAGATAGAAAGTGGAGTTTAGCATGCCTGAACTCAGAATATAAAAATGCATCTTTTATTAAGGATGATTTTTATATTGTGTGTTTGAAAATACCACTTTTAGAAAGTGTGTATTTTCTTGGTTAGCCATCCTGTGTGCCTCTGCTGATTTGTGTATTGACTGTCTGGCTTTGGAGTGACAGGGGCCGGGGATGTGCATTCTCTCAGACGGCCACCGGGGGGGGGGGTTGATGTGTGTCCTGCCTTTCCTGGATGAGTCAGTCTGGGCTAAATAGACCTGTGCTGCTTTTAGAGTAGGGGAGGAGATTTATTTCACACCTGAATGGGCCTTGTCTGCCTTTGAAAATGCTGTCTCCACCTCCTGCCGGGATGCTGCACCAGAGAGGACAGAACTGGTTTTGGCTGGTGTTAGAAATGGGATCTTTGGTTGGCTAAGGCTTGCGCCAAAGCCAGGCAGAAACCGCCACTCTAGTCAGGGCAAGGGAGTTACACGCCAAAGATAACCCCTGCTCACCTCTTTGGTAGCTTGGCATGAGCAGTCAGGCCTATCCCGGAGGCAATGTGTAAAGCGTTTGCAACACGCACGCAGCAACAACATACTAGGCACACCACAAAAGGAACTCCACACAAGGTTATATCAAAAATAGCCTTTGTTTTATCATAAAACACATTAGAATAGTAATCACACAATATACACTGTGCCAACGGGCACTGGGCAATATTTACAGGGGATTATATACACATGACAGGGCCACCTGGACCACTGTCAGAATCATCACTTAGTAAAAATAGTAAATGTAGAACATATACTAAACGTAGAACACAACCAGTACTTACTAAACACTGTACTCAGCATTATCCTGTAACACAAATCCTATTATGCACAGTATCACATTAGGCGTGAGATATATTCTGTGCCAACCTCAAAAGCCTAAACCTATTAGACCATAACCTCCTAAACATAACCCACCTTAGGAAATAATCTCACTAGCATAAACCACAGTAGGCAAATAACCTCCTACCTAAACCACAGTAGGGAATAACTCAAACATAACTCAGTATGAAAAACCTCATAGTTCTAAAACCACATTAGAGGCATAAAACAGGGAGCGTAAATCATAGCCTATAACTCGCATTTCCTAGCACCACATAAATAACATTAGCACCTCACCTCCTAATAAAAAGCATCGTAGAGGCATATATCACATTAGGGCCTGGTGCCCTAGTAACCTAACAGTCCCCCTGGCCAACTGGCCTTCTCAAAGGGCTCAAATGCCCTGTGTCCAAAATGTCAGGGCGTGCTGCCAAAGCAGCAGAATCCATGTGCGCAATTGTGCTGGGGCAGAGGAGTGCATCTCACTCCTATCTCCTAGCGAGAATGCCCCCAAAGGAAAGATGGCCTAAACATTGCAGCTGCCCACTACTTGCTGGGCAGCTGGGAAGAATTGGAGGCCTGGCACAACTGTGCCGCTTCTGTCCCCCCTTAGAGACTCCTGACTCGTCTATGCCCAACTCACTGTGGCTGCCCCGCGCTGGTGCGGCGCAGCTATGGCACTTTTCATCAAAGGGGGAGCCGGCACCTCGGTGCCCTCTGGACCCCCCCCCATGGATTTAAACACATGGCCCCATCGTTGAGATGGCCAGCTCTCTAGCGGTACCACCCAGGTGCCGACAGTGAGCCTTGAAATGCCCCCATCAAGAAATGCCTTGTGGGAGCCACGCGGGCTCTTGAAGAAAAATATGCCCCACGTTGGAGCGGCCCGCTGCCAGACGGGGCCGCTCGGACTCTGTGCTCTTGAACAGGCACCAACAACAAAGAGCCACTATGGAGCACCACTCACCTGCTCTGGGGGCAGGACTCCTCCGGTCTTCGCTATCCGCTGGGACCGACGCGGGGCTCTTCACCGCTTCTCTCCTGCTGGTGCCTACGAGGCTCTCCCTCACTCACGGGAGCCCCGCGCAAGCGTGCGCCAACCTCCGGGGATGACTCTAACTTCACCCGGGCCCCCTCCTGGGACCAGGGACTTTCCTGGGCACAGGCAGGGCTCCCTCCCTCTGGCACACAGGAGCCCTGCTCGAGTCGACTCCGCCATTCCCTGGGCTCTTCCGCTACCGTCCGTTAGGCCACGCCCACAACCAGGCGGGCCGCAGATCACGGCAGAGGTCTTTCCTCCCTTCTCTCGGCGGCAATGAGGGGTAGGCTCCCTCTTAAGAAACAAATAAAAGTGTGGGGGTGGGCACCGGCTTGGGCCATCATGACACGGGCCGGGCACCCGCTATTAAAGCGAAAATCAGTGGGGTGTGCACCCGCTAGCGAGCACACCAGCGGGGTGGGCACCTGCAGGCATTTAAAAGCAAAGAGATCGGCAGAAACGCAGGGTGGGCTCTCACTAAAGGCACCAGGCGGGGGAATCCCTATGCTGGGGATTCCTTCTAAAAGGGCTGCAGCTGCGCGCTGCGAAGCCCACGCTCCTTATCAGCTGGGCAATTAAAAGATAGCGCTCCCAGGCGCTAGAAGCAAAAATCAAAGATAGCGCTCACAGGGGCTAGGAGCCACAGCTCCTTAGCAAAAAGTCCATGAGTTTCAGGGGCATAGCTGGGCCCAGGGAGGCCAGCACACAGGGCCCTCCAGCAGGGAGGCAGCCTCCATGGCGGTTCCTCCTGGGCCCCAGCAGCAGCAAGCCCCCTCCGCCAGGAACAGCACCCCAGATCAGACTGAACATTTTCATGGGGTCACAGACCCTATATTTATATCACACAATCCTTTGTCTTTAGTGCAGGGCATGGGGGAACCAGATGCAACTGGTTCAGGGGGGATTTGGAGCACTTTGTTTTTCAAGGTCCTCTTCCCCTTTGTTAGTTGGGGGCTAGGTGATCAGACACACCACAGGGGACGGAGCCAGCATTCGCTAGGGAAGGCACCATCCTATTCAGAGTCAGGGGATTACCCCTCCCACTACTCTTAGCTCAGGTGTCCTATTCAGCCTGCCCCTCTTGGAGCCACCCATACCTCTCAGCTCCTGTCACTCACAAGCCAGACATGCAATTCACATCAGGCAGGCAGACACATAGCACACAGAAATGCCAACTTCTAAAAGTGGCATTTCTAAAATAACCACAATAAATCTGCGCACACCATTGTGCAGCATTTATTCACACAATTTCATACATACCAGAGTTGACCACACTGCTCCTCTCATAACAGGAATTACCACTGACACACACTGATCAGGGAATCCCCAATTCATTCCTATGGGAGGGCAGGCCAACCATACAAATGTAACACAGAGCGCACGCACTTTACACTGGACCAGAGAGCTAAAGTGCACAGAGGCCTAAAACCACCAACACCATGTCAGAGCTAAGGCAAAAAGTTTAGGGGTGAACCTGCCAAAAAGGGCCAAATCCAACCGCTGGGTAAAGAGCTTCCCTGCCGCCAGAGAATAAATTAATTTGTGCTATAAAGAATGGGGCCCAGACCCCTGAATTTTAGATTACTGTTGAACTAAGGAAGCTGCCAGGAAGAAGAACCGGGAAAGCTGGAGGAAGAGTACTGCCCCTGTGCTGTGCTAATGTGGTTGGCCTGCAGTGGTTGCTTCTGTCCTGGGCAGGGAAAGCACTGGACTGTGCTTTCATCATCCTGCCGTTAGAGTTTTCTCCAAGGGCTTGAAGAAGAGCTTGCCTCCTGTTTTGAAGCCTCGGGGATACAAAGACTTCACCCCCCGCTCCCCTGAACTTTGTTGCTGTGAGTTCTGACCTGCCAAGAGGTACATGCTGCTGCTCTGGGCAGTTGGGAGCTGGAAAAGTAACGCAACAACAAGAAGCGTGATGCATCCGTACCTGTTTCTGACACATCTCCGAAGAAACCGACGCAGCACCTGCCCGCGGCTCAAGAAATTGCCGCACGCTGCATCAAGTGCACCGATCTACGAAGACCGAGATCACCGCACCGATTGCAGCGCAGGCCCTGCTGTGCTGCTGCAAGAACTAACACATCGTGGGACCGCGGCTGAAGAAATCAACGCAAGTGCAATTGCCACCGCCGTATCGAGAACCGACGCATCCCCAATCCTCACACATCGCACCGGGGCGCTAAGTCTGCTAGGACACCAGAGACGCAATAAGAAACAGACGCATCACCTCCTTGCAAAGTAAGGATCTGACACATCACCTCCTCTGGAGTAAGGAACCGATGCCTCACCTTCCCTGCACATAAGGAACCAACGCATCACCTTCCCTGCACATAAGGAACCAACGCATCACCTTCCCTGTGGCTGTTCTTGTTTTTGATTTTGATGCATCCAAGGTACTTTCTGTGAAAAGTGTTGCATCTGCAATTTGCTTTGAACAGAACTGTTTCTACCTTTTGAAAGTCATATTTTGATTACTGTACTGTGTATTTCTGCCGTTTTGGTCTTGTTTGGTTTAGATAAAGATTACTTACTTTTCTAAACTGGTGTCGTGTCCATTTGTAGTGTTTTTCACTGTATTACCGTATGTGTGCACAAATGCTTTACACACTTATTCTGAGATGAGCCTGTCTGCTTGTGCATAGCTACCAAGAGGGTGAGCAGGGGTTATTTTAGAAGTGTATCCCCCTTACCCTGACTAGGAAGAAGGGTCCCTACTTGGACAAAGATAACTACCTCTGCCAACTAAAGACCCCCATTTCTAACAGGTATTACTTGATATTCTAGTACCATACACTCAGGGACACATCCAAGTCTCTCAATCCTCTGTTAAGGGTTCCTAATGATATTCTACTGCCCTTTTCAGACTTCTTTCAACCTGAAGAAAAAACACTGAGATATTTGTAAGTTAAGTTAGCTAGCTAGCGAACTCACTCTCATTCTGTTTACTCTCAAGGCTTTAACATTATTGGAACAGGAATAAAGATTCAGCTTAGCATCATAATTTTACTTTGGTCAACGGTCACCTGATCTTCTGGTTAGGTCTTGACGGCATCACTGGAGGCCTTGTGGCAAAGCAAAGGACATTATTCCTATTCCTGTAGGACTTGTTTCATGTCTATCAGTCCAGTGATACTGAACAGGAGGTATTTAAGGCAGCACACTTACATGCACAACCTTTTTCAAAGTCAGTGATACTCAGTGGAAACAATCCAGACTGACTGGCTATCTAAGAAATGATGAATGTTTATTCCTTATCTATCAGCATTGAGGCAGTTATGATTAACACTGTAACAAGTACTACCTAATCAGACAATGAGGGACAACGTTTCTAATATTGACTACACCGGTCTCCCAAATCACTTTTTGGAGAGAGAATCTGCATGGTTACCAGTAAATATAAAGAGGAAGAGCAACAGACATGACATTAGAACCCCTAAGAAGAGTGGTGACAGCTTTCTAGAATTAGTTCCTATTTTTACCTGTATCTGTAGGAGATGTGGAAAGTTAAAGGTGAACTCTAATGGAGTCTTTTCTGCTCCTGTGACAATTTTCATAATTATTCTCTCAATGAGTCTTTGTCACCTCTGTCTACTTCTTCTCTCATGCCTTCATGCCATCATTTGGGATAACAGATTTGGAATGTTGGGTTCCAGTGATAAAGTCTCTCCTCTGGTCTAGCTACTCCATTCAGGCATCCCGAAGGGCCTCCATTAGAAACGCATATGGCAAAATATGCTTGAATTCAACTATTTTGTTTACGAAATTCCTGCAGGAGAAATTACATTTAGGTTTGGTAGAGTTATTATTAGAGGAGATTTCTCCTGCTTTTGGCTAATTAATAAGTGTTTGTTACCTCCATGGGACTTTCTTCTAGCACTGAGTACCTTAATCCGCGGGCTGCAAATGAACCCCTCCTGGGAGTTTCTATGGACCTGCTCAGGCAGAAGTGATATTATCTGATAACTGTGAGGTTTAGAGGGTTTGGGCTAAGTGCCCCTGTTCACCGTGTACCCTGGCGCTTTAAGTCCAAATGATCCTACCTTCAGATATATCCAGTAATTATGGTAAGCCTTTGAACCCAACATTGTTACAGTTTACTAAGAGATCAAGAGAGTACTCCGCTTTAGGAATCTGAGCTCTACCTGTTGGGCATCACCCATGCACCGGCTAGTTACTCGAAACTTTAAGTGGCTGATGGACACTGGGGTGGTCTCTATGTGAACTTTGGTTCAACTTGGATTTCTTTAAAGGCATCTCCTGTAATCCTGGGTACATTAATGATTGTTTCTATGGCTAATGAAAAGACTGAGGTGCAAGTTCCTGGTTTGATGCAGTGTAGATAATCTAGAGAGGGATGCTGCGTTCTCTGTAGGGATGAAAGAGTCCCTGACTTCTGCATTCCCCCATGGCTGTGCGTATGAGGAAATGGTGCCCTAGATGTTGGTTCTGAAGCTCTCTTTGCATTGTCACCTGTGTGTTTTATCTTTAATTTCCTGTATAACCTGCAGTGTATGGTGTGCAGAGTTCATGTTGGTTAGTTGTTGGGTCAAATCAGAAGCATACCATTTATATATATTCTTACATATGCAGAATTGGGATAAGAGGTTGGATGAGGAGGTAATTACCAGAATACATTCTGCGAACTTCATTACTCTGATTCACCGTTCTTTGTCCCTGTCTTTACTGTACTCCTGACAGGAAATAGTTTTCCTTTGGTCCCAGTCAATTAAGGAGGTCTTGTGTGAAGAGAAAGTCTGATTGGTTCTTGGTAGGGGTGGGCGGAATTTGCGGAATTAACCTTCGCAAATTATCGCGAGAATGTTTAAAATTATCGCAAACAAGCAGAAATATCGCGAAGATGCGGAAGTTTTTTTCCGGCATGTTCGCGCGATTTTCTGCATGGTTGCGGGTCGCCAACTTACCCATGTGGCTGCTTGCGGGCGCGGCCATCTTGTTTTGAGTTGTTCTCGCGGTGCATGATCGCGAGAAGAAAGACGTGATCGCGCGACGCATGACGTCACTGCGGGCGCGAACTGTCGCGAGACAGCGCAAATGGCTAAAAACAATACAACATCTCATGGAGAACGCGACCGGATCAAGAAAACTTGTCGGCGAACGCAGGGAATCAGGTAAGGCGATCGCGCGCGCGCGAGAATGTATCATTTTACAGCGCGAGCAAGAAACAAATTATCGCCAAGCTGCGGAAACCGGAATTTTTGACATCTTCGCGCTCTCCGCGGAACGCAAAAATGTCAAATTATCGCAATTTCCGCGAACGGAACGAAATTTTTGCCCAGGCCTAGTTCTTGGTCCTTGAGATAGATTCACCTCATGAAACTAAGGACTAGAGAGAAAAAGGGAGAATCACAAGAATTAAAAGATAATCCTTAATTTGGCTCTAGTAAATTCATTCAGAATCTTTGGGGCTGGTGTAAGTAGGGACTGGCGTTCCATTAATTTATGTAACTAATATAAATAATTGGGGACATGAAATTTGAATAAAACGTCATGAATTCACAAATTTTAAAATGATAGACATCTTTTATTCTTACCTTTTTTTAAATCGAGGGTGCCTCCTTTTAACGCTACTCCAACAACATTCTTGGTCATTTCTCCATCTCCACCTTTTTCTTTCCCTTTTAATGCACCCCCTTCTGGATTTTTCACTTTCCCTCTTCTTCTGGAGTTTGCCGCAGTTCTGTCAATATTGCCCTCCTTCTCCCTTGCTCATTGGTAATCCATTCCATATTACAGTCCTATCTCTGTTCAATTTTGTGTATTTTTTCTTGTATGTTCTTATTACTTTTTAATTTCCTTTATTAAACTAATTCTTGTTCTGATTAATAATTCCTATTGACCTATATGTTGAATCATTTGATTGAACTTTGTTGGAATTAGACCAATTCGTTGATGTGTTCTCATGTAAAACATATTCGCAACGAGGTTGATGATCATCATGTGGAGGCCCAGTCTGATGCATGTATGGAAGGAAATATAGTGTTCTCTAATCAAATTACCCACCTACTCGCTCATGTAAATTTCAGGAATGTGTCTGTAAAGTATACCACAAACTCTATACCACCTTCTTTGGTTCCCTCATAACTCACCCAACAAAACTTCACAGAGAAATCTTTAAAGCATATCAAGAAATCTATACAACCTTCCCAAGCTCCCTCATCACCAATCCACCTAACTAGCTCATCTAACATTCAGAAAGGCATCTGTAAAGTAGATCAAGATGCCTGTAGCACATTCATAAGCTACTCTCATCACTCATCCACTTGACTCACTCTACTTAAAATCAGGAAGACATCTGTAAACTATGTTAAGACATCTGTCTGACTTTATTAAACTCACTAATCAATCTCCCACCTCCTGAATCAATCGGTTCTTGATAAATCCATATGTCTGTTTATAAACAACTCCCTATGCATTTCGGGCAGGTCGCCCTTCGTCAGGGGTGGTATGTTACGGGTGTTTAGTGCTTAGTTCGTGCTGGTGAGATCACCGATTGATTCAGCATGGAAAAGTCATAAGCAGTTCATATGAATAAAGAATTCAACGAATGAACTGCCAATAACCTTTGTCTGAAAGTTCTTGTTAATCGTTTTTTATCCTGCTCCTCGCAGGTTTTTTAGCTGTGCCTAGGGTGATGTCGCTGAGTTAAGCGCCACTACTTTATTGTATTCTTGATTATACCCCTGTCAGAGGGTGATACCCCTGGAGCACGCTACAACCATACATCTCAAGCACAACCATTGGAGCGCGTGTTCAAACCACGCTTTATGTTTCAAATATATCAAGAAATCTATATCACCTTCTTAGGCTTCCTCATCTCACTCAAAGAAAATTAAGTCTTTAAAGAATATGGAGTAATCTACACCACCTTCTCAAGCCCCCTCATCACCCTCCACACGTACTAACTTGCGTAACATATTGAAAGTTATCTTAAAAGTGTTTCAAAATTCTATGTCATATTTAAAGCCGCTCGTAGGCAGAGGAAGAATCGCAACCAAACTGGATGGACACAGCCTTTCACTGCTAGAAAGGATATCGTGGAGGTCAACACGCCGACTGGCAACAGAACAAGACCGGGGCTTTTAACTTTTTATTTTCACCACTCTCTACGGGACTGCGAGGTCCAGGGTGCACTCGAGACTGCTGACGACCTGCACCTGGCTCCTCTTCCCGCTCCTCCCCCGGCCACTACATCAAGCCTCGCGGCCCCCGCTTCACGGGTGCCGCTCGTAGGCAGAGGAAAAATCGCAACCAAACTGGAGGGACACAGCCTTTCACTGCTAGAAAGGATATCGTGGAGGTCAACACGCCGACTGGCAACAGAACAAGACCGGGGCTTTTAACTTTTTATTTTCACCACTCTCTACGGGACTGCGAGGTCCAGGGTGCACTCGAGACTGCTGACGACCTGCACCTGGCTCCTCTTCCCGCTCCTCCCCTGGCCACTACCCCCGCCCTCTTTACAATCCTCATATCTATCACCTGGCCTCGCGTGAGCGGGACGCGTGCGGGGCGCAGTCCGGGGTGAAGCCCGGGCTAAGGGCGGGCCGTCTAAGGCCGTCCGAGGACGATTGAGGACGGGCCGGGCCCCTTCCCTAACATCTTACGCCTATTGGTGAGATAATTTCTAACGGTTGTTGTCTTAAATTTACCTATATTGTGGACTTGATATTAACCTTTATTAGGTTTTTCGCCCTAACTATATTTTTAGTTTTCACTGTTAGCGTAGTATCATGGCAACAAACGCTGATAAATCACAACTTTTAACTGTTAACACCTCTAAGGGACCGGTGTCTGGTACTATCGACCAATTCTTCAAGCGCGTATCTACAGTGCTGGAGAAGGAAATAGCGGACACAGAAAAGCGCTTATCCTTAGATCTGCTAGCAGGCAAACGCTCTTCACTGGGCAAAATTGGTAATGCTGTCTCGCCAGAGGTGCTGACTAAGGGTACTACAAGACCTGACCCCTGCAAGTCGCATGGAATGAGTGAAGAAGCGACCTCTGTCAACACTCCTTCTTTGATTTCTATCCCTGAGATCACTAGTAGCCCAACCTTGTCGGGACTATCAGCATCCCTGAATCTAGTTATTTCTTCCCCCCCGGTGGTAAGAAGACGTATAGCAAGAAAGAGACGAGGGACACTCACTAGGACACTCACAGTTAAAAAGAAGAAGTTTCAACCCTCTACCCAAATACCGAATCAGACAGCTTCCCTGGCACCACTTACCCCTCCCTTATTCTCCAATGCTTCAGGTTCATCTCCTAGCCAGGATAAGATGTCCGATTTATTAGTAAAAATTGAGACTTTGGTTAAATCCCTTTTATTGCCCCTCCTAGAAAGAACTAGATTAATAAGCTTGCACCTGGTTGATCTAAGCTCTCAAATGGAACAGTATAACTTGGCGATATTAGATCTTCAAAATACTAAGGCGATAAGTAGTAGCAACGATCAAGCGCCATCTTCCCCCTCAGAGGTGTCGCGACCCTTGACTGGTGACAATCCTATGACATCGTGCACCAAGCAAGGGTCTAGGCGTGTGGAGTCTGTGGCCAATAATCCTAAATCTGACCCCATAGTAAACATAGAAGAACAAAAACAAAAACGTAAAAACATTACAAATTCGCAGGGCTCAGAGCATATGAGAAAAAGGGTCACTGAGGACCATGAGAAGGAAGAATGTTTACATCAGCCACAACATATTCCAGTAAATAACAGAGTAGATCTACCCCCAGAATCTGCTCCGTACACGATCATCATGACAGGGGTTCCCGAACTATCAGAGGGGGTAAGGGAGGATTTCTACGCACTGAAAAATAAGACCATTCATTGGTTGAATCAGAATAGACCGCTCCCAGCCCATATAAACGGAGAAATCCTGATGGTTAGACGCACTAGCTGGGTAGGCACGAGGCCAAAAGATAAGAAGGGGGACGCCATAATTATAAATTTCAAAGACTACAGAGCGGTTAGGTGTATAGGCGACTGGTTTGAATCCAGGGGGGAGGATATGATTACCACGCATCTTGTTAACTACTTCTATCCAAGAGAACTGATCTCCCACCCTAAACCTTTTGGTATAAACGATTTTCAGACAAACTGGAGGGAAGTAGATAACCGTCTTTTTCACCCGGCTGTTCGTAACCTTGCTTCACGCTTTTACCCGCCAAATAGGTTTCCGTTGAGCAGGATACCGATTAATAACCATCAGCCCCCTCAGCCTCCAAATCAGGCATACTGGAATAATCACTCCCATCTAAACCAGAGATTTAATATCCATACCTCTAATCCCTATACAGTTCTGTATGGTCTGGAAGACGTAGATTGACTCAGCACAGCAGTAGACCAACTACAAAACTTTCCAGCACCAGACCATATTTCTATGAGTGATACTGATCAAGTAAAAAACGTAGCGTCCCACAAGACAGAATTAGGTCCTCTTCCCTCAGCAACTAACTCCCCATTGTCGAGAAGCTCTGACATTATTACAACGAGGAACACGCCTAGAAAATCAATTAAGCAACAGGGGGGTATAGCTAACAAGGTCCAAGAAAACTCCCTAGACACGAAAGTAATCCACATGAATGATAGCCCAGATACAAGCAACGAGGACAACATAATACAGTTAATTTCATGGAACATTGCGGGTTTAGGCTCCAAAATAGCAGACGGGTCCCTAATAGACTCTGCTCAAGACTTTCAAATAATCTGCTTGCAAGAGACTTGGTCCGTCAACGAACTACACTTGATGGGCTACAAAACATATTTCTCAGGGGCAACTGCAGGTCCGCGTGGAAGGGCAAAAGGGGGTCTGACGGTGTACATAAAAAACACCATTCCTGGACTAGAAGTAGCTAGTCTTAGCTTACATACAAACTACCAATTATTGAAACTCTCATTTATGAGAAAGCGGGTAATATATTTGGTAAATTTCTATGACAACCTCCTGGAGTGTGAGAGCCTAGAATTGATTGGGGCCTTACGAAATAAACTTTCGAACCTAACAAGTAAAGTGCAAGGAACGGATGTCCCGAGTATTGTTTGGGGCGGGGACTTCAACCTCCACCCTTGTGGTGTGAAAAATAGTAGTATATGTGGGGTAGCTGAAGAAACTGACAATCAGGTGATCCATTTTAGTCACACTAAGATGGGTGACCTTCTGAATGAAATTTTGTCGGAATTGGGTTTAGTGATTTTAAATAAACTTGATACTTTATCGGATCAGCTCCAGGCCACTTATCTGGGCAGGGGTTGGGCAACAACGATTGATTATTTCCTGATTTCCACACACTTGGTAAGTAGAGCTCAGAACTTTAGACTAATCGCCAACGCATTAAGTGACCATGTAGCCTTGGCTTTTAACCTGCTTATTGACAAGGGAAAATTTAAACCTTATTCCTTGATGACTGTCCTCGACCAGAATAACATCCATCTTGCTAAAACGAATGGTTTCACTATAGGGTGGGGGAAGATAGATCCGGAAGTTATAATCACGAAGGTGATTCAGGCAACATATCCCGCCATTGTGAAGTGTCTAGATGGCGACACTAGTCAAGAGGAAGTGTTGTATAATTTTGGTATAATTCTAGAGGTAGCAAAAAATCTATTAACACTCAAGAATAAAGGGAAAACAAGCAAGAAAAAAGGATGGTTCAATCATGATTGCACGGCAGCCAATAAACTTTTAAAAAGTGCTTTGACAAATCCTGAAAGAGATCAAGACGAGATCCGCAGGCTAAGGAGATTATACCGCTTAGCCTGCAAAACAAGGAAGCAGAAAATAAAACTATCCTTATGGGACCAGCTACAAGAAAGCTCACTATCTAGAAACGGGGCACTGTTTTGGCGGGTAGTGAAGTCTCCCTTCCTGACAGATAGCTGTGACCAACCAACCATCGAGGTAGCAATCGATGGCCCAACATGGGTAAATCATTTTTCCAAAGTTTTTAGGAAAACGCAAATTCCTGACGCATTAGAGGTAGGACATGATATCCCTCAAGAAAAGTTAATTCCGATTGCCCTAAACTTTGATCTACAGGAAATTATAAAAGCCGTGCAGGCAAGCAAAAGTGGGAAAGCCCCCGGCCCAGATGGAATACCGATTGATTTTTTCAAATTTAAACTTGACCTCTGGGCCCCAATTTTAAAGGTGGTCTTTGATGCCACTATGCGATGTGGTCTACTTGAAACGTGGTCTCAATCGATCATGATTCCGGTTTTCAAAAAGGGGAACAGAAATGACGTGTCGTGTTATCGGCCAATATCATTGTTGGACTCTCTCGGCAAAGTATTGGGGAGGGTGGTGTTGCAGCGACTGCAAGAGTGGGCGGAAGACCATAATATATTATCTGACTTACAGTTTGGCTTTCGGGAAGGCTTCGGCACTATAGAACAGGCTCTGAACTTAAGTTTATTAGTGGGAAAATATGTAACAGCAAAAGAAGGTAAACTTTACATGGCATATGTCGACCTTTCGGCGGCATTTGACTGTGTTTCCCATTTAAAGCTATGGTCTGTCCTTACTGCCATGGGCATGGAGTCACCCCTGGTGAACCTCCTTCGTACACTATACTCGGATGCCTCGTCCCGGGTCCGCTTTGGAGCCCGGGGCGAGGTATCCGAGTCCTTTGGGGTGGAACGCGGGGTGAGGCAGGGATGTGTCCTGGCCCCCTTTCTTTTCTCTCTCTACACAAACGGATTGGAGATGGAGATGTTGCAAGGGGCTCAGGACCTCCCTCGTATAAAAGATCGCCTCATCCCAGCGCTTCTCTACGCGGATGACGCAGTAATTATAGCGCGCACCCCGCGTGAGTTGCAAAAATCGCTGGATAGGTATGCCAAGTTTATGGGTAACTTGGATCTCAAAATAAACATCAAAAAAACCTATGTGATGGTGGCAGGGAAAGATAGGAAACGGGGAAAGTCCATCTTCCTAGAAAAAGAGAGGTTGGAGTTTACCACCCAATACCCGTATCTTGGAGTTATGATCGATGAAAAGCTCAATTGGAAAGCTGCAATTGACGCTAGAAAACATCATCTCCTGCGAGCTATTATGGCCCTTATAAAATTCGCCCAAAAACTGGGGAAAAGACCTCCCGTAGAACTACTTCGCATTTATGTAGCGAAATGCCATTCGACCGCACTCTATGGGGCTGGTTTGTGGGGCCATAAAAACACACATGCTCTGCAAGTCGCAGAGAATATCTTTATGCGATTTCTTTTGATGATCCCGAAACGTGTGTCCACTTTTTCCTGCCATGCTGAATTAGGCATGGCTCACATCGAGGATTTGGCTAAAATCCAACCTCTCTTATTATGGCGCCGTATCTGGCTGTCATCAAGAAATCTAGTCACAAAGGCGATTGTAGAAGATGTAATGTCTCTTGAGCATGTGGGTAAAATTGAGTGGCTAACATTCATAAAAAGATTCTTTACTGATTTAGGTTGTCCGAAATATTATGATAACCCTGAATCTATGTCTGAGATCTCTAAAAAAGAATTAAAAACTAGAGCTCTCTCGCATTTGGAAGAACTGCGGATATCCAAAGAGATAAGAAAGCCTTCTGTCCAACACTCCTTGATTGCTGCAACCACTCTGTATATCGAGCCATACCTGACATACGTGGATTCCCGATTTGAGCGTCTCTTGCTGACACGCTTTAGATTGAACATTTTCCATAAACTTGTGGCCTTTCCCAAACGTAACTCTTGGAAAGAGGCCTCAGGGGTATGTCCATGTGATGATATTTCAGAACAAACAACTATGCATACTGTTCTGTTTTGTAAGTTTTATGCCGAACACCGCACTTTATGGTTGATTCCCCTGTTAAGATCTCTTGGTTTCAAAAGATGTCGCCCTGCTATGCTGCACCTACAATTTCTTAATACCACATTGATTACAAAAACTGTGGCTATGTTTTTAAAATGTGTTTATAACCATAGAACAAATCTTGGTTGAAATGTCCCGCATTATTTTAAATACTTGTATGTAATTCTATGTTATGAAGAATATGAATGTTGGTATGTTCTTTTATGGTTATAATTGTTTTTACATAACCGAATAAAGATGATTATTATTATTAATATTTAAAGCTTCCTCTCCTCTGTACAGAAGCAAGACATAATTGGTGCTGACATCGTAATTATTTTTCTACCTTGGATGCCTCTAACACCACTACAGAAACCCTTACCACACTGGGCAAATGTTGGACTTTCTCTTCGTCTATTCAGCTACCTCTGCATCGTCCACTGCTTGTCACTTTGGGGTCTTATGTTCAGAAAGGGAGTCAGGACCTGGGTGTTCAACTGAATCCCTGCAGCATTTCTCTCAGCACCTGGATACCCTCACGGGTGATTAGCCACGCTATACAAATCTTGTTTGATTGATTGATTAATGTGATATTATTGAATTGACATCACTGACTTACAATAACATTAAGACCTTTCTAAAATTTATGGTGATTCAAAGTTTTCATTTAGTTTTTGTTTGAAATATATTTTTATTGTTTTTGCAGAAACATACACACAACACACCCATGATCCCATATCAGTACCACCAGTGAACCACCCTCCACCCCCCTGGCAGTCAGTATTTTAGCAAGCATTCCTGGTGACATCCCAGGTGCAGACCACCAATACCCCCCTCTGTGTCCGGCAAGTCCCATCTCCTGGGGAGTCAAACCATCCGTCAAGCCATGCTGTGCCCGCCAGTGCCCCCAAACTGTTTTGATTTCCTAGGGACCCTCTCTGCCGCCATGCATGGATTCATCCCCTGCTGCCACATGGTCCTTGTGGGTGTGTTCCCGCTAGCCCAGAACCTGGCCAGATCACATTTGGCTACAATAAAACCGAAAATACAGAACAAACCTGGCCAGATCACATTTGGCTACAATAAAACCGAAAATACAGAACAGCAATGGTTTCCTTGTGATATCCACATCGTTGGGCGTATCCAGAATGATCAAGTGCAGCGTTCTAGGAATGGTGGTCCCAAAATCGTTCCCAGCTCAAGGTTTATCTCCAGAGCTTGCGGAGGAGCGTGCTCCTGGCCAACCGTTCACCTTTCATAAAGAAATACTTACAAAAATAATAATATGAATTATCTGGCATTTCTCTTGCTAACAAGGAGCAGCTTCAGAAGCACCGCATTCCCACTTCAGTCGCCTCACCTTTTCCTGTTTGTGTGCACGTGCACCACTCATCCACACTGCTGTAGTCACCAATACGTCTTTGGTCCAGCACTGCGCCAATCCCAGCAGGGGCTGCACTTTTACCATTCGAATAACAACATTGGGAGTTGCTACCATTGAATGATACTTTTTGTTACCTGGGCAACTCCTTTTAATTGGAACATTAAGTCATTTATTTTCTGATCAGTGCATTTGTCAGGCTGTGTTTTGCATTGCTTTTTGCAGCATTTAGTCACATTTTACTTCTCTTACTTGTAATTTGGCAAAGAGCTCCTCGTCAACCCCTTGGGGCATCTGTCATTGTTTTGCTCTCTTTAGAAGGACAATCTCGAGGTTGATAGCTTGCAGATCTATGCCCGCTGGCACAAGCTGAACTTTGGCAAGACGCAAATCAGGACACAGAGTCTTGATATCACGGAACCCTAGACCACTGCCACAATGAAGTGACAGCGTGTGGGGTCTGATTTATTATCCGGGATCACTTTGCACACAGTTTAAATGTGATTGTTTGCTCCTCTTTCTTTAGGTAAAGATTTTATTAAAAAAGGTCTGCCATTTTTCTTCCAAGTCAGTCACATTCCCCTTGTCATAACAATGGTCCCGTCATACATGGCTTACAGCAGTGACCTCTGTTTAGGCATGCAGAAGTAAATGCTGAGACATCTGCAGAGTACAGAATCCTTCAGCTCTTTTCATCCTCACTGCCAGCATGGCATTTGGATCATGGCTGTCGAGCCACCAAAATGCCAAGGGTAGTGTAAATGACATCACACGCCCTTTGAAGTTATTGACATCACAAATAGTGACATATTTGGACCTTTGAACCTGAATTTTCCCAGTAGGTAATGACACACCACCTTAACCCAGATGACATCACAAGAAGTTCCATAATAATTGCATGCTTAATTCATTTAAGAACAAAACATGCACACATATCTTTCACCTATATCTTTTAAAGTTCCAGGGCACATTATGCTCTGTGACAAGTGAGTGCAACAAGTGAGCCAGACCTCTTCTAAGAGGATTTGGGGAGTCCTACTCCAGATAAAAGGTAGAAAAACAATTGTGGGCAAATAAGGCATTTAGAAGCTCAACTTTCAGGAACATTTGTTAACAAGCAGTTGCAATGCTAATAGGTCTGTTTTTAAAATGAAATGTCAACCTAGAACTAAAAATCCATGTTGCTAATGACTGCCATCCTCCTATCTGTGCTGCTGCCAGAGAGCAATGCCATAAATTATCTGGCTATCTAAGACACTTCGAATCCTTGCAATGGCATCTCTGTGTCCCTAAAAGTTCAAGCTCAGTCAACAGGATAAATAAACACCATGATCACACCTGTGTGGAGGGCAAGACATTTTTTGTGGAAGCAACTTCTGCTCAATCAAAACATGTACTCCTGGCTTCCAACTTGTGGGTGGGATCAAAGCCCCTCTCCTGGTGATACTCTCATAACTGTCTGGCGAGAGCAGTGCTTTCAATTCAAACCCTAAAAAGCAATAGGCTCTGAAGGCAAGTCCTTATTCAAGTCTTTTTGTGGTACACCAAGCAACTGCAGCTTGGTACACCCCAGGATTCGACCCCATTTCCCCCCCATGTGTCAAAAAAGAGCTCCATTGTGCCGAGGCCAGCATTTTCGTCAGGGGTACCCGCTTATGCCAATTCATTACAGACAATACACCCAGAATTTTGCCATTAATGCCATCCATTAGTGACCCTTATGTCAAAATTCAATTAGTATCAGTGCCATCATTGTCATGGTTGGCCCCCTATAATAGGGCATTTTGCCTTCCTTATTGAAATAAATATATCCAATGTGTTAGTGCAAGCATTTTGTCATGGATGCCCAATGCCAAGAATTTCCTCAAGGATGCCACCTCCAGCATATTACCCCAGGTAGCCTATTTGCCGCCAATTACTTCAAATATGCAAGTAACAGTAATTTACCCTTATGTCAAGAATTACCTCCAGTTCTAATTGCCTCCAGTATGCCAATACCAGGTTTTGTAGCATTGTGGCAAAAAGTATTTCCTGTCCATCAGTATTTTTGTTTTGTCACAGGTGTCTGTCATGCTAAGGCTTCCTAGCACAAGTATTTTGCCATTGGTGACTCCTTAAGACAAGAATTACCTTCACTATGCTAGGGCAAATGGCTGACTCGCAAACATAATACCACATTCGCACTCACGCTCGTTTACATTCACACACCCTTATTGTCACTCACTCACACATTCATTTTTACTAATTTGCACTTTTCATTCATTGTCAGTCACTCTATTGAACTCACTCTTACTCTCCATTCCTAATTCACAAACTCTCTCACTTATTATCATTCTCATGCAAATTCACTATTTTTCTGGCTGAATGATACTTTGTCATTCACACTCACTCTTACTTTCACAATGTGTTCTTACTTAGTGTCACTCTCGCTAATTCTCAGTCACGTTGATTCTCACAATCTCTAACATGCCCTCACATGCATTCATTCTCCCTTTTACACTCACTCAGTTTCCCTTGCTTTGAATCACTCATACTTCCTCATTGACTCTAGTTTTACACATTGTTACTCACTTTCATTTACAAACATATGCTTACAGATACACACACATCCACACACTCGTTCACTCACATAAACACACTCTTACCTGCATGCACACACAACACACATTTAAAAGTATTTTTTCACTTTCTCCAGACTATTTTCCAATGTCATACTCCATTGTTTAATACACTTATAGTGAATTTTGCAGTATTATTCACAACTAGTGTAATATAAAATTGGTAAAAATAAAAACATGAATGTGGAGCCCCAACTGATAACCATAATGAGGAGCTGCCTTTGTGGTCATCTTACTGATTTTGTCACCTCTGAGACCAGGAGTCGCAAGGCAGTGTTAGAGGTTGCAATGGGAAGCCGGGGGTCCCAACTCATCAACTGACCCTCTCTTCTTCTGTAGACATTGCTGTAGATCATCTATTGACCCTCATTTCATGCAGTCTGCATATTCTCACAGTTTGTCTATTGGTCCTCACTTCCTGCAGCATACAGAATCCCGCAGCTCATGTTTTAACCCTCAGCACCTGCAGCGTACAGACTCCATCAGCCTGTCTTTGACCCTCACCACCAGCAAAGCACACAGTGGCGGCTCGCATAGGGCGTGCTGCGGGGCAGTGAGCGGGGCGGGGAGGGGCAGGGTGGGGGGTAGCAAACACAAACATACTACGGAACGGAGGAAAGTAATTATTACGTTCCTCCATTCCATTGTATGTCCGAGTTTTCTACCCCCCTACCCTGCCCCTCCCCTCCCCGCCCCGCTTCACCACCCCGCAGCACGCCCAATGCGAGCCGCCACTCAATGCAGAGAATCCAGCAGGTTGTCTGTTGACTCAGTCCCTGTAGCATACACACTCCTACAGCTCTTCTGCTGACCCTCACTACCTGAAGCATGCAGAATACTACAGCTCATCTATGACCCTCCATTCCTGCAGCATACAGAATGACACAGATCCTCTATTGGCCCTCACTTCTTTCAGCTTACAGAATCCAGTGTCTCCCTCTATTGACCCTCACTTTCTAGTATGTTCACATGTGCTCTAGAAAAGTTTAAAGCCCTCTACATGATGCACTCTGCAGTCCATAATAAAACACAAAGGAAAAATGCTAATAATGAAGAATATGAAAATAAAGCTGTAGAACTACAAAAAATACAAAATGAACAATTCAAAATGACATGTTTTTAAAATTTTCCATTGGACTAACATTAATGATTAACCCATATGCAGGGTGACTGGAATTATGTGGCGGAGAAGCACCAAAGTTTGTGGCAGGGTTAACTACATTATGAGGCACGAAAAGCCAAATTATACGGCATAGTGCAGCACATTTTTTGCTAGTATTACCTTAATATTTTGTAATTTGTACACATGGTAATGCTGCCTGGGCAAAGATTTCCCTCATTAGCAGCCTTGTAACAACCACATACAAAAATAAGCAACTAAAAGATGACCAGTCAACCTTTGTGAAAGGCAAACATACTTGGCCCTGTTTTTAGTAACCTTTGATCCGTTTGAACTACAAAACATTTTTTTTTGTAAAACCTGAGATTATTCAGCAGACAGAGTTATGTGGCAAATGCAACAAATCCATAATTTAGAATGTAATATTTATAAAAAATATGGCATCAACTTTAAATGTAGCACTAATCATAATAATTGCACTGACTCTAACTTGTAGCCTAACAATAACCTTAACATGAACACTCACTCTCACATAGCCAGATTACCCCTCAACTCTAACTCTTACCCTCACTCTAACCCCTTACTGTTTCCCTGACTTTTACTATAATCCTAACCGCCTCCTACAGCTATACTTTAACCTTACCTTAATCCTAATGCTAACACTTCCTGTTACTTAAATGCCAATCCATCCCTATGTTTACATATTACCTTAAGACCTATTTTCAACCCCTGTCTTTCAATTATTCACATATTGCTGTAGTAATTTACCATCTTTTGATTGATGTACCCCTTAATTTTGCTCTATCTGTTTTTATTGGCTGTAGAACGTTGTGCACTTTACTCTTGCTAACTCGTGGTAAAGTGCCTGTACTCCTCCTGTCAATATTATGAAATTGGTATTACCTTAATTGGCATGCTAAACCTACATATAACTCCCTAGTATATGTTGCAAAGTACACCCAAGCCCTGTAAATTAAAAGTGACTACTCTACTGCAGAACCCATTGCACCATTCAGTGACAGTATAAAACATAGCTTCAGACCTACTACTCAAGTCTCTGCAATGCAGCTTTTAAAATGTAATTTGACCTGTCTTAATAAACCCTTTTGATTGGTCTAAACCGTCTTTTAAAATATTAGTAAGTCATCCCTACTGAGACCTTTTAGCCCATAAGGCAGGGTGCATGGCATTTAAAAGTAGGACATGCAGAAATGTCAAAACATGCCCTGCTAGTGACTTGCACCTAAAAGTAGCTTTCACTGTAGCAAGGATGGCAGTTCCATAGGAAAGCACTGGGACAAACTATAATGTTATCTTCGGCTTGGAAAAACTTGGAAATTGAATCATTGGACTCTTTGCAACATTTATTTAAAGACCAATTCAGAGGTGAAGTCTGATTTTTATTAAATAGTCAATTTGCATTAGCCTCCAGCTGTAGCCCTCTGAGTGCTGAATGATGTGTGAAACCTGCTCTCAGAGCAGAAACAAAGTCCTGGATGTGGAGAAGTGTTTCTGTTCTTGAGGCAGGATGGCCATTAGGATCATGCCCAGGAAAGTAATTAACTTCAAAAGGTACTTCCCTCTCACAGGCAGATGCCAGACTACACCTAAGCTGTCCCCTTTTTCCAGCCAAGCAGACACCAGACCAAGTGGGAGGTCCTGGTACCCTGGGATTAAAGTGAACTCCTCCTAAGAAACTTAGCACTTGGAAAACGTTTCACTCCAAAGACCTCCAGGGACTGAGGATGCAGTAATTTCGATTCAGCCGGATCTCAATGAGAAGGTATCAGGCCTCATGGAGCCCTCTTCGGCTACAGCCTACAGCATTGCCCTGCTTGAAGAATATGGTCTCCAAAAAAGTGTCTAAGTGCAAATTAAGAAATCTTGACTGGGCAAAGGTTAACTCTTGGCGTAGTGTGCATAGTGGGGCTACGCGGAGGTCCACGGAGTTGCAAATAAACTCAGTGGAACTCCGCTCCGCTCCACCACCCGCCTCCACCTCCCCCATTAACAAGAAATTAAACATTAATTAAAAATAAATTTAAAACCACTTACCTGTACTGCGTGTCCCTGGGCTGCCCTCCTCCTCTTCTTTGCCGTCTCGCTAATCCTTGAGAAAACTACGAGTGTGCGCATGCCCGTGCATTTCCCGCAAGAAATGGGCATGCACTGGCGTGCGCGCAGGTGCAGTTTTCACAAGGATTAGCGCGACGGCGAGGAAGAGGAGGAGGTCAGCCCGGGGACGCCGCAGTACAGGTAAGTGGTTTTAACCCCTTGTGTGCCCTTGACGGAACCACGCCGTCATGAGCCACGGGCGCCGTGTGCTCATGACGGCGTGGTTCCGTCATGGAGCGGCCGTTGGCGGCCGCTCCTCCCACGCGGCTCGAATTCCCCGCCTGTGCGGGCGAATTAGAGAGTGGGTGGAGTCATGACGGAACCACGCCGTCATGAGCACAGCTCGCCCGTGACTCATGACGGCGCGGTTCCGTCATGAGCACCGCGCCACCGTGCTGCCCCCAAACCCCCCCCCAGCGCTGCGGCGGAATTCGCGCCGCAGCGAAGGGGTTAAATTTATTTTCAATTAATGTTTAATTATTTGTAATAAGGGGGGTGGAGGCGGGGGCTGGCCAACTCAGCTCCGCTGCGGAGTGTGCAGAGATTTGCCTTCTCCGCGGAATGCGGAGAAGGCAAATCTCCACACACTCCATGGGCAGAGCGGAGTTCTCCGCCCGGGGTTAGCAAAGGTGCCAAAAGTATCCGGCCAGTGGGAGGCCTTTTTTGGGCAGGAAATTCTAATTGAGGTTTCCCACCTAAAAACAGGAACTTGTCCAATGAATACCTGACCTTGTGGAGCCCTCCTCGGCCACATCCTGCTGCCATGCCCCCCTAAAGATTATGGACTCCCATTCTTGAGACTAAGTACCAAGATAAATCTTCTAACCAGATTGAACCTGGTTTCTGTATCCGACCCACGCTTCATTGCGGTCGTCCTCAAATTGCACCTAGGTCCCAGTCTGCCGTGATCAATTGATCGTGGTAGACACTTAACACTTTTCGGTGATATTTTTATTTTGAACTTTATAAATTCAAATCTCTGGTTCCCCATATTGTATTTTTGCTCATTTTGGAGTTGTTGTGATTATGAACATTTTTCAAATTTGCTTGGGAATTTTCTTCTGTTGTGTTTTGTCTTTTTCTGTTTTGGTACTGCATACATCTTTATACTCTGTCTCTAAGTTAGGCCTGTCTGATCTGTGCCATAACTACCAGGATAGCTACCATGGGGTTGAGCTCAGGTTAATTTAGTGACTTTAGTTGGTCACCCTGACAAGGAATCTGATTATTATTTGAGGTGGGTCGGTACACCCCTAATTGATACTCCATTTTTATAATTAGTATATCTAAAAATGTTGAGAATTAATATTACTTTAATGAGTTGTTTTAATTTTTTTCTCACTATTTTTTTAAAACAGCTGTTTATTGTCATGCTGCTTCCTTTTGGATTTGGTAGTATTGTCTTTATTTTGGTTTCATTACTTTCCTACAATTCCATTTGAAATCAGTCTCTGTCACTGTCTCACTACCCACTGCCTCTGATCATCTCCACAAAAGTATCTGCTTGTACCCCAATATTTTACTGCTCCCACATAGAAGGTCTGGTCATTTCTATTCTGGCCTCCCCCTATGGAAACCTTGTGCTTGGTCTCCCACACAACCGCAAAACACCTTAAACGTAGATGCAAAGAGAACAGCTGGTAATGATCTTGTGTGATTGCCATTTTCTTTCAATCTTTCCGCTGAGTTTAGGTCCAGCTCCAAATTAGCAATTGGCAGATGTATCACTTCATAAATAACACATCTGAAAGTGGAAACTGATTGCCACTCACTCAGTCATGCTAGTCTCCAATGAACTGGCACTTATGCATACATATTTCGGCTGAAGTGTGTAGTGATCAAGTCCACTCAGTTCAGGTTATTCAAAGAGGTTTATTTCAAGATTGTGCAGGATCACAGGAAGATTAGAACAAAACCCCACCAGGAGCAGCCAGCAGGCAGCTCAGCCCACTCAACTGTGACACATTTGCCTGACAACATTCCAAACCATGTCATTGATCACTGTAGGATTCTACAGGCAGGGCATGCATAACCATGAAGTCAGTATATAACATATCCCATTTTCTCCCAAATAAACAAAAGAACAACAATGAGAGACAAAGAGAGAAGAAACCACAAAGAGAAAACACAGAGGAAACAGAACCGTAAAGCAACAAGAGCGACAACAAGTAACAGAGAAGAAAGGAAAACAAACATAGAAACCATCCTCCCTTCTTACACAACAGAAAAGAAGAAAAACAACAGTGACAGAGAAAAGGATATAAGAAAGCACAAAAGACTGCCCCAAAGCACACCCACTGGCCAGAACAGGAATGAATGGAGGCTGAAAATGGAAAACTGACAGAACACAGGGCTACATGCTGCGACGAACGCAGAGGAAGGAAACACGACAGAAAAGCAGAGGAAAGCCCAGAATCCACAAGAGACATGAGAAGAAGACCTCAGAAGGAAAACAGGAAAGAAGAAAGAAACAAGGAAGAATAAGAGTGATTCCTCATCTAAACACCATTATCGTTACACAATGACAAAAATGTAATGCAAAGATAACAGTGCAAATATAGAAATATAAAATACAATATAAACGGAGCATACTTAGCAATGAAAGCATGAAATTCACTCAAAAAGGCTAAAAACGTAAGCTAAATATGTAAACTCGAATGCATAGGTGAGAACCCATGACTAATCCTTTGGGATAGAGATGCGTTGTGCACAACACTGGGAATACTGGAACACTCCCAAGACACATATCAGTGTAAAGACAAACTTTGTGTTGCAAAACCACACCGTGCACTGTAGTAATGTAACTGCGTTAATACAGCACATATGAGTAGGTACTCATGACATATTCCAAACAATGAAAGGAATATTTGGGTAACAACCCGTGCTAATGCAAAAGGACTGTAACCTTTGCATGATTCCCCTGTAAAAGGGTAGAACTGACAGCGTTTGGGCAGGAAACCGAACACATGGGTAGGAACCCGTGACTTAAATGTGGGTAGGAACCCGAACCAATGGGTAGGGACCCATGACAAATCTCTATAGAAAGAGATGAATAAAAGATGCAAGAGGACTGGAACCTATGCATAATTGCCCAGAAACAACACAAAAAAACATAGAACAAAGGGCAAGCACTACGATAATGCATCAAAAGCAACATTACAGTATGCATAAAATGAAGAAAGTAGCTGCAAATCTTTGTAGAATTCCCTCGTTGCATAACATAAACCCGTTGAAAAGAAGAAATCAGGCCGCATAGTAAAATACACGGACGTTGAAATGTTACAAACACAGTAATCGTACATCAACAGATATAGTTAGAAATACGTTAGTATCTGATCCAGTAGCAAACATTGGTTGATGGCATTATTGTCTCCGTTATAGTCGTGTTGTGCCCTGTTACCAGTGAAACTGAATAGCTGCAGCGTGTCTCCAATGTAGGACTCCGGTACCGACTGAAGAAAACCTCTTCGCGCCGCAAAGGCGCAACAGACGCAGCGGTAACATGGTTGGCAAGAAGACAAGAAAACAAGGAAGGGCGCCTCCAATCGCAAAATGTCGGCACGTACGGCACGCGTGCAGGATGGCTCAAGGCAGGAAAATGCGCCAAACATTGCTCCACTGACGCGGCGGTAGCATCACAGAGGGAGAGAAGGTACGTCATTGAAGGAAGAACTGCTGCGGCTGACGCTTGAAATGTGAAGATAAGAGCGCGCGCTAAGCATGGCGCGCGCTGTTTTTCAAGTCTTAACCAGGCGGTTGAACTGCCAAAAGTAGATGGGATATCAAGGCCCATAATTAATAAAATAAAACTACCGCAAATGTCCCAAGACTTGCCACCACACACAGGTAATGTTAAAAATAAAATGTGTAACCATGTAAACAAAGTCTTCTAAACGGCTCCACAAAAGAAATTAAAATGAATGGTACTTGCTGAAATTGCTAGAATAGATGCAGGCAGCAACACTTTTCCTTTATGTGCGGAGCTAGCACCGAAGCGGTAAGTCTAAAGAATTAAGTGCAGATGGAACGAATGCCAGGCAGCAGAACGGGAGGCTGGCACAGATCAATAGTTGGACAGAACTAAGTGCGGTAAATGGCAGATGGCACCAAAGACAGGTAATAGATCCACAGAAATAAGTGTAGTAATTGGCCGATGGCACAAAAAACAGGCAGCACATAACTCACCAAGCTTGAGTGGATGTTGGCACGCCCAGGTGAAATTTGGCAGAAGCACAGGATGGTGTGCAGGCATCCAAATGAGGGCACAGCGAAACAGTCATTCAGATCAGTGACTGGTGCACAGGTACAATAGTACACTTCTTCTCCACTCCACGGCAGAAACAGTAGGAACTGGCACACAACCGAGCACACACACTTCTTCACCAGACAGTGTGCAGACGTAGACTTACCCTGACAGAAGGCTCACCAGAAGATAGAGATGTAGGAAAGCTTGAAGAGCGTCAGGCTTGCCCTCACCACACTGAAGGCACAGCACAGGACACAGACACAGCACAAAATGCAGGAGTTGGTAGGCGCAGACGTTGGTAGGCTTGAAGAGTGTCAGGCTTACCCTCCCTGACAAAAGGCTCAGCACCATTAGAAGTAGGCTTTGTTTGAAACTTAGAGACGCACTCAGGAGAGTAAATAGCCTTTAGAAGATGAACAGCTCCTTAAGTAGAACTTCCCCAGGAACACAAACAACTGGCATACTGCTGTGGGCGACCGGTGGGTGGTCACTGGTGGTGTCAGGATGCCAGTTGGGGTAACTTGACTTGAGTTGCAGGAGGTTCTGTATTTTTCATGTTGCTTGAAGTTCTTCTAGAGGTGACAGAAGCAGGTTCTTTACTGTTTCTGCCGTGGGAGTGGAGTAGAAGTGTACTATTGTACACACCGGACAGCCCCCACACAAGCGTGCTGTCCTCCACCTCAAGAGGCTTCAACAACAACTTACTTCAAGGATTCTGCGCACACTGACTCTTCATGTACAGTAAGCCTATTTTTTTCTTTACATCTATTTTTCATAGAGTGTGTGCCTGATTAATGCCTGCGTTGGAATTGTCCTTCATCACATTGACGCTGCCCAGAGTGTGTGCCAATATACTTCCTACGTTGGAACTGTCCATCACTACAGTGATGCTGTCCACAGAGCGTCCCTAATTACTGCAGCTTTGGAACAAAAGACATTGTGCACATCAAAAGTTCCATATGCGTAGTGCCTTTCTACTCTTGGTTATCTGCCAAACTGTTTTGTCAGATGTGGCCAGCCTGAACGTTTATACTTCAAAAAAAAGTTTGCTGCGTGTGGAGAGCCTTATTTGCTGCAGTGGGTACCGTGTGACATGAACTGTTTTTGTATTTTAACTGCAGCGGAGGAAAGCTGGACTCACTACTGACAATCTTAAGGAAATTGAAAACCTCATGAGCAAAGTTTGGTGGGGCATGTTTTCTCTGTGTTTTTTCAGCTAGTTTGGGACCTCCTCTCTGCACCATTACCCTTTTTGAGTGCATCTCACCCTCGTTGCCAAAATTCTGTAGTGATCAAGTCCACTCAGTTCAGGTTATTCAAAAAGGTTTAAGATTAGAGCAAAACCCCACCAGGAGCAGCCAGCAGGCAGCTCAGTCCAGTCAACTGTGACTCATTTGACTGACAACATTCCAAACCATGTCATTCATCACTGTAGGATTCTACAGGCAGGGCATACATAACCATGAAGTCAGAATATAACAAAGTGAAAACTACATATCTGATATTTATGCTGTCACTTTGTTCCTATTTGAGAAATGCAACCAAAGTCTCCCATCGTGACCATCTACCAGCACTCCCTGGCAAACCTCTCCTTGAGGGACTCCAACACACTGCACTGTGAAGTAGCCAACTTCTTCCCTGACGACATCATCATGAAGTAGGAGAACAATGGAACAGCACTACCCAAATCCTGTTACGTTGTTGCCCCAGTCACAAAGTATGGACAGACCTTCTCTACCTACAGTCTCCTGAGCATCGAGAAGCAGAGAGATGGGGGAGACTTCACCTGTGTAGTCCAGCACGAGGCTTTGAGCCATGCCGTGAAGAAGACTATCAGGAATGTGTTTGGTGAGAGCTATTTTACTTTGCGTCGTCTGTTTACGATGGGGTAAAGAGAGGGAGGTACAAAGGTGTGACCAATTAATGTCTTATAAACTACATGTTTGGTCTTAGATATAATGTCTCTTTCTTCCAAAATTCAATCTCTTTCCTCTCCCTGCTCTCTTTAAATAATTGTGTTTTTCTTTTTCATCACAATGTATATATCCTGACAGAATTTTATCACTAACATCTCAAAAATAATTCTACTAATTCTGGATGCAACTCTCATTCTTACTGCATCCTGCGAGGGTAATACCATGTGGTTGGGGTGCAGCAAGTACAACTGCATGCTTTACCATTGGTGGGGCGAGCGAGGAATAGTAGCAGAATTATTCAGCTTTTGGGTCATAGTTACAAGGAATTGGAGTAAGGCAGAGTCACAAATCATTTTGCTGTGCTGCCCTACGCCAATTTGAAAAGACAGGAATTCACCTTATTTACTGTCCTTTCAGCCAGCGCTGGTGCACATTTTGCATCTCTGCCCCAACGCAGGCACCTTGCACAATGGTGCAAGGGTCTCTGTGTTGTTAGCACTATTGTTTTTCTGCTGGAAGGAGCACCTTCGTGCACAAAAACAGTCAGGAGAGGTGTTTTCACCTTTTTATGTGTGCTGCAGAATGCAGCAAATGGAAAGAGGGAAAAGCAAGGCGAAATGTAAATATTTCCCCTACTTATGCCAACTCAAGGGAGGCACAAGGTTTTGGCGCTGCCCCAGGTTTACCTGATGTTGTAAATCTGGGGCAGCGTCAAATATCATGGTGCTGAGTGGGAACACCCAAAGCAATATCCATGGAAAGCCTCTTTCACATAGAGTAAGGCAAGGCAGCGAATTGTGCTGCCTCGCCTTATTCCATATCTACAAGACATGAAAAGCCACGCAGGGTGGATTTTTGTGGCCTTGTAGATATGACTCAGCCCTGTGTGCCACCGGAACGTTGCAAAAAGTAACATTCCACCAGCACACAGAGCTTGTAAACATGCCCCTTTAGGACATATTTACAAGGAATTGGAATAGGGCATCATCGCAAATCATTTTCACAAGATACAGCGCATTCCTGTCCTTTCAGACCGCGCCAGCACACATTTTGCAGCCTTGCACCAATACAGGCACCATTGGACCGTGATGCAAGGGTGTCTGTGTTGATGGCACTATTGTTTTTTTGCAGGAAGAGGTGCTGCAGCGTGGAATGTCAAATCCTTCCTTCGTCACAGACCAAATATCGCAATAACACATCAACTCAAATACATTCATTGGTGGGGCCCATAACACCAACACTCACACTTCATTGATCTGCTTTCCCGGGAGGGATAAGTTTCCATACGCTGACATGAAAGGAATATCTTTTCACCTAAACCCTAATATGCATTAAATACCTTATTAGCTTAAAACCTCATGATATTCCCCTCATTTGGCGATTAATCAGTTAGTTGGTTTTGTAATTTGGTAAATCAATTATTTTAGTTATGCTCTTCTCTTAATCTAATTTCTTTAAAAAAACAACTCAACACATTTGTCTATTAATCAAAGCATCATTTATCTAATTAAATTGCAAATTTTAGACAATCATCGTCCAAACCACAGAACATCATATTTACCTAATCTGGCTATTAGTCATCCTCTAAATCAGTCAAGTCGTGGAAAAATCTTTAAATTCATCAAAGTCAGGCCGCAATTCAGTCTCTCAAACATTCAGGATAACAGCTGTCCAGCAGTGTCACTGTCCTCTCCGTCAGCATAACGTCAGGTAATTCGCAGCAAGACAAATCAAACGACGACCATCAAGCAAGCCCCGAACTCACTATTCTACCGACTTTTATAATGATTTTAATGTCAAAATGTATCAAGAATGAGCTTTAGACAGTCCTGATTGGTGGATTTGGGGTCGTCCGGTGAAGTTCTCACATAGTCTTTTCGATTAAGTCATCACACTTGCTGGTTCTGGTTTTAAAGACAGTCCTTTGTTTTGTGGTCCTGGCAACTCTCTCAGTACGACCTTGGTTGGTACATCTTTCCGGGGGTCAGGACGAGGCCATTGTTGCTGGCGGTGGCGCAGGCGCACTTCACCCAAAACCTTGTGGGACTGTAGCAGTCACGTCGTGTGTCTAAGTCAGCCATCTTTACGAAGGCCCAAATGGTCAACTTAAGTAAAACAAACACAAAACATAATTAAAACATCGAAATGACTAATAAAATGTTAAACCCTCACTAATTCCCCTATGTGTAAGTAATTATCTAGCATAATAGCAACATTCAAAGCGTTTATATTCACCCAGTGATGTCATCTGGTGCAATTTACAATTACATTACAAAAGCAACATATATCATGCAATATTCTAATTTTTTCTACCATTAGTATGCGTACATATATTCGTATACAGTTAGTTTAGCCATGCAAAATGCAAATCCCACGTGTAATTCTTTTGTTAATATAATTGGTGAGTTATCACTTCAAACAGATTAATAATATTACAATTAATAGATTATTCGGATTAAAAAAAACATGCAGAATGGGGGGTATACAAAATGTTGTACTACCTGCTCCAGCAATCCCCCCTTTGGTGATTATATCACCACACCAACAAAAATTGTGTATCCCTTTTACGGAATATCAAAGTGATTTCTTGTTTTGATTCATATTTCAGTTTCCCGTTTCTTCTCTTTTTGCTGATTTATACATACTATCCTTGATTTCCTCCAATTCTATTCCTTCAAATTCTCTTTCTTGTTTCTTATCTCTTCTCCTTAAATTTTCTCTTCTTAACTTTTTCTGATTTTTATCCTTTTTATGACAGATACACCCTAATCTAATTATTAATACTATGAAAATCACACATGTTAATGGAAATAATATCTTACCTAAAAATGTACTACCTAGTTTTACTACGAAATCTTTAATAGCTGATTTCTTTCCAATCTTTTCCCAAACACCTTCAACCTCCAGTGGTGCAATTTCGTCATGCAATTCTGTAATATTTTTAATATAAATTTTCAAATCTTTACTTTCGTCAGGAATGTAAGTACAACCCCGTAGGTGCTCGGCTAGAGTCAGTATACGAAAGCTGCATTGGCTGCCGATTGAGTCCCGTATCCAGTTTAAAGCTCTCGTTATGATCTTTAAAATTCTCAAAACTGGACGCCCAAAACTTCTCCGCCCTTTCCTTATACCTTACGTGCCACAGTGCAATCTGCGCTCTCTTGGCCAACATTTATTGACAGTTCCCCTCACAAAGTTAGCTCGCATAGGTGGGCGCTCCTTTAGAGTACTAGGAGCCAAACTTTGGAACAATCTGCCGGTGAACATCCGCTCAATGGAAAATCTGTCTGCTTTCCGGAGAGCTGTCAAAACCCATCTATTTCCTCCCCTTTAGGTTTCTGACTCCTGGTTTTCTGTTTTTTTGTGAAGATTCTGTGGTTCTTTAGCGCCGGGACGCCCCTTTGCTGGGGCAGCTGTTTTGCGCTCTACCAAATTTTAACATAACATAACAGTGTTGAACTTTCAGCATTCCACAGACTCCACCCTCTTTTGCCAATAATATATCAAGGGCAAGTCGATTTTGCATTATCATAACACGCATGGCAACCATTTCAGTATTTACTGATAAAAATCCTCCAGCGGTGCTTGTTGACAAGCGATCCACTACTGTTGAAAGTCTTCTAATTTTGATTGCATTCAAAGATATTCCCACTGCTGGTATCAATGCTCCAAAAATGTCACCCACAATTTCTGTCCAAGATTCTCTCTTACTACGTGCTAAATAACTACCTAATCTATGTACACCATCTTCTCCTCTATCCATATGAAAAATCTTTGGAAAAACCAGGCCTACATAACATGTGCCATACCAATGGTCTGGCAAACGATAATATGCCCTGTTCCCACAAATGAAATATAGTCCAGGAAAAACTGGATCTTTTCCACCTTTAAATCCCCATACACCCATTATTCGGTATGTATCATGGCACTCACTATTACCTACAAAATAATTATCATATGCAGTTTGATTCCTTCTAATACACAATTTCCCTGTCCGAGGCCAATCTAAAGCCATAGTTGGACTAGCTTCACCTTTCAGATGTTTCTCCGTTTCTACATCCCAGACTGTCTTCTCCACTTGTCGTTCACATGCTTTTCTTTGCATTTTCAGTCTCCTTTCTTCAACCATATCTAAAAATGTATTTTCCTCTTTCTTTAACCCCTTCAGCGCGGCGCGGATTACCGCGCCGTGCTGAAGGTTCCGTGCGCGGACGGGGCCGTGACGGAGCGGTTCCGTCATGCGCACAGCGCAACCGACGCGCATGACGGAACCGCTCCGTCACACGCATCGAAGGGGTTAAACTGCAAGTCAAATTATTTTTAAATATATATTCTGTTACTTCTTTAGTCTCTAAGAAAAATTCACCTAACACCTTTGCAGGTTTTACCTTATTTAACTTGTTAATTGCCGGTACTTGTGAAAATTGTTTTATACTAACGCTGGTGTCCCCACTGCATACTGGGGGTGTTGTGGCTCGAGGAGACGCGGGGGCGATGCCCTCACGCACCACTGTTACCTAAAGCTGAGGGGAATCAGGAGTGTTGCGGTGCCACCGACATTGCCTCGGAGGCCCTGCTGCAACATGCCGAGATCGCTCGATCTTGTCGGTTGCCGACACGCTCCCTCCCTCCTCCTCCATGTGTGGGCTACGGAGCGGTTGGCTCCTTCAGACTTGGCCCGCGGCCCTGCTCCTGATCCCAGAGCTGTGAGGCAGTGGGCTGCTGCGAGTCCGGAGTGTGGGCAAAGTGCGGCCTGAGTGGCTGTCTGAGTGCCGCAGGCTGCGCCTCTCCCTGGCGGCTGCCTGCAGTGCGTGGTAACCAAGCCGAACTCCTGGCACATGTGGAGCTGTGCAAAAGGGAGGTGCTGTGCTCACCCGTCTACTTGGCAGCCCCCCCGAGACAGTAGCCTAAATCATCTGCTCCATAGCAGGGGGTGCTTGAGATATAGACCATCGTCTGGACACGGGCTGGTATGGGGCTACGAAGAGACAGGGAATGTTGAGTACATTGCCCCCCACTGGCCCGGACTCCCCACAGTTTAAATATTGATCCTGGATTCTTGTGAGCAGATTCTGGGAGCTGATCTGCCGCACTGCTTGCTTACACCCAGAATTGGGGAGCTGGGGATAGGATCCCTGCCAACTGACATACTGCGTGACAGAAGTTTTGACCCACGGACATCTCTACGCATATAGACACAATGCTGGGGGCCCCACATATGACACTTCATGCAACCCGCCTTGCTAGATTTTGGAGATTCCCCCGTAATAGGGGGACCCACCCCCCACGCGTCCAGAAACTCCACGATGTTGACTAAAGCCTGTACAACAATTGTGGGGCAGGCCTGGCTGGGGGGTGGAGGATTGAAGATGCTGAGTGCACACCCACACCCTGTACCCGCGGTATTCGCTTACTGAAGACATGACATGAGTCGTTCTGACCGCGCTAGTCACCGCGGCTACCAGTCAGATTCAGAAGAGCCCTCTGGACAAGGTGGTGCCGCAACCCCCATGTGACATCTCGGCTGTGATGGTCGAACTCAAGGCGGGCTTCAGAGCCATGGATGCATGCTTCGATACACTAACTGCACAAATAAATACAAAACGATCTGCTATACCTATAATTTTTTAAAAAATGTTGCATATGAGTCAATTTTTGAAAAGAGAAAACCACTCTATCTAGACCATGCATAAATCATGATACAAAGCAATTAACAATGTTTATCTTTTTTTATTTTATTTTATTTTGTTTTTAGAGTTTAATTGAAAAAAACTTAGTTGATAAATGTGCAAATAAATATTTGCAAGGACAATTTAATAAACAAAGGCCGAAATGGTCCTACAGAGTAATGACAAAAATGCCCACGGAAACCCTAATATATAAAATATTCAATGCTCTCATTCAAACTCAATCATTAGATTATGGGGAATGTGATGAACGGATACTATACTAGTATCCGTTCATCACATTCCCCATAATCTAATCAAAACTTCTGTCCTTACTTGCTCTCAGATTCACTAACCCACTTAGAGGACGAGCTCTATTCTTTTGCTATCTACGTCCCCTGCAAGAAATTTTGAACTTGTCCTATTGAACCAGAGGACATTTTCCCTATGTGTATTGGTGAGCACGAATTCGTACCTTATTTCTGAGCCATCGGTAGGCATTTAGAAATAGGAAAGTTGGCATTTTTCCCTGTGGGTTTTGGTGATCATGAATTTGCACTTTATTTCTGAGCCATCGTTAGGCATTTAGAAATAGAAAAGTTAGCAGCAACCTTTAAACATTTCTTGGGCCTCTGTCATAAACTGTCCTCTTATTGCCTTTTTCCTTTACATACCCCACTTCATATGTTCTATCTCTTATCTTTCATTTATCTGTTCAATGTGTGCAACGTTTTTAATACAAATCATACATCATGTCCTTAACCACTCAATGGCCTAGACCAGTGCCTATTCATTTTGATGATTGAAATGTCTTAAGTGCTGAGAATGTTAGATCCTTCAATGTAACAATTTAAAACGTGTACATTATGTTTATATTTTGTGTCTATTATTTGATAGGTCCCATGGAAACCACATTTGAATAATTTATTGCCCTGAAGAAGGTGTTACCCCAGGGAAAGGGGGTGTCACACCGAAACGCGCGTCGGCGTCTTGAACTGAATAGTGCTTCACACAGATTCATTACTTTCCATCACTGGATATTTTTGATTGTATTAATATTCATGTTCAACTTTTCATTTGTGTTGTTTCACGCCTTATAAGACCAGCCTACCACGTTGGGCCTCTAAATTGTTCACTTTTTTACCCTTTAGGATGTTTGCTGTATATGTGGTTATGGTATGATTGAGTTTGAATGAGAGCATTGAATATTTTATATATTAGGGTTTCCGTGGGCATTTTTGTCATTACTCTGTAGGACCATTTCGGCCTTTGTTTATTAAATTGTCCTTGCAAATATTTATTTGCACATTTATCAACTAAGTTTTTTTCAATTAAACTCTAAAAACAAAATAAAATAAAATAAAAAAAGATAAACATTGTTAATTGCTTTGTATCATGATTTATGCATGGTCTAGATAGAGTGGTTTTCTCTTTTCAAAAATTGACTCATATGCAACATTTTTTAAAAAATTATAGGTATAGCAGATCGTTTTGTATTTATTTGTGATTTATCCCCTGCTGCTCTACCTCTATTGTCTTAGGGGTCCCCCTTTTGTATCGATACACTAACTGGCCACATGGACAGTCTGTGTGAGCAGGTGAACAGACAGTGAGCCCGGATTGATGGCGCTGAAGAAAGGATATCCAGCCTGGAGGATAACTCTGTGACAACGCAGAAGCGCATAGATAAAATGGAGCGCCTTTTAAAACAAATGGCAATCAAGAACGAGGACCTGGATGCCAGATCTCGTAGGAATAACATTTGTATCTCGGGAATTGTAGAAAATAACGACATGGGGCGTCCTGAGAACTTTGTTGAACAATTGCTACTGGCCTTCTTTGACCACCCTAGTTTCTCCAATACTTCTGCAGTCTAACCTGCACACTGCTCATTTGGCCCATGATCTCCGGAAGGTGCTCCACCACGATTTCTTATAGCATGTCTGCTCAATTATAGGGACAGAGACACAGTGCTGCAGTTGGCCCAGGAAAAGGGTCCTCTTCAATACCAAGGTTCGAATATCCCCATCTTCCCTGATTTCGCCCCAATAGTACAGGAAGCTCGGCGGAAATACCCCTTTAGACGCCAAGGCCTCCTATAAAACTATCCATGCTGGATCTCCATAGAATGACCATGCGCCCCCGGATGCTAATGGGACACGGGGATACAGGAGCCCGCCCACCACATCTCGAAATGAGAATGGGGGGGGGCTGGTTGGCTGCTGGGTCTGATGTTTGATACCCTTGTCTCCTTGCTTGTATATACATCAGCAAATGACTCATGTTGAATATCTCCTCACTTGGGTATCCGAATTCATGGAGGCAAGCACCGCACTCCAGCTTTGACTCTTTACTTTGTAGGGACCGCCGGAGACTGAGTTGCTCCCATGCCCCCATGGTGAACACCGTTTTAGATTGTTGTGGTTTATGTTTTTCTTTCTTTCTTGAGGGACTAAATGGGATTCACAGGATAATGTTGGATCTAGTGTGGGTGGGGAGTGGTACTCTTCTGTGGGACTCTTTTACTAGAGTTGAAATGTTTTTTGATGTTGCACATCGTATCTTAGCATTCACCACCTACACAGTTGTATGGCACAAGGCCCTCGGTCCGATGTATGATCACTTCATGCTATCTCCACAACATGGTCACGTCCATCGACCTAGGTGTAGTTACCTGGAATCTACGCGGTATTAACAATGCCCGCAAAGAGAAACAGGTACCGACATATCTTAATAGATATTCCGATAACATTGGTTTTCTTCAGGAGACCTATTTCTCCCCATGTGCTCACCATATGTTTGCTAGGAACTGGGGCACACATCGATATTTCTCATGTTACAGTTCCTACTCGCGTGGTACCTGTATCTTAATTCATAAAACTGTATCTTTTCTTTATCACTCCAACCACTCGGACATGGCAGGCCGATATCTGCTAGTACATTGAACGCTGGGAGACAAAAGTACATTATTAGTCAATATATATTCCCCTAACACTGACGACCCTGATTATTTTTAAACCTCTTTTCCCAACTGGACAGATTTGTGGTGTACCATTTTATTATTGGTGGGGATCTTAATTTACTACTTTGTTTGGACACCGATTCCACTAGCACGCTTCCATTTGACAAACCTAGGGCCCGAGACTTATATGCTGCATGATGCATGGTGTACCCATCACCCTATGCTATCCAAATACACCTTCCGTTCAGTGCCCCATTCGGTCTGGACTCGATTAGGCTATTGGCTATTGTCGGCCACATCTCACTAGTGGATATCCGAGGTAACAGTGCTCCCTAGAACACTCTCAGATCACAATCCAGTATTATTGAAACTTCAGATTACATATGGAAGTGGCCTCGACTTCAGCTGGTGTTTCAACAGCGATTCTCCCTGGGACCAAGTGTTCTGTAGTGAGATTCATAGGTCCATTCTTTAATATTTTTAGCACAATGCAGGTACTGTGCTCTCACAGGTGACCTTCTGGGAGGCTTTTAAGGCCTTCAGCAGAGGGAGGTGTATATCCAAGCAGGTGGGTATTCATAGAGATATACGCACACAATTAAGCTGGATTGAAACAAAACTGCAGGAGATGGAGCATAGCGAGGAGACTGATTGAGCGCCTGGACTGACTCTGTGGGCAGAACTACTGGCTGAATTTCGCGAGTCGGCAGAAGGGGAAACCGCACATCAGAGTAAACACTCCCAAGCTCGTCGCTATTGTGAGGGCAAGAGACCTGGCCGCACCCTTGCTCGCATTCTACGCCCCAACAGATCGGTTAATTATGTCACAGAACTCCGAGCGATGAATGTAGGGGCCATTACGAGCACAGAACGTATCAAGGCCACGCTCTGTACTTACTACCAAAAATTGTACTATTCTCAGGTAACTGACTAATGACCCTGAGACACTATCAGCATACCTAGCGGATGCTGCCATGGTATGGCTTGCGGATGGTCAGAGACAATTCCTCACTGAGCCACTCACTCTAGTGGAGGTGACCCAAGCTATTGGCACTCTAGATGGCTCAAAAGCGCCTGGGCTCGACGGACTAACAGGGGGGCATTTTATAAAGTGTATAAGCAACTTGCACCAAGATTGTTGCCATTATGCAACGAGGCCATGCAGGTTGGCACTTTACCCCCCACGCCCCGAGAGGCAGTCCTCACCTTGTTGCTGAAACCCGGTAAAGATCCTGGTAATTATGTGTCACATCACCTACTATCTCTGTTAAAGTTAAATAATACCATTTTGGCCAAGGTGCTAGCAACCCGATTAGCCTTGCTAATGGAGCAGCTCGTCTCCTCGGCACAGTATGGGTTCGTTCCACACCAGTCCATCTACTTGAATCTCCGTACTGCTTTTGCCGTGCTTAATAAAATGTCTCCCGCCATGCCCGCTGTAGTGGCATTTCTCGATGCAGAGAAGGCCTTCAACTCCCTCGAGTGGCCTTTTCTCTGGGCTGTGTTAGGCAAACTGGGCTTTACCCCCAGTTCATATCGCTAATTATGCTACTATATTCCAATCCGACGGCCCACATTAGAGTGAACGGTGCTATATCAGATGCGTTCCTGATTCTGCGTTGTTTTCGGCAAAGGTGCTCATTACACCCTCTTTTGTTTATAATGGCAATGGATCCTCTGGTCCAGGTGATGCAGGAGCGCCACTTTCATCGCGGGTTCCAACTCACCCATGGGCCTTTACTAATATCACTGTATGCAGACGACATTTTACTGTTCATCTGCAACCCCCACCTCAATCTCCCCCTTCTTAAGCAGGAGATAGTCAGATTCAATGTCTTCTCAGGCCTCAGTATAAATTGGGCCTAGTCAGAGCTGTTCCCGTTATCGGACGCGACAGCTGCTCCCCCGGCTAAGCTCCCTGTTAAATGGGCACCTGTTGGAACTAAATACTCGGGCATCCACATCCATAGAGAAAAGGAGCAGGTACTACAACGAAATTACAGGCCAGCTCTGTCAGATCTCAATGCACAGGCGGAGCGTTGGATAAAACTACCTTTGCCAATAGCTGGGCGAATTGCAATTATAAAAATGGTTGTCCTGCCTCGCTTTCTATAGCTCTTCACTAACATTCGACCTTTGACCTTGCTGGTAGGTCGCTCACCCACCACACAGCTCTGCCTGTGTGTCCTGACCCTGCCCCAGCTGCCGCTGCTGTAGAAGTTGAGGCCCTCCTCCACCCGCAGGCTACCACCTGCGCCTCATCCCTGGTGGCCACTGGTAGGCATTAGGTTTGTATCTCTGTCGCTGTCTTTCTATCTTCCCTGTACTGCCCATACTGTCTTCTGGAGTCTGTGACCGCTGTTGCCTGTCTCCCTCCTGTGCCTGCATTCTTATCTGTGCCCGCTTTGCCTTCTGTTCCCCCTCGCTGCCACTGATTTGTGCCCGTTTTGCTTGCCTTCTGTCCCCCTCGTTGCCCCTTCATTTCTGCGCCCTCTTGCCTTCTGTTCCCCCTCGCTGCCCTGATTGTGCCCGGTTGCCTTCGGTGCCCTTGCCACTCCCATTCCCACCGCTGCGTCCCCTGCGGCCCGTCCCCTCACTGCCCATCCGCTGCCCCTGCCTCCCGCCTCCCTCCTCCCAGCTGCTCCACCCTCCCACATCCCCATATATGGTAGCCGCTGCGCAGCCACACGCAGCGGGTGCGCCTCTGGTGCGCCCAAGGCACGCCTAAGGCAAGCCTGTCTGCGCCCGTCCGAGCCCGGACCGCTCTCAGCGACAGAACCCCTGGTCCCGGCACACGCCACGACGACCACCACCGCTACGATGCCAGCACACTCCACGCTCTCAACCCCGGACAGACCCACGCCTGCTTCAAGGCCGCCCTGAAACGCACACACGGTCCCTTCACCTGCCTGAACTGCAGCTACATCAGCCTCAGAGCCGCTGAACAACCCGCCAAGAAAGACCTCAACCACCTCTGATGCATCCTACTGAACACCCGCTCTGCACGCAGATACGCCGTCGAGCTCTGGGACCTGCTCGACACATCATCCCCGGACGTTGCCTTCGTGACAGAGACTTGGATGAACGACTCCTCCGCACCCGACATCGCCATAGCCATCCCAGATGGCTACAAGATCACCCGCAGAGACCGCACCAACGGAGTCGGAGGAGGAATCGCCATTGTCCACAAGAACAGCATCAGGGTCTCGACCAGCACCGACGACACTCTCAGCACCGCCGAACACATGCATTTCCAGATCCACACAGACCCCAACTCCACCCTCAGAGGCACCCTCATCTACAGACCCCTCGGACCCCGACCCCAGTTCAGCGACTCCATCGCCGACTTCATCGGCACGCACGCCCTGACCTCCACCAACTACATCCTCCTCGGAGACCTGAACTTTCACTTTGAGAACAACGACAGCAACTCGACAACCCTGATCGATAACCTCGCCAACCTCGGACTGAGGCAACTCGTCACAACTCCTACCGACTCTTCCAGCCACACGCTTGACCCCATCTTCTCCGCAAGCCCCGACGTTGCCTTCAGCCACACCACTGAACTCCTCTGGACTGACCAGTGCTGCATCCACTTCTCCTTCCAGAAACCCACCACACACCACCGCACCCAACAGATCCCTCGCCGCTTCTGGAGAAAAATCACCGAAAACCAACTACACACAATCCTCGCTCTCAGCCCAACCACCGAACCTTCCAACACCGACGACGCTGCCCACAGCATCAGACGCTGGATCGACGACTGTGCCAAAACCCTCGCCCCGCTGAAGAAACCCCCCCACAGAGTCACCAGCAAGAGGGCCAGCTGGTTCACACCAGAACTCCTAGCCTCCAAGCGAGCCTGCCGGAAACTAGAGAAGAGATGGCACAGCGAACAGACTCCGGACAGCCACGCAGCCCACAAGGACGCCGCCCGCAACCACCTTCACCTCATCAGGACTGCCAAGAGGACCACCTTCAAAGACCTCCTCGTCAACAACGCACACAATAGCAAGGAGCTCTTCAACATCGTGAAGGAACTCTCCAACACCAGCTCCAACACCAACGACAACCCGCCGTCGCAAGCCCTGTGTGACTCCCTCGCCACTTTTTTCCACCACAAGATAGCAGTCATCCATGACAGCTTCAACACCCAGACAGCCCCAACAGACAGCAACACAACAGACTCTCCGCACACCATCGACCACGACCCCCTGGACCAGCATGAGCATCGATGACACCATCAAGACCATGAGCACAATCCACTCTGGCTCCCCGTCAGACCCATTCCCGCACCACATCTTCAACAAAGCCAGCAGCTCCATCGCACCCCACCTGCGCAACGTCATCAATATCTCTCTCTCTCTCGAGTGCGATCTTCCCAGAGAGCTGGAAAAACGCCGAGATCAACGCCCTACTCAAAAAACACAAGGCAGACCGTAGAGACCTCAAGAACTTCCGGCCCATCTCTCTGCTCCCGTTCCTGGCCAAGGTCATCGAGAAGATCGCCAACAGACAGCTAACCCAATACCTCGAAAAAAGCAGAATCCACGACCCTTCCCAGTCAGGGTTCCGCAGCAACCACAGCACCGAGACCGCCCTCATCGCTGCCACCGATGACATCAGGACCCTGCTGGGCAACGGTGAAACTGCAGCCCTCATCCTCCTGGACCTCTCCGCTGCCTTTGATACCGTCTGCCACCGCACACTACGCGCACGCCTCCACGCCGTAGGGATCCGAGACAAAGCCCTGGAATGGACCACCTCCTTCCTCTCCGGCAGAACCCAGAGCGTCCGCCTCTCCCCATTCCGATCCGAAGCCTCCGAGATCATCTGCGGCGTAGCCCAGGGATCCTCCCTCAGCCCGACACTGTTCAATATTTACATGGCCCCGCTCGCACACATCGCCCGACAGCACGACCTCAACATAATCTCCTACGCCAACGACACACAACTGATCCTCTCCCTCACGAAGGACCCCATCACCGCCAAAGCCAACCTCCATGAAGGAATGAAGGCCGTCGCCGACTGGATGAAGATCAGCCGACTGAAGCTGAACACGAACAAAACGGAGGTCCTCATCCTTGGCTCCAACCCTTCAGCCTGGGACGACTCCTGGTGGCCGACGGCACTGGGGGCAGCCCCGACACCCACCGACCATGCACGCAACCTGGGAATCATCCTCGACTCAACACTCTCCACGACCAAGCAAGTCAATGCCGTCTCCTCCTCCTGCTTCAACACCCTCCGCATGCTCCGCAAGATCTACAGGTGGATCCCGACAGATACAAGAAGAACAGTCACCTAGGCCCTCATCAGCAGCAGACTCGACTACGGAAAAGCCCTCTACATGGGAGCCCCGACCAAGCTCATCAAACGACTGCAACGCATCCAAAACGCCTCGGCACGACTGATCATCGACGTACAACGCCACGGCCACATCACCCCCCACCTGAGAAACCTGCACTGGCTGCCCGTCAATAAGAGGATATCCTTCAAGCTCCTCATCCACGCACACAAGGCACTTCACAAGACCGGCCCAGCCTACCTCAACAGATGACTTTCCTTCTAGATCCCCAACCACCAGCTCCGCTTCGCCGACCTTGCACTCGCCACCGTCCCGTGCATCCGAAACAACCACTGGTGGGATATCCTTCTCCCACCTTGCCGCCAAGACATGGAACACCCTCCCACTGAGCCTACGACAGACCCAAGACCTGCTGACCTTCAGGAGGCTACTCAAGACCTGGCTGTTCGATCAGTAGCGCCACCCCCCAGCGCCTTGAGACTCTCACGGGTATGTAGTGCGCTCTACAAATGTTGATTGATTGATTGCACATCCCTATTCCCTTAACACAGTACTTTTTCAACACACTAGGAGGAACCCTTTTGCGATTAATATGGACGGGAACCTGTCCCCGTATTCATTGGAACAACACCTACACTCCCTTATGAGCGCAGGGGTCTATGTATCCCTGACCTACATTTATATTATCTAGCAGCTCAATGACATTACACGTACCGTTCGTACCATCCTGACAGTCGAATACCCTATTGACGCCCTGAAAGAGTGGTTCTTCAAAGAATCAGGCACACCCAGATTCTACTGAAGGGAATCCCACTCGACGATATGGACATACAAACGGTGTCCTTTACCTGTTGGGCATGGCACCGTATGCACGGCACATTGGGAGGTGGCCCCATCGAATTCCAATGCCATCCCGCTGCATGACAACCCTTGGCTCCCTCTCACTAGGGAGAAACTAGTCTAAGGCACCCTTCATACGTATGACCTCCACACTATGGGGTACTTGTTCCCTGATGGGCATGTTATTCCCCTTTTGGATGGACCATGGGATAGGGATATTCCGTACATGGACCAATTTATTTTCAGGAGACTGCGCAACAAGTTACGATCGCTCCACCCTTCCTATCCACTCCCTCCTGACGATTTTGCCCCACTGACAATCTCGACTACAGAGAGAGGACGCATTATTATTAGACTATATGGATCCGGTCTTGAACTAAAACCCAACACTACCAATAGAGTGCGTAAAGTTTGGGCGACAGAACTCCGGATGAAAATCAGTGACAAAATGTGGTCATACTGCTGCTCACAGATGCAGCACATTTCTATCTGTCAAAACCACAAATTGTTACACTTTACATTTTTACATCGATATTATATTTCCCCATCCGATATTGCTAAGTTTGACTATACCAGATCTGATGCCTGTGCTAAGTGCCAAGATGCAGGAGCTGACTTTGCACACCTCGCCTGGACCAGCTCTATAGTACAGGCTTACTGGGTGACGGTGTTCGAACGGATCTCAGGTATGACGGGTGCAGGGCTTGCACCTTGTCCACTAATGGCATTATTGGGATATACCCTCAAGGTGCCATGCATCGCCCAGAGGCTGGTGTCCATGGCACAGCTACTGGCTAAAAGAGAGGTAGCACTGCGATGGGGTAGTGCTTGTTCCCCCACAGCATCGGGATGGCTGGAGAGTATGTGTCATTGCTAGAAAGTAGGGGAGGATTATGCACAGATTCAACCCCTGATCTCACATCCCAAAATCTTCTGGGCCCCTTTCCAGGCCTATCTGTCATCTATAGAGCGGAATGAAATACAGCTCAGCATTCACGTCACTTTATACATGTCTCTGCGCTATCTGATGCCTAGAATATCCCAATGACTAGTGCCATCCGGCTGAAGCATAGTTAATACTGTGAAATATTTGTAAATGGAATGTTACATGTCCAAATGGAATGTTACATGTTCAAATACGATGGTCGAACTTTATTTTTTCATATATTATTTGACAAGTGAGGTGTGCATACATTGTTGATATTAATTTGAAATGCTCAATAAAAAGTAGAAAAAAAAGGATGTGAGTCTGCCAACCAATGTACAAACTCAACTCAACTCTATGCTACTCCACTGTACAACACTGTCCACCAGTCTAAACCAGTGTATATCACAGTAGTTTATTCTATGCTACTGTACGCCACTTTGACACTCTATGCCCTCCACTCTACAAATGATTACTCCACTGTATGCTACTCCACTGTACAACCCTGTACTACAGTGTCAATGAGTGAGCCATAATATTTAGTATACCCTAAGGGAACCGGACGTACAATCTTGTGGAATGATGTAAAAAATGTGAAAAGATACTGTCGTCTGCGATCAAATAAAAGACAATTTCAAGTGGCCGATGCCTAAAGGGTAACCCATGAAACGGAGGGGATATGAGATATTACAACAATGCGTGAGCCATAATATTTGGTATCCCCATAGTAAACGATGTTGGAAAGCAAAAGAAAGGGCGCTATTTGGCATAGAAGTACTGGCTCACACATACAACATAAGACCATGTCAATTTGAATATTGGTAAGTTCTAACCCCAGAATCACAGTGGATACCGGATTTTATAGCCGGTATAGGCCATCATATACGGTATCCCCCTAAGGGAACCGGATGTATAATCCTGTGGACTGGTGTAAAAAGTGTGAAAGGTTACTATAGTTTGCTATCAAGTAAAAGGAGACTTCAAGTGGTCAATAGCTAAAGGGTAACCCATGAAACGCAGGGGATACAAGATATTACAGCAATGCGCGAGCCATAATATTTAGTATCCCCTAAGGGAACCGGATGCAAAATCTTGTGGAATGATGTAAAACATCTGAAAAGATACTGTAGCCTGCTATCAAATGAAAGACAACTTCAGGTGGTCAATGGCTAAAGTGTAACCCATGAAACGTGGATCCGAGATATTACATCAATGCATGAGCTATAATATTTGGTATCCCCATAGTAAACGATCTTGGAAAGCAAAAGGGAGGGTGATATTTGGCATAGAAATACTGTGATCACACATCCAACACAAGACCATATCAAATTAAATACTGGTATGGTCTAACACCAGAAACACAGGGGATACCACATATTATAGCCGGTAAACACCATTATATATGGTATCCCCTAAGGGAACCAGATGTGAAATTTTGTGGGATTCATGTAAGAAATCTGAGAAGATACTGTAATCTGCTATACAATAAAACGCAACTTCAACTGGTGAACAGCTAATGGGTAACCAATGAAACATAGGGATATGAGATATTGCAGCAGTGCATGAGCCATTATATTTGGTATCCCCATGATAAACGATGATGGAAAGCAAAAGGAAGGGTTATAATCAGCATGGAAATACTGTGCTCATCCATCCAACATAAGACCATGTCAAATTGAATACTGGTAAATTCTAATCCCAGACACACAGGGGATACCACATATTATTGCCGGTATAGGCCATTATATATGGTATCCCCTAAGGGAACCGGACATACAATCTTGTGGAATGATGTAAAAAATGTGAAAGGTTACTTTAGTCTGCTATCAAGTAAAACGCGACTTCAAGTGGTCAGTGGCTAAAGGGTAACCCATCAAACGTGGGGGATACGAGACATTACAGCAATGCTTAAGCCATAATATTTGGTATCTCCATAGTAAACGATGTTGGAAAGCAAAAGGGAGGGTGTTATTTGGCATAGAAATACTGTGCTCACCCATCCAACATAAGACCATGTAAAATTGAATACTGGTATGGTCTAACCTAAAAAACGTAGGGCATACCACATATAATAGTTGGTACAGGCCATAATATATGATATCACCGAAGGGAACCGAACGCACAATCTTGTGGAATGATTTACAATATGTGAAAAGATACTGTAGTCTTCTATCAAATAAAAGACAACTTCAAGTGGTCAATGGCTAAAGTGTAACCCATGAAACATAGGGGATACGAGATATTACAGCAATGCATGATCCATAATATTTGGTATCCCCATGCTAAACGATGTTGCAAAGCAAAAGGAAGGGTGCTTTTTGGCATAGAAATACTGAGCTCACCCATCCAACTTACCACCATGTCTATTTTAATCCTGGTAAGGTCAAAACCAAGAAACACGGGGGATACCACATATTATAGCCGGTATAGGCCATTATATTTGGTATCCCCATTGTGAGCGATGTTGGAAAGCAAAAGGAAAGGTGCTATTTGCCTTGGGAATACTGTGCTAATCCATCAAACATAAGACTATGTGAAATTGAATACTGGTAAATTCTAACCCTAGAAACACAGGGGATTGCAGATATTATAGCCGGTGTAGGCCATTATATGGGGTATCCCTTAAGGGTACTGGATGTAAAATCTTCTGGTATTCATGTACAAAATCGGAAAAGATACTGTAATCTGCTATATAATAAAAGGTAACTTCAACTGGTGAATGGTTAAAGGGTAACCTATGAAACATAGGGGATAAGAGATATTCCAGCAATGTGTGAGCCATAATATTTGGTATCCCCATAGTAAACGATGCTGGAAAACAAAAGGAAGGGTTATAATCAGCATATAAATACTGTGCTCACCCATCCAACATAAGAGAATGTCAAATTGAATCCTGGTAAATTCTAACCGAAGAGACACAGGGGATACCAAATATTATAGGCGGTATAAGCAATTTTATATGGTATCTCCTAAGGGAACCAGACGTACAATCTTGGGGAGTGATGTAAAAAATGTGAAAAGCTGCTGTAGTCTGCCATCAAATAAAAGACAACTTCAAGTGGCCAATGGCTAAAGGGTACACCATGAAACGTAAGGGATACAAGATATTACAGCAATGTGTGAGCCATAATATTTAGTATCCCCTAAGGGAACTGGATGTAAAATCTTGTGGAATGATGTAAAACATCTGAAAAGATACTGTAGCCTGCTATCAAATAAAAGACAACTTCAAGAGGCCAATTACTAAAGGGTAACCCATCAAACGTGGGGGATACGAGATTTTACAGCAATGCTTAAGCCATAATATTTGGTATCCCATAGCAAACAATGTTCGGAAGCCAAAGGGAGGATGATATTTGGCATAGAAATACTGTGCTCACCCATCCAACATAAGACCATGTCAAATTGAATACTGGTATGTTCTAACCTAAAAAGCATAGGGGATACCAAATATAATAGTCGGTATAGGCCATAATATATAATATCACCTAAGGGAACCGTACGCACAATCTTGTGAAATGATGTACAAAATGTGAAAAGATACTGTAGTCTGCTATCAAATAAAAGACAATTTCAAGTGGTCAATGGCTAAAGTGTAACCCATGAAACATAGGGGATATGAGATATTACAGCAATACGTGAGCCATAATATTTGGTATCCCCATGCTAAATGATGTTGGAAAGCAAAAGGAAGGGTGCTATTTGGCATTGGAATACTGCGCTCACCCATCCAATTTAACACCATGTCTAATTTAATCCTGGTAAATTCTAAACCAAGAAACATGGGGGATACCACATATTATAGCCGGTATAGGCCATTATATTTGGTATCCCCATTGTAAGCGATGTTGGAAAGCAAAAGGAAAGGTGCTATTTGCCTTGGGAATACTGTGCTAATCCATCAAACATAAGACTATGTGAAATTGAATACTGGTAAATTCTAACCCCAGAAACTGTAGTCTTCTCTCAAATAAAAGACAACTTCAAGTGGTCAATGGCTAAAGTGAAATCCATGAAACATAGGGGATACGAGATATTACAGCAATACGTGAGCCATAGTATTTGGTATCCCCATAGTATATGATGTTGGAAAGCAAAAGGAAGGGTGCTCTTTGGTATAGGAATACTGTGCTCCCCCATCCAACATAAGACAAAGACAAATTGAATCCTGGTAACTTCTAACCCGAGAAGCGCTGGGGATACCAAATATTATAGGCCGTATAGGCTATTATAATTGGTATTCCCTAAGGGTACTTAAGGCAAAATCTTGTGGAATGATGTACAAAATGTGAAAAGATACTGTAGTCTGCTATCAAACAAAAGGCAAATTCAATTGGTCAATGGCTAAAGGGTACCCATGAAACATAGGGGATACGAGATATTACAGCAATGCGTGAGCCATAATATTTGGTATCCCCCTAGTAAATGATGTTGGAAAGCAAAAGGAAGGGTGCTATTTGGTATTGAAATACTGTGCTCCTCCATCCAACATAAGGCAATGTCAAATTGAATCCTGGTAACTTCTAACCCGAGAAACACTGGGGATACCAAATATTATAGGCCGTATAAGCTACTATATTTGGTGTTAGGACAAAGAACGACATTGTCAGAGCAGAAATGGAAAGGGGGGTGGGAGGGCAGCCATCAAAGCACCAAGCTCACCAACCCGTCAAATAAAAGGCAACTTCAAGTGGTCAATTGCTAAGGGGTAACCCATGGAACGTAGTGCATACGAGATAGTACAGCAATGCGTGAGCCCAAATATTTGGAATCCCCATAGTAAATGATGTTGGAAAGCAAAAGAAAGGGTGCTTATTGGCAAACGAATACTGTGCTAAGCCATCCAACATTAGACCACATCAAATTGAATCTTCGTAAGTTCTTACCTGAGAAACACAAGGGATACCAAATTTTATAGGCGGTAGAGTCCATTATATATGGTACCAGGTATTACAGCAATGCAGAAGCTGTAATATGTGGTATCCCCATAGTGCAATATTATGGAAAACGGAGGGAAGGATGCCAGTTGGCAGAAAAATAATTAGTTCACCCAGACAACAGAATGTCATGTGTCTCTCTGATACCCATCGTTTCAACTAAAATCAATTCCAGAGAGTCGAGTCCCTGGTACGATGGCACTCTTCGGGCCCTAAAGGGTGCCTGTAGACGAGCAGAGAGGGCTTGGAGGAAAACCTATGGGGCTGATCTAAAAGCTGCATACGCCAAGTCCGTTAAGCTTTACCATCGAGCTATCTGCCGAGCCCGTGCGGCTTTTTATGCCATCGAATTCCGGAACAGTCCGAATCCGTCAAAAGCTATCTTTAAGGCCGTAAAAGATCTCACAGCGAAGCGGACTACCTCTACGACCGTGAGCTCCCTTTCCCATTGTGAATCCCTTGCATCTTACTTCTTGGGGAAGGTCCAAGCTATATATAGGACATTCCCTAGCATAGGGTTCACTGAGGAAAGTATAAATGGGATCCATCATCAGACTACACTGCTTGTTTTCCCCCCCTTACCTTGGATGGTTTTGACAAACTTGCGCTGCAAGTCAAATCTGGGTCCCCATCCGATCCAGTAAGGCCTGCTCTCTTCCGAGATCAGGCTTTTATGGGGCGTACAGCCGTATGCTCCCTTGTCAACCTCTCCTTGGAAACGGGAACCGTTCCATCTAAGTGGAAACAAGCTGTGGTGTCCCCGATCATTAAAAAGCCCACCCTGGACCCTTCCAAGCCTGAGAGCTATCGCCCCATCTCGTTGTTACCCTGGCCAGCCAAAATCACGGAGGCCCATGTTAACCTGGCCCTGTCTGAACATCTGACTCGGACCAATGCCCTCGACCCCACACAAAACGGATTCCGTGCGGGGCACAGTACGGAAACTGCGTTACTTGTGATGGTGGAACACCTCCGGGCAAGGTTGGATGCTGGTCAAACGGCGGCGCTTATTTTGTTAGATCTTAGCGCCGCCTTTGATACGGTAGACCACAGCATCCTCCTGCGTCGGCTCGAGGAGACTGGCATTGGCGGTCAGGTGTTGCAATGGTTCCGCTCCTTTTTAGATGACCGCTCCTTCTGTGTTGCCATCCCTCCCTTCAAGTCCAACTACCAACCACTGGCCATGGGGGTTCCGCAAGGGTCCTCGCTGAGTCCCACGTTGTTTAATCTTTACGTGAGACCGCTGGCGGATGTCGCTAGGCAGTGGGGCCTTACTTTGGTCTCATATGCTGACGACACTCAGCTGGCGGTTACTCTCAGTGGGGATGCGGAGATTGAGGCCCCCAGGTTTCAGTCCGGACTGAAGGCGGTGGCTAGTTGGCTGACAGGCAACTGCCTTCAGCTAAACGCCACTAAAACAGAGGTGATGGTCGTCGGGAAGGGAGTGGAGCTGTGGGGTGACCACTGGTGGCCCTCAGAGTTGGGACCTACTCCGATCCCGGTATCGGAAGTGAAAAATCTGGGGGTATGGCTGGATGCGGGCCTCTCCTTTGTAGGCCATACTAAAAGAACCGCGGCCTGTTGTTTCGGTCTCCTGAGGGGCTTGAGACCTGTTCTCAAGTTCTTTGACGCCCCGACCAGGCAGCTGGTGATCCAGGCTACTATCATCTCCCGCCTGGATTATGCCAGCTCTCTCCTGGCTGGGGCTAACCAGGCTGAACTAACCCGCTTACAACGGGTTCAGAATGCTGCGGCGAGGGCGATCGTTGGCTTGCCCAGATTTTGCTCAGTTACAGGTGTCCTTCGCTCCCTACACTGGCTTCCGGTTAGGAAGCGCATCCTCTTCAAGGTATTGTGCCTTGCTTTTAAAATCTTGCGAGGTACAGGCCCGGAAATCCTGTTGAGTTGTCTGTCTTTCTATGTCCCTGCCCGTAGCCTTCGCTCTCAGGGTCTGGCCCTTGCGGTGGTTCCCAGATTCAGGCTTAGCCGCATGGGAGGACGCTCGTTTAGGGTAATGGCTGCGTCAGCATGGAACTCCTTGCCTGTTGAAATCCGCTTGCTGGAGGACCTTCTGACTTTTCGGAGGGTTATAAAAACCTTTTTGTTTTAGCATCTGTTTTTAGCCTGTGGTTGTGTTACGTGCTACCTTGTCTCTGCGCCAGGACGCTCCTTGGCTGGAGTATCTGTGCGCACAATAAATAGTCGTAACATAACATAACATAACAATTGAATCCTGGTAAGGTCTATCCCGGGAAACATAGGGGATACCAAATATTATAGCCCTTATGAGACATTATATTTGGTATCCTCCAAAGGAACTAGATGTGAAAGCTTGTGCAATGAAATCAAAATTGTGAAAAGATATAGCAGTCTGCTAGCAAATAAAAGGCAACTTAAGATGATATGTGGCTAAAAGGTAACGCTTGAAAAGTTGGGCATTCTAGATATTACAGCACTGCATAAGCCATAATATGTGGTACCCGCGTTCTCATTGCCATCACCTGGGGGAAGTCTCCTGACCACGGGCGAAGCGCTGCCTGCTCGCCCCAACGCGCTAAACTCTTCGAGCTACAGGACTGCTTCCGTGCAAAGGGAGCCATCACTGGTGACACCGCTTCATCTCCAACGTTGGGAACTCCAAGTCCCAGAAGCCCCTGCGCACCACTCACGCCTCTTAAGGCGTTCTACACTCCCGCTACACGGGACCCGCGATCTCATTGCATCACCTGAGGAAGCCTACTGACCATGGGTGAAGCGCTGCCTGCTCGCCCCAACGTGCTAAACTCTTCGAGCTACAGGACTGCTGTAGTGTAATTAGTGTAATCTACTATCATATAAATGGTAACTTGAATTGGTCAGTGGCTAAAAGCTAACTGTTGAAAAGTAGGGGATATAAGAAATTACAGCAATGCAGGAGTAGTAATGCCCGGTTACTCACCGGTAATATCCATTACTCCGAGTCCTGGTCTTCCCATCCCATTCCTTAACAGTGAGCAGCTAGTCTGCTCCCCAGAAACCTAAAATTTAGCAGAGCTTTTCAGCACTTCCCCCAATATGGCGCCACCAATCCGGTGAGGATAAAGGGGGAAGTGCACAACATCACATCCTGAGAATACCAAAGAAACCCAGAAAACAAAAAAACAATCACCAGAAACAAAACCCCAGGGAGGGATGTAAGGGCACAGGAATGAGACGGGTAGACCAGGACTCGGAGTAATGAATATTACCGGTGAGTAACCGGGCATCACCTCCTCATCCTGTCTTCCCATCCCATTCCTTAACAGTGAGCCAATACCCAAGCACATAGTGATTGTAAGAAAAAAAGACCAGAAAGTGCGTCAGACAGGTCAAATTTAATCAAAAGAAAGCAGTACAAATCCCAAACCATGTACAATGGTCAAAACATAAGCTCCAAAATCAGCCGAGGCCGCCATCCCCAACTGAAGATGATAATGAGAAACAAAAGTATAGGGAGAAGCCCACGTGGCAGCATTACAGATGTCACGCAAGGAGGCACCCTTGAACAAGGCCCAGGAGGAGGAGACACCCCTGGTGGACCTACCCTGGATCGCAGAAGGGAGAGGACAGTGAGCCAACTCGTAAGCCGACACAATAGCACCCTTAAGCCAACGAGACAAAGTGCACATGGAAGGCTGAAGACCCTTCCCAGAGAGGCCGTAGGTGACAAACAAAGAATCAACCATCCTAAAACTCTTGGTCCGGTCCAAACAGATGCAGAGAACCCTCAGCACATCCAAAGAATGGAGGAATGGATTCCGTGCTGGGCACAGTACGGAAACTGCGCTACTTGTGATGGTGGAACATCTCCGGGCAAGGTTGGATGCTGGTCAAACGGCGGCGCTTATTTTGTTAGATCTTAGCGCCGCCTTTGATACGGTAGACCACAGCATCCTCCTGCGTCGGCTCGAGGAGACTGGCATTGGCGGTCAGGTGTTGCAATGGTTCCGCTCCTTTTTAGATGACCGCTCCTTCTGTGTTGCCATCCCTCCCTTCAAGTCCAACTACCAACCACTGGCCATGGGGGTTCCGCAAGGGTCCTCGCTGAGTCCCACGTTGTTCAATCTTTACGTGAGACCGCTGGCTGATGTCGCTAGACAGTGGCGCCTTACTTTGGTCTCATATGCTGACGACACTCAGCTGGCGGTTACTCTCAGTGGGGATGCGGAGATTGAGGCCCCCAGGTTTCAGTCCGGACTGAAGGCGGTGGCTAGCTGGCTGACAGGCAATTGCCTTCAGCTAAACGCCACTAAAACAGAGGTGATGGTCGTCGGGAAGGGAGTGGAGCTGTGGGGTGACCACTGGTGGCCCTCAGAGTTGGGACCTACTCCGATCCCGGTATCGGAAGTGAAAAATCTGGGGGTATGGCTGGATGCGGGCCTCTCCTTTGTAGGCCATACTAAAAGAACCGCGGCCTGTTGTTTCGGTCTCCTGAGGGGCTTGAGACCTGTTCTCAAGTTCTTTGACGCCCCGACCAGGCAGCTGGTGATCCAGGCTACTATCATCTCCCGCCTGGATTACGCCAGCTCTCTCCTGGCTGGGGCTAACCAGGCTGAACTAACCCGCTTACAACGGGTTCAGAATGCTGCGGCGAGGGCGATTGTTGGCTTGCCCAGATTCTACTCAGTGACAGGTGTCCTTCGCTCCCTACACTGGCTTCCGGTCAGGAAGCGCATCCTCTTCAAGGTTTTGTGCCTTGCTTTTAAAATCTTGAGAGGTACAGGCCCGGAAATCCTGTCGAGTTGTCTGTCTATGTATGTCCCTGCCCGTAGCCTTCGCTCTCAGGGTCTGGCCCTTGCGGTGGTTCCCAGATTCAGGCTTAGCCGCATGGGAGGCCGCTCGTTTAGGGTAATGGCTGCGTCAGCATGGAACTCCTTGCCTGTTGAAATCCGCTTGCTGGAGGACCTTCTGACCTTTCGGAGGGCCATAAAAACCTTTTTGTTTTAGCTGTTTCTTAGTTTCTGTTTTTAGCCTGTGGTTGTGTTACGTGCTACCTTGTCTCTGCGCCAGGACGCTCCTTGGCTGGAGTATCTGTGCGCACAATAAATAGTCGTAACATAACATAACATAACATAACCACCTCCTCCGGGGAGGAGGGATCTGGAAAAAAGACAGAGAGGACAACATTCTCCTGACAGTGGAAAGAAGACAAAACCTTGGGCAGAAAAAACTGATTAGGACAAAGAACGACATTGTCAGAGCAGAAACGGAAAGGGGGGTGGGAGGGCAGCCATCAAAGCACCAAGCTCACCAACCCGCCACCCAGAAGTAATGGCCACGAGAAAAAGAACCTTAGCAGAAAGGAACTTAAGGTCCACTGAGAGCAGAGGCTCAAAAGGGGGCCTGGTCAAGGCCTGGAGAACCAGGGTAAGATCCCAGGCCGGCACAGGAGAGTGAGAGACAGGCCGCTGAATCCAAAAACTCCGCAAGAGGAGAGACACCAAAGGGGAGATAGAAGAAACAGAAGAACCCGGAAAAGTCAGAATGGTAGCCCACTGCGCCCAGAGGGTGGAATCAGTGGGCCTCAGGATAAACCCATCCCGCAAGAAGTCCAGCACCCGCACAGCCGCACAGGAGGAGGAAGACAGACCCTTACCAAGGCACCAGATGCCCCACGTGACGAGCCACAAGGTTGTAGCTGTCAGTCTGTTGTTTACTTTATTTTAGATATAAAAATATCTATTAAAAGATCACCTCAAAGTTACACAGCAAAACATTTTAAAAACAGAGCCTTAGCATAAAAACAGTAATTAATAGAACTTCAAAACACAGTAAAAAACTTCACCAGTCTATCAATGGAAAAGGACTTAATGTGCAAAGTGCAATGACCGGTATAACATTTAAAGTGCATTTAGAATCAAGTCTTTGGCAAGGACCATGATTACTGACAATGGACCATATAGTGACAGCCAATTGTGCAAAGCAACAGTCCAATAAAAAGGTATAAGCAGCAGTTAAGAAATCACAAAATAGAATGAAAAAGCATAAAAGTGAACCAGCCCGTAACTACTTAAGAGAGCGGTAAGCATTTCGTATGAAAATTGTAAAAGCAATGTTTAGACCTATGTTTTCTGGCATTAATGCTGCAATAATTGCTTGTCTGCACGTTCGGATTCCCAGCCTGTTCCACTCAATTTTCAATTTATGTCTACGTTGTGACATAAAAAATGGGCAAAGACAGACTATATGCTCCATGGTTTCGGCACCAGGAAGAGAAGTTCTTCCCATGACAGTCATAGGACTTCAAGGTGGAAGGGCGCCTAGACAACTGGATGCACTGGGCAACCTCAACAGAACAACCCTGACCCAACAAACTCATCCTTTCAAGGGCCAAACCCCCAGCCGGAAGCGGCGCAGGGAGGATAGGCGGAGAAGAGGAGCCCTCAGAGGGGAGGGACACTGGGGAAACTGCCAATGGGGGCACACAAACAGAGTCAGAAGAAGGGGAAACCAAGGCCGACGGGACCACTCCAGCACCACCAGAAGAACCTCTGCCTGGTCCAACCGAATCTTCTGGAGGACCCGGGGGATCAAGGCAAACGACGGCAAGGCAAAAAGGAAACCCAGTGACCACGGAACGGAGAAAGCCTCTATCGCCCAGGGCAGGTGAGACGGAACGAGGCTGCAAAAATGAGGAAGTGGGGCAGACTCCTCCGAAGCAAACAGATCAAGCCAGGGAAGGCGGAACCAGAGGAAAATCTGATCGAACAGAGCCTGGGACAGACACATCGTCACAGAGGAAGGGAACACCCTGCTCAGGGAGTCCGCAGGCCCATTCTCCCTCCCCGGAAGATAGACAGTCGTCAGAGTCAAGAGACTGTGCTCGGCCCAAAGACCAATCTTCCTGAAAAGGAGAAACCACCTGATGATTCACATACGCACAAACAACCTGGTTGTCGGTTTGAACAGAGACAGCATGGCCCAGAAAGAGAGGAGCAAACCATAGCAGGGCCAACCAAACCGCCCGCAGCTCCTTCCAGTTGGAGGACTGAAGAGACTCTAACCGGTACCAATGACCCTGAGCCTTGGAAGCACCCAGGACCGTACCCAAACCCACGGCACTGGCATCGGTGGACAACAACCACAGCCGGAGGGGGATGGTCGAACCCCCGGGAAAGAGACTTAGGGGACAACCACCAATGGAGAGCAGCCTGAATCTCTGGTGTGATGGGAATAGGAGCCTCATAATCCCTAGAAGCAGGATCCCAGTGGGCCAGGACATGATGCAGGAGGGGATACAAATGCTAACAGGCCCAAGGGAGGAGATGCAGAGTGGAAGCCATCTCCCCTTGAGTCCGTAACCAGAGCCGGGCAGAAACATGGGACTGGGACAGAACCCAAGAAAGGTGACGGAACAAATTCAATTGTCTCTCCTGGGAGAGGTACACCATCTCCAGATCCATGCAGAAGAGGGCCCCCCAGGAACTTCAGGGACTGGGAGGGCAGCAGGGAGGACTTCCGGAGGTTGATGAGGAATCCAAAGGACTCCAGAAGACGACACATCTGGTCCACATCTGTCAGAGCCTGAGAGAAAGAAGGAGAAACAATCAACCAATCATCCAGGTAGGGGAAAACCTGAAGACCCCTGGAATGGAGAATACCCACCAGAGGGGCCAAGAGCTTTGTGAAAACCCGTGGCACCGCTGAAAGGTCGAAAGGAAACACTTGGAACTGAAAATGGCGAGAGTCCACAGCAAAACAGAGATACTGGTGATCCGCAGGATGGATAGGGACGTGAAGATAAGCGTCCATGAGATCCAGGGAAGCCAGGAAACACCTTGGCAGCACCAGATGCAAGACAGACAGCAAAGTCACCATCTTGAAAGTACGCTTGGCAACGTAGAGATTGACCCTTTTCAGATCCAAGACAGGGCGCAGATCCGTCGTATCTTTCTTGGAGACCAGAAAGAGGATCGAATAACAACCCCTGCCCCGCTCCAGAGGAGGAACCTCCACGACAGCTGCTTTCTCCAACAGAAGGAGCACACCCTCCAGCAAGGCCGCCTGCCTCACAGAGTGACAGGGCAGGGGAGTCTCCCGAAAGATCGGCGGGGGAGGAGACAGCTCGATCTGATAACCCGCCGACACAGTCTGCACCGCCCAGGCATCCGGAAGAGTCAACAACTGATGCAGAAAGAAGCGAAGGCGACCCCCAACCGGAAAAGGCAGACAGTCATTGTGCAGGAGAAGGGGCAGGGACAGCACCGCCGGCGGGGGCCTGGGACTTGACACCACCCGGGGCCCCCTGGCCACGTCCCCTGCCATGAAAGGGCTGCAGAGCACCCCGTGAAGAAGAAGAACCAAAGTCACAGCGGTAGCCAAACCCCAGCCCCCGAGAAGGAGGGTGAACTGGAGCCACAAGCTTGTGGTTTTCTGCTGACTGTTTGACTAAATCCTCCAGTTGGGGCCTGAACACCCGGGAACCCACAAAGGGCAATTTAAGCAGGACTGACTTCTGAGTGGACTCAGCCTTCCAAGAACGCATCCGGATATGATGCCTAGCAGCAATTGAAGCCCCAGAAGCAGCCGCTGCGGCACCCAAATTGTCAAAAGAAATGCCCGACAAATAGCGCCCCTGGAGCTCCATGAGGGCCAAGAGAGAGAAGGCCTCAATCCCATCCTGCAAAAGAAGAGCCAGGGCCTGGAAATCCTTCAGCAGGGACTGGACCACGTAGTTGGAGTAGGTCGTCGCTCTGACTGTAAAGTTGGAAGCAGCGTATGAACGCTTCACCGCCCCCTCTACCTGCTTATCCACAGCATCAGCAGGAAGGGCATCATCAGACAGAACCAAACCCTGCGTGGAAAGACCAGCCATCAAATTGTCCACCTTGACAGACTGAGGGAACTCAGTGTCAAACCCTTCCAAGGAACAACGCTTACCCAAAAAGCGAGGGAAGACGGACTTATCCACATCCTTCCACTCATGAGCAAGCACCTTGCGCACAGCACCATGCAAGGGCAAGGACTCAGGATCCGGCTGGTGATATTCAGTAAAAAAGTAATCCTCCAGGACATCAGGCACAGGAGGAGCGAAACCCAAATTGCCACCCAAATGGTCAAACAAGTCAGAGAGCTCCACATCCTGAACAAAGCGACCCCGCACACAATTATCCTCCTCGGTCCCTACACCGTCGGCCGAAGGGTCAGGCTGAACAAGAGACCCACAAGGCACCTTGGCCAGAGGGCCAGCCACTTCCCGAGCCCGGAAAGCATTAGCAACAGCCTCATTAATCAGGAGGTGCAGGGCATCTAGAGTAGGATCGGCAGCATCAGGAGCATCCATGGCAGCGCAAGCAAAGTGTAAGGGGCACCAAACACAACAGCAGAGGCGGGAACCAACAGAAAATGGACCAGTTTTGAAAGAAAACAAAGTCCCGAGGCACCCGACCTCTTGCGGTACCAGGCAAGGGGGCGGATGCATAAAAGAGCGACCGGAAGCCCAAAAAAACCCCAGGAGGCAGGAATCCCAAAAGGACGCTCCGTGCCGCCGGGAAAGACAGATAAACCTCGCCCACTAAAGCAGGGCACGCTGGGACCTCGTCGGAGATGTGCATGTGTATACCAGGTGAGGAGCCAGCAAAAAGAAAAACAGGCACAAGCGATCGCTAGGAAGGCACAGTAAATGCTCCCCACAGAACAACAAGAAAAAGGGCGGCTGCTACAGCGGGCCACCAAAAATATACATAAAACAATAGAAGGGACACTTACCCGACCAGCAGCTCCGCTATGCAGAAAGGCAACTGACAAGGTCAGAAAAAAAGGAACAGGATGTGATGTTGTGCACTTCCCCCTTTATCCTCACCGGATTGGTGGAGCCATATTGGGGGAAGTTCTGAAAAGCTCTGCTAGGTTTTAGGTTTCTGGGGAGCAGATTAGTTGCTCACTGTTAAGGAATGGGATGGGAAGACAGGACGAGGAGGTAATATGTGATGTCCACACAGTAAAAGATGTTGGAAAACACAGTAAAGGGTGCTATTTGACAGGAATATACTGTGTTCATCTAGCCCAAAGTATGCCATGTCAAATTGAATCCTGGTAAGCTCTAACCCGAGAAACATAGGGAACACCAAATATTACAGCCCTTGTAAACCATTATATTTAATATCCCCAGAAGGACCCTGATGTGAAAGCTTGTGGAATGAAATCACAAATATGAAAAGACACAGCATTCTGCTATCAAATGAAAGGCAACTTGAGTTGAAAAGTAAGGGAAATCAGATTTTACACAAATGTATGAGCTGTAATATGTGGTATCACTTTAGGAAAATATGTTGGAAAACTCAAGCAAGGATTCTATCTGGTAGAAAAAGTAATGTGTTTGTAGAGCCAACATAAGGCCATGTCAAATTGTATCCTGGCAAGATCAAGCTTCAAAAAAATAGGGGCTACCAAATAGTATAGGCTGTACAGGCCATTATATTTGGTATAGTCCAAAGGAACCAGATGTGAAAGCTGTGAAATTTTATCAAAAATGCAAAACAAGTCTGTAGGCGTCTAACAAATGAAAGGCCATTTAAACTGGTCAGTGGCTAAAAGGAAACCTTTGAAAAGTGGAGACAAAGATATATTAATGCATGATACCCCCATACAAAAAGATATTGGAAAACACAAAGATCGGTACACATTGTTAGAAAAAAAAATTGTGTTCTCTTAACCACTATGGAAATGTCTCGTAACTTACCCATTTCTAAATGTGAAATACAAAATGCTATAGAGCAAAGGGAGAATGTGCTGTAACCAGTAGCACCCAAGATTGGCTGCTAGTCACTAACCAGACCAAGTAGAGGGAGTATCCACCACCTAAAACCAAATAACATATTGAGGCTAAGGATATTTTTTAACTTTCTGTTTTTTTTAAAAAATGTGCAATATTTCCCCTTGAATTTGGCATGCCCTTCATTTTGCACCTGAAGCAACCGCCTAGTGCACCTATAAACTCTGACCGTAACTTTTATTTTTTAAAGTGAAGTTTACACTGCAGGTATTTGAATGTCTGTATTCTCTTTGGGGTGTTGACCATTACACTGTTCATTGCTACACACCACTTTTAGTGTTCCCAAGCCAGTCAGTCTTCTCTTTTAAACTACAAGAGCGCTTTGCATGCTGCAATTTTTCAGCCATACTGTCAATCTTAAAAGAGAAACTAAAAGTCCCAGAATGCTCAATGTAGACTAAAAAGTGAAGATTTACATCTCATCTCTCATAATAAAGAGAGACTTGACACTGAAGCTGCACCAGAAACAAATATCATTTGGTTATGTTTACTATTCTGAAACAGCCAAGTGTTGGCACATGAAAATGTATTTGTGTAAAATGCCCTATATTCATTTGTAACAATTATGCTTCCTTTTAATAATCATTGTAGGAAATGAGCATATTTGTGTGGCGTCCCTCCAGATTTTTCCCATATCTGCTTTGCTGGCTTTACCCCTGCTAGTAGAGTGCCTGTGCGCCCTCTTAGATATGGTTAATTTGGCTTATCTCTCATTGGAATATTTAACTTGCTTGGATGTCCCTACTATATGATGTAGAAAGTGAACACAAGGTCCGGAAATGTAACGGCACTAGAGGACTGCAGTGCCTATAGTGCCATCAACTACAGTGGCAGGGCAAACATGGCTTCGTGCCTACCCCGTGTATTCCTGACTGCTGCACTGTGCTTTCATTCAACAAAACGTTTTTTGTTAGGTAAAATCATTTCTTTTAAATATCAAAAAGTCACTCCTGTGTAGCCGTATAGCACACAAGGCAGTGTGCATGGTCTATGAAAGTGCAACAGTAGAAATATACAGTTAACAGTAGAAATATACAGTTAACATGCCCTTATAGTGACTAGCACCCAAAAGCTATTTTTACTGTGAGAAGGCTCTTGCTATCCCAAAGGGAAACACTGGGAAGCGATTGTAAAAAGAAATGTTGGTATCTCCAGTTAGGGTCCAGCTACAAAAATTATGAAACAACTATTTTCTATTAGTTATTAAAATCCAAACTCAATAGTGTGAAGTCGTATTTTTAATGAATATTAGGGAAAGGTATATTTTAGAAAGTAACATTTTCCCTGCTTGAAGCTGCTCGGGCTAATTTGCATTCTCTCATAAGCAGTGGCACAGCCAGGAATAAGCCATGATGAATGGTATGAAAAAATTATCGTAGGCCAGGTAAAATGGCTTGGGAATCAAGAGTTGTTTTTCTTTTCCCCTGGCAGGAAGACCAGTGAGGTTGGCCCAGGAACTTAATTTACTTCAAAGGGGTGTCCCCTGTAACAGGCAAATCTTTGGTAACACCTGGAGAGGTCCGGGCTTATGTCCTTCTTATTAGGTTGGCCCCAAATGCTTCCTCTAGAACTGGTGTAGGGTGACCTCAGAGAAGGAGAGTGTTGATTTCCCTGGTCATACATCTGGGAGGGCAGTGCACACAGGCTCTGCATAAAGAGAAAAGGATTTCTCCATCTTGGATTTTGAGAGTGAGGGGGCACTGTGGGTTTGTTTACAGAAGGGCAAACAGGAACAGTTTTAAAAGCGGGTAGGGTTACCCCTAGGAACTTTTACCCATTAGGAGAAATACACTAGTTGGTACCAACATTAATATGGAACCTCAAGACACTCTTTTTAATCACACTTTATGGACCTGTGGAAGAAGAGAACAGGACCAGACCTGATTTCTGTAACTAGAGCAGAGCCTTGAAGGATTGGACTTGCTTTCCCTTAAAACCGGAACAAAAAAGTAGACAGCTATTGACCTGTCTAGCTATAGGGACACAACAAGCTGCAAGAGGACTTTTCCATAAAGTGCCCAGTTGACCAATAACAACTGGACCTGACTTGGAACCTGCTGATGGCCTCTCCTGGAGTGAGTCTTGACTCTCAACTGTTGTTTCTCAGGTCCTGGAAACCTGAGCTGTGTCTAACTGCACTTGTCATACCACCTCTGAAAAGTTGGGACCTACAAGGTTTTAGATTTCCAGTTCTGAGGAGGACCGGAACACACAAACCCATTCTATCCACCCAAGGCAAAGCCACGCTGGTTTGAAGAAAATGGTTTCTCCCACTTGGAGCTTCGCCGCAGCAGCAAATCAGTGGGCCCTGAACGATAAGGTGCCGAGCCTCAGGGAACTCATCGTCGGATACAGCCTGGCGGCTTGATCCACTGAAGAATTTTGACTTCAGTTTCAGAGTCCCAAGGAAAAACTCTACTGTGGCCATTGACTATCAATGGTGTGTAATCCTTTTAAGTGCTATTATCACTTTCACTGATTGTAGTTTCAAATCCGGTTCGGGCTTTCCAGGGAGCCCGCTGAGAGCCGATCACCATTGTTTGCTAGAACCGCCATGGAGCCGGAGCTCCGGAGATAGGCGGACGGACGGAACCTGCTGTTTCTTTTCTCCCGCTCCCTATCCGCCTCTATGGCCTCTACAGCCCGCTTCTACGGCTTCTGAGGTCTCTATGGTCTCTACGGCCTGCACAGTTCCTTACTCCTCAGCGCGAGGCACTAGCTCGCACCCGCACCGCACCACCCTTCCGCTGGCCTCGCCACACGCCCGGCAGACCGGCTTCCCTGCTATCAGCTGGTGCGACCCCAGTCCACCCCTTCCCAGTCGGAGCTGGGAGCAAGGCACTGGGACCCAGGTGGAGGCAGAGGTGGCAGTGGCGGCAGTGCAGCTGTGCAGCGGGAAAACTCACCAGGGTCTATCAATCAGCCCGCGGTGAGAGCGGGACGGAGATGGAGAGTGCGGTGTGGTGCGTAGAAGTGCGGTGCGGCTCTATGCCAGACACAGACACCCCCAACCACGTCCTGCTCGCCCTTCCAGGTGACTGCTGCTATCACCGTACAGCCAGATAGTCAGACCGCCACCAGATCACCAGGACGTCCATCAGGACACCCAAGAACTGAGTTGAGGTAAGACGAGAGGTGGGTGAAGAGAACTGTTGTGGATTGTGAGTGCACTGGAAGAGCATTTGGAGAGCCCGCTCACCTGCCCAGGCCCGCAACTTTAAAGAAACTCCAACAGCCCAGCCCGACCATCTAGCTGGGGAAGCTGGTGAGCGGGCCCACAGTCGCTGAGGCTGCTGGAGGCTGCTGGGGGGTAGTACGGCAGCCTAGCAGGTGGCATTACATCAGCTCTCCACCTCGAGAGCCCAGTGCAAAGATCAACCATGCGGACCAGAAACTCAAACCTGATCCAGCACCAAGACAACCATCTCCCTCACAAAACCGCAAGGCGGCAAAAGTCCAAGATTCTGTATCCCCTAGGCCGAGGGTGCGCCAAACCCGGATTATTCCCTAGGGATGGGCCGCAAATGGACGAGTCGCTAACCGCAACTGCAACCTCATCGGAAAAGACCATACATACAAGTGAAACTACGGCAACTGGTAATAGCAACAGTATTTAAAAGAGCACAACCACCACCAACAGTAACATAAGAGCGTACCTTTAATACACAACTTCAGAAGATAAATTTGGTGAATCTGGCAAAGCAGCCCACACACCCCATGCTGAAAGCACTGTTAGAACATTGGCAGACGCCTACAAATATGCGGACAAATATGCAGCCCCAAGTTTAGAACTTCAACCAGACGTTCCACTTTCTCCAGAAATAACTATTGTTACGGGAAAAAGAGCTCCATAAACAACAATGGATCTAGGCTCATCCAGCTCCAACAACCCAGCACGTCAAACTTTAGGGACCGCAAAAATGGACCACATGGTCGAGAGAGACAACTTTTTTATTACAAACGAACTACCAGCGGGTACCACCCACTACCAAAATCAATACCAACCGCTAAACTTGGCTCCCCCGATATCCCAAGGGGGCACATTAACAAATAGTGAGTTAATTGACCAGCCGACTGCGTCGTCCCTAAAGGTTTCAAGCAATGCCTCACTGCCTAGTCAACATGGTCCAACAACAATGACAGGGCTAAAAAAGAAACAAGTGTAGCATCAAAGGCATCCCCAATGGCTACTCATCCCAACGCCTCCAACCCAGTGTTTCACAGCCGAAATCACCTGCCAACCTTGAGAACATCTCCCATATTACCCATAAACCCTTCCGTTTTCCGAATGGCCCACAGTGCCAATAATCACGCAGAAAACAGTGGAGCACTTTTTAACAAATCAAATTAATCTCCTGATCTCTTAATTTCAGAATCGAGTGAGGGCTCTCCTCAGAACCAAGAACCAACACGGGCACATACAGAACTCCTTTAAGGCTTCAATCGGAGCCTATACTCCCTGCCCCAGCAAAACACAAAGCGGACCACAAGCACAAAGGACTTACACACCAACCATAAAGAAGCTTTGCTTGAAATTTTAGGGGCCATGGGTGACCAAATAAAAAGTGCAGAAGAACCTGAAACAAAAACCTGCTGCAATTTAGACAAAGGTCCAGGAGCTATCTATTAGTCAAAGCCCATAACTTCAGACAGCCAACACTTGTCTAGAAAAAACAAGAAAAACTAAAAAAGTTAAACAAATAAAAAAAAATCAAAACCCACAATTAAGGGTCTATCTTGCATTGGCTCCAGCTGGAAAACAAGGAGAATGAGGATCATAATAAAGAACACCGTGAGGTGATTACCTCTTCTCAAAAAACGACCCCAAACAAAACAACTTCAGGCATACAAACGGACGGCACAACCAACAGCAAAATCATCGCTCTAGGCACCTTAGGACACCCTTTGGTGCATCCGTCTAAGTCCTTGGATACGACTGTAAAAAAAACCTAGGGGGCACTTTAATAATACACAAGGGCCACAAGTTGAAGAAGCAAACCACGAACAAAAGAAAAATCTGGAATCTAATTTAAAGTGGCCTGCAGTGCCCAAAGCGGACAATGTAGGAATGAATAGCATCAATCAAGGAAAATCTAACCCATGAAAAACAAATAAATGTGTTCCAACGCCAGCAACAGACCATTAGGAGCCCCAACTAACAACCACACCTATTAATTATAGGGAGATGAAGTCCATTCAAACATGCACCTAAGATCCATATTCGTCCACTGCCCACCACCAAAAGCTCTGGAGCAATGCTCAGCAGACGGTAGTAACCTTAAATATGCACGGGGAAGACTTGGATACCCAGGCGAAATCAATTCGGAACTCCATAGAGGCCCTGACACGCAGGAGGCAACTCTCCATCAAAATTTGCCATTCACTTACCAAACAAAAGACCAAGAAAAACTAAAAGTACTGCTGTATCCCGATTACACCTCGCAGGGGAAACGGGACATTCTTAATAGAGGCAATCTCCTGAAGCTTTGCGTAAACATTCCGGGCTTAGAAAAAATAAAAACAGCTGACATCGACAGTGTGTCTTTCCGCGCCCCTGGACCAAGCGAGACAAATGATATAACAGAGATAATCTTTGCCAATCTGGCTTTGGCCGAGACCCTGGGAGGAAATAACAAGCAACAGGAAAACTGGGATATAAAAACCATGACCCTGTCTGCTATATAATACCCAGCGATCCTGAAAAGTAGAGACCCGAAGGAACAGCTGGGACCTCAAGAACTGAACGATCAGAAAAGGATGCTCAAAAAAGGTTCAATCTGGCCAACAATAGTAACTGGGTCTATTCTCCATGGCACCAAAGGTGGATCAAAAATAACTCTGACCAGCGATAGCTCTATCAAAATAACAACACGCGCAGAAGGGGGCAATCGCTCCTGTTCAACCATGGGGAACATCAGCAAAGATATTCAGAGACTCAAGGGGGATCTTCATATACATTAAGCACTCATTGAAAGTACACTTTACAGAGTTAAAGAACTCTTCAGACATGTTTCTGGCTGGCACTCTTAAAGGCCTTAATACAGTTGATGGCCCCCTATCAATACTTCTGATTAACGTCTACTACAACACCCACAGGCCAGGTCCTAAGGACAAGCTCACTCAGTTGATAACTGAGATAGAAACTCTGCTTCTACAGTTTGAATCTATGGAACCCATTATTCTTGGAGACTTCAATGCGCACAAAATAGGGGCCACTGTATCACCAAACCACCGCTCAGGGAGCACCTGGATTTTCAACGCCCTTATGCGGGCATACAATCTGGCAACAACTCACTCTCTATCGATAAAGTATAAGCCTGGGGCATTCTTTGCACCCACTTATAACAACCAGACCACAATAGACTATATCTTATTAAGTGAGAGATTACAAAAACTCATGTCAAACTACACTGTGCACCCGCGGAGTGAAAGCGACCATGCCGCCTTAATTGTTCAGTTAACCATCACAGCAGACACTCGCCACTTTCTTAGCTGTATCGGGGCATCCAAAGGGGATGAACAGCATAAACTCCTCAGAAGAATCAAATGGGGGCCGATGCCAATCAATAAATTTGACTCTTGAAACAAACGTGGACAGGCTGGCAAACCGGCTCAAATAATGGGGGTATCATAGACGAATGGGACCATCTCACCTACGAACGAGCCTCATTGCTTCGGGAGAGCACCACATCTAGAACTCCCACAGATTCATCATATACCCTAGGATACCCCAGCGATCAAGGAAAAGCGCCAAACAATTAAACGCCAAACGCAGAGTCTATCAGAAATCTGGGTCAGAGTCAGTGCTTAATTTGTAAAATATTAAGTGCCAGGGCTCTGACTAGGAGGCCACTGCAGCTTGCACCACCCATGACCCCTGTCATCGCTGCCAAAACAACCACTAACCATCTCTCTCGCATGTAAATGCGACAGTTCAGATTATTCTAGGTCCCCAAAGCTAAGGGAATGGCTGGGGAGGCAAGTTTTAGTAATTTTTTTAATGTATATTGTTTTCCTAAGCAACTGTTAATCCAATTGATGCAATACGTTGATGACCTGGTTCTTTTGGATCACACCAAAATCGGCCTACAAAAGGCACTCACAGCCCTCGCAGTCTACGATACCAAAAATAAATTGGTTGCTAACCCAACCAAGTCTAAAATGATGATTTTTGGCCACTATCCGAAAACAAAAGTGGCAAAGTGGAGGTTGGGTCCACTGACTTTGGACTGTGTATAACATTATAACTATCTGGGGGCTTGGCTTAGTGAAACGGGCCGCCCACGGGTCCACCTCCACAAACTGCAGCAGAAAAGGAAAAAGGTCACCTACACCCTCTGCAAATTACACGCTACCCTAGATAGTCCAATAAGAACGGCCATTCAAAGAGTACTCAGGGGGAAACTACCACCATCCCTCAATTATGCGCAACAGGCTTTTCCAGGGAAATTTGCAAATGACCTCGAAATAATACACTGCACAGCTTACAAAAAGCTATTTCGTCTACTAGTCTACACCAGGAACAACTTAATTCATCTGGAATTTAATCTTAATCAACAAAAACTGGAAGAGATGGCGACCCTCAGCAAATACTTTTCTCAAACAACTTCAGCACCGGAGAACTCTATGAAGGCTGTTATAAACCTCATCTTCCAACAACCTGGCAATCATTGGTTTGCCTGTCTCGCCTCCGCCAAAGACCTCCTGCAACTTGCAATAGAGAACTGGGACCCCAGCATAATCATGTATGCCACTATTAAAAGGACAATAAAAAAGCAAGTACGTCTACGTTCTCGCACCTTGGATATGGAATCCTTGGTAGCAAGAGGCTTCCACGAGACCCAAAGCCTCCCCCAAACACTGCCCAGCCTCAAACTTCATCTTACACAGGCTGTGGGAAGACAAGCCCTACATAGAATCTTAGCTCCCAGACTACATCCTCTCCCTCTTAAAGAACTATATCCAACTGGGAAAGTAAGGCCAGTCATCACGGAGTGCCGCCTTTGCAACTACAAACGAGAGTCTCTGGCCCATATTTTACTCTGCTGCCAGGCGCTGCGTCTAGTCCGCAGACCCTACCTCAGGCCATCCTCCACCAACTGGGCACTCGCACAGCAAAGGAGGCAGTCCATCGCCTCTATACGTTGGACACAGTGAAACATATGGCAAACTTTGGCAAATTTGTCCACTACACTCGTATAAAACTGATGAACACCTCCCCCTAGGCTGTAAGGCGGGCACTGCTGGGGCTGCCATCTGTCCACTTCTTCACAACAGACTTATTTAATATAAAAGACTGATTATCACCTGATTGTTTTTTTATCTGAGATAGCAAAGGAGAATTTTAACATTGTTGTGCACATACACTTGCTTTTTTAATATTTTTAGATTTTTTTACACTATTTCATTTTATAAGCTGTATTTTTGTAATGGTTTTAAGTAACCACACAAATAAAGAATTCATTCATTCATTCTCTTTAATATTTTAAATTCATATCTGTTGTATCCTTTAATGGATTAGTCTTGGTTTGGTGTCATTTTGCTTATTAAATTTTACTCTATTTTTATAATTCGGTTTGGTATTTTTATTTCTTGGTGTTTTTTACTTTATTACTGTTCTGACAGTGGATAAATAAGTCACACATTGCCATAAATTAAGCCTGTCTTATCTACACCATGCCTATCAGCGGGTGGAGCTTAGGTTAATTAGTGACTTTGAAGGTCCACGCTGTCTCGAGTTGTGATAATTTCTTGAGATGTATAGTTGTCCACCCCAAATATGAATCCAATTTCTTGGAATCATAGAAGAAATGCATATTTTTAAAGGACTGCTTTGTGCGTCCTTGTTTTAGGTGCAAATATCAAAAGGAAAAAAAATACATAGTTGTATTGCTTTTTAGGTTGAGCCTAGGGAACGCACATGTGCTGTCTGGAAGACCTGTTATATTGATGTAGGAGTTTGCTCCTGCCTGCTGCTTACCATTGGTTCAGTCCAGTGTCGCTCTTCTTTGTTGCCTCCTAAGTGGTTCATGCAGCGATACCTCACTTCAGTTTTTCGCAGAGGAGCACTGCCTAAATACAGTTTCTTTCCGCTTGCATTCTTCATCTGTTGTTGGGGAGAACTATTTTTTCTTATTGTTGCAGTGCGGCACACCATGCTTCATCACTGTGCAGCAAATGTAAAGCGCAGCTCGTATGTACAGCCGCCCACCCCTGCATTTCTCTCATTACCAGCCCATAACCCCCCATTTCTCTCATCAGTCAGTGGTGAGAATAAAATATTGGAGGCTTGCCTGTGAACTTAAATGCATGAAGTCTGCACTCCCACAGTGCCTCTGCTAAGAGCCGTCTCACTTCTTTCGCTAGTACTTGTTTTGTGTTGCTGCCGCTGTATTAGGTTTGTGAGCCCTAAACCATGATTACGCAGTTTGCGATCCCTTAACCAAGATGGCGCATCCTAAGCTGATTACCTTCAGCATTGATAGTACCTTAACTATGGCGCCCTTAGGGTGACAATGTACGGGTGCTGCGCTGGTCAAAATAATCCAGTTTTTGCCTTCCTTCTGCCTCCGGTGCCGGCTGAGATGCTGAAGGCCCTGGAAGGCAGCAACGAGCCCATGGGGTCCACGCTGCTGCAGCAGCAGATGAAACTGGGCCTGGTGAAGCTGGAGCAGGCAAGGGGCCTGGCCTTGGAGCTCCATTTGTTCAGGTAGGGCAGGGGTGGTGGGCTGTTCGGGCAGCATCATAAGTTCGGCAGGAGTGCTTTTTAATTCAATACATGCTGAACACCTGAAACTGTTATCTGCATCTTTGCAAGGCATACAAAATGTTTCTGGGTCGTGTTTTGGGTATAGTTATACTTCTGATTTGTGATCCTAGACTATTGTGTTTTCAGAGCGCAGTGCAGCCTTATTTCTACTTCGTAGTGCTTCAGTGAATGCATGGGTCAGGTGTTTGGTGAGAGAATAAGGACTTTCACCGAGCCCATCAACTCAAGCAGTACATTAAACATTCTGGGGCTGTACTACAGATGAGTGCGCCAGCGCTAATTGTCGCTGTGCGCCAGAGAATGTCTGTGCTTATGTACATTTGCGTCTGTGCGCTAATACAATAAGTGCAAACGCTTATAAACACAGAGTTCAAAGTCTTCACCAACATCATTGCGCATTACAGACTGATCCTCTGTAATGCCGTTGGGAGCATAATCTGGCGCACAGTGACAATTCACGCTGGCACAGTCATCTGTAATACTGCCCCAGAATATGATATCTTTTGTTTGGTCTTCCAATCGAGTAAGCAACAGAGATACTGGGAGGCTGCTGCTGTGAAGGCTCACTTGGTAATGTTGCAGTCCTCAGAACAAAAATACACTAATGCTGCCCCTGCTGTGCCAGTCATGCCATCCCTTCCTTGCCCTCACACAGATACAAGTTGCAAGGCTCCGGAAACATGTAGCATGCTTTTTGTGTGCATGACATGCACCAGAGAGTTTACAAATAGGTCTATATTTGGCAGTCTCAATGCCACAGATTGGCATAATTGTGTTCATCAACAGGGCATTGTCAACGTGTCCTTGCAACGTGCAGAACACCACATGCAAGTGCTACAAATGAGACCAGTCAAGAGACTTTTCCTTCATCAGTCATACTTAGTAACTGTCTCTTGTAAGGTTTGACGGAACACAGCATTTAAGATTTGACTGGGTTAAACCAGGGTCCAAGTGTAATACTGTGTTGGAAGACTGCAGATTAGGCAGGCATCCAAGCAGCTGATAATGAAGCATAGTTTCGGGGTAAGGGCACAAAACCACCACCAACTTCTGATTTGTAAATTGGATTTTATGTTTATTGAGAGCTGAGCCACCATGTAGCCTGATATATATCATCCAGTCTTGAGCAAAGGTCCAATAAAGTACAAAACTTTCCTTTTTTATAAATATTCTCCCTATGTATCCATCTTTTTCTTTCCATACCAACCATCTGTAACTTTCCTACCCATGCATCACCTACCATCTTTTCATTCAACTGATCACCCAGACATCCATGCATGTACTCATACAGCTATCCATCCATTCAAGCATTCATACAAATAGCTATCATTCCACCAACCCATCCATCCTAACTGCACCTCTGCTTCTTAAATGCTCACATTATCTGGATGGTAGCCACATAATTCCACTACACACCACATACACCGACTCTACTCTATAACACATAAATATTTACATTTACAATGTCAATAGCTTTAACTCTCGTTTTCTAACTGATCACTCCACTTATCTGTTTTGTAATTAACACATAAATAAAAAACATTGTCATTTACAATGCTAATAGCTCAAACTCTTGTAAATACGAGACCTATTTCCTTGCAAAGAAGTAGCCGCCATTGTCCCTGGCTGCGTGGAAAGTGAAAGCATGCATGGCGCGCTGAATGTTGCAGGAAAGCCTGTTCTGCCTGCTGTAGGAGAAACTCATTTGAAAACCAGCATTAGATTGTACTGTGCAGCATGAGGCATAAGCGTGCACCAGGTTCTGTGCGTGAAAACCAGACATGTGGGAAACCAGCATTAAAGTGTGCTGTGCAGCGTGAGATACAAGTGTGCACAAGGACCCGTGCCTTAAAAACAGTATTATGGAAAACCAGCATTAGAGTGTGCTGTGCCGCATGAGACATGAGCGTGCACCAGGGTCCATGTATGAAAACTATCATTAGTGTGTGCTTTGCTTTGATCTGTGTGTGAAAACCAGCCATGTGAGAAACCAGCATTAGAGTGTGCTGTGCAGCGTGAGGCATGAGCGCAGAGGCGTAGCTAGAGCTTGTGGCGCCCGGGGCTATCCCTCAGATTGCCGCCCCTGGAGAGGGGGATGAGGGGTGCTGGGGAAAAAGGACCGAGAGACGCATAGTATCGCCGCTAATAGTTACCTCGATCATGCAAGTTACATGCACATACATGACACCGTCCAAGGCTACACAGTTAAATACACCGGTGACCGGCAGTACAAAGGAGAACACACAGACTGCCACCCTGCAGGATTTCAGGAAGGGCCTAAAAACATGGTTATTCGATTAACGTCCCTCATCAGCAGCACCGCCCCCACCCTCCAGCGCCTAGATACCCTCACAGGTGATAAGTAGCGCTAAGCAAATCCTGTTTGTTTGATTGACACCCGATTTCCACACATCGTTTGTGCCCTACATTAGTTTTATTTGTACAATTGTATGTCTTTGCAAGTTAAGTGACCACTTCAATGGAGATTGTGCTGTCTATAAATGACACTGCGCGAACACACCATGCTTTAATGATATATGTTCAACATTGTGAGTTCAGTGATGAAGCACTGATGGCAGCGACGCCACCCTGAAAATTGTTCGAGCACCACTGGGTGTTCCCAATCCTGTTTCTCTTGGTTATTACCTTCTCTGACTCAACGAAATTCTAGTCCCCCTCCCATATGAATGTGTCACAAGCCCTCTGGACATCATTAAGGCAGGGATTGGCCTGATAATGTGGTAACCAGATATTTTACTCATTTGCATTTTTAAAGAAGGGCACATGTTGTGTGTGTTTTTAGTGTCTCACCAGAGTGACCAAAAAAAGAAGCCTGCTGTGGTGGCCCTTTATAGTTTTCAGAGCTTGTTACAGTCTCTGACAATTCTATGTTTATTTGTAAATTGCTGGCCTCTGTGCTGAGGCTGGGTGTTAAGCAGTCTGGATTCCTCCTTGCACAATTGTTGGCTCAATTACTTTAACTGTAACTCTAAACCTAGAACACAAAACCTAACCACAAACCTGCGGTAAGAGCCAATCGAAACACTTGTGTTCATCCAAACCTTAAAACTAACCCGCAATCTAAGCATAATCATACATGTATCTCTAAACCTATTGTTAATCCAAGCGATGCTAATAATTCCAGTCCTCGTTCCACCCCTATCCCATTCATCTAACCATCACCCTCATCCTGGTTGTAACCTAATTCTTTCTAACACTAATATTGACTGTCAGTCCAACTCAAACACTAATACCAGCTTTAAGGCAACCCCTAACTTGTGCCCTAACTCGAGAATAGCAGATCTTGTTTCAGTGCAAGATTTGTGCATGCTGTGGAGCCTTATGTTAAAAACAAGATCTGCAAACTTTAGTCCAGTCTCTAGATGTCACCAGGTAGGTATGTGAAACTGCCCTACTCATTGGCCTATCGAGCCTGGCTTCCCCAACATTATTATTAATCTCAGCAGCAAGGCTTACTGCAAACACGGAAAAGGGCAGACCACAGCTCATCAGTTAGAGAATGTCTGAGCTTGCTCCCAGTAGAGAAACACTGCATACTCAGGACAGTGTGCATAACCTTCAAAGCCCTTCACCAACCTACCTAGCATCAGCAATTACACGTCACTGGGCAAAACAGAAACCCCAAAAACAAAGAAGCACTGATGCTTGAGGCTCTGAAATTCAACATAAAAAAATCGTATGGCCTTATTTAGAGATTGGTGAATGGAATACTCTGCCACACAGTGGCACATATCCTGTGCTCTGTATACAAAGGCTATAGGCTACAATGCACCTGTAATACATTTGTGTCTGAGCATCCCACCGGCCAAACTCCAAAGTAGGCCCTTACTCCAGCTCAATAACAGCACCCAGAATATGGATTTTCTATTTATCCAATACAACTCCATATTCATGCCTCACAACACCTAACACTTACGTTTGTGACATTTACTTGCAGCTCTCTCCAGCACTGGCACCGCCACATATGCAGTGTCATTCTTAAATCAAATATTGTAGCGTGAAGAACAAACTGACTACTTAACGTTCACTATAAGACAACACGTCTTTGCTAACATGGATTTATATGACTTGGATGCATTTCTCAAAATATGTATCTACAAATTGCAAAATGCTCTGACATCATCCTGAACATTTCTTTGTAAATATGTATGTTTATTATTTGGAATCATTTCTCACATTTTTTTGTAAAAATAAAAAACTGTAGAGTACTTTAACATCGTCTGCGTGTGGTATAAAATTTCAAATAAAGAAATAAAAACGTAGAAATTACCCCAGGCATTATCGGAGCAGCTCAGAGGAGGGAAAGGCCAGGCACCCTTGTCGCCTACCCAAGCAGGGGATAATCACGCAATCGATCCTTGTGCGGGCCCAATTCTGGTCAGTGCCAGCGTGCTAATAGGCCCAAAGCGCTCCTCCGCACTCCTGTGGGAGCCGCTCCACAGGCCTTGTGGTTTCACCTACGTTGGGCCTCCGCCAGATGCCGGCGTGCGCTGTCTCAATGGGGTAGCTCAGTGTGCCACACCTGAAGTACTGGGTATTTTAGTCCCAGCGGTGCAGGGGCACACACCCTATGACTTCGGGGTTTCACCCTGTTCCGGACCTACAGAAACACAGAGTCTTCTGGGTGAAGTCAAAGAATCGTTTATTGGCTGCAGACCAATGACAGATATCCTAGAAGTACAACAGCGTGTATGTTCTCAGGAGACTGCTGAAAATCATAGGAACGGACTTCTCCTTAAGTACAAAATATCATGCTCCAGGCACACATTCCTTGGTTTACGATATGGTCATATAAAGGCATACATTACAAATGAAAAAGCAGAGTCATGATGACCATCCCACATTCCAGTTCGGCCAGCCCACAATGATTTACACAGGAAGGTTCAGATCCCATGTTTGAAGTAAATAGACCCCCCAATAAACATGAGCATCTCCTGTTTTGGGAAACAAGTCATAAAGCAAGAACAAGCAGGTGTGGAAGAGATTAGCCGGGGGATTGTGTAGAATGAAAGGGTTTTATGACGGGTCAAGCCCTGATACGAATCACAGGTGGAGAGAGGAAGGGGAGCTCGTGAGACCGGTTTGACCCGGGGCAGCAGAGCCAGCTGCCCAGGTCACAGAGAAGTCAGAGGGAAAGCCCATGTACTGCGAGGCCCGTATTAACTCCATCATAGCCTATGTGAGGGCAATGACAAGATGGCCACTGCTTCCAAAATGGAACCCGCGTAGTTAAGCAGAATAACGTGTACACAGTGCATTTATAGCTAGAACGGCACATAAAGCACTCGTACGTGCCGCATTTACCATTTGCGGTTCGCTAATACCAAGAGAGACAGGGGTAGGGCCCTGTCCCCTACGCGGTTCCGAATATCAAAGTACGACAGACCCTCCTTTTGCCCTTACATAGGCAATCACTAATCCGAGTCTAGGTCAATGTTCACGAAGTCATGGAGATGTTGCTGTAGCATCATCCTATTACTTAGCTCGTCCCTCGATACAGGTTTCCTTACACATAAGGTAGCACAGAGACCACATATCGTGGGAGCACACTGTATGCACAGACAGAACAGGAAAAGAAGGGCTAAGATCATTCCAATGACCATCAGAACTTTCCAACCCCAGGCAGATATCAATTCCCAGAACCATCCCATCAATGACCAATCTCCCTTATCCACGTGTATGGCTTCAGATATTTTATGGAGTTTGGAGATGGCTTGATACACTGTTGGAGCATTATCTGGTATGAAAATGCAGCAACTGGATTGGATGACCTTGCATACCCCACCGCGGTCTGCAAGAATAACGTCTAGAACCATGCGGTTCTGCAGAGTCATAAGGCGATCCGCTTGGAGCTCAGCTGTCAAATTACTAAGGGCACCAGCCGTTACATTGACGGTGGATTCAACCACACGAGTCAGCTGTCTCAGGTTCCTACTATTGACCATAGGTCCCCAAAACGGCAGGAAACCCAAAAAGAAGTCTCCTGCTTCCTGACCGGCAGTGTCCTCCTTACTAATCACACCTCTCACAACTCTGGTCTTGTGATAGTCAGAGGCGGCAGTAAATGTCGGCGGTAGCAAGTTCGCAATATAACATGTGCCCGAGAAATCAGGGGGCAACCATGTATATGCTCGGTCATGACAGATGAAATATGTGCCCTTAGCAGCCAAAAACGCAGGGGAAAACTGTGACGGGAAAGTGTACGTTTCGGTACAGTCACTTCTTCCCAGTTGAGCCCTAGGGTTCTGACCATTACCCTGTAAGCAGAACCGACCCATGTGGGGTACGACCCAGATTGGAGATGAGATTTTTCGCTGTCTTTCACCCAGACTAATACTATACCCCGTCGCGTTCCATCCTACATAAGGTCTCAGCTCTTCTTTGGGAATGGATGAGTATGCATCAATATCTCTACTCATATCGGCAACTCCTTTCATCAAAGCCTTATTATTGGTGATGGGTCTGATGGAACGCGGTGGGCGAGGGGAGTACGTATCTAGAGCAGAGAAACATGGTTTGGAATGCCCATGACGATCCATTGTAACTGTATGGCAGCACCAGGTAGGGAATACCCTTGTTAATGGTATGTGGCATTAACCCACAGACCCAGCAATTGGTCGTATTCATTACCAGTTGGTGCTGGTGCAAGAGTTGGATAAACGAGTTATTTACGAACTCTGATCGTCTGGTCTGTTCGTGCTCAGGCAAAGGGTGAAAAGAGTGAGAGGAGGCAGTAGAAAGGGATATAGGCTGTTGAGTGGGTGCAATAGGTTTTTGAGCAGAGAAAAACACACATCCTACAATAAACATCATGATACTACACAGTGTAAAAAGGCACAAAAAGACAAAACATTTACTTTTTACAATTCTACACATCCTGGCTTGAAAGTTCACTTCCTCAATCGGTCTCTCCATCTTACAAAACTCCATCCTCTACTCGGGCCGCTCGCGGTGGATGAGTTTCTTCTGCTAAGGAGTACGCCTGTCAGTCCAGGGAAACGCCCTAGACCAACCAGAACCGTCGACCTAGCGTCTTCGGCCTGTACCCCAAAGTCTTGGCACCGCGACCCTGCGGCAGAACCCGGATGGTGGTTCGAAAAACAAAAATCAAGAAAGTCCTTCAGATGGGAGAGCAAAAAATGTCAAAAGGGAAAGAGTAAGGAAATCTTTATTTGTCCATGGGCCTTGGTCTCAAATTATAGCGGAGACGGCCAGGTGCCGTTTGGTCTTGAAACAAAAGTTCAGGCTCAGTGGTGTCCAGTCGATTTGATGGCGGCACAGCTTCCTGCAGAATATTGTCACTCTCTTGAACTGAAGCTGTGTCTTTTAAGCGGGCGTCACTGAATGGTACAAAGCGAGGTACAATGTCTGTCTCTGAGTCGGCGATACCCTCTTTGACCCACTGGTCATATGGCAAAGGCAAGGGAACTACCTTGCAGTGAGTACCATGAATCCAGTGTTTCTTCCCTTTCACTCGCACTGCTGATCTTGTCGAAAGAAGAACAAGATGAGGGCCAATCCAGCGAGGGTCGTCGTTGCCCTTGCGCTGGAAATTCCGGACCAGGACCCACGAGCCAGGGTTGATGGGGTGTCCAGGAGGTTCAGAGGCTTGGGGAAGAGTATCATGTACCTGTTGGTGCAAAACACGCAGTTTAACAGTCAAATCATACAGGTAATCGAGCAGTACTGGATGCTCTATTTCGCTGAACTTCGTAGGCCTTGGCACACCCCATACGTTGGCCGGGCGGCCAAAGACTACTTCATAAGGACTAAGTCCCACTCGTGAGTGTATCGTCATTCTGGTGGACAAGAGTGCTAAAGGCAGAGCGTCAGGCCATTTAAGACCGGTGCTCGCCTGGATTTTGGCCAGCTTGAGCTTTAAGGCTCCATTGTAGCGTTCAACTAGTCCAGCCGATTGGGGGTGATTTGCAGCGTGGAATTTCTTCCTTATGCCTAAACCTTCACATACATTCTTCATCACTTTACCCACAAACTCACTTCCATTATCACACCACACCATTCTCGGCATCCCAAACCTGGGGAAGAACTCTTTCACAAGGGCTTTGGCTGTGGATAGGGCAGTGTTATCTTTCAGAGGATAAGCCTCTACCCATTTGGAAAAAGCACAAACAACCACCAATACATATTTTAGGTTGTTGCATCTTTCCATGTGAATAAAGTCCAGCTGCAAAACTTCGAATGGACATGATGGGGGTGCAAAGTGACCGGCCGGAGTTGGGGTTCCCCTACCAGGGTTGTACTTCAAGCATACTATACAATTCTTGACCACATTCTCTGCACACTTGGGAATCCCAACATTCTGCCATACTGGAGCCAACAACTTACAGATACCTTTCGTACTGATATGTGCCATTCCATGCGCCATAGTAACCACTGGAAGCACATATGCATCAGGCAACAACCATCGCCTATGTTCTGTCAGGTCAATCCAACAACCATTCTCATCCAACTTACCCATACTCTCTCTCCACTTGCTTAACTCTTCTTCTGTAGCTTCAGCCTGAAGCGACTTCACACTCTCTATTGTGTTCTCACACATTCCCACATCATTAACCCATCTTGCGGGGCCTGCAACATACATTCTAGTCTTCACATTCTGTGCTGTCTCTTTCGCGGTCTCATCAGCAAACGCATTCCCACGTCCAACATCATCTGTGACTTTCCTGTGCGCACTGCATTTCATGATCGCAACTTGCAAAGGTAGGGTCAGTGACTCAAGGAGATCATTCACCAACTTGCCATTCTGAATTTTAGCTCCATGCGACGTCAGGAACCCACGCTCTTTCCACAAACGCCCAAAATTATGAGCCACGCCAAAGGCGTACTGGCTATCTGTGTATATGTTCACTCTCATTCCTTCAGACAACACACATGCTCTCGTGAGGGCGATTAATTCCGCTGCTTGGGCCGAATTATGTGGCACTCGTGCAGTTTCCACGATCGTATGTAAAGTCGTGATAGCATATGCAGCAGTCGTGTCACCATTAGGGAGCTTGAAACATGACCCATCTACCCATAAAGTGCCATCACATTCAGTCAGGGGAGTATCTTTGAGATCTACTCTCCCTTTCGTCTCTTCTTCTGTTCTGAACAGACAGTCATGTTGCTCAATCTCATCTGAGTCTGCTGGAATCGGCAATAATGTGGCTGGATTCAGCGTATTGCATCTTTTTATGTGTATGTGATTCGCTAACAGTGTGAGTTCATACCCTGATAATCGCGCACTAGTCAAGTGTTGTGTCTTGGTTCTATTTAATAATGTGTCTACAGCGTGTGGAACCATGACAATCAATGTGTTGTCCATTACCAAACCAGCAGATTGTCGGATAGACATCGCTGCAGCAGCTGTCGCTCTCAGACAGCTTGGCAATGCCCTCGCTACAGGGTCCAAGGTGGATGAAAAATATGCGCATGGGCGCGGTCTGTCGCCAAAAGGCTGTGTTAACACTGACAACGCACATCCATCTTTCTCGTGAACATACAATGTAAAAGGCTTGCTATAGTCAGGAGTGCCCAACACAGGAGCTGAACACAACGCATTGCGCAATTCCACAAAACTTTTCTGGCACTCTTCAGACCATGGGATAGGATTCGGTGTGTCTTTGCATGTTAATGCTAATAAAGGTTTTGCCAACAAAGAAAAACTAGGGATCCAATGCCTACAGTATGAGGTAATGCCCAAGAAAGCACGCACTTCTCTCTGTGTCTTTGGCACACTCAACTGTGCAATGGCATGAATTCTTTCTGGGGTCAGTCTCCTTCCCTCCTTCGATAAGAGATGACCTAAGTAGGTCACTTCTTGTCGACAATATTGCAGCTTAGAGAGAGACACTTTGTGATGGTGAGCGGATAAATGGCGCAACAGTGACAATGTGGCTTCTTTACAGATCTTCTCAGTATCCGCGGCGATCAGTAAATCGTCCACGTACTGGATCAGGATAGCGCCACTAGGTAAAACAAGTGCATCAAGCTGCGCTTTCAAAGCTTGACTGTATATGGATGGACTCTCGCAGTAGCCTTGGGGAGCGCGTTTGAAGCGGAAGCTTCGGCCTCCCAGACTAAAACCAAAAATGTCTCTGCTCTCTTCTGCAATTGGGATACTAAAGAAAGCGTTCTTTAGATCGATCACTGAAAACCATGCAGCAGAGGCTGGAATCATCGTTAACAAGGCAGTTATATCGGGGACAACCGGAAACTGAGGCACAACAATCTTATTAACCTCTCTAGGATCAATCACAAATCTGTAAACAGGTGGCTGTGAAGGGTCCGTTCGTTTTAAGACAGGTAAAATCGGGCTATTGCAAACGTTGCCTCTTGTCTCTTCAATCACACCCTTATTAATCAAGTCGCTGACAATGTCTAACAATGCTCTCTGCCCTTCATTAGAGATCTTGTACTGGGGAATACGTGGCAGTCTGACATTAGCCTTTAGAGTCACCACATATGGTGGTATTTCCAAGAGGCCCACATCATTGGGACCAGTAGCCCAAAGGGCATCCGGAAGGGATGACAATTCAGGTGGCATCGTGTTTTTAGACAAATACATTGGAGAAACCACTTTCTTGCCTAATGTAAGTTGTACTCCTGAAGGAGAACAATACAGTGTAGCGTGCAATCTTTTCAACAAATCTAATCCCAGCAAATTCTCACCACAACCTGTTGTCAGGATCAGGGGCGCTTTCAGTTCGCAAGGTCCAACAGAAAGTGACATGGGACTGGAAATCGGGTTCCTAACTGGGGCGCCAGAAAAACCTACTGAAACATTTATATCGCCAGACAAAGGTGCGCCAGGGAGTTTTGAATGCATGATTGAACTCTTTGCAGCACCAGTGTCTAGCAGAAAAGGCTCCGTTACATTTGCTGTAGTCACCTCAACATACGGTCCACTCTGATCCACTGGCACTGAAACAACTCCCTCTCTCTGTCTATGGCTGTCCTAGTAACCATTATTTTCTGCATCACCATCCTCTACATAATAATCATTATTGTAATACTGTGCCGTATTACCAGTCGCGTTAGCTTGCTGATCAAAGCTATTAATTGCGCTTTGGGGCGGAAGAGGACGCGCGTTTTGGGGAACACTTCCACGCCCTCTGCCTCTAGGAGCTTGCTGACCACCTCTACCTCTGGCGCCATACGTATTACCGTTCCGTTGCATTAATTTAGGGCAACTATATTTAAAATGACCTTCCTCTTTGCAGTATGAACATTGGTTGGGACCTACAGGGACACGTGGTTGATAATACCCATTCATTTGCTGATTAGTCTGAAACTGTTGGGGTTGGTGATAGACACCTTGGGGTTGTCTATAATTATTACCACCTCCACGTGGTGGATAGGCCTGCTGTAAAAGGACCTTTGTCTTTAGTTCCTTCGTTTTCTTCTCCGTTCTATCTTTCTCGTCTTTATCTCTGTTTTCATAATACTGTGCAGTAGCCAGTATTTGCGCTGAAGAGGAGACGGCCCAAGAACTCTCTGAATCTTTCAACTTTTTACACAGGTCAGGGAGTAAATTCTGCACAAACTTATCCACAAACAACCGTTGTCCACCCTCAGTACTCATATCTTGCCCACTGTGGTCAATAAACGTTTCCTCAAACCTAGTAAAGAAGTCTGACACTGTCTCATCTTTCTTCTGCTTACATGCAGATAACTTGTCCCAATTTACGCGCATCGCAGGCATTATTGTCTTCATATACGTGATGATTCTACCAGGCAATTCAGCTACTAAAGGTTCTGGTTTCGCACCACCCGTTTGTCTAGCATCAGCAGCGACAATGTTAGCCCATGTATCCCCTAGTTCTGCATTGTGATCTACATTACGAATTGATCCCCATAGAGGCTGTGGAACAACATTACCAAACAACATGTCTATGTCGGCCAGATTCATAACGCATGACCCTGCCGTCTGTGACAACTCTTTATAATAACCTGCAGGGTTTTTACGGGGATCAGGCAAGGACTGCTTAAGCGCTAACACCTCAGAGCGCTTCCATGGAACATGCACCCAAACACGTTGGAAATGCGCTGGCACAGCGGGGTTATTGCCGACAGCTGCAACTGCTTCCTTCCATACCGGGGGAACTTCTCTCATAGGGTATTGTCGCGCTTTTGCCTTTTTCCCCACAAGGACCTCTTGTTCAAACAATGACTGTTGGCAATCGTCATTCCTTAAGGACAATACAACCGCAACTGCTTTATCTACTTCGCGGTCCACAATTATACCAGTTCCAAAATCGAACCTCACTTTACACAATTCCTGCGGGTTCGGATTTCTACCACTATCCTCCAATTCTTCACAGAGAATTTCGCACATTTTCTCAAATACATATCTCTGTTTCGGGGCATCCCATTGATGGAAAGTGTTAACAACCGATTCCACATCATACAGTGAAGGAAAAACGATCCATCTACGCGCCATGTGATCTATTACCTTTTTCTCATCGGGGTTAGGCAATTGGCTGCGCAACTGCTTACGCTGTACACCAGGAGTTGCACCAGATGACCCAAAGAGAGGCGACATTAATGTAGTAACCACATTAGCTAAACGCTGTCGCGCTGAAGGAGAAGCTGAGGCGAGAACAGGGGGAAAAACAGAGGGAAGAAAAGAGGATGTAGAGACAGGTACTGGAGTGGTGGAAGGAAGAGTGTTAGGGGAGGCAGTTACTGGATTAAGCAAAGTCGCAGGAAGTGCGGGGGTAGTTGGAAGCACTACTGGAGGCGCTTGAGAAGACTGCGCTACAGGAATAGGAACTGGTTGCAAAGCAACTGGCGGTTGCGGCAAGGCTTGCAGTATATGCACTGGAGGTGGCATATTTACAAGCTGGGGAGGCGCCGTGGCAGTTTGAGCATACGGGGGTGGCGAACTCAACAAATGTGACATCAAGGGATCTTTCTCCTTTTCTTCTGACTCATCCTGCTTAGAATATGGCAAAGCTGGGTAACATTTGTCAATCCCTAACTTACGTTGCCTGTGCAATTGCTCATTCATTTGCTCCTCTTCATTGTCTTTAAATTGTACAGCTGCTTGCATTACTGACATACCTCTCTCTCTCTTATTCTTTTTCACTAGCTTAATTTCCTTCTGTTTGGCTTCCTTTCGCCATAAGCGGAAAGAGTCAAACATCGCCGGCCGGGCTTTCTTCTTAAACAATTTAATTTCCAGATTATCTAAAATATCGGTATCAAAACTACCATTTTGGGGCCATTTTAAAACACCGTCTTTCCTGGTGTAGTGGATCCACACTTCGTTATATGCAATGGGGCCTACGCCATGTTTCACATAGAGCTCATAAGTTGGAGTTCCAACCGGAGGAACCGGACACGATTCCTCTAGCTGGAAATCTTTTCCACAACCCAAACAGAATAATCTACCAAATAGTCCAGAACCAGGCATCTTCGCTCGCTAGTCTAGATCCAAACGTCAAAGGATTATCGATTACGATAGCCTCGTGAATACACGAGTCCTCTGGCTTTGGGGTTTGCAAACACCAAATCACCAATTACCAAATCAAACCAAACGATCCCGAGGGATACCAAAACAAATGGGAGACGCTCCAATTATACTTAACTGAATATTGCTGATCGATGACGTCACCAGAAGACTCTCTCGATTGTTTCGCTCTCTCAAACTCGTCAAGGGTCCAAAACAGGTCGATTAATCAGGGCAGCAGTCCTTCGTAGCCGTCGGGACGCGGAGAACCTCGCAGAAAAGACTTTCGGACCACGTCGACATGCAGGGGTCGATGAAGTGGCGGCCTTCCTCCGGAATTTCCACACGAAGCTCCTCACGAACCTCTGGCTTGGACTGGTACCGCTGAAATCGGCCCCACGTTGGGCGCCAAACTGAAGTACTGGGTATTTTAGTCCCAGCGGTGCAGGGGCACACACCCTATGACTTCGGGGTTTCACCCTGTTCCGGACCTACAGAAACACAGAGTCTTCTGGGTGAAGTCAAAGAATCGTTTATTGGCTGCAGACCAATGACAGATATCCTAGAAGTACAACAGCGTGTATGTTCTCAGGAGACTGCTGAAAATCATAGGAACGGACTTCTCCTTAAGTACAAAATATCATGCTCCAGGCACACATTCCTTGGTTTACGATATGGTCATATAAAAGCATACATTACAAATGAAAAAGCAGAGTCATGATGACCATCCCACATTCCAGTTCGGCCAGCCCACAATGATTTACACAGGAAGGTTCAGATCCCATGTTTGAAGTAAATAGACCCCCCAATAAACATGAGCATCTCCTGTTTTGGGAAACAAGTCATAAAGCAAGAACAAGCAGGTGTGGAAGAGATTAGCCGGGGGATTGTGTAGAATGAAAGGGTTTTATGACGGGTCAAGCCCTGATACGAATCACAGGTGGAGAGAGGAAGGGGAGCTCGTGAGACCGGTTTGACCCGGGGCAGCAGAGCCAGCTGCCCAGGTCACAGAGAAGTCAGAGGGAAAGCCCATGTACTGCGAGGCCCGTATTAACTCCATCATAGCCTATGTGAGGGCAATGACAAGATGGCCACTGCTTCCAAAATGGAACCCGCGTAGTTGAGCAGAATAACGTGTACACAGTGCATTTATAGCTAGAACGGCACATAAAGCACTCGTACGTGCCGCATTTACCATTTGCGGTTCGCTAATACCAAGAGAGACAGGGGTAGGGCCCTGTCCCCTACGCGGTTCCGAATATCAAAGTACGACACACCCCGCCCTCAATCTGTACACAAGGGCAGCTCAATGTGATCGTCCGCAGCAGGAGACTTCGGCGAGTACACCTCAGCCCCAGGCTCATGCGGTGGTCACCCTCCCCACCGCCATGCCATTATATGGGCCACTCCCTGGGGCCGCCGCCACTCACCACAACCTCCACGGCGCTCCAGAAGTGTACCCCCTCTGCAGTCCTCCAGCGGGCAACAAACAATGTCCTCCTCAGGGGGGTCACAGCAGGCCGCAGTCAGGGGTTCAACGGTGCCTAGGCCGTGCTCAGCGGGGCCCCCGGGACGCGCCCTCCGTGGTGTAGCCCCAGCAACAGGAAGCAGGCCTTCAGCCGAATAAGCAACTGCAGCGATCACCAGGCGGGCCCCGCCGCGCCCTTGATGCACCAGGTGGGCCGTGTGGGGCCCAGACCGTCACCGCTACTTCCAGGCACGGCGCCACAGGGATCGAGGGTTTCCCGCTCTAGTGCGAAAGCGCAGAGCATTCGTGATCTCGCTCAAGGACCCTGTCTCAGGGACAGAGAAGGGCCCGAAAGGGGACCAGCCAAGCCACACGGGATCACCTGCTTCGGGCCGTGCCATGCTGCGAGCTCCCGGAAGGATCAGGAGGCAGAATTCTTCACTCCGGAGAGCGGATGGTATGCGCACAATACGGCGACACCACTCTAAAAATTGGTGATCCCGGCCCGGTCGCGACTCGCACGCACGCACCACACCACCACTACTAGTATGCGGTGCGTGCAGCGTGCGTGCGCTTGTGCAGGCAGTAGTTGCAAGCAGCTCACGTGAGCTTGCACTTCAAACAGGGCCGCGAGGCACTGGCGGCCCGTTGCGGCGGCCTTTATAATTTATTTGGGGACTGGGGACACTGACTGACAAAGTGTTTAGCCAGTGAGTGTCCCCAAATAAATTATAAAGTCCGCTGCAAACACCACCCTGTGGACACATCAGTTCCACCCTAAGGATCTCCCAGTAATTGCAGACTAGGAGGGTGTGAAATAGGCGTAATTTGCTTCCGAGTAGTTACGAGTAAGGTAAAATAACTAAAAACCCACATGGCCAAACAAAGACCCACAATCACTCAAGGGGAACTGCATTATGTACAAGCACCTTTGAGTCATATCACAGAGAACCTCAAAGAGGAAACCAAGCCAGAGTATCCCAACTACAAGCTTAACACCTCCCGATAGCCAACAGCGATGCCAGCTTTATTGTGGTTTGTGTCCTGTTTTGGAACCTTGAACATGTTCACGTCTGGACTTCTCCTTACAACATGAAATTCTAACTTTCAAAGGAACAAACAGCAGTTCCACCACCCTCTTGGTTGGTTTGCAGTGAACAACAGCATAACAATGTGTGATTATATTTTTTAATGAGCTATGTAAGCATCCAAATCAAATTTAACAATGTGTACCAAGTCAGGAATACTATTTTTACCTGTGTGTATGGAGAACACTATTTGTTGGTTGTATATTTTACAATTCGCGATTTTCTAGTCTATTCTCCCTTTCCACATTTCAACTCAAATACTGTCTGCATTTGTTTAAAACATCTGACCAGCGGCTCTGGGTATGATGTTTATATATCCTCATCAGCCTTGTATTCCTAAGCATGTTGAGATGTTTCTGCATTGCCACATTGATTCTAGAGTAGCTGTACCCAGTACTGGTCCATGAGGGTCAGGTCAATAACAGTTTTAAGGACATCTACTTACAATGAATCTAGAGAATGGGTCTCCTGACAGATCTGTTATGGATCTTGCAGTGCTGTGCGGGAACCAACATTGGACTTCTGGCTTCTATGGAATCTAGTGGGTCCTAAAGGATTAACCACAAACATCCTCCAGAGCCTTTCTACTAAATTACAATAGAAGGCAATGAAAGAGGATATGTTGGGTATGAAAGTTGATTTCAAATTCAAATCAACATATTTTCAAAGATAAAAATAGAGATGAAAGTGTCCCACAGACAAAAAAAGCAAGACTGTTCTATGGATGCATCGCGGGGTTGTACAAAGTGACTTTTAAATTAGCGTCAGCCTGCAGAAACGGACAGAGAAATAATAAATGAAAATTCTGCTATCCATTCTGAGCATATTTTTGCCAGTGATTGCCGAAGGTGAGCACCAGCACTCATTTCTAGGAGGCCAGGACGTATTTTCAGATTATGCACAAGAGAGAGAAAGGCAGAAAATGAAGAATGGAAGAGAAAGATAGAAACACAGGGCCAAAGGAAGAAAGCAGAGATTAAAAGAACCAGCAAGTGGGAGATAATGAAAGACGAAATGGCACTACAGCAAAAGCATTCTGCATTTTACTCGTAGTGAAGATCCAGAAACACAACGCTAACTGTAGCTAGCATAAACATCAACTCTACAAAAAGTTTCGATCCACTGTTGGTCTAAAAAAAAAAAACACTTTGTGAAGGTGAAGAGCCAATAAATGTTAGCGTGAGCCCCCACAGACCTCACTTTTGTGACAAAACAGAAATGCTAGTTCAAAATTTAGCATTTGAAAAAAAAACATTAGATTAGTTTCACACATGAATTTGCACTCTATCATTAAAGCAGAACGAATCACTACAAACAACCGGCATATACAGTTTCAAAATGACAACGAAAACAACTTTTTTTTTTACAGCAAAAAATTAAGATAAAAGATTACTAGGTGCCTTAAAAATCCAGTCATGAATACACAAATAGATTACATTTCCATGCATAAAAGTGTAAATAACAAGTTAAGATTTTACATGGAGCAACGGTTAAACGCGCACTAGCAGAAGCCAACTAAAACAACGTCAATTGACGAATGCATTGCTTGCAATTAACTCAATTTGTCCTAATTGAATTACTCTAATCTCCATAATAAGCAGCACGTGAGCACTACCAGCCGAAAATAATACACACGTCCCTTCTTAATAGTTTATGTAACTTTTATTGGTTGCTAACAGTCCTCAAACTGGCACTGCAGGGTTCCATTTACACGCAATCACAAGTTACCTAATTAGTTTGAAGTTACAAAAACCTTACCTGCATAGAGGTCGAACACCGTAGGGACGTACTCCTCTGGGAACGCGTCATTCGCATAACAAATCAGCAGACATGTTTGCGAGCTCCCGGAAGGATCAGGACTCAGGAGGCCGAATTCTTCACTCCGGAGAGCGGATGGTATGGGCACAATACGGCGACGTAACTCACGCGCGCGCGCGCACGCACCACACCACCACCACTATGCGGTGCGTGCAGCGTGCATGCGCTTGTGCAGGCAGTTGCAAGCAGCTCACGAGAGCTTGCTTGCACTTCAAACAGGGCCGCGAGGCACTGGCGGCCCGTTGTGGCGGCCTTTATAATTTATTTGGGCACTGGGGACACTGACTGACAAAGTGTTAGCCAGTGAGTGTCCCCAAATAAATTATAAAGGCCGCCGCAATGGGTCGCCGCCTCCAAAACAGTGCCGCCTGGGGCGGTCCGCCCCCCTCGCCCCCCCCTAGCTACGCCACTGCATGAGCGTTCACCAAGATCCGTGCACGAAAACCAGCTGTGTGGGAAACCAGCATTGGAGTTTGCTGTGCAGCATGAGGCATGAGCGCGCACCAGTATCAGTGTGCGAAAACTAGCCATGTGGGAAACTAGCATTTGAGTTTGCTGTGCAGCACGAGACATGCGCGTTCACCAGAACCTGTGCATTAAAACCAGCCCTGTGAAAAACCAGCATAAGTGTGTGCTGTGCAACGTGAGACACGAGCGTGCACCAGGATCTGTATGCAAAAGCCAGCCATGTGGGAAACCAGCATTAGAATGTGCTGTGATGCGTGGAACACAAGCGTGCACCAGGATCCGTGAATGAAAACCAGCATCAAAATGTGTGCAGTGCTACGTGAGACACAAGCGTGCACCAGGATAAGTGCATGAAAAATACCCCTGTGGAAAACCAGCATTACTGTGTACTGTGCAGCATGAGACATGAACGTGCACCAGAATCTGTGCATAAAAACAAGACATGTGGAAGGATTTGTGTAGGAAAACCTGCCCTGCTATGTGGAAAACCAGCATTAGAGTGTGCTGTGCAGTGAGTGACATGAGCTTGAAAAAGAATTCCTGTACAAAAACCTGCCACGTAGGAAGCTGGGACCAGAATGTTTGCCATGAGCCAGCAGCGTGCACCAGGATCCGCGTACAAACAAAGGCAGTAAGGGAACTAGTCCAGAATGTGTGCTGTGTAGCCTGAGACACGAGGGTGCACCAGTATCTGCGTACGAAAACCAGCAATGTGAGAAAAGAACATCAGAATGTGCTCCACCAGTGTGCACCAGGAACCATGTATGACAAGCATTTGCAATGCAATAGGTGTCACATTTGCCAGAGTTTAAGCTATTGGCATTGTAAATGACAATGACTATTAATTATCTGTTTTGCTAATTAACACGTAAATAAAAGGCATCTACATTTACAATGTCAATAGTTCAAGCTCTTGTAAATGCGAGACCTATTGAAAGAAGCGGCCTCCGTTATCCCTGGCTGCTCGGAAAGTGAAAACACGCATGGCACCCTGAATGTTGCAGGAAAGTATGGTGTGCCTGCAGTAGGAGAAACTCATTTAAAAAAATAGTGCTTATAGACTAAAAAAGACGTACCGTGTAACATCTGAAGTAAAAGGGACAGTCCTATTGGGAGGTTACAAATGAAGACAAGGCGGTACTAAGGAGGAACTTACAAGCCTATTAACGAATCAGAAGCCAGCATTTACGAAGGACAATGACAAAAGCCAGTGGCAAATGTGGGAGGAGAGTGGGCGGGGCTTCTATTCCATGCTCCAATACATCATGCCACAGAGTAGCGCATGCGCTACCCACGCTCAACCCAAAAAATAGGTAAAAAACATTGTCATTTACAGCGCCACTAGCACTAACTTTAACAAAAGTATGAGACTGATAGTGTTGCCAATGCTTGTTTAATTAGCATGGACACAAAAAGACAGGGCAGGTGGTAAAATGCCAAGTATGTTGTATGAGTCAAACTGTTATTCAACTTATTTTGCAAGTTATATGTTTGTCATTAACACCTTCATTATACGAAAATCAAAACACTTTCTATCCCCATTTTAATACTTTGCTTTTTTCATTGCCTTTTTTTTTTTTTCCTTTACCCTTTAATCTTTCGCTCGTTTTGAAATTATTTTTCCCCTTATTTGAACCCTGCCAATTGTTTCTATTCTCTTCCCCTCATGTTATTTCGTTACGATTCGATATGCTTCAGCAATAGTTTCTTTGCTTTCACTATGTGTATTAATTAATTGATATTTCCATTACGATTCATTCTCTCTATTTATTTCTGTCTGTCTCTCTTCGTGCAAAAGCAGGCGATTTATCGCCAGAGCCGAGTTTGGCATCCTGTTGAATCGTGTATCCCCTCACTCAGCCCGAGCAGTGATCAGCTGCTTCTGTCTGAACCTGCCCGGGCTGAGTTTCGTTTCCGGAAAGTGCCGAAGAGAAGCGGATACACGATACCGTGGGGATTCCAGATATTACACAACAGAGGTGGTTTTAGAGAGCTCTGTGCCTCCCAAACATTCCTATCTGGGAGGAATGCATTACAAAATAAGAATGAACCTCCCTGCGCTGCTTCAAGAGTCGCTGACAAATGTTTTCATTTCATCAGAAGTTACTGAGTCCCGAGGGCGAAAAAAAGTTCCGAAGTATTTGACATTCTCTTTTCAACTTTCAGAACACGTCGTTTGTTCAAATGTTCGTGTTCATTTCCTGCGTACACTGACTGATTGCATACTATCGTGAGGTGCTTGAAACAGCATGCATACGTGGTGTTAAAATGATAAATACTAAATGCATTGTTTTAGCTATGTGCATACTTTGTGGTGTGCAACTCAAAAAGAAATGCATGCTATGCGTCACAATATAAAACATACATTGACAAAGCCAATCGGTGTCGCATAGAAGACCAATTGGATTTGCCCATGAGTTTTAGTCATGCTGTGCAGCATGCCTATAAAAATAAAATCCTGTGAGGTGGCCACTGAGTCATTTATTGAGTGCACAGCAACACACATACATGCCCCTACAAAATATTTCGAACAATTTCTACTCCTGTCTCCTCCAAGCTCCCCTTTTTCAAATCAATTCAAATCATTCTACCCCTACTCCAAACTCTTTAAAACAGACATCAAATCAAGAGCACAAACCTAACACGATTAATGCACACAATAAACCATAAAAATAAATAAATAAATACAAATTGTACTAACTACTAATCTTTGGCTCCAGCGTAGCGTGCTACATAATGAACAAGCGTTTGCAATGCAATAGGTCTCGCATTGACGTGAGTTGAGCTGTTGTGGCCCTGTCAATGACAATGGCTTTATCTTTATGTTTTGGCTTTTTAAACATAAATAAAAGGCTTTGTCATTTACACTGCTAATAGCTGAAACTCTCGCAAATGCGAGCCCAATAGCATTGCAAATGCTTGTTTGTTATGTTACTGCCTCAGCTTGAAGGTACCCTGAGTGTGGTTGTGAAACAAGTTATGAGAATGTCATATTCCGGTAAAACAGACACACTCATGGTGGAAATGCAATAAAGTGAGGAATGACGCTGCCCGCGTCCCACGCAGTGGGACATCAGCAGGGCAGCTCTCTAGTGGCCGCCCGTCGCAGCCTTCCCCCTCCCCCTTCTCTGCCTCGCGAGCGAGGCCACGCCCAGGGAGGAGATCTCCCAGTAGTGTGTAGGAGGAGGCGGGCCGTTGGGGGGGGGCGAAGCTTGCCCCCCTACTTAGGCGTGCAGCTTGCCCAGTTCCTCCTCTGCTTCCCGCGCGCCGCTCCAGCTCGGACACGCGTATTTCCGACCGCCTGCACCACGGTTCATCGATCGGGCCCCCCCCTCTTCAGCGTCGTACTTTCGGGATTTCGTCATCTTTCGGTAAGTCTTGCTAACCTCTCCCACCCCGGCCCTGTCCCTGGGCATGACCAGGTGGACGGGGCCCTGTGGCCCGGGTGGCCATGGGTGTGGGGGGCGCAAGCAGTGGCCCGTGTCCCTGCGGGGCAAGACGGGTGTTGCTGGGGGGGCCAATTTGTTTGCGGCGCGATTGCGGGGTGGCAGGGTAACGGGACGTCCAGTATTGGACTGGCGCAGTTTGTTGGGAGTGCAGGCGCGTTTCACGAACGATTGTGCGCGAGTTTGTAGGCACCGCCCCTTTTCCTCCCACACGAGGCGCGGCCATTTCTCATAAAGGTCCATCGAAGGTGCAAGGCCCTAGTGGGTATACGCGACCAGGTGCAAGTCGGGCTAATCCCGCAGCATGGCTGGCCTCGTGGGTGGCGGGTTTAGGGGTTGGCGTCGCGTTCACAGATTGTTGTGGCGCATCGCGAGCTGATGCTCGCTTGGCGGCAGCAGGCCCTCACACAGGGTGGCAGCATGTGCATTCTGCATAAGATGGCTCAGTTACTTAAACCTGTCCCCTGCGAGCTGATGTGAGGGTCATGCGTTCGTTTCTCGCGACGGCCAAAGAGTCCTGTAAAAAATGCCCAGGTTGCTAAAGTGAGTCGGGACCTAGTAAAGCTTCTTCGCATTCCTGCTCATTGACTTTACCCCCGCCCGTAGCAGTACGCGTAATATGAAGGCGCGGTTATGAACTCGATCCGATACGGGGGTTTTGGACCGCGCCATTTACGGTCGCAACAAATTGAGGATGCCCTGATATTCCCCAAGAGGGGTGCGGGTCATCGAATGCTGTGGCGCGTCTACAGGGCGCAGAGGTTTGTGAGGCCGCTGGAATTCCTGCCCCTGTCAGCGAGTGGCGTGCATCCGTTCCGGCGCCCGTGTGTGTATGCAAGTGCGGTGGTTGTCTTAGGCGTGCAGGTCTCGGCGGCGCAACGCGCGCGGTGTCTGTCTATACGCGACGACAATGGAATGCCCACGGTTCAAGTTGGGCTACACAGGCCATCCACGATGTGCGCGTTGGAAGAGTTAAGGGGGGGTTGTGGTTGGTTGTGACGTCGCGTCCACACCTTGTGCTCCGGGCCAAGGAAGTGACCCATTCCCGTACCAGGTTGGGGGACGTGTAGAGGTTTAGCGGTTCACGCGAGCTAGCACCGGCGGGTTTGGCCCCACTCGCGTTGTTGCTAAGCAACGGAATGGGAGTGCTCCTGTTTCCCGTGGAGTGCCGCAGGCCCCCTTTCAACGTTGTGGCGCGTTGGATCATCCTGGGGGCGGGGGGGCGTGTTCATTTGCACGTCGCGTCCGCACCCGGTGTGCGGGGCGGCGCGCGAGCCCTTCCAGTAACCGAATGGGTTGCGGGGTGCGGTCAGCGTTGCAGCGCGTCTTGGTCGGCGGGTTGGGGCCGCGATATGTAAATAGACATGCAACGCGTGTGCGGAGCTCATCTGTCTCGCAGAGGTTGCACGGGCCATGTACGTCGTGGCGCGTTTAAATAGACCGGGGTGGTTTTTTGCGTGGCTTAACGTCGCTTCCACTCCCTGTGTTTGGGACAGTACGTGAACATTCCTAGTGCCTGAATGTGTAATGTAAATACGATGCTGGGGAAAAGCGCGCCTAGACCGGCTGGTTGGTTGCACGCGTTATATCACACGCAACAACAATACGAAGGCGCCTTCTTCTGTTGCATCACACGGGTCTGCCACGGTCTGGCGCATTATTGGCACCCCTTGGGGTTGGGAGTGGTTAGACGTCGCATCCACACCCTGTGATTCTGGCCATTTAACGTGCGCCCTCCCATTCCAGCCTGCGTAATTTATGTACGGTGATTGCGGATAGGGCTCCTATACCTGCGGGTCGAGTCGCGCCACAGATCTATGCCTGCGGGTCGAGTCGCGCCACAGATCCATGCGCTTTCAATACACGGGAGTATTTTAATCTAGAAAAACAAAGTCTTGCTCACAGAGAAAAGAAATTGGACAGTTCCTTATGAAGAAAACCATATGCTGTCTGGGTCACAGTGCTAAAACATTGGCATGCTAACAATGCGTCCACCTGCAATGCCCCTCGATGAACAACAATGGCTGCATTGCTTGCAACAACCCCCTGGGATTGTCTCCACGTGTCCCGTGCCTCTCCGTGCAGTCCACTTCCGGTCGGGGCCTTGCTTTAATGGCGTCCCAGTGTCGTTTTGTAAACACTTTTAAGCGGCACGCTGGAAACATTCTAGTTTGCAAAGAAGCGTTTCAATAGTGCTTGACATTAGACAACGTCACCCACACAACAATCTGTGATACTAAACATGCGCGCGACCATGGGGGAGGTCATGTACTGTTTAATTGCATGGGTACGGCCAACAATCAAGGTCTGATAAAGGCCAGGCTGCGCATAAGGGTGTTCACAGATGTTTTTGTTTTGTCCTTGAGAGGCCAGTCTGGCGACCCAGTACAACCCAGGCAACGCGGTGCATGAGCGTGTCGGGTTACCAGCGATGTGGTTGTGGGAATGTGTAGTGCATTACTTCTCTGTCCGCTCTAACTCCGCTCCTTTCCACCATTACAGATTCCGTGAGGGACAGCCCGCGAACGTAGGGCCAGGATCCTAGGAGAAGGCGCAAAGGGGACGCACGCTAGCTGCGATTTCGGAGTAGCCCACCCGCAATGGAGAATATCGGGACACCGGGTCCACTGTTCTCCCAAGAGACGTCGGTCGAAGAGACGCAGCCGAGCGCACCACAGGAAGGGGTATGGGCGGACTTTATGGCGTTCGCCCGTGAGAAGGGCACGGCGTGGGCCCAAGGTTTCCTTGAGGGTCGCAGGGTGGAGGATTCGGGTGTGGTCGTAACCCCTCCCCCATCCGAGGGAGCCCCAGGACTCTCGGGGTCGGAGCCCTGGAGGTCCACCAGGGTGCGTAAGCCCACATCCAAAGACATGCCCGAGGCCCTGCCGGCCAGGAAACGACAAGCGACCGCACAACGTACCGTCCTCCCGGCAGTCGCAACAACACCGGTGCACGACTCTGCCACAGGTTTGACTGACTTGGCCCAGATGGGCAAAGCCATGGACCAGATGCTTGGCCTCATGTCGGTCTTTCAAAGCCGCCTGGACGCATTGGCGGCACCGCCACAATTACCCGCAGCGTCGGGGCCCGCACCAGCCCTGGCACCCGTGCTCCAAGTCTGGGCTGGGCAGAGTACAACCGTGGAACAACGCAATGGTGAGCCTGGGGGAGCCCCGGGGTTGCCACCTATGGGGGACACAGGTCCCTCCACAAGTAATGCACCGAGTACTTCCACGGCCAGCGCGCTAGCACCCCCGCCACCCACACCGGCGGTGGCCACGCCCTCCACCCCAGTTAGTGCTGAGTCTACGCCCGCCGTGGCACCGGGCTGTGCTGCGTCAGGAGGGGAGGGGTTGGCCCAGGTTCCTAAGCCCCTTGTCACCCAAGCGCCTTTGGCATCAGGCCGCTGTTCCCTGGCATGGTTGGTACCACAGGCCGCAAAAGAAGGGATATGGAGGCGAGAGTATATAGACATCCTGACATTACTTATGCATGGGTCAGCAGGGGTGGACACGAGAAAGATGGGGCATAAGGAAGAAGAAAGGGTCAGGTATCAGCGATGGCCGGATAAGACGATCGAAAATTGGACATCCGCATTTAATATATTGGCAGCTGTCGTAGTGCAGAAATTTCCGGACCAGAGTGAGGCCCTAATGCAGTATGCCAGCACGATCCAAGAAGAGGCCAGGCTCTCGGGGGGGTTGGGTTGGTTCTATTACGACCAGGACTTCAGGAAAAGAATGGCCATATGCCCGGACCTGGGGTGGGACCAGAAGGAGATTCAGCTTTGGGTAGAACATATGTGCCGACCCTCCCGAGACAAGAAGGATCAGGTATACAAGGGGCAAGGAGAGGCAGTCGACAGGAAGAGGGATCAGTTTGCCAGGCGCCCCTTTAAGCAGCCTTTTCGTGGTGGCAGGGGGCGGGGGCAGCGGCAGGGCAAGCGATTCAATTCAGGGACATGCCGCCTTTACAACGGGGGAAACTGCACCTGGGGGAGGTCATGTAAATTCGCACATAACTGCAGCAAGTGTGGCGCACAACACCCTGCCACTTCCTGCCCCCCTAGCCAGAGCGCACCACAGCCCGCTGCACCCAACAGGACTGACGCCCAACGGCTATGAGACCACACAAGGGCCACCCCCTCCGCCAGTCCTCCCCTCCAACTGTTCCGTCCCCGACATTTCTGGTTTCACCACAGAGCGCCCCGGACCCGTTAAGGGTCCTTCACCCATCATCCTGGAAAATATCCTCCCACTAATCAGGCGTTATCCGCTGCTTCGGGATAGGCCCCTCCTGTCGGGTGGGTTCATTGATGGCTTTAGGATTCCCTACAAGGGGCCGCTGGAGTCCAGAGATGCACAGAACCTGAAGTCAGCTAGGGACATGCCCGGGGTGGTGGACCAAAAGGTAAGAAAGGAGTTGTCAGCAGGTAGGGTCGCTGGGCCTTTTAGCAGCCCGCCCTTGGACCATTTCTTGGTGTCACCATTGGGAGTGGTGCCGAAAAAACAGCAGGGCGCATACCGCTTGATTCACCACCTTTCGTACCCTGAAGGAAATTCTGTGAACCACTGGCTAGACGAGGGGATTTGTTCCGTGGCATACTGCTCCCTGGACATGGCCATTGACATGGTCAGGAGAGTAGGAAAGGGGGCGTGGTTGGCGAAGGCAGACATTGAATCTGCGTTCCGCCTGCTGCCGGTGCATCCAGCCAGTCAACATCTGCTAGGCTTCAAGTGGGCGGGGCAGTTCTTTTATGATCGCTGCATGCCAATGGGCTGTGCTGTCTCCTGCGCCTACTTCGAAGCCTTCAGCTCGTTCCTTCAGTGGGCCCTGGGGGACCTTCACGGGATCACGCAGGTGACCCACTATTTGGATGACTTCCTATTCTTCGGTCCGGGTGGGTCGGACGAGTGTGCGGTAGGCTTGAGTCGGTTTGAGGAGCTGGCAGAGTTTCTAGGGGTTCCCCTTGCCCCAGGTAAGACCGAGGGACCGGCGCAGGTCTTGACCTTTCTTGGCGTGGAGCTAGATACGGTGAAAGGCGAGTCGAGGCTCCCCGCCGATAAGGTACTGGGCTTGTTGCAGGATATCCAGGCGCTGCTGGGCAAGGACAAAGCGACCCTGGGGACTGTCCAGAGCTTGATTGGCAAATTGAATTTTGCAGCAAGAGTGATTCCAGCAGGCAGAGTGTTCTCAAGAAGGCTGGCAGGGGCCACGGCAAATGTAACTCAGAAGCACCATTTTGTACGTCTGACTGCCGGCCTGAAGGCTGACCTCGCCATGTGGGCGGAATTCCTCATTGATTTTAATGGCACGGTGATTTGGAGGGCCCCGTGGATAGCCAGTCAGGAGCTTTGCTTGTTTTCTGATGCGTCTGGAAGGGAAGGCTTTGGTGTGATTCTGGCGGAAGAGTGGTGCGCAATGCGATGGCCCAATGCATGGTGTAAAAAGAAGGTGACACAGAACATTGCAGTGTTGGAACTCTTCCCAATTCTAGTAGCGCTGCATCTCTGGTGGTCCACACTGAGCAACATGAAGGTTGTCTTCTGGTCAGACAACATGGCGGTGGTGCACGCCATCAACGGCCTTACTGCCTCGTGCCCGCTAGTCTTGAGTCTGCTGAGGGAGTTAGTCAAGGAGGGTCTGCGCAGCAACGTCGAGTTTAGGGCGCGGCACATCGCGGGTGTACGGAATGTGGCAGCTGACGCTCTTTCTCGCTTTCAGTGGCTCCGGTTCCGAGAGGCCTGGCCGCGGGCAAGGGCGGAGATGACACCATTCCCGGACCACCTCTGGCACTTGCTTCAGTGGGGGAGAGACTGAGGAAGATGGGGGAGAGGTCCTTGGCGCCAGCGACGCGGAGGAAATACGACACACAGTTAGCAACGTTCAGAGCGGTAGTGGAGGCGCTGGGTTGCTCAGCCTTGCGGGCAGAGGAGCAGGTAGAGGCTTTTGTGGTATGGGCCAGGGAGAATGGCAGATCGTACTCATGGATCTGTGGTCACCTGGCAGCCGTGCGCCATGACGCCAGGTTAGATGGGAGTGTCGACCCGACGGGGTCATCTAAGATTAGGGCGGCCCTGAAGGGCTGGGCCAGGGAGGAGGTCAGACAACCTGACACCAGGGCACCCATTGAATTCACAGACCTTCAGCTCCTCCTGGACGCGGTACCACTGATTACTTTCTCCCCTTTCGAAGCCAGGCTGTTTTCAACGGCTTTCTGCTTGGCATTCTTTGGCGCATTTAGGGTCAGCGAGCTAGTGGCAAAATCGAAAGCTGACCTGTCTGATTCTGCGCTGGGGATAGCGGACGTGGCCCTCAATGCATCGCTGGAACTGCGGATTCGCAGATCAAAGACAGACCAGGCAGGGAGGGGGAAGACAGTCGTGTTACAGACCCTAGGGGACAACAGGTACTGCCCGGTTCACATGGTCAGGGAATACCTGGCCCTGCGCCCAGCGTCCCCAGGTCCTTTCCTGGTTCACGCGGATGGATCCCCCCTCACCAAGTTTCAGTTTGACCGTATTCTGGGAGCCACCCTGGCTAAGGCTGGCCTAGCGGGGAGCGGGCGCAGATTCTCCTCGCACTCCTTCAGAATTGGTGCTGCTACTTCAGCGGCCAAAGCCGGCCTGGGCCCAGAAGGAGTAAAAGGGGTGGGGCGGTGGGAGTCGGATTGTTTTAAGAGGTATGTTCGCCCTTAATGCTGTATGTGTAGACCCGACTAGTCCCGCCCAGGGTTTTTTGTTCCCTTGGATGAGCGTATCGAATTTTGTGTGTAATAAAGATACGTCTACCTAAAGCTGATTCATCGTTTCATTGACAGGTCACCAGGTTTGGTTGATGGGACACTCCTACATCACAAGACTGGAACGCTGGGCAGCACACAGGAACTGGTCGCAGAATTTTAATAATACACAGTTCGTGTGGCTGGGCTCCCCGGGAATGAAATGGAATGAAGCCCGGGGCACAATTGAACAGCGCCTGTCACTTGCAGGGGTTCTGCCCTCCGTTATTATCTTACACCTAGGGGGTAATGACCTGGTTTCCAGGGGGAGGAGGGCCCTGCTCATGTCTATGCAAACTGACTTGCCGGCCATTAGCCAGGCCGGGGGGTCATGCGAAGTCTGGTGGTCTGAAATTGTCCCCCGCAGGATTTGGAGAGGGGCCAGGTCCCCTGCAGCAGTAGAGCGTTCACGTAGAAGGGTCAATAGGTCCATGCAGAAATTTATGGGCGTAGGGGCATGGGCTTCATCCGACATGCATTGATCCAAGAGAAGGTTGAGGGGTACTACGAGGTGGATGGGGTGCACCTGTCCAGGGTAGGGATGGACATGTTCCTGCTCGACGTACAAGAGGCGCTAGCTAGCAAGGGACATCAGTAACACCTATGGGGGTAGGGGGGAGCTCTGGCAGCGACGGTAGCCTCCCCAGAGCTGTGGCGGAGTTACAGGGCGATCTGGAGGCAGACGGGTACAGTAAGGGTACCTCTGCGACAGGCGGTACAGTAAGGGTACCCCTGTCCGGCACAGTAAGGGTGCCCGAGCCAAGGTCCAGGAGCCGAAGGGGGTTCTGGGAAGACCGCGACGGCGCCCCGTTAGTCCTTCGGGCGGTTGGGGGGCCTGACCAACCGGGGGTGTGCCACAACACGCTCCGCCCCCGTCAGAAGGGGCGGGAGTAGGAGACAGATCACGTGACCCAGTGGATGATCTGAAAATAAATACGTGCCACACTGCCGGGCATCGACCCACCGTGTGTGCTGGCTCACCAGGCGGGCGGAGCAGCTAGGGGCTGCTTGCCCTGGATCGCCCGTAAGATAACCCATTTATTGTCATACTTATGTTGTATGAAATAAACCTGCAGCAGTTCTTCACCCACAAAGAAAGTGTCAGTGTAATCATTGGGTGACGTCTGTGCATGCGTGTTGATTGAAGCGGATGACGGTGTGGTCACTATGCCGCTGCCCGCGTCCCACGCAGTGGGACATCAGCAGGGCAGCTCTCTAGTGGCCGCCCGTCGCAGCCTTCCCCCTCCCCCTTCTCTGCCTCGCGAGCGAGGCCACGCCCAGGGAGGAGATCTCCCAGTAGTGTGTAGGAGGAGGCGGGCCGTTGGGGGGGGGCGAGGCTTGCCCCCCTACTTAGGCATGCAGCTTGCCCAGTTCCTCCTCTGCTTCCCGCGCGCCGCTCCAGCTCGGACACGCGTATTCCCACCCTTTCCGCTTACCCTGCGTGACGGAGACAGAGCGTTATTGGAATGTTTTAATGTTTTCTTTTGCGTTGCAGGCGGAGTTACAGGGCGATCTGGAGGCAGACGGGTACAGTAAGGGTACCTCTGCGACAGGCGGTACAGTAAGGGTACCCCTGTCCGGCACAGTAAGGGTGCCCGAGCCAAGGTCCAGGAGCCGAAGGGGGTTCTGGGAAGACCGCGACGGCGCTCCGTTAGTCCTTCGGGCGGTTGGGGGGCCTGACCAACCGGGGGTGTGCCACAACACGCTCCGCCCCTGTCAGAAGGGGCGGGAGTAGGAGACAGATCACGTGACCCAGTGGATGATCTGAAAATAAATACGTGCCACACTGCCGGGCATCGACCCACCGTGTGTGCTGGCTCACCAGGCGGGCGGAGCAGCTAGGGGCTGCTTGCCCTGTATCGCCCGTAAGATAACCCATTTATTGTCATACTTATGTTGTATGAAATAAACCTGCAGTAGTTCTTCACCCACAAAGAAAGTGTCAGTGTAATCATTGGGTGACGTCTGTGCACGCGTGTTGATTGAAGCGGATGACGGTGTGGTCACTATGAGGACAACATGGCATTGTTCACTGAGCCACGTGGACAGACCCAGCACAGTTTGTACCAAGTTTGTACTCTTGGTGCCAGAAGCGCCCTCGCCTCCCCACGGGCCTTTGTTGACACTCACGTGAGTCCCTTGTGGTGATGAGTCCCCCCTTGGTTTCCATGCCGCAGACGTTAGTCACTTTGCATTGGTAGGTCGTCGATTTTTCCCATTCATCAGGTGTCGCTGCTCGCGTCATCCACCCGCACTGTGTTCTATCTTCATGTTCGTTGATGCTTTCAAGTCGAGAAGGTGAGGCGATCTTCCCGTCAATCTCCCAGCTGATACATGCATTTTTCAAGTCTTGGCCTAGCACCAGACAGGTGGCAGAGGCCTTGGAGTTCAGTATGTCCCGATAGGATGGTCTGACAGAATACACCGATAATGCAGGCGTAGTCTTAGCACAAGCTGAAGGGGCGAGAAACAGGAAGCAACGTTACGTACACGGCAGAAGCAAACGTAATGTCTGTGAAGGGCAAGAATGGATAGTTCGAGAGCAGGACAGCTGTACATAATCATCAATTGCGACCTGTACCCAGATGCTGTATCTGCACTTTGGTGGGGGGGCAGTTGTTACCCCATAAATGTACAAGACCTTGATTTGTGAATCAGGCCAACAAATCTAGGTTGAAAGTTTGAACCTTTAGCACAAAAAGCATTTCAAAATAAGTAATGGCAGTGCTAATCAGTCTGCCTTATGAATGAATGTGCCTTCCATGTCACCAATGGGTCTAGGCATTCAGTAAGTCCTCAAGCATACAGTCTGTCACTCATCTTTGCACTTGTACATCCAGTCATCCTTTCACTCACTCAGGACCTTAACCTTGAACGGATCTCTGACATATTATCGACAGACACATTATCGAACTACACAAATATCGCATCAAATATATCGACATCAAAAATATCGACATTGTATACTTATTTAAAAAACTACACTAATATCGACACTACAATATCGTAATACAATTATATCGATCACACAAATATCGCACACATTAATATCGCAATACTAAATATCGACATGAGTAAATAAATATGACACATGTCACAAATATCGATAACCAAAATATAGACATCAAGAATATCGTTTTTATAAAAAATATCGACTATTCTAACACTAATAAAACCAATATTTTAAACAACATAAAGACAATATTTTCCCAAAACATACATTTTTCAAATGAGATTCTACTTAAACATAAACATAACATTTATAGCGATCTCAATATTAAACAACATAATAAAAAAACACTGAAATAATTATCACATTGGCATTTCGAACACATTTAAAAAACATTCACTACACATTATAAACAATCTTTTTATATATAATGATTTAAAATTCTCCTCCTTTAAAACTAAATATACTCTTACTTAGCATTTTCTATAAAAGGAAACCAATTAACAAAAAAAAAAATCAAACCATCCAATAGAAAGGCAACATACAGAAAACAACCAATAACATGGACATTACAAACGTTAAAGGCAGGGAAGGTCCCCTGGGACTATTTTAATACAACATCTTTATTGCTTCCCTTTAACCTTACTGAAAAACAGCAATTAATGTCCATGAAAGATGCTACATATTCATTGTTACATATTGAAAAATTTGAACCTTTACCTTTCTCTGTAGCGGAATTGGATACAGGCGTGTGGTTATTACATGGGTTGATCACTCTCCCATTCGCGCTTTTCAAGTTTACGTCCTGTATAAAAAACTATGCTCTGGGTAGATATCAACAGCTGGGCACCGCTTTCATACATGATGTTTGGTCCCTCCCTTTTATGTATAGATGTACAAGGGACAGTACTGAGGTTTCTCTGACAGGTGAAGAATGTACAACGACACCTGATCATTCTGTAGTATATAGACACATTCAATTACACAGTGCATACAATGTACAAACTCCAAATTTGGCCTGCGTCATGAAAGGTATCCCAGTGCCAGTGATTACGCCATCTTTCACGCTGCTTGCAAACGGTAGTTATTTAATTCTGAACAATGAAGCTTGCTGCGGGATGTTAGTGGGAATCCCTTACATAGTGACTGTATCGCAGAGACTTGTGTGCTGCAATAATGTTCTATTTCCACCCCCGCATGGGCTGCTGGATGTTTCCATCTGGCCTTAGATTCCAACCTTGAAAGCAGAGTTCAACAAAATGAGCAGAATAAAGGCGCTATTGTCCAAAAAGGAGGTGCCATTGACTTCCTCCGGTGAAACATTTGTCCTTCACGTTGCAAATACGCGTACTGAGGTACAGGCGCTTTTGAATACTGACCTCCCCCTACATTTTGGTGCTTTGATCCAAACAATTTTCAATTCCTCGTCCACGACTGGCCTAGCTCATTTTTTTAAGCTTGTGGGCTCGGGCCTCGTGACCTCTTTCCAAACTATTTGTGGTGTGATTGCGGCATTTTTTCACTCTATTTTCTCGAGCATCTTTGGAGGTGTCCCGCTGATTCTGGCGCTTGTGGCAGGAGTGCTGCTTTTACTTTTCATACTGCGAAATGGCTGCTCTTTCTGTGCCACACGACAACCTGTCCCGTCTGCATCTTCTCCGTGACAGGATGCTTGAATATTATGGTACGCTACCATTGGCGACTTTGAGCCTGGCGTATGGATTATCCTTCCGGTATTCCTACTTCACCTGCGTACAGCCAGTCTTTCACTGCCTAGATTGTCCCTTTGAATGGCCTTTGGATTTGTGCTTAACCAACATGGTGTCTCCGGTGCCGGATTATGATCGACTGATGAGGCCCTTAGTTTCTCACGAGTTTGCCTGTTCTGGTGTTCGGATTATGGCCTGTGGTGCGGCGCATGGTATCCTGGGTAATTGGGAAATCGCAAGAGCAGCCTATAATTTCTTGAATATGAGCTATCTGGAGGAACAATTGGGTTGCCCTCTGATTGTGCTAGAGGCTCCGCTCATTGAAGAACATGTATGTTCCTTTTCTTTGATTAATTGGATGGCTGAAACTTTTCATGGCTCTGCAAACGATTTCTTGTTGGAAGCAGTGGCCACGTATGCTGCATATACGTTCATGGATAGAGTAAACTGTGGTCCTCTATGTTTTTTCTCCCGTGCCTTTGGACTGCTGTCCACATAAACAATTTTTAATTTTTCCCATCACATGTTTGTGGTTTTTTTCTCCCCTTTTCGATTTTCATGTTTTCTACTTTTGCCTGAACTATAAATTGTTTATTAATTGAATACACCTTGTTCTGCTCTGTCGAACCTGAACTTTGCATTCTCTTTTTTCTTGCCTACTGTATAGTGCTTCCATCAAGGGGGCATGTAGTGAGGACTCCCTTAATACGTACATACATTGTGAAGTTAGCATAACCGCGTTAGATGTTAGAAATCCATCTTGCCGCTTTTGCGCACGACACTGCGTTTACATGTTATTGCTTAAACAAACTGCTGACTCGAGCTTTGCCTCACACGAGAGCAATCTGTTGTTACCATCCCGAGCTCTGCGCAGCGACCTTGGTCTGTACAGGGTGTGACAAACAGTCTGGGGTATTACACAATGCATGTTTTCCACTCCAGGTTGATCGACCCACTATTTAGCCATAACACACAGGCAGCTGCGAATACCTGAGAGCTGGGGCTTTTAATATTGCAGACATCATGTTTAATATTCAGACCGAAGACGAGCCTTCCTGCGAGAAGACTCCTGATGCTCCTGTGATGTGATTTCACTAAGCTGATCTTTGAGGTATGGGGTCCCCTATTGAAGCCTAAGAGACCTTCTATTAGCATAATAATAATATTAGCTTCTTAGTAAAGGGAAGGTGATATTATCCACTGTCATTATAATATGATCACTCCTTTTATATTCTATGGTATTGTAACGAAGCTGATGGTTTTGATTTTAATCATTTGTCTGCTTGTATTAGCCAACCTACTGCATTTTAGGACACGTGGTCTATAAAAATAAACTCTTTTTATTTTCCCCGTGTCTCTGTTGATTCTTCTTGTGGACTGATGTGAGAATAATATACGGACAGGTATTTCGGATTCCCACCATTCCTGAGAGGATACTGAGTCGCTAGTTCTGTGTTGTCTTTTCATTGTGATTTCTGAGCCTAATCTCGGATAACGAATGGGACACTAATACTAGCCAGAGACTGGGTTCTGGGTTCTGAGGTGAGTTTCTGGTACACCACAATTGACTGAGTTGGCAGTATGTGCTGGACACTGAACTAAATTAATTTACTATTCCCACTCGTGTCTATATTAAATTAAAATAAGTGCTGGACACTGAACTTAATTAATTTACTATTCTCACTCCAACCTATATTTAATTAGAGTATGTGCTGGACACTGAACTGAAATAATTTACTATTCCCACTCCAATCTATATTTTAGTAAAATAAGTGCTGGACACTGAACTTAATTAATTTACTATTCTCACTCCCAACTATATTAAATTACAGTAGGTGCTGGACAATGAACGTAATTAATTTACTATTCCCACTCCACTCTATATTTAATTAAGATAAGTGCTGGACACTGAACTTAATTAATTTACTATTCTCACTCCAACCTATATTAAATTAGGGTAGGTGCTGGACACTGAACTAAATTAATTTACTATTCCCACTCCAGTCTATATTAAATTAAAATAAGTGCTGGACACTGAACTTAATTAATTTGCTATTCTCACTCCAACCTATATTTAATTAGAGTATGTGCTGGACACTGAACTGAATTAATTTACTATTCCCACTCCAATCAATATTTTAGTAAGATAAGTGCTGGACACTGAACTTAATTAATTTACTATTCTCACTCCCAACTATATTAAATTACAGTAGGTGCTGGACAATGAACTTAATTAATTTACTATTCCCACTCCACTCTATATTTAATTAAGATAAGTGCTGGACACTGAACTTAATTAATTTACTATTCTCACTCCAACCTATATTAAATTAGGATAGGTGCTGGACACTGAACTAAATTAATTTACTATTCCCACTCCAGTCTATATTAAATTAAAATAAGTGCTGGACAGTGAACTTAATTAATTTACTATTCTCACTCCAACCTATATTAAATTAGGGTAGGTGCTGGACACTGAACTAAATTAATTTACTATTCCCACTCCAGTCTATATTAAATTAAAATAAGTGCTGGACACTGAACTTAATTAATTTACTATTCTCACTCCAACCTATATTTAATTAGAGTATGTGCTGGACACTGAACTGAATTAATTTACTATTCCCACTCCAATCAATATTTTAGTAAGATAAGTGCTGGACACTGAACTTAATTAATTTACTATTCTCACTCCCAACTATATTAAATTACAGTAGGTGCTGGACAATGAACTTAATTAATTTACTATTCCCACTCCACTCTATATTTAATTAAGATAAGTGCTGGACACTGAACTAAATTAATTTACTATTCTCACTCCAACCTATATTAAATTAGGGTAGGTGCTGGACACTGAACTAAATTAATTTACTATTCCCACTCCAGTCTATATTAAATTAAAATAAGTGCTGGACAGTGAACTTAATTAATTTACTATTCTCACTCCAACCTATATTTAATTAGAGTATGTGCTGGACACTGAACTAAATTAATATAATATTCCCACTCCAATCTACATTTAATTAAGATAAGTGCTGGACACTGAACTTATTAATTTACTATTCTCAATAAAAACTATATTAAATTACAGTAGGTGCTGGACAATGAACTGAATACATTTACTATTCCCACTCCAATCTATATTTAATTAAGATAAGTGCTGCATACTGAACTTAATTAATTTACTATTCTCACTCCAACCTATATTAAATTAGGGTAGGTGCTGGACACTGAACTAAATTAATTTACTATTCCCACTCCAGTCTATATTAAATTCAAATAAGTGCTGGACAGTGAACTTAATTAATTTACTATTCTCACTCCAACCTATATTAAATTAGGGTAGGTGCTGGACACTGAACTAAATTAATTTACTATTCCCACTCCAGTCTATATTAAATTAAAATAAGTGCTGGACACTGAACTTAATTAATTTACTATTCTCACTCCAACCTATATTTAATTAGAGTATGTGCTGGACACTGAACTGAATTAATTTACTATTCCCACTCCAATCTATATTTTAGTAAGATAAGTGCTGGACACTGAACTTAATTAATTTACTATTCTCACTCCCAACTATATTAAATTACAGTAGGTGCTGGACAATGAACTTAATTAATTTACTATTCCCACTCCACTCTATATTTAATTAAGATAAGTGCTGGACACTGAACTAAATTAATTTACTATTCTCACTCCAACCTATATTAAATTAGGGTAGGTGCTGGACACTGAACTAAATTAATTTACTATTCCCACTCCAGTCTATATTAAATAAAATAAGTGCTGGACAGTGAACTTAATTAATTTACTATTCTCACTCCAACCTATATTTAATTAGAGTATGTGCTGGACACTGAACTAAATTAATATAATATTCCCACTCCAATCTACATTTAATTAAGATAAGTGCTGGACACTGAACTTATTAATTTACTATTCTCAATAAAAACTATATTAAATTACAGTAGGTGCTGGACAATGAACTGAATACATTTACTATTCCCACTCCAATCTATATTTAATTAAGATAAGTGCTGCACACTGAACTTAATTAATTTACTATTCTCACTCCAACCTATATTAAATTAGGGTAGGTGCTGGACACTGAACTAAATTAATTTACTATTCCCACTCCAGTCTATATTAAATTCAAATAAGTGCTGGACACTTAACTTAATGAATTTCCTATTCTCACTCCAACCTATATTTAATTACAGTATGTGCTGGACACTGAACTAAATTAATTTACTATTCCCACTCCATTCTATATTAAATTAAAATAAGTGCTGGACAGTGAACCTAATTAATTTAATACTCTGACTGAAATCTATATTTAATTATGGGATTAGTTAAATTCAAAAATAAATTTAAAATTTCTAAATATTAATATTTTAGAAATTAACAATATATAAACATGTTAAATTAACTTCCCACCCTTATCCCCTATAACCCAACATTCCGCTCCTACAATTATTTGTAACATTCTAAAAAAAAAATACAATTTCTAAATTAATTTTTTTAAAAATTAACAGATATATAAACATTTTTACAACACTTCCCACCCTTATCCCCTATCAACCAACATCCCGCAGCGAAATATATTTGTAAAAATCGAAAATTTATTTCATATTTATAAATTTTTAAAAAAAATAATTAACAAATATATAAAAAAATTTAAAAAAAATCCCACCCTTATCCCCTATAAACCAACATCCCGCTCCTAAAATTTTATTTAAACTTCAAAATTTAATTTACAATTTCTAAATTAATGTTTTTGTTTTAAATTAAATAATATATAAACATTTGTAAAACACTTCCCACCCTTATCCCCTATAAACCAACATCCCGCTCCTAAAATTATTTCTAAAATTCTAAATTTAATTTACAATTTCTAAATAAATTTCAAAAAAATTCTAACAATATATAAACATTTTTAATACACTTCCCACCCTTATCCCCGATAAACCAATTTTTTAAAAATTTCAAAATATAATTTAGAATTTCTAGAATTTTTTTTTTTTTAATTTACAAATATATAAAATATTTTAAAACACTTCCCACCCTTATCCCCTATAAACCAACATCCCGCTCCTAAAATTTTTTTTAAAATTCTAAATTTAATTTACAATTTTTAACTAATTTTTCAACAAATTCAAACAATATATAAACATTTTTAATACACTTCCCACCCTTATCCCCTATAAACCAACATCCCGCTCCTAAAATTAAATATACATTTCACATTTTAAATTAAATTTAATAATTAAATTTTACAATATATTAAAAAAAAATATTAACTTTTTTAAAACACTCCCCACCCTTATCCCCTATAACCCAACATCCCGCCCCTAAAACAATATAAATATTTCTCATATTATATACATTTTAAATATTTATACAAACAACTTCAAAATATTTACTAAACACACAATAACGATATTTTCACATGTTGATATTATTACGAACGATATTACTTACATCGACATATAAGTAAAAAAAAAATAACGATATTTTTCACATCGATATTAGCTATTTCGATATTTTGGACATTCGATATTTTTGACTCGATATTTATGTCCCTCGATATTAAAAAGTCGATATATAGACTGCTCACCACCTTGAACATGGGACTTCCACGGTGATTCCAAAGTGCTAGTTTGCTGGCCTCTAATCAGAACCTCTGGGACATAAAAGGCTCCCTCCACCTTGGACCCACACCGGTCCCAGCCTGAGTGAGCCCTGGCCCTCCAAGTGGTGCCCATCCAGTCCTGGACCCTTAGTAGTGTTAGAGGTGACCAGATAGCCAAAGTTCAAAACTTGGAACATAGAACATTTTTAGCTAATAAGTGCTCAGAGATCTGAGAGGAGACTGGACCTGCATCACCGGTCAGACTGATTTTGTGGCAGCTACAGCTAATTCTTCTCTGCAGCAGCAATTCCTGTGAAGCGGCCCCTCGTCAAAGGGGTATTAGGCCTCATGGAACTCTTGTTGGCTCCAGCTTCCTGCCTCATCCTGCAGGAGATTTCTGACTTACAAAAAAGAGACTTAGGGCCTGATTTAGATATTGGCGGATGGGTTACTCCATCACAACAGTGAGGGATATCCCATCCAACCTGAATGAAGTCCCATAGGATATAATGGGATTTATATTTCAGTGGATGGGATATGGGTCACCATTGTGATGGAGTAACCCATCCGCCAAGATCTAAATCAGACCCTAAGTCTGATCATGGAAAACCCCACACAGCAAGTTTGGCCAGCCATTCCCAGATGACAACGCTCCCTCCTCGGACAGTGTCAGCAATCTTGCCCTGCTGAACTTTACCTTCTCAGAAGATTTTTCTTCAAAATTTCATCTTGGACCGAAGGTAAGGCAAGACCAGGCCCAATTCACACCATCTACCTGAACAACGCTCCATCACGGCTGGCCTAAACTTTTGACTTTGTCCTGGTCTCATTCGAGCAGATATCTGCGGTTGGCATTCGTTCTTTTTCTTGCTATTTTTCACTTTAAACTTTAAAAATTCATAACTCATGTTCTACTGATTTTTTTGTGTTATTTTGGTGTCAAATACTTTATTAAAATGTACTCTATTTTTCTAAATTGGTGTGGGTTGTTTCTAGTGTTCTGTTTTCACTATACTACTGTCTGTATAAATAACTTACACTTGGCCTCTAGGTTAAGCCTGACTGCTTTTGTGCCAAGTTACCAGAGGGTTATGCACAGGTTAAATTAGTGACAGAGACTGTGGCTGTTGCTTGAACAGGGAGAACCATCTACCCCTTCAACTAACAACCCAATGTCTCACAGCCAACATATTTGGTCATCTTTTTTGGCTAGCTCAATAAAAAATAAAACAATTATGTAATCTGCATGTGGCACATAATTGTTCTCAGTAGGTGCGGCATTATGTCCAAACTACCATTTTGACATGCTGTAAGGGAATACTGTAAGGTGCCAGCTCACTTTTCTGTTCACTTTCTGTCGGGACAGTGTTGCCATATAGAAGCATATGTTCAGGCTTTGCCCATGGCAGGAGTCTAGGAGCTGTATAACATCCTGACCACAAGTATGGGGTTTATCTGACAGATTGAGAGGTCAAAGAGAGAATGGGTATGTAATCTGACTTTCATGACTTCTAGAATTGCCTAAAAGGGAGCAAGCCTTGAATAGGCATGAGCAATTCTCCTTCCGGAGCACTGTCAGTATTCTTTCTGGAGAAGCACTGGATCTGAGTGCACTGGTAAGCAAAACATAAGGTAAGCAAAATAGAAAGATTTCAACAATATATGAGAAGGTGTGGCAAAATGGGGGAGGTTAAACAGCTTCGATTTCCCAATAGCATTGGTGCTAATAAATTAGATCTCCATGTGAATTGACAGATACTTGGATATTTTAGCTTGCTTCTGATCCATGCAGAACCGGAACTGTATATTGAGATATGGTTAAGGAAAGAGTGTTCATATGAAAATAATCTAAGCACTATTTGACACTTCTACACATCTGCACACAATTTGAGAGGGATTGACATGTTTAGTTTTCTGATAGTATTACGACCAGTGCAGGGATCCCAGTTTTCATGCAGATCTTAAAGTAGGAGGTTAAAGTTTAAATTGCCAAAAATGCTTTGATTTGCTTATATCTTTGGCACAATTTCATGGATATGCATGAAAGATAAGGTACCAGAATTGGGCTTTACTTGCAAACTGCATGTGCAGCAGCTGGATGGCCACATAAGAGATTAGCTGCCTGTGACAAACTACTGTTGCACATGAATGTAGTCTACATGCAGCTGTGGTTAGCCGCAATGCTTGTGCAGAGTCTGGCATGAGGTTAGGCCCTGCAGTCATCCTCCACTAAACACAGCAAAAGGCCATGTAGACCAGGGGGTTTGGCTGTAACATGATACAGAGGCGTCATCATTCGTCACCACACCTACCACATACCCACCACATATATCTACACACACACCAGTTAAATATGTTTACATTTCCATCTAAAACGTCACAGTTAATATGAAGTTATAATTAGCTTTGTTCATAACACTCTAATGCATGTTTAATTAACCCTCTGAAATTCACTTTAAAAATTACAATTACAAGTAAGGTTGAATTATACATAAAATGGAAAACTCCAAAAGCCATACTTGCACACCTGCCATGCAAAGCATAACTCACACACCAAATGCAAGGCCTAGGTTCTCATGTGGCGCTAACCATAACTATGAAATATACCTCAATCTCTATCAATTTTATCTCTATCTACCTCTATGTCTTTCTTTATATGCATCTATATATCTATAGCTATATTATCTTTATACCCAATGGCAATCACCCCTATGTAATTATGGATCAGAAGGTGTTTATGTTGGAAAGGTATGTTTTGCCTATAACAGTTCAGTTCAGTTCAGTTCAGTTCATACGTCTTTATTTCGATAGTTACATCATAAAAGACAGTCTATAAAAAGTGAAAATACATACACCATAATTCATAAAAGACTGTTTAAACAGTTAAAAACAACAATATGTAATCTTTAAGAACTTTCTTAAAAAAATTATTAAACCTCAATTCAGACGTGATTTGCAAATTTAAATTTGTAACCGTATAATTTAAGATATCTCAACATACATTAGACTTGTCTTGCTCTAATGAACCATGCCCACCCTAAAAAGTTCGCCACACCAATAACGATAAACTCTGAGGTATTAAATCTTAGTTCACATAATGCATCAGCATACCTCCTGGAGTTCAACCGTTTGCAGATGGGCGTTAGCCATTTACACCTTGGCACCAAGTAGGCAGGGCAGGCAAAGAAAAAATGGCCAACACTTTCCCTGTATTCCTTACACCATGGGCAGTATTCATTTGGCTGACCTTTCCAATTTTTAGTAAAGGATCTCAGGGGTAATGACCCCACCCTAAACTGATGGTATAGTTTTCTATCTAGGGTCCTCGTGATTACATCCCAGTAGTCCTCCAGATGGGGATCCAATTTAAATACTAGGAACTGACCTGTTAATGTAAGCAAGTCCGATTGCAAGACTAATTGCTGCTTAACAGTTGCCCAATATAGCATTTTGAAATCTTTAGTAGAGGGAAAGGCATTTGTGCCCGGATCAGACCACAGTAAACTAAGTCCCATATTATCCCGAATTTTTCTTACTTCTCTAAACCAGGGAATTTTTGCATAACCCAAAATAGATCTTATATCTTCGATTTCTTCAGCAAATAAAGCCAGTTCTGGAGTAGTCCAAATGCGTCTCCATAGTGCTACCAACCGGTACCGTGCTTGATCCTTTACTGTTTTACAACCCATATCCAACAGTAAGGGTTTAATTGGTGTAGTTTGGGGTAAACTAACCAACTTACATAGGAATTTATTTTCTATCCTATCCAAAGGAGTTAAATCCTTATATCCCCAAAGATCAGCACCGTACAATATGGCAGAACTAATCCTTGCATTATATATTTTTAAAGCTGGCTTTACCCTTTTAGTCAGAGATTTGCGTTGCTCCTGGATAAGGGTACCCGTAAGTCGCGCAAATTTTAAACATAGAACATCCACCTGTGGCTGCCAACGCAAATGAGAATCTAAAGTCACCCCAAGATAGGTCATGGCATCCACCTGTTCAAGCTCAACCCCATTCATGCTAACATGGCTTTTTAGAGGTCGAGTTTTAGTTAGTACCATGAATTTAGTTTTGCTCACATTCACCTGTAAATCATTTAGGGCCTCATGTAGGTAAATTACATTTACCACTTCATAAATACCGAATCATACCGATTCGGTATTTATGAAGTGGTAAATGCAATGTAGGTAAAAAGTCGGTAAATAATATCGATTCGGAAAAATTCGGTAATTACCGAATCGGTATTTACCGATTCGGTAATGAGGCATACCTTCCCATTAATTCCTCAATGGGAAGGTATGCCTCATTACCGAATCGGTAAATACCGATTCGGTAATGGGGGGAGCACATTCAAGGGTGGCAGGGTGTCACATTGACCCCTGTTGCACCCCTGATTCCTGCATGTGTGCACATGTGGCACACATACATGCCCTGAGGGCATGTATGTCTGCCACATTGCACACTTAAACGTGCACAAAAATGCTTTTTTTCACCTATTCGTCATTTACCACCAACCTTTAGTTGGTGGTAAATAACAAATCCCCACACCCACGACACACGCCCCCTACATCTCATTTCATGATTCGGTAAATACCGAATCATGAAATAAGCCCCCTACATCTCAAAAGCCCAAATACCGGTCGGTAACGGTATATTTACCGAAAATCGGCCGTTACCGACCGGTATTGGGCTTCCTACATGAGGCCCATAGTTTACAGAAATCCTCAAATCTATTAATCGCTGTCTGTAGACCCTTACGAGTCTTAGAGAGGATTAACGTATCATCGGCAAAAATGAGCAGGGGAAACTTAGTACCTCCTAAAGTTGGGGCATCAGTAGGGGTTTCAGAAAAAAAACGAACCACTTGATTAATAAATAACAAAAATAAGGTGGGAGCCAGAACACACGCCTGGCGAACTCCACGGGTTACAGGAAAACAATCCGTCACCTGGCCCTGTCTACCCCACCTAACCCTAGCAAAATTGCCCATGTGGAGTCTTATCACTAGTTTGAGAATGTCTTGCGGCATCCCGATATCCTCCAACACGGCCCATAACTTTGCCCTGGGCACGAGATCAAAAGCGGACTTAAGGTCCACAAAAGCGGCATATATAGTTCCACCACCCAATAGCACCACTTTCCAGTATAACTGGATAAATCTAAATACCTGGTCAATGGTGCTAATACTAGACCTAAAACCCGCTTGCATTGGAGAGAGAATACTCTCCTTCTCCATCCAGATCTGGATTTTTGCAAGGATCATCCTTGCTACAACTTTCTGTAGGGCATCTATAAGGCTAATAGGGCGGTAGTTTTCTGGGACAGAACGATCTCCTTTTTTAAAAATTGGGAGAATTTCCGCCCGTTTCCATGAATCAGGAATCCTGGCCCCACTAGCAATAGCATTAGCAATCTTAGTAATGTAAGGGACCCAGATCCACTGATCCAATTTGAAAAGATCTGCCGGGATGCAATCCATACCGGGTGCTTTCCCCGAATGTATCAAACCCAGTGCCAGTTCTGTGTCCTCATTCAAAAACATTAAAGATTGGGATGATGGGGCACGCGATTGTACCGTATATTCTATCGCAAAATCGGGTACATTCGCTACACCCTTGAACTGGGAAGAATAAAAATCCACCCAGGCATCAGTGGGGACATGATTTTCTGGGATTTGCGAGTCTGTGTTTCTGCCCCAGTTCACCACCTCCCAGAACTTAATCTGGTTTGAAGATAGACAGGCCTCAAAGAGGTCCTGCCAATGGGACTCATCCCACTCTCGCTTCGCCTCCCACAGAACCTTTTTATACCTCCCACGAGCCTTTTTAATGTCGAGGCTAATTCTAGATTTAATGACTTTAATCAAATCACAATGTGCCTCCCTACATGATTTATTATACCATTTTTGACGGAATCCCATAGTTGCACATTTCCCAGGGTTTACAGGTTTTGACAATAGAGTTTTTAGTTTTTTAAATAGCTGGTCATGTGTGTTGCTAATCTGATGTAATGTATCTATAGTAATGGGCAGATCCTGAAGAGCACCCCATGAAGAGGATACTTCCAGGGATAACTCGTGCAACAAATCCGGGTCCTCCAAGGCCCTGGACCAACGGACCCTACGTCTGTCATTAGTGAGAAATGTCTCTGCAGTGAGGCATCTCGCTGGATCTGATCCACCTTGGCCATAACTTTAGACCCCTTTTACACAACTGCATGGAATTGGTAATCTATTTACTGATCTAAGTTACGAAATGCGTATATTTGTGAAAAGGGTTAACACTTTTGTATATGTCTGCTGTTTAGGATTCATGAGTCCAGCAATTTAAAAAAAGGGATTTGCATTGGATGAGGGAGCCTTTTGTTCCTATATGGATCCAAGCATCAAAAGCTGGTTTGCCAGATCCAAACAGTCTGATAGTCTGCTGCATGCAAGTATTTTTATCTTGTGACCGGCATTTTACGGGCCAGGGGAAGGCAAAAGAAGCATATTAGGGTAGCAAGGGAAGAATGCCTTGTCCCCAGGCCTCAGTGGAGGGAATGCTAAGGGGCCACTCCTTTCATTAACAAATACATTTTTTTTTAAGACTTGGGATTCACAAATCATTTGTGACTTGTGGACCCTAGATATCTAAAAATGATCAGGGTCCACGTTATCAAGACCACCATTTTAGTCATAAATATGTGAAGATTGTGTTGGGATTCGCAAACCTTATTAAAAATTCACAAATCAGAAAAATAATTTGAAAAAATGCTGGCCAAGCACTAGGGAAGAACAATCTGGCATCTGCAATACGCTGTTGGGTGCTGCACAAGCCTCCCGGTTGTCCCACAGTACAATCCAAGAGTTATCCTTAAATCCAACAATTTTATCTTCAATAGTAATTGCAATTTCCAGATACAAAGGACTTTCACGGACACTCGGATGATTCCATCCTTATTCCATCCTTAACAAATTTCGTCAGGGGCAAACTAGAGGAACATATGCTGTACTTATATGTATAGTGTGAATGCTGGCTGATGGATGCATAAGTACTATTATTGTAAGGAGTTAGAAAAGTGAGGATCTAGGTCCTGAAGAAAGTCAGGAGCACTTTTTAGGGCTGTTATATAGGCTGAAACATGTTGACCCATTTAGATGCAGAGATAATTGACAGTACTATGCATCTCAATAAGTTGTAATCATCCATCTGCCCCACTCTCAATAATTAGAAACACTTTGGGCTTAGGGATTTTCACACTTTCAAGATCGTAGTTCCACCAACACCCACACTTAAAAGGACTCCCTGTAACCACGGGGAGCGGATTCATGACTTGAATGTTCTCTGGTCAATGTGGCCTGTCCAATGATGAAGCATGAAGCCCAGGGGACTGGGGGAGGAAACACCTTCCAATTTTTTGTGACTTTCTTTTGCCCTATTCATACTGTGAGACATAGCATTGATCAGAAGGGTTCCCAGAAGATGAGCAATTCCCTGTGAGTGACCCTCTATTTCGTCTCTGTGAAATCTATCACGTTTGCCCTTGGTTTTTACAGGGGCGGCTCTTCCGCTAAATCGGAGGAGCGTGGCCCCACTGCTTTAAGAGAAGTGCAGAGGAAAAATAAAATTATAATGACGAAACGTTATTATCATTTTTTTTCCATTCCTAGGTGTGGGGAGGGGCGGGCTGGCCAGAGCAGGAGAGGAGTTGTGAGCACACTCAAAGTGTGCATGAATGTTTGACCCGCTATCTCGGGCCGGCTAAACATTCATGCGCACTTCGCATGTTCCCCTCCAGGCTGCATTACACAGTCTGGTGGGGAACATGCACAGGCTCCCTGTCCCCGTCTGAGAGCCGAACAACAGTGCTCAGACCAATCACAAGGCTGCAATACAGCGCTGTGATTGGCTTAGGGGAACTTAAGGGAACCAATCACAATGATGTGCTGTGATTAATTTAGAGGGCCTGGGAGCCCAGATGCTTCCTGCAATGAGGAGAGGCAGCGGAGAGAGGGTGGCGGGTGGCGCGACCCGCAGGTAAGTTTTCTTTACTATTTCTTTATTTTCTACCCCCTCCCCATCCCCCCCACCCCACCGTTCCCTACCAGCCCCCACTGGGTTTTTCTGGCATAGAGACAGGGAAGACACAAAGGTTGACAGCCCCTTTTCAACTAGCTCCCCAGGACCCCCCTCTTAATTTGGAAAACGGGTCCATATTTGTATATGTTCTATCCCTGTTCATGTTCATTTGTGGTGAGGACTTATGACTTGCAGCTATACATAAACCTCTGGGATTGAATTCATGTAATTTTGATTGAATTGGACATAGTTTGTATTATGTTGGTTTACCAAAATGTTGAAGATGGTGACCAATGTCATAAACGCATTGGGTAGACATTTTGATACTTTTACTATGTTTATATTTCAACACTACTAACACATTGTTTGTTTGTTATCGTGTTACCCACTTCACTGCAGCCACTATGAATTGACAATAAACTTTTTTACTCCTCCGTTTTCAAGTGCATATGGCCTCCTTTCTTTATGGAATCTGCTTGGAGGCTCTATATATATGATGCCCGGGTGCAAGTTAAATTATGCAGGCAATATTTGTATAATTTCAGGAATTATTTGTTAAACTTGTCATACAAAATTCTAGAAATTACGCCATTAAGCCACTTTACATATTTACATGCCATCATACTATTTTTGATAAACATTTACCGCAAATACACCATTCATGGTAAAAAAAATGACCACAAATGCATGGGAACAACAAAACTACTGTTGTCCGCAGTGCTTTTGTTTAAATGCGTTCCGCCAGGCAAATTTGCACAAAGACAGATTTTGTGCTAAAGTACAGAGTGAAGTGAAGGATTAGTGCTTTGTGTATTTATGAGGAACTTTGCAAAAAAATATTAATATTTTACACACACACATTAAGGTGCCGATCACGATCCGGTAAAAACCGGGTACGAACCGTCGGACGGAGCATAATCTCCGTCCGACGCGTACCCGGTCGTCAAATTTTACAAACAAGGAATTACGAATTGCACGGGAACACCATTTCCGTACGATTCGTAAAAAAGCCCGACCGAACAAAATAAACATACCAATGCGATCCGGGAAAGCGCCGACCTGACGTCGGGACGCTCGCAGCCTGCCATTCACGAACCAGGAATCACGATTCGCACCGACGTCATCCCGCACGGTGAATATTTTCCGGCTGCCAAAAACTGCCGGGAAAGCAGGACGACGCGAACAAGGACCACCAGTACGCGACGGACAGACAGGACGACGCGAACAAGGAGGACCAGTACGCGACAGGACGACGCGATCAAGGAGTACCAGTACGCGACGGACACACAGGACGACGCAAACAAGGAGGACCCGTACGCGACGGACAGACATGGACCCGAACCTACGTGTCATCCCGGCACTCATAGCAGTCCACCTCCTCTACAGTTTACGCCGCAGACGCCGCAGAAGGTCAGAATAACTAAGGGAGGGGGGAAAGTGGGGTGGGGTGGGGGTGGCAGGACCAGGGCAGGCCACAAAACCCCCACCAAAGTCACACACCACACATGCTCAGGACATACCTGACACCCATGCCCTGGTCACTACGAGGGGGTGGGGGCGTGTCCAGCTAAGCCAGCGACCGCCACAACGGAAGTCCGTCACCACGTGAACCGGCAACACAACCAGACCGGTACGTCCCGTACCCGCGCCTGAAGAGCGTGGGTACGAGACGTACCCCGCCCACACTCACGTCACCCCAACAATGGCGGGACGGATCGTACCCACGTGGCAAAGGCCTGGGTACGGCCCGCACAAGCATCACATAGCGCGGGGACGGATATGTATGGACCCTACCCCCACCCGCGTACGTATGGAGCGTACACCCACCCCACCAGTGTAAGTACGACTCGTACCCGTACCCGCGGACGTACGGACCGTACCCCCACCAGTGTAAGTACGACTCGTACCCCCACCCCCGTATGCATGGAGCCTACCCCCACCCCACCAGTGTAAGTACGACTCGTACCCTCACCCGCGGACGTACGGACCGTACCCCCACCACACCAGTGTAAGTACGACTCGTACCCTCACCCGCATATGCATGGAGCCTACCCCCACCCCACCAGTGTAAGTACGACTCGTACCCTCACCCGCGGACGTATGGACCGTACCCCCACCACACCAGTGTAAGTACGACTCGTACCCTCACCCGCGGACGTACGGACCATACCCCCACCCCCCCCAGTGTAAGTACGACTCGTACCCCCACCCCCGTATGCATGGAGCCTACCCCCACCCCACCAGTGTAAGTACGACTCGTACCCTCACCCGCGTATGCATGGAGCCTACCCCCACCCCACCAGTGTAAGTACGACTCGTACCCTCACCCGCGTATGCATGGAGCCTACCCCCACCCCACCAGTGTAAGTAGACTCGTACCCTCACCTCGAATGCATGGAGCGTACCTCCACCGTGTATGTTCCAAGCGTACATATCCAGAAATAGGAGGTGTGTGTGCAGAGTCTTCCCAGCAGTGCCCTGAGACAGGAGGGGTGGGTGTGGAGTCCTCCCAGCAGTGCCCTGAGACAGGAGGGGTGGGTACAGAGTGCTCCCAGCAGTGCCCTGAGACAGGAGGGGTGTAACACATGTGTGTGAGGCTGGAAGTACCCACATGCATACTGCCTACAAGGGAACATGTCCCCATGAACTCATGTCAACAGACTCCACACACAAGTACAGTGATCACCAAGGATGCCACGAATGTTGCAGGTAGAGACATGGCCCTGCATGCATGGCCAAAGTAGAAGGGCTCCGTCACACACACAGCTCATGTAGACACAGCTCTGCGCTAAACATTGGGAACACCCTGCAGGGAAGATATCAGGGTACACAGAGGAAGGAATACACCCTGGGACAATTGCACCATGCAGTAACTGCTTACATGAACAAAGAAAGTTAGCTAACACCTTGTGATGGCACACAGATCCCAGGGTCCCCCCAATGAGCAGCACACTACTACATATCCCACACACCCAACACATAAACACCACCCAAAACCATGTAGCAGCCCCACCAACACCAATACCAGCATAGCAGTAGTGTTATAATGAAAAAAGAAATAAAGCTTTATTCAGCATGAGCACAATGTCCGTGGATCGCAGGCAGTTCAATATTCACAAAGCCCATAGGGCAGTCAATGAGTCTCAGCTGGATGGGGGACACAGTGGGATGCGTGTCCCCTACCTTGCCTGCACAGTTACATGCCATCGTCTTCCACAGGGGTGAGGGCATCATGGGGGGGGGGAAGCAACAGGCACCGCAGGGACATCAGGGCAAAGGGGAGGCGTTGTGGGTGCAGGGATGGAGGACTCCACCACAGGGGGTGGGGCAGGGCCAAAGGCGGAGGCCAGGATGGCACTACACACCTTTGCAAGGTCCTCCAGGGATTCCCCTGCACCCGAAGGATCCACAGGCCCCAAGGAGGGGGGGGGGTCAGAGGGATGGGTCGCAGCGCCACCGGGGGAGGGTGTAGACAGGGGGGGAGAATCAACCACCCTGACCGAGGACTTCCTTGACCGCTTGCGTGGTGGTGTCACTGTGGGGCTCAGGGACAGAGCGGCCATGAAGGAGTCCTTGGGGGAGATGTGGCCAGGAGAGCTGAGGGGAGGGGATTTGGAGGGAGTGGACTGGGTGGAATGCGGACTCCCAACAGTACATGGCATGTGTGTCACACCAGGACACAATGGCAGAAGTCACAGTCACAACATAGGGACAGTCTGTGCCAGTGGCCTATGCACTCACCTGATACCCTGGTCGCCCATACAGCATGGGGTACTGTGGGAGGATCACATCCAGCAATGCCATGTTCTCCTCCAGGGTGAATGGCTGTGTCCTCTCCACAGCCCTTGACATGGTTCCAGGGAATCAGTAGCAGCAGCTGGCTCGACGAATTCAAAGATGTGCAGGCAAGTACTCCCTCATGGGACCTGGCTGCCTTATATGTGCCTTTCTGCCCTGTCTCATGCACAGGAGTACAGAGTGATTGGTCACTCACATTTGCATCCTATGTTTCCACCAATCCCTTCAAACCTAGCAGTCTGTGTGTACTCTATCGGTTTCATTCTCCTGCATGATGTCAGCTCCACAAACACATTGCAACAAAGTAGATTAATTCCAACTGACTTCTGCTGTTCACCTTCCAGAAGAAATTCGAATTTAGAACTTGGTCTCCATGACAACCAGCATGCATGTAGGCCTTAATACTTGTCCCTCATGTGTCCCCTATGTAATGTGGAGCTTCACACACAGGTACGGTGCGTTCCGGGGCCCTAGGGCACCCCAAATGCATTGCAACGGCCCGTACACGCGTGACTACGTTCACTTTCACTATGGGTGGCCTCGCGTATGCGTACTCGTAGTGGTACGGGCCGTACACACGCCTGCACGCTCCCTAACACTACGAGTACGCATACGCGAGGACACCCATTGTGGTACGGGCCGTACACACGCCTGTACGCCCCCTATCACTATGGGTGTCCTCGCGTATGTGTACTCGTAGTGATAGGGAGCGTACAGGCATGTGTACGACCCGTACCACTACGAGTACGCATACGCGAGGACACCCATAGTGATAGGGAGCGTACATGTGTGTGTACGGCCCGTACCACTATGGGTGTCCTCGCGTATGCGTACTCATAGTGATAGGGAGCGTACAGGCGTGTGTACGGCCCGTACCACTACGAGTACGCATACGCGAGGACACCCATAGTGATAGGGAGCGTACATGTGTGTGTACGGCCCGTTCCACTATGGGTGTCCTCGCGTATGCGTACTCGTAGTGATAGGGAGCGTACATGCGTGTGTACGGCCCGTACCACTACGAGTACGCATACGCAAGAACACCCATAGTGGTAGGTCCGTACGCCCGCATGTACGCTCACTATCACTATGGGTGTCCTGGCGTATGCGTACTCGTAGTGGTACGGACCGTACAAATGCCTGTACGCTCGCCATCACGATGGCTACACATACGGCAGCACTCCCATAGTGATATGGGAACGTACACAGGCCCTCTTGGCAGCAGTACAGCGGTTTTCACACATCACAGTGGTGACAGGCGGCACACAGGTAGGGATAGGGCGGACATACTTGTCCATTAATTGACATCGAGGCTTCGTCTGTGCATCACTACATGTGTGGGGCACAGGTGTGACGGCCTGTGATGTGGAACATTACTCTTGAGTCGAGAAGGCACCAGATGTATGATGAGATGTGTACAGATGTACTGTGTGATGGTGCGATGTGTGCCAGGCATGCCCTTGACTCCTTTGACATGTGTGCATGTCGTACTGCGCACTTGGGGTGAGCGTCACTGGCATGGCACGGACACCAACACACGGAAGTGTCCCCTGATGCCCGGTACAGGGGTTATGACACCTGACTTGTCACTACCCACGGTGCACAATGTGACTATGTCATGTATGTGTGGGGGCTTCCCATCAGGTTGATGTTGGAGCACCCTCAAAAGCTGCAGCCGTTGCAGCAACCAACATGTGTCTGTGTGTAGATTGTCAGTGCACACTGTTCCGCACACCATGCCACATGTGGTATCGGATGTGAGGTGCACATGTATGCATGGGACACGGAGTAGCGTGACAAGGACATGTCAGCATCCTCACAAGGAATGTGTGGTGAGTCATGACATGTGCACCTTCATGGCAAGGTGTGTGGGCTGTCCTAGTGTAATGTCATGTGACCTGTGGCTCCAGTGTTCCGCTACCAGTCTCTGCAATCGGCATCCTACTGCTGCTGATGTGTGGGCGTATGTCACTCCTGTGTTGCGTCTGGCTGTTCACTTGCACTGGGACACAGCTATTCCCATGGCGTGGCATGGGGAGGTTCTCAATCTCCGTGTGTAGCTGGGTCTTGGAAGGAGTGTCACCTTGCATCCATACGTGTCCTGGCCATGTAGCACATACCTGACTCCCTATGTAGCATGTGTGTATTGACAGATTAACATGTGCTCAGTACACATGAGTTGTTGTCGTAGTGCACTCACTCTTCCTTGTCACTTCCAAATTACTGCAGAGCGCCGCCTCTTGCCCGAAGAATTCCAGACTTGGCTGCCATGCAGGAGAATGACAGCATCCGGCTCTACCGCTTCACCCAACCGTTGATTCTGGAGTTGACGGCGAGACTGGCACCACACCTGCAACCGCAGCACAGGTATCCCACGGCACTGATACCCCAGCTGAAGGTAATGGCTGCCCTACATTTTCTTGCCACGGGTACCTTTCAAAATACCATAGCTCATGTTGGTGGCATGTCCCAGAGCACGTTCAGCGGTGTGCTGCATGATTTCTTAGAGGCCATGTTGATTCACCTGGATGACTTCATCAAGTTCCCAACCCCTGAACAGATGACTGAGGTCAAGCGTGGATTCTATGCCCTGGGAGGGATGCCCCATGTCATTGGGTCCATAGATGGGACACATGTAGCTTTGGTACCACCACACGCACGGGAGGTGGCGTACCGCAATCGGAAGCACTACCACTCCATCAATGCCCTTGTGGTGTGTCAGTCCAACATGGTGATTTCACATGTCTGTGCTCGTTTTCCAGGATCAGCACACGATGCCTACATCATGAGGCGTAGCGGGATGCCTGATATGATGATGCAGCTGCGCAACGAACGGGCATGTGTTGTTGGTGGGTACAGTCTGTCTGTCCTGTATTCTGTATAGCCTACCAGCACGACCGCTTCACCACTTCTAACGATGACCATGTGCTTCCCATGTAGGGGACGCTGGCTGTCCCAACATGCCTTGGCTGCTGACACCTCTCCGCAACCCCATCACGCCGGCCCAGCTCCGCTACAACACCGCCCATGGCCGGACAAGGCGAGTGATAGAGAGGACGTTTGGCATGCTGAAGAGCCGATTCAGGTGCCTCCACAAGACCGGCGGCGCACTCCCATATGCCCCGGCGAAGGTCTGCAAGATCTTCATGGTCTGCTGCATGCTGCACAATATGGCAGTTGAAAGAGCTGTGCCACTCATCCTGAATCAACATGACGAGGACCATCCACCCGTGGAGGACGAAGGGCTTGGCAATGGGGCTAGTGATGTGGAGGATGTGGAGCCGCAAGAGGACATCCGGACTCGGCTCATACGCGACTTCTTTGCTTAGTGGTGAGTACCAGTGTCTGAGTGTGCACGCATTGGTCCCCGTGTGGCATGCGTTGTGATGTGTGTCTCCACCTGCATGTATGGCACGTGAGTCAGAGGTGTGTGTGGGTGTGTCACTGGAGTGATGGTGCCAGTGATGGTTGTACTTCCCCAGTCATAATTGTGACCTAGCATGTTGTCATCCATACATGTGTCGAGTAAATGCACATGCAAGGGGCTGTGCTTTTTGTGGCTGACTTCTTGCGTGTCTCTCTTCCCCAGGTACCTGCGCATGCCGTCTGCTGGTTGCATTGTTGTGGCACTGCTATTCCTCATGGACATGACATCGTGGGCTGACTCAGCGTTACAGGCACGGACACGTTTGGAAGTCTCCATGGGGTAAGGGATGCATCTGGGGTGTATTGGGTGTGGCAGTTGTTCACGATGTGTGCACACTGCCCCTGTCGGTGTTTGGTTCCTCTGCAGCCATGTCGCATCCCCATGGGACACGACATGCAGCTGTGTACACCTGAATAGATGGTCTGCCTGGTTGACAGTCATCAGTGATGGGATAGGGGATTGTGATGATGGCATCAATGTGTGTAACCCTGCCCTCGGACACATACGGTTAGCATTGGCTTGACATGGTGTGGGACTTCGACATCAGCGGATCTATGGTGTATGGCAGGCTCTCCGTGTGCAGCTGTGGGTATTTAGCTGTTAGCCGACGCTTGTGTGCCAGTTCCATGGCGAACACGCATGTGTGCTGCTGAAGGGGGGTGCCAGTGTTGGACCCACATGTTACTCCACATGACGTGTTCATGTGTACTTCGAGTTGCCTCTGCAATCCCGAATACATGACTAATAAAGGTGTCCCTATGCCTCCAAGGTGCCTCTTCTCAGTCAATGCTGGTGTGTTGCCACGGTGCATCCTGCATGTCTGGCATGGTGTTCCCAGATTGTGGCTATGTGTCAATGTGTCGAGTGGCAAGATGCAAGCTGTGTGTGTGGGCTGAGACTGTGTATTGGGCATGATGTCCATGACTGTGTGGGTATTGTGACATGTGCCATCCCCATGCATCCAACGTTGGCCAGGCCCCCATTCTCTGCATCCACCGGACTCAAGCTTGCAGGACATGGTTCTGCCACCTGTCTACACATACCTGGGTGCCCCCCAGGACACTGGACTGGATCCCTGACCTCTGCGCATGACTGTTGCTGTACTCAATGTGTGTGTCAGCACGGTTGTTCGGCAACCCCCTCAGCTGGTTGGGCCCATCACGGGTGTGTATGGTGCTCCATGTCTGTCTTGCCTAATACACTGTGACCCATGTGTCCTGTGCCAGACTCAGGCCCCAGGGTGTGGATGGTTGAAGACAAAAGATGACTCAGGCATGTTTTGACTTTACAAGACACATGTTAGGTAATAATGCTACCAGCAGGCATCTACTCTTCATAGTGTGATTTATTATTTGGAGGGGGGTGGGGGGGGACAAAGTGAGGGTCTTTCCGGTATTTTGGAATCCAAAGTTCAGTAGGGGAGTTGGTGTCCTTGCCATTGGAAATCCTCAGAGTCCATGCCACAGTCTTTGTCAACATTGGTCAGCCAGTGACCAGCAGGGCCATGTGGCAGAGAATGTCTCTTGATGCTGTGATGCTGTTGCTCCAGTGGGCCAGGTGCCAGGCCAGGTGTCCTGGGAGATGGTGATGTAGCGCCGACCCTCACGGTCCTTTCCGTGGACGACCCGGCCTCCTGTGGGGAACCTGAGCAGCAGGCCGTGACGACGTCTGGGATGCTCCGTCGGATGTTTCCTCCTCCTCCTCCTGATCCCTCCCTGTGGGTGGTGATGTTCTCCGCCTTCTGGCACAGGGAGGGTCGGCCATGTTGTCGGCCATCCGACGGAGTGTAGCGTGAATCCCCTGGAATGCCGTCACTTGCTCAGCCTGTCTGTCCTCCATCCTCCGTTGGTGTACCAGTAGACAGGCATGTAGCTCCGCATGTTGCTGGGCCTGCTGGGCCTTGATCCCCTCGAGGACGGACACAACCTGGGCCATGCCCGTGGTGTCCTGCCGGTATGAGTCCAGGATGTTACGGACATGGGCAAATACCGGATCCCCAGCCAACTGGTCAGGCTCGCGCCTCCGCCGTCCTCCACTCCCACCACCCCTGCCCACTTGCGCCTGGCCTGCCCTTGTGGACACATCGGGTCTCCGGGACCCCTGAGGGGTGGCATTGGCGTTGTCGCCTGCCTCCTCCTGGGTGCCCGGGACACCGTGTCCCTCCTGGCCAGCCTGGCTGCATTGTGGTGTTGGGGCAGGGATCCTGGGTGTCTCCTGGGATGTGGCAGGAGTGGGGGTGGTGGTTGGCACAGTTGTACCTGAAGCAGGTGCTGCAGGTGGTTGGACACCAGAGGGGCCAGGTCGGTCGGGGTCGTCCACAGAGTGGTGAGAGTGGTCGCTGCCGGTGGGATCGGGCTCCTGCAGATCCAGGTCCTGTGAGTCTTCCCCCCCTGTGTTGGGGGGTGCACCACGACGTTGACCTGTGTGTGAGAGAGACAATGTTAATTTTGGGCCATGCAACATCCATGTTTCATCAGTTTCAAAGTTGGCACATTTCCTCTTGGAATTAGGATCTGTCTTGCATTCCACTCACAGTGCACTTGAGCATGGGTGTGTCCCTTGGGCACCACTTTGGCCCCTTTAACTATGTGTGGCACAGTCTTACTTGCTGCGTCAAGTGTGACTGCAGTCAGCAGTGGAGTGGGCAGGTGTTGCGAGCCATGCATTGGCGCCTTCCGTGTAGCACTGTACATGTGCACATGGAGTGGATCCACACACTTATATGATCCAGGTAGCTGTCGTTGTGCTCGTGAACAGGTTGTGACATGGCCCTGTGTTTTGCCATGGTGAAGAGGGGGGGTTCTGGCACTGGCCACCCTTGTCTACATGCACGCAGTCTACCTGCTGACGAGCAGACATTCGCACACGCCACACGGCTGATTTGCTCTCCCTGTGTCTCGCTCCCTCTCTGTCCCCCTCTCCCTCCCTCCGTGTGTCAGCCTCCTCCCTCTGTCCGTCTCCCTCCCTCTCTGTCCCCCTCTCCCTCCCTCTCTGTCCCCCTCTCCCTCCCTCTCTGTCCCCCTCTCCCTCCCTCCGTGTGTCACCCTCTGTCACCTCAGCCCAGCTTCCTGGGCACACACTGTTAGCAGATCTTTGAGTGGCCCTTGGCTTGTTGATGTGAGTTTGTTTCTGATCTCCAGGCACCCATTGGGTGTGATGTGTGTCTGTGCGCTGCTGCTGTGGTGGTGTGTGCTGCCACTCTTTCACAATGTTGGCTGTTCATTAGCTGCTGTCATGTGCAAAACAGTGCCTTCACCCCCATGTGTTGATGCAAGGCGTCCGCCATTTGCTGGCAAGTTATTCCTGTGTTGGGACACACTGTTTGTCTGGCTGTGACCTAGGCCATATGGGCAGAGGGCATTGTTGTCTGCTTCGGAGTCGCACTATGTGATTTTTGGGGCCCAGCCTCCCGCCATCCGGGTTACCGTGTCATGTGTTGTTGTCTTCTGTGGCCTGTGACTTGACATTGTCCAGCTGGGTGCATGGGGCATGGTGGCAGCAGTGGCATGTGCGTGCTCATGGAGTGTGGTTGTGTCATGCGATGGCTTGTGGTGGTTGCGTGCCTGTTAGTGATTTTGGTTGTGGATGCCGTTCCCCCCATGTGAGGTGCGTTGTTTGTGTACTCACCCGGGTCTCGGAGTCCTTCTAATCCTTCGACTGCCTCCACCGGCAGTATGGCCATCACCCTCTCCTCCCAGGGCTGGTACTGTACGGGTCTGCGGGAGGGCCCTCCTCCGGTGGCGTTGGCCTGGTCGTGTTCCTCCTGCCTCTTGGCTCGGACCCTCCTCCGCAGATCGTACCACCTGTTCTGGCATTCCTACCTGGTCGTTCTGGTGTACGCAACAGCATTCACAGCATCGACGATGGTCTGCCACATGGCGGTTTTTGCTGCCAGGCTGGTGTTTCTGACCAATGTTCCAAAGATCTGTGGCTCGACTCTGAGGATTTGATCAACAAGGACCTCCAACTCTCGGTTACTGAACTTTGGATTCTTGGTAGTGGGCATGGTGAGGGGTGTGGGTGTGGATGGTGGGGGGGTGTGTGGATGTTGGGGGGGGTGTGGATGGTTGTGGGTGTGTGTGACGAGCCTCTAGAGCACTTAGCAGGGTGACCCCTGAGATGCTGGCTCAGGCTGCTGCGACGCACCCTTGCCCTCTGTCTGGCGAGCTAGAGAGAGACCTGGAGTCCCTGCAAGAATGGCTGACGGAGAGGCTGAATGACCTGGCCCCAGTCCCGCCCCCCCGCCCGACATCTAAGCGGGTCTCGGCCCCTTGGTTTACCCCTGCTCTGTGGGCTACGCGGCAGCAGTGCAAGGTAGCCGAAAGGGCCTGGCGGGCACATTATGACAGCAAGGACAGGTCTGCCTACAAGGCTGTGGTTAAAGCTTACCACCGAGACATCCGCCTCGAAAAGAAAGCCTATCTTGCGGGGAGAATCGAAGCAGCTTCGAACTCCAGTAAGGAGATCTTTACCATCGTTCGAGAATTCATCTCCCCTCGGACTACTGCTTCGGAAGAGGGGCCCGTAGAATCTTGGGCGGCGGATCTTGCGTGTTTTTTTACAGGCAAGATCAAACTCATCCAGGACTCCTTTCTATCGAGTGAACCGGTTACATTGCCGATGCCCGAGGCGGGCTCGCCTCCCCCAGTTGCGCAGGGCGCCTTATTGGCTGAGTTTCCATCTCTGCCAGCCTCAGCTTCTCTAGCGCTTATGGGCAATTTAAAATCTGGGTCTCCGCTTGACCCCTGCCCTGCTAAGCTCCTGGGTAAACTGGCGGAGGTGGTTAATCCGCTGGCGCACCCTCTTCTCAACCTCTCGTTGAGTCTGGGAGAGGTGCCGCCAGTATGGAAGCAGGCAATGGTCATCCCATTGCTTAAAAAGCCGGGACTTGACCCGAAAGCCCCAGCCAATTACAGGCCAATTTCGTTGCTGCCGGCTCTTGTAAAAATTCTGGAGAAGCACGTTCAGTCGGTGCTCTCCAATTTTCTGGAGTCCCATGAGATCTTACATGACTCCCAGTCGGGCTTCCGTTCACATCGCAGCACCGAGACCGCGCTCCTTGAGGTTTCTGAAACCATTAAAGGGGTGTTGGATACCGGGGGCAAAGTCATGCTGGTGTTGTTGGACTTGTCGGCGGCTTTCGACACCGTCCCCCATGAGGGCCTGCTCGCAAGACTCTTTGAGATTGGTCTGCGGGGGACGGTGCTCAAATGGTTTTCTTCCTTTTTGGCCGGCCGCCGGCAAACGATCTGGACATCATCTGACACCGCCGTAATGCCGCCTCTGGGAGTCGGGGTCCCTCAGGGCTCTATATTGAGCCCGACCCTTTTTAACATCTTTATGACCCCTTTGGCGGCGGTGGCGGAGTCATTTGGTGCCCGGATCGTGTCGTATGCCGACGACACCCAGCTTCTCTTCTCTTGCGAGAGAGGGGCTGACTTTGACGGGGAGAGTATCCAGAATTGCCTTGGGGCTGTGTTCGCATGGTTCCAACTGAACAGCCTCAAGTGCAATTCCGACAAATCGGAGGTACTCTTCTTCGGGTGCGATACGGAGCCTAGCTGGCAGGCCTGGTGGCCCATCGACATGTTCCCTCCGTCCGGCTCTTCTCCCATGGCTAAAAACTTGGGGGTTAAGATGGACAAGGGGCTGACGATGAAAGCCCAGATCTTGGGGGTAACCGGCACTTGCTTCGGCCTGTTAAAAATGCTGCGGAGGTTCTTGCCTCTCTTGTCCGAGGAGCACAGGAGGCTGACGGTGCAGGCTCTGATAGGCTCCAGGTTGGATTATGCCAACATTCTTTACCTGGGCCTGCCAGAGTATCTGCTACAAAGGCTTCAAGTTGCACAGAACGCGGCGGCCAGGGCCATCTTTGGCCTAAGTAGACGGGCCAGCGCCTCTGGGTTGTTGGTGACGTTACACTGGCTACCCATCCGCAAACGGATTGCCTTTAAGGCTCTGACCTTGGCCTACAAAGCGCTCCATGCTGTGGGAGCTAAACATCTCCAAAAGAGACTGACCTTTTACCATCCGACTCGCTCGTTGAGGTCAGAATCTCTACTTTTGGCGGCTGTTCCGCGTGTGAAGAGGGCTCGCCTTGGGGGCCGCTCTTTCAGTCTGTTGGCCCCACAGATGTGGAATGCACTACCGCTCCCTTTGCGGGGGGCGTCTACTCTCCTTGATTTTAGAAGAGGTCTCAAAACCTGGCTGTTTTCCCAATAGGTCTGCAGGTAGTTTTGTTTTCTTTTTGTTTATCTTTTAAACCTCTTTTAGCTGTGTTGTGTTATTCTGAAATCTGTTCCCCTTACCTAAAAGCGCCGGGACACTCTTTTTGAGTAACCGTTGCGCTATACAAAAGAATAAATAACATAACATAACATAACGTGTGTGTGAGAATGTGATGAGGGTGTGTTTGTGAAGGTGGTTGTGTGAAGGTGTGCAAGTGTAAGGTGTGGTGAAGCTTGTAGTATGGTGCTGTGGTGTCTGGCAGCAGTGAGTCTGTTGCAAAGGCTCATGGTTTGTGTGTGTGGGCCCTTTTTATTGGTCCATGGGTGGGTATGGCAGTGTTTGAAATTTGGGTGGGTGTGTTATAAGTAGTGGTGGTGTTTTGGGCCTCTGTTTGTCTTTGGCAGTTGCAGGTCAGTGAAGGTGTTTTTGTAGTGTTTGTTGGCCATGTTTAGTGGCTTTGTGCCATTCGTATGGTGTATTCTTGTGTTGTTTAGTTTTGGCCTGGTTGCGTACGTGCGTTTTGAGCGTGTGTACGGTGTGTACATGGGCCATTTGGTTGTACGGTGCTGTCCTTGTGTGTGGGTTGGTACGACTCGTACATGCGGTTGTGATGTTGGGGCCTGGGGTGCGCTCCGTACTTCGGAGGTTGTGTTGGGGGTAGGACCGGAACGTACTGGGGTGTGGGTACACGGTGGTACGACACGTACAGGGGTGGAGGTACGACTCGAACGTACTGGGGTGTAGGTACACGGTGGTACGACACGTACAGGGGTGGGGGTAGGACTCGACCGTACTGGGGTGTGGGTACACGATGGTACGACACGTACAGGGGTGGGGGTAGGACTCGAACGTACTGGGGTGTGGGTACACGGTGGTACGACACGTACAGGGGTGGGGGTAGGACTCGAACGTACTGGGGTGTACATGCACGGGTGGGGGTTCGACACGTACAGGGGTGGGGGTAGGACTCGAACGTACTGGGGTGTACATACACGGGTGGGGGTTCGACACGTACAGGGGTGGGGGTAGGACTCGAACGTACTGGGGTGTGGGTACACGATGGTATGACACGTACAGGGGTGGGGGTACGACTCGACCGTACTGGGGTGTGGGTACACGATGGTACGACACGTACAGGGGTGGGGGTAGGACTCGACCGTACTGGGGTGTGGGTACACGGTGGTACGACACGTACAGGGGTGGGGGTAGGACTCGACCGTACTGGGGTGTGGGTACACGATGGTACGACACGTACAGGGGTGGGGGTAGGACTCGACCGTACTGGGGTGTGGGTACACGGTGGTACGACACTGTTGGACTTGGCCCTTCTGGCAGGTTCACCCCTGAACTTTTTGCTTTTTATTGGTGACTTGGTGTGGTGATTTTTGGTTTCTGCGCACTTTCCCTGTGTCCCAGGGTAAAGTGCGTGCACACTCTGAGTGCATGTGGTGAGATAGGCCTGCCCTCCCATAGGAATGCATGGGGAATGTATGTGTCCCTAGTAGTTCCTGATGCGTGGGGTGTGCAGGCCCGAGTTTGGTATGTGCGGACTCGTGGGAGTGAATGCTGCGCGATGATGTGTGCGGCGTGCATGTACCTAGTGTGGAAGTGCCACTTCTAGAAGTGGGCACTTCGGTGTGCAGTGTGTCTGTCGCGTGATTGGCTGATCATGTCATGTGACGGGCTAGGGATTCCCCAGAGTCAGGATGAGTCACCCAGTGGTGAATGGGGAGATCAGCAGCTAGATGGGTGGGAGGAGTACACCTGGGTCCTGAATAGGACAGGGTTTTCCACACACAATGCTGGCCCCGCCCCCTGCGGTGCGACTGACGACCCTAGCCCTGCCAATGAATAGAGTGAGGGGCTGAGCACATCAAGGGTGCTCCCCAACCAGCTGCGACTGGTTTTCCCCCTCACCCTGAACCCAGACAAAGGGATTTGGTGTATAAAAAGGGGCTGTGTCCCCTTACAAAATGTTCTTGTTCTGCACTTGAATCTACCAGGGGCGTGCTGCTGCTGGGGCCCAGGGGAAGGCTTGCCTCCCTGGGCCCTGCCCAGCCCCTGGATGCCCTGGACGCCGGAGGACTTCTGGGACCGTTCTTTTTGGCCATTGCCCCTTACTTTCTAGGGGCCTCTTTGCTGGGAGCTTTGCTGCTCCATTTCTTTGTGCCAGGACATCTGGGACCGTTTTCCCCCTTTGACTTTGCCCAAGACTTCGTGCAGCCTTTTCTGCGCACTAGGAGCGCTTTGACTTGCTTTCCCCCCAAAGGAGGAGAGCCTGGGGGCTGCGCAGCGCTGTGCTGGCACCCTGGGTGAGGGAATCCCCATCGTGAGGATTCCCCCCATGATGCCTTGATTGCGGGTGCCACCCCGCTTATGTTATGTTGTTTCGGGTGCCCACCCCGCTCGTGGCTTGATTTGCGGGTCCACCCCGCTTCCGTTGTTCACTTGGCGGGTGCCCACCCCGCATTGTATTGCCTGTGATGGAGGGAGCCTACCCCTCTGTGCTGCCAAAGTTTGCCGCTGCCGCCCGCGGCCCGCCTGGTTGTGGGCGGGGCCGCGGGACGGAAGCGGAAGTGCCGCCATTTGCCCCGGAGCCTCGCAGGCTCCACCAGTGAAGTCCCGGTCCCGAGATGGGGGACCGGGCGAAGGCCGGCGCATCCAGGGACGGGGCTCTTATGAGGTGAGAGAGCCCCGCCAGTACAGAGAAGTCCCGGTCCCACCAGGGCGAAGAGAGTTCCCGCCCAGAGGCCCGGTGAGTGAGGGCTGAAGGGGGGGCGAGAGAGAGGCACCAGTGCCGGTGCCGACAACCTGGGCGGCCCCGTCGAGCAGCGGGCCGCCCCAACAAGGGGGCATGTTTATTTTAGAGCCCCAGCTGGCTCCAACGCGGGGGCATGTGTGTTCAAAGCGCCAGTGTATCCAACGCGGGGGACTGATTTGTTTTAGAGCGCTCCTGCACTCCAACGACGGGGGCACATTGTCCTAGAGCCTAGAAGGCTCCTACGGAGGGCGCATGTATGTCGTTTTACAGAGCCTACGTGGCTCCAACGCTGGGTGCCAGTTCCTCGTGTGGGAACATGATTATTCTAGAGCCCAGAGAGGCTCCAACTTGGGGACATGGTGTGTGTCGAGCCTAGGTGGCTCCAACGTTGTGGATATTGTTTCAGGGGCGATTGAGAGCCCCTGCTTCATTTGCCTTCCCAGCTGCGCAGCACTTAGTGCCAGCTGCAGCGTTTAGGCCCTGTGCTTGTCCCCAGCTGCCCAGCAAGTAGTGGGCAGCTGCTACGTTTAGGTTCTGGCGCAACCTGGACTCTAATATGCTTTTGGGTGCTAGGAAATGTACGGTGTATAGTATGTTTGGCGCACCCTGTGTCTGATACCTCTAAATGTGGTTATTTCTGCCTAGGAGGTTGTTTTACCTGCGTAGGTTGATGGTAGGGAGAATGTACTTCCCTGTGCGATGTGCGCCCCTAGTATAGTTATACTTAGGTGGTTAGGTCTCATGCGTTAGACCACTGAGAATTGCATAATGTGATTTATGCCCCTGTGATAGATGGAGGATAGGTTTTATACCTGATGCTAGTGTGATGACACTGAGGTCATTATTGCGCCAGTAGATACTGGTTATGTTCTACATGTACACTTGGTAATTTGTGTTATGTTCTAAGAGTGCTAATTCCTGACAGTGGTCCATGTGGCCCTGTCCCCTGTACATATAATCCCTTGTAAATTCTGCCCGTGCCTGTTGGCACATTGTAGAGTGTGTGTTTTTATCTAATGTGTTGTGTATAATACAAAGGCTATTTTTATAGGATACCTTGTGTGGAGTTTCCTTTGTGGTGGGTCTTGGGTGTTGTTGCTGGGTGCGCGCGCAAACGCTTTACACATCGCCTCAGGGATAAGCCTGTCTGCTCGTGCCAAGCTACCAAGGGGGTGAGCAGGGGTTATCTTTGGCGTGTAACTTCCTTGCCCTGACTAGAGTGGTGGTTTCTGCCTGGCTTTGGCGCAAGCCTCAGCCAACCAGAAATCCCATTTCTAACATTGGTGATCAGCGGTGGGATTTGGACTTGCGTTTGCGCTGTACCGCAGCGGCAACTGGCCGCACTACAAAACTCTGCATTTAGATAAATCACATGGTATAGGGATTATTGTTCTAAGATTGTTTTTAATTGTCATTTCTTTGGAAATGTGTTTTTGTGCACTGTGAGTTAGGTGTCCCTAGCTCGGGAGGGTAGATCATCCCCCTTAGTGCATTGTGTTTTCTGGATTCACCAGAGGGTGGGATCCAGTGGTGGCAGCAGATGTGTGTCCAGTGCATGTATTCCCATTCCCAGTTCCAGGGGTAGTGGTACCTGTGTCACGTGGTGGTCAGGTTGAGAAATCAGGGGCGGTAGAAACTGTCTTACCAGTCTTGGGAGGGGTTTGGGGATGAATGTGTAATGCGCTGGATGAATGTGAATGTCCCATTCCCAGTTCCCAGAGTAATAGTACCTGTGTCACGTGGTGGTCAGGTTGAGAAATCAGGGGCGGTAGAAACTGTCTTACTAGTCTGGGGGGTGTGTGAGTGTGGATGAATGGTGTGAGTTCTCTGAAAGAAGGAGCTTGCTGAATACTTTGGTGTGAGTTCTCTGAAATAAGGAGCTTGCTGGTTGATTGGGTGTGAGTTCTCTGGGATAGGGAACTTGCATTGGGGAGTGATTCCAAAAGTAGTGGCTGAGGTGTCTTCCAGCCCAGCGTGGTGGAAGAGGTTCAGAGTAGCCCAGCTAGGTCTCGTGTAGGGGCTCACGTCCTGTCTCTGCGGAGAAGGAGTGGGTGGGACTGCGTGTCTCCAGGTGCCCGAAACCCAGTGTCAGGGCCTGGATGGTTTCTTTAGGGAACATCAGGTCGGGGGCCTAGGCTGTACCAATAGGTCACTTGAGGAGGATCTCCCAGTGTCTAGAGGACGTGGAGCGTCTGTAATCAGAGCTCCAGTAGTCCTGGTGTCTGGCGGTACTGCTCCAGTTGGGAGGGTGCGGAAGTCCAGAGGGAGGGGTGAGAGGGGGAGGGATGCCCCAGTGGGAACCAGTAGGTCAGGGACCAGCCGGGAGGGCTGTGTCGCCACTGAGTGACCGTGGTGTCGCCACTTCTGTCCTGGGGGGTCTGCACACACTGTCAGATGGACAAGAGGTAGTGAGATCAGCGCCAGGCAGACTGTCACACGACCCATTAGTTATGTGTCACCCTCGTTAAGTCCTGGTTCGCCAGGCATCTGACCAAAGGGTACGTCCCTCGGTTGGGGAGCCAGTAGTCGGTGTTTCCGGATCTGGACGTAAGGGCAGCTGTAGTCCTGAGGGCAGGTGGGGCTCATCTTAGGTGAAGAGACCCTGCTCTACAGTGGAAGGGGGTGCAGAGGGAGGGAGTCCTCGCCTCTGACCCCTTGGATCCCAGGTGGTAGACCAGTTGGTGGAGAGAGGTCCTAAACTGGTGGGAGAGTTGTGTTCTGGTGGGTGCTTCCCTGGGAGGGTGCGGAACCCCAGAAGTAGAGGTAGGGTGGGGCATTCTTGCCCGTGACCTCTGGTCAGCCTGAGGGTGCGGACCCTAGGTTGAAGGATCAGTGGTAGTTGGGAACTACACTGAGAGGGAGAGTGGAGAATGGCTTGTACGCCAGGGGTTACTACCCCCCACTCTGGGTTTGGCAAGGACCAGTGTTATCTGGGTGGCCTAGGGCCTGGTCCTGGCCGTGGACAACTAGGTAGTACCAGTGGGGTAGCCTAGTTGGGCCTGAGTTCTTTTCGGTTGTTTTTTTTTTTCAGATGGAACCATGTTGATTGAGAATGGCGTAGAACAGGAGAGTGTCCCTGCAGTGCGGGCCTGCGTCCGTGTTCTATCGCCCCAAGCAGGGAAGACCATCACGGTGGTGATTGGTCTGCCCTGCGTTTTGGCTGGAAGGGGGTTGTGTTGGACTTGGCCCTTCTGGCAGGTTCACCCCTGAACTTTTTGCTTTTTATTGGTGACTTGGTGTGGTGATTTTTGGTTTCTGCGCACTTTCCCTGTGTCCCAGGGTAAAGTGCGTGCACACTCTGAGTGCATGTGGTGAGATAGGCCTGCCCTCCCATAGGAATGCATGGGGAATGTATGTGTCCCTAGTAGTTCCTGATGCGTGGGGTGTGCAGGCCCGAGTTTGGTATGTGCGGACTCGTGGGAGTGAATGCTGCGCGATGATGTGTGCGGCGTGCATGTACCTAGTGTGGAAGTGCCACTTCTAGAAGTGGGCACTTCGGTGTGCAGTGTGTCTGTCGCGTGATTGGCTGATCATGTCATGTGACGGGCTAGGGATTCCCCAGAGTCAGGATGAGTCACCCAGTGGTGAATGGGGAGATCAGCAGCTAGATGGGTGGGAGGAGTACACCTGGGTCCTGAATAGGACAGGGTTTTCCACACACAATGCTGGCCCCGCCCCCTGCGGTGCGACTGACGACCCTAGCCCTGCCAATGAATAGAGTGAGGGGCTGAGCACATCAAGGGTGCTCCCCAACCAGCTGCGACTGGTTTTCCCCCTCACCCTGAACCCAGACAAAGGGATTTGGTGTATAAAAAGGGGCTGTGTCCCCTTACAAAATGTTCTTGTTCTGCACTTGAATCTACCAGGGGCGTGCTGCTGCTGGGGCCCAGGGGAAGGCTTGCCTCCCTGGGCCCTGCCCAGCCCCTGGATGCCCTGGACGCCGGAGGACTTCTGGGACCGTTCTTTTTGGCCATTGCCCCTTACTTTCTAGGGGCCTCTTTGCTGGGAGCTTTGCTGCTCCATTTCTTTGTGCCAGGACATCTGGGACCGTTTTCCCCCTTTGACTTTGCCCAAGACTTCGTGCAGCCTTTTCTGCGCACTAGGAGCGCTTTGACTTGCTTTCCCCCCAAAGGAGGAGAGCCTGGGGGCTGCGCAGCGCTGTGCTGGCACCCTGGGTGAGGGAATCCCCATCGTGAGGATTCCCCCCATGATGCCTTGATTGCGGGTGCCACCCCGCTTATGTTATGTTGTTTCGGGTGCCCACCCCGCTCGTGGCTTGATTTGCGGGTCCACCCCGCTTCCGTTGTTCACTTGGCGGGTGCCCACCCCGCATTGTATTGCCTGTGATGGAGGGAGCCTACCCCTCTGTGCTGCCAAAGTTTGCCGCTGCCGCCCGCGGCCCGCCTGGTTGTGGGCGGGGCCGCGGGACGGAAGCGGAAGTGCCGCCATTTGCCCCGGAGCCTCGCAGGCTCCACCAGTGAAGTCCCGGTCCCGAGATGGGGGACCGGGCGAAGGCCGGCGCATCCAGGGACGGGGCTCTTATGAGGTGAGAGAGCCCCGCCAGTACAGAGAAGTCCCGGTCCCACCAGGGCGAAGAGAGTTCCCGCCCAGAGGCCCGGTGAGTGAGGGCTGAAGGGGGGGCGAGAGAGAGGCACCAGTGCCGGTGCCGACAACCTGGGCGGCCCCGTCGAGCAGCGGGCCGCCCCAACAAGGGGGCATGTTTATTTTAGAGCCCCAGCTGGCTCCAACGCGGGGGCATGTGTGTTCAAAGCGCCAGTGTATCCAACGCGGGGGACTGATTTGTTTTAGAGCGCTCCTGCACTCCAACGACGGGGGCACATTGTCCTAGAGCCTAGAAGGCTCCTACGGAGGGCGCATGTATGTCGTTTTACAGAGCCTACGTGGCTCCAACGCTGGGTGCCAGTTCCTCGTGTGGGAACATGATTATTCTAGAGCCCAGAGAGGCTCCAACTTGGGGACATGGTGTGTGTCGAGCCTAGGTGGCTCCAACGTTGTGGATATTGTTTCAGGGGCGATTGAGAGCCCCTGCTTCATTTGCCTTCCCAGCTGCGCAGCACTTAGTGCCAGCTGCAGCGTTTAGGCCCTGTGCTTGTCCCCAGCTGCCCAGCAAGTAGTGGGCAGCTGCTACGTTTAGGTTCTGGCGCAACCTGGACTCTAATATGCTTTTGGGTGCTAGGAAATGTACGGTGTATAGTATGTTTGGCGCACCCTGTGTCTGATACCTCTAAATGTGGTTATTTCTGCCTAGGAGGTTGTTTTACCTGCGTAGGTTGATGGTAGGGAGAATGTACTTCCCTGTGCGATGTGCGCCCCTAGTATAGTTATACTTAGGTGGTTAGGTCTCATGCGTTAGACCACTGAGAATTGCATAATGTGATTTATGCCCCTGTGATAGATGCAGGATAGGTTTTATACCTGATGCTAGTGTGATGACACTGAGGTCATTATTGCGCCAGTAGATACTGGTTATGTTCTACATGTACACTTGGTAATTTGTGTTATGTTCTAAGAGTGCTAATTCCTGACAGTGGTCCATGTGGCCCTGTCCCCTGTACATATAATCCCTTGTAAATTCTGCCCGTGCCTGTTGGCACATTGTAGAGTGTGTGTTTTTATCTAATGTGTTGTGTATAATACAAAGGCTATTTTTATAGGATACCTTGTGTGGAGTTTCCTTTGTGGTGGGCCTTGGGTGTTGTTGCTGGGTGCGCGCGCAAACGCTTTACACATCGCCTCAGGGATAAGCCTGTCTGCTCGTGCCAAGCTACCAAGGGGGTGAGCAGGGGTTATCTTTGGCGTGTAACTTCCTTGCCCTGACTAGAGTGGTGGTTTCTGCCTGGCTTTGGCGCAAGCCTCAGCCAACCAGAAATCCCATTTCTAACAGACACGTACAGGGGTGGGGGTAGGACTCGAACGTACTGGGGTGTGGGTACACGGTGGTACGACACGTACAGGGGTGGGGGTAGGACTCGAACGTACTGGGGTGTGGGTACACGGTGGTACGACACGTACAGGGGTGGGGGTAGGACTCGAACGTACTGGGGTGTGGGTACACGGTGGTACGACACGTACAGGGGTGGGGGTACGACTCGAACGTACTGGGGTGTACATAGACGGTGGTGTAGGTACACGATGGTACGACACGTACAGGGGTGGGGGTACGACTCGACCGTACTGGGGTGTGGGTACACGATGGTACGACACGTACAGGGGTGGGGGTAGGACTCGACCGTACTGGGGTGTGGGTACACGATGGTACGACACGTACAGGGGTGGGGGTAGGACTCGAACGTACTGGGGTGTGGGTACACGGTGGTACGACACGTACAGGGGTGGGGGTAGGACTCGAACGTACTGGGGTGTACATACACGGGTGGGGTTCGACACATACAGGGGTGGGGGTAGGACTCGAACGTACTGGGGTGTACATACACGGGTGGGGGTTCGACACGTACAGGGGTGGGGGTAGGACTCGAACGTACTGGGGTGTGGGTACACGGTGGTACGACACGTACAGGGGTGGGGGTAGGACTCGAACGTACTGGGGTGTGGGTACACGATGGTACGACACGTACAGGGGTGTGGGTAGGACTCGAACGTACTGGGGTGTACATACACGGGTGGGGGTTCGACACGTACAGGGGTGGGGGTAGGACTCGAACGTACTGGGGTGTGGGTACACGGTGGTACGAGCCGTACAGGGGTGGGGTTACGACTCGAACGTACTGGGGTGTACATAGACGGTGGTGTAGGTACACGATGGTACGACACGTACAGGGGTGGGGGTACGACTCGACCGTACTGGGGTGTGGGTACACGATGGTACGACACGTACAGGGGTGGGGGTACGACTCGAACATACTGGGGTGTACATAGACGGTGGTGTAGGTACACGATGGTACGACACGTACAGGGGTGGGGGTAGGACTCGACCGTACTGGGGTTTGGGTACACAATGGTACGACACGTACAGGGGTGGGGGTAGGACTCGACCGTACTGGGGTGTGGGTACACGATGGTACGACACGTACAGGGGTGGGGGTAGGACTCGAACGTACTGGGGTGTGGGTACACGGTGGTACGACACGTACAGGGGTGGGGGTAGGACTCGAACGTACTGGGGTGTACATACACGGGTGGGGGTTCGACACGTACAGGGGTGTGGGTAGGACTCGAACGTACTGGGGTGTGGGTACACGGTGGTACGACACGTACAGGGGTGGGGGTAGGACTCGAACGTACTGGGGTGTGGGTACACGGTGGTACGACACGTACAGGGGTGGGGGTACGACTCGAACGTACTGGGGTGTACATAGACGGTGGTGTAGGTACACGATGGTACGACACGTACAGGGGTGGGGGTACGACTCGACCGTACTGGGGTGTGGGTACACGATGGTACGACACGTACAGGGGTGGGGGTAGGACTCGACCGTACTGGGGTGTGGGTACACGATGGTACGACACGTACAGGGGTGGGGGTAGGACTCGACCGTACTGGGGTGTGGGTACACGATGGTACGACACGTACAGGGGTGGGGGTAGGACTCGACCGTACTGGGGTGTGGGTACACGATGGTACGACACGTACAGGGGTGGGGGTAGGACTCGAACGTACTGGGGTATGGGTACACGGTGGTACGCCACGTACAGGGGTGGGGGTAGGACTCGAACGTACTGGGGTGTGGGTACACGGTGGTACGACACGTACAGGGGTGGGGGTACGACTCGAACGTACTGGGGTGTACATAGACGGTGGTGTAGGTACACGATGGTACGACACGTACAGGGGTGGGGGTACGACTCGACCGTACTGGGGTGTGGGTACACGATGGTACGACACGTACAGGGGTGTGGGTAGGACTCGAACGTACTGGGGTGTACATACACGGGTGGGGGTTCGACACGTACAGGGGTGGTGGTAGGACTCGAACGTACTGGGGTGTGGGTACACGGTGGTACAACACGTACAGGGGTGGGGGTACGACTCGAACGTACTGGGGTGTACCTAGACGGGTGGGGGTGTACATACACGGGGGTACGTGTCGGACGTACGGGGGCTGGGGGGAGTGTTGGGCGCGTATGCGGGCACATGTCTCCATGGTTGCTATAGGAGTTCGGTGCGGACGGTGTTTTTTCCATACGGTTGTAACCTCGGACGCACGGGATGGAACGTGATTCCTCGGTCGGACTTGACTTTTCACGTTTGTACGGTAAATCGTCCGAGGACGTGTTGGACACATTTTCCGATCCGAGGACGTGTGGGGAATGATTCCCAATGCGGTTCGTATGGACTTTTTACCATGCGAATCGTGATTGCCAGTTCGTACGGCACTTGTACGATTCGTACGGTAAAAAGACCGGATACGAGTCGCACGGGGTAATTTTTTACCGGATCGTAATCGGCACCTAAATGTGTTTAATTAAAGATTATGGATATATCGTTTATCTGATTAGGAAATGCAACCAAAGAGCAGGATGTGATATTCATTAAAGGACCAAACTACCTAACTGCGTTACCTGTCATGTGACATAAAAAAAGTCCCCAATGTTCAATACTTGAAATTCAGATCTCTACTTAGGTTTAATGAATTCCCAATTTAAACACACTTCTGATTGTGAAATACGAATAGTCTAACATATGATATATTTTTAGGTCTATATAATTGAGAAGGTGGAAGAGGGTAACTTCAAAAACTGAAAGATGTATAAGTCTTCTTTTCAAATTGAACCTTTTCAGCGAAGTGGAAAGAGTTTGCTCTATCTTGTGATTCTTTTTTTTGTTAAGTTCAAATGATTTTATTGAGAAAGAATTTTTGGTGACCAATACAATATACAGTACAAGTTGTACAACATCATAATCCAAGCTCCATACATAGAGAGTAGAAGAATTGGGTGAGTTATACAAAGAGGAAACAACGAAGGCATATCAAAAAAGACATAGATATATGTTAAATATTAGAGCGAAACTAATGGAATCATTTGGGGATTCAAGGAGGTTTGGAATCCTCCTGTTGTGAGGGACGAGGTTGGGAATGATGCTGAGCACTGATATCGAAAAATATCGTGACAGGCGACCATAGATCAGCACGTTTAGAGGCCATGTAAGGTGGGTAAACAAAAGCAGTATCTAGTCTGTGATTATGACATATAGAGTACCACCAGGCCCTATATGTGATTTTCGAAAAATCTTTCCAGTTGGCAGTAAGTTGTTGAAATGCGATTGCTAATAACAAATCAATAATCTTGACATTAAGTGAAACATCATTCCAGATGGAGGAGAGGCTATCCAAGAAAATGTGTACAAAAGAAAAGGAAAAATTTGTGTTATATATTAAATTGATTTGAGACCATACTTTTTTCCAAAAGCTATGTACATATGAACATGTGAATAACATATGAAACAAATCAGCGTTAGGGGAAGAGCAAGTCCAACATGTATCCGTGCTAGATGGGAAACGTTTATATAAAATAGCAGGTGTAAATAAAAGTCTATTGTAAACAAAAAATAGTGTTTGAGTTATATTTGCTGCCCTGGAAGCTGTACGCAGTTTGGTCCATCTATGCTCCCAAAGAGTTAATGACCAGCAAGTGGTGAAGTCACGCTCCCATGCCTCTTCAATTTTTGTCTTCTGTCTAACGGTGGCTGTGTCTTGCAAATATTTATAAATAGTAGAAGCCTTGGGTGTGGTTGCTAACAAGGCATGGAGTTTAGAAGGGGAATCAGAGGTATTGGGGGTTGTGGGCAGAGTAGAGAAATGGGAAAAGGCCTCCAATACAGTGTGTTTGAGTAAGGCATATGTAGGGTTCAAAACAAATTGGCACATTAAATAGCTGTCTAAGCGTCGGAAAAGATATAAATTGTGATTCTGAAAATAATTGGTGTATCCAAACCAAACCTCTTGTTCTCCAAGCCCTCCAATAAAAAGGTTTACCATGTACCAGCAATTTTTTATTATGCCAAATTGTTGAATTAAGAAAAGAATCCCTGGAATCGTGAATAGATTGAGGGAATGAAGCAAGTAATTTTGAAGTGTGTTTTATTACAGGAGTTGAAATGGATTGTGGTTTGCGTGAGAAAGAGAGATATTCACGAAATGCGTAAGGAGATAAAAAAGAGCGCTCCGTTGAGGTCCAGAGAGGAGAGTCATCTGTAGAATCAAGCAACCAAAGAGACGCTTGGCGCAAAAAGAATGCTTTCTGATAGGCCTGAAAATCTGGGAAATTAACTCCTCCTTCTGATTTAGGGCGGATTCATTTTAGCAAAGACATACGGGTTTTTTTTATTGCACCACAAAAAGGAGGATAAAGTGGAGTTAATTTGTTTAAATAACTTGCTTGTGATTGGGACTGGAATATTCGAAATGGTATTTAAAACTATGGGTGATAGCATCATTTTGATTGTATCCCAACGGCCCCACCATGACAGATACAAAGGGTGCCATTTAGAAGTCAATTCCGAAATCTTTTGGAGACATTTATTCATACATAAAGTTACTGTCTCTGATATTGAGGATGTAAAATGTAGGCCTAGATATTTAATGCTCTTTGGACTCCATTTAAATCGGGATGAGAGAAAATCTGATCTGAAAGTATACTTTGCTAAGGGCAGTATCTCACATTTATCATTATTTAATTTATAGTCAGAAATGAGAGAATAGGATTTTATCTCCTCTAAAAAAGCGGGAATAGATTCTTCAGGTTTGGATATAAAGAGTAAAATATCATCAGCATATGCTGCAAGTTTGAGGTGAGCATTTGATGCGTGAAACCCATAAATACTAGGGTTCTGACGTTATTTGGACAAGAATGGTTCCAATGCCAAATTAAAAAGAAAAGGAGAAAGAGGGCAACCTTGGCGCACCCCTCTACGTAAATTAAAAAAAGGGGAGATTAAACCATTTGCACAAACTGCTGCATAAGGGTTAGAATAAAGAAGAGACACCAAATGTATGAAATTGGGGCCAAATCCAAGCCATGTAAGAGCATAAAATAAATATTTCCATTCAACCCTGTCAAAAGCTTTTTCAGCGTCCAACGCTATTGCCGCTAAGGAATGATTAAGATGTGATGATTTGGATAAAACATCAAAAAAGAGCTGTGTATTATCCGTGATAACCCGCCCTTTAACAAAACCAGATTATTCTTTCCCCAATAGGTCTGGTAATTAGGAATCCAAGCGTATGGCTAAGGCTTTGGAAAGAATTTTATAGTCGATATTAACCAGTGAAATAGGTCTATAATTTTTACAGTGCTTGGAATCTTTACCTTCCTTAGGGATAAGACATATGTGCGCTTCTGAAAAGGAACCAGAGGAACTATTTGATGAAGAGGAAAAGCTTATAAGTGAGTGCAATTTGGGTATTAAAAACTTAGAAAAATGTGTATAAAATTCAACAGTAAAACCATCCGGGCCGGGTGCTTTGTCCTTTTTAAGGTTTTGAAGAGCATGGAGAAGTTCTTGCTGGGAGAGATCAGATTCTAATTGAGATAAATCTGGAGGTGCCTGCGGAGGTTTCTGGATATCAGAGAAGAATTGCTCTAATGAGTGATCCGTGGGCTGGGTTTCTGAAGAGTATAAGGATTCGTAAAAAAGGGAAAATTCATTCAAAATTTCAACATCTTTAAACTTTAAGACGGAGTGCACATCAAAAACAGAATCTATATTTAACTTATTTTGATGGACCTTTAGGTAATTGGCTAAAATTTTCCTTTGTAGCGACCGTGCAACCCGAACCCCTGGACACCGCATCACTTTGCAGAAGCATCAGCTTTCCAACAGCTCCTGCAGCTGAGCTTTGGGTTACTTGTAGCCCTGTCCCCAAGCAACATTTGCACCAAAGATTGCCTGCCTGCACTCCACGAGTGTTCCGTGAGCTGGCTCTTTGTGTTTTCTCTTGAGGTCCCTTCACAATCCCTGGTCCATTGACGTGGGTCTCTGTGAAGGCAATTATAACTTTAATTGGGCTTACCTGGTTGCTCCAGACGTGTCCTGACTCTCCATTTCTTGGGGAGTCCTGAAAACCTTGCTGGTCCGCACCGAAGCATCTTTTCTCTTTCTGCTTGGGTTGCTGTTGCCAAGGCTTCTTGGGTCCAATCCGGGCGCCAACACCACAGCACTCGACATCCTTTATGGGTCAGTTCGAATCCAGCTCCTGGTCATAGTCGACGCCTCCTGGTCCTCGTGGCTGCAGAGTCAAGCTTCACCTCTTCGCACCTGAAACACCTGACATCGGTGGGCATTCGTCTATCGTGCCCCTGGTCACTGGCAAGTGACCCAGACTCTGTCCCCTCTACTTTCAGGTTCTTCTGATCTTCGATCCTGGCTTGGATCACACCTGACACTTTTCTCCTTCCCGGCAGCAGCACTTTGCAGCAGATCACCATTGAAATCAACGACGATTCCCAACACCATTTGACACCTATGCACCCGGCTTCCCTGGGTGAGGTAACTCGAGTACTCCGGTGCTCCCGTGGGTGCTGGCACTAGAACCCCCTAAGTCTAAAGAGGTTTGCTCAAAGTCCTCTCCTAAGTGTCCTTAACTTCTAAAATTCCAACCACGACTTTCCCATAGAATAGTGCGGGGCTCGTGGCTGTGTTCTCACACTGCATGCGTCCCCCGTGGGTCTCCTGTGTCACTACCTTGGGTGGTTCCTTGGGGTCCCAGCGATTCTACGTGCCCTAGGCACTGTGTCTAGTCAAGTCGTGGTTCTCATACCACTTTCTTAATATATGGTTTGGTTCGCCCCTAGGGCCCATTGTATATTGTGCTATTTACTGTCGTTTTAGAACTGTATAATTGTGTATCTTGGACTCTAATCTCATAAAGAGATTAGTAGTGAGTGTTTAGAAATAAAAATATATATTTTATATATCTTGTGTGGTTCTCCTTTCATTTACTAATTCAAGAGGTTATAATATGGTAAAACAAGCTGCTTTACACTCCTTCAAGACTTAGCCTGAAGGCTGCTCTCCATAGCGACCACTAGGATAGCTTTCAATAAAGGTTGTCTTTAAACCTATCATCAATAAGGGTTGTCTGGACTGGTGCGAGGTGCCCACTATAACTAGTGAACAGCATATGCCAGGCCAACTTCTCACAAACAGCAAGCAGCATAAATTATTTGGTGAATGTAGACATCATATTGAAAATAAAGCTCATCCTCCTAAAAGCAAACCATTGTGCATGCACCACAATTGCTAAATTGAAGTATGATCTAAATAAGCAATTTATTGCACTATAAGAATTGTCAGGAATTATTTATCAAAAAAAGCATTTTTTGTCTGAAAAAGTATCCTAAAAAAATACACAAATATACGACTTGACATAGTACATTTATATGTAGTTCACAAGTACTTAAAGTAAACAGTTGTTCAACATGGGAATTATAGTGCTTTCAGCATGGAAATCCTCCTTTAAAAATGGTGTCCATGTTTTTTATTTCTAATGGTGGTAGATGCTGTTTGCGGACCCACACACTGCTGCTGTCTTGTGTTTTCTATTTGCAGACGTACTAACCCTCCAACAGTCTGCTCTCTTCTTGCGTCTGTCCTTGCCATTTCAAATGACATGGGTCCTTAACAACTGAGCAACTTTTTAATCTTGTATTGTGGAGTTTACGGACACATTGGCAAACAGCTTGAGCTATCTATCCAGACTTTCTGTACCAGACTGACTATTTTAAGGATTCCAGGAGCGAACTAAGCACATTTTAATCAAAAATAAAATGTGAGTATTCCATCGGAATCATTTGACCATTAGGTGAAACTGTACATCTTTAACGCAGTCTAATATTGAGATCTATGCTAGAGATATGGCATTTTTGTCATAAGTAAGTCAAACGCCTCTCGAAACCTGCCAATCCTACTGGCTTTCCATCCATTGACCTGGAGCCTGACACTTTAAGATTGCCCCACACATTTCTGAAAAGGTCCAGTTCGTGAGCTTTTTCTGTGTATGTTTTCTTGGTAGCCACTGGCCCTTCCGCCGAGTCTGTCCTTTGTGTCGATGATTCTGGTTCCTGCCCTAGCCATCTTCCAGCTACAATGCTATATTTATAGACACCATTGCATCGACTGTTGTCCCGCATGTGAGTTAAAAGGTTTTTTCAGTCACTGGTACCTTGTCTCACATCTGAATGTTTTTCGCAATGTGCGCAAAACAATGCAGAATAATTCACAAGTTGCCACTCAAAGGCAGATGGGCACACAACTGAAAGGTCAAAAGGCAGCACCCATTTTTACTTCAATTCAAAAATTGTCTAGGCAATGAAACATGTGCTGACTTAAGCAATGGACAAATTGAACTTAGTCTACCAGCAATATGGAAAGGGCCTAACTGGAAAGGTGATTTACCAACAAATATTACCCTTAAAGAGAGAGCTTCCAAATTAACAGCAGCTTCCGTCCTTAAGGTCGGAATGGCCACGTCCTCCCACCTTCTGGACATTATTTTCAGGTTAAGGCAGGAACTGAGCATCAGCTAAATGTGCAGGCGCCTGGCAGCCTCAGCTGAACTGTGCCGGGCTGGAGATGTGACGTCTGCTCCTGTGGGCGTAATCTCCTCAGATCGGCAAGGAGCCTTGAGCGCCCCCTCCCCTCCCCCCATGACAAGGGGGCGTGTCAGCGATAACCTCACATGTGGGCACTTTGGTTTTAAACCCTGAAGTGCCCGAGGCCGAGTGTCTATCACTGACACCTCATCTCAGAGTGGGGTGCGGTCAGCAGCTCTCGCTGACCCGTTCTCACTCTGCGACGGGTGACGGACTGCCTATCACTGACACCTCATCTCAGAGTGGGGTGCGGTCAGCAGCTCTCGCTGACCCGTTCTCACTCTGCGACGAGTGACGGGCTGCCTATCACTGACACCTCATCTCAGAGTGGGGTGCGGTCAGCAGCTCTCGCTGACCCGTTCTCACTCTGCGACGAGTGACGGGCTGCCTATCACTGACACCTCATCTCAGAGTGGGGTGCGGTCAGCAGCTCTCGCTGACCCGTTCTCACTCTGCGACGAGTGACGGGCTGCCTATCACTGACACCTCATCTCAGAGTGGGGTGCGGTCAGCAGCTCTCGCTGACCCGTTCTCACTCTGCGACGAGTGACGGGCTGCCTATCACTGACACCTCATCTCAGAGTGGGGTGCGGTCAGCAGCTCTCACTGACCCGTTCTCACTCTGCGACGAGTGACGGGCTGCCTATCACTTACACCTCATCTCAGAGTGGGGTGCGGTCAGCAGCGCTCGCTGACCCGTTCTCACTCTGCGGCGAGTGACGCGCTGCCTATCACTGACACCTCATCTCAGAGTGGGGTGCGGTCAGCAGAGCTCGCTGACCCGTTCTCACTCTGCGACGATTGACGGACTGCCTATCACTGACACCTCATCTCAGAGTGGGGTGCGGTCAGCAGCTCTCGCTGACCCGTTCTCACTCTGCGGCGAGTGACGCACTGCCTATCACTGACACCTCATCTCAGAGTGGGGTGCGGTCAGCAGCTCTCGCTGACCCGTTCTCACTCTGCGACGAGTGACGGGCTGCCTATCACTGACACCTCATCTCAGAGTGGGGTGCGGTCAGCAGCTCTCACTGACCCGTTCTCACTCTGCGACGAGTGACGGACTGCCTATCACTGACACCTCATCTCAGAGTGGGGTGCGGTCAGCAGCTCTCGCTGACCCGTTCTCACTCTGCGACGGGTGACGGACTGCCTATCACTGACACCTCATCTCAGAGTGGGGTGCGGTCAGCAGCGCTCGCTGACCCGTTCTCACTCTGCGACGAGTGACGGACTGCCTATCACTGACACCTCATCTCAGAGTGGGGTGCGGTCAGCAGCGCTCGCTGACCCGTTCTCACTCTGCGACGAGTGACGCACTGCCTATCACTGACACCTCATCTCAGAGTGGGGTGCGGTCAGCAGCGCTCGCTGACCCGTTCTCACTCTGCGGCGAGTGACGGACTGCCTATCACTGACACCTCATCTCAGAGTGGGGTGCGGTCAGCAGCGCTCGCTGACCCGTTCTCACTCTGCGGCGAGCGACGCACTGCCTATCACTGACACCTCATCTCAGAGTGGGGTGCGGTCAGCAGCTCTCACTGACCCGTTCTCACTCTGCGACGAGTGACGGACTGCCTATCACTGACACCTCATCTCAGAGTGGGGTGCGGTCAGCAGCGCTCGCTGACCCGTTCTCACTCTGCGGCGAGCGACGCACTGCCTATCACTGACACCTCATCTCAGAGTGGGGTGCGGTCAGCAGCTCTCGCTGACCCGTTCTCACTCTGCGACGAGTGACGGGCTGCCTATCACTGACACCTCATCTCAGAGAGTGGGGTGCGGTCAGCAGCTCTCGCTGACCCGTTCTCACTCTGCGGCGAGCGACGCACTGTCTATCACTGACACCTCATCTCAGAGTGGGGTGCGGTCAGCAGCGCTCGCTGACCCGTTCTCACTCTGCGGCGAGCGACGCACTGCCTATCACTGACACCTCATCTCAGAGTGGGGTGCGGTCAGCAGCTCTCACTGACCCGTTCTCACTCTGCGACGGGTGACGGGCTGCCTATCACTGACACCTCATCTCAGAGTGGGGTGCGGTCAGCAGCTCTCACTGACCCGTTCTCACTCTGCGACGAGTGACGCACTGCCTATCACTGACACCTCATCTCAGAGTGGGGTGCGGTCAGCAGCTCTCACTGACCCGTTCTCACTCTGCGACGAGTGACGGACTGCCTATCACTGACACCTCATCTCAGAGTGGGGTGCGGTCAGCAGCTCTCGCTGACCCGTTCTCACTCTGCGACGAGTGACGGACTGCCTATCACTGACACCTCATCTCAGAGTGGGGTGCGGTCAGCAGCTCTCGCTGACCCGTTCTCACTCTGCGACGAGTGACGGGCTGCCTATCACTGACACCTCATCTCAGAGTGGGGTGCGGTCAGCAGCGCTCGCTGACCCGTTCTCACTCTGCGACGAGTGACGGACTGCCTATCACTGACACCTCATCTCAGAGTGGGGTGCGGTCAGCAGCGCTCGCTGACCCGTTCTCACTCTGCGACGAGTGATGCACTGCCTATCACTGACACCTCATCTCAGAGTGGGGTGCGGTCAGCAGCTCTCGCTGACCCGTTCTCACTCTGCGACGAGTGACGGACTGCCTATCACTGACACCTCATCTCAGAGTGGGGTGCGGTCAGCAGCGCTCACTGACCCGTTCTCACTCTGCGGCGAGTGACGCACTGCCTATCACTGACACCTCATCTCAGAGTGGGGTGCGGTCAGCAGCTCTCGCTGACCCGTTCTCACTCTGCGACGGGTGACGGGCTGCCTATCACTGACACCTCATCTCAGAGTGGGGTGCGGTCAGCAGCTCTCGCTGACCCGTTCTCACTCTGCGGCGAGTGACGGACTGCCTATCACTGACACCTCATCTCAGAGTGGGGTGCGGTCAGCAGCTCTCGCTGACCCGTTCTCACTCTGCGACGAGTGACGGACTGCCTATCACTGACACCTCATCTCAGAGTGGGGTGCGGTCAGCAGCTCTCACTGACCCGTTCTCACTCTGCGGCGAGTGACGGACTGCCTATCACTGACACCTCATCTCAGAGTGGGGTGCGGTCAGCAGCTCTCGCTGACCCGTTCTCACTCTGCGACGAGTGACGGGCTGCCTATCACTGACACCTCATCTCAGAGTGGGGTGCGGTCAGCAGCTCTCACTGACCCGTTCTCACTCTGCGACGAGTGACGGACTGCCTATCACTGACACCTCATCTCAGAGTGGGGTGCGGTCAGCAGCGCTCGCTGACCCGTTCTCACTCTGCGACGAGTGACGCACTGCCTATCACTGACACCTCATCTCAGAGTGGGGTGCGGTCAGCAGCTCTCGCTGACCCGTTCTCACTCTGCGACGAGTGACGGACTGCCTATCACTGACACCTCATCTCAGAGTGGGGTGCGGTCAGCAGCTCTCGCTGACCCGTTCTCACTCTGCGGCGAGTGACGCACTGCCTATCACTGACACCTCATCTCAGAGTGGGGTGCGGTCAGCAGCTCTCGCTGACCCGTTCTCACTCTGCGGCGAGTGACGGGCTGCCTATCACTGACACCTCATCTCAGAGTGGGGTGCGGTCAGCAGCTCTCGCTGACCCGTTCTCACTCTGCGACGAGTGACGGACTGCCTATCACTGACACCTCATCTCAGAGTGGGGTGCGGTCAGCAGCTCTCGCTGACCCGTTCTCACTCTGCGGCGAGTGACGGGCTGCCTATCACTGACACCTCATCTCAGAGTGGGGTGCGGTCAGCAGCTCTCACTGACCCGTTCTCACTCTGCGACGAGTGACGCGCTGCCTATCACTGACACCTCATCTCAGAGTGGGGTGCGGTCAGCAGCGCTCGCTGACCCGTTCTCACTCTGCGACGGGTGACGCACTGCCTATCACTGACACCTCATCTCAGAGTGGGGTGCGGTCAGCAGCTCTCGCTGACCCGTTCTCACTCTGCGGCGAGTGACGCACTGCCTATCACTGACACCTCATCTCAGAGTGGGGTGCGGTCAGCAGCGCTCACTGACCCGTTCTCACTCTGCGGCGAGTGACGGACTGCCTATCACTGACACCTCATCTCAGAGTGGGGTGCGGTCAGCAGCGCTCGCTGACCCGTTCTCACTCTGCGGCGAGTGACGGACTGCCTATCACTGACACCTCATCTCAGAGTGGGGTGCGGTCAGCAGCGCTCGCTGACCCGTTCTCACTCTGCGACGAGTGACGGACTGCCTATCACTGACACCTCATCTCAGAGTGGGGTGCGGTCAGCAGCGCTCACTGACCCGTTCTCACTCTGCGGCGAGTGACGCACTGCCTATCACTGACACCTCATCTCAGAGTGGGGTGCGGTCAGCAGCGCTCGCTGACCCGTTCTCACTCTGCGACGAGTGACGGACTGCCTATCACTGACACCTCATCTCAGAGTGGGGTGCGGTCAGCAGCGCTCGCTGACCCGTTCTCACTCTGCGACGAGTGACGCACTGCCTATCACTGACACCTCATCTCAGAGTGGAGTGCGGTCAGCAGCGCTCGCTGACCCGTTCTCACTCTGCGGCGAGTGACGCACTGCCTATCACTGACACCTCATCTCAGAGTGGGGTGCGGTCAGCAGCGCTCGCTGACCCGTTCTCACTCTGCGACGAGTGACGGGCTGCCTATCACTGACACCTCATCTCAGAGTGGGGTGCGGTCAGCAGCTCTCGCTGACCCGTTCTCACTCTGCGGCGAGTGACGGACTGCCTATCACTGACACCTCATCTCAGAGTGGGGTGCGGTCAGCAGCGCTCGCTGACCCGTTCTCACTCTGCGACGAGTGACGGACTGCCTATCACTGACACCTCATCTCAGAGTGGGGTGCGGTCAGCAGCGCTCACTGACCCGTTCTCACTCTGCGGCGAGTGACGCACTGCCTATCACTGACACCTCATCTCAGAGTGGGGTGCGGTCAGCAGCTCTCGCTGACCCGTTCTCACTCTGCGGCGAGTGACGCGCTGCCTATCACTGACACCTCATCTCAGAGTGGGGTGCGGTCAGCAGCGCTCGCTGACCCGTTCTCACTCTGCGACGAGTGACGGACTGCCTATCACTGACACCTCATCTCAGAGTGGGGTGCGGTCAGCAGCGCTCGCTGACCCGTTCTCACTCTGCGACGAGTGACGCACTGCCTATCACTGACACCTCATCTCAGAGTGGGGTGCGGTCAGCAGCGCTCGCTGACCCGTTCTCACTCTGCGGCGAGTGACGGACTGCCTATCACTGACACCTCATCTCAGAGTGGGGTGCGGTCAGCAGCTCTCACTGACCCGTTCTCACTCTGCGACGAGCGACGCACTGCCTATCACTGACACCTCATCTCAGAGTGGGGTGCGGTCAGCAGCTCTCGCTGACCCGTTCTCACTCTGCGGCGAGCGACGGACTGCCTATCACTGACACCTCATCTCAGAGTGGGGTGCGGTCAGCAGCGCTCGCTGACCCGTTCACACTCTGCGACGAGTGACGCGCTGCACTGATGATCCCTTGATGCCCTAATTACCAGCTGCCACTGACAACTACTTTTGCCTTCTTTGCCAAACTCCTGTCTGAATGTAAGGGAGTAAAAACAGGTGTTTTGCGAGTCAATGGCATGCTGTGGGATTTTGCATACTTTCTATGTGTCGAATTGGATTGTTTCAGTGTGTGTGCTTCCGGGCCAATGTGAGCTTTCTGATTGGTTGTATGAACGTCGTTTTTGTGTGTGGAATACTGGTCATGGGCTGCAGCAGTGCCAGCCTCCTCAAAAAAGAAAGAGGAAATGATATATTGTCAGAGCAATTAAAATGTCTCCAGGTAACATATTATTGTGGGATTGACTGGCCCCGTCAGAGCCAAGGATCTGCTTCTATGCGCCAGCAGTATGTAAAGTGTATTCATTTAACCGAGGCAGCCATTGATTTTCAGACAGTGCGCCCAAGACACAGTTAGCAGAGGTCGCCTCTTTCTATTTCTGAGCTGTGCTGGAAAATCTATTGCTACAAAGCAGTGTTTGCAGATACAACTGGGCGAGTCCACTTAGCAATAAAATGGGCCTGTCCTGCAACGACCTTCCAAAGAAATTGCTGTTTTGTTTATTCTGATGTAATTGAAAATTGCTTAGAAACTATAGCTGCCACAACACAAAAGGGTTAATACATGTTGAGCATGTTTTTCCTTCTACATCGAAAAGCAACAACTTCTCAGCTTTCATTTCTCTCCTTCTACGCCGGATATTTATTTGAAACAAAACTTGGTTGTCCACAGTATCAAAAATGTAAAACAAGGATTGACAATTCCAGGAAGTCTAGCTTTAATATGCTAACACGGGCAATCTGAGGCGCTCACAAATGCACATGCGTGCATGCAAGCACATTTATGCCAGTCCTGTTGGCTTTGTTAATGCATTATTATAATTCCCCATCACACCTATTTAATTTGCGGCGATCGTTAACCTGTTCAGCATGTAGGATTACAACGACAACACAAATGGTATGTGTAAGAACAGAGTGCAGGCCTTCTGACCGCATGTATGTAAAGGCATGGCTAGTTGGGTTTATTACGGTCGAACTCAATCTTTCTACTTAGTGAAGCTTCAACTTATGAAAATGGAGGTCTTTGCGGCTGTTCCAGTCCATGTGCTCCACAGACCCAGCGGGACCCGTTCAAGTAAGACCTGACTGCGAACAAATGTCATGTGTTCAACAACACAATCCATACATCAACTGCAATGAGATGAACACGTCAAAGACACATTCACGTTAACAATGTTTGTTTTTATTTGAATACAACATACTAAAAGGCACCGACATACCAGGTTTTGTGAATGCGAGGCTTATAAATAGCAAAGTTGTTTGATGGCGGCCTTTTGCATCCAGAAACCCTTTCTGCACAAATATGGGTTTGTCACGTTCAACGCGGTGCTTTTTTATACAAAACTAGTGACACGTCAGCTGTTGGCCCCAAAGTAACACACGAAAGAGGAAGAATGTTCTGGAAAACTCAAGCCCACCAAGGGGTGAGATGGGACAGAACTGTAGAGGGTCCAGTCATTGTGAGCACTATGTTAAAAGGAATGTTATTTACACAAGAGTTCGCTCCTGTCAGGGTTTAGTCCATTCTGGCGTCATCATCTGTCAGCAAAACACGTCTTGAGCACAGGCGGCTATAATTGGAGGGCGTTCGATTCCTGCAATTATTTCACCTAGAATTGATCAGAAAAAACATGTGTTTACCACTTCGGTGCAGAACCGTTTCCATTTTACATCTCTGTATTCACCCCTCCCAATTGTCAGTACAAGCATGGGCAATGCCAATAGGCTTGGCTTCTGAAGGAATGTCACCGATGGGTTCATGCACTCACTGTGTCATCATATGTGTACTCTATCACTCATCTCTGTACACCTGCAATCATTCATCAATTCACTGACTCACTCAGCACTCACCCTCTGACACAACTTCAATGAAACACACACAAACTGAAAAACAAAAGATACATGAAATGAAAACAAGGAGACAAAAGAAAAACATGCAACAGTTTAATCACAACAGGCACATCCTTGCAACAACACAACTAAACACAGCTGCGGGTGTCGGTCCTGTGAAGATACTGTAAATAGTCTATCATTGTTTTCAAGTTCAAGCATGACCCTCACATTTAGAACAAGTTGGCGATCTTGAAATGGTAAAACAACGATACATTATGGACAACATGGTTCCATAATGGACTCCTGATTTAGGGGAAGTGGTCACGTGGGATGCAGCGCACTGCTGATGAAATGAGCGACAAGCAAGGGACCCATTACAACTTCCTGAGGAGTTGTACCATTAAAATAAAAAGACAAGAAGCAAAGAAATAAAAGGGAAACTATAAAAGTAGAAAGTTTAAAACTATAGAACTGTCCAACCAGCTGTGACACTGAAACACACTCATTTTCAGGGGAATGTCCCTACCTGATTAGAAAATGCCGTCACTCACAAGGCACAACAGCCCATTACTGATGCCGAATGAACCATGAACCCATGCAATGTGATGTCATAGATGGAAGCAGAGTGCAAAGGGCATGCAGATGGGAAAAAAAGAAATACTCCCTCTCAAAAAGGCGTAACAAGAATCATCACAGTAAAATTCAACTCCCATGGTTTGTCAGAGTGGGCGACCAACACCAAAACCCTTGACTAATTGGGTAATCTGTGAGATTAAACGTACCCACATAGGTTTCTGCAGCCTGTAAAATAATGTGATAAAAATCCACTATTAAAGGCCTACTGGCTTTACCATATACTTTTCACATTTTAAATAAACCAAGCTTACTGCCTTTGTAATGAATTGTCATAATACACAGGCCAGACCTATGCCACCAGGAATACAGCCATGAAATTGCAAATGTATATAAAAGTGCAGTTGTCAAATCAAAATAACGTTTCTCCTAACAGAGTTTAGCAAAGATTACCAGAGTGCAAATCTCCTTCTATAATCATGGTATGTCAGAAGACGTACAACACCAGAACAATTGCCTACTAAGGTAATCTATGAGATGCCATGTAGAGTAAAACCTAAATACATATTTGTAGGCTTTAATTCAGATTAATAACAATCCACCTTTAACCCCTTCGACGCGCTTGACGGAACGGTTCCGTCATGCACGTCGGTTGGGCTGTGCTTATGACGGAACCGTTCCATCATGGCCCCGCCCGCGCACGGAATCTTCAGCGTGGCGTGGAAATCCGCGCCGCGCTGAAGGGGTTAAATGCTTTTTGGCTATAACATATGCTTTTCACAATCAATATATGTCAGGCCTACTACCTTTATCATAATCTTTCATAATTAACAGGTCAGGCCTATAGCCATGATCATTGATTGGCTTGTCACCATAACCAACTCAGTCCTGCTGCATCAAGTATAAACTTTTCCACAAACCAAAAGTTGCAATGAAAGCGGTCTTTTTAGTAGAAGGACACACATCTCGCCCAATGAAATCCTGTACTCAAAGGGAACCAACATATAGGTGGAGCCTAGCCTCTCTTTCAGTAGGACTATGAAAGACCTTTTTTGCTGGTCACATAAGGGCAGGTGACAGTTGCACTGTCGGGCCACACTTAACAATCCATGAAGCTTAGTGTAGCCCTGGGCTCTCAAACATAAAACTACACTCTGAAGCCTAAAGTTAATGACTGCTCTCCTCCCAGACAGAGAAAAACACCATAACTTATCTACGACATTTTGATAGCATATTACACTGGCATGTGTGTGCCCTGACAGTTCAAGCTCAGGCAGCTGGATAAATAAACACAATGATCACAGCTGTGGAGAAGGCAAGACTTTTTGGGGTGAAAGCACGCAAATTCTGCCTAATAAAACATGTGCACCTGTCTACAAACACGTGGGTGGAGCAAAAGCCCCTCTCCAAGTAGTTCTTCTTAAATCCTTTTTTAGGTTGATCACATAATGTCTAGTGACAGCTGTACTGTCAACCCAGAACTAACAAGCATTGGCAATGCCAATTGGTCTCGCCATATTGATTATGTTAGTCGTTTATTTTATATTATAAATAATTAATGTAATTTCTTGGTGTGACATGTAAAAGTAGTGTGTAATAGAATCCATGTGATGACTTTGTTTAAAAATTGTTTTATTATCACAGCAAACATTTGTAAGCATAAAAACAGTAAGTAATACATTATATTTAAGTAGTTATTGTTACTTTATATAACTTTTATTGCTTTTTGTAATTTTAGACTTATATACAATAGGAAAAATAGTTTTTTTTCATGACCAAGGTGTAGCATACATGTTTTTAAACTTGTAAGTAAATGAAAGAGGTATTCAGTTTGTAGTGGTGGCTCCTTGTGAAAGTGCTGCTTGTCCGTGGGGCATGGCAGTAGAGGTGCAGGGTGTGGGGGTAGTAAACTGGCATTAAGCCGTACGGAGCGCGGTGAATAATTATCGAACACAATTTTATTATGCGTGTTGCATTGCAGTGCGTGCAATTAAAGTAGTTTTATTTAAGTATTTATTAAGTGAACTCCCTTTGTTTTAATACCAGAGTTTACTACTCCTCACCCTGCCCCTTCCCTGCCCTGCCTATTGGCCTGCAGTAGTCCCACGAGGAGTTCTACTGGCAGTTTATAAGGAAGGGTCTGATAAGGTTAACGTTATGTGTGGAGACCCCGTAATAACAGAAGCAAGTATTGTTCTGAGCTATTTATGTTAAACATTTTTGTAAGAAGATCTGAAACAGTGCATTATTTATTTTTTGAGTGTTACATTTTTTGTTTGGCATAGCAGCATGTAAACTGTGTAAATCAATGTTGTATTGGTATAGTTTTATATAAAGGTTATGAACTTTCTATAAAGTTACAATTTTCTAAAGCATTTTTTTGCGCAGCCTGGGACTTTTAGCCATACTGCATATGGCGCTGATACTTTGCATCAATTGAAAAATCTTAGAATTTCAAGTTGCTCAAATGGATGTAATTTGTAATATACAGGACTCAACCACTGAAGGATAAAACGCCGACATTGACCTGCCGAGGCTCTTGTTATAAATGGGTACATAGTGCCATGAGTCAGTAGCGGTCCGTGGAGGGAGTTCGGTGGGGCAGTAAGGCAGGGCGGGGAAATCTAAACACCAGAATATGGATGAACGGAGGTAAGTACACATTTAAATAAATAAAACTAAACCTGCAAGTCAGTTACAGAGACGTTAATACCTTAACCAGTGGGGTGGGGTGGCAAACACAGTTGGAGGAGAGGCTTCTTCGGGTTACTCGATATCTTTGTTTTCCAACCTTTCCTATTGGACATGTTCTGGTTTCTAACTCTTCTTATTGGTTCTCTATGTATGTTTTAGGTGTGTTCTTGGTTAATGTATATGTCACCTATGTACTATATAAGATTGTGCACCACGGAGTGAAGTGGCAGTCTCCTGAGAACCTACCTTGTGAACTTCTGGGATAACTGTGCTAGCTGCAGCTAATAAATCTGATCTTTTACGCCTGACAGAGATGCCGTGTCTCTGTAAGCTAAGCAGGAGAACCCAGGAGATATTAGGCGTACCCTGCGCCGCCAGGCCCATAAGGTTCTGGTTCTTCAACTGGTGCCCAACGTGGGGCGGCTTCAGTGGTAGTGGTTCTGCCTGAAGGTCGTGAGGAACACCGCAAGAAAATTCTGGAGGAATCGCGAACCACGTCAAGCGACCCCTGTATTTCGAAGTGGTCCAAAGGTCTTTTGCAGCGTGGTTACTCCTTCCTGACGGCTACTGACGACTGCTTCCCTGACTGCCGCCCTGCCTTGGCCCTTCCTTGGTGATGTATGGTAAGGCGAGACGATAGACGGGCCTCTGTCGGTGTAAGAAGACATCCTTAGTTAAGTATTTGGTGGGTCGCTCCCACAACTTTGGTTCTTTGTTTTTGTCCTTAGGTCCTTAGATTCGACTATTGCAATAGCCGAAGCCGAGGGGTAAGTGCATTTGTGCTGCGTAAATTGAAATTTACCCCCTTGAAGTTTGTGACCAGTCCGGTGAAATCACGAGATGCCTGGTCTGACTAAGTTTGGCAAGCTTTGTTGCTTTGGTTGTAATAGGGATTCCCGGCTTGAGGACTCTTGTCCGAATCCTTCGGTTGGAACTCCCACTTATGAGCTCTATTCAAAACATGGTGTTGGCCCCATTGCCTTTAACGAAGCATGGACCCGATACATGAAGAAAGATGGTGTTTTAAAAAGGCCAGAAAATGGTAGTTTCGAGCCTGATGTGCTAGATAATTTAGAAGCAGTTTTATTTAAAAGAAAAGCCCGTCCGGCAATGTTTGACTCTTTTCGCCTTTGGCATAAGGAAGCCAAACAGAGAGAAATTAAGCAAGCAAAACGAGATAGGAAAGCACAGGGCATGACGATTATACAGGCTGCCCAGCAATTTAAAGATGATGAAGTTAATGATGCGATGGAAATTTCAGAGAGACAGCATCGTATGGCGATAGATAAATGCTATCCGGTGTTGCCTGTTTCCCCTTCCAATGATAAGAAAGACTTAGAAGAAGATCCCCTGATGTCTCACTTTTTAAGATTGCCTCCGCCCTGTGCACAAGGTGCTAATGCATCCCCATTATTACAGCCTGCTCAGCCGCCAGCAGTACCTCCGCCTGCTCCGGCTCTTCCGCATTTGCCCCTTCCAGTATTACCGCCTCTACCAGCTTTGCCTTCGATTTCTTTGCCCTTATCTCCTGAACTTCGATCTCCTTTGCCTTCTGCTCCTCCTGCAATTACTGGTTCTCCTTCAATTAGTTCGCCTAACACCTTGTCCCCTATCCTCATGTCTAATTCTCCGTCTATGCATAAGCGACTCACAGATACCGTCTCTGGTATTCTATCTCCTGTCTTTGAAGCTTTAAATGTGTCTCCGGCTTTTGCTCGAAGACAATCTCGCAGTCAGTTCCCAGCTGCTGAAGAACGAGAATGGTTGGACTCTCTCGCACGTAAATGGATCGAGAGGGTTCCCCAGTATAGTGTGCCCGATATTATGTCTACCTTTTCACAATGGAATGCGCCTACGCAGAGATATGTTTTTAATGTTATGTGTAATACTCTCGTTAAAGAATGGGAGGATATGAATTTAAGTCCAGTTCCACAGGGTCTGTTAGATGTTCAGGCTGACTTCGATAAAGGACTAATTGTGGGTTCCAAGGTTGAGAATGCTGTAAGGACACTTATTACCTTTAGAACCTTATTGTCCTCTCAGACTTTCCTTGACTCCGACCCTTCGGTTAGGCTGACACTGAAGAATTATCCTATGAGAGAGGTTCCTCCAGTGTGGAAGGAAGAAGTTGCAGCTCAAGGTAATAATCCAGCTATTCCTGCTCACTTCCAACGTATATGGGTACATGTCCCCTGTAAGAGATCTGAAGTTTTAGCACTTAAACAGACTTTACCGGATCCTCGTAAAAACCCCGCGGGTTAATATAAAGAATTGTCACAGACTGTTGATGCTTGCATCATGAACCTAGCTGATATCGATATGTTGATGGGAAATGTAGTCCCACAAGCATTATGGGCTAAGATCCATAGAGAGGATCACGCTCAAGAATTGGGTGGTGATTGGGCTGCTATAATTGCCGCAGATACAGCTCAAGTAGGTGGTGCGAAGCCTGAAGCTTTGATCTCGGAACTCCCCGGTAGGATTATTACATTAATAAAAACGATGATGCCTGCCTTGAGAGTTAACTGGGATTAACTGGCTGCATGCAAACAAAAGAAAGATGAGAGTGTCTTCGATTTCTTCACTCGTTTTGAGGAGACATTTATTGATCACAGTGGCCAAGATATGGCTACAGAAGGTGGACAGCGATTATTTGTGGACAAATTTGTATTTAATTTGTTTCCTGAGCTGTCACATAAGTTGAAAGATTCTGAAAGTTCATGGGCTGTTTCTTCTTCTGCCCAGATATTGGCTACTGCTCAATATTATGAAAATAGAGATAAAGAAGAAAAAGAAAAGCAAGAGGAAAAAGACGAAAGAATTAAAAACGAAGGTTCTCTTGCAACAAGCTTATCCTCCTCGTTATGCTCAGCCCCAGTTTCAACAGCCTCCGCAGTTTCAGAGGGTGTATCAAAAGCCTGAGCCATATATTCTGCGACCTTTGTTAGGACCTAATCAATGTGCCTATGGTGGGGAGGAAGGTCATTTTAAGAATAGTTGTCCGGTTTTATTGCAGCGCAATGGAGCACTATCTGCTCCACGAGGTCGTGGTGGCCTCCAGTCAGCAAACAGAGGTAGAGGTCGAGGTGTGTTGACTCAAGAACAGCGTTCCCTTCCTCCTCCAAATTCCGCAAATTACTTTGATCAGCAAAATGTTAGGTCTACACAGTACTACAACGAAGGCCATTATATTGAAGGCGAGAATGAAAGTCTTCATGCTAACTAGGACAGCCATGGACAAAGTAAGGGAGTTATGTCGATTCCAGTAGATCAGAATGGACCTTATGTTAATGTCACTACAATGGGTGTTTCAGAGCCATTTCTTTTGGATACTGGTGTGATGAGAAGTTCTATCATTCATTCTAAACTCCCTGGGGCACCTTTGTGTGGCTTAACGAATGTATCTGTAGGATTTTCTGGCGCCCCAGTTCGTAATCCGGTTTCTTGCCCTTTGCCTATTTCAATTGGCCCTTATGATTTGGAAGCTCCACTTCTTTTGACAAATGGTTGCGGTGAGAAGCTGTTGGGCTTGGACTTATTAAAAAGAATGTATGCTACGATATGTTGTTCTCCTTCTGGTGTACATCTTACTTTAGGACAGAAACTGACTTCTACAATGTATTTGTCCAAAGACCAGTTTCCACCTGAATTGCTTTCTCTTCCTGCAACGCTTTGGGCTACGGGTCCGAACGATGTTGGTTGTCTTGAGATCCCACCTTATGTTGTTACTCTCAAGCCTAATGCTGAATTGCCACGTATTCCACAATATAGAATCTCCACTGAAGATGAAAAAGCACTTTTGGAAATCATTCATGATTTGATTCAGAAGGGTGTGGTTGAAGAAACGAGAGGAAACATATGCAATAGTCCTATTATTCCTGTTCTTAAACGCACTGATCCTTCTCAGCCTCCTGTTTATCGTTTTGTAATTGATCTTCGGGAGGTAAACAAAATTGTTGTACCACAATTCCCTGTTGTCCCAGATATCACTGCCCTGTTGACTATGATACCTCCCATAGCGACTTGGTTTTCTGTTATCGATCTAAAGAATGCCTTCTTTAGTATTCCCATTGCAGAAGAGAGTAGGGATATTTTTGGCTTCTCACTTGGAGGCCGAAGCTTCCGGTTCAAGCATGCACCTCAAGGGTATTGTGAGAGTCCCTCCATTTACAGTCAAGCTTTAAAATGTCATCTTGATACTTTTCATTTGCCGTCTGGTGCTGCTCTTATCCAGTACATGGACGATTTATTAGTCGCTGCTGATTCAGAAGATATTTGCAAGAATGTGACTGTTGCATTATTACGTCACTTGTTTGATCTGAATCATAAGGTTTTACCTTCCAAACTACAATATGTTCGTCGAGAGGTTACCTATTTGGGTCATCTCCTATCAAAGGAGGGACGGCGATTAACCCCAGAACGAATTCAAGCAATTGCGCAAATGTCTGTGCCATCCACACAAAGAGAGGTACGTGCCTTTCTGGGCATTACTTCTTATTGTAGGCAGTGGATTCCGAACTTTTCTTTGTTGGCCAAACCCTTGTTGGCACTCACTTCGAAAGATACACCTCAGCCCCTTCCGTGGACTGACGAATGTCAGAGGAATTTTTCTGAATTGTGTGCTGCTCTGTGCTCTGCTCCTGTATTGGGTACTCCCGATTACAGTAAGCCTTTTACGCTCTATGTCCATGAGAGAGAGGGTTGTGCATTATCAGTTTTAACGCAGCGTTTTGGAGACAAACAGCGACCATGTGCCTATTTTTCGGCTACGTTAGATCCAGTAGCTAAAGCATTGCCTAGTTGTCTTAAAGCGACAGCAGCAGCAGCAATTTCTATTCGACAGTCTGCTGGAGTGGTGTTAGATAACACTCTTATTGTTATGGTGCCACATGCAGTGGATACCTTACTAAACAGGACGAAAACGCAGCATCTTACGAGTGCTCGTTTATCTGGATATGAACTGACGCTCTTGGCTAGTCACGTGCACATCAAACGGTGTAACACTTTAAATCCAGCTACTTTGTTGCCTCTTCCAGAAAATAAAGATATTCAAAAACAACATGATTGTTTCCTCCGTACTGAGGAAGAGACAAAAGGAAGGATTGACCTGAAAGATACGCCGCTAGAAAATCCGGATGGAATTCTATGGGTGGATGGTTCTTGTTTCAAGCTTCCTAATGGAGATACAACTTCAGCCTATGCCATTACTACTTTACATAAAATCGTAGAAACAGCACGTATCAGACACAATTCAGCTCAAGCAGCAGAACTGATAGCTTTGACGAGAGCATGTGTGTTGTCCAAGGGAAAAAGAGTAAATGTGTATACTGACAGCCAGTATGCATTTGGTGTGGCGTTCAATTTTGGGCGTCTGTGGAAAGAAAGGGGATTCCTTACTTCGCATGGCACTAAGATACAACATGGTCAGTTGGTGACTGACCTTCTTGAGTCACTTGCTTTGCCTGCCCAAATAGCGATTGTGAAATGTAGTGCGCATAAGAAAGTTACCGATGATGTTGGTCGAGGAAATGCATTTGCAGATGAGGTAGCGAAAAAGACAGCGAGAGATGCTACAAGTCGAATGTATGTTGCGGGTCCTGCGAATTGGGTCAGAGAGAGAGGAATGTATGAGGATACAGTAGAAAGTGTAAGGTCGATTCAGGAAGAGGCTACAGAGAAAGAATTGAGTAAGTGGAAAGAAAGTACAGGAATGTTAGATGAGATGGGATGTTGGGTGGAATTATCAGAGCACCAACGTTGGCTGTTACCAGATGCCTATGTACTACCAGTAGTTACTATGGTGCATGGTCCAGCCCACTTAAGTGCGAAGGGTATATGCAAGCTTTTGGCTCCAGTGTGGCAAAACGAAGGAATCCCGAAGTGTGCAGAAAATGTAGTGAAACATTGTATTGTCTGTCTGATGTACAATCCAGGAAAGGGAACCCCAACTTCAGCAGGTCACTTTGCTCCTCCGACATATCCATTTGGGGTATTGCAAATCGACTACATTCATATGGAAAGATGCAACAACCTCAAATATGTTCTGGTGGTGGTATGTGCCTTTTCTAGATGGATAGAAGCATACCCTCTGAAAGACAACACAGCTTTATCTACTGCTAAAATTCTACTAAAAGAATTTTTCCCCAGGTATGGTTTGCCACGCATTGTCTGGAGTGACAATGGGAGTGAATTTGTGGGCCAAGTCATGCAAAAAGTTTGTGCAGGTCTGGGTATCAAGCAAAAGGTCCATGCGGCAAACCATCCACAGTCAGCGGGTTTAGTAGAAGGCTACAATGGTACACTTAAGCTTAAACTCGCAAAGGTGCAGGCTAGTACAGGACTTAATTGGCCCGATGCTCTACCATTAGCTCTTCTATCCACCAGAACAGCAGTACACTCTCGTTTGGGACTTAGCCCTTATGAATTGGTTTTTGGGCGCCCAGCTAATATATGGGGAGTCCCTCGCTCTAAAAAATATTCAGACTTGCCATATCCAATGTTGATTGATTACTTGCATGACCTTACGACTAAATTGCGTGTTCTCCATCAACAGGTTCAGAGTGCTTTGCCAGAGGCCTCCACAGACTCAGGTCATTCCATCCAACCAGGCGACTGGGTCTGTGTGAAGAATTTCCAGAGGACGAAAAATTTGGAGCCTCGGCGGAAAGCACCTCGACAGGTTCTTCTAACTACGAGAACAGCGGTGAAAGTCGAAGGAAAGAAAAACTGGATTCACGGCGTACATTGCAAGAAAGTGCCTTTGCCTTTACCCTTTGATCAGTGGGTTCGTAAGGGCATTAGTGACTCTGAGAGCGAAAAGGTTCCACGATTTGCACCTTTTAGTGATGCACGCCTGAATGGAACATTGTCGGAGAAAGAGGATGACGACATCCTCCAGGAAGCGATACCACCACATCGTCGCTTAAATACCACAGATCCAAAAACATTGTTCCGAGACCAAACTGCACCTGACAAAGAAAACTACAATTTAAGATCTAGATTAAAGACAAAAATTTGAGATTCTCTCCTATGTAGTATTCTATCCCGGTTGCAAGGTCACGGTAGGAGTCTTGGTTGTGACCTGAGTAGTGGCAATAGGCCTGCAGGACTTGCAGTGTCATAGGACGGCAGACAATCGTGACCAAGTGATTGAGGAAGATTGCCGTGAGCATCCACTTAGAAGATGGAGGCTACATTAGGCGAAAGAGAGAGAAAGAACAAAGTGAAGAAAAATTACTGTAAATCAATGTACAGTCGTTGTGGTATTACTTTATGTATCATTATATCATTGTGTATTTTATTGGCGTGTATAGGTTGGATTGTTTATGCTCTGCAGCAAAAAGTTGTCTCTCCTTCTACCTCTTTGTCTTCTTCTACTGTCTCTCCACATCTATTTCATACACTTCCTCAACATGAACTCATTAGAAGAACCGAATATTACAATAATTCATTTGTCCAGTTATTACATCAACACCAATTAGTGATTATTACAACCGACTGTTGGGTGTGTGGACTTATGCCACATACCGCAGAGGTGTGGCTCACTGGTTAGAGGCGGCAGACCCGTAAGCAGAGAATCGGCCAGGGACCAGGGTTCAATTCCCGACGTGGCAGGGTCGTGGACCAGGGTCAAAACGGACTCGATAATTCTCGCCTCGGTACCTACTCTAACCAGGAACACACTCGGCAACTCTGGGCATTAAGCTTGCCTCATCTCTACAACGGCCCCCCACAGACGCCGGGGATGCCTGGTTTCACCTTGGAGATACCCAGTAAGGGACCATCTCACAGGGAAAACCAGGACGGGTTCCCCAGCGGTCTTCAGCGCCAGGATACTCCGACAGGAGTGATAGTGCGCTTTACAAGTACACACACATTTACATTTACATTTAGTTCTTCCGTTTTCCTATGAAGGTTCCGCTTGGGCTTATTTTGTTGTTTTCTCCAACGCCTATCAAAGTAAATTCAAACGACCCGTTAGTTCATATATTGGTGGTCCAGATTTTAGTCACAGCTCATTTATAAAGGGAATGGTAGCTATGGCTAAAATCATGGAAAATAGTAAAATTTCCGTTGATGAAAGCGTATACTAATTGGAACGTCATCCATTATATCACTAGCCTTAGTGATAAAGTTAAACAGAAAACTTCTCCACCGATTTGGACTATTCCTCATCAAGGCAATTTCTGTCTGCAAATAAATGCCCAGTCTGCTGACATTGGACAAAGAAATAACTGTTCCCACACATACATCTACTCCTCTCAGAATTCACCGCCGCTAGTACCATCTCAGGGCACGTATTTTATCTGCCACGATAGGGCTTAAACGTGGTTGCCGACTGGATTTTCTGGTACGTGTTATATAGCTTTCCTTCTTCCTCCTACATACGCAGCTTCTTCCAATCATCATCGAAATAGATATGACAGAGGAATTATTGATTCCAAAGACACAGCAGGACAAGAGGGAGGAGATTTCCTTAAAGGATTTCTTCCTTTTTGGGGTCCAATGGCCAACAGCAGAAATATAAGACAACTGGTTCGTGTTGTGAATACCACTATAGACATCCCTGTAGGAGCCTTAAGTAATATCACGGCAGAACTACAGGTGGATCGTCTTATGACTTTACAGAACCGAGTTGCCTTAGGAATATGTACCGTTTCTTCGCATGCGTTTAGTACGCATGCCATTACTACGCAGTCGTTAGTACGACCGCGTTTTTAGTTCGCATACCTTTAGTACGCAATTCGTTACTACGAATTGCATTAAGGGGGTGCTGGATGTTGGAATAGCATAATTTACTATTCCAACTCCAGTCTATGTGGACACTAGGGAAGGTGTTGGATTTTAAATCCAACACCTTCCTCCCCTTTCTGCAATTCGTAGTAACGAATTGCGTACTAAAGGTATGCGAACTAAAAACGCGGTTGTACTAACGACCGCGTAGTAATGGCATGCGAAGTAACGCATGCGAAGAAACGGTTGTTTCCCGTTTCCTTAGACTTTGTTCTTGCGGACCATGGTGGAGTGTGTAAATTGATCGGGTCAAGTTGCTGTATTTTCATACCTGATGACGCTCCGACAGTATACCAAGCCATTTCTAAGTTACATGTAATCTCCGAGTAGATTCACCAAGACGAAGGAGATTGGTCATTATTGGAATGGTTTTGGGGACTACTGTCCAAACGGGGTTGTGAGGTATTGACATTCCTTGGAATAGTTTTAGCCATCATTTTCTCTTGTTGCCTTTGTATGCACTGTGGCCCCGCCATCTGTGACCTTTGTGCTACTGTATGCATCCCTAAACCCAAGTCACAGAGAACAGAGAATATTAAAATGATGTTACAGCAACAGCTCGATGACCTCATGGCCATCGACATCAAGTCAAGTCAAGTCATAAAATTTGTATAGCGCACTACGTACCCAGAGGGTTTCAAGGCGCTTAGGAAGGGGAGGAGGATTATTTGTCAAATATCCACGTTTTAAGCTGCTTTCTGAACGCTAGGTGGTTCTGGGTGAGGCGAAGGTAGGCGGGGAGTGAGTTCCATGTTTTAGCAGCCAGGTATGCAAAGGATCTGCCTCCCATGGTGGTCTTGTTGATGCGAGGTATAGTGGCGAGGGCTTGGCTGGAAGATCGTAGTTGGCGGGAGGGGGTGTAGAAGGACAGTCGAGAGTTGAGGCAATCTGGTCCGATGTCGTAGAGTGATTTGTGTGCGTGGGTAAGCAGTCGGAAGGTGATCCTCTTATTGAAGGGTAGCCAGTGGAGGTCTTTAAGGTGATCAGAGATGTGTTCGTTGCGAGGGATGTCTAATATGAGCCTGGCTGATGCGTTTTGGATTCGTTGGAGTTTCTTCTGGAGCTTTGCGGTAGTACCCGCGTAGAGGGTGTTTCCGTAGTCCAGTCGGCTCGTGACTAGAGCGTGGGTAACTGTTTTCCTTGTTTCGAGGGGGATCCAGCGAAATGTTTTTCTGAGCATGCGAAGAATGTTGAAGCAGGAAGAGGATACGGCGCTGACTTGTCTGTTCATTGAGAGTGAAGAATCCAGGATGACGCCTAGGTTCCGTGCGTGGTCTGTCGGCATGGGTGCTTTTCCGAGGGCTTCAGGCCACCAGGAATCGTCCCATGCAGAGGGGGATGTACCTAAGATGAGGACTTCAGTTTTGTCTGAGTTCAGTTTCAGACGGCTTTGTTTCATCCATTCGGCAACTTCTTTCATTCCTTCGTGTAGGTTAGTTTTGGCGGTGCTAGGGTCATTGGTGAGAGAAAGGATTAGTTGAGTGTCGTCCGCGTAGGAGATGATGTTGAGGTTGTGTCGGCGTGCGATGGCCGCGAGGGGGCTCATGTATACGTTGAAGAGGGTGGGACTGAGTGAGGATCCTTGAGGGACGCCGCAGATGACTTCAGAGGCCTCGGACTTGAATGGAGGAAGGCGGACTCTCTGGGTTCTTCCGGTGAGGAACGAGGTGATCCATTCAAGTGCTTTTCCTTGGATTCCGATGTTATTGAGGCGTTGTAGAAGGGTGCTGTGGCAGACTGTATCGAATGCTGCAGAGAGGTCGAGGAGGATGAGGGCGACTGTGTCTCCGTTGTCGAGTAGAGTTCGAATGTCGTCTGTTGCTGCGATGAGGGCGGTCTCAGTGCTGTGTTTGGCTCGGAAGCCGGACTGTGAGGAGTCGAGGGATTTGTTGGCTTCGAGGAAAGCGGCGAGCTGGTTGTTGACGGCTTTCTCGATGACTTTGGCCGGGAATGGAAGAAGCGAGATGGGGCGGTAATTTTTGAGTTCGGTGGGGTCCGCTGTTGGTTTTTTCAGAAGGGCAGTGAGTTCGGCGTGTTTCCAGTCTTCTGGGAAGGTAGCGGAGTTGAAGGAGCAGTTGATGACGTCTCGGAGGTGCGGTGCTATGACGGAGTCTGCTTTGTTGAAGATGTGGTGAGGGCATGGGTCTGTGGGGGATCCTGAGTGGATGGAATTCATCAGGCGGATGGTGTCCTCAGTGGAGATTGGGTTCCAAGCGTTAAGGGTGTTCACGGGGGGAAGGTGGTCAGCAGATGGTAGGGTGGGTTGGTTTCCGGGTTGGTTGTCAAAGCTGTTGTGGATGTCTGCAATCTTGTTGTGGAAAAAAGAGGCTAGGGAGTCGCAGAGGGTTTGAGAGGGGGTGATGTCGTTGGAGTTGGCCGAGGGATTGGAAAATTCCTTGACGATGTTGAAAAGTTCCTTGCTGTTGTGGGCGTTGTTGTCAAGTCGATCCTTGAAAGCTGTTTTCTTGGCTTTTCGGATCAGTTGGTGGTGGGTGCGGGTGGCGCTTTTGAAGGCGTCCTTGGTGCTGGTGGTTGGGTCTTTTTTCCAGGCCTTTTCAAGGGAGCGGCAGAGTTTCTTGGACTTCTTGAGATCATCGTTGAACCATGAGGCTTTCTTGCTGCCAGGTTTGCTTTGACGTTTTTTCAGTGGAGCTAAGGTGTCGGCGGTGTTGGATAACCATAGGGTGAGGTTGGCGGCGGCTTCGTTGGCGTTAGAAGAGAGGGCTGGGGAGTTTCGAAGGAGCGATGCGGAGATTTGGTCCGTGGTGATTTTGTTCCAGTTTCTTTGCAGGGTAGGTTGGGAGTGGATGATGGGTTTCGGCTTGTTGTAGATGAAGTGAACGCAGCTGTGGTCGGTCCAGAGGAGATCCGTAGTGTGGCAGAAGGAGATATGATTGCTGGATGTGAAGATGGGGTCGAGTGTGTGACCTGCGATGTGGGTGGGGGAAGTGACTAGTTGTTTAAGTCCGAGGTTGGCGAGGTTGTCCACGAGGGTGGAGGTGTTGTGGTCGTTGGTCTTTTCAAGGTGAAAGTTGAGGTCTCCCAGAAGGATGTAATCTTTGGAGGGGAGCGCGTGTGGGGTGATGAAGTCCGTGATGTCTTCACTGAATTTTGCGCGGGGTCCTGGTGGTCTGTAGAGGAGAGTGCCTCTGAGTGTTGTTTTGGGGTCGATGTGGATCTGGAAGTGAAGATGTTCGGAGTTGGCGAGATTGACGTCAGAGCTGGTTGAGATGCGGATAGATTTCTTGTGGACGATGGCGATTCCTCCTCCTGTGTGGCTGGTACGGTCTTTGCGGGTGATCTTATAGTCTTCAGGGATGGCAATGGCGATGTCTGGTGCGGAGGAAGCATTCATCCATGTTTCCGTAAGGAAGGCGATGTCCGGGGAAATGGTGTCTAGTAGATTCCATAGGTCAATGGCATGCCTATGGACCGATCGGGTGTTGAGAAGGATGCATTGTAGGTGGTTGGGGTCGGGAATCTGTGGTGTGGACGTAGCAGAGATGTTGTCGGTGCCGCTGAATTTGCAGGAGTAACAGGAGAAAGGGCCATGGGTGTGTCCAGGAGCGGCATGGACGCAGTTGGGGGCGCGACCGGGGTCGAGGGCTAGGAGGGAGGCGGCATCGTAGGTAATGCGGGAGGGCTGGGCAGCTCGAGGGGCAGGGGGTCTGGCGCTGGGCGCGGTCCAGGCGCGGACGGGCGTAGACGGGCTTACCTTTGGCGCACCTTCGGCGCGGGTTGGGCGCGGACGCTGCGCGTGGGCGCTGCGCGCGGGAACTACTGTCATATATGGATAGCGGAGGGGGAGGGGCGAGGGCGGCTCAGCTGGGAGGCGTGGCGGGCTCAGGGGAACACAACAACAGCAGGATCAAAATGGAGGGGAGGTCAGAGCAGGGCGCCGGGGGAAATCACACACAACAATGCAATCAAAGCAATGTAAGCGCTGTGGGATAATAGCGCTATGAAATTACGAAGCTTACTAAAAATGGAGCTATGCAGATATCACAACTTGGTTACAATGCAGCAATACGATACCACGCTGTGAGGAGCAGCGAGGGGAGCGATCACTCAAGGCGGAAGCAGCGAGTGAATCACAGCGCTGCGAGGTTTGGGGAATGCTTTTGGGTGCTTGTGGGAGGGCGGCTCAGCTGGGAGGCGTGGCGGGCTCAGGGGAACACAACAACAGCAGGATCAAAATGGAGGGGAGGTCAGAGCGGGGCGCCGGGGGAAATCACACACAACAATGCAATCAAAGCAATGTAAGCGCTGTGGGATAATAGCGCTATGAAATTACGAAGCTTACTAAAAATGGAGCTATGCAGATATCACAACTTGGTTACAATGCAGCAATACGATACCACGCTGTGAGGAGCAGCGAGGGGAGCGATCACTCAAGGCGGAAGCAGCGAGTGAATCACAGCGCTGCGAGGTTTGGGGAATGCTTTTGGGTGCTTGTGGGAGGGCGGCTCAGCTGGGAGGCGTGGCGGGCTCAGGGGAACACAACAACAGCAGGATCAAAATGGAGGGGAGGTCAGAGCAGGGCGCCGGGGGAAATCACACACAACAATGCAATCAAAGCAATGTAAGCGCTGTGGGATAATAGCGCTATGAAATTACGAAGCTTACTAAAAATGGAGCTATGCAGATATCACAACTTGGTTACAATGCAGCAATACGATACCACGCTGTGAGGAGCAGCGAGGGGAGCGATCACTCAAGGCGGAAGCAGCGAGTGAATCACAGCGCTGCGAGGTTTGGGGAATGCTTTTGGGTGCTTGTGGGAGGGCGGCTCAGCTGGGAGGCGTGGCGGGCTCAGGGGAACACAACAACAGCAGGATCAAAATGGAGGGGAGGTCAGAGCAGGGCGCCGGGGGAAATCACACACAACAATGCAATCAAAGCAATGTAAGCGCTGTGGGATAATAGCGCTATGAAATTACGAAGCTTACTAAAAATGGAGCTATGCAGATATCACAACTTGGTTACAATGCAGCAATACGATACCACGCTGTGAGGAGCAGCGAGGGGAGCGATCACTCAAGGCGGAAGCAGCGACATCGACTCAGATTAACGTGAGTCTATGTATCTTGCCTGAGTTCTGGCAAAAGGAGGGTCTGAGGAAATTCGATTTTCGATCGCGATCATATCGACCCGCCACTTTGTGCTCCGCCGCCATTTTGTGTTGCCCTCACTCAGGCAGCACGGCGAACAAAGTCTTTTCTGCTTTTCCTGCAGCATCGTGTCGAAATAAGCCTTCTGCCTCTATTTACAAAGCTGGTGTCAGGGACCGGCCGAGTACACTAATCCCCGTCTGGTTTTTCTAATCCCTGTTTTAACTATCTGATTGGTTCACATTATTCTCTTCTGACTTTATCTTATCGTCTGGCCTTTGCTGTCCTCTGCTCGTATTCTCTTGTTTCACAACTGTCCTCCAAAACACACAAATGTATCTCGCCACCTGCAAGTAAGTTACAGAGACGTTAATACCTTAACCAGTGGGGTGGGGTGGCAAACACAGTTGGAGGAGAGGCTTCTTCGGGTTAATCGATATCTTTGTTTTCCAACCTTTCCTATTGGACATGTTCTGTTTTCACTCTTCTTATTGGTTCTCTATGTATGTTTTAGGTGTGTTCTTGGTTAATGTATATGTCACCTATGTACTATATAAGATTGTGCGCCACGGAGTGAAGTGGCAGTCTCCTGAGAACCTACCTTGTGTACTTCTAGGATAACTGTGCTAGCTGCAGCTAATAAATCCGATCTTTTACGCCTGACAGAGTGTCTCATGTCTCTGTAAGCTAAGCAGGAGAACCCAGGAGATATTAGGTGTACCCTGCGCCGCCAGGCCCATAAGGTTCTGGTTCTTCAGCGTGGAAGCATTGGTAGACACTACAGTTGGTGCAACCAACTTTGCGGGCAGAGGTGCAGCGTCAATATGGGCTGCGGCAGCGAGCGGAGCATTGGAGTCACCATTTGAGTAGAGGGACTGGCGCTCACTGAACCCCAGTCTTCCCACTATAATATATGGGTTTCGGGGTCAATGAGGGGAACTCTTGAAGGGTTTTCTTTGCCCATTTGCTGTTGAAGGTGCCGTGAAGTCTTGGTTTAGTGTGGGTTGCATAATGGGCGTCTGGTTATAGAGGCCGACACCGGGAGGTTCACGGACACGAAGTTGTGGGACCAGCCCCTCGCAAGGTGAGAAGGATGGTGAAAATAATTGGTAAAGAAAGTTTCCAAAGAGCACTAACACCTATGGCTCGTTTGGGTACATACTCTGGGCGCAGTGAGGTATTTAGGCCACCGGGTGGCACTGTCCCTCGGTTTTACGGTTTCTCCGTACAAGCCATAGTTTTTTCATTACCATTTAATGGGTTTTCTCCTGCAATTTCATTACTGGTACTGTAAAGACGAATGGAACATTCTCGGTGTAATGTCTTGTTTGAATGGGCAGTCTGGGAGAGGTTCTGCGTGGTTATCATGCACGTTGACATGTTTCTCTGGACGGATTATTTTGAACATCTCGATTTCCAGCTCGTCCTAGATAAGGGCCCTAGTGGAATCTCAGGCTTCAGGTTAGTCGTGGTAAGTTTATTAATGCTCGTAACCTCTTCCCTTTGGCGCCGGTGTTCCGGCCTCCAGCCTGGCCGTTCTTAAGTGGTGGGGAACAATTGAGGAGCACGGTCAATGGCCCTCAGTCCTGCTGGGGGGAGGTGCCCCACTACTGTGTCGGGGGGAGTCCGTGTTTGGTGGGCAAGCTGCCCTTAGTGCTATTTAGTGGGGGCTTCGGGCTGTCTTGCTGTGCCCGGGCCCCAGAAAGGGGAGTGTCCGGTATGGTTTCTACACCTCCACGCGGTGCAGAGAGTACGGAGTGCCTGAGGAGAGGCCGGGAGGTGACTGCTGGCTGCCATGTGCATGTATCTGAAGCTCACAAAAGGGGGGATAAGTTTGAGCATGGTCCGTCTGGTTAGTTGTCTGGCCAGTGTGGGCAGAGTGAGAAGGTTTCATTGCAAGGTTGCTATTTGGATAGTTCATACCGTTTGGCCACCACGAGGAGGGAACGGTAAATTATGCCATGTCGGAAGTGGGGGAGACTGAGCTCACCTGGTGCTTTAGGGTGCAGTTTGGGGTTCGATGGTGCCCCAATCTATGGGTATTCGTGTCTTCCCCCAAATGCCTCTCTGCAATGCCTTTTTTGTACGCTCAGTGACTTAATTAGGCCGGCGGCTGTTGAGTGACTACTTATTCTCTGCGCCCCTTGCTGCTCTGTAACTTTCTTCCCGGGCTTCGTGACTTACCTCCACTTGTGGCTGTGCTGAAATGTCCGTTTATTGTTTGCAACTCTTTAACTCGAAGTATCCAAAGGCAGAGTTGCGTGGGGCGGGCTCTGGCTGCGGAGGAACGAGGTGGAGAAGGTGGAAGAGAGAACGGCAGAAGAGTAAGTTTACACTCGGAGCCCGTGAATACTTTAATATTGAAAATAGGTATGGAGTTCTCAACACCATAGCCCGTCTTCAGTGCAGGAATGAATATGTCAGCAGAAGTGATGCTTGCAAATATGCTTTATTTGCATAGTGTCACCTGTGTTTAAAACTAAGTGGCCGTGTCCTCTGATTGGAGGCTCGTACCTTGCGTTTTTATGTGATGACATAAGTTCATGTGACAATATTTCCAGGGATTTCACCGTTATTTTCACTTGTGGTTTAAAAAATTGAAAAATTCGACCCCTTCTTGGTCATGGGACGCTGGTAGATGTTACATTGAATGTTCCTGCTCTGGCCCTCGGGGGAATCCTGCAGTCCGAAAGGGAGCGCTTAAAGGGTTCAGGAGGAATGAGTTCCGAGTCTGTGTGCTGTCACCCCGGGGGCTGGCTGTCATGGGGGCAGGATGGGGGTGAAGCCTAAAGGTATAGAACAGGGTGGAAAGAGCGGAAATAAACAGTGCCCATACCGCTGAATTTAGAAAGCTGGAGAAGCTAACCATGATGATTTTGACGGAGAGCGAGGCTCGCCACTTTATCTAAGCCATCCTGCTCCTTAAAAAACAGTAGGTTAGGTCTCGACTGCTAAATTTCACAATATGGATAGAGTGAGAGGTCTTAGATCTTGCATCCTAATATCATATTTGGAGTGTCTTTAATTGATGCGAGCAACCAGGGGTAAGTTCATAAACTGGTTTGTCTTCTCTACAGATATGACCTTGCTGCCCCTCCCGTGAGCTCGAATGACCAAGCAATATGCGGGCGGGGCCTGAAGTGTGCAGGGGGTCGCCTCAGGATAACTGCCTGCAACCGGCCATGCACAGGCCCTGAGGGGCAGCTGCTGCGCTGAACAGAGGGCTGCATTCATGCCGCATTGTGCCCTGCTCCTCTGCTGCTGTGTGTTCGCAGGCTCGGCCCTGCATGGTGAGCTAATGCTTCGGGTTTAGGTGTCCGGAGGGGGGAGAGTTGATTTCATTCAGGCCGCGAGCTTTCTTGACTCCCTGGGGCCGTCAGCGCGAGCGATGCGGCGGACTTGCCACAGCACTGGGGTGGGGGATGGAGTCCGAACTTCTCACTATGCCCAGAGCGAGGGCAGGTGTCCTGGAGGTATGGGACTTCTTGAACCTTCGTATTGCCCTTGTGCACAACTCGGGAGAAAACAGCTTTCTGATGTCCTCCAGTTGAAGCCAGTGTAGGGAAGCCTTCTTCCACCAGGAAGACAAAGTGGCCCCGCCAGGACGCCAGAGCAGTGAAAATGGGCCCTGCGGGACCATTGTATTCGCAGCCCCGATTCATGGTGCTGCCGGGCCCCAGTGTAAGGACGTCTAGTGGTTGTAGTTGGCGCCAAGCAGGGGACAGGAGCCAGTGTCGGCCGTGGGATGATGCCTGGGTTAGGCAGGCACATGTGCTTGGGCTTTCATCGGTGCAGGTATCAAGCACTATTCATGTCACAGCCCAGGCTCCGACGCTTGCCGCTCCCAAGGGCTGGGAGATTTGGGGACTTGTTTTGCTCCGCTGGGTGCTTTTGCTTTCATTGTTGGAAATGTCCTCTGGTGTGTTCTTGTTGATGGGGATTCCGCGCCTTTGTGAGTGGCCCGGGGAACTTGGTTCATTCTGGCCCCGGGGCACGGCTACCGCGTGCTCTCCTGGGAACAGGGGCGGTACCGTCAGGAGAACAGCCGGATGTGTGTCCTTCCCTGTCTTACATTGCTTGGCAACAGGGGTTTTGTGCTCCCCATTGCGGTCAATAAACTTGTTGTTCAGCGCTTCGTTACCCTTCGGGGGGAGGTAAGCACATATGCAAATGTTATGTTTGGCACAGCCAATGGCATCACAACACGGTAAGGTTTAGGGATATCTCTCTACAAGACATTCAAGCAAATGAAAATGAAATAGGAACAAAACAAGCCATGCTGGCTTAGGAAAAAGCATTTGACAGAGACCTCCCAATCACGCACATGAGGTCTCGGTAAGTGTGACAGCCAGTCTGTATGCCAACAATATGTGGTATCTTGGGGCCTACAGCTGCACATGGACAAAGGAGGTATACCCCCAAACTCCCAGCATGCAATGCGTGCACAGCTGGGGGCATTGTTTTTAAATTCCTGATCCCACATGAGAATGGTGGGGCTATGCCAATAGGCTAGGTAATTCGCATGGCGTCTAGAACTCAGGCCATTAAAAGGTGCCCCTCCTGAGTCAGAAGCATCAGCAGGAAAGCCAGAACTAGGCTCCTGGCCATTTGAACTCTACCCTATGCCCCAGTGGATTGGATTAATCATCTAGCTGCGGTGTTAATTGCATGCTAATTTTAGAGGAGTTTCATATGTGATCCCAGAGGCCTAATGGGTAAGACGTTGGCTTCAGTTTTGGGAGCATACAACCTGCATGAAATCTTGAAGTGAGACTGCTGAGGTGCTCTAGCATTGTTTGACCCATTCCATGGCCAGGGATTGTTTCTTTTCAAGGCTGAGGCTCAATTGCTTCGTTACGTTGTGAAGTACTTGGGTAGGTTGCCAAAATATTATAACAATGCGGTAATGCAGCAGTTTTGTGGCATGTTGGAACTGGGAGGTAACTTACAAAAAACGCATGTTAGATCTGGGAGTCATCGCTACGGATGGTTTTGTCTGGCTATGGCTGGGTTTTACACACATTTACCTGTTTTACAGGGGGGTACGGTTGATTTCAGTTGATTGGTGGTGTTGATTTGTGTAATGGTCCCATTTGCGGTTGAGCTTGCTATTCTTTGAAGGGAGACATTTAATGCAATGTTCAACACATAAAGGTGACAGTCTCACCATTTCAGAATGAAATCATTTTCAATATGCTACGCAGCCAAGCCAGAATTTTGGCTTCAGTTATCTTATACAACTAAGAAGCATGGTTAAAGCCAACGGTACTGGCGTGTTGTAGGTGTAGTGTGGTTTTGTAGTATATATCTGGAGGCAATGACAGATGCCGCAGAACACCAGCCGGCAGCACACTAAGCTTAGCACGAAACACCAGCGTATAGGTCAGCCATGCCATATTGCATTTACCACGCAAACAGGAGGGAGCCTGTGGGGCACTGTGCTGCCAGAGGACCGAGGCTGAGATAGCACAGGCCTTGTGGGAGACAACCGTTGCCCATGTAGAGTGGTCTCATAGGCGGGGCGTGCCTACCATCGACAGTGAGGGCTTAACCTCTTCAGTGCCCCGCCCTTTCCACGCCCTGTGCCGGGCGTTTCATTAGCGGGCGGGGTCCATGACGAGATAGTCTCGTCATGGGCACTGAAGGGGTTAAGAAGCGATGTATGCTTGGTCCTCTCGCATTGGCAGGCAAATTCTGGGTGGGCTTACCTCGGCATGTCTCCTTGCAGTGGTTGCACTGACTCTGGTGATATTGGCTGGCGCAGCGCTTGGTCATCAGTCTACCCTCGTACGGGGGATCATCCTGGGACATTAGGGTTTAGTCACCCTAGAATGATACGCACAACTGGCACACGGTGCGTCAGGGTTTGTGTCACATAGAACTGAGGGATGTCTCAGGGGGCACACTAACTGCCTGTGGTCATGGTGCGGGATAATTATTGTTTTACTCTAGGAATCTGACCTTATGCCCAGGGTCTGTCTGCCTTTGCCACCGGTTACCAGCTCAATAGTGGGAAGTATGATTTTACACTTATTCTGGAAATTACAACGCAACGAGAGGCGCTGTGAAAGGCTGAGCTGCATTGGGCAATTGGGCACGAGGGCCTTTATGAGGAATATCTGCTGGCACCATAAAGAGACAGGTACCATGTACTCTGGGTGGGCATCCCTCTGCAACCATGGGCAGGTTTCAGGTCACTTCAGTAAGACATATTCACCCGCGCTTCAGCCAGGGCAGCAGGCGGGTGGTGGTAGTTGTCATCTAACAAGTGTGCTGCGGTGCACAAAAAGTTTGGTAAACACTGCGTTTGAGCCCAAATGGCGACAGGGTATTATTGACCTTGGCATTACCTTTATTCAGGAAAAGTGCAGGTAGTTGCACAGAATGTTCCACTCTGGTTCCCACAGACTTGCCTGCTCCCTGGGTTATCCTTCTATGGGCTAGAACCTGAGATTGGAATGGGCGTCTTCTGCTACCAGTGTCCCAAATACGTTGATGGTCAACGCTGGGGTAGATGTACCATGAAGGGCATGATTACTACTTGGGTTTTCCCTAAGTTTTGGGATCAAATTAGGTTGGAGCATTAATTCTACAGTCCTTAGGAAGCATCCAGCTTTCCTTCAATACAAGTAAGGGCAGTTGGCGATAGATAATTAACAGCGAGTGGGTAACAGACACCGGCTGTTCAGTGACATCGTGCGCCGGGGGCACGCGCGCTTCACAAACATAGAGCTGCAACCAGAAGGGTGCCAAGTGGCAACAACCAGTGATCGGGTTTAACCCCTTCAGTGCCCGCCCCTTTCCCCGCCCAGTGCCGGCCGTTGCATTAGCGGGCGGGGTCTATGACGAGCTGGACTCGTCATGGGCACAGCGCCACCGCGGCCCATGACGAGTCCAGCTCGTCATGGGCACTGAAGGGGTTAAGATGTGTGTCTCTGGCCTTGCAGCTGTGCGAAGCCAGTATCATTTAGAGGTACGCCCAGGTGAAAATTGGGTGCTTCTTAATGTTCTCATGACCAATACGGTTTGTGGTATCTCCCAGTGGATCCACTGACAGTGTACAGCAGCTAACATGAAACTGGGAATCTGGGATTCCGACACTTTTACGAGTTTAAGCATCCAGGGTCAGAGAAGGTTAGCAGGTATTGGCATTGGTGACCCAACGGCAGTTAAGCAAGCGAGGTGCACTTCAGAAGTTGTCTCGACATGAAAGTGTGAGGTGTCGCCAATAGCAGGCATAATACATACAGGGTCAAACCAGATTTCACAACAATAAGGCGTTCACCAGGGTTAGCTCCCTAAGGAGTCAGTGCAATTGTCTGGTCAATGGGGGGAATTAAGTGCACCCCAGTGCACTTACTTCCCTAAGTCACTTTACTAAGTGACAGGTCAATTTACTAAGTGACCTGTTCCTGCGGTCAAGCTCAAAAGCCCCGCACGGTCAGCTAGATTAGTCATGCTTGGTGTGGACACGGTCAGCCAACTTAGTGTGCTGCCGTCCCAATAAATGGGGTAATAAGGTGTCAAGCACAATGGGCTACTATTGCAGACAGTGCGCATTGAGCAAATAAGACAGATTCTCGAAGCGGGTATTCCTAGGGGGTTTCACCGCAGAGGGAGCTGAGTGGGCGAAATTCCCATGAGGAATGCAGGGTGAGTGCTGGAGGGGAGTCTTGCTCAGTGTCACACACTTCTAGTTATGAACATTCCTGTGCGTCATGATTTCGAAAGCTAAGGGACTGCTCATATGTTAAGGACAACCCTTCTCGCCCTATAGCCAATGTAGGCAGATGGGTTATGGGAGTGGTCACCCAGCAAGTGGGCTGCAGTCCCATAGATGTTGGACACAGGTGTTCAGGTACGCACCGTGCTAGAAGGACGGCAGCTAGGTAAGAGCAGCAAAGAGATGGGGCATTGTGAGCCAGGGTGTCTGAAACCGTCCCGCCCAGAGTTGGCGCGGGGCTGAGTCATGTGACGCAGTGGAACTTTCCCGTAGGGAGTGAATAGTTCTTGGCACAACTTCACAGGCCAAAAGGGCCTTCTGTTTCATCAGACACTAGCTGAACTAGGCTAACGCCAAGGGCTATTGGGATAAAGATGGGGTCATTTATAACCAGTAGGGATGGTTCACATTCATCTAGAGTTGCAGGAGGCTCTAGACAGGAGAGGTTGCGGGTAAGACTATAGCTGTTTTGGTGGGGGCTCTGGCGGTGACGGTGGCCACCTCCAGAGCTGTGGCGGAGTTACAGGGCGATCTGGAAGCAGACGGGTACAGAAGGGTACCTCTGCGTGGCACCATAGGGGATCCCAGAGCCAAATCCTAGGAGCCTCATGGGAGGTTCCTGGGAAACCACGTCGGCGCCCCGTTAGTCCTTCGGGCGGTTGTGGGCCTGAACAACCAGAGGTTTGCTATGCTACGCTCCGCCCTGAAAGGGACGCGAGTAATAAGGGACCATGTGTCACGTGATCCGGGAAGGGGATCACCAGAAGGGGCAGCACAGATGGGGTTCGACCCAGTGCTGCTTGGCTCATCAGACGGGCAGGCGGCCCAGTTGGTTGCCTGCCCTTGGATCACCCGTAAGATAACCCACCATATTACATTTCGGTGTATGTAATAAATCTGCAGCAACTTTACCCAAGCAAGAAATGTGTTGTGTGTTTATTTATTAGCATGCATTTACGTTGGAGGGGTGGGGAAGGCTGCCAATGGTGATACTAGGCTCGCTGCACCTTGGAACCGAATGGCGGAACTTGTATTTCATCATCACTATGTTCATTAACTTCTTTGCTGGTCCTATATATAAACTATATGGCATAGCTGTATATTGCAGTAAAACGCATCTATACCCTATTAAACGCAACTTTCACTACGGAGAACATGGGTGCCCAGGACTGTCTGTAGCAAATTCATTAGCCCACTCAGCTGCCTTAACACCACTGGTATCAATCTGTTAATTTAGGTTGCAACTAGCAGTACAAAAACAGATCAGATATTACATAAGTAGACACAGGATTCTGTCTGCTTTCGCTAAGACTAGACTGAGTGTAACAGTGTAAAAGAGGTGGGGGCGATGAGGGGGGTGGGGACAGTACTGGTGTCCAAACTGTTCAACCTGCCAAAGTTTAAAATAGCGCAGCTGCAAAACTATATGCATTTGTTCCTGGGAGACACATGATCAGCAGGGGCTGAAACCTATTGCAGTTTATAAACATTACGCACTTAGCATACCACTTTGCCTGGACACAATTGGCAGCGGCTAAAACATTTTCCATTTTATAAATATTACGCGCTTAACGTTAAATAAGCATAGTACAAAAAATAAAATGTAATTTGTAAAATGTTTGCAAAAAATTATACAAAAAACACCTCTACTAAAGCATCAACACTCATTCCAATATTTGGATTAAGTTCTGAAAATTTTGTTTTGCATTTGAATTACAGCAAAACAAGCACTGGATTTATGACAAACTAAATATTTGGGCACAACATTTGTAACACGGCACCAGATGCAGCTCAAGTCTGCAAAGAGTTTCCAAGCAAACGGACAGAAGGGTCATAAAACCCTCGACCCCCACTCCACTTCCAAACAGGACGCAAGGAATTCTTCAGGTGGCGCAAAAGGACCCCAGACAACTTGTGCTTATCTTGAGGAAGTGCATTCGCCAAAGACTCTAAAAATGGCCAAAAAGCAGAAATCAGGCCCCACCAACACCACAGGTTGTCCATGGGCTGTTACTGGAGCTCTAATACACATTAAAACAGGCACTAACAAAGGCAAAAAATGCAACAGTGGGCATTTTCTAAAACACTACAAACATACAATTTCAATAAAAGGCATTTAAAGTTCGTAGAACAGATCACAACTAGTCTATGCTGGTAGCTGAAACATACAGTAACATATATGCAACTGCTAAATTTACCGCAGTTTCAAAGTAAAGCAACTGCCTTACATCAAAGTTTATTCTTAACCGAAAGCACTACAGCTCATACAAGGAGCAAACATGCAAATGTTTCTGCATAGTAACACTGCTGTGTGGTGTGCCTCACAGCACATGCCTCCGGCCCAATTTTTTGCCAACTAATTTATCGCCCAGAGTCTGATTAGTTTCCAATATTATATGTCCACATTAAGAAGCAAGCAGCATAAGGTATGTAGACTGCTGTGCTGCATAGCGAATACACTGCCTGTTGTATGTCCATATAAATGTTTACAACACCTGCCCACTGCCTCCTTGGCATCTCTGCTGAGCGCACCAAGTAATGTGTCTGTTGGCACTATTAACACAAAGCAGGTGTTTACTGTTAAACAACCTACATTTTACAATTCAGATTATAAACAAAATTGTCTCTATGCTCAGAAACATGTGTTACTGTTAACCACATCAATGCTGCCCTTGCTGGTGCCCTTGGGAAAGATAAAAGGAGGAGCTGCTCCTTCCAGGACTGGTATTACCACACTCAGACTACACCCAGGTGTGCACCTTAGACCTGACCCTACTACATTTTTTTACCGAGTTAATTTCACAGGTAAAGTTGGCATCACAGGACAGAACCACTAAAGGATTAAAGTCCGACGCAGTCAAAGTAAATCTGACAACAGTCTTTAATGAATATATAGATAGTACCGTCACGCCAGAAGCCGGCGGCACTACCTTGGACATTAAAGGGAAAGCAAGGGGTAGCAGCTCGTATCTCTGTTTAGCGATACTTCATATGAAGGCAGCTCATGAAGACAGTGCGTGTGTGTGTGGGGGGGGTGCGTAGAGTGGGCTATGTAATTTACTCCGCAGATGTGACCCTCCTCTCGCTCAGGGTACACTAGGGCATAATACTTCCAGATTACAAACACTGCGATGGGCATGTTAGTCCTTTCAGCTATCTTTCCTTCTGCGCTCGCAATGCATCATAGAACGTAACAAAGACCCCACAACGAACCCAAACATTACAGCTGAGACGCCCTAACTTGCAGCCCATCCTGGTCCCATCAGCGACCCTACACCCTGGCAACTGCGCTTAGATTAGAAACAAAATTGTCTTTGTACTCTGAAACATCTGTTACTGTTAACCAAATCAATAATATTTATGCTAGCGCCCTTTGGAAAGGTGGAAGGAGGAGCGGCCCCTCCCTAGATTATCCCTACCACTGTTATACTACACCCAGGTGTGCAGCTGACACCTAACCCTACTAAGTCATTTTACAGAGTTTATCTCACTAGTAAGCTTTGTATCATAGGACTCAACCACTAAAGGATGAAAGGCTGACACAGCCGACGCGGACCTGCCGAGACTTTTATTATGAGTGTGTACATAGTGTCACAAAGCCAGTGACCAGTGGCACTGTTATGTGCATTAAAGGGACAGCAAAGGGTAGCAGCTCGTACCTCTGTCTGACGATACTTCACATTTAGGCAACTCGTGAGGACAGTGCATGTGGGTGTGAGGGGGAAGTACGTAGAAGGAGCTATGTGATGTGCTACGCAGCTGTAACCCTCTTTTTCCTCAGGATACACTGGGGCATGATTATTTTAGATCACACAAACTGCGATATGCACATTAACCCTCTGAGCTATTTTTCCACCTGGATGCCGGCTCCACGGAAAGCGCATTAATAACCAAACACATCTAAAACGGAACACAGCACAGGGTTAACCTGTCTACCCCTACTTAAAGCAGCCCACAAAAGCAGACACGGTGGACGCGGACTGCTGAGGTTGGTCTTGAGGCACTATCTACACACTTTTAACAACAGTGACTAACGGCACTGCCAAGGGCATTAAAGGGAAAGTGAGGGGTAACAGCTCGTACCTCGGTGTGGCGATACTCAACATCCACGTGGCTCGCGGGGACAATGCGTGTGTGTGTGGGGGGGATGTGTGGGTGGACTGTGTGATGTACTCCACATGAGTGACCCATGCTGAGGATACACTGGGGCATAGTACTTTTAGATCACACGCAATGGGCACGTTAAATCGCAGCTATATTACCATTTACACTTCTAATACATCACGGAATATGTCAAACACCCCACTACGAAACTTGCACGAACCAGGAAATGAACCTTGTACTAGTAAACATTACAGTCGAGGGACGCCCTACACCCAGGCAGCCACGCTGGGCGCCGGCTCCACGAAGGCGTATTAATACCCCAAACACATCTACTGCCACTCATGTCAACGTGTTAATTTACGAAGGAACCAGCGGTACAAATAAAAAAACTGTTAATTACATAAGTAAACACAGGATTTTGTCTGCTTCTGCTGACACCAAGCTGAATATAACAAAGTAAAATAGGGAGGAAGGACCGGCAGTACTAGTGTCCAAACTGTTCAATTGACTACAGTTCAAATTAGAAAATGTTGTACACAAGGACTAACATGTGGCTGTAATATAGGAAGCAAACAATACACCCTTTTAAAGATATGCATGCTATCAAACCTGTGAACTACTTACGTGCAGCTCCAACAACACGGACGCCAAGCCATGCAGCTAGTTTGAAGTTGTTTTTTTTTTTCTGCCCGTGAAGCACATTATCTCAAGAAGACTTGTAAAGTACTCAGCTGCGGCTTTAGCCCAAAGCCAAGCAGCAAATTAAAAAATATATTTTTGTTAACTCTAAAGCATATACAAAAGGAGACCCGTGAACTTCTTGGCTGTTTCTGCCTGGGAGGCACAGGATCATCAGGGGCTTTAACCTTTTGCACTTTATGATTACGCCAGCTAAAACAACATGTGGGACTGTGCCTGGAAGGCACATGATCGCCTGAAACTGAAACCTTCTACACGCTATCAACACCATCGGCTTAACTTCAACAAAGAACATTAAAAAAAAGTTAAACAAAAACAGCATACCAAAACAACGCCCCTAATATAAGTAAAGGGGCCAATAGCCATAGGCATTGCAAAGAGACAAAAAGGAGGGACTTAAAACACTATTAACCACTACCAAGCACACAATTCTTAAAAGACACATTTAAGAACAAATGAAAACAGCCAATTAAAAAGAGGCGGTCGGCCACTTACTAAAGTATATACTGCATGTCTCAACGAGACAGCGCAAGCGCTGACTAGGCGAGACCTAAAAATGAGAATTCAGTCACAATGCTCCATAGAGAATGTCCAGAAATGCACTGTAAGCACCACAGTGATGACCTCCTAAGAAAAACAGTGAAAATGTTGTAGTGTCCTCGTAGGCCTTTCTACTGTTTTAGAGAAACAGGCCTGTCACTAACATGTGACATTCTCCTTCCTGCCTTCAACAACTTTTCAAGGACTTATTTAGTGATGCGTAGACTTTTCTAATCCTAGATAACCCTACCTTACGAAGCACAGATTTTAACACCTTCATAGTCTATAAGAAAGTACCTCCTTTTGTAAAGAGACTCACAAGTGAGCTAGATACAAAGTACTCAATCAAGGACTCTATCTGCGTACAGTGGTAACTGTAGATTTTCAGGTTTTTTTCAAATTGCTTTATTTTCCGATATTTGAACAGGGTAAGCAATCCACTCAGCTATTGTTTCCCAAAAATGGTTCCTTCACTCACAACCATATGTGCTGTTATGTTAATTATATTTCCTCAACTGTTTATCGTGACCATACAACAAATTTAGATGAAGGGTCTGATTTAGATCTTGGCAGATGGGTCACTCTGTCGCAATGGTGATGGATATCCCGTCAGCCGAAATATAAATCCCATAAGATATAATGGGATTTATATTTCGGCGGACGGATTCTCCGTCACCTTTGAAATCAGGCCCTCAGATTATGAATAGCACGTGCAGCACAGTGTCCCTGCGTGGATTCCTAAATTGATTTGTGTAAAGTTAGCACCTACTTTTAGCTAGTTCTGATGGGCATAGATTTCCCAGAGGGTGAAGTGGAATTGCCGCAATTTTTGATATGCTAATGATGGAGCAGGTAAAGCAACATTGTGTATACCTTCTCTATTTTGCATGAAAATACTAATTACGTAATCGATTTATATCTTAAATTGAATTAACTGTGTGCTGTGTTATACTAACCAACAACTTGCATTTTTGGTAAACACAAATTACACGCAGTACTCATTGCTATTTGCATGGCAGAATAACTCTTATAACTAATTGTGGTACGCCCATTAACAATAGTGTGTGTATTGATAGAATATTGCATGATTTATGTTGCTTTGGTGACGTTTGCGTTCCTGTTGATGCCAACTGGTGAATATTATTGCTTTAAATGTCGCTATAAGCTAGGAAAATACTAATACCTAAAGGGATTAGTGTGGGTTTAACATTAGAATCTTCATTTCCATATATTAATTATTCTTTTGTGTTTGTTTTGCTTAAGTTGGCATTCAGGCCTACCAAGCCATGACATCCAAAATGGAGTTCGGAAGTCGCCACCGTCTTTGGAGCGCGATGTCTTCTGCTCAGATTCGGATGGCTCCAAAAATCTCCAGGCATCCTCAATTCAGGGCACAGTGTTCCTGTTCAAGGATAGGAACATGGTGGACTGCCAAACTTCAGTCAGTGAGGAAACAATAGTCACACACAACCGGAAATCAACAATGTTGCATGAGTATGACATAGACCGAGGAAGTGACCCAGCAAAATATCTGAGAACCCAAATCGAAGGGAAAACATGACCATATTACAAATTTCACCAAATGGACCAATCACGTTCATCATAGCCCAAGAAATGTTTCATGTTACCCAGAATTTTATTATAAAAAGGGTAGTAGAATAGGTAGGAGTCATCTCTCTATCTACGCCGCTACCTTCTACCCCAGACCATTACTTACAGACGACGACAGACGAGTTACAGACTGACATGCTTGCACGATCTTTGGTCTTTTGGAGATCTTTGAGACTGTGTCGTGCTGAGCAAAGAACTTTCACGGACTTTTGAGTCTTGGCCTGCTTTCTATTGGGACAATTGAGCAAAGAATTTGGTTTATGCAGAGCCAGTTGACTTAGAAAAGACCCTGATAGCAAGACTGAAATGCTAATTATATGATTGCAAACGAAATTTAAGATAAGGGGGTCTTTGCCTGATTCGTACCAGCCACCAACCTATATCTGGGCATTGAACAGCAAACAGTGGCCGGGGCGCTAACGCTGTGTGTCACCTCCGCCCAACGACAACGGGGAAGACTACAGCTCCCGTGATCATTTGCCGCCCGGCTCCCTTCCGGCTGACAGCGCGCCCGGAGGCGCTTCATAACCAGTGGCTCCCTCGGTGGAGCGGGGGGTCTTTGCCTGATTCGTACCAGCCACCAACCTATATCTGGGCATTGAGCAGCAAACAGTGGCCGGGGCGCTAACGCTGTGTGTCACCTCCGCCCAACGACAACGGGGGAGACTACAGCTCCCGTGATCCTTTGCCGCCCGGCTCCCTTCCGGCTGACAGCGCGCCCGGAGGCGCTTCATAACCAGCGGCTCCCTCGGTGGAGCGGGGGGTCTTTGCCTGATTCGTACCAGCCACCAACCTATATCTGGGCATTGAGCAGCAAACAGTGGCCGGGGCGCTAACGCTGTGTGTCACCTCCGCCCAACGACAACGGGGGAGACTACAGCTCCCGTGATCCTTTGCCGCCCGGCTCCCTTCCGGCTGACAGCGCGCCCGGAGGCGCTTCATAACCAGTGGCTCCCTCGGTGGAGCTTCTTTGCCTGATTCGTACCAGCCACCAACCTATATCTGGGCATTGAGCAGCAAACAGTGGCCGGGGCGCTAACGCTGTGTGTCACCTCCGCCCAACGACAACGGGGAAGACTACAGCTCCCGTGATCATTTGCCGCCCGGCTCCCTTCCGGCTGACAGCGCGCCCGGAGGCGCTTCATAACCAGCGGCTCCCTCGGTGGAGCGGGGGGTCTTTGCCTGATTCGTACCAGCCACCAACCTATATCTGGGCATTGAGCAGCAAACAGTGGCCGGGGCGCTAACGCTGTGTGTCACCTCCGCCCAACGACAACGGGGGAGACTACAGCTCCCGTGATCCTTTGCCGCCCGGCTCCCTTCCGGCTGACAGCGCGCCCGGAGGCGCTTCATAACCAGCGGCTCCCTCTGCGTCGCGGGACGCGCGCGGGCGGTGCCGGGCTGAGCCCGGGCAGAGGGCGGGCCGTCTGTGGCCGTTCGGGGTCAGAGGAGGCCGGGTCGGGCCACCTCCCTTACGCCTGAGACCCGCGGCGGATACGGTACCCTCCAACATCTATGCTGACCCTAACATAAGGTACTGTGTTGTTACTGTGGGGCCCTCTGTTACATTGTCACTCTTTGGAATCTGTACAGCAGCTACCCATCCACCGTATGGTTGAGTGTGGGCCACGATGGGCAAAAGGAAAATGTCGGATTTGAACGGGGGTGCTGCTAGTCTCATTGGCAGCATGGCAAAAAGGAACAAGGCCAGAAAGTCTGGCAAAAAACTTACGCCCGCTACCACGTTAGATCGTATTGATTGCTTGGTTGATGATTGCACCTCCATCCTAGAATCAGACTTAATTGCCACGCCCCCCCCTTCAATTGCCTCCAACCAATCATCGCCCAGGCTCTGTTACCATCCCTCAGATGTTTAGCAAAAAAACTACTCCAAACCCAACAGCGGTACGAGACGCTTTGCAGAGCCATAGTGCCAATCCTATGCTAACCATCGAGGAAGAAAGCCCTCGTGCCCCTGTCGTTAATCTGGCCCCCCTTGACCCCATTGCTATTGTTTGTTCAAATCGTTTTGAGGCATTAGCTGATATTGATAATGACTATGTTGAGTCCATTGTCCCGATGTACCTGTAACATCTAACCCATGTATAGTTCGGGGCTCTGGATCCGGGACCGCGCTTGAAGGGGCTGGGCCACACCAAGACCTGCTAGGAGGGGTTGCCCCAGACTCAGGACTAATTATGGAAACCATTAAGGCCCTGAAGCTAGAAATTAGTGACCTAAAAGCATTAGTAATGGAATTACTGTCAACAGGTAAAAAGCCTTTTATGCAATCACCGCAACCATTAACTACTTTATCTGTCACTACTTGTCATCCAAATCTACCAGCATCTTCCTTACTAAACACTGATTCTAGCACATTCACTTTGCCTCAACCGTTATCATCATTTCCGCAAGTTAGACCAAAGTCTTTACCACCTACAAGAGCTGGGATTAATCCTCCTAATTCCAACATGAAGTCTCGTTCAACTTTGAATTCACATTCCACGACTAGTCAGCCTTATCCCTCTCAAAAAACTTCTGCCCACGCCTTGTCTTTTCCATCTTCCAAAGTGCAAAGACCTACGGCCATCATACAGCCTACTGTTTACATGGAGGCGTTCCCACGACTGCTGGGTATGAGAGTGAAGAATCCCTAAAAAACAAGGTTACCCACTGGATCCGCCATGTCAGAGACTGTCGATCCCTTATAAGAGATGACCTACTAAGGGCCCCTAGACTTAGATCTAACAACAACCCTACGGATACAATTGAGTTGACCCTAGCTAACCATCTCTTAGCTGACGGCCTTATAGCACTTGAGTATAGATCTTCCTCCCCGGATTCATCCTCCATTCAATTTAGACGCTTTCCTACACCAAGCCATGACTCTGCGGGGAGGTGGGGTGGGCTGTCAAATCATGGAGTTGAGGGCGCATCCACCTTGGAACAAAATGATTGACTAACCCCGGCGATAAACATATCACCAAATGTCTGTAAAGTGCCTTATGCTGTCCCGATTACCAAAAGCAGACTGTCCTCTCCAATACCCTCTTCTGCAATTTCCAGTGGGGCCAGGGGGGAAGGTGAGACACAACCTGTAGTTTCAATTTTACATACCCTGGACCCTGATACTTCCTTATCTCTTGCTTCAAAAACAAATTCCAAAATCATTTCATGGAACATCGCTGGTCTGAAAGCCAAATTTATATTGCCGGATTGGAATAATTTTATCGCCACTTTCGATAGCTGCATATTCCAAGAGACCTGGAGTTTAACACCTTTGTATAAATCTGGTTATTCCTGCCATTGTGTCCCTGCAGTATCTACTGGCCGTGGTCGTCCTTCTGGAGGCCTCATAATATGGATAAATATTAGGGGTGGGTGGAATTTGCGAAATTAACTTTCGCAAATTATCGCGAAAATGTTTAAAATTATCGCAAACAAGCGGAAATATCGCGAAGATGCGGAAGTTTTTTTCCGGCATGTTCGCGAGATTTTCTGCATGGTTGCGGGTCGCCAACTTACCCATGTGGTTGCTTGCGGGCGCGGCCATCTTGTTTTGAGTTGTCTCGCGGTGCATGATCGCGAGAAGAAAGACGTGATCGCGCGACGCATGACGTCACTGCGGGTGCGAACTGTCGCGAGACAGCGCAAATGGCTAAAAACAATACAACATCTCATGGAGAACGCGACCGGATCAAGAAAACTTGTCGGCGAACGCAGGGATTCAGGTAAGGCGATCGCGCGCACGCGAGAATGTATTAATTTACAGCGCGAGCAAGAAACAAATTATCGCCAAGCTGCGGAAACCGGAAATTTTGGCATTTTCGCGCTCTCCGCGGAACGCGAAAATGTCAAATTATCGCAATTTTCGCGAACGGAACGAAATTTTCGCCCAGGCCTAATAAATATTGCCCTTTCTTGTAGAGTTTGTCATGTACAAAGCCCCTCTCCAGATGTGTTACATATAACATTGAGTGGGCTGAAAGGGGGGCCTACCATCGAGCTCTTTAATGTATATGTCAGAGGCACCCAAGGAGGAACTAAGTCACCTATTGTTACCACTCTGGAAGAGGAGCTTTCCTCTTGTCCATCCAATTCACTCATTCTGGTCGCTGGAGACCTGAATTGCACTTACGAACCCCTCGCCTCTGAAGACATTCTTGAGGTTGAAGAGGAAGATGCCAGGTGGGGATACCCTCTCTGACTGTTCCTCCAGTGAAGAGATGGACACCAGTGATAATCCAACTGAATGCCTTGGTTCTGGAATTTGGGCTGAGAGCTGCCAATGGTCGACTTCCTTCAGATCTTCACACAGCTCTTACTTTTAACAGAATTTCCAGCCCATCCCGAATCGATTATATTCTAATCGATCGTAGACTCTGGCGTTATGCAGTGGACCTGGTTATAGTCCCTACCACCGATAGCGACCATAATCCCCTGTGTTTAACACTAAAGAACCCATGGCCCCTCGACCAACCAACCTCTGACCCTTGTCCCACATTGTCTACTAAAGATATTATTCCATCGAACTGCAAAAGATATCTCAAATGGCCTAAAATTGCATTAGATGAACAAAAACTTACTTCTATAAAAGAAATACTGCTATCAAAAACTGCAGAACTTAGGCAAGCATGTGAGGAATCCGTTGTGAGTTCAAGGGCTGGGTCTATACATGCAGCCACTGTTGAGTCGATTAAGTCATTTTTCATATCCTTTTCCACCAATAATTCTAATAAACATAAATCGCCTGGTTCCTGGTTTAATTCTGAGTGCAGATCTAGCAGGAAAAAGCTTGCAACTGCCATCAAAACCAAGGATTGCTCCCTAACCAAATATGCCAGGTCGGTTTATAGGAAGGCCGTGACTAAAGCCAAGTGCACCTGGGAGGAATCTCATTGGCTGGCCTTGAAAACTGCTAGTCTACCCAGGGATGGAACTACATTTTGGAATCTTTGCAGATATTCGAGGGGCTCTGATCCCGACGCAATCCTAAACCATATCACAAATCAAGAATGGTTTGTTCACTTCTCGAATCTTTATTCAGGCGAGGATACCCAAAGTTTTAGGGTTCCCCCCTCCACTACTGCAATAGACCCCATTTTGGTCAATTACGATCCTTTTACGGAGGCAAAAGTCTTGACTGCCATTAATAGATTGGTCCCAGCCAAAGCCCCAGGCCCTGATGGCCTGCCTGGCGATCTGTTCCGCTCCGACCCCAAACTCTGGGCAGTGTATTTTACCATCTTACTTAACGCACTCCTCAAGGGGTTACCTATCCCTGAGTCTTGGAAAGGAGCGGAGGTAATACCAATATTCAAGAAGGGCTCCAGGGAGGACCCCGCCAACTACCGACCAATAAGTCTTATTGATGTTAGCCAGAAGGTGGTTGGCAGGGTTCTGTTGGAGCGTATTTTATCTTGGGCTACTGAGAATAGTGTCTTGTCGCATTATCAGGCTGGGTTCAGACCGAACACGAGCACGATTGACCAGGTCTTCAGGCTGCTATTATTACACTGGAAGGTTGTCTCGATCGGTAGGGGCAGCCTCCATCTAGCCTTCATGGATCTGAAGTCCGCCTTTGACCTGGTCCCTCGCGATCGTCTTTGGTCTGTTCTCCAGGAAATGGGTGTTCCGCTTCCTGTCCTCGACCTTTTGGTCCGGCTTCATGAGGGCAACTTTGCAAGGGTGAGGTGGGGAACTCAGGCCCAGAGAACTGAAAAGATCCCAGTTAACAGAGGAGTCCGCCAGGGTTGTGTATTGGCGCCCACCCTCTTTTCACTGTTCGTGAACGGAGTGGTGAAATTTTTGCAAGATGTTCCAGCTGACGCCCCCGCCCTAGCGGGCGAAAAAGTCCCCACTCTCCTCTTTGCGGACGATACCCTCCTGATTTCCAAGACACCAGCAGGGTTACAGAAGCTCCTAGATAGATTTCATTTTTTCTGCTCACTGAGAGGTCTGGCTGTCAATACAACAAAGACCAAGCTTCTTTCCTTCAAATCACACAAATCACCCAGCGTCCCCATTATGTCTGATGGAACCCCCCATGAATATGTCAACTTATTCGACTATCTAGGAATCAGAATCTCCGACACCCTAAGCTGGAGACCCCATATTAACAAGATGCTGCTTAATTATAAACGAGCCACGGGAGCTATTGCCAGAGAACATCGCTCCTCGAGGAGCAAGCCAATTACTCCCGCATTAGTGATCTACCAGGCTAAAGCAGTTGGTTCAGCCCTATATGGAGCCGAACTATGGGGTTATGATAATTTTGAAGAAATCGTCTTGTCTGAGAACAAATTTCTGAGAGATCTAGTCTCAATGCCAAGGGGTACCCCACTGAAACCACTCTTTAGTGATTTGGGCAGGCGCTCGATCAAGGATATTGCAAGGCTACGTCCTCTGCTATTCTGGGCCCGCCTATGGCGCACCCCGGAGCTAGCTAAATATACTGAAGGCCTGAGAGAAATCATGAACACTGCAGGCTCCCACAAAATAAGCTGGCTCCGCAACATAAAAAAATACCTTAATCAGCTTGGTTTAAATGATGCCTGGGAGCATGGAGCTCCTGTGAGCAAGGCGGATCTCAAAAGAGCCTACTGGGCTTGGATTGACAATCAGGATCTCAGCAATCCCAATGCAGGCAGATTAACTGAAGCTTTTTATACTCACAAACAGTCTGTTAGCTTCGAGCCTTATTTTGATTTTGTACAAAAGCCAAGGGACAGATCATTGTATCTCCAGTTCAGACTCGAGATTCTTCCAACTCGAGAGTTCACTAGTAAATGGAAGCCTCCCCATCAGTCCCCTGATACTTGTCTGAATTGCATGGAGAAGGCTGAAAGCATAGCCCACATTATGTTTGAATGCCCAGCGTACAGAAACCAGAGAAGAAGATGGCTAGGCCCTGCTTGCCGTCTCCTGGGCATATCAAACTATCGTGTGGCTCTACGCATTTTACGATCTGACACAAGCTTGGTACTAGTCTGTGCTGTGGCCAAATTCTTGGGGTGGTCTTGGACTATCAGAAGTAAACTCATCAGCTCTACTAGATGATTTTGTACAAAGCATTTTTATTGTCTTTTTAACCCTATTTTAAACGATATTAAACTCTTTTGATATTGGGTCTATTTAATCAGCCATTAAGCTATTAGACAGAGAGCATTTCCACAATTACTGTGATTCGTTGCAAATATTGCTCTTTTGATGAATTGTTTGTTCTTTTATGTTTGTATGTATATGCTTTTATGATATAATCTTTTATCGAAATAAAGCTTTCTGACTGACTGACTGATAAACAAAATATTGATTAACAGAAATAATGAGTTTGTGGTTCTTCCAGTAGGTTATTAAAGGATTCTGAAGCTTTAAAGTGTGTTTTAGCTGGTTCTAAATCACCATCAACCAGTCCAACTAATTGGTCCATCGACCAAGTGGTGGAGTGCCGTGATGTTAAGGTTAGGATCCAAAAGGGGTTAAAGTAAATATGTATATTTTGTAATAAATTCTCTTTCCCTATAGGTAATAAGGTACCCCCCCACATGTCCAGCGGATACATTGTCCTGTGCGCAGACTCATGAGAGAAAAAAAAAACGTATGAGTGTTGGTGTTATGGGCCCCACCAATGAATGAGTATGTGAATGTGTTAGTGTGATGATGGGTCTGCGACGCAAGGAGGTTATGTAAGTTTTACCCCAGTAGTTTTGCGCTGGATCACCAACACAACTTTTCTCTGAATACAAATGAAGGCCATTAAATGTACAAAAGACCAATTTGCACACATTCTTTGCATTTTTCCCCACAAGGCCATCTCTAAACGAGGGTCTTTATAGGTATTGTCGGAATTTGAACATGTAAATTGCTGGTGGCATTCAGATCTCAGCTGCATTCAGCTGTTGCATGTAATTTGCATCATTATATGTTAAATTGAAAAATCTAAACCACTGAAACATGATGTAGGAGAGTAGGATCTGCACTTATGTTGCCCCCACTTTTTTTCTGATGTTTACACTGGTGTCTGGCTGGGACCCTTCTAATCAGGGCCCCAGCCTCTCTGTTCTCTCTAAACAACTTGGAGTGCATATTGGATACTGTGGTACCTTATGAGCCCCTAGTATATGGTACCTTAGGTACCAAGGGCATAGGTACTTCACAGGCCTACCAGGAACTGAAGCATGTATTATGCCACCCCTGGGAAGCAGACTAAATCTGACACCACAGGCCTGCTACTGCAGCCTGGGTGAGGTAGTGTTAGCACTCCTCACTGAGGTATAGGTTCCCTATATCTCACCTTACACACACATATAAACCTATCAGTCACCCCTAAGGCAGGCCCTATCAATCCTGAGGGCAGGGTGCTTGATTTCCATGTGAGGGGGTGCCTCTGCAGGAATTCAAAGGACTCTATGAGTGCACCCACCCAGCCCCAATACACTAAATCCTGTCTGGAAGGTAGAGACACCTCCCTGTGACAGGATGCCTATTGTTGGGCCTCCTGCACTGCGAGTTTCAGTCAGCAGCAGGAGGGCAGCCCAGTGTCTGTGCTGGTGGCATCCATTTTGTGATGCCAGGGCTCTTTCAGATTTCTACTGTGTTTCCACAGTAGGTACATGTCTTCCCCTCTAGAAGGGTGGGATCATACTCCCACACCAGTTACTAGTGTGGGGTATGATTCCAAGTTGTTTGACACCAAACACAACATGTTTTGATGCAGTCATTCCAAAGTTAGCATTTACCGGTAGGTTATAATACACTTAAGAGTATGTGGTTTAACCGCATCCACAAACAGCCACAGAGAATAGACTCTGCCAGCTGCAGAGGGGCCCTGCTCAGGCAGAGGCACCCCCTCACATTGTAAACCAAGCACCCTGCCCTCAGGATCGATAGGGCCTGCCTTAGGGGTGACTGATAGGTTTATATGTGTGTGTATGGTGAGATATAGGGAACCTATACCTCAGTGAGGAGTGCTAACACTACCTCACCCAGGCTGCAGTAGCAGGCCTGTGGTGTCAGATTTAGTCTGCTTCCCAGGGGTGGCATAATACATGCTTCAGCCCCTGGTAGGCCTGTGAAGTACCTGTGCCCTTGGTACCTAAGGTGCCATATACTAAGGGCTCATAAGGTACCCCAGTATCCAATCACTAGTGCATCTAATATGCACTCCAAGTTGTTTAGAGAGAACAGAGAGACTTGGGCCCTGATTAGCAGGGACCCACCCAGATTATAGCCAGAAACCACTGTTAACATCAGAAAAAACGTGGGGGCAACATAAGTGCAGAGACTACTCTCCTACAACGATTTTCTACAAACTTGTGCTTTCAACCACGTGTGGCCCAAGCCTCCAGCAGGATTTCCTCTGAAAATCAGAGGCCTACCTCATCCCGAGTGGCCGTGGGCTCCTGGTGAGTGAATCCTCCCGAGGTGTGTTTGCGATCCCTTGCCATTTGGCTTGTGGGTCCCCTGAAGACTTTTCTACAGAACCAAAGGGCTCCCCTGGTTGCTCTAGGCCTGCCCTGACTTACCCTCACTGAGTGAGTCCCTCAGACCTTGCTGGTCTGCACCTCTGACTTTCTTCACTTTCCACAAGACTTGCTGTTGCCAAGGCTTGTTGGCTCCAATCCGGTTGTCAACACCTCAGTAAGCTGCAGATTTTGTGCTGCACTACGAATCCAGCTCCTGGTTGTCGTCGATGCCTCCTGGACCTTGTGGCTGAAGATGCAAGACACCCGTGATCACCTGAAATCACCCGACTACTGTGGGCATCCAGCTTCCTGGCCCGGGTCACTGGCAAGTGACATTGAACTCCGTCTCCTCTGCTCAGGTCTTCTTTCTTCAGAATCCAGCCTTGGATTCCACCGGACACTTCTCCTGTCTTCCCAAGCAGCAAGTCTTCTTTGGCTCCCGTTGAAAACGACGCTGCGACCCGACACCAAAAGACATCTATGCACCCGGCTTCCCTGGGTGAGCTAACTCGAGTACTCCGGTGTGCTCTAGAACTACTTACCCTGTAAGTGACTTGCTTGTAGACTCTCCCGAAGTATCCTAAAACTTTAAAATCCCAACCGCGACTTGCTCCATTGAAGTCTATTGGGTTCCTCGGCTGTGTTCTCACACTGCATCCGTCTCCCGTGGGTCCTTTACTTACCTGCCTTGGGTGGATTAGTGAGGCCCCAGCGCTTCTGAAGACCTTAGGCCTTCTCCCTTCTCAAGTCGTTCTTCTTATACCTCTTTTTTAGTATATGGTCTGGTACGCCCCTAGGGCCCCAGCCATATTTGTGCTTAACTTGTGAAATGTTGATTTGTGCATATGTCCTTGACTTTTAATCTCATAAAGAGATTAGTAGAGTGTGTTTAGTAATAAATACATGTATATATTATATATATACCTGTGTGGTGTCCTTTCATTTAGTGATTCAAGAGATTATAAGGTAAAACAAGCTGCTTTACATTCCTCTGAGACTTAGCCTGAAGGCTGCTCTCCACAGCTACCACTAGGATAGCTTTCTTTAAAAGGTTGTCTTAAACCTATCTACCATAAGAGTCAATTTGTACTGGTGCAAGGTGGCCACTTTAACTAGTGACCTGCACATACCAGGCAAACTTCTCACATTGGTGGGCAGCGTGTGGGATTACAGTTTGCCATTGTTTTACCAGAAAATCTCTATTTGAATTACTAACTGAAAACCACTAAATGTACTCAAGGTACATATAAAGTCAAGCTTAGTATCAACAAGTTCTACTGAACTTAGAACTGTGTGTGAAGGGATAGCACAGCCTTGCTACAGCTCAAGCTAGGATCAGTAGGCCACAAACTAGTGTAGGTAGTACAACACTGCACAACACTAGAATGTCCTTAAGGGTTGTAACCAGTGGGTCCACCCAGCCTCAGTATAAGGACATAACTTTCTTTGACCTATGAGCCATGTGTGCTTCAAGGCACCTGAGGATAGGACAGAGTCCCTCCACACCACACCTGATAGATCTGCTGAAAGCAGATGATCTTAAATTAGCTCTAGGAGCTAAGGGGTCTGAATCAGGGGGTGGGTCAGCTATAGTTTCTGGGTCAGATGATGAACATTAAGATGACCTGGACTTTGTGGTTGAAGGGCCAGATCCACAGGGATCTGAAAAAGACAGAGGAAATCTCCCTAAGAGAACTGACAGAGTGGAAGAGAGGCATAGGTCCCCTTCAAGGGAATCTGACCACTCATATCACTCTGGCAGGGAATCTGTCCAGCAGAGGAACTTATACCTTCCTAGAAGAGAAGACATCCTCTGAAAGAATGTACAAACTGCTGCAGTATGAGAAAGCAAGAGTTGCCCTCAAGGCCAAGCAGTTGGCATTAGATAGAGAAGCCTTTGAGCTCCAGAGAGCTTCTAGAAAAGAGGGGCTAGAACCCCCTGGTGGCAGCAACAGTGTCCCTAGAGTCAGAGATGACATTCCAGACCATAGGAACCTGTCCAAGGTTGTTCCTCCCTACCAGAGTAGGGATGATATCCACAAATGGATAACTGCTATGGAGAGGACCTGTAGAGTACAACAGGTCCCCCAGAAACAGTGGGCAGCAATCATGTGGCTCTCCTTTTCTGATAAAGGTAGAGACAAGCTCCTCACTGTTAGAGAAGAGGATGCTGATGATTATAAAGTCTTGAAGAGTGCATTAATAGATGGGTTTGGCTTAACCACTGAACAGTACAGGTTGAAGTTCAGAGACACCCAGAAAGCACAGACTCAGGACTGGACTGACTTTGTAGATTGTGCAACCAAGGCTCTGGAGGGTTGACTGGTTGGTAGTAGAGTTACTGATTTTAAGGGATTGTATAATCTTATGATGAGAGAACAGATCCTTAATAATTGCCAAAATCAGTTGTTGCATCAGTACCTGGTGGACTCTGATCTGACCTCTCCCCAAGAATTGAGAAAAAAGGTAGACAAATGGGTCAGAACCAGGGTGAGGCAGAAAACCCAGAACCAAGGGGTGACACTAAGAAGCAGGATACTAAAGGCTCTGAGAAAGGTGGGGATAAGTCAAAAGACCAGAAGTCTTCACAAGGGCCCCAAAAATCTGCATCTGGTGGGGATTCACAGTCTAACAAAGGAAAAGGCCAAAAGAAGCCCTGGTGCAAATTCTGTAAACAGAAAGGGCACTGGACTTCTGACTGTAACAAGTCCAAAGACCAAACCACCACCACTCCTGCCCCTAAGGCAACTGTTCCCCCTAGTACAGCTATTGGTGGAGGTGGTAATCAGAATAAGGGTGTAGTAGGGTTAACCCTGGGTACTGAAGTGGACTCTGGCCTAGTCAGAGTACCCACTCAGGCATTGCTGATTTGTGATGGAGACATTGATATGTCCTTCCTAGTGAACCCCAGTAATCTGGGCAAATACAAACAGCAGCCTGTAATAAATGGCAAACAGGCTTTGGCTTCCAGGGACACAGGTGCTAGTGTCACCATGGTGGCAGAGGATCTTGTGGACCCTGGGCAGATCATCCTGGGTGAAATGTACCAGGTTACCAATGCAAGTAATGTCAGGACCAACCATAGTCTGGCAGTTGTGAATTTCTCCTGGGGAAGGGTAACTGGCCTCAAGAAGGTAGTAGTCAGTGCAGACCTTCCTGTCGAATGTCTATTGGACAATGATCTAGAGACTTCAGCTTGGTCTGAAGTAGAGTTATGGACTCATGCTGAGATGTTGGGCATACCTGCAGAGGTATTTTGCTGTGACCAGGTCACAGGCCAAAATGCATAAAGCTGAACCAGCTCTGGATCCTGAAACTATGGACCAGATGCTACCCAAGAGGAGGAGCAGTAGGGTTAAGGCAGTGCCTTCCCCTCTGTCTCAGATCACAGATTCCCCTCCAGAGGGAGGAGAGGCAGATCCTGAAGAAGGAACTGCCCCAGAGGGACTTGGGCCTGATCAGGTTGAGTTCTTGGGGGCAGGGGGACTTTCCAGGGAAGATCTGAGTAAGGAGCAACAGTGCTGCCCCTCTCTTGAACCCCTCAGACAGCAGGCTGCTGCCGAGGCTGCTGGGAGTGTTAGTGGGTCCCATAAAGTTTATTGTGATGAGGGACTCCTATATTCTGGGGCTAGAGATCCTACCCCTGGAGCCACCAGGAGGTTGGTAATCCTCTTGACCCTAGCACATGATATCCCTCTGGCAGGACACATGGGCCAAAACAAGACCTGGGACAGGCTTGTTCCACATTTTCATTGGCACACATGTCAGAGGACACAAATGAGTTTTGTCGCTCCTGTGTCACTTGCCAAGCCAATGGCAAGTCAGGTGGCACAACAAAGGCCCCCCTGATACCATTACCTGTGGTGGGGGTACCCTTTGAAAGGGTAGGGATTGACATTGTTGGTCCCCTTGACCCTCCAACAGCATCTGGGCGCAGGTTTATCCTGGTGGTAGTGGATCATGACACCAGGTACCCAGAAGTAATTCACCTGAGGACCACCACAGCCCCTGTGATGGCAAGAGGTGGTGGCAAGAGCCCTCATTGGAGGTTTCTCCAGAGTGGGTTTCCCAAAGGAGGTTATATCTGACAGAGATACCAACTACGTCAGGATATCTAAAAGCAATGTGGAAGGAGTGTGGTGTAAATTATAAATTCACTACTCCCTATCACCCACAATGCAATGGGTTAGTTGAACGTTTCAACAAAACCCTAAAGGGAATGATTAAAGGCCTCCCAGAAAAGCTTAGGCGAAAATGGAACCTTTTACTTCCCTGCCTTCTGTTTGCATATAGAGAGGTTCCACAGAAGGGGATTGGTTACAGCCCATTTGAACTTCTGTTTGGGAATCCTGTAAGAGGTCCATTATGTTTGGTGAAGGAGGGCTGGGAGTTACCTCTCAAACCTCCCAAACAGGATGTGATGGACTATGTACTTGGTCTCCGCTCCAGGATGGTCGAATACATGAAGAAGGCAACTAAAAACCTGGAGGCCAGCCAAGAACTACAAAAAACTTGGCATGACCAAACGGCTGTGCTGACTGTGTACTAGCCAGGACAGAAAGTGTGGGTGTTGGAGCCTGTGGCCCCAGCAGCTCTCCAAGACAAGTGGAGTGGCCCCCATACAATTGTTGAGCAAAAGGGAGAAGTCACCTATCTGGTGAATCTTGGAACTCCCAGGAGCCCCCTTTGGGTGCTCCATGTCAACAGACTGAAACCATATGTTGACAGGACTGACATGGGCTGGCTCATGGCAACTGATGAGGAACAGAAGGAGGAAAGTGACCCACTCCCTGACCTGCTCTCACAGAACCCTGATGACGGATCGGTAGATGGTGTTGCTTTGGCAAGCAGCCTCACTGATCATCAGCAAACTGAATGCAGACAAGTTTTGCAACAGTTTAGACAAATGTTTAGCCTGATCCCTAGTCAGACTTCCTGGTGCACCCATGAGGTGGACACTGGAGACAGTCTGCCTGTCAAGAGTAAAATCTACAGGCAACCTGACCATGTCAGGGACTGTATCAGGACTGAAGTCCAGAAAACGTTGGAACTAGGTGTGATTGAGCCTCCAGATAGCCCTTGGGCTAGTCCAGTAGTCCTAGTACCCAAACCTCATACCCAGGGTGGTAAGAAAGAATTGAGGTTTTGTGTAGACTACAGAGGCCTCAATGCAGTCACCAGGACTGATGCTTATCCAATTCCCAGGGCAGATGAACTGATTGATACTTTGGCCTCAGCCAAGTATCTGAGTACATTTGACCTAACAGCTAGCTACTGGCAGATCAGGTTAGCTGAGGATGCCGAAGCCAAAACAGCATTTTGAACCCCTGGTGGGCACTACCACTTTGTGGTGATCCCCTTTGGTTTGAAGAATGCACCTGCCACTTTTCAGAGGTTGGTGAACAAGGTTCTGGCAGGGATGGAAACGTATTGCTCAGCTTATCTAGATGATATTGCTGTCTTTAGTTCCTCCTGGCAGGATCACCTGGTCCACCTCAGAAATGTTTTGGAGGCTCTGCAAAAAGCAAACCTCACTATCAAGGCCACTATGTGCCAGATAGGGCAGAGTCAGGTTGTATACCTGGGCTACCTTGTAGGTGGAGAAAAGGTTCAGCCTTTACAGAGCAAAATCCAAACCATCATGGAATGGGTTGCTCCAACCACCCAGACACAGGTGAGAGCCTTTTTAGGCCTGACTGGGTACTATAGGAGGTTTGTTAAGTGATATGGATCTATAGTGACCCCTTAAATGATCTTACCTCAAAGAAAATGCCAAAAAAGGTTCAGTGGACAGCTAGCGGGCAAAAGGCATTTGAAGACCTAAAGCAGGCCATGTGCACTGCTTCCATCTTACAGAGTCCAGACTACACCAAAAAGTTCATTGTCCAAACAGATGCTTCTGAGCTGGGTGTGGGAGCTGTACTGTCTCAACTGAATGATGAAGGTCAAGACCAGCCAGTAGCTTTTATAAGCTGAAGGCTGACCCCTAGAGAGAAACGTTGGTCAGCTATAGAGAGGGAGGCCTTTGCTGTGGTATGGGCCCTGAAGAAGCTGAGGCCATACTTGTTTGGCACTCACTTCATAGTTCAGACTGACCACAAGCCCCTCCTATGGCTTAAACAGATGAAAGGTGAAAACCCAAAACTTTTAAGGTGGTCCATTTCCCTACAGGGGATGGACTATACAGTGGAATATAGACCTGGGACCCAACATGCCAATGCAGATAGACTCTCAAGGTATTTCCACTCAACTGGTCAAGGTTAGTTTAGTGTCCCTGCGTTTGGGGGCGGGGGATGTGTAGGAGAGTAGGATCTGCACTTATGTTGCCCCCCCTTTTTTCTGATGTTTACACTGGTTTCTGGCTATAGTCTGGCTGGGACCCTGCTAATCAGGGCCCCAGCCTCTCTGTTCTCTCTAAACAACTTGGAGTGCATATTAGATGCACTAGTGATTGGATACTGTGGTACCTTATGAGCCCCTAGTATATGGTACCTTAGGTACCAAGGGCATAGGTACTTCACAGGCCTACCAGGGGCTGAAGCATGTATTATGCTACTCCTGGGAAGCAGACTAAATCTGACACCACAGGCCTGCTACTGCAGCCTGGGTGAGGTAGTGTTAGCACTCCTCACTGAGGTATAGGTTCCCTATATCTCACCTTACACACACATATAAACCTTTCAGTCACCCCTAAGGCAGGCCCTATCAATCCTGAGGGCAGGGTGCTTGGTTTCCATGTGATGGGGTGCCTCTGCCTGAGCAGGGCCCTTCTGCAGACCTCAGAGACCATTCTCTGTTGCTGTTTGTGGATGCAGTTAAACCATATACTCTTAAGTGCATTATAACCTAGCGGTAAATGCTAACTTTGGGATGGGTGCATCAAAACATGTCGTGTTTGGTGTCAAATGCTTTGGAATCATACCTCCACACCAGTAACTGGTGTGGGAGTATGATCCCACCCTTCTAGAGGGATAGACATGTACCCACTGTGGAAACACAGTAGAATCCTAAAGAGCCCTGGCATCACAAAATGGATGCCACCAGCACAGACACTGGGCTGCCCTCCTGCTGCTGACCGAAACGCGCAGTGGAGGAGGCCCAACAATAAGCATCCTGTCACAGGGAGGTGTAACCACCTTCCAGACAGGATTTAGTGTAATGAGGCTAGGTGGGTGCACTCCTAGAGTGCTTTGAAGTCCTGAACTGGGGGAGCAGTAGGCTCCTTTGTGCATATGCCAGCTCAAACCGGTTCTGGGGCTACCAGCCCCTGCTCTGGCACGAAACTGGACAAATGGAAGTGGTTGTAGCCACCCACTCCACTGATCCTCCTATAGGAGGGGTCATAGAGCTAGTCCCTCCCTTCCTTGTATTATAAGTTAGGGAACCCTTGCCATTGCAAACTAGATATCCCTGGATGACGCTCTGAAGAAGAATCCTGGACCTTCGACGTTCCACTACCTTTGGAAGAGTGAAGAATCTCCCTTAGAGTCAAGGAGTGACTCCCCTGCTTGTCAGGCACCAAAACTTTCCATCCACGGTCGCAAACTTTCCCGCTCCCGCTAGAGTCTGAAGTCCCTGCAGCCCCAGAAGTAGATTTCCTGACTTCTCAATGGCCATTGTGAGTCCCCAGCAAAGCTGAGGTGAGGGGACCCCACGAGTGACAAGGAACAGCAATACCCGGGTACCGTGCACTATTGTCGAGTGCAACCCCTTCACGATGGTCTACGAACTTGTGCTTTGGTCCACGTGTGTCCCAAGCCTCCAGCAGGATTTCCTCGAAAATCAGAGGCCTACCTCACCCCGAGTGACCGTGGGCTCCTGGTGAGGGTATCCTCCCGAGGAATCCTTGTGATCCCTTGCTGGTTGGCTTGTGGGTCCCCTGAAGACTTTTCTACAGAACCAAAGGGCTCCCCTCGTTGCTCCAGGCCTGCCCCGACTTACACTTGCTGGGTGAGTCCCTCAGACCTTGCTGGTGTGTACCGCTGACTTTCTTCACTTTCCATGAGACTTGCTGTTGCCAAGGCTTGTTGGCTCCAGTCCGGTTGCCGACACATTAGTAAGCTGCAAACTTTGTGGGCACTCCGAAACCAGCTTCTGGTCATCGTCGACATCTCCTGGACCTCGTGGCTGAAGAGTCAAGACACCCGTGATCCGCAGCTGTGTTCTCACACTGCATGCGTCTCCCGTGGGTCCTTTACTTACCTGTCTTGGGTGGATTAGTGAGGCCCCATCGCTTCTGAAGACCTTAGGCCTTCTCCCTTCTCAAGTCGTTCTTCTTATACCTCTTTTTTAGTATATGGTCTGGTACGCCCCTAGGGCCCCAGCCATATTTGTGCTTAACTTGTTGTGTAATGTTGATTTGTGCATATGTCCTTGACTTCTAATCTCATAAAGAAATTAGTAGAGTGTGTCTAGTAATAAATACATATATATTTTATATATATATATACCTGTGTGGTGTCCTTTCATTTAGTGATTCAAGAGATTATAAGGTAAAACAAGCTGCTTTACATTCCTCTGAGACTTAGCCTGAAGGCTGCTCTCCACAGCTACCACTAGGATCGCTTTCTTTAAAAGGTTGTCTTAAACGTATCTACCATAAGAGTCGAATTGTACTGGTGCAAGGTGGCCACTTTAACTAGTGTCCAGCATATACCAGGCCAACTTCTCACACATTAGTAACCATATAGTCCTCATACTGTCGATTCTCACCAATTTTGCACTTTGGACCAAACCTGACCGGTTTTTGTTTTTCTGCCCTGTAAGGGCACTGTAAATCGCTAAACATTACATATGGCTGACATACCTTAAACAGGGTCACAGTGGCGCTGTAGGAGAGGCTCAACAGGAAGAGGATGATGAAGGTTGACGTGGTACTCCAGATGTTCTCCAGATCTTCCTCTTCATCAATATAAAAAGCTCTCACTAATGGGAGGTGCAACACAACATGATGTCAGATGCACAATTCTACCGTAACTCTCAACAAACTTTGTGTTGGAATAAAACTGCTTATTTTACATTCAAATTTAAATAATTAAAGGAGATACTTCCCAATTGAAAACGACTAATGGGCTAGGATCCAGGAGTCCCATCAGAGGCTGCCAGATTTTAACTCTGTCTGTCTTGAACTAAGGCGGCTTAACTAGAAAGTACCATCTAAGCCAGGGTATAGGTTTAATAGATAGAGGAATAGAGAGATAAAAGATACATAGATAGTTATATAGATAGGCAGGTGCATAGAGAGATAGCTAGGGTAAGGTATGGATGGGTGGATGGAAAGATAATCAAAAGGCTGAAGCAGGCATGGAAAGAGGCATAGCAGTGATGGAGGACATGTGGTTTTGAAAGTGGTGGATGTGGCTGGTAGCTATTAGGTGCTGTTGCAGGGATTCTGCTTATGCACAGAACCATGCACAGGAAACCAGGACCTCAGTGAATTGCGGTGTACCAAAAAAACTTTCCTCAGAACCCAGAACCCCTTATCCGACCAGCATCAGTGTCCCATTCGTTCTCCGAGTTTTATCTCGGTGGTCCCAATGTATAGACAACCCAGAACAAGCGACTTAGGGTATTCTCAGGAATGGTGGGAATCAGAAATACCTGTTCGTAATTATTCTCATATCAGTCCACAACAGAATAAACAGAGACACGGTAAAGTTTAAAGAGTTTATCTTATAAACCTTGTGTCCTAATATGCAGTACTTTGGCTAACATAAGCAGACAAATGATTAAGATCAAAACCATCAGCATAGTTACAATACCATAGAAAATGAAAGGAGTAATCATAATAAAATGACAGTGGATGACCACCACCTTCCTTTCGCTAGTAAACTAATATTATTATTATTACTAATAAAAGGTCTCTAGGCTTGAATGGGGAACCCCATACCGTAAAGATCAGCTTAGTGGAATCACATCACAGGATCAGCTTAGACTCTGCTCCTGGGAAAGCTCTTCTTCCGAATGTGTCTAAAGCATGTAGCCTGCAATATTAAAAGCACTCGACTTTCAGGTATTTGCAGCTGCGTGCGTGTTATGGCTAAATAGTGGGCCGATCAACCTGAACCCAACAACATGCACCGTCTAGCGACCCAGACTGTTTCTTTACACAATGTGCAGACCAAGGTCGCTGCTCACTGTTAGGGATGTGAACAACAGACCGTTCTCATGTGAAGCAAAGACGAGCAAGCATTTCTCAATTAATAACATGTGACTACAGTGTCGTGTGCAAAAGCAGCAAAAGCGGCAAGATGGCTTTCTAACATCTAATTTGCAAGAAATGGATTGAACCCTTCCCACCGCAAGGAATGGCCTGGCTACGAGCAGTAAGGAGAACGGCGAAAATAGATATTGATCTGGAGTCCAATACACAAACATATCCTAAGATATGGGTGGCCTTTCAGAATTGGGATGGAGATATAAGTGTGTAACCGCTTCTGTCCAATGATTACACCTGCGTGGTCTGTGCAGCCAGGATACTGGAAGGGCACGAGCTCAGGAGCTATTGAAATATTGCAAAAGCCCGGGGAGGTACAGATCGGCTGACAGGCTATTATTTTGCATATAATGGTGGTATCACAGATCGTTTTGTATGAACAGCTTTCTAATGTAGTTTTATTTCTGCACTGTATACCATGTTAGACAAAGCAGCTGTGGTGAACTCTGACACCTTTCTGGCCCGGTTATATTCTAAATTCCTGCACTTACTGATTTCTTGCATGAATGTGCGTGTGTTTGTATGTGTTTATCTATCTTTATCTATCAGATCAAAACCATAAATAATTTCATGTGTGTAATTGGTTCATGTATTCCTCTGTATTACTGTTCATATATTTTATTGTGTATTGGCTTACATGTGGGTCACAGAAAGTATGAGAAAAAATCTTTTGGCCCGATTCACAAACTGTCATTTGTAGTATGTAAAGTGGCACTACAGTAGTGCTACTTATTGAAAAATGCAATTCACAAACCATTCAGGTGGAAATCTCCACCTCCACATATCATATATTTTCCATGGGAAGAGCTCTGGACATGTAAGTTTACTACTTAATAGTGAAGGTGAGAGGAACGGAGGATTGCTGGGAAAATGGGGAATATCTATTAGTAAATGGGAGGAATTTAGGTAGGAATAATGAGGAGTTCAGGGAGGGGCATGTTAATACAAACACCACCCACAAAAGAGTAAGGCCATTGCTATTTGCAAAATATACTTACAAAGTCAGTATTGCCCTTAAGGTATGACGTCACATATTACATCACTGTTTTTAGACACTTATTTACCCACTTATTCTTCCAAGATATACATATATTAAAAATATTTATTTTACAGAAAGACACATTTTCACTGCATGATGTCATCAGTGATGTAATATGTGACGTCATCAGCACTGGATTGCGGTCGCGTGAGTTATAGTTACCTGAACTAACTATAACGGTGGAATTTCATTGGTTTTTTACGAGTGAAATGTCCAGCTAACTATAACATGTGTGAAACCTATGGTTTTTTAAGGGAATTTGCAATGTCTTTTTAATGCTAATTCCTAACTATAACGTGTGTGAAACCTATGGTTTTTTCTGTGAATTTCTAAGGTTTTTAAAATGCTAATTCCTAACTATAACGTGTGTGAAACCTATGGTTTTTTCAGTGAATTTCAAAGGTTTTTTAAATGCTAATTTATGAATGTATTATTATATTTTGTATATATCTATTTTACATTAATTTACCTATGTATATAGTTGTAGATTGGCTGTATCCTGTAATTTGGAATGGCTCAGCTTTTTATTTTTTTTGAATTTGGATAAAGTTGAACAGCATAGTTAATATCTTCTATAAACTTATAAACACTTTAATATTTCTTTTTTTTTAAGGGTTTTTTACCGTGCACGCACGGTGCTTGCACCGTCATCATGCGCGCTCGGTGCGCGCACGGTGTACGCATGCGTACGTGCTCCGTACGCGAATGCGCGCGTGCTCCGTTCGCGCATGCGCGCGAGCTCCGTATGCGCGTGCTCCGTACGAACATGGGCGTGTGCACCGTACGCGCATGCGCGCGTGCTCCGTGCATGCATGCGCGCGTGCTCCGTGCGTGCTCCGTGCGTACTCCGTGCGTGCAGCTCGCGCGCTCGGAGCGCGCACGGCAAGTCATGTGATTAAGAAACAACACTTTTCATTGGTTGATAGTAGTTTCAGTTGCAGATTCTTCCAACACCACACCCACTCCCCTCATTATTACTTCTGATTCCCTGGGAGAAGGAGCGGAACTGTTTTTGGGATACAATGGCAGAGCAGCAGCCATCTTCTAGGAGTGAGCAGGAGACTCTTATGCCACAGAGACAGAGGAAACAGAAAGACTCTTTTATATGGCAGTTTTTCACTTTTCCTGAGGAGCAGAAGAAGGTAAATGCTGCCAAAGTCACCTGCACTATTTGTGGGACGACCTTATCTCGTGGGAATCCTACTAAGAAATATTCTTTTAGTATTCACACTATGTTAAGGCACGTTGAAGGATTACATCCTGTGGCTTTTGCTCGAGCTGCTAGAGAAAACCCTCCAGCAGCTCAGCCGAGCACATCCGCAGCAGCTCAGCCGAGCACATCTTCGGCAGCTCAGCCGAGCACTTCATCTGCGGCGGCAGCTTCACCTACTACTGTTCCTCTGGATATACACCCTGCTTTTCAGAGGGTGCATACACGGTGCAATGACTGCAATGCTCTTATTTCTCTTGATGAGACCAGTATTGACCTCACTGAGAGGAAGATGGAGCAGCACTCATGCTCCCCGCCATAATTTTTTTCATTTTTTCATTTTTCTGTTCTTCTGTCCCTCCATTAACACAAGGGCTCTTTTTAGAGCCACCTAATATCTAAACACTTAACTTTTTTTTTATTCTATTTTTCAAATTTTTTTCTGCCGTGCGCGCACGGTACACGTACCTCGCAAATTTTTTTTAAAAAAATAAAATGTTTTTTTCACCCTTCGGGATCCTTCAGGGACCCCCTGACAAAGGCTAGGGGGTCAGAAACTCTCTACCCTGCCCCCTTTTCACGTTCTTATATGTGTTTTACTTTTTTAAGGGTTTTTACAGTGCGCGCACGGTGCGCGCACCCCGCGATTTAGAAAAAAAAAAGATTTTTTCGCCCTTCGGGGTCCTTCTGTGACCCCCTGACAAAGGCTAGGGGGTCAAGAACTCCCTACCCTGCCCCCTTTTCACGTTCTCCACCTTTTTTTTTTTCATACCGACACACAAAATGGCGGCCGACACTTCCTGATTTCGACCGATTTCGAATGTTGACAGACATCTAACAGCCAATCAGAGTTTCGCTGGCGCAAGGCACCGTGTGCGCACGGTGTGCGCACGGTGCGCGCGTATAGATATTTATATGCTTTTAAATGCTATTTTCTCAGGAAATACTGAACAGATTGACACCAGACCTGCAAAAGGCACTTCCCTGACCTGAGGACTACCTCTCTGCCAAATTTAAAGTAATTCTGTTCAGCCGTTCGGGCTGTACCTTCGACTAAAGGTCCTATGGAAAAATGCATGGGGAAAACGCGTTTTGGGACCCCCCTTTTTTCTCGGCCCCCGCTTGACGAATCACCCCGAGACTTTCAGGGTAGGAGTTGAGCGGAGCGCCCCATTAGTTTTGAAAATTTTGCGAGGATTCGTCAACCGGCGCCAAAGTTATTCAAAATAGAATTTTGAGATTTCCTATGGAAACACGATCCTAACTATAACTATCTACTGGCGACCGCCAGTAGATAATATATATGCAAAAAAGAAGGAGAGAACTCTGGGTAGTTCCCAAGTTTAGGTGGACGGCAGCTCGAGTACAGAGCACCCTCAACACCAGCGACACTCTAAATTTGCTCACCTCAAATGTCTGCTTTTCTATCAAAGTTTTTAAGCATAGGATTAGCACAATGGTATCCACACCGAGACAGAAATGGACAAAGTCTTTTGCCATTTATACAGCAAAGTCTTTAAGCATAGGATTAGCACAGTGCTATCCACGCCGAGCTGTAAAATGACAGAAGCCATTTATCACTCCAGGCACAGTATTATAGCTTTGGGTTGGTGAAATACCATCCAAGTCAACCTGAACTGAGTAAAAGCAACCCCTGACACGTGTTTTGCTGTAATTACAGCTCTTCAGAGAGGTTTAGCTTTGTCCAGACACAAGGGAGCACCCAGTATAAGTCAAAACAATTCCCTTGCAGGCATAGAGTGACGCATAAATTATGCAAAGAAGGAGAGAACTCAGCGTAGTTCCCAAGTTTAGGTGGACGGCAGCTCGTGTACAGAGCACCCTCAGCACCAGCGACAGGGGTTGCTTTTACTCAATTCAGGTTGGCTTGGATGGTATTTCACCAATCCAAAGCTATAATACTGTGCCTGGAGTGATAAATGGCTTTTGTCATTTTTCAGCTCGGCGGGGATAGCACTGTGCTAATCCTATGCTTAAAGACTTTGCTGTATAAATGGCAAAAGACTTTGTCCATTTCTATCTCGGTGTGGATAGCATTGTGCTAATCCTATGCTTAAAAACTTTGATAGAAAAGCAGACATGTGAGGTGAGCAAATTTAGAGTGTCGCTGGTGCTGAGGGTGCTCTGTACACGAGCTGCCGTCCACCTAAACTTGGGAACTACCCAGAGTTCTCTCCTTCTTTTTTGCATAATTTATGCGTCACTCTATGCCTGCAAGGGAATTGTTTTGACATATATATATATATATAGATGGTAAACTCATGACTAAACTCTATAGAAAGAAGACAGCAGGCAACAGCCTGCTCCATGCACACAGCTGTCACCCTGAAAGCCTTATAAAAAGTATTCCTTTGGGGGAGCTACTACGAGCAAAACGTAACTGTAGTATTGAGGAAGATTTCCTTACTGAAAGTAAAGTCAAGTGTGAAAGATTTAGAGATAGAGGCTACAGTACCAAATGCATTGAAATAGCAGTATCTGAAGCCCAGATGAGAGACAGGGCCTTGCTGATCAAACCTAAAGATGTACAAAAAAGTGAAATGACAGGATTACCCGATGATAAAGAAACAGTACGGTTTATCACCACTTTTAATCAACAATCCTGGAATGTTAAAACAGCATTAAAGAAATTCTGGGGAGTACTCAAACTGACACTGACCTATCAGGATGTCTGCAAGATTACCCCCAGGTTACGTACCGGAAGGCCAAATCTCTAAAAGATTCACTCTGCCAAGCGGTAACACAGACAGTCAATAAAAAGAAGAATGTCATCCAGGGTTTCTTTACATGTCGACAATGTAAGGCGTGTAAACACAGTCATAATGTCAAAGAAGTAAAATTGTCAGTTCATGTCAAACCTATCAAAATTGCAAAACACTATTCCTGCAATACAGAATTCGTTGTGTATGCCCTTAGGTGTCCATGTGATAAGTACTACATCAGTAGTACTATTCACAAAGCCAAAAAACGCATTCTTGAACACCTAAGGGCAATCAAAAACAACGACAAACAATACCCAATAGCAAGGCATTTCGCAACTCACCACAAGGGGGACAATACACTTTTGTCCTTTTGCGTTCTTGACAATATTCCAATTAGAACTAGAGGAGGGGATAGAGTGCAAGAACTAAGGAGATTGGAATCAAAATTTATCATCAAGTATCACACTCTACAACCTGATGGCCACAATTGTGATGAAGGGCTCTCAACACACTTGGGTTAGTGTCTCGTTATCCTGGATGTTTTTTCATTGGTGGAAATCTAATGTATATTCATGAGTAAACTTGTTTAGCCTCTTTTTTCTTTTAATGATATATAGTACTTGTGAATTTTTTCGCAAATTTTAAATTGGGTGTTTTATCACTGTTTTTTTATCTTTTCTGATTTGACAGACACACGGCATGGTACTGGAGGAGAGTTGAGTATAAGACTATCACGAAGCACCTGTATTATTATTTTGTTTTTGAATTACGATTACCCACTTGGGTTGATTAATCTGTATTAATGGCATCAAATTAATTAAGGAGGATTAATTTGCATTAATGGCATCAAATCAATTAAGGAGGATACAAGCAGTGCTTGTGTAAGCCCACTGGGGCTCGATTTGGTGAAGATGTGTTTGTTTCGGTATATAGAAACAATAAAGTTTTTGCAATGGAAAAAAACTGATCGAATAATTATGTCACAATATAAAATAACAGAATGATGTCGGTTAAAATGAATTGCCTGTGATTAATAAGTGCTAAGAAAGTTGAAAATGAATATTTCCTTTTTATGATAAAAGTCTGTTTTCCTTTAGCTCCTTGCACCTTGAAATGCCGTAATGTCTGTTGTCGGTGTCTATTGAAAAAATGGGTGTGGCATTTTTGAATTCACTTAAACACGATCATTTGCAATGTACTCTTACTCGTGACAAAGGAGTTGTACTCTGAAACGCGTCGAGAGACTGGCCAAATTTGATTTAAATAAACACGCTGTGATAAGGAGTAAGTGGCTGTGGCATCGTCTTTTCAGGAACGAGTGAAATACGATTGGTTTGGAGATTTGGGGTTCGCGTCCCCGCCACAGCCCACCGCTGCAAGATGCTTGGGTTTCTTCGCAAAAGCTGTTGTGGATATATATATATATATATATATATATTCACTTAAAAAAACCATAGGTTTCACATACATTATAGTTAGGAATTAGCATTTAAAAAACCTTGCAAATTCACTTAAAAAACCATAGGTTTCACACATGTTATAGTTAGCTGGACATTTCACTCGTAAAAAAACAATGAAATTTCACCGTTATAGTTAGTTTAGGTAACTATAACTCACGCTACTGCAATCCACTGCTGATGACGTCACATATTACATCACTGTATTCACTAAGATACTGTTAATAAGTCAGTTATACAATTAATTTTACAAAAAAAAACATCCATTTAGACACATTTACCCGTTTATTCTTCTATTAACCTTTAGATATACATATATAAAAAATATTTATTTTACAGAAAGACACATATTCACTGGATGATGTCATCAGTGATGTAATATGTGACGTCATCAGCAGTGGATTGCGGTCGCGTGAGTTATAGTTACCTGAACTAACTATAAAGGTAGAATTTCATTGGTTTCTTACGAGTGAAATGTCCAGCTAACTATAACATAGGTTTCACACATGGTTTTTTAAGTGAATTTGCAAGGTTTTTTAAATGCAAATTCCTAACTATAACGTGTGTGAAACCTATGGTTTTTTAAGTGAATTTGCAAGGTTTTTTAAATGCTAATTCCTAACTATCACGTGTGTGAAACCTATGGTTTTTTCAGTGAATTTCAAAGGTTTTTTAAATGCTAATTTATGTGGGTATTATTTTTTTTAATATATATTTTTTTCAATAAACTACCTATGTATATAGTTATAGATTGACTGTATCCTGTAATTTGGAATGGCTCAGCTTTTTTTTTTTTGAATTTGGATAAAGTTCAACAGCATAGTTAATATCTTCTATACAATTATAAACAGTTTTAAATGTTTATTTTTTTAGGGTTTTTCACCGTGTGCACCCCGCGATTTTATTTAAAACAAAAAATGTTTTTTTCACCCTTCGGGGTCCTTCTGTGACTCCCTGACAAAGGCTAGGGGGTCAGGAACCCTCTACCCTGCCCCCTTTTCACGTTCTCCACCTTTTGTTTTTCAGAGCGACACACAAAATGGCATCCGACACTTCCTGATTTCTTCCGTATCGAATGTTGACTGACATCTAACTACCAATCAGAATTCCGCTCGCGCACGGCACCGTGCACGCACGGTGCCCGCCTATAGATATTTATGTACTTTTATCTGCAATTTTCTCAGGAACTACTGAACAGATTGACTCCATATATGCAAAAGGCACATGCCTGACCTGAGGACTACCTCTTTGCCAAATTTCAAGTAATTCTGTTCAGCCGTTTGGGCTGTACCTTCGACTAAAGGTCCTATGGGAAAATGCATGGGGAAAACGTGTTTTGGGACCCCCCTTTTTTCTTGGCCCCCGCTTGACGAATCACCCCGAGACTTTCAGGGTAGGAGCTGAGCGGAGCGCCCCATTAGTTTTGAAAATTTCGCGAGGATTCGTCAACTGGCGCCAAAGTTATTCAAAATAGAATTTTGAGATTTCCTATGGAAACACGGTCCTAACTAGAACTATCTACTGGCGACCGCCAGTAGATAATATATATATATATCTGACGTCATCAGCAGAGGATTGCGGTCGCGTGAGTTATAGTTGCCTGCACTAACTATAACGGGGGAATTTCATTGGTTTTTCACGAGTGAAATGTCCTGCTAACTATAACATGTGTAAAACCTATGGTTTTTTAAGTGAATTTGCAAGGTTTTTTAAATGCTAATTCCTAACTATAACGTTTGTGAAACCTATGGTTTTTTCAGTGAATATATATATATATATATATATATATATATACACATATATATATATATGATATTTTCTTTATGCTGTCTGCAAAATTGATTAGACATGTTATTAGTTAGAAATGATTGTTAACATATTAAAACACATATTTCAACAATTATTACAATTATTAAAATTAAAAAGTCATTTACATTGATTAAACACATTTAATTGAATTTACTAAATAATAATTTACCTAAACGTTCCTGGTATGATGTTTTTGATTTTACTTTGTCTGAAAATTAATATTTTTAAAATATATTGTTATATTTAGAATATTTGATTATTGGTATACATTTATTTTTTGGTAGGGTGATGTAATATTCTATTTAATTGGCTCTACCATAAAAGTAATTATCTTAATTTATATTTTACAATATATTAAGATGTATACTTTTATTGAATAAAGTTTCATTATTTTCAATTTTCTTTCCTATAGCGAGATCTCCACCACTATGGTAGAGACCTTCACCACAGTGGTGGAGATCTCCACCAAGGGGGTGGAGATCTTCATCTACATTTGAAAAGCTACAAGTAATACATTTACACTTGTAAATTTCCCTTCAGGCCTTAATTACATGGGGTGTAGACCTGTAAGTATACATTTTGGAATACATTTACACTCGGAAATTGTGAATAGCCAAAAGTACTAAACATACTTCCATTTTGCAAGGAGTACCATGTTTCCTGTTTCTCTGATATGTTTGGAAAGTTCTGATGTGTGCCGAACACTTGTTAAATGAATGTGTGCAATACTCATATAAATATGGCATGGCTTGATTGTCTGTGGAGGAGGAGAAATGTGTAACTTAGGAAGATGTTTATGGGCATATTTACCATAAGGTTGTGTCAGCTTTGTAGCACGCAATGGGGTGTAAAACTGACGCAACCCTTAAGTGCCATTTATCAAGCTGCGCAAGGCCGACCTTGCTTGGCCCTGAGTGGCTTGATAAATCCAGAGAGACGCAACACAGCACAAATCGCTGCGCTGCATTGTGTTACTCTGCCCTGGTAAGGCATTTTTGGGGTGGAGCGTGCGCATTCCCACACATCCACCCATGGATTCTGAAGCATTCCCAGATTTACCAATAGTGATAGACCTGGCAATACGTCAGAATGTTACGCCTTCCCTGGGGAGGCGTACCAAGGAGAATAATCTTTATTTATCCTATTTTATTTCCTCTAGCTATGTGTGCTGCAGAATGCAGCACACATAGAAAGAGGAAAATGCCCCAGGGGATTGTTGTTGTGCAGGAAGGTGTTTCTTCTTTTGTGGGCTGCATTGTGCAGCACACATAGAAAGAGGAAAATGCCCCAGGGGATTGTTGTTGTGCAGGAAGGTGTTTCTTCTTTTGTGGGCTGCATTGTGCAGCACACATAGAAAGAGTAAAATGCCCCAGGGGATTGTTGTTGTGCAGGAAGGTGTTTCTTCTTTTGTGGGCTGCATTCTGCAGTACACATAGAAAGAGGAAAATGCCCCAGGGGATTGTTTTTGTGCAGGAAGGTGTTTCTTCTTTTGTGGGCTGCATTCTGCAGCACACATAGAAAGAGGAAAATGCCCCAGGGGATTGTTTTTGAGCAGGAAGGTGTTTCTTCTTTTGTGGGCTGCATTGTGCAGCACACATAGAAAGAGGAAAATGCCCCAGGGGATTGTTTTTGTGCAGGAAGGTGTTTCTTCTTTTGTGGGCTGCATTCTGCAGCACACATAGAAAGAGGAAAATGCCTCAGGGGATTGTTTTTATGCAGGAAGGTGTTTCTTCTTTTGTGGGCTGCATTCTGCAGCACACATAGAAAGAGGAAAATGCCCCAGGGGATTGTTTTTGTGCAGGAAGGTGTTTCTTCTTTTGTGGGCTGCATTGTGCAGCACACATAGAAAGAGGAAAATGCCTCAGGGGATTGTTTTTGTGCAGGAAGGTGTTTCTTCTTTTGTGGGCTGCATTCTGCAGCACACATAGAAAGAGGAAAATGCCCCAGGGGATTGTTTTTGTGCAGGAAGGTGTTTCTTCTTTTGTGGGCTGCATTGTGCAGCACACATAGAAAGAGGAAAATGCCCCAGGGGATTGTTTTTGTGCAGGAAGGTGTTTCTTCTTTTGTGGGCTGCATTCTGCAGCACACATAGAAAGAGGAAAATGCCCCAGGGGATTGTTTTTGTGCAGGAAGGTGTTTCTTCTTTTGTGGGCTGCATTCTGCAGCACACATAAAAAGAGGAAAATGCCTCAGGGGATTGTTTTTGTGCAGGAAGGTGTTTCTTCTTTTGGGGGCTGCATTCTGCAGCACACATAGAAAGAGGAAAATGCCCCAGGGGATTGTTTTTGTGCAGGAAGATGTCCCTATCAGCACAAAACAAGTCTGCAACGCAGGCCCCCTGGCACCATGATGCAAGGGTGCCCGCATTGGGGCTAGATAGCACATTGTGCGCCAGTGCTGGGAACAGAGAGGAATATGACGTATTATAATAAATACAGCACATTCCTGCCTTTTCCGCGACACAGCGCAGCAAGGCGGCTTGCTGCACAGTGTTACAGAATGATAAATATGCCCCCAGTATTTTATTTTGCTGACACAGTGTGCCTCTGTTTTGTTAATCTATGTTTATTTTTAGGCTATTTTAGATGAGAACTTGGAGGTCTGTGTGCTTTGAGGTTGCAAACCGCTTGCCCTGTAGCTTCACCGCACTATTGCCCACACATGTGGAGGCGCGAGTGGCAATTCTGAAATGAGCAGCTAAAAACTATGGGCATTTCCCAGTGGACTTCAGGATGTAAGATGAGCTGGCTGGAAAGCAGAAGATGGGTTCCTCATTTTGTCAGACCCTTCCTCATGTGTGACACTCAGGCCTTATCTCTGAGACCAACCGCATGTCTGCAGTCCTGATCTTGTCAGGAAGTCTCCACACACACATGTTGTTCTTTGGTTGTTATAAGTATCCGAATCAAACATTGGGGAGCCATTATCGTCTGTGTTGGGTTGAGCGAGAATACATGTATCCTGCTAGTACCAGGCTGTACAGAAACATTAAGTATATGAGACCTGACTGGACGAAGCCAATGGAGGTAAGGCAATGTCTGAGTTAGAAAAGGGGCCCATGCATTCCCTATGTGCGGCAGCAGCAGGAAAAGAGAAGTAGGAAAGTGGGAGAAAGCGCGGAGATACTGGCAGAAAAAGCAACCTAAATTCAGTGAAATCACCGCAATAAATGCATGATCAAATAATATTGGATTGACGGACAGAGAGATTTGTAAAATAGTTTTTTATTGCTACATTTGAACATACAGTTTTTTATTCCAACACAAAATATACACAAACAACGGAGATTCCATGACTGCATTGCTACAGTCGCATGAACCGACAGAGACCCCTAGGGTACAGGGACGGAGGCACAGAAGGACAGAGCAATCAATAACAGTTACTGGTAGCATCAGACATTACAAGAGACACGTTGATGGAGGTGGGTTTACCAGAGGACTTGTCAATGCTCTTCTGGAGGACTTGAAGTGTCAGCGCCTCGTGGCCCACCACGCAGGTGTAGACCGCCCCACGGCTCCAGTCATTCTCCGGGACCTTCAGCTTGCTATACAAGAAGCACGAACTGCTTCCAGTCGCTTCCACTTCGTCCACCGGCTTGGTGTTCACATATTCCAGCTCCGAGACTTGCGCGCCGTTGACCAGCCACTTTACGAATACATCACAAGGACTATATCCTTCAACCAGGCAGGTCAAGGTGACTGACTCTTTCAAAGCAATTTCCTCTGATGTTGGAGGGTAAACGACCATCTTCGGTGGCTTGGGTGGGTTTCCTGTTTGTGGGGTGGATAGCACAGAATGCATGTGTTATGGATAATAAATCGAAGGGATGCACTAAGAACATAGTATGCAATATTCGTCTAAAAGGAATAACCCCAAATGTTGGCCAGATTGTTGCCCTTCGCTTCCAATTCATCTCTGAATAAAGCAGAAATAATCTATGTGATAAACAATTTACACAATTGAAAAAAAGTTCCATAAATATATGTGATATTCCATGCTATGCAGTCTGCTTCACTAAAGTGTACTGTGTTTGGAACAATTATGTAATCCATTTAAAAGATAAGCGTGGGCCCCCCCCCCCCCGAAGCGTAAACCCTATCTAACACACCAGGACACATTTCTTGTTGGCCCGCCGGAAGACTTTACCAGTCTATTCTATTCAAGCTCAGTAGATGCGACCAACAGATGCCACGGGCTTTTGTACAGAGTCTTGCCTATTTGTCTTGCCCACACAATTATTTTCTGGCTGCCAGCTTTGATCAAGAGCCAAAGGCACTGTTGTGTTTCCACAGGAATATGCTGGATCAGCTTGTGTTATTTTTGCCAGTTGGCAGCCTTGAAGCTTTTTGTGCAATAAGTCTCCAAGCAATTGCCACATTTCCACGAAAATTGTATTGAGGAGTTTATTTTAAAAGTGCATAATTACAACACACTTGTTCTAAAGATGAAGTTTGGAGACCCGGATTGACAAAATGCAAAGAATAACTTTGAGGATGATGCTGAAAGATAGGGAGCCTGAGGTATCACTGAAACGGGATCTATATATAGCATACATATATATATATATAGATAGATAGATAGATAGATAGATAGATAGATAGATAGATAGATAGATAGATAGATAGATAGATAGATAGGTAGGTAGATAGATAGGTAGATAGATAGATAGATAGATAGATAGATAGATAGATAGATAGATAGATAGATAGATAGATAGATAGATAGATAGATAGATAGATAGATAGATAGATAGATAGATAGATGTATTTTACTGTACAGCAAACAGCACATCATAAGAGTCCAAAAAGCGAAAGAAAACTGGATATAAACTTTTCTGGGGTGGGGATGTGTGTGTGTGGGGGTGTGTGGGGGTGTGTTCACAACACAGGTGAAATGACTGACAAGACAAAACTGATTACTAAATAGAGTTTATCTGCTGCACTAGCAAGAGAGATAGGCTTGCTAATGGCGATAATCTTTACTTGCCGGCAACGTGTATTTGTAGTCATAGACAGACAGCTATGAATTGACAGGTCAGTGCAGACACAGAAAGGCGGATGAATCAGATGTAGCAAGATATGTAGTAGCCACATCAATCGAGCAATTGACCTTGGAGATACTGTGGTAGCCACTGACATAGATATGTATGTAGGCAAGGAAGCTGGGTAGAAATATGTTCACTGATCTGAGGTATCTGATAGTATCTCACCATTCTTCTTCTGGAGGTAGGCTCTCTTTGGTCCTGCGAGATCTTGATGTAGGACTTTGCATTCAAATTTGTTGCCTGCAGTCCACTGGTCAGCGCACACTGTAGCAACGCCCTTGGCTGAGTAGGTGCCGTTGTTGTGGAGGATCGTGTCTGTGACTAAAGTTTTCAGATCCTCCTTGGTGTCCTCTTGGCTCCATGAGATGTTTAGGTTCTCCAGTGACGCCATGTTGGTGACAATGCATGTGAGCTTTGCTGACTTGCTCTCAAATATCTCCTGGAAGGTGGGGGTGACTGTGAACACGGTAAGTGCTGCCGAGCCTATAGAGGAATCTGAAATACAATAGAAGGGCACATAAATGCATAATTACCTTGATTAGGAAATGTAATATGGAAAGTACTAAATGAAATATTAAAGTTAACTGGAGACCGAGAACTTTGGACTCATCTTATGTGCCTATGCACCATATGGGATCAGTTGATAATGTTGATCTGTTTGTGCTCTCACCGCCTCGTCTACTCATTCAACACACTAATACTGCAATGACCAATCATTCTTTTCAATTCTAAAAAGGAGTTTCTCCTGGTTTTTGTAACTCCTTTACCATTTGGAAATGCATTCTCTTTTTCATTGCTATGTATATCCCAAAGACCATCAAACCCCTTGGCCATGGAGTTCATGACTCTGGTCTTCTCTAATGAGAAGCACTCGCATGAATCCCTTAATATCTGCCCATAGGCACAGACTCTCCTCCATTTGGGAAGCTTGTGGCGCCGCCATTGTCTAGAACAGGACAGGTGCCATAGACCTCAGTCTCAATAATGATTTTTGCTAAGAGGCTTCCTGATTTTTCTTTCGCTCCTGCCCAATATGAATCTCTCTGACTTGTTCACATTTTTCTGCAAAGTGCTGTCACATGCACTTTCATCTATTTTAATTGGGTGGGAGGTATAGGAGATGCGGTGGAAGGTTACATGGTGCTTCAGTCAACAGTGATATCGACTACACGTTGAAAGAATACTTCCTGGCCACAAGTAAACTCTACTAGAGGCTGAAGGCATGGAGCTCAGTGCTCCCAAATGCTGGAAGCCTATCCTGTCCACTCCAAATATATTTGGACACCTGCCTCCTTTAGAGGGCCATAGGCAGCAAACACAGCTGAACCAGCATCCAGGTCAGTGACGTTAACAACGTGTTGCGGCTTCACAATGCCGAGAAGCTCACTCACTTAACTAAATCAATATATGTGATCAGCGATTGCTTGAACTGTCAAAGTGGAAATAAGACCATGCTAATATATATATTTAGATAGATGTAACATTAACATGTCTTCCTTTTTCCCCTAGGAATTAGAAATTAAGTGAATTTGGTGATTCACAATTATTAGGGCGCTTATTTTAAGATATTTATTTTGTTTTGCGTCTAGTACAAGGGAGATCCTGTGACTAAAGTGGGCAATTGATTGAACCAGCCATAGAACCTGTGACTTCTGTCTGTCTGTCCATTATCATCTGACAGCTCTGAGGCACTCATCAGAAGCTTCACTCACTCGCCTTTGTTCTTACACACCTTACATCTTCTGCCTTGCCCCCCAGACACAGATAACCAGGTATTGCCTCTCAGGACCTGCCTCTTAGCTGGCAACCAAGCCATCCCACCCTCAGCGAGCTATCTTGACAGCTCCCTTCTAACTTGTTACGCCTTCTCAACACAGGCAACAGCTTCGCCCTCTACAGGCTGAATCCATGTTGTTACCATTTCATACATGTCAATCCACAGTTTGCCAGGAAACCTAGCTCTGATGGACAAAGTGCTGGAAACAAAAAACCCTATCCCTACACATATATGAAAACTGGTGGTGTGCACATATAGTGTGTCCTCATAGTGTGCAATACTGTGATACATCATATTTGAGAATGGGATCCTATTATAAACAGAAACATACCATCGAAGGACAGGGACTTGCTGATGTTCTTGGTGGTCCAGAAGTTGGAGGCTTTGTGGTCCACCACGCAGGAGTAGAGGCTATTCTTGTTCCATTCTCCTGGGGTGACATCGAGCCAGCTAGTGACATCAAAGTTACCCTCACTGTCAGGGACCGGCTGCTCTTTGTGGTTGCGATGGGTGACATCCTTTCCATTGTACAGCCACTTGACGCTGATGGGCAGAGGGAAAAAGCCTCTGCAGATGCACACAATAGTGGCATTGTAGTTGCCTATGTCTTCCTTGCTTGGGGGGTGCAGGGTGACGGTGGGCTGAATAACCCTGTGAACTGCAAAAAAAAAATGGTAAGATAGAGTCAGCAAGTCGTCAACACAATCGGGCATTATCAAACATATCTATTAGGTGACCAATTTCTTGAACCCCAAAACTGATGTGCCCCTGAGGAGAGCCCTGCATTTAGCATGTCTATCTAATCATCTGCCTTCACCTTCATCCGAATGTCCTTTGGTGCTTTAGCATATTTGCTTATTCTAAGCCTTTTATTTTCCTACCGAAATATTCTACCTGTTGGACTGTCCTGTCTATCTGATGTCACATGTTTTCTTTTGGTCCCAAAGTTCTTGTAATATGGTAGGACAGTCTGGAGCCTCTCAGAAAGGCCACCATATCTTTATGGTCTAAGAGCATTTCGGTATTTCCCCAGTGCAGTCAGTATCTGCACTTCTGCAAAGGGCTGCCATATTTCGTGGATGCAGCTTGTTACTTCCCAGCAATGGTGTTTTACATGAAGGAGACGTGCCAATATCTACAGGCAATCAATCGATGAAGATTGGGCTTCAGCACGTCCTTCCCAGTACCGCATGATTCCTATAAACATGAGTCTTTGGTTGAAACCCATCATGAAGTGTCCTGAGAACTACCTGCCAGAACCCATCTTACACTGTCGGGGTCGAATATCAGAGCTGCATCAAAGGTCGCTTGTGATACCAGAGGCCAAGCAGTTTAATTGAGACATCAGAGCACCCCAAATACACCCGTGAATGTAGACATACGGTACCTGGCTTCTCCAGTTTTTTCGTCAGAGGTTGTCCCAGGGCAGAGTGTGTGACTTTGCAGTAATAGGGATCCTTGTCGTTCCAGGTCTTTGACGTCACCTCCACCTTACTGCTCGATGTGTAAAAGCTGTTGGCCATGGTGGATGGGAAATTGGCAAGTCCGCTGGTGAAGCTGGAATTAGTCTTATCATTCCAGCTGAAGGTGGCTGAGTCGGGGAGGAAGTCTTTGGCCAAGCAGCCAATCACCACGCGGTCAGAATATTCCCCGCAGCCAATAAGTGGGAAAACGGATGGGGCTTTTACCGCGGCTGAAGTGTGGAAGCAAAAGAGAAAAACAAAGTAACAAAATGGAAATATGAGGCATAGTCACAAGGATTAATGAAGAGGAAAGAATAGAATTAGCTCTGTATGGATTGGTAATGCCTACAATGGTACTTATAAGTCCTTATGGGTAGAACGATGATGCACACATAGGACATCTTCAGCCCAATAATATGATCATTTCACGACCTAGATACAATGACCAATCGAAAGTCAGAAGTCACAGGTCATTGCAATTAAACCATTTCAAAACCCTTACATAATCTAAGTAGACAGAAGGCTCTCTGTGATATTAAACAAGCAAGTAACTGGACAGGTAGTGCTGGAATTCATTGGCCAAACAAACGGGACTTGAACACAATGGTGGAGCCACACGACACCATCTAGTCTCCAATGGCTGAACCAAAGACAGTCGTATTTGATACAAACGCCAAGGCAAAAAAGACCCCCACAAACTAATGCTTAAAGGATTTCATGACCTAACACATTACCTCCATTGGAGACCCAGGAACAACGAGTAATTTAATAAAGGCCTGAAAAATGGCTAAGACAACAGAAATCCTCTGTGACCTAACACAAGACGTTCTTCATATCACAACACCCAGCAGAGAATACCCCAAATAACAAATCAATTTGCTGTTATGAGACCTTGTGGCTACAATCGAAATGGACATAAACGATCAAATGTACATGAACACAATGATTTATGGCTACGTTAGGTAGCTAAGAAGTGACTTTGGGAACAAATAGTTACACAAAAACAAAAGTGCGCAGACCTGGACTGGCCGTATAGGACGGAGGAAAATCACTTGTAGTCTGGAGAGTATTTGTCTGCTTTCAATGCTATATGGGCTGACAGTAGTTCTAAGGGGGCAGCAAACAATCATCTTAAAGAGACAGGCATAACTAACAGATCCTCAAGAATTTGACTACATCTTGGGTTTCTCTTTAGAGTTGCATGAAAAAATATGTAGCTTTTTATGCCAATTTTTAGGAAAGGTGAACTGTAAAATAAACGGCTTGATCTGAGGCCAGGAGTACTCATTTGCGCCCTTCGATCACTATGTGAAGAGAGCGGGAGTGGACCGGTACAATACAGGGCTGGTATTAAAATTATGTAATTGTTACTTACTTAATAAAGCTTATTAAACATAAAAAATTATTATCTGTTCATCAGAGATAATGTCGGTCCCAAGGGCAGCCCCTCCGGACAAAAGTCTAAAAATGCACAGCCAACTGGTTACAGTAACCAGTCAGTACATGAACCCAAGTGAACACTGATTAAATGCTCATATTTACAGTTCGACTTTGCTGTCTTCAAGTACTCTAAATAAACTGTATGACTATTGTCCACTTCTCAATGTACGGATCTCAAAAGGCTAGGTTAGATTTGTCAGCTTTAGATGTGTGGCCTGCTTGTCATAACAAATGTCGGTGGTCAGCAATTAACTCTGAGCCATGGGGCCAGCCTGCTGAAATGCACAGCCTCAAGATACAATAGATTAGCCTGCATATCATTTTTCTGAGTAACTGGGGCTTCTATATAAATCTAAATGTGCTTTGGCTAGACTGGGTAGTTTCAGGAAGACAAGTCTAGTACAGTGGCCGTATTGATAGAGCACCTGCTTAACCCACTCACTAGACCAAAAGAAGAGCTGCTGAAGGCCTCCGCTTGGACAGAGCCTGAAACACCGAAACGCCTTTATTTTTTGCCACAAGACTTGGTGTGGTCTCTCCTGAAGCAGTGATACATGTGTGTTTAATCTAATTGTATAATGCCAAATGCTAGAATGTTTAAAGTAGCGAACATCCCTGCAAAGTTCAATGTTAATCCATGTCTTTGCAAAAAGACACTTTTTTCACACACGTATTCCGACCTATTGTCCTAGAGATGCGAAGACATGTTGACGCTATCCAGCCACCGACAACCCATCGAAAGGCCATAATATAACAAGTAGTAAACTCTCTCTTCTTTAATATAGCATTATAACCACTGCGGTGCGGCCACTATGGGTCGTTAAACGCCCTCTGGGAGTTACACGCTGAAGCTGTAAGCAAGTGAGAGGGCATATAGAGAGCTGTGAAGCCAGAGGCGGATCGGTTGTAAGGGTATTTTACACTTCACCTGTTGAGGGCAGGATGCTCTAAAGGTTAGGGAATGGAAGAGAAGAGAAACACTGGGATGTTGGAGCCCAGGGCCTGTGCCAGCCGCCGTCAGGCTTCTTCCCCTCTAGCATTACCATCCAGGTAATGAGTCTCAGAATCCCTAGCACAGGGCTATATCATTTCACCTAACTAAGTAGCAAGGAGTAGGACTAGTACATGGCCAGTGAGAAGATTCACGACAGACCAGAGACACAAAAGGCTGGGATAGGTGAGTCGAGTCAAAGCTGAGCAGCAGGATGCCTTTCTGACTCTTCCCCAGCCCAGCTGGCTTCAGAGCATCGCTATACCAGGCTTATTTCTGGGGGGCCAAAGACAGGGCCACAGGAATTATATGATTCTGCCGCAAGAGTAGTTCCCTGTTAGAACGAATTTGCCGCAAATTGCCACACAATCCTTCGCTGATGTACGATTTGCAGATGTCCGAAAACGTGTTTCTGCTTCAATTGATTCAAACATTACGAAAAGGAAGCTCTGTAGGCAATTCTGATTGGCAGTAGGCCTTTCAATTGCTAACGCCGTATTACAGTGTGAAACTGACACTAAGGAGTGCGACTTTGCCCAGGCAGAGACCCCATTTCGTTCCCACAGAGTTTTTACTTTGCCTAGCCCAGATTTGTTTGAAAAATAATTTTTTCACCTTTAAAAAGGACCTATTTCTACAAATTAAAGGTGTAGGGATGGGTTGTTGTTTTGCACCAGAAATTGCCAATTTGGTAATGGACCAATTTGAAAATAGACACGTCTTCCATGTTACGGCCCCCTTCAGGGATCAAACCCTTGGATGGGTCTGTTTCATTGATGACGTGTTTATGATTTGGAAGGGGACGCAGGATCAGTTGGTACAATTTCACTCGTGGCTTAATACCCGGACAACTGATTTAAAATTCGCTATGGTGTCAAGTGACAAACGTATCAACTTTCTAGATGTTTGGATTGTCGATAAGGAGGGCACGTTGGAGGTGGATCTTTACACAAAGCCCACTGACAGAAATACGTTGTTGTGATATACTTCAGGACACCCGCGTAACCTCAAGGACAACTTGCCCTATGGGCAGTTTTTGAGGGTTAGGCGTAATTGTACCGATAAAATCGATTATTTCAGGAATGCTAAAATCCTCCAAAAAAAACTCACCTCAAGAGGATATCCTAGGAAACTTGTTAGGGGAGCTCTCAAGAGGGCTTGGTACACCCAGAGAGAGTCGCTACTTACCCCAAAAAACAGACAAGAAACAGAGCAATTGGTTTGTGTTTTGACATTTAATCCCAAGGCTAATAAGGTCAAGCAGATCATCTTAAGAAACCTTAGATTAGTGGAACATCTGAATATTCCGAAGCCATTATTTGCGTTTCGGAGAGGAAAAAACCTGACAAATTATCTGGTGAAAGCTACCCGCCCTACATCGAGTCAAGGAGATTTACGAGGAATGCTAGGTTTACCAGCACTCGTTGGACATTTTCGATGCAATGGGTGTGGGGCGTGCCCGCAAACTAAAAACTCCAAATCTGTTGAGATAAACAAAATGGTACACTTACAGTTGAGCTTCGCTAACTGTAACACAAAAAGCGTAGTTTACTCAGCCATGTGCCCATGTGGGAAAACATACATTGGGCAGACGACCCAAGCAATCAAGATAAGGGTCTTGCAGCACAAATCCCGTATACGCTGCGGGACCACAGGAGCTCCTATGGTCCAACACTTTATCGAAATGAACCATAGAGAAGACGAATTATACTGGACAGTATTAGCAGTGGTAAAAGGATCGAACAAAATGACACTGCAAAGTAACCTGAACCGCCTCGAGGCACGTATGATAGAACGATACCACACAGCCACTCAGGGGTTGAACGATCGAGATGAGATCTGGGCATTGATTTGAGTACGATGGGAAAATGATACAGCAGGGGTCGGGGTGTCTGAAGATTGGTAAACTGTATTAGGATTAGGATTCTGCGTTTCTCTAGAATTAACAGGATTGCATTGTTGTACATTTTGCATTGTTGTATATTATGTATGTATTTCTGTAAAATGTGTATAGTATGTTTATTTAATGAATAATGTTATTGCTTGACCACTGTTGCTCCCCTTGTTGGTGGCTCTGGTAGTTGGTGTTGCCCGTTCTGTCTGGCTTATTGTTATGGTCCCATTAATGGGGACATTTCTCCGCTCTTGTTTTCCTCCCTTAATATAGTGCCTCCTCCTTTTCTTTAACTTTGCCCTTCTAGATTCAGCCTATACCGAAAGGGTGGGCCCGACAGAGATTAATTCTCTTTACTTTGTTAAGATGGCCACCCCGTTTCTCTCCCCGGTTGTCCATACTTTGTTAGAGCAGTCCCCTTTCTATCTCCATGCGTCTCTATGATCTTGGCGCGTATAGATAGCAGTACATCGTAGGAAGCCCCGAACGATGGTTGGCGTTTGCGGTAGTTCCGAGATTTAAGCAGGACTCTGGAGAATTTAGAAGTAAGTACATCGATTGGGATGGGAGTAGTGATGCTCGTGCCACCCACGAGGTGAATCCGTAATATAGATAGACTACGTGCATGGAGGGGAGATCCATAGTTAGGACGAGAGATAGATTAAGCTTTGCTTTGCTTTTTAGATTTTGGATTCAGTCAGACGGGGCAGTAAGGAGAGCTCTCCCGACACGGGGGTGTGTCTTAAAGGACAAGCCCGTTTTTCGGGCTAGTAAGGTAAGCGATGGCGCGCGCCGTAACTTGACGCTCCGGCCCGAACTTTGATCTTTTGCTGGGGTCCTATTTGTGAAGGTACTTATTTACATTCTTCTCAGGTGCCCGGATTATTGTACCGAGGATATTTGAATTGGGCCACTACTTTTATTCATGTGGCAGGAGGACTACATACGAAAGTGTAAGTACATGGGCTCCGGACTGGAGACGTGATTGATTTCTATCGGCTGAGTAGGACACTAGAGCATGGCTTAGGCGTGCACTTAATTTGTTCCATCAGGATCACGCCTCATAGTTTCGGTCAGTGACGTGCACTTTAGTAACGAGCCGGCTTCACACACCTAACCCCCGGTGGGTGTTAGAACTCAGAGCACTTCCCTTCACTTGATTTCTCTCTAGTGGGCAGTATATCCCTAGACTGCTTCTTTTCCTCGGGCACTTGTGGTCACTGGTTGTTGTCACTTTTGGTGAGTGGACTGTGGAGATTGTGATTCACTAGCGATTGTGCTGGCACTATCGACACCAACCACATGCTCGGGAGGCATGGAGGGTTACAGTAATACCATTGGTTTATTCGTTTATTTATTTTGGGCATTGTATTTATTTCTTGTAGTGTGGGCACAGTCATGTATTAACCCTGTCCTGAGGAGGCCAAGGAAAGATAAAGGCCGAAACGCAATTGCGTAGACACATTATTTGAAGGAGGAGTCGCAAATATGAAGTTATGATTGGATACGACGTGACAGTATTCTGAGAAGGTCTACATTGACGGATAGATTTCCAGTATACTGTGTGGACTACCTCCTAGTGGTCCAACCAGAATCAGTGGGAGGACACTAGTGGAATGTATTTGTGGGGTTAGTGTATGTTTACTAGGTGTAGTGTGTTAGGTTTTTTCATTTTATCTCAGTACTAATTTTTGTACATCTGGTCTGTTTTCCTCCTGATTAGATGTCATTATTTATGTTGACTGCTAAAAATGTTTTGATATACTTCAGGTAGATTGACAAACTAAAGAGAGAGTAATTAAATGTGCTCTTTTCTCAAATAAAGTGTGTATTAATTCCTTTATACCATTGTACTTTTGTATATAATTACGTCCCATACCCAGGTATATTAAGGGTTAATTGGGTATAACCCTGTTGTTTTGGAAGCAGTTGCGCGCCAGAGCAGGGGCTGGTAGCCCCTGAACCGGTTTGAGCTGGCATATGCACAGGGGAGCCTACTGCTCCCCCAGTGCAGGACTTCAAAGCACTCTAGGAGTGCACCCACCCAGCTCCAATACTCTAAATCCTGTCTGGAAGGTGGTGACAACTCCCTGTGACAGGATGCCTATTGTTGGGCCTCCTCCACTGCGAGTTTCAGTCAGCAGCAGGAGGGCAGCCCAGTGACTGTGCTGGTGTCATCCATTTTGTGATGCCAGGGCTCTTTGAGATTTCTACCGTGTTTCCACAGTGGGTACATGTTGTCCCCTCTAGAAGGGTGGGATCATACTCCCACATCAGTTACTGGTGTGGAGGTATGATTCCAAGTTGTTTGACACCAAACACGACATGTTTTGATGCAGTCATTCCAAAGTTAGCATTTACCGGGAGGTTATAATGCACGTAAGAGTATATGGTTTAACCGCATCCACAAACAGCCACAGGGAATAGACCCTGCCAGCTGCAGAGGGGCCCTGCTCAGGCAGAGGCACCCCCTCACATGGAAACCAAGCACCCTGCCCTCAGGATTGATAGGGCCTGCCTTACTGGTGACTGATAGGTTTATATGTGTGTGTATGGTGAGATATAGATAACCTATATCCCAGTGAGGAGTGCTAACACTACCTCACCCAGGCTGCAGTAGCAGGCCTGTGGTGTCAGATTTAGTCTGCTTCCCAGGGCTGGCATAATACATGCTTCAGCCCCTGGTACGCCTGTGTAGTACCTATGCCCTTGGTACCTAAGGTACGATATACTAGGGGCTCATAAGGTACCACAGTATCCAATCACTTGTGCACCTAATATGCACTCCAAGTTGTTTAGAGAGAACAGAGAGGCTGGGGACCTGATTAGCAGGGTCCCAGCCAGACTATAGCCAGAAACCAGTGTTAACATGAGAAAAAAAGTGGGGGCAACATAAGTGAAGATCCTACTCTCCTACAGCTATATATTAAAGTATTGAACCCACACCTACAGAGTCGGGCTGTGATATATGTTACAGTATTTAACCCACGCCACCAGGGTCGGGCTGGGCTATATATTAAAGTAATGAACCCACACCTCCAGAGTCGGGCTGTGCTACATGTTACAGTATTTAACCCACACCTCCAGGGTGGGGCGGGGCTATATATTAAAGCACTGAACCAACACCTCCAGAGTCGGCTAGGCTATATATTAAAGTATTGAACCCACGCCTCCAGAGTCGGACTGTGCTATATGTTACAGTATTAAACCCACGCCTCCAGGGTCCGGCTGGACTATATATTAAACTATTTAACCCACGCCTCCAGAGTCGGGCTGTGCTATATGTTACAGTATTGAACCCACGCCTCCAGGGTCGGGTTGGGCTATATATTAAAGTATTGATCCCACACCTCCAGAGTCGGTCTGTGCTATATGTTACAGTACTGAACCCACACCTCCAGAGTCCGGCTGTGCTATATGTTACAGTATTGAATCCACACCTTCAGAGTCGGACTGTGCTACACGTTTCAGTATTTAACCCAAACCTCCAGGGTCAGGCGGGGTTATATATTAAAGTATTGAACCCACACCTCCAGAGTTGGCTAGGCTATATGTTACAGTATTGAACCCACACCTCCACAGTCGGACTGTGCTACACGTTACAGTATTTAACCCACGCCTCCAGTGTCGGGGTGGGCTATATATTAATGTATTAAACCCACACCTCCAGAGTTGGGCTGTGCTATATGTTACAGTATTGAACCCACATCTCCAGGGTCGGGTTGGGCTATATATTAAAGTATTGAACCCACACCTCCAGAGTCGGGCTGTGCTATATGTTACAGTATTGAACCCAAGCCACCAGGGTCGGGTTGGGCTATATATTAAAGTATTGAACCCACACACCCTGAGTCGAGCTGTGCTATATGTTACAGTATTGAACCCATGCCTCCAGGGTCAGGGTGGGCTATATATTAAAGTATTGAACCCACACCTCCAGAGTCGGGCTGTGCTATATGTTACAGTATTTATCCCACACCTCCAGAGTCGGGCTGGGCTATATATTAAAGTATTGAACCCACACCTCCAGAGTCGGGCTGTGCTATATGTTACAGTATTGAACCCAAGCCACCAGGGTCGGGTTGGGCTATATATTAAAGTATTGAACCCACACACCCTGAGTCGAGCTGTGCTATATGTTACAGTATTGAACCCATGCCTCCAGGGTCAGGTTGGGCTATATATTAAAGTATTGAACCCACATCTCCAGGGTCGGGTTGGGCTATATATTAAAGTATTGAACCCACACCTCCAGAGTTTGGCTGTGCTATATGTTACAGTATTGAACCCACACCTCCAGAGTCGGGCTGTGCTATATGTTACAGTATGGAACCCACACCTCCAGAGTCGGGCTGTGCTATATGTTACAGTATTTATCCCACACCTCCAGAGTCGGGCTGGGCTATATATTAAAGTATTGAACCCACACCTCCAGAGTCGGGCTGTGCTATATGTTACAGTATTGAACCTACGCCTCCAGGGTTTGGCTGGGCTATATATTAAAGTATTGAACCCACACCTCGAGAGTCGGGCTGTGCTATATGTTACAGTATTGAACCTACGCCTCCAGGGTTTGGCTGGGCTATATATTAAAGTATTGAACCCACACCTCCAGAGTCGGGCTGTGCTATATGTTACAGTATTGAACCTACGCCTCCAGGGTTTGGCTGGGCTATATATTAAAGTATTGAACCCACACCTCTAGAGACGGGCTGTGCCGTATGTTACAGTATTTAACCCACGCCTCCAGGGTTGGGCTGGGCTATATATTAAAGTATTGAACCCACACCTCCAGAGTCGGGCTGTGCTACATGTTACAGTATTTAACCCACACCTCCAGGGTCGGCAAGCCTATATATGAAAGTATTGAACCCACGCCTCCAGAGTCGGGCTGTGCTATATATTACAGTATTTAACCCACGCCTCCAGGGTCAGGCTGGGCTATATGTTACAGTATTTAACCCATGCCTTCAGGGCCGGGATGGGCTATATGTTACAGTATTTAACCCACGCCTCCAAAGTCGGGTTGTGCTATATGTTACAGTATTTAACCCATGCCTCCAGGGTCTGGCTGTGCTCTATGTTACAATATTTAACCCACGCTTCCAGAGTCGGTCTGTGCTATATGTTACAGTAATTAACCCACACCTCCAGAGTCGGGCTGTGCTATATATTAACGTAATTAACCCACACCTCCAGAGTCGGGCTGTGCTACATGTTACAGTGTAGGAGAGTAGGATCTGCACTTATGTTGCCCCCACTTTGTTTCTTATGTTTACACTGGTTTCTGGCTATAGTCTGGCTGGGTCCCTACTAATCAGGGCCCCAGTCTCTCTGTTCTCTCTAAACAACTTGGAGTGCATAGTAGATGCACTATGTTAGAATTGGGGATCTCTGGTTGGCACAGGTAGGTACTTGTGTCAAGCAGGGATCCTCTCCTCTAGTCAGGGTAAGGGTTTACACTCCTAACACAACCCCTACTCACCCTCTAGGTAGCTTGTCCCGAGCAGACAAGGCTTATCTCAGGGCGCGATGGTTAAGCATTTGTGACCATATACAGTAACTCAATAGCAACCCCACAAATGAACTCCACACTGGGATGGTCAAAAATAATTATTTTATATAATAGGCAGACTTAGCACAAGACCAAATAACCATAACCCAGTACGCGGCCATATTGGGTGCGTACTGGGTGTAGATTGGGACGCCTGGCGGCGCCATTTTGGAATTCCGACGTTCTAGTCGTCACAAGGACGCTAGACGTACACATAAGGGGGTCATGTTGACGCGCAGCGGTATCGCGCAGCGGGGTCGCCAGATTGCCGCCGGAGTTACGCCAGAATTCAGCCCATCTGCGCCCGTCCGCGCCGAGGATGTGTTGCAGGATGTGCTGGTAACAGCTGACCGGCATTCGATGGGACAGGTAAAGTGTTCGTATTCTTTGCAGGATATGCTCGCTTTAAAGCCCTCGTTATCAGCCTGCCATCATCGCTTTTCGCCCAAGGGTCTTTTATGCTCTATTTCATGCCACATGTGTAAGGTGAGCCTGTTGCCCTCCGGTTCTAACAACGACATTATACACTCCTGTCCAATAGATCCCAGCTAGGAAATGGGTTCCTAATTAATGCTAGATCACTGAAAAACAATGTCGCCTTTAACGACTTTGTGACTGTTAGGAATCCTTCATGGGTGTTTGTAACAGAAACGTGGGCTTCTGATTCTTCTGGTCATGATCTGCTGATGGCCATCCCTGAAGGCTATGCACTTAATAGACTTGATAGAACTAGATGTAGAGGGGGCGGGTTGGCAATTCTTTACAAAACCTCCTTTATCTGTAGTATTAAAGCTCTGTCAGAGCCCTCGGATTCTTTTGAGGCTTTGTATTTCTCTATTTCCTGTTCTCCGTCTTTATCTTTTACAGGCATTCTTATTTATAGACCCACTGGACCCAGAGCTAGCTTTTGTGGTGAACTCTTTAGAATTTTGGAGCCCTACTTTGGTAAGCCTTTTCTTACTATACTTGGGGATCTAAATTTCCATTTGGATGACATGGGATCTAACGATGCGCTCTCCTTGTTAGACTCGCTGGATGCGTGTGGCCTCACCCAATTGGTTAGTAGTCCAACTCATCATGCCGGCCATATCTTAGATGGGGTATTTTCCAGCGACCCGAGATTGTCGGTTGGTCCTCCTCTACGTTTGGTCTCGTCTGACCATTTGGCAGTACCCTTAGAGCTAGCATCCTCCCCTGTAAGTGCGCCTAAGCTGAATGTCTGTAACAGACAACCCAAAAGGAGTTTTAGGAACATTACCAATGAATCCCTCTCCCCTTTTATAGGGGTTAGGTCGTACTCTTCCTCTGGGGAAGTCGGGGAGGCTGCACAAGAATTCGCTAACTCCATTACTAGAGCGGTAGATGTGCTAGCCCCCGCCTCTCTTCGGTATTCAGCAAGGCGTAATCCCTCTGCCCCTTGGTTCTCTGAGGCATTAAGGCTCCTGAGGCAGAGTTGTAGTAGACAGGAGAGAAGATGGCGAAAACGATGGGACCCTATTGAAGGTGAGGCACACAAGCGCCTGTTGCAAGAATACAAGGCTAGGATAATAAAGGAGAAGCAGGAGTTTTTTTCTAATCTTACTTCTTCCCTTACTTCATCTAGGGAATTATTCAAAATTGTGGACTCCCTTTGCTCTCTCCAAATGCCTGATCCAGTGGTAGGGTCTCAGGAGCTCTGTAATAAAATCTCAGACTTCTTTTATAATAAAATCGAGGACATATATCTTGCCTTGGAAGCTGAGAGGAGTATTCTGGGTTCTCATTCTTCCCTGGCCCTGGTAAATTTGGAAACCTGGACTAGAGATTCTTCTAAGATCCTTTCCTCTTTTCCGCTGCTCTCTCTTGAGGAGTTGGATCTGTTGTTGAATAGAATAAAATCTGCCTCTCCCCTTGACCCCTGTCCTCTGAAAGTTTTGAAAGCATGTCGGGACACCTTATTACCCCCCCTTGATGGAGGTTATGAATGGTGCCTTAATACAGGGTGTCTTTCCGGCAGCCTGGAAGAAGGCGATAGTTAAGCCTCTGCTTAAAAAGCCCACTCTGGATCCGGAAATGCTCAAAAACTTCCGCCCCATATCTTTGCTTCCTGCTCCAGCTAAAATGCTAGAATCCCATCTGAATTTCCATCTGTCGGCCTTCCTAGACGCGTCTGGATACTTGGACGATTCCCAGCATGGATTCAGGAGGTGCCATAGCACCGAATCAGCTCTTACCATGGTGGTGAATAACATCCGAATGAAGGTAGATCAAGGTCAGACCACTCTCCTGGTCCTTCTAGACCTTACGGCAGCATTCTATACCCTGTCTCCCTCGACTTTAACATCTCGTCTGAGGGAGTTAGGAGTAACGGGCACGGCCTTGAGGCTCCTGTCCTCTTTTTTAGATCAAAGAGAACAGAGGGTCAAGCTCTCTCCCCTGCGAAAGCCATGCAATGGGGGTTCCACAGGGGTCGGCCTTGAGCCCGACCCTGTTTAATATTTATGTGGCCCCTCTGGCAAGGCTTGTGAAATCGCAGGGGATGGAGGTTGTGTCACACGCCGATGACACCCAAATTATGGTGTCCTTGGCCCACTCGGCTAATACATCAGCCATCAACTTTAGGAACTGCATGCAAGCAGTTTCCGAATGGATGATTCAAAACTCCCTAAAGTTGAATGGTGACAAAACCGAGGTCCTGATTTTTGGCAATAATCAGGATTGTTGGTCTAACGAGTTGTGGCCCCCTTCGTTGGGATCTTGCCCTATTCCATCTCATTCTGCCAGGAATTTTGGGCGTCATATTTGACACCTCATTTTCTATGACTCTCCAGGTGAACAGAACGGTGGCTATCTGCTGGGGGGTTATTAAGATTCTTAGGAGAATCGTTCACTATCTCTCCCCCCAGTCACGTATGCAGACGGTGGTTGCTCTGGTTGGGTCAAGATTGGATTACTGCAATACGCTGTATGCAGACATTAACAGAGGTCTTATCTATCGCCTCCAGGTTGTACAAAATGCTGCAGCTAGATTTGTTCTAGCAGCACCCGCTGCTTCATCGGCCACCTTAGCCAGGAAAAGCCTGCACTGGCTCCCAATCCAGTATAGGATTTCTTTTAAACTTCTAGTCCTGGTGTTTGGAGCGTTAAGGGCTGCACCCTCTAACGCTCTGGGCTCTCTTTTAACCTGCTATACTCCTAGCAGACGTCTTCGTTCCTCAGAGATGAACCTCTTAGTTGTTCCCCGTTTTAGGAAAGTGAGATGGGGAAGTAGGGCTTTTTCCAATGTGGCTCCCCGGTTATGGAATGCCCTCCCCTTAGAGATTAAAGTCCAACCTTCAATAACTCTGTTTAAAAAAGCACTCAAAACGTGGTACTTTGTTATAGCCTATCAGTAAGCATTTCCTATTTTATGTGGATTGAATTATTATGTTTGGTTCGGCGCCTTGACGCCCACTGGGCTAAGTAGTGCGTTATAAATTCGATTTCATTTCATTTCATTTCATAAACAGGCTCACAATACTTTTGACACTAAGCAGTTCTTGATTTACGCGTACTTTCAAAGTTCTGTGCGGTTCGTTCTTCTTCGTACGGTTCGTACGGGGACACGAGATGCATAAGAGCGGGTCTCACAATGTTGCTGCTGCTCCGGTACGAAGCGTACACCCTGCGGTGCTTACGAACGGGGCTCACAATGCTGCAGACGCTCCGGTGCGAAGCGTACACCCTACGGTGCTTAACATACACAGTACCTTGTCTTGGAGAGTTCATCACGGACGATGCGGTGAAAAACCAGCGCGTTGTACGTTGCGATGTCCTCCTGTTACGGTGCGAGCTACGGCTCGTAGGGGGCCTTAGTCAAGATGCTCGAGGGGACGGTGCATAGGTACGGTGCTCTGGCTGTTCGTTGCGGCGTACGAGCCGTACCTTGAGAGCGGCGCCTTTTCTTTAAGCGAGGTGCGAAGCAGGCAGTACGCTCCGTTTGTGAGCGATGTACCAAACACTCTACGTGCCGCAGCCTGCCCACAACAGGGGTAGGGGGCATGCTTGAGCAGTACGATGCGAAGAGGGGGAATCAACGTGCTGCACGAAGTCCTTCCTTCACGGTGCAAGCTACGGCTCGTAGGGGGCCTTAGTCGCGTTGTTTGGGCCAGACAGCTGGGCAAAGGCTTTCCAGTGTACGCACCGATCTAGGAGGCGCACACTTCTTTCTGCTTCGGTTTCACGGTGAGAACGGCGGTTCTCGGCGGCGGTTCTCAAGGGGGTGAAGTCCACTGGTCCTGGCACTTCGTTCAGGGGGCAAGCTAAGTCACAAGCCCTTGGAGATCTTAAAAGCACAAGTTGAAATAAAGTTTCTGGATAATCTTTCTCCTCTCCTTCAGCAGCAAGGCCACCACTGCAGGCCAATCCCCCAGGTCAGGGACAGTACTCCTCCTACAGCTTTCCCGGTTCCTTCTCCTCAGGCAGAGGTTCGTCTTGTCAGCAGGATCTAGTTTCTTGGGAGCAGGGTCCCAATACTTATAGTGCAATTCTTTTGTTCTTGCAGACCAGGGGGGCCCTTGCCTACTTTGGTCCGGTTTCTGAGCTCTTTGTTGACATGATGCAGGCTTCTGCTTTCAGTGTGCAGGGCAGAGACATGAGACGCTCCACAGGAGGTGGAGCCAGCATTGTGGTGGCAGAGCACAGCCCTATTCAAAGTCCAGGTGCACTCCTCCCACCCATCCTGGTGTAATCTTCCTATTCACCACCTAGCTGCCCAGCCTGTCTCCTGGAATTCCCCAGCCCTGTCACTCACACAAACCAGACAGCAGATACACATCAGCGCAGAGGCGGGCTGAAATGGTTAGGCAAGCAAATGCCAACTTTCTAAAAGTGGCATTTGCAAACACAGAACATTAAAATAAACTTTGCTAAAAGATGTATTTTTGTTATTCTGAGTTCAGGCATACTAAACTCGATTTTCTACCATGTTCCTTGTGTCTGTTAGGATCATAGGATGTAACAATTCTAACAGCCCATTCTGGCCTATGGAGAACAGGTAGCCTTACAATACTGAAAAACGAAAATGGCTGTAATTCACTGTTAGGACATGCCACACACATCAGGGCATGTCCTAGCTTATGCTTACAATGCACCCTGCCCTTGGGCCTACCATAGGGGTGACTAATATGAAGTTAAGGCAAGGTTTAGGGACTGGCAAGTGGGTGCACTTGCCCAGTCAGCATGACAGTACCAGACTGCACGCAGGTCCTGCAATGGCAGACCTTAACACATTTTACCAGGCCGCTTCTGTGGGTGGCACAACCAGTGCTGCAATCCCACCAGCAGCATTTGTATTTACAAGCCCTGGGCACTCCTGGTGCACTTTACTGGGGTCTGACAGTAAACCAATGTTAGAAATGGGATTTCTGGTTGGCTAGAGCTTGCGCCAAAGCCAGGCAGAAGCCACCACTCTAAGTCAGGGCTGGGGAGTTACACGCCAAAGATAACCCCTGCTCACCCCCTTGGTAGCTTGCCACGAGCAGTCAGGCTTATCCCGGAGGCAATGTGTAAAGCGTTTGCGCGCGCACCCAGCAACAACACCCTAGGCCCACCACAAAGGAAACTCCACACAAGGTTATATATAAAAAATAGCCTTTGTATTATAATAAGCACATTAGATAATAATCACATAATATACACTGTGCCAACTGGCACTGGGCAGTATCTACAGGGGATTATATACACGACAGGGCCAATTGGGCCACTGTCAGAATCGTCACAAATCACCAATTGTAAATGTAGAACATATAATAATTGTAGCGCACAACCAGTAACTACTGGTAACGTTAGGAACTTAGCATGAGATCCTGCAATGCAAAACAGTGGATGCATAAATCACTTTGCCCATAAACCTCATTAGGCATAAAACTATATTATGCCCAAAACCTCACTAGCATCACATTTCACGCAATGGCATCACAGTAGGCATCACAAGTGTAAAACCCTTGGGAAATACATTTTCGTAAAACACAGTGTGCCCCAATCGGGGGCACAACGCACTGAATCTGGCCCCAGGCCAACTGGCCTCTCACATGGGCGAAAATGCCCGATGTCCAGAATGTCTGGGCTGACTGCTCATGCAGCGGGGTAAAAGTGCGCAACAGATCAGGCCTAAACGTGGCAGCTGCCCACTAATTGCTGGGCAGCTGTATAATCACCAAGTTGGGCCCTGGCACCCTCTGTCCCCCACTGGGACTCTCACCAAGTAACGATGCCCCAAACGTTGCAGCTGCCTGCGTTTTCGCAGGCAGCTGGGGATGATGGCCAGCGAACAAGCTCTGGCACTACAGTGCCTCTGGGCCCCGCTCTGGGGCTCCAACTGAAAAGGCCCCCAAAAGAAATCAGTGCGGGGGGAGCCCCACTCGGGGGACTCCTAGAAACCAATGCCCCAACGTTGGAGCGGCCCTCTGGCAGGCGGGGCCGCTCAAGCACGGTGCCCTCACTGGCACTAAGACTGAGGGCGCCCAAAAATGCCCCAAGCCACACGGGGACTTGGTGCACGAAATGCAGCCTCCCGCCCGCGATCTGCCCCACTCACCGGGACTTTGCTCCTTGGTGCGGACAGCGTGGGGCTGATATGCGGCGGGGGCAGGCACCGACAATGTGCCGCAGGCCCCCCTCCGCCTCATTTCTCTTCCAACGGCTCCACTTACGGGAGTCCCGCCAACAACAGCAGCAGCCCGTCGGCGGCTTCTCGGTGCGCCTGCTTCTTCACGTGGCAGGACCATGCAGGGCTCACACCGCGGCTGCGGGAGCCCTGCCTCCAGGTTCCCTCGGCCCTTTGCTTCTCTCCTGCATATGTCCCAGCGCGGGGTAGCCTCCCGCCTGGATTTTCCTCCGCTGACACTTCTCTGCTGGCCCCGCCTGCAATCGGGCAGAGTTTTCTTCACTTCCGGGTTCACTGCAGGTTTCGGCGGCTGCAATACAGGGTAGGCTCCCGTTTTAAGACACAAAACTGCGGGGTAGGCACCCGCTGCTTTTTAGATTACCATAAAGCGGGGTAGCCTCCCGCTGAAAACCGGCAAAACGCAGGGTGGGCACCCGCTTTAAAACAAAAAGCAAATCCTTACGGCGGCAATAACGCGGGGTGGGCTCCCGCTGGTCGGTATCACAGAGGGGGGGAATCCCTACGCTCGGGATTCCCTCAGCATCGATCGCGCTGCCGGCCCAATGACGGCAGTGCTCTTCAGGGCAGGGAGGAAGCGCGTTTCCCACTGTCAAATAAAGCGCTCCTCAGAAATGGAAAATAAAGCGCCCACAGGCGCAGAAGTTCAGATAGTCCAGGGGAAGATGAAAAGCTCTCCCCAGCAATCAAGGAAAAGTTCAGGGAAAGTCTTTCAGGAGGCAGGGGGGCAAGGGCTGGGCCCAGGGGCCAGCTCACAGGGTCCTCCAGGCAGGGAGGCAGTCCCCAGTTGCGGTCCTCCTGGCGCCCAGCAGCAGCAGCAGGCCCCCCTCCAGTTAGGATCAGAAGAAGAACATTTTACATGGGGTCACAGCCCCTTTTTATACACAAAACCCTTTGTCTGCAGGCTGCATGGTTAAGGAAAAACCAGATGCAACTGGTTTTGGAGCACTCTGTTGTGCTCAGCCCTTCTCCCCATTCACTGGACAGGCTAGGGACATCAGTCGCACCACAGGGGGGGCGGAGCCAGCTTTTTTTAGGGAAAGCCCAGCCCTGTTCAAGTCCCAGGTGTACTCCTCCCTGCCATCAGCATGCAGATCTCTCCATTCACCACAGGGGCAGACCCATCCTGACTCCTGGAGCCAGGCACACCAGCCAATCACAAGCCAGACAGTCACTTCACATTTATTACACAGACGTGCCAGCTTCTAGAAGTGGCACTTCTACACTAGACACACTAACGCCGCACACATCATCGCGCAGCATTCAATCTCACGAGTTCGCACATACCAAACTCGACCCGGCACTCCCCACGTATCAGGAACTACCATGGACACACACATTCCCCATGCATTCCTATGGGAGGGCAGGTCAGTCTCACGCACTTTACACGGGGACACCATGCTAAAGTGCCTAGGGGTCTAAAACCACTAACACTCCATAGGGAAAACGCTAGGATAATTGCAAAAAGTTTTGGGGGTGAACCCGCCAGAAGGGCCAAGTCCAACAACCAAATAAGCCAATCATGGAATCCAACCAACATATACATTTTATATAGGGAGCACTTGCACTGTGGCACTGGTTGGCAGTGGCACAGTGCTCTGAGCAGCTAACACCAGCAAAACACATGAGGCACAGGAACAAAAAGTGGAAGGGAGACTCACGCCAAGGTGCCAGGTCTAACACGTGTCCCCTCCAGCTGAAATGTGGGGAGAACTACCCTACCCCAGGGAGTTCCTCATAACTAAGGCGGAAAAATCTCGACAGACCGTCAGCATTGGCGTGATCTGTACCAGGGCGATGTTCCACCGTGAAATCCATACCCTGTAGGGAAATGGACCACCTCAACAGCTTTGGATTCTTCTCACCCCTCATATGCATCAACCATCTGAGGGGCCTGTGGTCTGTCTGAACCCGGAAGTGAGACCCAAACAGGTATGGTCTTAGCTTCTTCAGTGCCCAGACCACAGCAAATGCCTCACGCTCAATAGCACTCCATCTCTGTTCCCATGGAAGTAACCTCCTGCGAAGGAAGGCTACAGGTTGATCTAGGCCCTCCTCATTAATCTGTGAAAGAACAGCCCCCACACCATGCTCTGAAGCGTCTGTCCGAACGATAAACTCTTTGGAGAAGTTGGGAGCCAAGTGCACGGGTGCCGTGCACATAGCAGTTTTCAGGGCCTCAAAAGCTTTCTGACATGTGTCAGTCCAAATCACTTTCCTGGGCTGCTTCCTAGAAGTCAGCGCCGTCAAGGGGGCAACAATGTTGCCATACCCCTTGACAAACCTCCTGTAGTACCCGGTGAGACCTAGGAAGGCTCTCACCTCTGTCTGGGTTTTGGGCGACTCCCAATTCAGGATGGTTTCTATCTTGGGTTGAAGGGGCGCAACCTGGCCTCTCCCAACCTGGTGCCCAAGTACACCACGGAACCCTGCCCGATCTGGCACTTACGCTCCTTGATCGTGAGGCCTGCCCTCCACAGCGCCATCAACACTTCCCAGAGGTGGCGCAGGTGTTCTTCCCAAGTGGAGCTGAACACTGCGATGTCATACAGGTAGGCAGCACTGAACGAATCCAGTCCAGCCAACACCTGGTTGACCAACCTCTGGAAGGTGGCAGGGGCATTCTTCATCCCAAAGGGCATAACCCGGAACTGGTAGTGCCCATCTGGGGTGGAAAATGCTGACCTCTCTTTGGCCCCATCGGTCAAAGCGATCTGCCAGTACCCAGATGTTAAATCAAACGTGCTGAGGTAGTTGGCAGCCCCTAGCCGATCTATGAGCTCATCAGCTCTGGGGATGGGGTGTGCGTCAGTCCTGGTGACTGAATTGAGTCCCCTGTAGTACACACAGAACCGGAGTTTGGGTGTGGCTCCCAGCGCTGCAGCTTTTGGGACCAAGACCACTGGGCTGGCCCAAGGACTGCTGGAGGACTCAACTACCCCGAGGGCAAACATCTTGAAGACCTCCTCATTGAGGCACCCTCTCACCCTGTCAGTCACCCTGTAGGCCTTGTGCCTCACAGGTGTACTATCCCCAGTGTCCACATCATGGATGCACCAATCTGTGACACCAGGAACCAGGGAAAACAGATCAGAAAAGTGTCCCAGCAGCTGCCGACAATCATTCTGTTGCTCAGGGGTCAGGGTGGAAGAGAGGATGACACCATCCACTGACCCATCTTGCTCCCGGGCTGACAGGAGGTCAGGAAGAGGCTCGGTCTCCTCTTCCATCCCAGCATCTGTTGCCAAGAGCATGCCCACTTGGGACCTCTCCAAGCGGGGCTTAGGGCAGTTGACATGTAGGGCCCTCAAGGGGTTCCTGGGAGACCGCAAGTCCACCAAATAGGTAACAGAACTCTTGCGCTCCACAACCTCAAAGGGACTGGTCCACTTATCCTGGAGCGAACAAGGCTCCACGTAGGCCAAGACCCACACCTTCTGTCCAGGCTGATGCTGTACCAGAGTGGCATTCTGGTCGTACCACCGCTTCATCTCCTCCTGGCTGGCTTCCAGATTTGCCTCAGCAAGTTGCCTGAATCGCCTAGTCTGATTCCTGAAGGCCAGCATGTAGCTATATACATTCTGGGGAGGTTTCCTGGGAGATTGCTCCCAGCCTTCCTTGACCAGACTTAGAGGTCCTCTCACTGGGTGGCCATACAGGAGCTCAAAGGGACTGAACCCTAGAGACTTCTGTGGCACCTCGCGGTAAGCAAAGAGAAGGCATGGCAAGAGGACGTCCCACTTACGCCTCATGGGTTCTTCCAGACCCATTATCATGCCTTTGAGGGTGCGGTTGAATCTCTCAACTAACCCATTTCCTTGGGGGTGGTAAGGTGTGGTAAACTTGTAGGTTACACCACACTCTTGCCAAAGGGATATCATATTGGTACCCCGGTCAGACACCACCATTAGAGGGAATCCCACTCTGGAGAAAATTCCCATCAGTGCACGTCCCACCACGGGAGCCGTCACTGTCCTCAGAGGGATGGCTTCCGGGTACCGGGTAGCATGGTCCACCAGGACCAGGATAAACCTGTTGCCCATGGCTGTCCTGGGGTCCAGTGGCCCCACAATGTCAATCCCCACTCGCTGGAATGGGGTACCGACCACAGGGAATGGCTGGAGAGGAGCCTTCTGCTTCCTCCCACTTGCCTGGCAAGTCTGACAGGTCCTGCAGTGAGTGTCTGAACTCCTGCGCATTTGAGGCCAATAAAAGTGGGTGACAAGCCTTTCAAAGGTCTTGTCCTGCCCCAAATGTCTTGCCAATGGCACATCGCGAGCCAGCCCCAGTAGGAAGGCTCTGAAGCTCTGGGGTACCACCAGCGCACAGGCTGACCCAGGCTCAGCAACCTTAGGCTCTGTATACAGGAGGTTGTTCTCCCAGTAAATGAAATGTGACCCAGACTGATCACCTGCGGCCTGGTCTGCCGCCTGCTGCCGCATACCCATGAGAGAAGGGCATTCTTTCTGCCCTCTGTAGAATTCCTCCTTGGAGGGACCTCCTTCTGCTGCCAATGGGTCAGCTCAGGCAGGTCCCCCAGTTCAGCTATCTGTTCTCCTGTAGGCTCCAGGGCATCCCCCTCAAGGTCTGCTTCCTCCTGGACCGTGGGAATGACAGGGGCTGGTTTCCCGGGCCCCCTGCCTCCTCTCTCTAAGGCTGGTCCATGGGCCTCCCTCTCAGGCTCCAGGACCTCTTGAGCACCCCTACTGGCTGCCATGGACCGGGTGGTCACGCACGCCCAGTCAGGCAGGCCCACGATCCTCAGGTGAGCACTCTTCTCCACCTTTTCCCAAGGGGAGCTCTCCAAATCGTTCCCCAACAAACAGTCAACAGGAATGGCGGTTCTCACAGCTACTTGAAGAGTACCAGAGACCCCCCCACTCAAAGGGAACCTGAGCCATTGGACACTGACTCTCAGTGTTGTCGGCATTCACAACTCGGCAAAATGCATGTGGGACAACCTGCTCTTCAGACACCAGGTGACACTTGACAGCTGTCACACTGGCTCCTGTATCTCTAAGAGCCCCCACCCTTTGGCCATTGATGGTCACCCACTGCCCATTTTTCTTAGTGTTATTGGGCAGTTGGTTCTCAGGGACCACCTCACGGTCTCCTAAAGAGACAAGGGACATTTCTGCAGGACCCCACCCACCTTGGACTTCCATCTCTTCCCCTAAGGCTACACTAGCCTTCTGCCGGGTTGGAGCACCAGTGGGTGCTGGTTTACCAAACAGGGTACACTTGGGATCAGAGGCAAAGTGACCCAGTTTACCACACTTGTAACACCTTGGGGACCCTCTTTTGAACAGAGGGACCTGTCGGGGCCCCGGTCGGCTTCTGGGGTGGGGGAGGCTGAGAACCTTTCCCTTGGTTCCCTTGGAGATTACTTTGGGGCCTTCTTTGGAACTCCCTCTGTTTACCTTTGTCCCCCCCACTCTTCTGCTGGGGACCCTGCCCACCTTTGGCAGAGTCTCCCACATGACCCTTGTGGATCCTGGTACTGACCCAGCGGTCCACCTCCTCAGCAAGCTTCCTAGGGTTAATCATCCCACTATCAATCAGGTGCTGGTGTAGCTCAGGAAAACTGTTACTGGACAAGTGCTCCCATGCAATTAAATCAAGAAGCCCTTGAAAATCATCAACCTTGCTACCCTTTACCCAACCATCCAATGCTCTGCAGAAAAAAGTTACATACTCAACATAAGTACTATTAGGAATCTTTGCGCAACCCCTGAACCTTTGTCTATACAACTCAGGAGTTAACCCATACCTGGTCATCAAAGCATCCTTCATGTGGGTATAAGAATTATGAACGTCTGAGGGCAAATCCAGCAGTGTGTCCCGCCCCTCACTCAGGAACCATCCCCACAACCCTGCTCCCCAATCTTTCTCAGGGACCCGGTGGAAAGACATGGCTACCTCATTGGCCTTGAACCACTGCCCTATGTCATAATTCTTAAAAAATTCTTTAACCACCTCCTTTGGTATGTACTCTCTTGATTCTACCTGCACTGGCGGTGTGCTGCCACCAGAGGGAGTAAGCTCTAAACTCTTAGCCTTTAGATCCTATTCCCTCAAAGCCATCTCATGCTCCATTTGGATTCTTCTCTCTTCCAGAGCCAGCTTCTTGCTTTCCAGCTCCAGTTGCCCATTCAATTTGAGCTTTGCCATCTCCAGTTCATGCATCCTGGTTTCTTTCCTGTCTGCCAACTCCCCTGGTGACAGGCCTCTGCCAAAGCTACTGTTGCCCTCTGCCTGTTCAGTTTCCACCTACTCCTCAGGGTCTTTCCTTGACTCAAACCAGGCCCTCAGCGCCTTGTGTAGATCTCTCTTGACCTTGCATCTAGCATGGGGAACTTTGAGCTTTTTGCAGCAGCCCTTCAGCTGGGCCTTGGTGTAGCTCTCTAGTCTCTCCTCTTCCCATTCTACTTCTTCGCTTTCAGAGACTACAGATGGCACCTTCTCAAAAATGACTGCACCAGGCATGACTTTTCAAAAATGGAGATCTCTTGCAAAACAGGAATCAAAGCAGTACGTGGCTGCGTTATGGTCAGAACTCACTAAGTAGTGTTCACCAATCACTGTACATGAATCACAAATGCAAATTCAGAATCCTCACCGCTGACCACCAATGTTAGATTTGGGGGTCTCTGGTTGGCACAGGTTGGCACTTGTGACAAGTAGGGACCCTCTCCTCTAGTCAGGACAAGGGGATTACCCTCTCAAAATAACCCCTGCTCACCCTCTAGGTAGCTTGGCGTGAGCAGTCAAGGCTTATTTCAGAGGCGTTGTAGGTTAAGCATTTGTGACCACATACAGTAACTTAGTGACAACACCACAAATGGACACCACGCTTGTATTATATCAAAAATAGTTTAGCTTTTATGTAAGACTTAGCACAAGACCATATAACGACAAGGATAATCCACAATACAGACAGCAATAATGAGTTCTGATTTTAAGAATGCTTATCTTAGAGTTATGTGTGCTTCGCACCCTTTGTCGGGCTCTTCCGGTGATGAAACGGCCCAGAAGAGTCTAACCGGCCCAGCGGACGCTTCGGTCCGATGTGCACGCAAATGCAAGGCGAGTTGCTCACAGTACCTTAATTTGGATGTGTCCGGCACGGACGGGACGATGTAAAAGAAAGCGGTGTACGCGGCAATGTCCTCCTGTCACGGTGCAAGCTACGGCTCGTAGACGGCCTCAGTGCGGTCGTTGGGAACTCAGAGCCGCGTTACTTGAGGGGACAGTGCCTGGTGCGGTGCGATCTTGTTACGTTGCGGCATACGAGCCGTACCTTGGGAGGGGGGACTTGTCAATCCTTCTGCGCGGTGCGAGGTGGCCAGTACGATGTGGATGGGCGAAGCATACTTCACCGGTCAGCGCAAGTGAAGACTTGACATCAGCGGCCGGGTGTGCTGTGCTCTGCGCGGCTCGAGTGGGGGGGGAAACGAAGTGCGGTGCGGTGTCCCTCTGTCACAGTGCGAGCTACAGCTCGTTGACAGCACTGGTGCGGGTCGTTGGGCTCAGAGTCTCGTTGTTTGAGGTGAACGGCGCGGCACGGGGTTTCACAAAGTTCGGGCAGATCTTACGAGGCGCACACAGCTCCCTGCCTCAGCGCTACAGGGAAAACAGCATTTCCAGCAGCTCTCCTCAAGGCTGGTGATGTCCACTGGTCCTGGGACTTCGTTCAGGGGGCAAGCTCACTCACAAGCCCTTGGAGATCTTTGGCACAAGTTAAAAGTAAAGTCTTTGAGTCTTTCTCCTCTCCTTCAGTAGCAAGGCAACCACTGCAGGCCAATCCCCCAGGTCGGGGACAGTATTCCTCCTTCAGCTTTCCCAGTTCCTTCTCTTCAGGCAGAGGTTTCTTCTTGGCAAATCTGGATCTAATTTCTTGAGAGCAGGGTCCCAATACTTATATCCCTAATTCCTTTGTTCCTCTAGGGTAGAGGGGCCTTTGTCCAGCCAGAACCAGTTCCTGAGCACTTTGTTCACATGTCTCTGACTTTCCATTAAGGGTGCAGGGCAGAGACATCAGATGCTAAACAGGAGGTGGAGCCAGCATTGTAGTGGCAGAGCACAGCCCTATTCAGAGTCCAGGTGTACTCCTCCCATCCATCTGGATGTAAATCTCTCTATTCACCACCAGGCTACCTAGCCCTGCCCTCTGGGATCCCCCAGCCCTGTCACTCACAGAAACCAGACAGCAGATACACATCATAGCAGAGGTGGGCTGAAATGGTTAGGCAAGCAAATACCAGCTTTCTAAAAGTGATATTTGCAAACACAGAATATTAAAATAAACTTTACTAAATGACTGATGTATTTTATTATTCTGAGTTCAGGCATACTAAACTCGAATTTCTACCATGTTCCCTGGGTCTGTTAGGATCATAGAAGGTAATAATTCTAACAGCCCATTCTGGCCTTTGAGAACAGGTAGCCTTGCAATAGTGAAAAACGAAAATGGCTGTAATTCACTATTAGGACATGCCACACACATTAGGGCTTGTCCTACCTTATGCTTACAATGCACCCTGCCCTTGGGCCTACCATAGGGGTGACTCACATGAAGTAAAGGGAAGGTTTAGGGACTGGCAAATGGGTGCACTTGCCCAGTCAGCATGACAGTACCAGACTGCACGCAGGTTCTGCAATGGCAGACCTTAGACACATTTTACAAGGCTGCTTCTGTGGGTGGCACAACCAGTGCTGCAAGTCCACTAGCAGCATTTGGATTTACAAGCCCTGGGCACTCCTGGTGCACTTTACTGGGGTCTGACAGTAAACCAAATAAGTCAATCATGGAATCCCATCATTAAAGCAATTTACACAGGGAGCACTTGCACTGTGGCACTGGTTGGCAGTGGCACAGTGCTCTGAGCAGCTAACACCAGCAAAACACATGAGGCACAGCAACAAAAAGTGGAAGGGAGACTCACGCCAAGGTGCCAGGTCTAACACTTACCCTTGCTGGGTGAGTCCCTCAGACCTTGCTGGTCTGCACCGCTGTCTTTCTTCAATTTCTACGAGACTTGCTGTTGCCAAGGATTGTTGGCTTCAATCCGGTTGCTGACACCTCAATAAGCTTCAGACTTCGTGGGACACTCCGAATCCAGCTCCTGGTCGTCGTCGATGCCTCCTGGACCTCGTGGCTGAAGAGTCAAAACACCCTTGATCACCTGAAATCACTCGACTTCCGTGGGCATCCACCTTCCTGGCCCCGGGTCACTGGCAAGTGACTGTGAAAACTGTCCCTTCTGCTTTCAGGTCTTCTTTATCTTGAATCCAGCCTTGGATACCACCGGACACTTCTCCCGTCTTCACAAGCAGCAAAACTTCTTCGGCTTCCATTGAAAATGACGACGCGAACCGACGCGAACCGACACCAAAGACACCTATGCACCCGGCTTCCCTGGGTGAGATAACTTGTGCACTCCAGTGCTCCTGTGGGTGTTGGCCATCGAACTACTTACCTTGTAAGTGGCTTGCTTGTAGACTCTCTAGAAGTACCCTTAAACTTTAAAAATCCAACCGCGACTTGCTCCATTGAAATCAATAGGGAACCCGCGGCTGTGTTCTCACACTGCACGCGTCTCCCGTGGGTCCTTTACTTACCTGCCTTGGGTGGATTAGTGAAGCCCCAGCGATTCTACAGGCCCTAGGCCTTGTCCCCTTGCAAGTTGACTTTCCTAAACCTCTTGTTTAGTATATGGTCTGGTACGCCACTAGGGCCCCAGCCATATTTGTGCTTAACTTATTGTGAAACGTTGACATTTGCATATGTTCCTGACTTATAATCTCATAAAGAGATTAGTAGAGTGTGTCTAGTAATAAATACATATATATTTGATATATATACCTGTGTGGTGTCCTTTCATTTGCTAATTCAAGAGATGATAAGGTAAAACAAGCTGCTTTACATTCCTCTGAGACTTAGCCTGAAGGCTGCTCTCCACAGCTACCACTAGGATAGCTTTCTTTAAAAGGTTGTCTTAAACCTATTTACCATAAGAGTCGAATTGGACTGGTGCAAGGTGGCCACTATAACTATTTACCAGCATATGCCAGGCCAACTTCTCACATACAGTATTTAACCCACACCTCCAGTGTCGGGCGGGGCTATATATTAAAGTATTGAACCCACACCTCCAGAGTCAGCTGGGCTATATATTAAAGTATTCAACCCACACTTCCAGAGTCGGGCTGTGCCATATGTTACAGTATTTAACCCACGACTCCAGGGTCGGGCTGGGCTATATAATAAAGTATTGAACCCACACCTCCAGAGTAGGGCTGTGCCATATGTTACAGTATTTAACCCACGCCTCCAGGGTCGGGCTGGGCTTTATATTAAAGTATTGAACCCACACCTCCAGAGTCGGGCTGTGCTCTATGTTACAGTATTTAACCCATGCCTCCAGGGTCGGGCTGGGCTATATATTAAAGTATTGACCCCCCACACCTCCAGAGTCAGGCTGGGCTATATATTAAAGTATTGAACCCACACCTCCAGATTCGAGCTGGGCTATATATTAAAGTATTGAACCCACAACTCCAGAGTCGGGCTGTGATATATGTTACAGTATTTAACCCATGCCTCCAGGGTCGGACTGGGCTATATGTTACAGTATTTAACCCATGCCTCCAGAGTCGGGCTGTGGTATATATTACAGTATTTAACCCACGTCTCCTGGGTCGGGCTGGGCTATATGTTACAGTGTTTAACCCATACCTCGAGAGTCGGCTGGGCTATATGTTAAAGTATTTAACCCACGCTTCCAGAGTTGTCTGTGCTATATGTTACAGTATTTAACCCACACCTCCAGAGTTGGCTGGGCTATATATTAAAGTATTGAACCCACACCTCCAGAGTCGGGCTGTGCTATATGTTACAGTATGCAACCCACGCCTCCAGGGTCGGGCTGGGCTATATATTAAAGTATTGAACCCACACCTCCAGAGTCGGGCTGTGCTATATGTTACAGTATGTAACCCACGCCTCCCGGGTCGGGCTGGGCTATATATTAAAGTATTGAACCCACACCTCCAGAGTGGGACTGTGCTAAATGTTACAGTATTTAACCCACACCTCCAGGGTCGGGCAGGGCTATATATTAAAGTATTGAACCCACACCTCCAGAGTCGGGCTGTGCTACATGTTACAGTATTTAACCCACACCTCCAGGGTCGGGCGGGGCTATATATTAAAGTATTGAACCCACACCTCCAGAGTCGGGCTGTGCTATATGTTACAGTATGTAACCCACGCCTCCCGGGTCGGGCTGGGCTATATATTAAAGTATTGAACCCACACCCCCAGAGTGGGACTGTGCTAAATGTTACAGTATTTAACCCATGCCTCCAGGGTCGGGCAGGGCTATATATTAAAGTAATGAACCCACACCTCCAGAGTCGGGCTGTGCTACATGTTACAGTATTTAACCCACACCTCCAGGGTCGGGCGGGGCTATATATTAAAGTATTGAACCCACACCTCCAGAGTCAGCTGGGCTTTATATATAAGTATTGAACCCACGCCTCCAGGGTCAGGCTAGGCTATATAATAAAGTATTGAACCCACACCTCCAGAGTCAGGCTGTGCTATATGGCAGTTTACTAGTTTCAAACTGAACGGGTATTCCTGGCAGGATTTTATGTCAGGCAATGCGGGCCCTGACAGGTGCTTTTGCAGTCTTTTCTTTAGCAGGGGCAGCACACACAGTGTTCTGGGTGGGCCTGGCAGCAGAGCGCACATGCAGGTGGGATGAAGGGGATCCCAAGGTTTTAAAAGTACAGCTGTCTGTGGCCACGCAGGGGAGCGGCCGGAGTGACAGTTCAAAGGATTGAGGTGATGGGGTGCAGTGTTTTGTGCATCTAGGGGCGAGCTGGATTAGTTGTACAATATGGTGCGCAGTGCTTATTGTAGGATGCTAGCAACGGAGCATTTCTTTATTTTGCCAGGATCTAAGGTCTGGGCTAGGGCCGGCCATGCGTCCAGTGTGTGACGCAACGGGCGGAATCCAATAAATTGCGGCATGGGCCTTTCCACCACTTACTTACCTGGGTTGGGGGGCCCAGGCATGCGCGAGCACAGCTGGGGGTAGAAGCTGCAGCACACTGTTGAGATAACTTGCCGGGGATTCCAGGCATGCGCTGGAACATCTTGCTGTCGAAGCTGCGACAGTCTGGGGGGGGTGTTCTCCCCTTCCATCAGTTGGTCATACAATAGGGGAGGCATGAGTTGACTTTCTTGGGTAGGAAGGCACTGCTGGAAGATGTGAAGTCCTCCATGCGTAAGATGAGCAGCTAATTGGGGAGCGTATGAGTTTTAGGGATCAGGGATAAACCCTTGTTTAGTATGGCGAGGAGCCCGGCCAGGAATCCTTGTGGATGTAGTTAACCGTACTGTGCGTAAAATTCACGAAACAGAGGTGTTTTAGCTTTATCAGGCATGGATTTTAGCAGGCCAGGTACACAGGGCGTTTATTGATTATGAGGGGTTCACCTGTCCAGGGTGAACAGGGACCTCGTACAGGAAAGAGGCCTGGGAAACAGGAGGATAGAGGTAAAGATGCCTACTTTGGTGGGGGACCCTGGGGTGACGGTGGACACACCCAGTGCTGTGGCAGAGTTACAGGGCGTTCCAGAGGCTGTAAGGTACAGAAGCGTACCCTCTGCAGGAGCACAGTAAGGGTGCTAAAGCCAAATATCCCCAGGGAGGTCCTCGCGTTGGACCCTGGAGGAGCGACGGCGCCCCGTTAGTCCTACGGGCGGTTGTGGACCTGAGCAACCAGGGGTTGCCTGCAACGCTCCGTCCCCCTTAGCTGGGGGGGCGTGAGTAAGGGGGTGGACTGGTTGTGTACCGGTGGGAGGGGCTATCCCCTCCCCCACATCTAAAAACACCGGTTGGCTAGGGCCACGGTGCATTTTGGCTCATTAGGTGGGCAGGCGGCGAGGGGCTGCCTGGCCTGGGATCGCCCGTAAGATAACCCACCATGTTGGCATATCTGTTATGCAAATAAACCTGCAGCAATTTTCTCCACTAAAAATGTGTCTTGTCTGATTATTTCTCTAAGTTATTGCTGTGGGAGGGATGGGGAGTGTTGCCGATATTGGCACTAAAGGGCCTTACTGCGTAATACCATAGCGCTACCTCCGAAATCAACATGCATCGCTACACTGAACTGTCTGGTGCTGTGCTGTGTGCCCCAGATCGGGCTGTGCGTCGCTATACTGAACCTTGCGGCTTGTGCTGTGTGCTGCAGTATCTGAGCGCTACCTCTGGGATCTGGCTGCACATCGCTATACTGACCCCATAAGAGCTGTGCTCTGTGCTGTATTATCAGCACACTACCGATGCGATCTGGCTGTACATCGCTATACGTCACCCTTCGGCTTGTGCTGTGTGCTGCAGTACTTGAGCGCTACCAGTGGGGTCAGCCTGTACATCGCTGTACTGGACCCCAGGGGCTGCACGGCATGCTGCAGCCCAAGAGCCCTATCTGGGGGAATCGAGCTATACAGCGCTATACCGCACCCTGAAGTGCTGTACTGAGCGCTGCAGTTCCAGATGATCCCTATCTCGTGCTACGTGCTGCCGTGCTGCAGCTCCGAGCTGTAAATATTCAAACCAACCAGTCTGTACTACATAATACTGTGCAGTGCTACCGAGCCCCATAGCTCGCGCTGTAAATCGTGACGCAGCACCCAGGCTGTGCCAGGCCTGCAGTGCTGCAGCTCCGAACTGTACACACGTGCACGGACAGTCTGTGCTGTATATAGCACTATCTAGCCTCAAAGCTTGAGACTGTATGTCCGTATACCACTAACCAGCAGTGGATTGGTGTACATGAGCAGACCCCGGGATGTCTTTAATCTGTGCACCCATCCCTATATGGGCCGGGCTGTTCGATAGATTGCAGGTTCTGTTTACAGACTGTGCATCTCATCTCAATACTGGACCCCAGCTGCATAGTGCAGTATCGAGCCCCACGGTTCTGCGTGGTGCAGGCAGCTACCTATGTACCACAGCCCGGACTGCGCTATGCACCGCAGGACCAAGCCCCGCAGCCGGAGGGAGAGCATTCACCCTTATATCAGATTATGAGCTGCGAAATATACTGCAGAATGTAACTGCACAGCTCTTTGCTGTATACCCTGTAAGATACCCGGCTTGTACTAGATACTGCAGGGCCTACCCCGGAGTTCTGGGCTGTACATTCACCCCTATATGGGAAAGGTATGGTATTTTTTACAGTATCTGCTCCAACAGCTCCATAGCTGTACACCCCTGCACCGGACCAGAGCTGTGCTGTGTCTGTCCCTGGAGCACCGGGCTGTACTCCCCTGCACCGGACCGGAGCTGTGTTGGATCTGTCCCTGGGGCACCGGGCTGTACATCCCTGTACCGGACCCCAAGCTGTCTGTACCCGGAGCACCGGGCTTTACACCCCTGCACCGGATCCGAGCTGTGCTGTATCTGTCCCTGGAGCACTGGGCTGTACTCCCCTGCACCGGACCGGAGCTGTGTTGTATCTGTCCCTGGAGCACCGGGCTGTACATCCCTGCACCGGACCCCAAGCTGTCTGTACCCGGAGCACCGGGCTGTACACCCCTGCACCGGACCTCAAATTGTTCTCTACCTATGCCCAGAGCACCCGCTGTACACCGCAGTACCCCGGAACCCGAGCTGTGCTCTATCCACCCCCAGAAAACCGGACTGTACGCCCCAGTACCCCGGAACCCGAGCTGTGCTCTATCCATCCCCAGAGCACCGGGCTGTACATCCCTGTACCGGTCCCCGATTTGCACTCTACCTATCCCCAGAGCAGCGGACTGTACACCCCAGTACCCTTGACCCCGAGCAGTGCTCCATCTATCCCCAGAGCACCGGACTGTACACCCCAGTACCCTGGACCCCGAGCTGTGCTCGACACGATGCAAAGCACCAAGCTGTACATCCCTGCATGGGACCTCAAGGTGTGCTCTACCTATCCCAAGCGCATCTGGCTCTACGCCCCTGTACCCTGGACCCCGATCCCTGAGGCACGTGCTGCACATCCCCGTGTGAGACCTGAACACTAGGCTGGACATCCCTGCTCCGGACCCCAAGCTGTGCTATGTCTATCCCCGGAGCTCCAGGCTGTACACCCCTGTACCCTGGACCTCGAGCAGTGCTCTACTTGTCCCTGGAGCACCAGGCTGTATATCCATGCTCCGGACCCCGAGCTGTGCTCTACCTAGCCCCCGGAGCACCGGGGTGCACACCCCTGTACCCTAAGCTATGCTCCACACGTTGCCAGAGCACCAGGCTGTACATCCCTACATTGGACCCCGAGCTGTGCTCTATCTATCCCTGGAGCACAGGTTGTACACCCCTGTACCCCAGACCCCGAGCTGTGCTCTATGGATCCCCAGAGCACTGGGCTGTGCACCCCTGTACCCCAGACCCCGAGCTGTTCTCCACATATTGCCAGAGCACCAGGCTGTACAGCCCTGCTCCGGACCCCGAGCTGTGCTATGTCTATCCCCGGAGCTCCAGGCTGTACACCCCTGTACCCTGGACCTCGACCAATGCTCTACTTGTCCCTGGAGCACCAGGCTGTATATCCATGCTCCGGACCCCGAGCTGTGCTCTACCTAGCCCCCGGAGCACCGGGGTGCACACCCCTGTACCCTAAGCTATGCTCCACACCTTGCCAGAGCACCAGGCTGTACATCCCTACATTGGACCCCGAGCTGTGCTCTATCTATCCCTGGAGCACAGGTTGTACACCCCTGTACCCCAGACCCCGAGCTGTGCTCTATGGATCCCCAGAGCACTGGGCTGTGCACCCCTGTACCCCAGACCCCGAGCTGTTCTCCACATATTGCCAGAGCACCAGGCTGTACATCCCTGAACCGGACCCCGAGCTGTGCTCTATCTATCCCCAGAGCACTGGGCTGTGCACCCCTGTACCCCGGACCCCGAGCTGTGCTCTATCTATCCCCAGAACACTGGGCTATGCACCCCTGTACCCCGGACCCCGAGCTGTGCTCTATCTATCCCCGGGGCACTGGGCTGTGCGTCCCTATACCCCAGACACTGAGCTGGGCTATATCTTTCCCTGGAGCACCAGGCTGTACACCCCTGTACGGTGGACTGCGATCTATGCTCTGCCTATCCCCGGAGCACCGAGCTGTTCCATCCCTGTACCCTAGACCACCAGTTGTGCCCTACCCATCCCTAGAGCACTAGTCTGTACACCCCTGTACTCCAAGCTGTGGTCTACCTATCCCCCATGCACCGGGCTGTGCACCCCTGTACCGGACCCCAAATTGTTCTCTACCTATCCCCAGAGCACTGGGCTGTACACCCCAGTACCCTGGACCCAGGCTGTGGTCTATCTATCCCCAGAGCACCGGGCTGTGCACTTCTGTACCCCGAACCTCGAGCTGTGCTCTACACCGGGCTGTACACCCTTGTACGCCAAGCTGTGGTCTACCTAGCCTCAGAGCACGAGGCTGTCCACCGCTGTACCCCGGATCCCGAGCTGTGCTCTACCTATTCCCAGAGCACCGGGCTGTACACTCCTGTACCCAGGACCCCAAGCTGTGTTCTACCTATCCATGGAGCACCGGGCTGCACACCCCTGCACCCTGGACCCTGAGCTGTGCTCTACCTATCCCCAGAACACCGGGCTGCACACCCATGTACCCCGGACCTGGACTGTCCGTGGCCCCGTACTGGACCCCGAGCTGTGCTCTACATCAGGCTGTACATCCCTGTACCCCGAGCTGTGCTCTACCTATCCCCGGAGCACTGGGTTGTACACCCCAGTAACCCGGACCCAGCCTGTGCTTTATCCATCCTCGGAGCACTATGCTTAGCACCCCTGTACCCCGGACCTCGAGCTGTGCTCTACACCAGTACGGGGCCCCGGACAGCCTGAGCCCGGGTTACATGGTTGTGCAGCCAGCTGCTTCGAGGATAGGTAGAGAACATCTCAGGGTCCAGGGTACAGGGGCGTGCAGCCTGGTGCTCCAGGGATAGGTAGAGCACAGCGCCGGGTTTGGCGCAGTGAGGTACAGCCTAGTGCTCCGGGGATAGCTAAAGAACACAGCTTGGGGTCCGGGGTACAAGGGTGTACAGCCTGGACCCCGAGCTGTGCTCTACATCAGGCTGTACACCCCTGTACCCCGAGCTGTGCTCTACCTATTCCCGGAGCACCGGGCTGTACACCCCAGTACCCCGGACCTAAGCTGTGCTCTATCCATCCTCGGAGCACTGGGCTGTGCACCCCTGTATCCCGGACCTCGAGCTGTGCTCTACACTGGGCTGTATACCCTTGTACCCCAAGCTGTGGTCTACCTAGCCTCAGAGCATCAAGCTGTCCACCCCTGTACGCTGGACCCCGAGCTGTGCTTTACCTATCCCTGGAGCACCGGGCTGCACACCCCTGTACCCTGGACCCCAAGCTGTGCTCTACCTATCCCCAGAGCACCGGGCTGTACACCCCAGTACTCCGGATCCAGGCTGTGCTCTATCTATCCATTGACACCGGGCTGTCCACCCCTGTACACCAAACCCCTAGCCATGCTCTACCTATCCCCAGAGCACTAGGTTGCACACCCCTGTACCCTGGACCCAGGCTGTGCTTTATCTATCCCTGGAGCACTGGCCTGCACAACTCTGTACCCTGGACCCGGGCTGTCCGGGGCCCCGTACTGGACCCCGAGCCGTGCTCTTCACCGGGGTATACAACCCTGTACCCCAAGCTGTGCTATACCTAGCCGAGAGCACCCGGCTGTGAAGCCCTGTGCTGGACCTGAGCTGAGCTCTACACTGGCTGTACACCCCTGTACCCCAAGCTGTGCTCTACCTATCCCCAGAGCACCCCACTGTACCTCCCTGCACCGGACCCCGAGCTGTGCTATGTCTATCCCCAGAACACCGGGCTGTACATCCCTGTACCGGACCCCGAGCTGTGCTCTATCTATCCCCAGAGCACCAGGCTGTCCACCCCAGTACCTCAGACCCAGGCTGTGCTCTGTCGATCCCCAGAGCACAGGCTGTGCACCTCTGAACCCCGAACCTCGAGCTGTGCTCTACACTGGCTGTACACCCTTGTACGCCAAGCTGTGGTCTACCTAGCCTCAGAGCACCAGGCTGTCCACCCCTGTACCCCAGATCCCAAATTGTTCTCTACCTATCCCCAGAGCACTGGGCTGTACACCCCAGTACCCTGGACCCAGGCTGTGGTCTATCTATCCCCAGAGCACCGGGCTGTGCACTTCTGTACCCCGAACCTCGAGCTGTGCTCTACACCGGGCTGTACACCCTTGTACGCCAAGCTGTGGTCTACCTAGCCTCAGAGCACGAGGCTGTCCACCCCTGTACCCCGGATCCCGAGCTGTGCTCTACCTATTCCCAGAGCACCGGGCTGTACACTCCTGTACCCAGGACCCCAAGCTGTGTTCTACCTATCCATGGAGCACCGGGCTGCACACCCCTGCACCCTGGACCCTGAGCTGTGCTCTACCTATCCCCAGAACACCGGGCTGCACACCCATGTACCCCGGACCTGGACTGTCCGTGGCCCCGTACTGGACCCCGAGCTGTGCTCTACATCAGGCTGTACATCCCTGTACCCCGAGCAGTGCTCTACCTATCCCCGGAGCACTGGGTTGTACACCCCAGTAACCCGGACCCAGCCTGTGCTTTATCCATCCTCGGAGCACTATGCTTAGCACCCCTGTACCCCGGACCTCGAGCTGTGCTCTACACCAGTACGGGGCCCCGGACAGCCTGAGCCCGGGTTACATGGTTGTGCAGCCAGCTGCTTCGAGGATAGGTAGAGAACATCTCAGGGTCCAGGGTACAGGGGCGTGCAGCCTGGTGCTCCAGGGATAGGTAGAGCACAGCGCCGGGTTTGGCGCAGTGAGGTACAGCCTAGTGCTCCGGGGATAGCTAAAGAACACAGCTTGGGGTCCGGGGTACAAGGGTGTACAGCCTGGACCCAGAGCTGTGCTCTACATCAGGCTGTACACCCCTGTACCCCGAGCTGTGCTCTACCTATCCCCGGAGCACCGGGCTGTACACCCCAGTACCCCGGACCTAAGCTGTGCTCTATCCATCCTCGGAGCACTGGGCTGTGCACCCCTGTATCCCGGACCACGAGCTGTGCTCTACACTGGGCTGTATACCCTTGTACCCCAAGCTGTGGTCTACCTAGCCTCAGAGCATCAAGCTGTCCACCCCTGTACGCTGGACCCCGAGCTGTGCTTTACCTATCCCTGGAGCACCGGGCTGCACACCCCTGTACCCTGGACCCCAAGCTGTGCTCTACCTATCCCCAGAGCACCGGGCTGTACACCCCAGTACTCCGGATCCAGGCTGTGCTCTATCTATCCATTGACACCGGGCTGTCCACCCCTGTACACCAAACCCCTAGCCATGCTCTACCTATCCCCAGAGCACTAGGTTGCACACCCCTGTACCCTGGACCCAGGCTGTGCTTTATCTATCCCTGGAGCACTGGCCTGCACAACTCTGTACCCTGGACCCGGGCTGTCCGGGGCCCCGTACTGGACCCCGAGCCGTGCTCTTCACCGGGGTATACAACCCTGTACCCCAAGCTGTGCTATACCTAGCCGAGAGCACCCGGCTGTGAAGCCCTGTGCTGGACCTGAGCTGAGCTCTACACTGGCTGTACACCCCTGTACCCCAAGCTGTGCTCTACCTATCCCCAGAGCACCCCACTGTACCTCCCTGCACCGGACCCCGAGCTGTGCTATGTCTATCCCCAGAACACCGGGCTGTACATCCCTGTACCGGACCCCGAGCTGTGCTCTATCTATCCCCAGAGCACCAGGCTGTCCACCCCAGTACCTCAGACCCAGGCTGTGCTCTGTCGATCCCCAGAGCACAGGCTGTGCACCTCTGAACCCCGAACCTCGAGCTGTGCTCTACACTGGCTGTACACCCTTGTACGCCAAGCTGTGGTCTACCTAGCCTCAGAGCACCAGGCTGTCCACCCCTGTACCCCAGATCCCGAGCTGTGCTCTATCTATCCCCAGAGCACTGGGCTGTACATCCCTGTAACCTGGACCCCAAGCTGTGTTCTACCTATCCCTGGAGCACCAGGCTGCACACCCCTGTACCCTGGATCCCGAGCTGTGCTCTACCTATCCCCGGAGCACCGGGCCGCACACCCATGTACTGATGTACCTCGGACCCGGGCTGTCCGTGGCCCTGTACTGGACCCCGAGCTGTGCTCTACATCAGGCTGTACACCCCTGTACCCCGAGCTGTGCTCTACCTATAGCCAGAGCACTGGGCTGTACACCCCAGTACTCCGGACCCAGGCTGTGCTCTATCTATCCCCTGGGCTGTCCACCACTGTACACCAGACCCCAAGCTGTGCTCTACCTATCCCCGGATCACTAGGCTCCACACCCCACTACCCCAGACCCGGGCTGTGCTTTACCTATCCCTGGAGCACTGGGCTGCACAACCCTGTACCCTGGACCTAGAGCTGTGCTCTACCTATCCCCGGAGCACCGGGTTGCACACCCCTGTACCCCGGACCCAGGCTGTTCGGGGCCCCATACTGGACCCCGAGCTGTGCTCTTCACCGGGCTGTACACCCCTGTACCCCAAGCTGTGCTATAACTATCTGGGAGCAATGGGCTGTGCAGCACTGTACTGGACCCTGAGCTGTGCTCTACACCGGCTGTACACCTCTGTACCCCAAGCTGTGCTCTACCTATCCCACGACCACCCAACTGTACCTCCCTGCACCGGACCCCAAGCTGTGCTACGTCTATTCCCTGAACACTGGCTGTACATCCCTGTACCGGACCCCAAGCTGTGCTCTATCAATCCCCAGAGCACCGGGATGTCCACCCCAGTACCCCAGACCCAGGCTGTACTCAATCTATTCCCGGAGCACTGGGCTGTGCACCCCTGTATCCTGGACCTTGAGCTGTGCTCCACATCAGGCTGTAGACCCTTGTACCCCAAGCTGTGCTCTACCTATCCCCAGAGCACTCGGCTGTACACCCCTGTATGCCGGACCCCAAGCTGTGCTCCACCTATCCCTGGTGGAGTGAGCTAAAGAATGATGATGGATTAAACCCAGATCAGTTGACTGGGGGTGAGTGCTTGCAATGTTCAACACTCCGTTTATCATCCCCTTTGGTTTTGCTTAGTCCACCTATCCCTGGAGCACCGGGTTGCAGACCCCTGTACACCGGACCTGGGCTGTCCAGGGCCCCGAGTTGTGCTCTACACCTGGCTGTACACCCCGGTACCCCATGCTGTGCTATACCTATCCGGGAGCACCGAGCTATACATCCCTGTACTGGACCCTGAGCTGTGCTCCACACCGGCTTTACACCCCTGTACCCCAAGCTGTGGTCTAACTATCCCCGGAGCACTGGGCTGTTCACTCCTGCACCGGACCCAGAGCTGTGCTCTACCTATCCCCAGAGCACTGGACTGTACCTCCCTGCAACGGAACCCAAGCTGTTCTCTACCTGTCCCAGGAGCACTGGCTGTACACCCCTGTACCCCAGACCTAGGCTGTGCTCCACCTTTCCCCGGAGCCCCAGGCTGTACACACGTGTATCCCAGTCCCCGAGCTGTGCTCTACCTATCCCCAGCGGTACAAGCCAGTGCATTCTTCCATATATAGAACCCTGTCTGTGCTGCAGAATGTAATATCTATACCAATTGGCATTGGCTATACATTTATTCTATATAGGTTCCCTGGCTGTGCTAAATATTGCATGATTAAAAGCCATAATTTCAAGCTGTACACCCCTACCCCGAACCGTGCGCTCTTCTGCATATTGCAAAATCTAATCCTATGGTTGTAATGTGAGCATGCATATTCCGGACCCCAAGCTCAGCTATATATTACAATATCCATGCCAGTGGCTCCAGGCTTTATTTCCCGTCATATATCAAATCCCAGACTGTGCCATATAATGCACAATCTATTTCCATAGTTCTGGGCTTTACATACCTCCACTGGACCAGAACTGTGCCATATATTTTATACTATAATCCTAATTTTTCTGGCTGTGTATCCTTAAACCAGACCCGGGCCATGTATTAATTGAAATATCTAATCTGGTGTACATCAATATATCAGCACTGGGCCGAGATATAGATTGTAACATTTAATCTCATAACTTCATACTGTGACATCTATATGGGATCGAAAGCTGTTCTGTATAACGCAGTGTCTAATCACACAACTATAGGCTGTACATATCTACACTGAATATCAAGCTGTGCTATATAATTCAATTCTTCAACATAAAAGTCTAAACCCAGGCTTTAAACCTACGAAATGTGAAAGTAAACATATGCACATGAGATTTGCATTGAAGCGTAACCTTCTAACTTGTACAATGAATACACGGCGTCCTAACATGCAATGTTCTTGCATCGATATAGAATGCATTTAATGTACAAGTATTCTTTCAATAAGCCACTATCACTGTACAAAGCTAAGAGAATTACAATTCAACATTATTCTCGAAAATGCAAAATAAACTGTTGGTAACTTGATAATTATTAGTTTACTTCATTCACAAGATAATACCAGCACACTCTTGAAGTGGAACATAACTGCTCATTTTTTCATAAATAATGCAAAATTATAAATATTGCACGAGTTATGAAGGTATAGGTGTGGAATGCACAAATAAAACAAGTATATCTCGGTCATTGTAGAGTTTTGAGATAAGACACTGTTTCAAATGCACACAAATGGGCCTGCAATGCCTTGTAAAATCCGAAAGGTTGTTACATATCAAAATTAATTCTATAGCACAACCTTAATCACTAAGCTGTCATGAAATACATGTATGTATCAATATTTAAGTTACTATAAAATACTACAAAACACCTGTAAATAATATAATGATTTAAATAAACTACAGAATTAGATTTGAACACAAATGGCACGGCAGAGAAATGATAATAAATCATATCTAAATTTAAAATGTAATTCCAGTGTATCAACCATTATTTAATTAATGGATCAATGCTTGAACAATTAATTAAATACGTACCATTTATCATAGAATGAATCATTGTCAGGTGAAATAATCTATTCTACTTGCAAACACTCTTAATAAAGGCAGTCATACAATACTGCATTTTAAAATAAAATGAATGTGAAATAGTTTATATTTTGTAATAAGGCATTAAAAATGAATACATCAATATACACTAATATGAAATATTTCATATTGTAAAGAAACAAATGTAAAATCCAATATTTAATTTTAAATTGCTTAATTGAAAGCTTAGTTGAATATTATGTTCTGTTCAGTTAATAATTGGGAGCATCAGTTAATCAAAGTGCGATTTTAAATTGTACGTAGATATCAAAATATAATAAGGTACTGCACTACAACATAATCTAATCCACTATTATCTTTTAAGAAGTGGCATTTATTTTTTTGTGGCAATATATGAGCTCATATATAATGTGTACGACTATAATTTATCAGCAAAAGATGAAGTTATTTACCTAAAATGTGCACGAATAAATGTAGTATACACAGTATTTTTTTTATTATTCCACAATAATACTAGAAGTGATATTAAATAGAATGAGTTCATAAATATATCAATAATAATATTTTCATCTGCATGTATCAGTATATATAAAGATATAAAGGATTACTTTCAGTAAAACGTAACTAATCCACGTTTATTAGTATGATCTATCTGTCTGTCTGTCTGTCTATCTATCTATCTATCTATCTATCTATCTATCTATCTATCTATCTATCTATCTATCTATCTATCTATCTATCTATCTATCTATCTATCTATCTATCTATCTATCTATCTTAATGCATACCGTTATAAACAGACTAATAATTTGGGAGTAAAATTAATGTCTCTCTCTCTAACTCTCTCTCTCTCTAACTCTCTCGCTCTCTCTCTCTCTCTCTCTCTCTCTATATATATATATATATATATATATATATATATATATATATAAATATAGATATATATATATATATAATATAGATATATTCACAACAAAACCCCGGAAGTACGGCGCTTCTGTTACGGCGGTCCTGGACGGGTTCCGGACACCCAAATATCAGCCACAAACTCTTCGAAAATACGACTCAGGAGTGCTGATTGAAGAATTAATGGGCAAGGTAACGCCTCACCAACACGTTTCGCTTTACAGCTTTCTCACAGTGTTATACATATATATATATACATATATAATTAATGTGCACAAACACATATATCTTAAATTTACACTTAAAATTAATAATTTCAACACTATATAAAATTACAAATTTGATGATATTTAATGCTACACTATGTCGCTAGTTACAAAAAACAATCAACCTTCTCAAACTCTATATCTAATTACTTCCACATTTGTTTCCCCCTTAGTGCGAAGAAAGGGCTAGGAGGCAATTTCTGTAGACTTTTTGTATGAATGTCTATTTGTATTTAATATTTTTAGCACACAGTTAATTAAAGGGGCTACTGTTAAAGCTTATAGAAATGGAAACTAATGTGACATAAAAAGTCCATGCACTGTGGTATAAAATCACACTTCTGACAAAGAAGATGCATTTCCATTTAAAGTCTGACTTAAAACAAAACCAATTCTTTAAAATGATGGTAACCACATATTTCTATGAATAGGATTCCACTTAAATAATTATTTATGGGGACACACCGCAAGTACATTTCACATTTGCAATTTTGTTTTGCAGCAGAAGGAATCCTACATTGTAATATTTCGGGAAATGGAGTGTCTTTTTATGACTATCTACAACTGCCTTTTTATATCAATTAAAATAATGATAAATCAAGCTAAATAAGAAACATTATTGTCTACTCACCAACTGGTAATTTAAAATACAAAAAGTGATTAGTACTGCCAGCAAACAAAGAACAAGTATGTGGTAAATAAAGTAAGTGTAAAATGTATCTTACCTTTAATGGTAACATATTTCTGTGTCTCACAATAGGTGATCCATTTAACCAAACATGGACCAACTTTCTTTCTTTTTATACAAATAAAGTCCTGAGAGACTGCATTTTGAAATATATTTCATTTTTTTGTGTTACTTCTGTTTTTTAAGGCCATAAATAAAAGCATGTTATGTGAACCTGGTGTACATTTTATATTATATTTGAACATGTATTACCTCTATCCTGAATGATATGCGTTCACAAAGTGCACAGTATATGAAATTGTTTTTCACTATAAATCTACTTTTTAATTAAGCATAATTCAGTTAATTAAATATAATGTTACTCTCGTAACTGCTAACTTAATTCCATGAAGTGCACACACACACATATATATGTACATATATATATATATATATATATATATATATATATATATATATATATATATAATGTCAAAAATATTTTCAGAAGAATGTTATAGGCTAGGATCTGGATTTGATGATTTTTAACTCTAGCTGTCTAACATAAAGAAGTACTAAATTATGAATTGCTATTTCTTACATACATACTTTATTAACATTAATTGTTTTTATTAAAAAAAGAGATTGACTGATTGGATGCATGAAAGGACTGAAATAAAAGTCCCTACAAAATTGACTTATAAAAAACAGTTGCAATCAAATAGTTGTAAAATAGCAATCTATCGTAAATAGTATATTGTAACTGATATGTTTAAAGTAAACTTGTTTTCTTGAGTGAATAGTTTTCTACAAACGTTGCCATGCAAGAATGTGTTAAAATGTAAGTAAATAGCTAACCTGAAAAAACGAAGCTTTTTAACAAGCATATTCAGTGCTTATTAAGGATATCATCCCACACATTTATATATCATGTTTCGCAAAAAGATAGCAGCCTAGCCTCCAAAATTATAAAAAAAGATGCCTATGGTAGAACCATTAAGTACCTTAACGTATAATATTTTAGTTACATTTTAAAAACGTTTGCACCAAAGAGTATACTGCTTATGTTACTGCCACATAACAACTATGGTAAAATACTCACAGCTAAACTATTTATGCTGGACATACCTGCACTTTGAATATCAATAACTTTCATTAAATATTAGAATAATTATTTCACAATTGGCCTAATAATGACATTAACAGATATCTGCTGTATATATACTTATTTTTGTAAATAAAATAAGTCCGTTAGAGGAAATTGTCTGGAAAGCCCCTTTTCAACTGAGTAACCAGATGTCCTGGCCAGCTTTTTTTTTTACCAGGTGTTAAAACCACAACAGGCCATCTGCACAGGATATCTAAAATTAGACTTACCAGAAAACTGGTTCCCCAGGTGGCATGGTGTTTACTCTGTATCATTATGCATTCATTTAATGAGAAGGTTATATGAAATATATCTGCAAGTGTGTCCGAACAACGCACGTAACAATCTGGGGTGTGCCTCTGATGAAGAAAGAGACTTTCGACACGAGTAAGGCAGAGCCCCATATTTTGCTGTGGATTTTATCAACGGGTTCCGGCGCCCATACCTTACGAGAGCTTGATGCTCCGTCCGGCTGCCAGAGTGCTTCCCAACGATGGGCAACCCATGGAGCAGTAATATATCTCTCTCTCTCTCTCTCTATATATATATATATATATATATATATATATATATATATATATATATATATATATATATATATATAATGTCAAAAATATTTTCAGAAGAATGTTATAGGCTAGGATCTAGATTTGATGATTTTTAACTCTAGCTGTCTAACATAAAGAATTACTAAATTATGAATTGCTATTTCTTACATACATACTTTATTAACATTATTTTTTTTTATTAAAAAAAGAGATTGACTGATTGAATGCATGAAAGGACTGAAATAAAAGTCCCTACAAAATTGACTTATAAAAAACAGTTGCAATCAAATAGTTGTAAAATAGCAATCTATCGTAAATAGTATATTGTAACTGATATGTTTAAAGTAAACTTGTTTTCTTGAGTGAATAGTTTTCTACAAACGTTGCCATGCAAGAATGTGTTAAAATGTAAGTAAATAGCTAACCTGAAAAAACGAAGCTTTTTAACAAGCATATTCAGTGCTTATTAAGGATATCATCCCACACATTTATATATCATGTTTCGCAAAAAGATAGGAGCCTAGCCTCCAAAATTATAAAAAAAGATGCCTATGGTAGAACCATTAAGTACCTTAACGTATAATATTTTAGTTACATTTTAAAAAAGTTTGCACCAAAGAGTATACTGCTTATGTTACTGCCACATAACAACTATGGTAAAATACTCACAGCTAAACTATTTATGCTGGACATACCTGCACTTTGAATATCAATAACTTTCATTAAATATTAGAATAATTATTTCACAATTGGCCTAATAATGACATTAACAGATATCTGCTGTATATATACTTATTTTTGTAAATAAAATAAGTCCGTTAGAGGAAATTGTCTGGAAAGCCCCTTTTCAACTGAGTAACCAGATGTCCTGGCCAGCTTTTTTTTTTACCAGGTGTTAAAACCACAACAGGCCATCTGCACAGGATATCTAAAATTAGACTTACCAGAAAACTGGTTCCCCAGGTGGCATGGTGTTTACTCTGTATCATTATGCATTCATTTAATGAGAAGGTTATATGAAATATATCTGCAAGTGTGTCCGAACAACGCACGTAACAATCTGGGGTGTGCCTCTGATGAAGAAAGAGACTTTCGACACGAGTAAGGCAGAGCCCCATATTTTGCTGTGGATTTTATCAACGGGTTCCGGCGCCCATACCTTACGAGAGCTTGATGCTCCGTCCGGCTGCCAGAGTGCTTCCCAACGATGGGCAACCCATGGAGCAGTAATATATCTCTCTCTCTCTCTCTCTCTATATATATATATATATATATATATATATATATATATATATATATATATATATATAATGTCAAAAATATTTTCAGAAGAATGTTATAGGCTAGGATCTAGATTTGATGATTTTTAACTCTAGCTGTCTAACATAAAGAATTACTAAATTATGAATTGCTATTTCTTACATACATACTTTATTAACATTATTTTTTTTTATTAAAAAAAGAGATTGACTGATTGAATGCATGAAAGGACTGAAATAAAAGTCCCTACAAAATTGACTTATAAAAAACAGTTGCAATCAAATAGTTGTAAAATAGCAATCTATCGTAAATAGTATATTGTAACTGATATGTTTAAAGTAAACTTGTTTTCTTGAGTGAATAGTTTTCTACAAACGTTGCCATGCAAGAATGTGTTAAAATGTAAGTAAATAGCTAACCTGAAAAAACGAAGCTTTTTAACAAGCATATTCAGTGCTTATTAAGGATATCATCCCACACATTTATATATCATGTTTCGCAAAAAGATAGGAGCCTAGCCTCCAAAATTATAAAAAAAGATGCCTATGGTAGAACCATTAAGTACCTTAACGTATAATATTTTAGTTACATTTTAAAAAAGTTTGCACCAAAGAGTATACTGCTTATGTTACTGCCACATAACAACTATGGTAAAATACTCACAGCTAAACTATTTATGCTGGACATACCTGCACTTTGAATATCAATAACTTTCATTAAATATTAGAATAATTATTTCACAATTGGCCTAATAATGACATTAACAGATATCTGCTGTATATATACTTATTTTTGTAAATAAAATAAGTCCGTTAGAGGAAATTGTCTGGAAAGCCCCTTTTCAACTGAGTAACCAGATGTCCTGGCCAGCTTTTTTTTTTACCAGGTGTTAAAACCACAACAGGCCATCTGCACAGGATATCTAAAATTAGACTTACCAGAAAACTGGTTCCCCAGGTGGCATGGTGTTTACTCTGTATAATTATGCATTCATTTAATCAGAAGGTTATATGAAATATATCTGCAAGTGTGTCCGAACAACGCACGTAACAATCTGGGGTGTGCCTCTGATGAAGAAAGAGACTTTCGAAACGAGTAAGGCAGAGCCCCATATTTTGCTGTGGATTTTATCAACGGGTTCCGGCGCCCATACCTTACGAGAGCTTGATGCTCCGTCCGGCTGCCAGAGTGCTTCCCAACGATGGGCAACCCATGGAGCAGTAATATATATCTCCCTCTCTCTCTCTCTCTATATATATATATATATATATATATATATAATGTCAAAAATATTTTCAGAAGAATGTTATAGGCTAGGATCTGGATTTGATGATTTTTAACTCAAACTGTCTAACATGTTGTCCTATAAAGAATTACTAAATTATGAATTGCTATTTCATACATACATACTTTATTAACATTAATTTTTTTAATAAAAAAAAACAAATTCACTGATTGGATGCATGAAAGGACTGAAATAAAAGTCCCTACAAAATGTATTTATAAAAAACAGTTGCAATCAAATAGTTGTAAAATAGCAATCTATCGTAAATAGTATATTGCAACTGATATGTTTAAAGTAAACTTGTTTTCTTGAGTGAATAGTTTTCTACAACCGTTGCCATGCAAGAATGTGTTAAAATGTAAGTAAATAGCTAACCTGAAAAAACGAAACTTTTAACAAGCATATTCAGTGCTTATTAAGGATATCATCCCACACATTTATATATCATGTTTTGCAAAAAGATAGCAGCCTAGCCACCAAAATTATAAAAAAACAATGCCTATGGTAGAACCATTAAGCACCTTAACGTATATTATTTTACTTACATTTTAAAAACGTTTGCACCAAAGAGTATCCTGCTTATGTTACTTCCACATAACAACTATGGTAAAATACTCACAGCTAAACTATTTATCCTGGACATACCTGCACTTTGAATACCAATAACTTTCATTAAAGTTCATTAAATATAAGAATAATTATTTCACAATTGGCCTAATAATGACATTAACAGATATCTGCTGTACATATACCTATTTTTGTAAATAAAATAAGTCCGTTAGAGGAAATTGTCTGGAAAGCCCCTTTTCAACTGAGTAACCAGATGTCCTGGCCAGCTCTTTTTTTTACCAGGTGTTAAAACCACAACAGGCCATCTGCACAGGATATCTAAAATTAGACTTACCAGAAAACTGGTTCCCCAGGTGGCATGGTGTTTACTCTGTTTCATTATGCATTCATTTAATCAGAAGGTTATATTAAATATATCTGATTTGTTTTGCAGTTTGAAGTTTAGGTATTCTTGCCTTTCTTCTTTGAAAAAAAACCTGACGTTTTATTACACTTATATTTACTTTGATAAAGAGTCGTTGATCTCTAGTTTTAACTGAAAACCTATTATAAGAAAAACATTTAATTGAAAGTGACATAGATGACAATACATTTTAATGTGTTTTTTTTACCTTCTGTAACGGTGACTTGGATGCCTTGTCCCCAATAGTCAAATGACACACCGAGAAAATCTCAGTCAACAACTAGAAACAATACTATATTGACAGAATGTAGTTTTTGAGAACTAGAAATCTTATCTTCAAAAGAATTCTGAGCACTAGGTTAGTTTCCAAACCCTTGGTTGAAAAGTGATTACTTATTTGTTCATATTTAAGAGACATGCATACACATAAATTACTATTAAATCTACTAATTATAATGAATATATCAAGTCATAATACATCTAGTCATTTTAATGAATGCAGGGGATTCAATTATATCTGGTTAAAGATTATATTAGCTCTTATCTGCTATGCTTTCTGTAACACATATTATCAGGTGCCTTAAAGAAAAATGATAACACTGATTTTTTAGAATAACACGAAAAATAGTTTGGCGGTAGTCATTTACAGCTTTTCAGTTTTAGTTACTGAATATACATTAATGTATAATATTGAAGTCATTCTTAACTCGAGTAATTAAATATTTCCACTTTTTAATTTTCATCATATTTTAAATTCTCATCTCTTGACCTACTATAATTCGGCATCTACAATTCTGTTTAACTAGTGCAAATTGTTCTACAATTTATTCACCAGGAAGGAATGTGTTCTTGGTCAACATAATTGAAACTCTTTTAACTGTATAACTATAGTGAGAGGAATGATTAGTATTTAACAAGAGAAAGGACTAAAAGAGAGGCAATAGACTTTTCAAACAATATTGTTCACAAACTACTTACTTGGATATCAATAATAAGGAGCAAGCTAGGTTCAACACAGCACATTTATATATCTGTGCATTTAAAACGTACACAAGTTTATAGTTTTCAAATAATTTAAAATTTGATAATGCAAGATAGGTTCTCATTTACCTGAAGTGACAGTCACCATGGTTCCTGTCCCCCAATAATCGAAAGCTCCATAGTAATCACAGCAGTTTATTTCCCTCCCTTGCCCTTACAGAAGTATTAAAGATATCTTAACACAAAATGCTGCAATTTTTTGTCAAATGTATTGAGTTTTAATTAAACACAATTGGAATATCAATATACACATTCTCTAAACTAACCACGAGAAGCCATTTGTGATACACCAAACAAAAAATCCCATAGGCATAGCTATCACAAAACATGCTATTTTACTGACGGAATTGTGAGCAATGTTCTTTGTCCCAATTAATTAAAATACAATATTATTAGACTCATTGACTTCCTAGTTTCATCTTCGAATTGCCTGACAGTTATTCAATAGGGCCTCTTACAATATGTATAATATTAATAATATTGTGAAATTCTTTACGTTTTGCGCCAGTTCCAAGATATCAAATCCACGGTAGTTACAACACACAAGACTCTGCTCTACAAGAATACAGCTTCTGACAGTGCATGTAATCTAATTTAATGCTATAATATAAACAATCCAACGATGCTATAAACTGTTCTTACTGTAAAGATCCCCACTCTCATCTATATTAAAGCCGAACATTCATTTATCCTGCAGTTTCTGTAACATTTGGTATTTATGTCTAGAATCATCGTAAGGTCTGAGACATATAGACACATATACCTTTTTAAATAGATTATTTTAAGCATTTGTCACAGATGTTTTTAGAGGTCAATTTAGAAACCGTCTCAATCTACTTTCTATTCTATGTGCATGTCTGTTTCGCATAAAATATTTGTTATCAAAATATTCAGAGTACTTATTTCGCTTTTTAAAGGTATTTGTGGTAAATTAATTAAGGGATTCACTACAACAATGTGAAGGTAAAATATGTAGTACAAGCGTTCAGCAATAAAAACTCAAAACAGTGGAGTTTTGAAATCTTATAAAGAAAAAACATATTCATACCTGTTGTGACTGTCAGGACCGTCCCTTTGCCCCAGTAATACAAACTATAATAATCACATTGTGATAAACCACGTCACTCTCCTACAATCACCCCGTGTAATCGTCTTTGGAGAAACTTTAAAGCAGGTAAAACACAATGTGCAGCAGAAAGTAGAGTTAATAGGAAAATTTACCTTAAGTTACTTCGACGCAGGTCATTTTTCCCCAGTAGTCGAATCCATAATAAGGACAATGCCTTGCTTCGAGTTTAGTGTACTACAAATACCCTCTAGCCCTATGATTTTTAATTGACGACATATTTTCTACCTGGCAGTTATATGTAGTATAACATTTTCTTTTTAAGGGATTTTGTTGGCACTTTTTACAAGGGATCTTTGAAACCCAGGACTTTTTTCTTCTTTTGGTATTTAGAGAGTCTCCCCTCAAGAATTGTAAACGCGAAAGCTATCCACCACATGTCCATTTCTTTTTAATTTTTTAAATTTTTTTTTAATTTTATTGTAAAGGCAACCAACCACTTTGCAATGGCCTCAGAGATCTTTGTAGGGAACAGTGCTTTTCACTAAATATTGAACATTCAGACACTACCACGGACATGGAAAAGTAGTTGTAAATCTACGAATAGATGTAGGGCTTTCATGTGTCTTTTAGTTTAACATAAAGATGAGAGAGCGGGAGGCTCAAATTATTATTGTGTCAGACTAGGAGATGCGCTCCGGCTAGTTCAAAGGGTAATATTTTGTAAACTGGAGCAATCAACACGATTAGGTTTGCTCTAACAAAGTACATTTTTACATTCTATACTGGTTTAAATCCGGTTTGAACTGGGAACGCTTGATTGATTGTTCAAAGGACCTCCTGTTCTCAGTTCAGCAGGGAAACAGGCTGCATTGCTGCGTTTAAATACTCTTTACTTTAAAGAGAAAACACTGGGAACTTCAACAACAGCTGACTAAAGCGAATACGTATACGTGGCTAATCAATACCTACATATTTACATGGGAAAATACGTGTTTCTTACCTGATGTCACTGTCACCAAGACGCCTGGTCCCTAGTAATCGAAGGCATTGCAGTGACAGTCTTTCATTCCCTGCCTCCACTGCACTAAAACTGCCTCCACCCTTCCTGCAGCCCTGAGCTCGAAGGCCCAGGCTGACTCTGGCAAATACTTTCTGAACTAATAAATCATAGGCTAACTGAAATCGATATAACACACTCTACTAGAATACCCAATCTGTTGCAAAAGCTGCATCAGATGTTGGAAGACCTGTGTGATAAACAGCAGACCTCCAAAGCAGAATACAGATTGTGTTTGCAACGAAGGTTTGTGGACCCCTTTCCCTGCCAGTGCTCCTGGCTGTCTCACGCAGACTTTCAGACCTGTTAAATGTATAACTTTACAACCCAGTGCCCCTCATTTAAACCATAAAAATGGCAGGGCACATCAAAAAAGTGTTTTGAATAAAAGGTTGAAAGAACACAATGTTTACCCTGAAATATCAAAGATAGGTTTTCGAGAATCTTGTCTAGTTCATATTTCCAGTTACAGATTTACTACAGGTTGTGATTTAAACCCAAGAGTAAGAACTGCCCTTACCTGCTGTGACGGTCACCATCGTCCCTTTTCCCCAGTAGTCGAAAGCCCAGTCACACTATGGTATACTTCCCGGTGCCTGCACTTCAAAAAATAAACTAGCCCCACACCCCCAATTTGGGCCCCAAAAAAGGAACTCTATCATTTGTGAAGGACTGCAATGTAGTTCCTAGAATCAATCCATCCATCCATCTTCCATCCATCCATCCATCCATCCATCCATCCATCCATCCATCCATCTATCCAACATAATGCTATATTAAACATAAAAAATATATTACTCCTGCCGATAAAAACGATTCTGAGATACATAGAACTAAAAATTAAGCATACAGGAAAATGTGCTATAATAGGATAGTATGATAAACCTCTCACTAACAAACTTACATTAGAAAGGAAATGTTATCTGTCATCAGAACTGGCAAACCATGACATTTCTAAACAGTGACGTTTACCTGTGTTCTTCCCACCAGTCCCCGGTCGCGACTAGTATGCCTGGCCAGAACAACTGGCCAACAGCGTCTGAGCCTAGGCTCCAAAGACACTGAAACCCCAATTCTCCCCAGGTACACCGTGCAGCTCACTGTGCATTTAGAAGGTACACACATTGACCCAACTCACAAAGTGTCCTACTCTTGAAGTACGCATGGAGTTCAGGAATAACCCAATAAATAAGCTTTCCTGTCTGTGAGTGTGACCCCTGGCCCTCGACCCACAGATGAACGCAACCAGAAGACCTACTTTAAAAAACAATTACTTTTTCAAATGTGTCAATTGAAGAACAAACCGTTTCTCTGGCATTGAACTGTGCAAAATGGACCGGAAGTTTGAGCTGATTTTAAAAGGATAATTAAATAAAATAGCAACAGGCATTTGTCACGTTAATTTTTCCTCTAGACACACGATTATTGTTGCATTTTGACAAACAACACAATGATCTGTTAACTTTACCAGAGGTGACGGTGACGAGGGTCCCTGCTCCCCAGTAATCGAAGTAGTTGTCACAGTGGTGCTGAGGCCAGTTCCTCTATAGCAAGAACCCCCCTGCTCCCGCCTCTTTCAATGCCACTCACCAGGCATCACTTCTGCTTGGATTTCCTACCAACTGATGCATCTGTTTCCTTATAAAATGCTCTGCACTAAAAAAGTTACTCACTAGGGGATACTCCTCAGAAAGGTCATAACCTGATGCAATTTTTACTAGAAGAAAAAAGTCGTTTACCTGAAGTAACGGTGGCTTGGAGTCCTTTCGAAGCTGCCACCGACACAGCGAATTTGAATAGTGCCCCTACTGGCAAAAAACGGGCTTGCAGGACTTTGCACTGGAATGTACTGCAAACTTGACTGTTTGATGGATTTATATGTATGCATCAATAGCTGCGTTTAGAACATTTACAGAATGTTCTCAAATGACAGGTTCATGTTTTGAGAATCTTCCTGGAAGCTCTGGATTCTATTAGCGTATTACTGTAGTTGAGCGTTCTTCAATCCTGTTGATGTTAAACTTATTTTTGATTAAAAAAACTTCTCTTTCTTTGGTATCCTGAGCTCCATGTACCTAATGGTGGGATCAGTGATGTACCTTTTGTACTGCCTAAAACAGTAATATTCTGTCAGACCACTCTGGTGAAAATCTGCTATTTACTTTAACATTCAGATATACGTTTATGTTTAATTTAAATTTTGCCATGCAAAATGTATATGTGTATTGCTTCATCTCTTTCACGTTGACCTACTTCTGAGATTCATCGACGTATAATTTACATTTTAGGGAATTGCTGATGTTTATTTGGAACCGTTTTTGTCATTTTTATAAACTGGAAATAACCAAGTGGTGTGTGAAGAATTTGCCTGTTGGCTAATTTTTATATAATGACCATTTGTGCCTTAACATAATTTCGGGATTAATGTTTTATTTATTAATATAATGTTCAGAAAAAATGAAAAGCTACTTATTTCCCTTTCTCTCTTAATGGAAAACTATTTCTATCAGCCTTACATTATTTCGATCTCGAATTTCATACGTTTCTTTTGTCTCAATTAGCTCAGTTTTTAAATGCAGTACTTTTTTTTTTTTTTAGAGTTTTATATAGCGCAAACTAGGCCCGGAGATATCGGGTATCAGAGCGCTCTAGTTGAAATAACAATTATTGAAATTAAGGGTGCCAGCCAGAATTATAAATATGTTCTCTGTATAAATCAGATTTTCTGCTGACCAAATGTGTCCTCGGGTCGGAAAAAGAGTCCGACACGTCCCCGGACGTTTTTCCGTACGAATGTGAAAACTGAAGTCCGAGCGCGCAAGTACGATCCGTCCCGTGCGTCCGATTTTACAACCGTATGGAAAACACACCGTCCGGACCGAACTCCCATAGCAACCATGGAGACATGTGCCCGCATACGCGCCAAACACCCCCCCACCCCCCGTATGTACGCGCCGAACCCCCCCCAGCCCCCGTATGTACGCGCCGAACCCCCACCCGTGTATGTACACCAGTGTACGTACGGACCGTACCCCCACCCGTGTATGTACACCAGTGTACGTACGGACTGTACGCCCACCCGTGTATGTACGGCGCGAACCCCCAGCGCTACACGCTGGGGGTTCGCGCCGTACATACACGGGTGGGGGTACGGTCCGTACGTACACTGGTGTACATACACGGGTGGGGGTACGGTCCGTACGTACACTGCCGTACATACACGGGTGGGGGTACGGTCCGTACGTACACTGGTGTACATACACGGGTGGGGGTACGGTCCGTACGTACACTGGTGTACATACACGGGTGGGGGTACGGTCCGTACGTACGGGGGTGTACATACACGGGTGGCGGTACGGTCCGGACGTACACTGCCATACATACACGGGTGGGGGTTCGGCGCGTACATACGGGGGCTGTGGGGGGGGGTACGGCGCGTACCTGGCCCCCAAATCTGGTCGTTTCACGGCGTACTTTGCTTTTCCGGCACTTTTTGGGTGCTGGACAAATATTGCCGTCCGGACTGCTGTGGGCACGAATCGTACTTCCGGGTTCATGAAACGCAGGCTGCATGCGTCTCGACGTCACGTCGGCGCGTTCCCGGATCACATTTGTATGTTTATGTTCGTCGGGCGGTGTTTTGTACGATTCGTACGGAAATAGTATTTCCGTGCGAATCGTACTTGCATATTTGTAAAATGTTCCGACCGGGTACGAGTCGGACGGAGAAAATGCTCCGTCCGACGGTTCGTACCCGGTTTCTCCAGGATCGGAATCGACACCTTAATGTAATGCCTTTTGTGAATAATTCGCATGATGCTATAAAATTCAACATAAACCCCGAGCTAGAGGACGAGGAGGGGGGGTAGGGATTATTTTTAAGGAAGTCCTGTACTTCGTTCAATTGGAGAATGACAAAGTCGAAGGCTTCAAACTTTTTGGTTTCTCACTTAAAGACTCTAAAGGCTGCTTACTGGTGGGTATTATCTGCTACAGACCCCCAGGGGCTGTGAGCTCACCGCATTTGCAGGGACTGACAGACGTTATTTGCAATATGGCCCTTACCCACTTTAATCTGTTCATCATGGGTGATTTTAATCTATGGTGTAACGGAAACCTGGATTCCGGATACAGCAACCTTATCCAGGCCTGTGAGAGCCTGCGACTGTGCCAGTGGATTAATGAAGCCACCCATAAGGGGGGTAATAAACTGGACTTGGTCTTCTCTAAGGAACAGGCCTTGGGAGCAGTAGAGATCCTCCCAGTTGGCTGGACCAACCATCACTTGGTCAAGTTCCAGATACTTGACCCTAGAAGGGTACGGCCTGCCACCAGTGAGGTAAGGATGTTCAGGAGTAGAGACTGGAAGGGACTTCTTAAAAGAAAGACTAGTTCCTCCTCGGTATTCGCCTTTGGAAAGGATTTTAATAATGGAAGAACAGTGGAAGACAATTATATTGACTTCTGTGACCAGATTAAAAGCCGACTTGACCAGATCGTGCCCATAAAAAACTGTAAGAAGATCGGCAGACCGTCAGCCTGCTGGTACAATGATCATCTTAAATCTTTGAAACTGATCTGCCGGCAGGCTGAGAGGAATTGGAGGAAGATTTACTCGGATGAGGATAAGTCCCACTAGAAGGCTGCAATAATGGAATACAGGAAGGGTATTGATCTGGCCAAATCTGAATACTTTGCTAATACCATTCTAAATTCCAAAAACAATTCCAGAACAATCTTCAAACTAGTGAAGGATATTACTGTCCCTGAATGTACCAGCTGTGGTCAGTAGTAGGAGTCACTGCAGGGCGGTGACGTGGGGAGGGGGAGGGGCTGGGTGGGGGCTAGTAAACTATGGATTACGGAGGTTTACAGGTAAATTAACATATAAATTAATAAAACGAATTTCGTTGCGTGCACTGCATCCCCACATGCGATGCAGTGCACGCAACGAAATTCGTTTTATTAATTTATATGTTAATTTACCTGTAAACCTCCGTAATCCATAGTTTACTACCCCCTGTGAGAAGTTGGCCTGATGTATGATGTCACTAGTTCTAGTGTACACCTTATATCAGTCCAAACAACCCTTATGGTGATTGGTTGTAAAGTCAACCTTATAGACCAGCTATCCTAGTGGTAGCATGGACAAGAGCAGTCTTAGGCTAAACTCTGAATGGCATGTGAAGCCAGCTGTGATACCATATATAATCCCTTGAATACCAAATGAAAGGACACCACAACAGATATATATATAAAATAAAGTGTATTTATTCTAGTCAAACCCTCAGCACTCTTTATGAGATTAGAGGTAAGTACAACACAGTCTTATTCAAGCATACATTAAGTCACACAGGTAAGTAATACAGTTAGGCCCTAGGGGCCACGCAAACCATATACTAAAGAAGTGGTATAAGGACCACTGTCACGGGAATAGGATAGGCCTAGGCCTAGGGAATCGCTGGGGCTACACTACACTAGCAACAGTTAGGAAGTGGGAGGCCCACGGGATTCAGGTGCAGAGTGGAAACACTCACGCGTAATGCGTAAAAGTCGATAGAATTACTAGCAGTTAGAAATTAACACTTTAAGGACACTTCTGAAGCAGCTAGAGAGTCGAGACTCGGAAACTAGACCCTAGGATAGTCACTACCCTTGTGAGCACCGAAGTACCCAAGTTACCTAGCCCACGGACTGCGGGTGCATAGGTGTGAACTTGCGTCGGGTTTCGTCATGGACTTCTATGGATGCCTGAAGGAAAGTTGCTGACAGGCAGTCAGTGAAGAGTGTCCGGTGGATCCCAAGGCTGGGATCAAGAAGAGAGGATACCTGCAAGCAGAAGGGACAGAGTCAAGGTCACTAGCCAGTGACCACGTGGAACCAGGAAGGAACCAGGCGATGTCGCGAAGATTGCAGGTGAAGGTGAAGCTTGTTGCTGCAGCCACGAGGACCAGGAACCGTCGAGGACAACCAGGACCAGGGGGCGAGCTGTCCCACGAAGGCTCTTGCTGTCGGCGGCGTCGAAGTTGAACTAGGACTCACCAAGCCTTGGCAAGCGGAACCCACGAAGGACGGAGGACTTGCTTGTGGTGCAGACCAGGAAGGTCTGGGGTGCTTCTCCTTTGCAAGGAAGCGGGAGCCAGTCTGGAGGAGCCAAACCAGCAGTGAAGATTTCAGGATGCGTCGTCACAGAGGCCACTAGCCAACGGGCAAGCAACCGGACAGACGCGGCAAGCAGGAAAATGCAGAAGGGCCCCATGCAGGACTCGTGGAGTGTGGGGGGCTGATCTTCGGTGCAGATGGTGCTTGGGGTTGGGGCTTCTCAATCCCCGGTGCACAACTTCGAGGGTGCCTCAGAAGCTGCGCTGGAAGATACTAGCAACTTTTCCCAGGTAGCCGGTCCCACGTCTCTCGTCGCCTCCACGGATCTCATCTCGGCTGTGGATGTGGATCAGGGTCGGAGAAGTCTGGAAGTCAAGGCTCTGGTCGGGCTCTGCAGTCGGTCCCTCGTAGAACTTCAGCAAAGCAAAGGGTAGTCTCTTGATGGTGCCTGTTTGCACAGGGTAGCCACTCCTTGGCCACAAGGGAGATTCTTCAGTCTTCTTCTTTCGTCGAATGTCGAAGGTCCTGAGTTTCTGTTCAAGTTGCAGGTTCAGGATAATCTAATCTCCTGGGGCCCAGCTACCACTCTTATCCAAATCTGGGGGGCTGGGTTACCTGCTAGGTCACGCCTTATGGGTGGGACCTGGGAGGGGGGTGGTTACACCCCCTTCCCTTTGTCCAGTTTCGCGCCAGGACTGGGGCTGGAGTGCCCCAGCACCGGTTTGAACTGGACTATGCACGGGACACCTTGTGTGCCCCAGGCATGTCTCGTTCTTTTCATCCCTCCCTGCCCCAATACACTAAGGCCTGTCTGGGGTGGTGCTCGCACCTCCCAAGGCAGGAAACCTATTGTCCAAGCCTCCCTTGCCGGGATCAGTCCCAGCAGCAGGAGGTCAGACTCGTGTCTGTGGCAGCAGCATCCATTTTGTGATGCTGGGGCTCTGGTTAACTTTAACCGGGAAGTAGGTTACAACATGTCTTCTCCCTCTAGAAGGGAGGGATAATATCCTCATCCCCAGAAATGGGATGGGGGTATTATTCCAAAGTGTTAGACACCTTACACGACATGTTTTGATAAAGCCAAACCATAGTTACCATAACCGTTTAAGATTATAAGGCACTTTAAGAGTATATGGTAGGCTATATCATAGAACAGCTATAAGGACATGGTTCCGAAAGCTGCAGACAGGCTCAGCTCATGCTAGAGCACCATCTCACATGTTACCAAGCACTCTGCCTCCAGGATTGTCAAGGCCCGCCATAGGAGTGGCAGATAGGTACACATGTGTCTATATGTAAGTTAGGTATAGGAATACTACACCTAAGCAAGGGGTGATTACACGACCTTGCCCCAGATGAGTGATCAGCCAGTTGTGTCATAATGGAAGGCCAGGCCAGGGGTGGCATAATACATGCTGCAGCCCCTGGTAGGCCTAGGGTACACCTATGCCCTGGGTACCTAAGGTACACTGTACAGGGGCCAATAAGGTGACCCTATCCAAATGGGTTATGCACCTAAAGTACATAGTATCAATTTAGAGAGAGAACAGCAGGGCTGTGGGTCTGATTAGCAGGCCCACAGCCACATCTAAGTCGAAAACCAGTAAAGCAAAAGCAAAAAGTGGGGGTGAACATAGAAAGCAGACCCTACTCTCCTACACAACCCCCCCCCCCAAACTTAGGGACATTAAACTAACCTTGACCAGTTGAGTCTTCATGTTCTAAGTGGAAATATCTGGAGAGTCCATCTGCATTGGCATGGTCAGTCCCAGGTCTATGTTCCACTGTGAAGTCCATCCCCTGTAGGGAAATGGACCACCTAAGAAGTTTTGGATTTTCACCCTTCATCTGATTTAGCCACAAGAGGGGCTTATGGTCTGTCTGAATCTTGAAGTGAGTGCCAAACAAGTATGGCCTCAGCTGCTTCTTCAGGGCCCAAACCACAGCAAAGGCCTCCCTCTCAATAGCTGACCAACGTTTCTCTCTAGGGGTCAGCCTTCTACTTATAAAAGCAATGGGCTGGTCTTGACCATCTATATTCAGTTGTGAAAGAACAGCTCCCACACCTAACTCAGAAGCATCTGTCTGGACAATGAACTCTTTGGAGTAGGCTGGACTTTTCAGAATAGGTGCACTGCACATGGCCTGCTTCAGGTCATCAAATGCTTTTTGACAGCTTACTGTCCACTGAACTTTCTTTGGCATTTTCTTGGAGGTCAAGTCATTAAGTGGTGTCACAATGGACCCATAGTTCCTAACAAACTTTCTGTAGTACCCAGTCAGGCCCAAGAAAGCTCTGACCTGAGTCTGGGTAGTTGGAGGAGTCCAGTCCTTTATGGTCTGGATCTTGCTCTCCAGTGGTTGAACCTGACCCCCACCAACCAGGTGGCCCAGGTATACAACCTTGCTCTGCCCTATCTGGCACTTAGTGGCCTTGATAGTGAGGCCTGCCTTTTGCAGGGCCTCTAAAACATTCCTCAGGTGGACCAGGTGATCCTCCCAGGTGAAGCTAAAGACAGCAATATCATCAAGATAAGCTGCACAATAATCATCCAACCCACCGTTGGCAAGTGGCAGGTGCATTCTTCAAACCAAAGGGCATTACCACAAATTGATAATGTCCTCCTGGGGTCGAGAAATCAGTTTTGGACTTTGCATTCTCAGCTAGTCTGATTTGCCAGTAGCCTGCTGTTAGGTCAAATGTGCTCAAAAACTTAGCAGCTGCCAGTCTGTCAATGAGCTCATCTGCCCTAGGTATTGGGTGGGCATCTGTCCTAGTGACAGCATTGAGACCTCTGTAATCCACGCAAAACCTCATCTCTCTCTTACCATCTTGGGTGTGAGGTTTTGGCACAAGAACTACAGGACTAGCCCAAGGGCTCTCTGAAGGTTCAATAACTCCCAGCTCCAACATCTTTTGTACTCCTGACATGGTCAGGTTGCCTGTAGATTTTACTCTTCACAGGCAGACTGTCACCAGTGTCCACCTCATGGGTGCACCAGTTTGTCTGACTTGGGGTCAGAGAGAACATATGTCTGCAGGATTGTAGAACCTGTCTGCAGTCCTGTTGCTGATGGACAGTGAGGCTGTCAGAAAAGACCACACCATCAACTGAGCCATCATCAGGGTTCTGAGTCAACAGGTCTGGGAGAGGGTCACTCTCTTCCTCCTGCCCCTCATCTGTAGCCATGAGTAAGCCCATGTCTGCCCTGTCAACATATGCCTTTAATCTGTTGACATGAAGCACCCTGTGGGGGCTTCTGGGAGTCCCAAGGTCCACCAAGTAGGTGACTTCTCCCTTTTTCTCAACAATAGTGTGGGGTCCAGACCATTTGTCTTGGAGTGCTGCTGGGGCCACTGGCTCCAACACCCACACTTTCTGCCCTGGCTGGTAAACAGTCAGCACAGCCTTTTGGTCATGCCAAGCTTTTTGGAGTTCTTGGCTTGCCTCAAGGTTTTTAGAAGCCTTCTTCATATACTCTGCCATCCTGGAGCGGAGACCAAGTACATAATCCACTATATCAAGTTTGGGTTGTCTGAGAGGTCTCTCCCATCCTTCTCTCACTAAACATAGGGGTCCTCTTACAGGATGCCCAAACAAAAGCTCAAAAGGGCTGTAGCCAACCCCCTTTTGTGGGACCTCTCTGTAAGCAAACAGAAGGCAGGGTAAAAGGATGTCCCATCTTCGCCTAAGCTTGTCTGGTAAACCTTTTATCATTCCCTTTAGGGTCTTGTTGAATCTCTCAACAAGCCCATTGCACTGTGGGTGATAGGGTGTGGTGAACTTGTAGTTCACACCACACTCCTTCCACATTGCAGTCAAGTATCCTGACATGAAGTTGGCACCTCTGTCAGAAATGACCTCCTTTGGAAAGCCCACTCTGGAGAATACTCCAAGCAGGGCCCTTGCCACAACAGGAGCTGTTGTGGTCCTCAAGGGAATAGCTTCTGGATACCTGGTGGCATGGTCCACTATCACCAGTATAAATCTGTGCCCAGATGCTGTTTGTGGGTCCATTGGTCCTACAATATCTATGCCCACTCTTTCAAAGGGAACCCCCACCACAGGTAGTGGTATGAGGGGGGCCTTTGTGGTGCCACCTGATTTGCCACTGGCTTGGGAGGTGACACAGGAGCGACAAAACTCCTTAGTATCTTCTGACATATGGGGCCAGTGAAAGTGAGGGACAAGCCTGTCCCAAGTCTTGTTCTGGCCTAAATGTCCTGCAAGGGGAATATCATGGGCCAAGGTAAGAAGGAAGCCTCTGAACTTCAGTGGTATGACCAACCTCCTGGACGCACCAGGCTTGGGGTCTCTAGCCTCTGAATACAGTAGCCCTTCATCCCAATACACTCTATGGGTACCTTGAGCATTCCCTGCAGCCTCAGCAGCAGCCTGCTGTCTGAGGGGTTCAAGAGAGGGGCAGTCTAATTGAGCCTGCCTCAGATCTGCCCTTGAAGGTCCCCCTGTCCCAAGAAACTCAACCTGATCAGGTTCAAGTTCTTCTAGGACAGTTCCTTCAGGGCTCTCAGAATCATCCTCCTGGGAGGGCTGATCCACCAACTGAGGCAGGGGGGGAGGCACAGCCTTAACCCTACTGCTCTTTCTCTTGGGTTGTGACTGGTCCATAGTTTCAGGATCCAGCACTTGTTCAGTGGTGCACTTTTTGGCCTGTGACCTGGTCACAGCAAGGACATGTGCATCTATCCCCAGCATTTCTGCATGGGTCCTATACTCCACTTCAGGCCAAACTGAAGTTTCAAGATCATTGCCCAGTAAACACTCTACAGGAAGGTCTGAACTAACAACAACTTTCTTGAGGCCAGTTACCCCTCCCCAGGAGAAGTTAACAATAGCCACACTATGGGAGGTAGTGGCATTGCTAGCGTTGGTCACTAGGTAATTCTCACCTAGTATGATCTGTCCAGGGTCCACAAAGGCAGGTGTCACCATTGTGACACTAGCCCCAGTGTCCCTGTAGGCCTGAGCCATTCTTTGGTTGATAAAAGGAGTCTGTCTGTACTTGCCCAGGTTACTGGGGCCTACAGTAGAGGACAAAGCTAAGTCCCCATCACAGATCAGAACAGCCTGAGTAGGTATTCTGACTAGGCCAGAATCCTCCTCAGTTCCCAGGGTTAACCCTACTACACCCTTTTGCTGGGAACCACCACTTACAGCTGGACTAGGGGATACAGTTTCCTTAGGGGCAATGGTGGCTGGGGGCTTATCCTTTTTGGTGCACTCACTAAACCAATGTGAGTTGGACTTACAATAGTTGCACCATGGTTTCTTTTGGCCATCTTTCTTTTTATACTTTTTGGGACCACCCTCCCCCTGAGCCTTTTGGGGGCCTGGTGAAGACTTCTGGTCTTTTTGTTTCTGATCATTACCCTTCTGGTCTGCCTTTTTCTGATCACCGCCCTGGTTCTGGTTCTTCTGCTTAACTCTAGTCCTGACCCATCTATCTGCCTTCTTTCCCAATTCTTGGGGAGAAGTCAGATCAGAATCAATCAGGTGTTGATGCAGTAGCTGGTTTTGACAGTTGTTAAGGATTTGTTCTCTCATGATCAAATTATACAATCCTGTATAGTCCTTAACCTTACTTCCCACTAGCCAGCCTTCCAGAGCCTTAGTGGCACAATCTACAAAGTCAGTCCAGTCCTGAGTCTGTGTCTTCTGGGTATCCCTGAACAACAACCTGTATTGTTCAGTGGTTAGGCCAAACCCATCAATCAGAGCACTCTTCAGGACAGTGTAATTGTCTGCATCCTCATCACTAACTGTGAGGAGCTTGTCTCTACCTTTCTCAGAGAAGGAGAGCCACAAGATAGCTGCCCACTGACTTTGGGGTACCTGCTGTACTTTGCAAGCTCTCTCCAAAGCAGTTATCCATTTGTGGATGTCATCCCCACACTTGTAGGGAGGGACAATCTTGCTCAGGTTTCTATTATCATAGTGCCTGTCTCTATCCTTAGGGATATTGCTGCCACCAGTGGGTTCCGACCCACTTAACTTTTGCTCTCTAGCCAGAGCAAGCTTCTCCTTGGCAAGGGCAAGTTCTTCCCTCTGAATCCTCAGATTAGCTTCCCTCATTCTGGCTTCATGCTCCTTTCTCTCAGGGGAAGTCATTCCCCTGTGAGAGGAAGCATTAGAGATGCTAGAGACATGGGAGTGGATGGATTCCCTTGAAGGGGATCTGTCCCTCCTGCTTCTCTGTGTAAGCCTACTTGGGGGTCTGTATGTGGGGACCCCATGCAAACTCCCATGTAAGCTTAGGTTAGCCTGGCTAAGTCTTCCTACTTGGCCCTGGCTGTCTACCTCTTCATCTGAAGTCCCATCTGACTCATCTGTGGTGGGTAGACCCTCCTTTGTACCTAGGGTACTGGCCTGTGAGGCCCTAAGGGCATCATACTCCTCTAGGAGTTGTACTAGCTGAAGGAGGGTAGGGTTTGCACCCTGTTTTATCTTTCTGGAGGTACACAATTGTCTCATCTCCTGAAAAGTTAGGGTATCATATCTAGAGGAAGTCTTCTGCAGATCTGCCCCTCCTGAGAGAGCATCTTCTTGATCTCTTCCCAGAGACATGATCTAGTGAGGGTGTGGTGTGTGCACCTACCTACACTAGTTGTTTCTACTAAACCTCTCTGGTAGTTGTAGTCAGGGTGTGTTACTCCCTTCAACCTACAACCACTAAGTCCAGTAGGACTTAAGTATTATAATCTATGTTATATGTACCTAAACAATATCTGTGTGATCTTTCAATTTAGTATCTCAAGATTACAATGGTATTACAACTGCAAGCTCAGATCCCAACCGCTGCTCACCAATGTGAGAAGTTGGCCTGATGTATGATGTCACTAGTTCTAGTGTACACCTTATATCAGTCCAAACAACCCTTATGGTGATTGGTTGTAAAGTCAACCTTATAGACCAGCTATCCTAGTGGTAGCATGGACAAGAGCAGTCTTAGGCTAAACTCTGAATGGCATGTGAAGCCAGCTGTGATACCATATATAATCCCTTGAATACCAAATGAAAGGACACCACAACAGATATATATATAAAATAAAGTGTATTTATTCTAGTCAAACCCTCAGCACTCTTTATGAGATTAGAGGTAAGTACAACACAGTCTTATTCAAGCATACATTAAGTCACACAGGTAAGTAATACAGTTAGGCCCTAGGGGCCACGCAAACCATATACTAAAGAAGTGGTATAAGGACCACTGTCACGGAAATAGGATAGGCCTAGGCCTAGGGAATCGCTGGGGCTACACTACACTAGCAACAGTTAGGAAGTGGGAGGCCCACGGGATTCAGGTGCAGAGTGGAAACACTCACGCGTAATGCGTAAAAGTCGATAGAATTACTAGCAGTTAGAAATTAACAGTTTAAGGACACTTCTGAAGCAGCTAGAGAGTCGAGACTCGGAAACTAGACCCTAGGATAGTCACTACCCTTGTAAGCACCGAAGTACCCAAGTTACCTAGCCCACGGACTGTGGGTGCATAGGTGTGAACTTGCGTCGGGTTTCGTCGTGGACTTCTATGGATGCCTGAAGGAAAGTTGCTGACAGGCAGTCAGTGAAGAGTGTCCGGTGGATCCCAAGGCTGGGATCAAGAAGAGAGGATACCTGCAAGCAGAAGGGACAGAGTCAAGGTCACTAGCCAGTGACCACGTGGAACCAGGAAGGAACCAGGCGATGTCGCGAAGATTGCAGGTGAAGGTGAAGCTTGTCGCTGCAGCCACGAGGACCAGGAACCGTCGAGGACAACCAGGACCAGGGGGCGAGCTGTCCCACGAAGGCTCTTGCTTTCGGCGGTGGCGAAGTTGAACTAGGACTCACCAAGCCTTGGCAAGCGGAACCCACGAAGGACGGAGGACTGGCTTCTGGTGCAGACCAGGAAGGTCTGGGGTGCTTCTCCTTTGCAAGGAAGCGGGAGCCAGCCTGGAGGAGCCAAACCAGCAGTGAAGATTTCAGGATGCATCGTCACAGAGGCCACTAGCCAACGGGCAAGCAACCAGACAGACGCGGCAAGCAGGAAAATGCAGAAGGGCCCCACGCAGGACTCGTGGAGTGTGGGGGGCTGATCTTCGGTGCAGATGGTGCTTGGGGTTGGGGCTTCTCAATCCCCGGTGCACAACTTCGAGGGTGCCTCAGAAGCTGCGCTGGAAGATACTAGCCACTTTTCCCAGGTAGCCAGTCCCACGTCTCTCGTCGCCTCCACGGATCTCAGCTCGGCTGTGGATGTGGATCAGGGTCGGAGAAGTCTGGAAGTCAAGGCTCTGGTCGGGCTCTGCAGTCGGTCCCTCGAAGAACTTCAGCAAAGCAAAGGGTAGTCTCTTGATGGTGCCTGTTTGCACAGGGTAGCCACTCCTTGGCCACAAGGGAGATTCTTCAGTCTTCTTCTTTCGTCGAATGTCGAAGGTCCTGAGTTTCTGTTCAAGTTGCAGGTTCAGGATAATCTAATCTCCTGGGGCCCAGCTACCACTCTTATCCAAATCTGGGGGGCTGGGTTACCTGCTAGGTCACCCCTTATGGGTGGGACCTGGGAGGGGGGTGGTTACACCCCCTACCCTTTGTCCAGTTTCGCGCCAGGACTGGGGCTGGAGTGCCCCAGCACCGGTTTGAACTGGACTATGCACGGGACACCTTGTGTGCCCCAGGCATGTCTCATTCTTTTCATCCCTCCCTGCCCCAATACACTAAGGCCTGTCTGGGGTGGTGCTCGCACCTCCCAAGGCAGGAAACCTATTGTCCAAGCCTCCCTTGCCGGGATCACTCCCAGCAGCAGGAGGTCAGACTCGTGTCTGTGGCAGCAGCATCCATTTTGTGATGCTGGGGCTCTGGTTAACTTTAACCGGGTAAGTAAGTTACAACATGTCTTCTCCCTCTAGAAGGGAGGGATAATATCCTCATCCCCAGAAATGGGATGGGGGTATTATTTCAAAGTGTTAGACACCTTACACGACATGTTTTGATAAAGCCAAACCATAGTTACCATAACCGTTTAAGATTATAAGGCACTTTAAGAGTATATGGTAGGCTATATCATAGAACAGCTATAAGGACATGGTTCCGAAAGCTGCAGACAGGCTCAGCTCATGCTAGAGCACCATCTCACATGTTACCAAGCACTCTGCCACCAGGATTGTCAAGGCCTGCCATAGGAGTGGCTGATAGGTACACATGTGTCTATATGTAAGTTAGGTATAGGAATACTACACCTAAGCAAGGGGTGATTACACGACCTTGCCCCAGCTGAGTGATCAGCCAGTTGTGTCATAATGGAAGGCCAGGCCAGGGGTGGCATAATACATGCTGCAGCCCCTGGTAGGCCTAGGGTACACCTATGCCCTGGGTACCTAAGGTACACTGTACAGGGGCCAATAAGGTGACCCTATCCAAATGGGTTATGCACCTAAAGTACATAGTATCAATTTAGAGAGAGAACAGCAGGACTGTGGGTCTGATTAGCAGGCCCACAGCCACATCTAAGTCGAAAACCAGTAAAGCAAAAGCAAAAAGTGGGAGTGAACATAGAAAGCAGACCCTACTCTCCTACACACCCCACCCTGCCCCTCCCCCTCCCCATGTCACCACCCTGCAGTTACTCCTACTACCGACCGTGGCTGGAATGTACACAATCCAAAATTATGCCAACCCAAGCGATGTGTGATAGCTTAGCAACTTTCTTTATGGAGAAAATTAGCAACATCATTGATGGACTGAAGATGAATAATCTTTCGAGGAAAGATGGCCCCACTGTCAAAATTAATGTGGCACAGGATTTAGGAAAGTCAAAAAGGGTAGAGTTAGGTCTAATGACCTTCCTGAACCACTTTGAGCCACTCTCGGAGGAGGTTTTTAATAGAACTGCTGGAAGTGTCACTTTGGGATCCCCTTTAGACCCTCTTCCACCAAAAATCTGGAAGGAGTTAGGTTCTGAGCTTTTTCCCACTCTGCGTCTGATCTGTAATAGCTCTCTAACTTCTGGATTAGTACCAGCGTGTTGGAAACGGGCGGTGGTCACACCACTCTTGAAAAAAACGACACTGGACCCGACCTGCGCCGGTATCTACAGACCAATCTCTCTCTTACCATATCCGATTAAAATCATTGAACGACTGGTCAGCAAGACCCTGTCTCAGTTCCTGGAATCCAACTCCAGGTTGGGCGATGTTCAGTTTGGTTTTCGACCTGGAACTGAGACTGCTTTGGTGACCGTGTTAGACGATCTTTGACTGCGGGCAGACAGAGGACAATCAGGCATTCTTATTTTGCTTGACCTTTCTGTTGCTTTTGACAAGGTCAACCATGATATTTTGCTGACCAGGTTGGAAGAAGACGGGGTGTCAGGGATGGCCCTAGAATGGTTTCGCTCCTATCTATCTGACAGATGTCAGGCGGTTTCCCTCCCGCTGTGCCAAGCTAAGTTCTCAAACATCCACCATGACATTACACAGGGATCGGCAATAAGCTAACCCTGGGCGTAGTTCGCGAAGTAGCACTTCGCGACGCTACGGAAAGTGCACCTCGCACTATGCGAGCTACGCGTAGCACTTCGCGAACTGCGTAGTACCCTGTTCGCACTGTGCAAGATGTCGTTTTCAATGATTGCACTGTGCGGACAAGCAACCGGCACTGTGCAATCATTGAAAACGGCATCTTGCACAGTGCGAGCTGTAGTTTTCTGCTGCTCGAATAGATTTTTACTCGAGCAGCAGCATTCTCAACGCGGACTGGTAGTTTCTCATCGCGAGCGGTCGCGAGCGGTCGCGAGCATACGCGACCACTCGCAATGAGAAATATGACCTCCTCGCGTTGAGAATCTCGCCAGGAAGTTTATTTTCCACGCTCGCGATCGCCAACTTGATTTTGCTGATCGTGAACGAGGAAAAAGTCTCGTCGGGATGTCATTTTGCTTGCTCGCGGTCGCCAACTTGACGTTGAGGACCGCCAGCAAGCAAAAAATTACCGCTGCACTACGCAACACTACGCTACGCGTGTTTGCACTGTGCTACATGCAATTCGCATAGTGCGAAGTTGCTCAAACTTCGCAAACTACGCGAGCGTAGCGTAGTGCTTTGCCCAGGCTTACAATAAGCCCTATTCTTTTCAATATTTATAGGAGACCCTTGATTGAAATTATAAAGGCGCATGGTGTGAAATTAGTGAACTATGCTGCCAACACCAAACTCTTCTTCTCCCTAGAGGGAAATCAGTCGATTCCTTTGGCAACATTTCATGATTGCATGCAGGATACTGCCCACTGGCTAAGAGCCAACTCACTTCAATTCAATTCAGATAAGACTGAAATCTTATATTGCACCGTAGGGAGGGTCCCTCCCCCTTTTCCTGACAATTTTTGGCCTTCTTCAAAGACATCTACTCTGGTTCCGGCTAAAGCAGTACGTAATCTGGGAGTTATGCTTGATGCTAACTTAACTCTGGAAACGCATGTAAATAAGGTAGTGGGGAACTGCTTCTCCCTGATTAGAGCTTTGAGGAAGATTCTCCCGTTGCTACCAAAGATGGCCAGAGTGCTGGTCATTGGAAGTATCATCCTCAGTAGACTGGACTACTGTAACACCCTACTGTTGGAAACTCCTAAATTCTTGATTGAATGCTTTCAAAGAGTTCAAACTGTGGCGGCCAAATTGGCACTGATGAAACCACTACGCTCGTCAGGCTCATTGGCCCTTGCAGAGCTTCATTGGTTGCCAATAATGCAGAGGGTTCAGTTTAAGTCTCTCTGCTTGGTCTTCAAGGCCCTTCATGGCTTTGGACCCATACCTCTCCAAGAGACCTTCACATGGTATACTCCAACAAGGTGTCTCTGCTCTGCCACCGCCTGTCTGGTGAAAGTCCCGAAAATTCAAAAAGCCAAGTCAGGAGGCAGGGCGTCCGGCTCAGCTGCTGCCAAACTCTGGAACAGCCTCCCATTGGAAGTTAGACAGTCCCATGATCTTCTGCAGTTTAGGAAGAAAATCAAAACATGGCTGTTCCCCAGAGCTTGATAGCTTTGGAATTGCCCTGCTTAACTTATTCCCGTTGCTCTCCTCCACTGTCTGATGTTGATTCATGTATTATAGCGCCAAGATACCCGTTGGGTGATAGCCGCACTCTACAAATACCGCATACAAATACAAATGTGATGTGAAATGGAATTGCAGGTCTACACATTTAAAGCCCAAGGCCTTCTCATACTAAAGGTGTACAAAAGTAAGGATTTCTTTAGGCGTGTGATAAAATCATTTAATTTGCTTTTGTGCAATTATACTAAACTTAAAAAAATACATACACTGTGCTTAGTTGTATAAATTGCTTAACCAGTGTGTGGCACCATATTTTAGTTGAAAAATTTGACACTAAACAAATGGCACAAAAACACAAGCCCCACAAACAGCTGCCACTCATGTTCTGGTTGTTTGCCTTGTTCCAGTGTGCTTTCACTAAATATTTGCTTCAAACTGCGCTTAAATACATAGGTGCCGATTACGATCCTGCAAAAAAATTCCCCGTACGACTCGTATCCGGTCTTTTTACCGTGCGAATCGTACAAGTGCCGTACAAACTGGCAATCACGATTAGCATGGTAAAAAGTCCATACGAATCGCATTGGGAATTATTCCCCACACGTCCTCAGGGTCGGAAAATGTGTCCGACACGTCCCCGGACGATTTACCGTACAAATGTGAAAAGTGAAGTCCGACCGCGGAATCACGATCCATCCCGTCCGTCCGATGTTACAACCATATGGAAAAAACACCGTCCGCACCAAACTCCCATAGCAACCATGGAGACATGTGCCCGCATACGCGCCCAACACCCCCCCCAGCCCTCCTATGTACGAGTCGAATCCCCACCTGTGTATATACACCCGTGTATGTACGAGACGTACCCCCACCCCAACCGTGTATGTACGACGCGTACCCCCACCCGCGTATGCATGGAGCGTACCCCCACCCCAACAGTGTAAGTACGACCCGTACCCTCACCCGCGTACGTATGGAGCGTACCCCCCACCACAACAGTGTAAGTACGACCCGTACCCCCACCCCAACCGTGTATGTACGACCCGTACCGTCACCCGCGCATGTATGGAGCGTACCCCCACCCCATCCGTGTATGTACGACGCATACCCCCACCCGCGTATGCATGGAGCGTACCCCCACCCCAACCGTGTATGTACGACCCGTACCCTCACCCGCGTATGTATGGAGCGTACCCCCACCCCAACAGTGTAAGTACGACCCGTACCCCCACCCCAACCGTGTATGTACGACCCGTACCCTCACCCGCGTACGTATGGAGCGTATCCCCACCCCAACCGTGTATGTACGACGCGTACCCCCACCCGCGAATGCATGGAGCGTACCCCCACCCCAACCGTGTATGTACGATCCGTACCCTCACCCGCGTACGTATGGCGTGTACCCCCACCCCAACAGTGTAAGTACGACCCGTACCCTCACCCGCGTATGTATGGAGCGTACCCCCACCCCAACAGTGTAAGTACGACCCGTACCCTCACCCGCGTATGTATGGAGCGTACCCCCACCCCAACCGTGTATGTACGACCCGTACCCTCACCCGCGTACGTATGGAGCGTACCCCCCACCCCAACAGTGTAAGTACGACCCGTACCCCCACCCCAACCATGTATGTACGACCCGTACCCTCACCCGCGTACGTATGGAGCGTACCCCCACCCCAACCGTGTATGTACGACGCGTACCCCCACCCACGTATGCATGGAGCGTACCCCCACCCCAACCGTGTATGTACGACCCGTACCCTCACCCGCGTACGTATGGAGCGTACCCCCACCCCAACAGTGTAAGTATGACCCGTACCCTCACCCGCGTATGTATGGAGCGTACCCCCACCCCAACAGTGTAAGTACGACCCGTACCCTCACCCGCGTATGTATGGAGTGTACCCCCACCCCAACCGTGTATGTACAACCCGTACCCTCACCCGCGTATGCATGGAGCGTACCCCCCACCCCAACCGTGTATTTACGACCCGTACCCTCACCCGCGTACGTATGGAGTGTACCCCCACCCCAACAGTGTAAGTACGACCCGTACCCTCACCCGCGTATGTATGGAGCGTACCCCCACCCCAACAGTGTAAGTACGACCCGTACCCTCACCCGCGTATGTATGGAGCGTACCCCCACCCCAACCGTGTATGTACGACCCGTACCCTCACCCGCGTACGTATGGAGCGTACCCCCCACCCCAACAGTGTAAGTACGACCCGTACCCCCACCCCAACCATGTATGTACGACCCGTACCCTCACCCGCGTACGTATGGAGTGTTCCCCCACCCCAACCGTGTATGTACGACGCGTACCCCCACCCGCGTATGCATGGAGCGTACCCCCACCCCAACCGTGTATGTACGACCCGTACCCTCACCCGCGTACGTATGGAGCGTACCCCCACCCCAACAGTGTAAGTACGACCCGTACCCTCACCCGTGTATGTATGGAGCGTACCCCCACCCCAACAGTGTAAGTACGACCCGTACCCTCACCCGCGTATGTATGGAGTGTACCCCCACCCCAACCGTGTATGTACGACCCGTACCCTCACCCGCGTATGCATGGAGCGTACCCCCCACCCCAACAGTGTATGTACGACCCGTACCCCCACCCCAACCGTGTATGTACGACCCGTACCCTCACCCGCGTATGCATGGAGCGTACCCCAACCGTGTATGTACGACCCGTACCCCCACCCCAACCGTGTATGTACGACCCGTACCCTCACCCGCGTATGCATGGAGCGTACCCCCCACCCCAACAGTGTATGTACAACCCGTACCCCCACCCCAACCGTGTATGTACGACCCGTACCCTCACCCGCGTATGCATGGAGCATACCCCCACCCCAACCGTGTATGTACGACGCGTACCCCCACCCGCGTATGCATGGAGCGTACCCCCACCCCAACATTCTAAGTACGGAGCGCACCCCAGGCCCCAACACCAGCACCTTCACACAACATCGCGCATGTACGAGTCGTACCAAGCCAGACACAAGGACAGCACTGTACAACTAAATTCCCGAAGTACACACCGTACACACGCTAAAAACGCACGTACACAACCAGGACAAAGCAAAACAACACAAGAATACACCATTCGAATGGCACAAAGCCACAAAACATGTCCAACAAGCACAAAAACAACACATTCACTGACCTGCAACTGCCAAAATCCCAAACAGAGGCCCAAAAGACAACCACTCCTTATAACACACCCACCCAAACTTCAAACACAGCCACACCCACCAATGGACCAATAAAAAGGGCCCACACACACAAACCATGAGCCTTTGCAACAGACTCACTGCTGCCAGACCCCACAGACAACCTACAGCACCATACTAGAACCTTTACTACACCTTACACTTGCACACCTTCACACACCCACCTTCACAAACACCCCCTCATCACATTCACACACACACCTGCACAACCACGCCCACACACCCACAACCATCCACACCCACACCCCTCACCATGCCCACTAACAAGAATCCAAAGTTCACTAGCCGAGAGTTGGAGGTCCTTGTCGATGAAATCCTCAGAGTCGAGCCACACCTCTTTGGAACATTGGTCAGACAGACCAGCATTTCCGAAAAAACAGCCATGTGGCAGACGATTGTCGATGCTGTGAATGCTGTTGCGGACACCAGAAGGACCAGGCATGAATGCCAAGCCAGGTGGTACGATCTGCGGAGGAGGGTCCGAGCCAAAATGACCGACGAACACAACCAGGCCAACGTCACTGGAGGAGGGCCGCCCCGCAGACCCGTACAATACCATCCCTGGGAGGAGAGGGTGATGGCCATACTGCCGGCGGTGGCAGTGGACGGATTAGAAGGACTCCGAGACCCGGGTGAGTACACAAACAACTCACCTCACATGGGGGGAACGTCATCCACAACCAAATTCACAAACAGGCACGCAACCACCCCAAGCTATCGCATGACTCAACCACACTCCATGAACACTCACATGCCACTGGCGCCACCATGCCCCATGCACCCAGCTGGACAATGCCAAGTCACAGGCCACAGAAAACACCAACACAAGACATGGTAAGCCGGATGGCGGGAGTGTGGGCCCCAAAAATCACATAGTGCAACTCAGAAGCAGACAACAATGCCCCCTGCCCATATGGCCTAGGTCACAGCCAGACAAACAGTGTGTCCCCACACAGGAAAGACTTGCCAGCAAATGGCGGACGCCTTGCATTAACACATGGGGGTGACGGCACGTTCTTGCACATGACAGCAGCTAATGAACAGCCAACACTGTGAAAGAGTGGCAACACACACCACCACAGCAGCAGTGCAGACACAGACACTACACCCAATGGGTGCCTGGAGATCAGAAACAAACTCACATCAACAATCTAAGGGCCATTCAAAGATATGCTAACAGTGTGTGCCCAGGAAGCTGGGCTGAGGTGACACACAGAGGGAGGGTGAGGGGGACAGAGAGGGAGGGAGACACAGGGAGACAGACAGAGGGAGGAGGCTGACACACAGAGGGAGGGAGAGGGGGACAGAGAGGGAGCGAGAAAGGGACACACAGGGAGAGCAATTCAGCCTTGTGGGGTGTGGGAATGTCTGCTCGTCAGCAGGTGGACTGCGTGCATGTAGACAAGGGTGGCCAGTGCCAGAACCCCCCCCTCTTCTCCATGCCAAAACACAGGGCCATGTCACAACCTGTGCACGAGCACAACGCCAGCTACCTGCATTATCTAAGTGTGTGGAACCACTCCATGTGCCCACGTACAGTGCAACACGGAAGGCGCCAATGCATGGCTCGCCACACTTGCCCACTCCACTGCTGACTGCAGTCACAATTGACGCAGCAAGTAAGACTGTGCCACACATAGGTAAAGTTGCAAAAGCTGTGGCCAAGGGACATACCCATGCACAAGTGCACTGTGAGTGGAATGCAAGACAAATCCAAATTCCCAGAGGAAATGTGCCAACTCAGAAACCAATGAAACATGGATGTTGCATGGAACAAAATTAACATTGTCTCTCTCACACACAGGTCAACGTCGTGGATCACCCCCCAATACTGGGGGGGAAGACTCACAGGACCCGGCTCGGCGGGATGATGGAGCCACCGGCAGCGACGACTCTCACCACTCTGTGGACGTACCCGACCCCGACCAACCTGGCCCCTCTGGTGTCCAACGACCTGCAGCACCTGCGTCAGGTACAACTGGGCCAACCACCACCCCCACTCCTGCCACATCCCAGGAGACACCCAGGATCCCTGCCCCACCACCACAATGCAGCCAGGCTGGCCAGGAGGGACACGGTGTACCGGGCACCCAGGAGGAGGCAGGCGACAACGCCAATGCCACCCCTCAGGGGTCCCGGAGACCCGATGTGCCCACAAGGGCAGGCCAGGTGCAAGTGGGCAGGGGTGGTGGGAGTGGAGGACGGCGGAGGCGCGATCCTGACCAGTTGGCTGGGGAACAGGTATATTCCCATGTCCGAAACATCCTGGACACATACCGGCAGGACACCACGGGCATGGCCCAGGTTGTGTCCACCCTCAACGAGATGAAGGGGACCCTTGATGAGATCAAGACCCAGCAGGCCCAGCAACATGCGGAGCAACATGCCTGTCTACTGCGACACCAAGGGCGGATGGAGGACAGACAGGCTGAGCTTGTGACGGTGTTCACGGGAATTCACAGTACACTCCGTCGGATAGCCGACAACATGGGCAACCCTCCCTGTGCCACCAGGCGTAGAACATCACCACCCACAGGGAGGGATCAGGAGGAGGAGGAGTCATCCGACGGAGCATCCCAAACATCGTCACAGCCTGCTTCTGAGGGTCCCCGCAGGAGGGCGGGTCGTCCACGGAAAAGACCGTGAGGGTCGGCGCAACAGCACCATCTCCCAGGACACCTGGCCTGGCACCTGGCCCACTGGACCAACAGCAGCACAGCAGCAAATGACATTCTCTGCCACATGGACTTGCTGGTCACTGTCTGACCAATGTTGACAAAGACTGTGGCATGGACTCTGAGGATTTCAAATGGCAAGGACACCAACTCCCCTAGTGAACTTTGGATTCCACACACCCGGAAAGCCCCTCATGTCATACCCCCCTTCCCCCCGGTACCCCAACCAAAATAAAAAGTTACACCATAAAGAGAAGATGCCTACCTTTTGCATTATTACCTTACATGTGTCTTGTGCAGTCTAACCATGCCTGAGTTCTCATTTGACTTCAACCATCCACACCCTGGGGCCTGAGTCTGGCACAGGACACACACGGGTCACATTGTATTAGGCAAGACAGACATGGAGCACCATACACACCCGTGATGGGCCCAACCAGCTGAGGGGGTGGCCGCACAACCGTGCCGACAGACATATTGAGTACAGCGACAGCCATGCGCAGAGGGCAGGGATCATGTGGAGTGTCGTGGGGGGCACCCAGGTATGTGTGGACAGGTGGCAGAACCATGTCCTGCAAGCTTGAGTCAGGTGGATGCAGAGAATGGTGGCCTGGCCAACGTTGGATGCATGTGGATGGCACATGTCACAATACCCACACAGTCATGGACATCATGCACAATACACAGTCTAATCCCACACAAACAGCTTGCATCTTGCCACTCTACACATAGACACATAGCCACTATCACGGAAAACCATGCCAGACATGCCGGATGCACCGTGGCAACACACCAGCATTGACTGAGAAGAGGCACCTTGGAGGCATAGGGACACCTTTATTAGTCATGTATTCGGGATTGCAGAGACAACTCGGAGTACACATGAACGGGTCATGTGGAGTAACATGTGGGTCCAACACTGGAACCCCCCTTCTGCAGCACAAATGCGTGATAGCCATGGAACTGGCACACAAGTGTCGGGTAACAGCTATACAGCCCCTGCTGCTCACGGAGAGACTGCCATACACCATTGATCCGCTGATGTGGAAGTCCCACATCATATCAAGCCAATGCAAACCGTATGTGTCCGAGGGCAGTGTAACACACATTGATGCCATCATCACATTCCACAATCCCATCACTGATGACTGTCAACAAGTCTGACCATCTATTCAGGTGTACCCTGCTGCATGTCATGTGTACCATGGTGAAGCAACATGTCTGCAGAGGAACCAAACATCGTCAGGGGCAGTGTGCATACATCGTAAACAACTGCCACACCCAATACACCCCTAATGCATCCCTTACCCTAAGGAGACTTTCAAACTTGTCCGTGCGTGTAACGCTGAGTCAGCACACGATGACGTGTCCATGAGGAATAGCAGTGCCACAACAATGCAACCAGCAGACGGCATGCGCAAGTACCTGGGGAAGAGAGACACACAATAAGTCAGCCACAAAAAGCACAGCCACTTGCATGTGCATGTACTCGACACATGTAAGGATGACAACATGCTAGGTCACAATTATGACTGGGGAAATACACATCACTGGCACCATCACTCCAGTGACACATCCACACACACCTCTGACTCACGTGCCATACATGCAGATGGACACACACATCACAACACATGCCACACGGGGACCAATGCGTGCACACACAGACACTGGTACTCACCACTAAGCAAAGAAGTCACGTATGAGCCGAGTCCGGATGTCCTCTTGCGGAACCACATCCTCCACATCACTAGCCCCATTGCCAAGACCTTCGTCCTCCACGGGTGGATGGTCCTGATCATCTTGATCCAGGATGAGTGGCACAGCTTTCTCAACTGCCATGTTGTTTAGCATGCAGCAGACCATGAAGATTTTGCAGACCTTCGCAGGGGCATATGGGAGGGCGCCGCCGGTCTTGTGGAGGCATCGGAATCGGCTCTTCAGGAGGCCAAATGTCCTCTCTATCACTCGCCTTGTCCGGCCATGGGCGGTGTTGTAGCGGAGCTGGGCTGGCGTGATGGGGTTGCGGAGAGGTGTGATCTGCCATGGCATGTTGGGATAGACAGCGTCCCCTACATGGAAAGCACATGGACATAAGTAGGACAGGAGAAGCGGTCGTGCTGGAAGTCTACGCAAAATACAGGACAGACAGAGTGTACCCACCAACAACACATGCTCGTTCGTTGCGCAGCTGCGTCATCATTTCAGGCACCCTGCTACGCCTCATGATGTAGGCATCGTGTGTTGATCCTGGAAAACGAGCACAGACATGTGAAATCACCATGTTGGACAGACACACCACAAGGGCATTGATGGAGTGGTAGTGCTTGCGATTCCTGTACGCTACCTCCTGTGCCTGTGGTGGGACCAAAGCCACATGTGTCCCATCTATGGACCCAATGACATGGGGCATCCCTCCCAGGGCATAGAATCCACGCTTGACACCAGTCAACATTTCAGGGGTTGGGAAATGGATGAACTCATCCAGGTGAAGCAACATGGCCTCTAAGAAATCATGCAGCACACGGCAGAACATGCTCTGGGACATGCCACCAACATGAGCTATGGTATTTTGAAAGGTACCCGTGGCAAGAAAATGTAGGGCTGCCATTACCTTCAGCTTGGGTGTCAGTGCCGTAGGATACCTGTGCAGCGGTTGCAGGTGTGGTGCCAGCCTCGCCGTCAACTCCACAATCAACGGTTGGGGGAAGCGGTAGCACCGGATACAGTCATTCTCCCGCATGTCAGCCAAGTCCGGAATTGCTCGGGGAAGAGGCGGCGCTCTGCAGTAATTTGGAAGTGACAAGGAAGAGTGAGTGCACTACAACAAGAATTTTTTGGTGCTGAGCACATGTTAATCTGTCAATACACATATGTGACATACGGAGTCAGGTATGTGCCACATGCCCTGGACACGTATGGCTGCCAGGTGACACTCCTACCAAGACCCAGCTACACACGGAGATTGTGAACCTCCACATGCCATGGCATGGGATTAGCTGTGTCCCAGTGTAAGTGAACAGCCAGACGCAACACAGGAGTGACATACATCCACACATCAGCAGAAGTAGGATGTCGATTGCAGAGACTGGTAGCGGAACACTAAAGCCACAGGTCACATGACATTACACTAGGACAGCCCACACACCTTGCCATGAAGGTGTACATGTAATGACTCACCACACATTCATAGAGAGGATGCAGACATGTCCTTGTTACGCTACTCCGTGTCCCATGCATACATACGCACCTCACATCCGATACCACATGTGGCCTGGTGTGCGTAACAGTGTGCAATGTCCATCTACACACAGACACATGTTGGTTGCTGCAACAGCTGATGCTTTTGAGGGAGCTCCAACATCAAGCTAATGGGAACCCCCCACACATACATGACATTGTCACATCATGCACCGTGGGTAGTGACATGTCTGGTGTGGTAACCCCTGTAGCGGGCATCAGGGGACACTTGCGTGTGTTGTTGGCCATGCCAGTGACGCTCATCCCAAGTGTGCAGTACAACATGCACACATGTCAAAGGCGTTAAGGGCATGCCTGGCACACATTGCACCGTCACACATAACATCTGTACACATCTCATCATACATCTGGTGCCCTCTCGACTCAGGAGTAATGTGCCACATCACAGCCTTTCACACCTGTGCCCCACACATGTAGTACTGCCCAGACAATGCCTTGATGTCCATCCATGGACAAGTATGTCAGCCCTATTCCTTCCTGTGTGCTGCCTGTCACCACTGTGATGTGTGAAAGGCACCGTACTTTCGCTCAGAGGGCCTGTGTACGTTCCCTATCACTATGGGAGTGCTGCCGTATGTGTACCCATAGTGATAGTGAGCGTACGAATGCGTGTACGGTCCGTACCGCTATGAGTACGCATACGCGAGAACACCCATAGTGAAAGTGAGCGTACGCACGCGTGTACGGTCCGTATCACTATGGGTGTTCTCGCGTATGCGTACTCATAGTGGTACGGACCGTACACACGCCTGTACGCTCATTTTCACTATGGGTGTTCTCGCGTATGCGTACTCATAGTGAAAGTGAGCGTACGTACGCGTGCACGGTCCGTATCACTATGGGTGTTCTCGCGTATGCGTACTCATAGTGATACGGACCCTACACGCGTGCGTACGCTCACTTTCACTATGGGTACGCATACGCAAGCACACCCATAGTGATAGTGAGCGTACAGGCGTGTGTGCGGTCCGTACCACTATGAGTACGCATACGCGAGAACACCCATAGTGAAAGTGAGCGTACAGGCGTGTGTACGGTCCGTACCACTATGAGTACGCATACGCGAGAACTTCCATAGTGAAAGTGAGCGTACAGGCGTGTGTACGGTCCGTACCACTATGAGTACGCATACGCGAGAACACCCATAGTGAAAGTGAGCGTACAGGCGTGGGTACGGTCCATACCACTATGAGTACGCATACGCGAGAACACCCATAGTGATACGGACCGTACACGCATGCGTACGCTCACTTTCACTATGGGTGTTCTCGCGTATGCGTACTCATAGTGGTACGGACCGTACACACGCCTGTACGCTCACTATCACTATGGGTGTTCTCGCGTATGTGTACTCATAGTGGTACGGACCGTACACACGCCTGTACGCTCACTATCACTATGGGTGTTCTCGCGTATGTGTACCCATAGTGATACGGACCGTACACGGGTGCGTACGCTCACTTTCACTATGGGTACGCATACGCAAGCACACCCATAGTGATACGGACCGTACACACGCCTGTACGGGCCGTTGCTATGCATTTGTGGTGCCCTAGGGCCCCGGGACGCACCGTACCTGTGTGTGAAACTCCAAATTACATAGGGGACACATGAGGGACAAGTAGAAAGGCCTACATGCATGCTGGTTGTCATGGAGACCAAGTTTAAAGTTTGAATTTTTTTAAGCAGGTGCACAGCAGTAGTCAGTTTGAATGAATCTATTTTGTTGCAATGTGGTTCTGGAGTTGACATCATGCTCAAGAAAAAAACACAATAAGAACCCACTGACTGTGCTAGGTTTGAAGGGATTGGAGGAAACATAGGATGCAAATGTGAGTGACCAATCACTCTGTACTCCTGTGCATGAAACAGGCCAGCAAGGCAGATATAAGGCAGCCAGGTCCCATGAGGGAGCACTTGCCTGCACATCTTTGGATTCGACGACCCAGCTGCTGCTACTGATTCCCTGGAACCATGTCAAGGTCTGTGGAGAGGTCACAGCCTTTCACCCTGGAGGAGAACCTGGCTTTGCTGGATGTGATCCTCCCACAGTACCCCCTGCTGTATGGCCGACCAGGGTATCAGGTGAGTGCAGAGTCTACTAGCACAGACTGTGTCCCTTGTTTGTGACTGTGACTTCTGGCATTGTGTCCAGGTGTGGCACACATGCTATGTACTGTAGAGTGGGTCCCAGGGGGGGGAATGCCTGATGTCTCCCAGCCAGTGCATGCTGTGGTGCATGTCTGCCGTCCTCACTTGCATTGTGTTTACTGTGACAATCACTGCATGGTGCATGCCACATTCTGCCTGTCTTGTCCTCCTGGGAATGTGGCCTCTACAGTCCTCATGTGATTATGTGGTCAGCCCAGTGTGACAGGTGACTGTACCCACAGATGTGTGTTAGTTCTGTGTACCTGTGCTGAGAGTGTCCACATGATGTGTTCGTACCCTGGACATCGGTGTGTGTGTAAATCCCCTGTCATGTGGGTGGGTGCAGATGTGGAGTGTGGCACCCGGGCTGCATGAGGGATGGATATACCCTGCCCATGTGATGTGAGCAGGGAGCAGTGCTGTGTGTCTGATGTGCAGGGCCAGCCCCACACCTGTGAGCCCCCCCGTCTAGTGGCACATGTGCAGAGTGAGGTTTGTCGCTGCATTTGGCAATGGCAGGTGAATGTCCTGTGCCTGTGTGTGTCTGTGTACTCTGCTGCGGTAGCGTCAGTGGCCTGTGGCATGTGACTGCTTAGAGGTGCTGCACATTATCCTGGTGTAGCTTGTGATGCACAGTGTGAGCCTGGATCATTGATTGTGTCGTTGCCCTCATTCCACCTGTGTACTTTCAATGGCACGTACTGCTTTTGCCCTTCCCCAGAGGATCATGTCCCTATGACAATGGTGCAATGCGTTGGATGCATACTATGCCTTGTTGTAAACAGCAAGTTTGTTCTAATATGTCTCTCTGTGACATGTGCCTGGTGTATTGATGTTGTGTCACTTGTTCATCCTCACAGGTAGGCGCCTCTGCCAAGAAGCAGATATGGCTGACCGCCGTCAGTGCCGTGAGGAGTGCGGATGGTCGCAAGCGGCGCCTGGCCCAGGTGTGGAAACGCTGGCAGGATATCCGGTGCTGGACGCGGAGGATCGCACGGGTCCTGCTGGGGGACTCACCTGAGACCCATAAGAACCGCGGGCGCCGCCGTCTGACCAACATCCACAAGCATGTGCTGGCGGTGGTATTTCCAGACTTGGAGAGGCGCTTACAGGAGAAGCAGCAGCAGGAAGGGGGTAGGTACATGTGTGTTTGTTGTGTGTCACCAGCATTTGTAAGTGCACAGTTGCATGGATACACTGCCAGGGTTTGAAGGTGCTGTGCAGATCCAGTTACCCACAGTATAGCGGTGCTCACCTGCCTCCCTTCCCCTCCTTGCAATGTGTTCCCTGGTCTGTGTGTAGTCACTCCTTCACAAGGTAATGTAGGCTGGCGCTTTCTCCACGTGAACTATGCCTGTAGCATCATGTGTGGGGGTGGTGTGTAACAGGTTTTGGGACCTTGCCTGTGCCCTGTCCAGTTCAGTACATGTGGGTTCCATGTCAGTTGGCACTGATGCTGAGTCCAGACATGGGAGTTAGTCTCTCAAGTGTCATGCCTTACAGCACGCATGTCCTATGTTGTGGCCTGTGACATGATGTGCATGAGTGTGCGATACGCATAGTGCAGGGATGGTGGCGTGTGTTGCAGTCATTCCCATTCAGGATCATGGAGTTGTGTGGCCACTACTGTCCCCTGGGGCCTATTTTCATAGGTGTCATGTGTGTCATCACAAAACGTGGACACTCTCAGTGTCTACAGCATAGGTTGTGCTCTGTGCCATTGTCCCCTGGCACCATGTATATTGACGTAAACTGTAATACAAGTGTCCACTGTACAGCCTGACCTGTTTTCCTTGTTCATACTCACGGTGGCCAGTGCCTGTGAGTCTTGTTACAATCATCTGATGATGGCCATTTGTACATGATTATTTGGACAGGCGCACCTTGGGTATTTGGCGTCCAATCTTGCATTTATGCAGCCCCTGTGTATTTCACCCAGACTAAGAGATGTAAGTGCCACCTGTGTCTCAACAGATTGTCTCATGTAGGGGGTGTTTGGTGCGGGCCAAGCCTACATGTCAGACCCAGAATTCTCCTTGCTAGGTCTGGCCAGTGTGTGATGTTTGTCTGGACATACACTCAGGGTGCAGTGAGCCAGTCATGGTTGGCATGTTTTCTGTATTACCTATGCAGCATGTGCCTCAAGTTCATGGATATGGTCCCTGCTCATCCCTATTTTCGGCAACGCTGTGTGGTGCAGATGCAGTGCTGGATTGTCCCCAGGGCCTGGCTCCTATGTCAAACTCCATTTCATGTCATTTGCTATTGTGTCATGCTCTCCATGGATTTTCAGTGGCATGGTGGGCCAACCAAGTGTGTGTTGCATGCCCTACATCTGTACCTTGTTTTGTAGATGTTACTGATCTTTCTTTTCAGGCTATGCACTGTAACCTATGTAGATTGGACTCATGTGACATATGTATACAGGTGTGTGATTAATTGCTGTCTCTTCACCTTGCCCACAGCATCGTCGGGGGACACGGATGGAGACATGAGCACAGACGGAGCGGAGGGACCGAGCACCAGTGCCAGCGTTGACATCGTGGCTGGCACATTGAGTGGTACTGAGGCGGAGGAGAGTGAGGCCGAGGACCTGTCCACTGGCACAACAGAATATGAGGCTGACGGGTCCGAGGATGATCTCTCCGAGTGGGCGGAGGCTGCACCAGCAGCTGACAGCGGCACAACATCTCACCCCGCCCCCTCCATTGCCATCAGCCGCCTCCCACTTGCTCGTGTCCCTTCCCGGCGTGCCCGGTCACCACATGTCTCCTTCCTGCCAGGCACCGCACCCCCTGCCCCTGTCTCCACTGCTGCCGCCAATGCCGAGTCTGTGGACATCCAGTGGCAGTTGCAGGTTGGTCAGGCTGCGATGCTTAATGTCCTCCATGGCCACAGCCAAGTGCTGAACAACATGGAGGCATACTTGGAGGGCATTTTTTCATCGCAGGCTGACCAACGCAACTTGCTGAGGTCCATTGACTCGACACTGACTGCAGCAGTGGGTCTCCTGCAGCGCTACGTCCAACCCCCTACCCCTGACCCATCCACACTTCCCACTCCCATGCCTGTCCCACGTACACCCAGACGTCAGCATGCACCCACCACAACAGACACAGGCACCACACCAGCAGGAAGGTCATACACACACCTCCTGGCACGCACACACAGGGTGAAGTAGGCACACCCACTGGGTCGGGGGGCAAACGTAAGTCACGCAGCCAGAGTGGGAGTCCGCATTCCACCAAATCCACTCCCTCCAAATCCCCTCCCCTCAGCTCTCCTGGCCACATATCCGGCAAGGACTCCTTCATGGCCGCTCTGTCCCTGAGCCCCACTGGGACACCACCCCGCAAGCGGTCAAGGGAGTCCCCGGTCAGGGTGGTTGAGTCCCCCCCCCCTGTCCACACCCTCCCCCAGTGGCGCTGCGACCCATCCCTCCGCCCCCCCCCCCCATCCTTGGGGCCTGTGGTTCCTTCGGGTGCAGGGGAGTCTCTGGAGGACCTTGCTAAGGTGTGCAGCGACATCCTGGCCTCCGCCTTTGGCCCTGACCCACCCCCTGTGGTGGAGTCCTCCATCCCTGCTCCCACGACGCCTACCCTTCGCCCTCATGTCCCTGCGGTGCCTGGTCCTTCCCCCCCACATGATGCCCTCCCCGCTGTGGAAGACGAAGGAGTCTGACTGTGCAGGCAAGCTAGGGGACATGCGTTCCACTGTGTCCCCCATCCAGCTGTGACTCATGGACTGCCCTATGGGCTTTGTAAATATTGAACTTTATCCACACACACTTCATTTGGAAATGCTGAATAAAGCCTTTTTTTTTCCTTAGAACACTACTGCTTATGTGGTATTGCTGTTGGTGGGGCTGCTACATGATTTTGGGTGGTGATCATGTGTTGGGTGTGTGGGAAATGTAGTAGTGTGCTGGTCATAGGGGGTACCCTGGTATCTGTGTGCCATCACAAGGTGTTAGCTAGGTTTCTCTGTTCATGTAAGCAGTTACTGCATGGTGAAATTGTCCCAAGGTGTGTTCCTTCCTCTGTGTACCCTGACATCTTCCCTGCAGGGTGTTCCCAACATTTAGCGCTGAGCTGTGTCTACATTAGCTGGGTGTGTGACGGACCCCTTCAACTTTGGCCATGCATGCAGAGCGATGTCTCCACCTGCATCATTCGTGGCATCCTTGGTGATCACTGTACTTGTGTATGTAGTCTGTTGACATGACTTCATGTGGACATGTTCCCTTTTAGGCTGTATGCATGTGTGTACTCCCAGCCTCGCACACATGTGTTACATGTTCTGCAGGGTCTTTGTGCACCTGACTGACAATTGTGGCAATTGGATCTGTGGGTACTCCACCCTTTTTTTTCCATGGGCACTGCTGGGAGGACTATGCACACACCCCTCCTGTCTCTGGGCACTGCTGGGAGGACTCTGCACCCACCCCTCCTGTGTCTGGGCACTGCTGGGAGGACTCTGCACACACCCCTCCTGTGTCTGGGCACTGCTGGGAGTGATAGGCACACACCCCACCTGTGTCTGGGCACTGCTGGGAGTGTTAGGCACACACCCCTCCTGTGTCTGGGCACTGCTGGGAAGACTCTGCACACACCCCTCCTGTGTCTGGGCACTGCTGGGAGTGATAGGCACACACCCTTCCTGTATCTGGGCACTGCTGGGAGTGTTAGGCACACACCCCTCCTGTGTCTGGGCACTGCTGGGAGGACTCTGCACACACCCCTCCTGTGTCTGGGCACTGCTGGGAGGACTCTGCACCCACCCCTCCTGTGTCTGGGCACTGCTGGGAGGACTCTGCACACACCCCTCCTGTGTCTGGGCACTGCTGGGAGGACTCTGCACCCACCCCTCCTGTGTCTGGGCACTGCTGGGAGGACTCTGCACACACCCCTCCTGTGTCTGGGCACTGCTGGGAGTGATAGGCACACACCCCTCCTGTGTCTGGGCACTGCTGGAAGTGTTAGGCACACACCCCTCCTGTGTCTGGGCACTGCTGGGAGGACTCTGCACACACCCCTCCTGTGTATGGGCACTGCTGTGAGTGATAGGCACACACCCCTCCTATGTCTGGGCACTGCTGGGAGGACTCTGCACACACCCCTCCTGTGTCTGGGCACTGCTGGGAGGACTCTGCACCCACCCCTCCTGTGTCTGGGCACTGCTGGGAGGAATCTGCACACACCCCTCCTGTGTCTGGGCACTGCTGGGAGGACTCTGCACCCACCCCTCCTGTGTCTGGGCACTGCTGGGAGGACTCTGCACACACCCCTCCTGTGTCTGGGCACTGCTGGGGGGACTCTGCACCCACCCCTCCTATGTCTGGGCACTGCTGGGAGGACTCTGCTCCCACCCCTCCTGTCTCTGGGCACTGCTGGGAGGACTCTGCACCCACCCCTCCTATGGCTGGGCACTGCTGGGAGTGATAGGCACCCACCCCTCCTATGTCTGGGCACTGCTGGGGGGACTCTGCACCCACCCCTCCTATGTCTGGGCACTGCTGGGAGGACTCTGCACCCACCCCTCCTGTCTCTGGGCACTGCTGGGAGGACTCTGCACCCACCCCTCCTGTCTCTGGGCACTGCTGGGAGGACTCTGCACCCACCCCTCATATGTCTGGGCACTGCTGGGAGGACTCTGCACCCACCCCTCCTGCGTCTGGGCACTGCTGGGAGGACTCTGCACCCACCCCTCCTGTGTCTGGGCACTGCTGGGAGGACTCTGCACCCACCCATCCTGTGTCTGGGCACTGCTGGGAGGACTCTGCACACACCCCTCCTGTGTCTGGGAACTGCTGGGAGTAATAGGCACACACCCCTCCTGTGTCTGGGCACTGCTGGGAGTGTTAGGCACACACCCCTCCTGTGTCTGGGCACTGCTGGGAGGACTCTGCACACACCCCTCCTGTGTCTGGGCACTGCTGGGAGTGATAGGCACACACCCCTCCTATGTCTGGGCACTGCTGGGAGGACTCTGCACACACCCCTCCTGTGTCTGGGCACTGCTGGGAGGACTCTGCACCCACCCCTCCTGTGTCTGGGCACTGCTGGGAGGACTCTGCACACACCCCTCCTGTGTCTGGGCACTGCTGGGAGGACTCTGCACCCACCCCTCCTGTGTCTGGGCACTGCTGGGAGGACTCTGCACACACCCCTCCTGTGTCTGGGCACTGCTGGGGGGACTCTGCACCCACCCCTCCTATGTCTGGGCACTGCTGGGAGGACTCTGCACCCACCCCTCCTGTGTCTGGGCACTGCTGGGAGGACTCTGCACCCACCCCTCCTGTGTCTGGGCACTGCTGGGAGGACTCTGCACACACCCCTCCTGTGTCTGGGCACTGCTGGGAGGACTCTGCACCCACCCCTCCTGTGTCTGGGCACTGCTGGGAGGACTCTGCACACACCCCTCCTGTGTCTGGTCACTGCTGGGGGGACTCTGCACCCACCCCTCCTATGTCTGGGCACTGCTGGGAGTGATAGGCACCCACCCCTCCTATGTCTGGGCACTGCTGGGGGGACTCTGCACCCACCCCTCCTATGTCTGGGCACTGCTGGGAGGACTCTGCACCCACCCCTCCTGTCTCTGGGCACTGCTGGGAGGACTCTGCACCCACCCCTCCTGTCTCTGGGCACTGCTGGGAGGACTCTGCACCCACCCCTCATATGTCTGGGCACTGCTGGGAAGACTCTGCACCCACCCATCCTGTGTCTGGGCACTGCTGGGAGGACTCTGCACACACCCCTCCTGTGTCTGGGAACTGCTGGGAGTGATAGGCACACACCCCTCCTGTGTCTGGGCACTGCTGGGAGTGTTAGGCACACACCCCTCCTGTGTCCGGGCACTGCTGGGAGGACTCTGCACACACCCCTCCTGTGTCTGGGCACTGCTGGGAGGACTCTGCACACACCCCTCCTGTGTCTGGGCACTGCTGGGAGTGATAGGCACACACCCCTCCTGTGTCTGGGCACTGCTGGGAGTGATAGGCACACACCCCTCCTGTGTCTGCGCACTGCTGGGAGGACTCTGCACACACCCCTCCTGTGTCTGGGCACTGCTGGGAGGACTCTGCACCCACCCCTCCTGTGTCTGGGCACTGCTGGGAGGACTCTGCACACACCCCTCCTGTGTCTGGGCACTGCTGGGAGGACTCTGCACCCACCCCTCCTGTGTCTGGGCACTACTGGGAGGACTCTGCACACACCCCTCCTGTGTCTGGGCACTGCTGGGGGGACTATGCACCCACCCCTTCTATGTCTGGGCACTGCTGGGAGGACTCTGCACCCACCCCTCCTGTCTCTGGGCACTGCTGGGAGGACTCTGCACCCACCCCTCCTATGTCTGGGCACTGCTGGGAGTGATAGGCACCCACCCCTCCTATGTCTGGGCACTGCTGGGGGGACTCTGCACCCACCCCTCCTATGTCTGGGCACTGCTGGGAGGACTCTGCACCCACCCCTCCTGTCTCTGGGCACTGCTGGGAGGACTCTGCACCCACCCCTCATATGTCTGGGCACTGCTGGGAGGACTCTGCACCCAACCCTCCTGCGTCTGGGCACTGCTGGGAGGACTCTGCACCCACCCCTCCTGTGTCTGGGCACTGCTGGGAGGACTCTGCACCCACCCATCCTGTGTCTGGGCACTGCTGGGAGGACTCTGCACACACTCCTCCTGTGTCTGGGCACTGCTGGGAGTGATAGGCACACACCCCTCCTGTGTCTGGGCACTGCTGGGAGTGTTAGGCACACACCCCACCTGTGTCTGGGCACTGCTGGGAGGACTCTGCACACACCCCTCCTGTGTCTGGGCACTGCTGGGAGGACTCTGCACCCACTTCTCCTGTGTCTGGGCACTGCTGGGAGGACTCTGCACACACCCCTCCTGTATCTGGGCACTGCTGGGAGGACTCTGCACACACCCCTCCTGTGTCTGGGCACTGCTGGGAGTGATAGGCACACACCCCTCCTGTGTCTGGGCACTGCTGGGAGTGATAGGCACACACCCCTCCTGTCTCTGGGCACTGCTGGGAGGACTCTGCACACACCCCTCCTGTCTCTGAATATGTACGCTTAGAACATACACGGGTGTGGGTTCGCTCCATGAATACGAGGTGGGGGTAGGGTCCGTACTTACACTGTTGGGGTGGGGGGTACGCTCCATACGTACGCGGGTGAGGGTACGGGTCGTACATACACGTTTGGGGTGGGGGTACGGTCGTACATACACGGTTGGGGTGGGGGTACGCTCCATGAATACGCGGGTGAGGGTACGGGTCGTACTTACACTGTTGGGGTGGAGGGTACGCTCCATACGTACGCGTGTGAGGGTACGCGTCGTACATACACGGTTGGGGTGGGGGTACGCTCCATACGTACGCGGGTGAGGGTACGGGTCGTACTTACACTGTTGGGGTGGGGGTACGGGTCGTACATACACGGGTGAGGGTACGGGTCGTACTTACACTGTTGGGGTGGGGGTACGCTCCATACGTATGCGGGTGAGGGTACGGGTCGTACATACACGGTTGGGGTGGGGGTACGGGTCGTACTTACACTGTTGGGGTGGGGGTACGCTCCATACGTACGCGGGTGAGGGTACGGGTCGTACATACACGGTTGGGGTGGGGGTACGCTCCATGCATACGCGGGTGAGTGTACGGGTCGTACATACACTGTTGGGGTGGGGGTACGCTCCATACGTACACGGGTGAGGGTACGGGTCGTACATACATGGTTGGGGTGGCGGTACGCTCCATGCATACGCAGGTGAGGGTACGGGTCGTACTTACACTGTTGGGGTGGGGGGTACGCTCCATACGTACGCGGGTGAGGGTACGGGTCATACTTACACTGTTGGGGTGGTGGGTACGCTCCATGCATACGGGGGTGGGGGTATGGTCCGTACATATCCGTACCCACGCTATGGAATGCTTGTGCGGGCCGTACCCAGGCCTTTGCCACGTGGGTACAGCCGTCCCGCCATTGCTGGGGTGACGTAGGTGTGGGCGTGGTATGACTCGTACCCACGCTCTTAAGGCGTGGGTACGGGACGTACCTGTATTGTTGTGTTGCCGGTTCGCGTCGTCAAGCACTTCCGTTGTGGCGGACGCTGGCTTTGCTGGACACGCCCCCACCCCCTCGTAGTGACCAGGGCCTGGGGGTCAGGTATGTCCAGGGCATGTGTGCTGTGTGACTTGGGTGGGGGTTTTGTGGCCTGCCCCTGCCCCCCTCCTTTCCCCCCTCCCTTTGTTGTTCTGACCTTCTGCGGCGTCTGCGTCGTAACCTGTAGAGGAGGTCGACTGCTATGAGGGCCGGGATGACACGTAGGTTCGGGTCCATGTCTGTCCGTCGCGTGCAGGTACTCCTTGTTCGCGTCGTCCTGATTTCCCGGCAGTTTTTGGCTGCCGGAAAATATTCTCCGTGCGGGATGACGTCGGTACGAATCGTAATTCCTGGTTCGTGAATGGCAGGCTCCGTGCGTCCCGACGTCACGTCGGCGCTTTCCCGGATTACATTTGTATGTTTATTTTCGTCGGTCGGGGTTTTGTACGATTCGTACGGAAATGGTGTTTCCGTGCGAATCGTAATTCCATGTTTGTATATTTTTGGGCCCGGGTACGCGTCGGACAGAGATGGCTTCACTGCTGAATTTTATTCTTGTTTTTCGCAGTTATTACTCCCTTATCTTTTGTCTTTATTTCAGCATTTCTTGTTCCGCAAGGAAGCTCGTGGCTCCTTTTTGGAGACTATGATATGTTTAATTCCTAAGAAAGGTAAAGATCCTTCTTCCTGTGCTAATTATCGTCCCATTTCTTTGATTAATTTAGATTGTAAAATTTTTGCTAAGGTTCTTGCTCTTCACATTAATAATGTCATTTCTGAGTTGATGGGATATGAGCAGGACTATAACAGATAATTCTAGAACTTTTTTGAATATCATACATCTTGCCTCCAAAAGCTCTACTCTTTTAGCAGCTATTACTCTAGATGCGGAGAAGGCTTTTGACCAGGTTCATTGGCTTTTTATGATGCGTGCCCTTAAAAGGCATGGTTTCGGTCCTGCTTTTCTCTCCCTTATAAGTCTATTATATTCTTCGACTTCCCCTTCAGCTTTTGTTAACGGCTCTCAATCTTTGTATTTCACTCTTCAATGTGGTACCCGTCAAGGTTGCCCCCTCTCTCCTCTGCTCTTCATTCTATCTCTGGAGCCTTTCCTTCATTCCCTTAGGCATTCCCCCAATTTCCGTGGCTTCACTCATAGATCTGTTGAAATTAAGTTTACTGCTTACGCAGATGACATTCTTTTATATGTTTCTAATCCTTCTGCGTCTTTGCCCGCCTTTATTGATCTTCTATCGTTGTACGCTTCTATCTCTGGGTACAAGTTCAATTTTTTCAAATCTGAAATTCTCCCCCTAAATAAGAATTTTCATAGAGTTATGTTCGAAGGGATGGACTTTGCATGGAACACTAGCTGCATCACTTGTTTAGGAATTAAATACTCTGCTTCTATAGCTAAAACTGTTCAGCTGAACGTAGATGATGTTATATCAAAAATTTCTGCAATGTTGGAGAAATGGTCTTCCTTATTTCTGTCCTGGTGGGGTAGGTTAGACACCTCTAACTTGATGATGTTGCCGGTAATTCATTTTTACCTTTCTATGTTACCGGTTAGACTCCCTGTAAATTTTTTCAAAAACCTCAATAGTATTATAAGTAAGTTCCTTTGGAGTAATCAGAAAGCTCGCATTTCTCTTTCTGTTCTCTCAGCCCCTAAGGACAGAGGTGGTGTTAATTTTCCCAATTTTCGTCAATATCACTCTTCATTTCTATTGCGTCAAGTTATGCCCTTTTTCTCATCTATCGATAACCCTCCTCTGTCAGTTTGGCACAAGTTAGAGGAATCCATCATTTATCCTTTTCCTTACTCCTCGTTAGAGAATTTTATCCTCCCTGCTTCTTTAAATGCCCCACGATTTCATATCTTATTTTTATTCTTCACCCGATTCGCAGCAAATCATGTTCTCCTTTGCAGTTGTTTTTAGATTCTTCTATCTGGCACAACAAATCTATTAAACACTCTAACCGTACCATCTTCTGGAAGGATTGGCTTTCCAAAGGTGTGTTGTAGGTTAAACACTTATTGCTTGATAAGCAATTTCTTTCTATTCAGGAATTCCAGTCTAAATATGATATCTTGGTTGCTTCTCCTTCAAAATTTGAGTCTCTGAGACAGACTGTATCTCAACAGATCTCCCTTCTTTTGGATTCTCCCTCTTCTGCCTCTGATTCCTATACTCAAACTTTATCTTTTTCCCCTGTTCTTAGGGCGTCTCACATTTATAAATTCCTCTTTTCCCTCTTTCCCCTCGTCCTAAAACCAAGGTTGAACTTTTCTGGGAAACAGATCTTCAACATACTTTTCATACTCATACTTGGGACTCGTGAAGTACCTAAACAAGGTTGAGGGTAATCTAAGAAAAAAGCATACATTAACATAGGCATGAAGGACCAAGTATGCTTAGTAACACTGTAGCTCTCTGCAATTAAAACCAGCAATGGTGACCCATAGTTAGTGCATAGGTGACTTGTAGTGTCACTATTAGTGAAGCAGAGACAGGCAGCACACATGATGTGACAGGCAGCACATGTGATAGCATACACAAAAACATACATTATGTTAAAAAAACGCTTATCTACGATGAAAACAGTAGTTCATTGGTCAGAGGAACTTACCCTAAGACTCTAATAGCCATGCCTCAACAGTGTCCGGCGGGGTTGTGACACCTCTAGGTACAGTGTCCTAAGGGAAGGCATTAATGAGGTTGTTAGGTTACTGTAACCAACAAACGATCAAAACCAGGGATTGAGTTTCGATGATGAAACAGTAGCTGAAATCTTGAGAGCACCCTCCCTCTTGGGGTTGGAGGGTAGATCAGCCTCAGGCACCCAATCAGAGGATTGGACATCTCTTACTGCCTTAAAAAGCGAATGGCTAAAAACCACCCTTCGTGGAGCATTGATGACAGAATATTTGAGAGCTAACATCGCTCCCAATGGCCTGATTGTTAACAACTTCCCCAGACTTTTTCTGTAAGACGCCATTTTCAAGAAGGAATGGTCCCTAGTTGTATGGAAATGCACTAGGGACTGGCTTGTCTTGATTATTAATACTGCCAAAAGGATAGCGGATGCCCTGCTAGTCAGGATACAAATAGTTGAAGGTGCTCTTAAAACCACTACCCAGATCACTGCCTACAAATCCAAGTTGGCTGAAATCAATAATGAAATTGCAGATAATAAAGAGTTTCTTATGAAACAGAAAGTCACTAAACTACAAAAGGACATACAGAAATTTGACAAAGAGAAGGTTTACCCTTATCTTAGAGCTGACTATACCTTGTCAAAGAATAGCTACTCATCCAATGATAACACTGATACCGGTAGGAGAGATTCCTCTAGCAGTGGCTCAAGTACGGGTAATTGGGGTGGCAATAACCAACAAAGGCCCCCCCTCCACTCTCCCTTTTCCAACTACACAGGACCTGCCTACTCAGGACCACCATTGAGGCAATTTCCAATGTACCCACAAGGTCCACAACAATACCTCCCTGGGAATAACCCCCCTTTTTTTAGGCAGAGGTTGGGGCAGAGGAAAATTCGAAAAAGAGGGACACAAAAACAGGTCCAGTGGCAAGACCAACCGACACACAATGTAAAGACGAGGAGCAGGACCAGGGGAAACAGGAACTAGTGGTCAATTTGTCACATAGGATTCTGACTGAGACTAAAAAAGCAGTTCTCGAGAAGGGATTGGGGTATGTCCCCATGCCAAGGATTGGCAGGCTTAGAGAACATTGCGAGTTACGGAACTTCTTTTGTAAAATCCGCCTGAAAGCATTCGTCCAAGAAAAACCAGAATCAACTCTGGAAGACACAGGGTTACGAAATACGTTCACGTTTGTTAGAGTCGGGGATCTCTGGTTGGCGCAAGGTTGCCCTTGTGTCAAGCAGGAACCCTCTCCTCCACGTCAGGGCGCAGGATAACCCCTCGCGAATGACCCTTGCTCACCCTCTAGGTGCGTGGCGTGAGCAGCCAAGGCGATTCCTCAGGCGTTGTTGGTTAAGCACTTATACTCGTACACACAGTAAATACATCAATCCCCCCAGAAACGGACACCAGACTTGGATATATATAAAAATACGATTCTTTATGTAAAAATAAGGTATATATATCTCAACAGCCTTATCACAAGACCAATAACGTTTTCGCTAGGCCACCAGGTTATACAGCAGGCAAATGTTCTTGGTTCGTAGTTTCAAATGGATAGTTCGTAGGTTCTTTACTTGTAGTTCCAGTACTCACAGAGATCGGTTCCTGCGAACGGGGAAATAAGGCGTTGCGGGCCCCGAGCCCGATGCTGGAACTTCTTGCGTGATGGGGAGAGTCGGCACAGGTCGGTGCGACTCTCAGCTTGGGAAGTGTTCTTGGGTCCTCAATCAGCAGGTGTGGGCAAGTAGGCAGGCGCGGCCCGCGACCCTTTAGCACGGCGGTGCAGGAGGGTCTCCACAGCGGGGGCGGCGCGGCCTGAGATGTCCGAGGATAGCGAAGCGGGGCCACAGGGCACAGTCAGTGCAGCTGGGTGACCCGGCGTGGATCACAGTCGTCGGATGGCTTCCGGCAGGAGGGGTGATAGCGCGTTCAGCGCACTCCAATGGCAGGCGGTGACAGGGATGCAGGCGGCCTGGCCCGGGGACAGAGAGCGGCTCGGGACGGAGCGGGGCTCTCACGGGTTTGAGGCAGGCGAGCTTCTGGGTGTCACGGCCCTAGGAGGGGCGATGAGGGGCGCAGTCTCTTTTCCAGCGGGATGCACACACGGCTCGAATTGGAGGACGAGCAAGAAGCACAGAGAACCCACTGTTCCTGGGGTTCAGTTCAGGGGGCAAGCTCAGATCAAGCCCTTGGAGAATGTTCAAGCACAAAGTAGCAAAGTCTTTTCAGTAAGTCTCTTCCTCTCCTCTCTCAGCAAGGCAAGTAGCAGGCCAGCTCCTCCGGCGTCTTCTTCTCCTTCTAGTCGGGCAGAGGTTCTTTGTGGTAAACAGGATTCTGATTTCTTAGGAGCCAGGCTCCTACTTTTATACCATGATTCTTTTGTTCTTTAGCGCCAGGGGGCCTAGGCCTGGCTCAGTCCAGTTCTGGAGCACTTTGTTATGGTGACTCTGCTCTTTCCTTTCAGCAGCAGGGCAGAGACATCAGCCGCCCCACAGGGGGTGGCGCCGGCTTTGTGGTGGCAGAGCACAGGTCTATTCAAGAGTCAAGGTGTACTCCTCCCACCCATCCAGGTGTAATCTCTCTACCCACCACCTGGCAGCCAACCTGTCTCTGGGGATTCCCCAACCCTGCTCCTTACTGTTGCCAGGCAGAACACATACACACAGCAGAGGCGGACTGAGATGGTCAGGTCAGTAAATACTAACTTTCTAAAAGTAGTATTTACAAACCCAGGATATTAAAATAAACTTGACTACAAGAAGTATTTTATTATTCTGAGTTCAGGCATACTAAACTTGACACTTCTACCATGCTCTCTGAGTCCACTGGGGTCACAGCGTTGGCGTGATCCCGGCAGCCCATTCTGGCCTATGGAGAGCAGGTAGCCTTCAATAGTGAAAAACGACAAGGGCGGTAATTCACTACTAAGACATGCCACCCACATCAGGGCATGTCCTACCTTATGCCTTCAATGCACCCTGCCCTTGGGCCTACCAAAGGGGTGGCTAATATGTAGGTGAGGGAAGGTTTAGGGGCTGGCAAGTGGGGGCACTTGCGCAGTCAGCGCGACGGTCCCGGACCGCGCACAGGGTCTGCGGTGGCAGACCCTAGACACATTTTACAAGGCCGCTTCCGTGGGTGGCGCAACCAGCGCTGCAAGCCCACCAGCAGCATTGGCATTCACAAGCCCTGGCACCCCTGGTGCACTTTACTGGGGACTGACAGTGAATCCAATAAACCAATCATGGACATCAATTACAGGTACACTTTACCTAGGGAGCACTTGCACTGCGGCACGGATTAGCCGTGGCGCAGTGCCCTGAGCGGACAACACCAGCAAAACAATCGAGGCACACCATCAAAAAGTGGAAGGGAAACTCACGCCAAGGTGCCAGGTCTAACACGTGTCCCCTCCAGCTGAAATGTGGGGAGAACTACCCTTGCCCAGGGGGTTCCTCGTCACTAAGGCGGAAATACCTGGACAGACCGTCAGCGTTGGCGTGATCTGTACCAGGACGGTGTTCCACCGTAAAGTCCATACCCTGTAGGGAGATGGACCACCTCAACAGCTTCGGGTTTTCACCCCTCATTTGCATCAACCATCTGAGGGGCCTGTGGTCCGTCTGAACCCGGAAGTGAGACCCAAACAAGTAGGGTCTTAGCTTCTTCAGCGCCCAGACCACAGCAAATGCTTCTCGCTCAATTGCACTCCACCTACTTTCCCGTGGAAGTAACCTCCTACTGATGAAGGCTACGGGTTGGTCCCAGCCCTCCTCAGTCATCTGTGAGAGAACAGCCCCTACACCATGCTCTGAAGCGTCTGTCTGGACTAGGAATTCCTTGGAGAAGTCAGGGGCCAAGAGCACGGGCGCCGTGCACATGGCAGTCTTCAGGGTGTCGAAAGCTTTCTGACAGGTGTCAGTCCAAATCACGTTCCTGGGCTGCTTCTTCGAAGTCAGCTCCGTCAAGGGGGCAACGATCGTTCCATAGCCCTTGACAAACCTCCTGTAGTACCCAGTGAGCCCCAGGAAGGCCCTCACTGCGGTCTGCGTCTTGGGGGGTTCCCAAGCCAGGATGGTTTCAATTTTGGGTTGCAAGGGTGCCACCTTGCCACTCCCCACTTGGTGTCCCAAGTACACCACGGAACCCTGCCCGATCTGGCACTTGCTTGCCTTGATCGTGAGGCCTGCTCGGCGCAGCGCCATCAACACTTCCCAGAGGTGGCGCAGGTGTTCAGGCCAGGTGGCACTGAACACTGCGATGTCATCCAGGTAGGCGGCACTGAACGCATCCAGCCCAACCAGTACCTGGTTGACCAACCTCTGAAAGGTGGCAGGGGCATTCTTCATCCCAAATGGCATGACTCGGAACTGGAAGTGCCCATCTGGTGTAGAGAATGCTGACCTCTCTTTGGCCCCATCGGTCAAGGCGATCTGCCAGTACCCAGACGTTAAATCAAACGTGCTGAGGAACCGGGCAGCCCCCAGCCGATCAATGAGCTCATCAGCTCTGGGGATGGGGTGCGCGTCAGTCTTCGTGACTGAATTGAGTCCTCTGTAGTCCACACAGAACCGGAGTTCAGGTGTGGCTCCCGGCGCAGCAGCTTTGGGGACCAAGACCACGGGGCTGGACCAAGGACTGCTGGAGGACGCAACCACCCCTAGCGCAAGCATTTTGGAGACCTCCTCCTTAATGCAGGCTCTGACCCTGTCAGTTACCCTGTAAGCCTTGTGCTTTACAGGTAAGCTGTCTCCTGTGTCCACATCATGGACGCACCAATCTGTGACACCAGGAACCAGGGAGAATCGGTCGGAAAATTGTCCCAGCAAGTGGCGGCAATCTTCCTGTTGTTCGGGCGTCAGGGAGGGTGAGAGGTTAACTCCTTCCACTGACCCATCTTTCTCAGAGGCCACTAAGAGGTCAGGAAGAGGCTCGGTCTCCTCTTCCATTCCATCATCAGTGGCCAGCAGCATGCCCACTTCGGTCCTCTCTAAGTGGGGCTTAAGGCGGTTAACATGTAGGACCCTCAAAGGGTTCCTGGGAGTCTGCATGTCCACCAAGTAGGTGATAGGACTTTTGCGCTCCACAACCTCAAATGGACCTGTCCACTTATCCTGAAGTGCACACGGCTCCACTGGGGCCAAGACCCACACCTTTTGTCCAGGTTGAAGCTCTACCAGGGTGGCATTCCGGTCGTACCACCGCTTCATCTCCTCCTGGCTGGCTTCCAGATTTGCCTCAGCAAGTTGCCTGAAACGCCGAGTCTGGTTTTGGAAGGCCAGCATGTAACTATATACATTCTGGGGAGGTTTCCTGGGAGATTGCTCCCAGCCTTCCTTTACCAAACTCAGAGGTCCTCTTACCGGGTGACCATACAGAAGCTCAAAGGGGCTGAACCCTAGAGACTTCTGCGGCACCTCTCGGTAAGCGAAGAGCAGGCATGGCAAGAGGACGTCCCACTTACGCCTCATCGGACCGTCCAGGCCCATGATCATGCCTTTGAGGGTTCGGTTGAATCTCTCAACCAACCCATTTCCTTGGGGATGGTAAGGAGTGGTGAACTTGTACGTTACCCCACACTCCTTCCACAGGGATTTCATATATGTGGATATGAAATTGGTCCCCCTGTCGCTCACCACCTCTAGAGGGAATCCCACTCGGGAGAAAATTCCCATCAGTGCTTGTCCCACCACGGGGGCCGTCACTGTCCTCAGAGGGATGGCTTCAGGGTACCGGGTGGCATGGTCCACCAAGACCAGGATGAACCTGTTGCCCAGGGCTGTCTTGGGATCCAGAGGCCCCACAATATCAATACCCACTCGTTGGAATGGCGTACCGACCACAGGGAAAGGTTGCAGAGGAGCCTTGTGCTTCCCTCCGCTCTTACCACTTGCCTGGCAAGTCTGACAGGTTCTGCAGTAGGAATCTGAATTCTTATGCATTTGGGGCCAGTAAAAGTGGGTGACAAGCCTGTCATAGGTCTTGTCCATCCCCAAATGTCCTGCTAACGGCACATCATGAGCCAGCCCCAGTAGGAAGGTTCTGAACTTCTGGGGTACCACCAGCACACGGGCTGACCCAGGTTCAGCAGCCTTAGGCTCGGAATACAGGAGGTCACTCTCCCAGTACACGTAGTGTGTTTTGGCCTGAACACCATTGGCCTGGTCTGCAGCCTGTTGCCGCATACCCACGAGAGAAGGGCATTCTTTCTGCTCCCTGCAGAATTCCTCCCTGGAGGGACCTCCTTCTTGCTGCCAATGGGTCAGCTCAGGCAGATCTCCCAGTTCGGCAATCTGTTCCCCGGTAGGCTCCAGAGCATCCCCCTCAGGGTCTACTTCCTCCTGGGCCGTGGGAACTTTGGGGGCCGGTTTCCCGCGCCTCCTGCGCCTTCTCCCTAAGGCCGGTTCCTGGACCTCTCCCTCAGGCTCCAGGACCCTCTCAACACCCCTACTGGCTGCCATAGACCGGGTGGTCACGCACGCCCAGTCGGGTAGACCCACCATCCTCAGATGCGTGGTCTTCTCCACCTTTTCCCAAGGGGAACTCTCCAGGTCGTTCCCTAGCAGACAATCTACAGGCATGTCCGTTCTTACAGCGACTTGTAGAGTACCAGAGACCTCCCCCCACTCAAAGGGAACTTGAGCCATTGGACAACGACTCTCTACGTTGTCAGCATTGACAACCCTACAGTAGGCATTGGGTACAATCTGCTCTTGAGACACCAGGTGTTGCCTCACCGAGGTCACGCTGGCTCCTGTATCTCTAAGAGCCTCAACCTTCTTTCCATTGATGGTCACCACCTGCCCATATTTCTTAGTGTTAGAGGGCAGGTAGGTTACAGGGACCATCTCACTGTCTCCTAGCGAGACTAGGGTCATCTGCCCGGGACCCCCACCCTCCTGGACTGCTACCTCCTCCCCAAAGTTAACACTAGCTACTTGCCGGGGTGGAGCACCAGTGGGTGCGGTCTTACCAAACAGGCGACACTTAGGATCAGAGGCAATGTGACCCGGATCGCCACACTTATAACAATTGAAGGGCCCCTTTGGAACAGGTCTACCCGTCGGGGCCCCGTTCTGCTGCGGGGTTGGGGGAGGCTGAGAACCCTTCTGCTGGTTCCCTTGGGAATTACTTTGGGGGCCTTTTTGGAACCCCTTCTGTTTACCCTTGTCCCCCCCACTCTTCTGCTGGGGACCCTGCCCACCTTTGGCGGAGTCTCCCACTTGACCCTTGTGGACCCTGGTGCTGAGCCAGCGGTCCGCCTCCTCAGCAAGCTTCCTCGGGTTGGACAGCTTGCTATCTATCAGGTGCTGGCGTAGCTCAGGAAAACATTGACTGGACAAGTGCTCCCATGCAATTAAATCAAGCAGCCCTTGATAATCATTCACTTTGCTACCCTTCACCCAACCATCCAGCGCTCTGCAGAAAAAGGTCACATATTCCACATACGTACTCTCAGGGATCTTCTTCGTCTCCCTGAACCGCTGTCTATATAGCTCCGGAGTTAACCCATACCTGGTCATTAAAGCTTCCTTCATATGGGGGTATGAGGTTTGGAGATCTAAGGGTAAATCTAACAGTGTGTCACGCCCTTCAGCAAGGAACCTTCCCCACAACCCCGCTCCCCAGTCTTTCTCAGGGACCCGGTGTGAGGACATGGCCACCTCGTAGGCCCTAAACCACTGCCCTATGTCATCCTTTCTAAAATACTCCTTTACTACATCTTTGGGGATGTACACCTTGGACTCTACCTGCGCTGGTGGAGTGCTGCCACCAGAAGGAGTGGTGTCCAAACTTTTCGCCTTCAGCTCCAACTCCTTCAATCTGATATCATGATCCATTTGGCGTTGTTGTGCCTCCAGGGCCAACTTCTGCTTTTCCATTTCCATCTGTCCTGCCAACTTTGCCATCTCCATTGCATGCGCCCTGTCTGCTGCCCTGTCTGCCAGCTCCTCTGGCGACCGGACTCTGCTGGGCTCCTCAAGGTTGTCGGGTGGAACGATGTCCCCCGCATTCCGTAGGTCTCGTGACTCCTTCCAGGCTCTCAACGCCTTGGTGTACTGGGGCTTCCTCTTGCATCCAGCATGGGGGACTCTGAATTGTACACTGTAGCCTTTCAATTGCTCCATCGTGTAGCCTTCCAGTCTCTCCCAATCCACCTCATCGATTCCAGAAATCACAGAGAGTGCTCTCCCAGCGGAGTGTGAGCCAGGCATGGTTGCAGTAATGGCAGATGTCTCAACAATGAATAACCTGTGGCTGCGTTATTTGGTCTGCTCTCACTATCTGGTGATTAATAATTCACTGTATGCAAATCACAAGTGCAAATCCGAAATCCCAACCGCTGCCAACAATGTTAGAGTCGGGGATCTCTGGTTGGCGCAAGGTTGCCCTTGTGTCAAGCAGGAACCCTCTCCTCCACGTCAGGGCGCAGGATAACCCCTCGCGAATGACCCTTGCTCACCCTCTAGGTGCGTGGCGTGAGCAGCCAAGGCAATTCCTCAGGCGTTGTTGGTTAAGCACTTATACTCGTACACACAGTAAATACATCAATCCCCCCGGAAACGGACACCAGACTTGGATATATATAAAAATACGATTCTTTATGTAAAAATAAGGTATATATATCTCAACAGCCTTATCACAAGACCAATAACGTTTTCGCTAGGCCACCAGGTTATACAGCAGGCAAATGTTCTTGGTTCGTAGTTTCAAATGGATAGTTCGTAGGTTCTTTACTTGTAGTTCCAGTACTCACAGAGATCGGTTCCTGCGAACGGGGAAATAAGGCGTTGCGGGCCCCGAGCCCGATGCTGGAACTTCTTGCGTGATGGGGAGAGTCGGCACAGGTCGGTGCGACTCTCAGCTTGGGAAGTGTTCTTGGGTCCTCAATCAGCAGGTGTGGGCAAGTAGGCAGGCGCGGCCCGCGACCCTTTAGCACGGCGGTGCAGGAGGGTCTCCACAGCGGGGGCGGCGCGGCCTGAGATGTCCGAGGATAGCGAAGCGGGGCCACAGGGCACAGTCAGTGCAGCTGGGTGACCCGGCGTGGATCACAGTCGTCGGATGGCTTCCGGCAGGAGGGGTGATAGCGCGTTCAGCGCACTCCAATGGCAGGCGGTGACAGGGATGCAGGCGGCCTGGCCCGGGGACAGAGAGCGGCTCGGGACGGAGCGGGGCTCTCACGGGTTTGAGGCAGGCGAGCTTCTGGGTGTCACGGCCCTAGGAGGGGCGATGAGGGGCGCAGTCTCTTTTCCAGCGGGATGCACACACGGCTCGAATTGGAGGACGAGCAAGAAGCACAGAGAACCCACTGTTCCTGGGGTTCAGTTCAGGGGGCAAGCTCAGATCAAGCCCTTGGAGAATGTTCAAGCACAAAGTAGCAAAGTCTTTTCAGTAAGTCTCTTCCTCTCCTCTCTCAGCAAGGCAAGTAGCAGGCCAGCTCCTCCGGCGTCTTCTTCTCCTTCTAATCGGGCAGAGGTTCTTTGTGGTAAACAGGATTCTGATTTCTTAGGAGCCAGGCTCCTACTTTTATACCATGATTCTTTTGTTCTTTAGCGCCAGGGGGCCTAGGCCTGGCTCAGTCCAGTTCTGGAGCACTTTGTTATGGTGACTCTGCTCTTTCCTTTCAGCAGCAGGGCAGAGACATCAGCCGCCCCACAGGGGGTGGCGCCGGCTTTGTGGTGGCAGAGCACAGGTCTATTCAAGAGTCAAGGTGTACTCCTCCCACCCATCCAGGTGTAATCTCTCTACCCACCACCTGGCAGCCAACCTGTCTCTGGGGATTCCCCAACCCTGCTCCTTACTGTTGCCAGGCAGAACACATACACACAGCAGAGGCGGACTGAGATGGTCAGGTCAGTAAATACTAACTTTCTAAAAGTAGTATTTACAAACCCAGGATATTAAAATAAACTTGACTACAAGAAGTATTTTATTATTCTGAGTTCAGGCATACTAAACTTGACACTTCTACCATGCTCTCTGAGTCCACTGGGGTCACAGCGTTGGCGTGATCCCGGCAGCCCATTCTGGCCTATGGAGAGCAGGTAGCCTTCAATAGTGAAAAACGACAAGGGCGGTAATTCACTACTAAGACATGCCACCCACATCAGGGCATGTCCTACCTTATGCCTTCAATGCACCCTGCCCTTGGGCCTACCAGAGGGGTGGCTAATATGTAGGTAAGGGAAGGTTTAGGGGCTGGCAAGTGGGGGCACTTGCGCAGTCAGCGCGATGGTCCCGGACCGCGCACAGGGTCTGCGGTGGCAGACCCTAGACACATTTTACAAGGCCGCTTCCGTGGGTGGCGCAACCAGCGCTGCAAGCCCACCAGCAGCATTGGCATTCACAAGCCCTGGCACCCCTGGTGCACTTTACTGGGGACTGACAGTGAATCCAATAAACCAATCATGGACATCAATTACAGGTACACTTTACCTAGGGAGCACTTGCACTGCGGCACGGATTAGCCGTGGCGCAGTGCCCTGAGCGGACAACACCAGCAAAACAATCGAGGCACACCATCAAAAAGTGGAAGGGAAACTCACGCCAAGGTGCCAGGTCTAACAACGTTCACACCTAATAACAGCATGGTCCCACCGGAACTTCTTACTTTCAAGCAGGCAGTACTGAAAGACCTGGCCTCTAGCACTAATCAAGTCCACTTTCATAACCTATCATCAGCCGAATCAGCTGCAGCTAAATCTCTTGCAGATGACACTACCATTACCCCTAAACAAGCCGATAAAGGTGGGGCAACAGTGATCATGTCTACCGTGGACTACGACCAGGAATGCCAACGTCAACTTGACAACACGAGATACTACACCCCAATAACTGAAAACCTGACAACTAGATTGGCCACTAAGATCTCTACCATGGTTTTTGCAGCAGAAACCAATATTGTATCACTAAAAAAGAGGCAGATTTTCTCATCACTAAGGAACCAAGAATTCCATATTTTTACTGCTTGCCCAAAACTCACAAAGGGATAACACATGTCCCTGGGCGACCAATTGTCTTTGGCATAGGTTCACTACTTGAACCTTTGTCAAAATTCAGTGACCACTTTTTACAACCCTTGGTCAGACAGACTCCGTCTTTTGTGCGCGACACCACCGACGTCCTATGCATTATAGAAGGAATGCAAGACACTTCACTTTTGGTCACATTAGACATCGAGGCATTATACACCAACATCCCCCAGGCAGCTACTTTGGACGTAATAGAGGCAGCTTTGCAGAAGGGGGAATGGAATTCACCAACACCTATTCCATTCATCATGGAACGCGCAACTTTGGCACTCACTGAAAACTTTTTCGAGTTCAAAAAGCAGATCTATCACCAGTCCCAAGGCACCTATTTATTTATTTATAAAGTTTTATATAGCGTGAACATGATCCCGAAGGATATCAGAGTGCTTTACATTAGGATGGAAGGAAGGGAATAAATACAATATCTACATCAAGTAGGAGTAAAAACAGGAATGAACGCAGATTCTAAGACAATTTCAACATAGGGGGTTATACTAAACTGGTGTAAATGGGCAACTAAAGGGGTCACAGTATGTGGTAAAGAATAGCAGTATCAAATGATGGCACCCTGGTAGTCGCAACAGTGTCTTCAAGCAGGTGGGCCTACCCCAATTACAATAAGAATTTATTCATAAGGAATCTTTTGACTTCCAATTTGAACACAGTCATTGAGGATATTCTGCATAATTTCGGTGGTAGAGACTTCCATATCTTTGGAGCAGTGGCAAAGAAGGCTCAGTGACAAGTTCTCTTTTTGTTAAGAATGAGTGGTTTCAAGAGAAAAGTAGTGGCGCTTCTTGAGGTTCTCACACCACAGGATAGTTCAAGTTTTTGCGCAAGATACCTGGGAGTATTGAAGTGAATGGCTTTGTGCGTCAGAATGGCAATCTTTAACTGAATTCGTGCTTAGGACTGGGGATGTGCGCTCATTGCGTTTGGTGCCTGTAACCAGTCTAGCCGCTGCATTCAGTGATGCCCTTAGTGGAGCCAGAGTGTATTTGGGAAGGCCACAGAGGGTAGCGCTGCCGTAGTCTAGCCTCGGCAAGACCAGCGCTTGGACCACCCGCTTGAAATCATTAAATGGAAGGAAAGGTTTGATATTTCTGAGAGTCCTCATCAAGTGATTTGCACCCTTACATATATTGCTGATATGATTTTTCATATTCAGGTGCTTGTCCATGGTGACTCCGAGAGATTTGGCTGAGTCTATGATGAGGGGGGTGCAGTTGAAAGCCATGAGGTGACTAATCCAAAGGTCTAGCTTGAGGATGTAGTTCGGAGGGGAGATGTGCAGGAATTCAGTTTTTGAGGTGATGAGCAGGAGATGGTTCTAAGTTAACCAGTTTTGAGTAGATGTTAGGGTAGTGTTGAGTGAGATGATGTTTTCCAGGGATGAGATTTTCAGATAGAGTTGCTTGTCATCCGCATACATATGGAAAAGAATGCCCGTGGAGTTTAGTGAGTTAGCTAAAGGTTCCAAGAAAAGGTTGAAAAGGATAGGAGATAAAGCAGACCCTTAGGGGACCCCCATGAGTACTGGAGAGGGCTGGGAGAGAGAGTGATTTGTTCTGACTCATTGAGATCATTGGTGGAGGAAGGACGAGAATCATTGTAATTCCTGATCAAAAAAAACCATCCTGTTTTGTAGAATGGCTAGGAGGTTGTCATGATTAACCGTGTCAAATGCGGAGGAAAGGTCAAGGAGGATCAGGAGGCAGGATTAATTTTGATCGAGCATTTTTAAAATGTCATCCAGAACGTGCGTGAGAGCCGATTCGGTGCTGTGCCCCTTCCGAAAAGCCGGATTGGTGCTGGTCTAGGAGTTGGTAATTCTCTATGGGGCACAGAGTTGGGATTGTACGCATTTTTCTAGGAGTTTCGCTAGGGTAGGGATGTTGGAGATAGGTCGGAAGTTATTGAGATCCGTCTTGTCAGCATTAGTTTTTTTTAGTATAGGTGATACCTGAGCTGTTTTTAGGCACTCGGGGATCATGCCTTCTGAGAGAGAAGCGTTTACAGTCCTTGTCCAGGTGGGGACGAGTGCATTATTGATTTCTTTGTTGATGGCCGGGGGTAACGGGTCACTGAAGTGGTTGGATGGGTTGATATTCTGAAGGATCTTGTAGATGTCTTTTTCACTAAATGGAGTAAAGGTGACCCATGACGCATTGTTTCTTGGTGTTCAGGGTGGTAGAATTGCACTTTTCTAAGAGGTCAAGGGGTGATGCGGCACTGGAGAAGGGCAGTAGAGCTTTCTTAGAGGCGAGGTCAGTGGAGATGAGTCTTGATTTCTCAGTGAAGAAAGCAGCAACATCGTTGCAAGAGGGTGGGCTGACACCAGGGTCAGAGAGATTCGGACCTACACCTGATTGCTGTTTGAACACTTTGAAAAGTTTCTTGGGATGGTTAGCTGCTTGATCCAGTTGGTGTCTGAAGTAGTTAGCCTTAGCGCTCTTGATTTGTTTGTTGGAAAGGCTCCTAACATCTCTAAGGCATATTAGTTGGTCCAAGGAGGGATTTGAGCTCCAGGAATGTTCAACTGCCCTAAGGTTGCGGCGTTCAGAGTTTAAGTTGGCATTATACCACGGTTTGGATATTTGTGTTGAGGCATTTTTAAGTTGGAATGGTGCAATGTTATCTATGATGTTGGAGATGGTCGAGATGTAGGAGTCGGTGAGTGACTGTACCTCAAAAAAGTCAGCTTGAGAGGAGAGGGCAGATTTGCATTGGGCACCCAGCTCAACAGAGTTTATTGATCTGAAGTCTCTTTCCATATCTTTGATTTCATTGATTGAGCCTTCCTCATTCGCACCTCCCATTTAATATAAAGAAGGATGTATTGGTGGTCTGACCAGTCACACGGGGTAATGGAATCCAGGGAGATGGTCTGCCCTTTCGAGATAATGAGGTCTAGAGTTTCTCCTTTAATATGGGTTGGTTGGTCACAGTGCTGAACTATATTTTGCATTTAGGTATACATGAAGCAGTTCACTAGGACAAGTAAAATCATTTGGCAAGTACATGTACACATAATATACACCGCCATGAGCTCAATCAATGTCGCAGAATGATCGCATATGACACATATCAAGTCTTTCAACTCCCAACACATTCCCTGTTACAATAGTCCCTGTCTCCGGTTCACATAAACAATGTTTATAATCATGACATGGAAATACATCTAAAGCATGAACATCAATAAATGGGTTAGTATCCAGTGTATCTGATTATTAACATGCACCTTGGGACAGTCTAACCCACCCCGGATGGGACTATGCCCTGTTCTTTCTGTGAGGGGGGGGTCTCGTCGCTGCGCATCTAGGTAGGATCTGAAAGGTCCCCAGATATCTTTAGGCCTGGAGGTGGGTGGGATCGTTGTTGCGTATAAGTCGCTGTTTGTGGAACAAGACGCCATGCTCTTTAGTCATCCCTTCACCGAGGGTGCAGTTCTGCCACCCCAATGAATGTCTTTTAGCCAGTAGCAAGCTGATGGCAACAAATCTGCGAGTTTCCGGGGGGAATTGCGTTACATACCCCAGCAGGGCAATTTCTGGCAAGGGAATCATTGGAACCTGTACCATGCCACTCACTATCTTATGTACTTCTTCCAGTATGTGTGTATGCGCGGACAGGTCCAGGCGAGGTGGGCGAAGTCAGCTTGTGGAGCATTGCATCTCGTGCAATGGTGTGGTCTGGAGGGGTCTATCCTATGGAGTCTGGAGGGGGTAATGTATTTCCTGCGAAGAAACTTAAAGTGAATCAGTTTGTGGCGGCTATTAAGGGAAATATTTTTCGTAACTGCGCAGCAGGCTGCCCACTGTTTGTCTGTTATCTGATTGCCAAAGTAAGTCTCCCAGGCTGTGTGTATTTTGTCATCATTGATCAGTACGATGGCAGCGCATGCCTTGTAGAGCTGGGATAAATGGGATACTAGATGCACCCCCCTCTCGCTGCCTATTACTTTCATGAGTGGGGGGAAGGAAGGAGGCTTCAATGGGTAATCAGGCAGTGTAACTCGCAGGGCTGAACGGAGTCTCAGAAGGACGAATCTGTCCATGAATGTGGTGTCCGGGAACAAGGACTCATTATCGGGATCAAAAATATGACCATCTGGAAACAAATCGCCTATTTTCGAAATGTTAAATTTAGCGCATGTCTTCTGTATGAGCTTTTCGCTAGTAATAGGTATCCATTTAGGGTTCGGGAGTGGGAGAGCAGAAGAATAAAGCAATGGCGTGTGTGTGATGCAACGCAACTTCTCCCATGCCCAACTAGTGGTAGATGCAGGTTGAATATCTTTGGGATCTCTGGGGAAACCATTCGGTAATACCACCGCTAATGTGTCCAGGAGAACTAGGTCAGACTCCGGCCGGAGATAGGAAATCCTGGCATCAGGATGCTACCATGTCTGTGCGAAACTCCACTATGCAGCTAAATAGTACAGTTGTAAATCAGGGACCCCAAACCCACCTCTATCGCAGGGGAGCGTCATAACCCGCCAGTTTTCTCTGGCGTTCCTGCCACCCCATACTTATCTGATTAAGTGTGATCGGAGGGTCGAAAAGAATTTGTTTGTGAGAGGTATCGGGATATTTTGAAATAGATATAAAAATTGGGAAGTACGACCATCTTAATGAGAGAAACTCGTCTGGCCATGGACAGTGGGAGCTTCAGCCATTTCTCTATTTGTGTCTATTTGGAAATGGCTGTCCCGTAGTTGTGGCGGATGGTCTGCTCTGTTTCTAGGTGTATGTGTATGCCCAGGTTTTTAACCAAATCTGTATTCCATTCCCGGCGGAACTCCAATTCCCACTTGTCTGTGCTGGCTGTGAGTGGAAAAATTACTGATTTGTGCCAGTTGATTCCCAGACCAGAATGTCTGCCAAAGCGCAGGATTTCCCGGATAAGGGGATCCAAATTAGTCTAGGGGTTGCGAAAATACAGAATCGTGTCGTGTGCGTACAATGATACTAACAATGGGCTAGTGGTGAACTGTAAACCCCTATGAAGGTGTTTCTCTTGGAAGTGTCGCATTAGTGGGTCCATGGTTAAAATGAACAATAGGGGTCACAATGAGCAGCCCAGTCTCGTGCCGCGTGAGAGTGTAAGGGGAGCAGTCAAGGTACCATTCAGTCGGAGTCGAGCCAGAGGTTTACTGTCTAGCAGGGCTGTCGTGGCAATGAAACCAAACGGCATATTCATACGCTGCATGATGGATAAAATAAAAGGCCATTCAAGGGAGTCAAATACTTTTTCTGTGTCCAATAGGATTGCCGCAGCAGGGATTTCCGGGTTAATTCTATGCAAAGTGTTAAATAACGCGCGTAGATTGAAGGTCGTCGAGCGATGGGGTATGAAACCAGACTGGGTCGGGGAGATGATAAATTCCATTAGGAGAGAAAGACGACATGCAAGAGCTTTGGCCAGTATTTTGTAGTCAAGATTTAAGAGTGATAATGGACGATAGGAGTCGCATAGCAGGGGATCCTTTCCAGGTTTGGGGAGGAGAATGATGACTGCCTCACGCAGAGTGGGAGGTAGGATCTGCCTCTCCAGGGCCTCTGCATATACTTCAAGGAGATGGGGGATCAATTAATCTTTTTAGGCCTTATAAAAATCTGCTGTGAAACCATCTAGTCCGGGAGCTGAGGAACTCTTCAGGGCAGAGATGGCTTCATCAATACTCTCCTCCGAGATAGGCTCAGCGAGGAAATCTTGCATAAACTTTTTAAGAAACACTTAAGCAACCTCTGATAAGTAACTCTCCTGCTCCGCTCTATCTTGACCCAATCTAGTAGTGTATAATGTCTTAAAATAGGACATAAATTCCCCCTGAATATCCAGTGGGTCGGTGATCTGTTGCCCCGAAGAGGTTCGTAACTCAGGGAGATATGCCTTGCAATAGGAAGGTCTGATCAAGATCTTGAACATTTAAAAATGATTTAAGGCAGGATACAGCGAGGTCATTGGGGTTTGCCCAGTGCAGGTTGAGATCGCCAAGGAAGATTTGGGACACAGTTGAGTCGACATTGCCAGAGATGATTTCCTTCAGTTGCTCGATGAAGGGGAGATTGTCTCCCGGGGGGTGGTAGAAGGTGTGAAGTTTGCAAACCGGAAGGTTCTTACTTGAGATGTTGAGACAAAGGTATTCACATGAGGAGGGCGTAGAGGACTCCACGTGAGAAATCGAAAGTGTGTTCCTATGAATAGAGGCTAGGCCACCATCCAACTTCAGAGCTTTGTCTAGTCTAATTATATCATGAGTGGGAGGTACTAGGAGGTCTAGGAAAGGAGTCGAAGCGGGGTGTAGCCAAGTTTCAGTGAGGATGATGATGTCTAAGTCCTTATGTAGGATGAGGTCAAGGATTTCGTAGGCGTGTTTACTGGCTGATCTGCAATTTAGAAGTACACATTTAAGTCGTAGTGCATTAGAGGGGGAAGGGTCTGGGTGAATTTCACATGAGTGAGGTTGTCATTAATGCTGCCTTTAAGATTGCGAGGAGGTTCTCTGTTCGGGTTAGAAGCAATGGATTGTATTTGTCTCAGCAGGATCATGTTGGGGTTGGACCAGGTAGGATGAGATTTGAGAAGGTCCTGGAGATCAGTGGGCGCAAGGTGGGTCTCATATCTTCTGGGCCGAGAGGGGTCATTTGGAAGGGGAATGGATTTCAAGATGGAGGAGGCTAGAGGCTGGTGCATGAGATTTCTAACATTAGTGGAAGCTTTGGGCAAGTTCGCAGAGGTGATGAAGGAGCTGATCACGGAGAAAAGATCATTTGAGAGGGTGTTCATGTCATGTAGCTCGGAGGTGAGAAGATGCAACTGTAGAGATATATCATCTAGGCGCGCATCCACGTCTGAGTGTTGGGCGAGGGGTGGAGGGTGTGTAGGGGAAGCGAGCGGCGATGAAGGGTCTCGTTGTAAGCCTGTGGGGTCCGTGGTGGTGGAGAGTAGTTCCTGGGGAGGAAGTTGGTCATTTGGGACTATCGGAGTTAGTTCCATATCCTTTTAATAGTGAGGTTGGAGCATTAGCAACGGGGGTGTGATAATTAAGAAGAGGGTTAGATACAGTCAAAACAGGAATGAATGGAATTGACCGAACATGATCGGCGGTGGGCAATTGCTCGGACCTCAGCCTAGAATGAGTCGAAGGGGGAGGACTGGGGGAAGATGGAACAATCGTTGGAGGCAGTGCCAGTCAATCACCCGGGGATCTCTCAAGTCGTGAAACGAATAGGGTCGGACTGGTTAGCCGTTGGAGGTAGTCCCTAAAGATCCTGAGGACATTCTTACATGTGTAACCTCTTTCACACCTGACTCCAGCTGCTTCAGAAATGTAATAAAAAAACATTGGGGCATTTTGAGTACAGGCTTGTTACAATTACCCATACCCAGATTCGCCTATAAACGTACGAGGAATCTGAAGGACATTCTCGTGAATACGCGACCTAAGACACAGAGGATCAATGACCAAAGATCTCTTTGGGATCTCCCACCGGTACAGAGTCATTACCCTAGCAGCTCATGCTCGGTGTGTCGCCAAAGAGCACCTACTAAGGAGATTGAAATCTCTAACACCTTCACATGATGTCTCTCTAAGCACACCAACTGTAACACAACTCAGTGTATCTACATGATCACTTGTCCATGCCAACTTAAATACATAGGCATGACTATGAGAGCCGTCAAGACAAGGATCACGGAACACAAAAGCAACATTCGTTGCCAGAGGATTTCCACAAAAATGTGTGCACACTTCAAAGACTCAAGTCACCCACCTGATACCATCTGGTGGGTGATACTCGAAGCCCACCCTGAGATCACACAGAGGGCACTTTTCAGGATAGAACAAAGATGGAAACACCATCTATCCACTGATCACCGTGGTCTGAATGATGAAATCCCCTGAGGGTCACTAGGTTGATGCATACATATGTCCAATTATCTGTGTACACTATATTGTACTTACGAGTACCACTGTTGCCATGACAACCCCCTGTATGGGCGGAACACTATATTCAATTCACCGTGAATTGTTAACTACTAGTGACATCACTTTAAACCAACGCACATCATTTGCATCGGTCCTATTGGGCCTTTATGGGCATAATACTACATTTATTTCACCGTGAATTGTTAACTACTAATGAGACCACTTTAAACAAACACACACCCTTGGTGTCGAGCCTATTGTGCCATCTTCCCCTCGTTTAATGGCGATCAAGTTCAGTGCGATGTGTCTTTCCCTAATACAACAGTAAGGTTGCTGTTCTTTAAAACTTGGACAAATCCTGCACCCGCGCATTGACTTCAGTAACACACTCCAATAAAGCTGCCTTTTTTCACACTCCGACACTTCCTGTATCTATACCGAGCCAGGTTAGCGGTCCGTTGATGTCACTTCCGGTATGACACTGCCCCATCAACCACGAGGAGCCGGTGAGTATAACAGTGCCATTCCGACAGTTTACTTTACCACCCGGTTCCGGCGGTAGGGGTAGGTCGCCCTACGCAGTGACGCTGAGTTGAGGTGAGTATGGTTGGCCTGGACAAGCACTGGTGAAGAAATCCCCCTGAATCAGTATCTACGTCTTCTGGTGAGGTCTTATGGCCCATGCGGTGGTTGCCTGTACGCCCAAACGCATGCTGCCTTTCTAAAGAGCAGGTTTACCGTCACACCAATTAGGCACAGTGACTTGGTCCCGCGGGGCCAGTCCGACATGCGGCTCCATACTGGACAGTGGTGGTAAGGTGGGCATTGCAGGAACAGCGTCTCTGTGACCTCGGCTGAGGGGGACCATATACCAGTGATTGTGTTGGTGCGTTCTAGGTGGCACACATTACCCCTGGATCCCAGATTCCCATCCGTAGTGAGTTTTCGATTTATTGCTGGATACCCTTCGTTTTGTTGGTTACAGTAACCTAACAACCTCATTAATGCCTTCCCTTAGGACACTGTACCTAGAGGTGTCACAGCCCCACCAGACACTGTTGAGGCGTGGCTATTAGAGCCTTAGGGTGAGTTCCTCTTACCAATGAACTACTGTTTTCATCTTAGATAAGCGTTTTTTTAACATAATGTATGTTTTTGTATATCCTATCACATGTGCTGCCTGTCACATCATGTGTGCTGCCTGCCTCTGCTTCACTAATAGTGACACTACAAGTCACCTATGCACTAACTATGGGTCACCACTTCTGGTTTTAATTTTAGAGAGCTACAGTGTTACTAAGCATACTTGGTCATTCATGCTTATGTTAATGTATGCCTTTTTCATCTCTTAGATTACCCTTAACCTTGTTTAGGTACTTCATCTAGCAATACGTGGTAGGTAGGTTGGTCAAGAAACTACCACAGGGTGTAGATAAGTGTGCACATGGTCCTGATGGATTGCCGCCTGATCATATACACTTTTAGGCAAGAAATATGTTGACCCTTTGAGAGGAGAGCGCTAGGATCTTGAACCATTATTTCAGATAAAGTCGCCACTCTTTTTTCATTTTAATCAGGTGGGAACTATCCCATTACAATAGTTTATTGGACTACCCAACCTGTTTTAACATTCACCCTACCTACACTACATCTACACTATCCTAGGCCCCTCACACATACCTCACCAAACGGCAAGGAACAAAAGACCTTCGCTAAAGAGCCCCTCATTGGGTGCCCATCGGGTATTGCAGCCCCGACCCGACGAGGAGCAGACCCAATGATGAAGCATGACATCTAGCTGGCTGGGTGTGTGAGCGTCCTAGTTCCGAAAGGGAGAGATTCCCTTCCCCCCCCTTTTGTACTCACTTTAGGACCACATTATCCTTATAGATTTTTTCGCATAGTGCCTCTCTCTACTTACCTCCATGGTGACTCACTGAGGAACTGCATACTCTCTTTTTTATAAGAGTGCCAAGACAGTGCCATGATTGGAAAATTCATAACTCAGGAAAATCACATTCAAGTAAGCAATTTTAGATTTTTAAAGGTAATTTTATAACCATGTGTGGTCAGTATTATCACTATCCAGTACATCCTAGTCAGGTGTGAGTTTGAATCATCATCTGTAATGTAAATGCCGTCAATATAAGACAGAGCCCCAGCAGCTGGTGGTAAGATGTTCATAATGCATTCTGTGAATAAGCCAGGAAAATGTATATCCTATTGGCAATTGTTTAAATAAAAATTGAAATCTGTTGAAGGGGAAAGTAGTCAGATACTTGCTTTCAGGTACAATGTTTTGACTGAAAAACCCATTAGAAGTCTCCAGGGCTGTTTGATATTTTTTGTGCTCCAGGTTTGTCATAGGTCCTGTGCTATGTGTATTTTAACAGTGTAAGTTCTGGTCAGCGAGTTTACATTTCTAAATTCTAAGATCATTCTATAGGATCTGTCAGGTTTCAATACAGGGAAAAGAGGGGTGTTCATTATTGAACTACAAAGTGCCCTGATACTACAACTGATCTAAGTACATTGAATACTGATTTGGGGGCTAACTCCGAAAAGGAAAGATGTATGGAATAGAATTTTTATCATACCCCACTTCGTTTCTGTACAGGGGTGGAGCCTGTTTCAGAGGTCACTCCCTTGCATTTATTTCCTTGTTATTTGCAGGTTCTAAGGAGGAAATGATACTAATATTAACTTCTCACTTTGCGATGCATCCCTAATAAAGATTGTTACACCAGAACATGGACTTCTATTGGAATTCTCCAGGGCATATTATCAAGCCCATTATCCCCGCTTTAGCGGCAGTTTTCTGGTGATAATTTTTAACGCCGTTCTTGATAATATGCCCCAAAATACTCTGCTACTTTTTTGTTGCCCTTTCATCTTCATGAACACATGTATAAAATAAAACATATTCCCCTTAAATTAAAAAAGTATTACAATAATCAGTGAGAGGTGCATTTGTCTATGTTATTTATGAAAGCTGAATAGGGTAATGTGTTCACTGCAGATGTGTGAGTGCAACCAGACAGTCACACAACTGAATCCTGGTTGGGGTACAAGTAGAATATTGCTGTGTATTTATAGTGCTTCGAGGTCCCAGTTCAGTGTGACTGTAAGTACTGTGAATGTGCAAGACATTATTTTAAAATTGTATTACACATAGTGTAAGAAAGGCAGCAGCAAAATGTGCAGAGAGATTTAGAGCAGATTTACTAACTTTTCATGCAACACATTGCAGGACCCAAAGTTGCTGCACCATGTTACATGAACGAGAGAGAGCAGAACGGCCCCCTCTCTACTAAGAAATGATTGTCTTTGCTTCTCTTCCTGCTCTGGCCTCCTTTAGGTTGTAATGTGCCAATGCACACACACTTGCATCATAGTGTACGGGAAGGGTATCCTTCCAGTACAAAAGACTATGCTTAGACATAGTTTAACACGTTTCCCACTATGTATGTGTGCTGTATAGTGCAGCACACATGCAAAGTTCCAAAAGTTAGGATAAATAAAAACATACCTCCAAGTTGTAGCCAGCCACATTAACAGTTTGCACAGGTTAGCGTCACTTTTGTTACCAGGCACAGATCGGAAGTAAATCTGTCTAAACATGTGTTAAAACAATATATTTTTAGTACTTTGCACTCAGACTGTACTGAGTGCAAACCTTTTTGTTTATAGGTTTTCCATATAAAGACTTTCTCCAGAACGCAGCTAATAACACCTGTACATTACCTCTCAAAACAAATAAACCTTTGCCCCATGAAGAATTAATAAGCCGTATGCTGACTCCAAAGCGGCCATTAGATATGTTGATTAACCAATTGCACACATTAACACATCTTTACATCTGTAGACACAGCAATGAGAAGGATTGTTTCTTCTTTGTCTGTCTCTTCCTTGCCTTTAAAGAACAGGAGACCTCCTTCATTCCTTTCAGCCAGAGGATCCTTAAGGTTCCCATTAGCCATTCTGGAGCGTTTTTTTTTGTTTTTTTTTTAAATAAGAAAATTGTTTTTGTAAAAGTTTTAAAAGTGTGGGAATAACATTCCCAATAGATCCAGCCCATATTAGCTACTGGGGTCATCCAAAACCCATTCACTGGTAGAGGAGGTTTTGTGTATTTTTTCATTGCTTCTCATAACTCTCTGTCTCTAATTAGCCCACCTGAAAGGTGCTCATGAAGGGCATGGGTCTCCCTTGTCCCTCCTTGGTCCTTTGATTAAATTGTGTATTTATTGGTCCCCTGACTTATTTTCCCTGTTGAGACATTGTTTTTGTTACTGCTTGCAAACTGGGCACAGCAGAAATTCCATGTGAAATCCCATCCCACACAATTATATGCAGTCCAGTGTTCCTGCAGCCAGATTTATTGAGTGTGGGAACAACAAACCTGATTTTACCAAATGGAAAATCAAGCAGGAAAAATCACTCTGGGAAAAGGCTGCTGCTATCCCACACCTTTTCCATGTCTCTTTCCTCAGTCGTCAGAGAAGGCACTGGGGAGCATCATATGCCCCCGCCTGCCAGCCAACATTGTCCACTCGTTCCTTCACCCTCCCTCCACCCCTGCCTTACACCTCCTTGTACACCCCTTGCACACTTTTTCCACCTGCTTAAAGCAGGTAGTAGATGTGTGTGAAACTACACAGAAAAGGGAATACCATGTGGAATACGACCAGGTAAATCTGGGTCTGCACACTCATTTCCCATTCCATGGGACTTAATTCATAATTGCACACTACTGGTGGCTTGTTACCTCATGGTAATCCTGCTAATACTATGCTACTTGTATTCAGGGTCAAGGTGGGCTACTTAAAGTGCCTGGAGATAGATCAACAGAGAAAGACTTATTTATCAGATCCTATCACATTTATCAATTCACAGGGGGGTACTTCACCACACTTTAACTTAACAAAGACAGAGAATGCAAAATTCCATCAGAAAAGATGTTGAACAAAAACCTTCTTTTGATTCAGTCAGTCAGAGATTGTGCTTTTAATTCTACCATCATGATATTTTCTAGATGTAACTATACCAGTCCTTGCTATGTTACTCTTCCTGAATCAGCTATTTGCCAGTATCAAGGTTTTTAGATTATGGCAGCATAACTTTCCATGAATGTTCAGGAAAATGTGATAGGTTCTCCAAGGCTCACCATGTTTGCCAGTTTCTAGAAGCATCCATTATAAGGTGTTCCTTATCCTACAGAGCCTATTATGAAAAAGAACCCACGCTGCCTATGTATTTGTTTCATGATTGAAGGGATCCCTTCCTTTTTGTCCTTCCCTCCTGCTATCAGTCCAATGACTTGATGGGAGATGGGGTTCTTCCTTCTTTTTTGTGGCTTTTAAATTTGGAATGCACTCAGTCTTAGCCTGTGCAAACTAAATGGCCTTTCTATGTTTAGGAAGGTTCTTAAAAGTCATATATTTTATTCATTATTTTCATATCTGTTATGATGTTGTTAGGTTTTTAATATATTTAGAGGTGTGGTGCAGCGGCCAGAGGAGTTGGCTCCGCGGGGCTCACGGTTCAATCGCTGGTGGCAGCTCAGCTCAGCATCACTTGACTCTGGGTAATAGCTCACTTTAACTCCCCAACAGCCCGCTGTGCCTTGAAACCCTTAAGGGGATGATATGTTTGCACTTTACAAATGGGAATCATTATTATCAGTACGTACCCTCAGGCATTAAATGCAGGACTGGTGGCAGATTTAAGAAGAAATATAGTAGACATGGTGGGGTGTGGCTCTTGTCCTTTGGAGATGGAGCATTGTAAATTGAGGAATAGCTCAAGTTTTTGATACCTGGTATAATAAGTGTAGACATTTAGAAACAACCATAACAAATGTTGCATTTTATAAAGCACATTGACCCCACAGGATCCAAAAACAATATTCTAGTGGATTTCACACATTGAGGCAGATACGATCCAGGTCGGAAGGGCACCGAACGCGATCCGGCTGGAAAAACTACAAGCCGTGGGCATGGTTTCCACCCGACTCATACAGCTGTACGAGCGAGCAAGTACGATGCGAGCTACGTGAAATTCACCGCCCGAGTCGTTTCCTGGTCCGAACCACTCCGTACATCTCGGTCGTAACTAAGCTAACCGCGGCGTGCAATGGATGTGATTTACGACCGAGCCAGTACGATGCACGCGTTGGACAGCGGGTGCGAGCCGGAGTGTACGGCTCGAAAGACGTCCGGGAAGTTGCCTTTGGGGGTCCGCGTCGGACTCCCTGTCAACCGCAGCCCTACGACTTGGACACAGGGGGAGACCCAAGGGTCCCCCCAACACAGGCATGTATGGTGTGGATGGCACCGACACGTACCCACTGTAGGGGGCGCCCTTGTGCGAGACGTACCCATTCAGTCAATGGGAGCCCATGTACGCGTCGTACGACCGGTTCCCATTGACTTCTATGGGAGTCCGACTGAACCGAGTCCGGCAGCATGAAATGAAATGAAATGAAAAGAGATTTGTAAAGCGCATGGCTGCCCTTGAGCGTCCCAGCGCTGACACAAAACACAGGACCACCACACAAACACAACTGAAGCAAAGCCTAACGGGGGAAGAGATAAGTTTTCAGTGCCTTGCGCACTAGATTGGGTTCTTTCCGCAGGGCCGTCGGCAGAGCATTCCATAGTTGGCCTGCATTAATAGAGAACCGCCGGACTTCACCTTTTTGGCTCTGGGTATCACCACAAAATTACCATCATCCGAGCGAAGGGCTCGCGTAGGTCTGTAAGGGCGCACCAGGTCTCTAAGGATTGGAGGGCCTGATCCTTGCAAAGCTTTGAACACGATGCAAAGGGATTTAAATTTTATGCGAGCTCGGATTGGAAGCCAATGCAAGGCCTTGAGAGCAGGCTTAGCTGATGATCTTTTGGCAGTACCAGTGAGCATTCTTGCAGCCGCATTCTGAGCTCTTTGGAGCACATTCAGGGTGGATTCTGGTGAGCCAAGGAATAAGGCATTGCTATAATCCAGCCTTGACATGACTAATCCTTGAACCAGAAGTTTCCGGGAGTTTTCCGGGAGTAGCGGGAGGATCTTCCGTACTGACCTGAGCAGTCCATAGCAGGTCCCTGCCACTCGTTTAGCTTGAGTGGTCATTGACAGTTCAGGTTCAAGCCAAACCCCCAAACTTTTTATTGCTTCTTTGGGAACTGGGGGGGCACCTAGACTGTCCGGCCACATGGATTTGGGGAGAGTTGAACATAGATTGCCAAGAAGCATCAGCTCCGTTTTCGTCCCATTTAGTTTGAGCCGGGACTCCGACATCCATGACATGATGTTAACAAGACATGATGCGAACTTTTCCCCCTGGCTTTCCGAGAGGGACAGCGAGACGATCAATTGAGTGTCGTCTGCGTAGGTTGCGATTTTCACCCCGAAGGGTGAAACCACCTCCTCCAGTGGGGCCATGTAGATGTTAAAAAGCGTAGGGCTCAGTGAGGAGCCCTGCGGTACTCCACACTGAAGGGGGGTAGGCAGAGATCGAAGATTGCCTTCGCAGACCTGATAAGTCCGGCCACTCAAGTACGACGCGAGCCATTTGAGGGCCGACCCTCTCACTCCAATCTTCCCCAAACGGTTGATCAGGATATTATGATCAACCGTATCAAATGCAGCGCTTAGATCCAGGAGGACCACCGCAGCGGATCCTCCCGAATCCAAGATGCATCTGCCTTCCTCCACCATTGAAATCAAGGCCGAATCGGTTCCCTGGCCAGGCCGAAAGCCCGTCTGAGTACGACCCAGTAGATCATTAGATTCCAGGAAATGCGAAAGGTGGCGGTTGGCAAACTTCTCGGCAATCTTATTCAGCCCGGGCAGAAGCGAGATGGGACGGTAATTCGCCAAATCGGCCGGATCAAGGCCTGGCTTTTTCAGAAGGGCCTTGACAATAGCTTGCTTCCAGCTAGGTGGAACAATGCCATGGGTGAATGAGGCATTCAGCAGGTCGATAGCTGGGCCTGCAATGATGTTCGTAAATTGCTTGAGGATCCGAATGGGCATGGGGTCCGAAGGGGAGCCGCTCTTCAGGGCTGAAAGCTCCTCACAAAAAACCTCCTTTGAGATGGAGGGGAAGCTATCAAACACCTTTTCAGCCTCTGGAACTGCTTTGTCTACCCTACCTGTACTCAGAGGAAGGCTGGCTAAGATGTTCTGTATTTTGACATCAAAAAACTGGGCCAGTTGATTGCATTTATCAGAATTTACCTCATGGGTTACCGGGGGAGTAGGGACAGTGAGAAGCTCTTTAAGGATCTGATAAGTTTCTCTAGAAGAGTTACCTGCCATTCTGATTCTTTCCTCAAAATGGGCGGCTTTGGTCAGATTGCAAGCCACCTTGTATGCTCTCATGGCTTCACGATAGTTATCTTTTTTGGTGGTCGCCCAGTTCTTCCGCCATTCTCGCTCCAGCTTTTTACATTTCTTTCTCATACATCCCAGTTCAGGGGTGTACCAGGAGGACTTGGGGCGGCTCCTTTTATTGGAGATGGCTTTGAGAGGTAGTTCAATATCTAATGCTTGGCGGAGCCAGTCATGGAAAGCAACATCGGCTACCAGGGGATCGCATCCAGATGGGGGGACTGATTGGTCAAGAATAAGGGAGAGATTCTCAGTTGATAGTCGTGACCAAATTCTCTTAAAAGTACGGGGTGCCCTAGGACCGGGGGGAGGAGGAGGGTCCCTCATAAAGTTCAATTCAAACGGCACCAGGAAGTGATCCGACCAGGGCATAGGGAGAGGAGGGCTCGTCTGAAGATGTGAGATATTGGAGAACACACAGTCTAACAAGTGTCCCTTCACATGTGTAGGTTCTCGATTGTGGAGCCTGAGGTTAGCTGTCATAAGTTCCGATCTCAGGTCAGATGCTATTTTATCCTCCTGTAGGTCAAAATGAAGATTCAGATCCCCCAGTAGAATGAAATTGGGAGAGGATGCGGCTAAGACGGGAACGTGGTCCAGAATGGAGGAGGAAAACTGTTTTATTGTCCCCGGGGGGCGATAAACCAAAATGCCCGAAAGGGAATGATTCGGCGATGACTGGATCCGAAAATAACAGCTTTCTGCATCTTGGATGGGCCCTTTATCCATTCTGCAAGACAGCTTCTCCCTATGAATTATAGCTAAGCCACCTCCCTTTCCCAATGGTCTATGGAGGGACTGAATGAGATAGCCAGATGGAAGGACACTGACTAAATCAGAATCAGAGTCAGCTGACGTCCATGTTTCAGTAAGAAACAGGATGTCTAAGTTAGTGTCTTCAATCAAATGTAGGATTTGTAGTGCGTGTTTAGGCAGGGACCTACAATTCAGAAGGCCTAACCTAAGGGGGTCTTTAGTAGGAGCTTTGTTTCCCCCAGCCTGGTCCTTAAATGGACAATAGACACATGGCATGAAAAGGGCATCAGCTCCTAATCCATGATGACAATAACGCGAGTTTGATGGCTTTAAAAGGACTAATTCCTCTTTCGTGTATATGATGGGAGTGGCTTCAGACACGGGCAGGGTCTCTGGCCCTAGGTCCGTCCAGTCCCGGACGGGCACAGACGGGCTTGCCTCTGGCGAGCCTCCGGCGCGCCATCGGCGCGCCCGCTGCGCCCGCCCGCTGCGCGGGCGACGATTGGTCGCCATTTATGAAGCGCGAGGTGCAGGAGACGCCCTCGCACTAGACCGCTACCCGTCTGAAAGCCTACCCAAGATGGCGGCCGCAGTCGGCAAAGCCAGTGGTCAGCCCGACGTGACAACAGAGGCCCAAAGAACCGCTCTGAGATGCCCCCACAAGTAAGAGCAGAGAACAAATTACCAAAATTAAAATTCTAGTAAGAACACAGTTAAGGTTGTGGAAAATAAAAACGAAGCTTTTTTAAAAACAATTAGAAGCTCACAAGAGCAGAGGAGTGTATGGCCAGACTCCCTGTGTGTGAGGGGAGCAGCATACGGCCGCATCGTACTCGCTCGGTCGGACTGCCGGACTCCGGCTCACTCGGAAAACACTCCGGATCCGGCTTGGCCAGAGAGCTTTCCGACCCGGATCGGAATCGGCCCCATTATGTGCTGGGCTTGAGAAAAATATGAAAAGCATAGTTGTTGCTATAACACCATATGTTATTAAGTGTCACTATTTCTGTTTCTGTTAGAGTGGCATCTTTGCAGAACTTTGCACATCAGTCACACATTCAATGTGCTCTGAGGCTTGAAGGAATACTTGTGTCCTTTGCATGCTAGAACACCATTTGCTGCAAAGTAATTTCAAGGCAACTACCTTTTTGCCAGTTCTTTAGGCCTTGCAGCTTCCTCTATGGATGTAGCTCAGTCCTCTTTTAGGAGAGCTGCTGAATGTGGGGTGCTAACAACAACAATTTTATTTTGATTTTGAAAATCACAGATTCCTGATAGAGTAATTAACAGGTGGCAATATTACCAACTGATTGGCACTCACCTATTCATTCTCAGGAGGAATGAAAGCTGCAGTAGGAATAAACCTGAGAATTTCCAGTCCCACATTCAAACATTTTGCAACCGCTGAGCTCAATATTCTCAGACCTGTACATGTGTGGGGCCTCAAACAAGCACATGTTGCATGCCCTTATGAGCAGACTAATAATACACTTTGGGTCAACTATCAAGCCACAGCACCTTTCTGAATTTTTGGGAGAAATGGGAACCAAGGGTTGTCATCTTGTAATTTGCAAAAATTGCTTCTAAAGTGCTTTTGATCAAAATGTGTATTAGCTGACATTGGGTAGCCCAATCACTCGTGCCGCTTTCTAAAGATCTCTCAGTAGCCTACAGACACCATTAGATCCACTAAAACCTGTTCGTTATCCTCGTATGGGTATTTAACAATATGTTTCATATGCACAATTAATCACTCTTTGTTCGTTTATTGGCTCTAAGGATAGCTTCGCCCCGCTGTTTGAAGAGTTATCTCCGCCTCCATTGTTTGACCTGTTAGTCCCCCACCGACGTTCGGATCTAATTGTGCCCCTGTGTATAGGTATAAGTTCATGTGCAGTCACCAGTGATTTTCAACTGTACTAAAGAAATCTTAAGCACCACACACAGAGGAGTGTATATAACTGGCATAGACTTGAGTCTAAGCCGAAATTACCCCATGCGCCTCTCCCCGTGTCTGTTTCTTGTCTTTGTCTGTTACAATATCTTTTATAGTATTGGTGGATATACAAAAGGAAGTGACGTTACGCTTACCAAAGCCCACTCAAAAATAAGCACTTTTGGGACTGCAGTCTATCACGTGAAGTGGATGTCAAAAAGTTACGTTTGTAAATCATCTTGCTTCTGAAATGGGGCTCTGGTTTTGTGAAAGTGAAATGGAGGAACTGATCGACTTTTCATATAAGGACACATACAAATAAGTTAGCTGTGTTCGCTCTGGTGATGGATTTTTAAGCAAACATGATAAAAACATGTCAGATTTAAAGATGCACTTCATTCTTTATGAAACCCGCCACAAGATTTCAGAAAGTTACTTCGAGGCTATCCCGCATACTTCTAAGCTGGGACTTTAACAGGTCTTTCTAGTTACTGTAGACGGGAGTTGTTTGCTGCTCGATTGAATTGACCAGTTCTGTGCCATGCATTTCTCACCCTTTGGGGTCACATCTTAGTTTGCCCTTCAAAGGTGTGGCTTCGAATCTAAGTCAGTTTCCTTCCCAGCAGCTTGGGTATGAATTTCGCATTGATCAATGCTCTTATGTATTGTATGCGGCCTTATCTTTTAAATCCAAGTTGTTTGTTCTCTGCAAATTCTTAAAAAGTAATAAAGGTTTTGAAAAGTCTAATCGCGTACCAGATGCATACTTTGAAAATAGGGAACTAGCTTTCAAGAGAAGGCCTGACCACTTCTTCCCATTTCAGGCTGAGCATGGCATCTGGTATTTGAATTGCCCTGTGTCACTGTGGCCGCTACCATCACTGTGGTAAAGGCTGCTACAAAAAGCTCAGACTCGCCAAACTCTGCGCGAGCGCCATCTAATGTGCACAGAATGTTTTTATTTTGTTTCACAGTTTTATATAGAGGGCCCGTGGACACTGGGGCGCTTTACAGGTTACATAAGGTCAGATTCATTTTTAAGCACGAGGAGATTCCGCGATGTTCACTGAATCTCAAGAAGCTGAACCCACACCAGGGCTCGACTCTGGCTCCCCTGTCCAAACAGCAGCTCTGGCAGTAGGCCACATCTCCTGCTGCCTGTAGTGGCGCCTCCTGGCTTGCAGGTCCTTCTCTGGCTCTCAGCACATACATGAAGCTGGCATTTCACATTTCATTTCTATATAGTCACACGAGTTCCTGCATCTCAGGAGCATCAGAGACATAACCCCCGCACTGTGGCCCACTCCAGAGTATATGCAACCCACCTCGGTATTCCTCAGAATGAAGAAGCCAAAATGCGTTTGTGTTTCTAGTGGTCATTGATGGCCACAGTTTTTATTAGGAATACATGCATATACTTTTTGTCATCACTCATATGCCATTTGTCATAATTCATTGTTAGCGAACTGCCATACTTGGGTCATAAATCATCAGTTTGTGTTTGCCATGCACCTTATCTGCCACAAATCATATCTACATCACCAATTAGCCAATTGGACTGACAGTTCGTTGGATAGTTCTTTTGTAGGCTTATCTCGTTTCTTGTCCCTTCTGGTTCATCTCATTGTTCAGTTGGATTTTGCGCTTTCTTTGAGCGGGGGTAGCTTTCCTCCCGGAGTTAGGCCCCAACTCGCTACCTTGCTGGATTCTCTTGTGCCCTGCCATCTGGTGGGGGCTGGGCTGCGAGTGCCGTCTCCGTTGCTACCCCCTTTTTGTTAGGCCAACTCACCCTGCAGTGAGGCATCCCAAAGTGAGTGGCCCCAATTCGGTGTGCCTCCGTACCAACCATTGTACCCGTAGCTTTTTGCCACGCCGTCAGGGAGGCTTATGTCTTTCTACGGCCCCCCCCTTTTCTTGCTTTAATTGTTTGCTGTTTTACTTGCAGCCTGCCAGACCCATGGCGCCCCGCCGGTTGTCCCAAAACACCCTCATTCCTTCTTCTGACAGATGGACTCCGTCGGTCATGTAGAGCTCTGGGCGACCTGGGTGGATGAGCCCGTGCCTGATACTTTCCAGACCATTGGTTCTGCAGAATTTGCTCACAGCTATGTTCAGCTTCCTTCTTGAATTCTCCACTGATTTTCTTGATTTCCCCCCTGCTGATCAGCTCGGACCAGATGACCACCGTTCTCCAAAAGACCTGGCTGCTTCCGTGAGGTCCATCTGGATGTCGTGGAGGAGTGCTTTCCTCCCCTGGTTTGCCAGGTTGTTGACCCCCCAGGTGGATGACCAAGATGTCGGGGTGTGTGCCCGCAAATCCGCGAGGGTTGCTGGCAGCTGGTCCCATCTCATTCCTGGCTTTCCCAGCCATTGGTTGCATGTGCACACTGACCTTCCCTCACACTTGTGGCCCTTTCGCTGCCACCACGACTGCATTCTGGCTATGAAGGAATGGCCCACCACCCAAACCAGGTGCGGTCTCCTCCCTGCTGGAGGAATGATCACAATGTCAGTTCTCTGTTGGTCACCTTTTTGGAGGGTGGTGCCCTTGTACCTCTTTTGCAATCTGGAAGGTTCTACAGCAATTGTGGCCTCACGTATGTCCGGTATGCCTGTGACCGCCATCTGCCCACTGCCTGTATCCCTGTTTTGGACATCCCCTGCTGGGCTGCTGATGTGGCAGCTCCGATTCTGAATGACTGTGACCCAAAGGATGCTGGGGGCAGGCCTGCTTGGCTAAGGGCCCAGCGCATTACTGTTGTGAATTGGAACTTGCTTAATTGGCTGCCATCCTTCTGCTTGAACAGTGGCCCATCGCCGGCTGGTCAGACTGCCATAAATACCAGTAGGCAGCACACCGCACAGTATCTCTGATCTGTAATGCAATGCAGTCGAACTATCGTCCCTTTGCCGGCCTGATCTGTCTTTGACCTCCTCAGCAGTATCTCTTACTCAGTTGATTTGGGCATTATGTCGCTTGCTTGCATGCAGCGCCAAGCCGGCCCATTCCTATTGGGGGCCACCAGCTCGCTGAGGCGGAATGCCCCGAAGAATGCAGTGGAGAAGGCTGCCCTGAACAGGATGAGTTCGAATGAATCCCTTGTGATTTCCCCCAGTGCTTCCAACAAGCATCCAAATTTCGTCAAATCTATTGTCCGCTTGCTATCCATTCTCGCGCCTTCCGAGCGCTTCCACCCTTTCATGGCTGCCTTGATATAATGAGAGGCTATAGGGTCCTGGCCTGTCACTAGCTTTGTGAAGTGATTCACTGCGGACAGGTGTTCTTGTGTCCAGGACCTGGATTTTGGGCCATTGAATGCCCACTGGATGAACTTCTCAATTGCTTTACCTGTAGTGCCCATGTCCCCCAGGCTCTGGAAGCCCCCTATCTGCATCACAGTCCCCACATACTTCTTGTATCGCCTGACTGCTTCTGGGGCGAGGGCTTGGTTTACCAAGAATGACAAGTATACCCTGCCAGGCCCCACAGTTGTGCCGGAAAAGGGGTCATGTCCTGCTCCGCCCTTGGGGCCAGCTGCCTGAATTTGTCCATCTGTGCTCTTGTTAGGGCGTCCGCCACCTCGTTCTCTGCCCCTGGAACGTGTCGTGCTCTCAGGTCTATGTTTCCTTCTAACTGCAATTTAACCAAGTGGCGCATTAATCTCAGTGTATCTGGGCACCTAGCTGATCCTTTATTAATGGCTTGTACCACCCCTCTGTTATCTGACCCTATTGTTAGCTTCATATTGCGCAATTCCTGTTTCCAGATTGTCAGGGCCACAATGATGGGGACTAGATCCAGAAATGTAATATTACTAGTGATGCCCAACCCGTGCCATTTGCAGGGCCATTGACCTGCACACCATCTGCTGCCTAGGATGGCCCCAAATCCAGAGCTGTCTGCGGAATCCGTGAACTGCTTGTGACCCATCCTTCTCTCCAGATTAGCACCACATTGAAGTCCGCCAGGAATGTGTCCCACATTAACAGGTCCCGCTTGACTCCCCCAGTCTGACATGGTGGTGCTTAAGTGTCAGTCCTGCTGTCAGCTTGGTTAAATGCCTGTTGAAAACCCTGCCTGCTGGGATTACCCTAGCTGCAAAATTGAGCTTGCCTATCACGCTCTGGAGCTCCCGTAGTGTCGCCTTCTCGCGACCGCAGAGACTCCTGATGTCCTCTTTAAACTCCCTCACTTTGTCTTCAGGGAGTCTTGATGTTCCCGCTACCGAGTCCAGCTCTATCTCCAGGAATGTGATGGTCGTTGCTGGGCCCACCATTTTATCCGCTGCCAGGGGGATTCCTAATTCCTCTGCTAGCTCCTGAAATGCTGCTAAGGTGTTGCTGCACTCGTCCGATGAGGTGGGGCCCATGAAAAGGAAATCGTCTAGGTAGTGGAGTTTCCCACCAGTGGGGTGCCTGGCATGTGCAGCCCACTCAAGGAAGGTGCTAAAGATCTCAAAGTATGCGCAGGACACCGAGTACCCCATGGGCATGGCTTTGTCGAAATACAGCTCCCCCTGCCACAGAAAACCCAGGAGGTGGAAACTGGAGGGGTGGACTGGCAGTAGGCGGATTCTATATCAGCCTTTGTCATGAGGGCCTCATGCCCTGCTGTCCTAACCAGGTCAATGGCATCATCCACGTCGCATAACCCACTGAGCAGGCCTCTGTGCTGTTTCCATCATTTACCGATTACCCTTCAGGGAAGGATAGGTGATGAATCAGGCGGAACTGGCCAGGCTCCTTTTTGTGCACTACCCCTAGAGGTGAGACCACCAACCCTTTATGCATGTGCAGTGGCAGGGGACCCTCTATCCTACCCAATGCTTTCTCTTTTGCTAATTTCTTAGTGACTACCTCTGGGTGTTGGAGTGCCGATTTCAGATTGTTTGTGCCGCTTCAAGGGGGGGTGCCGGTAAAAGGTATGATAAATCCTTCTTCAAAACCTTGGAATAATACTGCAGCATCTGATCTGTTATGGTACTTATTGGCTAGCTTGTGCAATTGGTGTGTGTTGATGGGGGATCTGGATAACCTGCAGCAGCAAATTTCTTTTGGCCCCCCTGTGCCTTCATTTTTACACTCACTGCTTTTTCTTCTTCTCTTTCTTATCCCCCTGTGTTCTTTTTTTGTGTCTGCACCCTGAAGCCAGGTGTCCTCCACCACACGTGGAAAAAATGTGTTGGAATTTACACGTGGCCCCCCAAGTGCATTCGGTAGCCTAGAATTTCCAGCATATGGCTGCCACCCTTCACAGTGGTGAGGCCTTCCATGTGATGTGTGGTTTGTTCTTGTGGAATGTCCTACCCTTCCCCTTGTAGAAAGAGCCTCGAAAGGGCTGCCGCCCTTCCCTGCCCACGTCTTGGCCTCCCTAGCTACCTTCATTTTGTGGATGAACCCAGACACATCCTCTTCATTCCATTCCATCTCTGGGTGTGTTTGCATCTTCAAACTGAACCCCTTATCATATTCCAGCCACGCATCCCCTGGACATTGCCTTTGGGCGTTATGTATGTTGGCCTCATAAAGCCATAGGTCAGCTGCGCAGCGCGGGAAATTTTTAACAATAATGCATGCCATTATCCTGAATGCATCTAGGCAATTATCAAAATGTCTTTCTTTTCTTTCTTTCCTCCTTTCCCTTCTATCCTCATCCTTCTTGTCACAGACTGTCAGGTCCAGCCCATCTAACTGTATTTCCAATAATGTAAAAATGTCTATGAATTCTTTCTTCCATACTCTTTCTTTGACTGACAGTGGTATAAGACTTGCCAGTCCTGTGGCCCTAGTTGTCAGGGACGCCAGGCCTGGCGAGGGCCTAACGTAAGGTTCTGGTGCTGGGGGGGCACTGGGCGGGCCACTTGTTACGCTACCCCATGCTGCTAAGGCGGACCCTATTACCCCCTGCTCCTCCTGCGTGCCCTGGCCCCTCAGGTGCTCCTGGCACGCCCACCCTGGGTCTATCAGGTGCCATGGCAACCCTGAACCGTCCCCCTCAGTTTGGGCACCTGAGCTCCCCAACCCCTGTGCGCTCAGCCATTTAAGTAGCAGTGGCGCCATTGTTTTGAAGCATTCTTGCACTATGGAAATTATATGCTCACCACTTGTTGCTGTGGTGTTGATCCTGTTGCTAGGTCCTGTCGTAGCCAGGCTGGCTATAGGCGGCGGGTTTCTCTAATGCTGCACTTTCTTCAGTGACGCTGCCTCCGCTAGCTTGGCTGGGGCTCTCCTTCGCCTCTTGGGCGCAGGTGCGTTGGCCCCCTCTGGTTGCTGATCACTTGTTCTTTCCCGGGCTTCCTGCGACAAGTGTGGCTGCAGCCAATCAGTCCCGTGGACCTCGGATGCTGCCCGGATTCGCCTCAGCAACTCTCCCAGGTCCTCCCCTTGGTTCGCCGTTGGAGGGCCCTGTCGCTTTCTTCCACTCGCCACGCTTTCTTTGGCTGTGTCCAATAGCGGAGTGCTGCCGCTTATATGATTCTGCACCAACTCTCCCCCGCAGCTTCTGATGCCTGGAGTCTCTGGTCTCTCTAGTGGCTACGCTGCAGTTACCGCACGTCATCCGCAGGCCAGGCGTGGCCTGCGGGGTCCAATAAAGGGAGCCGGCCCATTCTGGGCGAGGTCTCCGGCCACAGCACTGGTGTGGTGTGATTCTGTGCTTGCGGCTCCGCGCTGGCTGCACGCTAGGTTACCCCTGACTCAGGCCCCGCTGCCCCCTCACAACACTGGCGACGAGGGTGGGGGCGACCAGCATCGCGTGCTCCCGCAGCGACACACAGCTGAGTCCTGCAGCCCGACATCCCGGCATCGGGGAACTTCGCACGCGCACATGCGTCACGGTGAGGCTGAGGCCTATAACCACGTGGCTGAGGCTGCAGCGGGCCCGCTTATCTTTGCATGTATTAAGCGGAGCGGAGTGTCTCCGAGTCCCCGCGTGATCGGACAGAGGAGAAGAGTTCTTTCCAACAAGCAGTAGACAATCCAATGGGGGGAGCACCCTTCCATCAAGCATTGGCCACTACAATTGGGGGAGCACTACTATCACACTGCTCATGTCACGAGGTGCAGCTCGATTGAACAGTGGAACACCGGGAACCTGCACACTGGCCCTTAACGCGCCCAGGGGAGAGACACCACACTGCTGATTGGGCTCACGCGCACCGGCCCAGGAAGGGAGAGAAAAAAAAAAAGGGAAACAAGGGAGAGGCACACCACCTGCCACACAGTTCCAATACAGCCCATACGAGCGGGCGTGATGAGCAACAGTGGCCAGGCGGCCGCCCAAGGCCCCGGAGCAGCACCCGGCCAAGCGGCTGCGCCAGCCCCCGTCCCCTTTCATCATGCGGTATCAGGGGTCCTACCCCCCTTCAGTGAGCTGGAAGACCCAGCAACCGCAGCGCCCCGGTGGAAGATATGGATAGAGCGCCTCAACAACTACTTTATTGTCACAAGAGAGACAGACAATGCAATAAAAAGATCCTTGCTTTTACACTATGCGGGGGATGAGATATTCAAGTTGTTCAAGCACCTACCCAACACGGGTACAGCCGCGGACTACGACGCAGCGGTGGCCGCCCTCGATGCACACTTCGACCCACAGCTCAACCCAGACTTCGAGCGGTTCAAGTTGCGCCAGGCCCGACAACGGGAGGGGGAGTCGATGGATGTTTTCTATGCCCAGCTGCGCGAGCTGGCGAGCACCTGCACGGAAGACGACCAGCCAAAAGAAATACGCGCCCAGCTCATACAAGGGTGCAGAGACAAGACACTTATGGGCCTTATCCTTCTCCAGCCAAAGATCGCGCTGGAGGACATGCTGGTACTGGCAAGATCGCACGACCTGTCCGCAGCCCGGGCCAATGAAATGGAGCAAGCCCCATTATGTGCTGGGCTTGAGAAAAATATGAAAAGCATAGTTGTTGCTATAACACCGTATGTTATTAAGTGTCACTATTTCTGTTTCTGTTAGAGTGGCATCTTTGCAGAACTTTGCACATCAGTCACACATTCAATGTGCTCTGAGGCTTGAAGGAATACTTGTGTCCTTTGCATGCTAGAACACCATTTGCTGCAAAGTAATTTCAAGGCAACTACCTTTTTGCCAGTTCTTTAGGCCTTGCAGCTTCCTCTATGGATGTAGCTCAGTCCTCTTTTAGGAGAGCTGCTGAATGTGGGGTGCTAACAACAATTTTATTTTGATTTTGAAAATCACAGATTCCTGATAGAGTAATTAACAGGTGGCAATATTACCAACTGATTGGCACTCACCTATTCATTCTCAGGAGGAATGAAAGCTGCAGTAGGAATAAACCTGAGAATTTCCAGTCCCACATTCAAACATTTTGCAACCACTGAGCTCAATATTCTCAGACCTGTACATGTGTGGGGCCTCAAACAAGCACATGTTGCATGCCCTTATGAGCAGACTAATAATACACTTTGGGTCAACTATCAAGCCGCAGCACCTTTCTGAATTTTTGGGAGAAATGGGAACCAAGGGTTGTCATCTTGAAATTTGCAAAAAGTGCTTCTAAAGTGCTTTTGATCAAAATGTGTATTAGCTGACATTGGGTAGCCCAATCACTTGTGCCGCTTTCTAAAGATCTCTCAGTAGCCTACAGACACCATTAGATCCACTAAAACCTGTTTGTCATACTCGTATGGGTATTTAACAATATGTTTCATATGCACAATTAATCACTCTTTGTTCGTTTATTGGCTCTAAGGATAGCTTCGCCCCGCTGTTTGAAGAGTTATCTCCGCCTCCATTGTTTGACCTGTTAGTCCCCCACCGACGTTCGGATCTAATTGTGCCCCTGTGTATAGGTATAAGTTCATGTGCAGTCACCAGTGATTTTCAACTGTACTAAAGAAATCTTAAACACCACACACAGAGGAGTGTATATAACTGGCATAGACTTGAGTCTAAGCCGATATTACCCCATGCGCCTCTCCCCATGTCTGTTTCTTGTCTTTGTCTGTTACAATATCTTTTATAGTATTGGTGGATATACAAAAGGAAGTGACGTTACGCTTACCAAAGCCCACTCAAAAATAAGCACTTTTGGGACTGCAGTCTATCACATGAAGTGGATGTCAAAAAGTTACGTTTGTAAATCATCTTGCTTCTGAAATGGGGCTCTGGTTTTGTGAAAGTGAAATGGAGGAACTGATCGACTTTTCATATGAGGACACATACAAATAAGTTAGATGTGTTCGCTCTGGTGATGGATTTTTAAGCAAACATGATAAAAACATGTCAGATTTAAAGATGCACTTCATTTTTTATGAAACCCGCCACAAGATTTCAGAAAGTTACTTCGAGGATATCCCGCATTCTTCTAATCTGGGACTTTAACAGGTCTTTCTAGTTACTGTAGACGGGAGTTGTTTGCTGATCGATTGAATTGACCAGTTCTGTGCCATGCATTTCTCACCCTTTGGGGTCACATCTTAGTTTGTCCTTCAAAGGTGTGGCTTCGAATCTAAGTCAGTTTCCTTCCCAGCAGCTTGGGTATGAATTTCGCATTGATCAATGCTCTTATGTATTGTATGCGGCCTTATCTTTTAAATCCAAGTAGTTTGTTCTCTGCAAATTCTTAAAAAGTAATAAAAGTTTTGAAAAGTCTAATCGCGTACCAGATGCATACTTTGAAAATAGGGAACTAGCTTTCAAGAGAAGGCCTGACCACTTCTTCCCATTTCAGGCTGAGCATGGCATCTGGTATTTGAATTGCCCTGTGTCACTGTGGCCGCTACCATCACTGTGGTAAAGGCTGCTACAAAAAGCTCAGTCTCGCCAAACTCTGCGCGAGCGCCATCTAATGTGCACGGAATGTTTTTATTTTGTTTCACAGTTTTATATAGAGGGCCCGTGGACACTGGGGCGCTTTACAGGTTACATAAGGTCAGATTCATTTTTAAGCCCGAGGAGATTCCGCGATGTTCACTGAATCACAAGAAGCTGAACCCACACCAGGGCTCGACTCTGGCTCCCCTGTCCAAACAGCAGCTCTGGCAGTAGGCCACATCTCCTGCTGCCTGTAGTGGCGCCTCCTGGCTTGCAGGTCCTTCTCTGGCTCTCAGCACATACATAAAGCTGGCATTTCACACATTCTATATAGTCACACGAGTTCCTGCATCTCAGGAGCATCAGAGACATAACCCCCGCACTGTGGCCCACTCCAGAGTATATGCAACCCACCTCGGCATTCCTCAGAATGAATAAGCCAAAATGCGTTTGTGTTTCTAGTGGTCATTGATGGCCACAGTTTTTATTAGGAATACATGCATATACTTTTTGTCATCCCTCATATGCCATTTGTCGTAATTCATTGTTAGCGAACTGCCATACTTGGGTCATAAATCATCAGTTTGTGTTTGCCATGTACCTTATCTGCCACAAATCATATGTACATCACCAATTAGCCAATTGGACTGACAGTTCGTTGGATAGTTCTTTTGTAGGCTTATCTCATTTCTTGTCCCTTCTGGTTCATCTCATTGTTCAGTTGGATTTTGCGCTTTCTTTGAGCGGGGGTAGCTTTCCTCCCGGAGTTAGGCCCCAACTCGCTACCTTGCTGGATTCTCTTGTGCCCTGCCATCTGGTGGGGGCTGGGCTGCGAGTGCCGTCTCCGTTGCTACCCCCTTTTTGTTAGGCCAACTCACCCTGCAGTGAGGCATCCCAAAGTGAGTGGCCCCAATTCGGTGTGCCTCCGTACCAACCATTGTACCCGTAGCTTTTTGCCACGCCGTCAGGCAGGCTTATGTCTTTCTACGGCCCCCTCCTTTTCTTGCTTTAATTGTTTGCTGTTTTACTTGCACCCTGCCAGACCCATGGCGTCCCGCCGGTTGTCCCAAAACACCCTCATTCCTTCTTCTGACAGATGGACTCCGTCGGTCATGTAGAGCTCTGGGCGACCTGGGTGGATGAGCCCGTGCCTGATACTTTCCAGACCATTGGTTCTGCAGAATTTGCTCACAGCTATGTTCAGCTTCCTTCTTGAATTCTCCATTGATTTTCTTGATTTCCCCCCTGCTGATCAGCTCGGACCAGATGACCACCATTCTCCAAAAGACCTGGCTGCTTCCGTGAGGTCCATCTGGATGTCGTGGAGGAGTGCTTTCCTCCCCTGGTTTGCCAGGTCGTTGACCCCCCAGGTGGATGACCAAGATGTCGGGGTGTCTGCCCACAAATCCGCGAGGGTTGCTGGCAGCTGGTCCCATCTCATTCCTGGCTTTCCCAGCCATTGGTTGCATGTGCACACTGACCTTCCCTCACACTTGTGGCCCTTTCGCTGCCACCACGACTGCATTCTGGCTATGAAGGAATGGCCCACCACCCAAACCAGGTGCGGTCTCCTCCCTGCTGGAGGAATGATCACAATGTCAGTTCTCTGTTGGTCACCTTTTTGGAGGGTGGTGCCCTTGTACCTCTTTTGCAATCTGGAAGGTTCTACAGCAATTGTGGCCTCACGTATGTCCGGTATGCCTGTGACCGCCATCTGCCCACTGCCTGTATCGCTGCTTCGGACATCCCCTGCTGGGCTGCTGATGTGGCAGCTCCGATTCTGAATGACTGTGACCCAAAGGATGCTGGGGGCAGGCCCGCTTGGCTAAGGGCCCAGTGCATTACTGTTGTGAATTGGAACTTGCTTAATTGGCTGCCGTTCTTTTGCCTGAACAGTGGCCCATCGCCGGCTGGTCAGACTGCCATAAATACCAGCAGGCAGCACACCGCACAGTTTCTCTGATCTGTAATGCAATGCAGTCGAACTATCGTCCCTTTGCCGGCCTGATCTGTCTTTGACCTCCTCAGCAGTATCTCTAACTCAAAACAAACAGCAAAAGGTGCACCACTTCCACAAATGTAAATTATGTTAAATTAGTCCATGTACTTGATGCGTTTACAGGAACACCTGAGAGCGGCAGAGAAGGGTGATTCCAAATATCCCCTTACCACACATATCCAGGCCAAACGGCACAAGCCTAATGAATTGTGGTTCTTTGGGATAGACCATATACCACCATCCCCCAGGGGAGGAAACAGAGAGCTGGAATTAAGAAGAAATGAGGCTGGCTGGATATGTAGACTTCGATGTGTGGAAATGGGGCATAACACTGAATCTGAAATGCATTACTTTCTCTAAAATATATCAATGCTTTATGAATGTTGATTCAGGTTTATCGTATACTATCATGTGAATCCCCTGTATCTAACTGTCATTATTGTTAACCTTGCTACCCCTGACTCCCATTTTTTGCACTGTTAATGACTTGTCATGAACTGTTATGTCGCTAGATTTTATGGTACCTGGGTGTTAATTTGCAACAAAGTAACTTATTATTTACTATAGTTACTATTTTCCAATCTTTCCTAATTCTCACAACAATAATTATGGCATCTCTTCTGTTGTTGATCTCTTAACCTTAGAGGTCCCATGACTTTAAAATGACTCATTACATGTACAGGACCCAATGATGAGCCAATCACCCTTCCAACATGGCGACCATTTGTGACACTTTATTGGTGAGCTGACGTTGCCTGCGATACCAATAGTTAAACCAGTATAGGTTCTTTTACCCTTTGCGTACATTTTTTTTCTCATCTTCGGGCTTCAATATATGCTGGCCATGTGATAATAAGATGCATGATTAGTTTCCTTTGAGCTCACGCGGTGAGCATCACCTTTCCAACATGACCGCTATACTTCATAGTGACGATATGACATGTCCGTTTCGCGGCACAAATGAAAAACCATCATGCTTTCCGTCTTGATTCGTTGCGCATATTATCCTTTACTCTTTGGATCCTCACATATACCAGCCCTGTGACAACAAGTTGCAGTGTTAGCTCTCTCTGAAGTTCACATTGTGAGCATTATCTTTTCCAACATGGCCACGGCGCTTCCTGCTTCTTGACTCACAGTGAAAATACGATACGTCTTTATCAAAACACCAGAAATAAACCGTTACTTGTTCCGTTCTTTATTGCACACATTATTCTTCAATTACTAGTCTCCAATATATGTTACCAATGAGATACTAAGACATATTATTTATCTTCACTGATGCTATGTTATGCGCATCACCGCTCCAATATGGCAACTTTGTTTACCATCTATTTTACAATGACGGTGCCGTGACGTAACTTCCGTTACTTCGAAACGTGGAACTCAGGTGTTTTGGGTTTATAATCCTTGAGCAATACTATTTAAACGTGCGAGTATAACCTCTGTTTGGTGCAGATCGCTGACGGATTAGGTTCCATCTCGGATACTGAATATGCGGAATCGGGTAGGTTTTATGCGGAACTTTAGATTATATCTCACCCCCTAGAATTGAGCTTACTTGAGTCGGCATTTTCTATAAATTTAAACCTTTGGCTCTTGGTTAAAACTTAGGGGCTTGTGGGATTCGAGTTCTATTTTTATGACAATGTGACATGTTGCTTTTTCCAAGGCTGATTGAATCCTATGGCTTTTCGATCCGTAAATGTTCTAACTAAACACAACACTGATCCTATTCAACTGGGATCGCTCGGTGTGCTAATATTACCTATGCAAGCATTGGCACAATGGATCTTGCCCTTAGCTACGCTGCTGTTCTCTCTTTCCTCTTTTCACTTATTCCTTTTCTGTTGTTACACTAGGACTTTTCTGAAAAACTAATTCTAAACTCCCTCACTAAGGATGGTGCTAAAGGGATCATTCTAATAAAGTTTTACTCTATGTTGCTAGCTTTAAGGTTGTACCTAGACCGATCTTACATTCTATATGGCTAATTAGACCATCTTTTTTACTAAATCAAGTTGTAATGTGAGTTCACCCACACATAGTGAACGAGTGACTTTGTTTGCATATTGTCAAAATAATAAAACATTATGGTTCATCTTGTGTGATTGGACTGCCATGTTTCTACTTTCAGGCAACTTGAAGACTTTGGCTTTTGTCCGTATCATTGGACGAAATCTGACTTTGTATTATACTGAAAGAACGGGACCACCTGTTGTCACTTATCTGACACACACTCGTACTCTAATTGATATTTTTTACCTTATGAATGTAAGTACAGGTACTCCCATGGGGAGATCTTCCTCTTTTTAAACATCTTTGGAGATATATACGTAATACATATTTACTGTAATGCTCACTAATGTGAATTATTAAACCACCTTGTCGCTTTTCTCTTTGATAACTTCTTCCAGTCTAGTTCAAGGTCATCATAACAAATGACTTATTCACATTACTTCGTTATTGAATTTCGTTACAAAATTCCTTTGTCTTACACTTTTCTACTTTGGCTTTTTTCAGTGACGTTGAATGATGTTCTAGAAATTGCCCCGAATATAAATACACACCGGTATATTACTATTTACGGTGGGTACATCTTCAGGTCTCTCCCCTTTTTCTAAACTTAACTGAGCCTGTTAGGATACAATACGATGATGTTCACAATCCAAAACCTTGTTATCTCTTGTCCGTACTTTTTCGCATATATTTGTTCTGGTAATTCTCTTGTCTCTGATTAAATACCAGCACAATTAATGCAGACTTAACTTAGGAATGAGCCTATCGTTGAAATTAAAAAAACAATTAAATTTTACAAATATATGCTTTCAAGCTGTTACACAATTTGACTCATGTTCGTACGTTGAGAGCTTGTTTTATCCGGACTAGCCAAATGGAAAATGACGATCATGAATTTATAACAACTGTTGGTTTGATGGCAGTTTTTTAGCTTCCTTATGTCTTCTTAGTTTTGTTAAAAGTGATGTTTCCTTTTTTGTAACACTCATGTGAATTGATTTATTGTCATAGATTATGTTTGTTGTGTATAGTTTGGTTTGGTTAATATAATATGTGGTTATTCGTGTTATTTATACATATTTTTTATATATGCACTTTTGCAGCCCTGAAGAAGTCCCAAGTTGGACGAAACGTGTCGGCTGTTTTGGCTGTTCTTAATGTCATTATAACAAATGAACAATAAAGAAGAATTTTTTGAAAAAGAAAACGCATCAAGTACATGGACTAATTTAACATAATTTACATTTGTGGAAGTGGTGCACCTTTTGCTGTTTGTTTTCATTTTGCCCCAGAACCTGGGGAAGTACTGTGCTGGCGGGTGCTATTCAAGAGTGCACACGTGGGGTGAACTTAAATTATCACCAATCAATATAATGGGTTAATCGATAATCCGGTGCTGTCCTAGAGGGATACCGCTAGCTTTGCTCTTTCCTGCTAGTATCTCTAACTCAGTTGATTTGGGCATTATGTAGCTTTCTTGCATGCATCGCCAAGCCGGCCCATTCCTATTGGGGGCCACCAGCTCGCTGAGGCGGAATGCCCCGAAGAATGCAGTGGAGAAGGCTGCCCTGAACAGGATGAGTTCGAATAAATCCCTTGTGATTTCCCCCAGTGCTTCCAACAAGCATCCAAATTTCGTCAAATCTATTGGCCGCTTGCTATCCATTCTTGCGCCTTCCGAGCGCTTCCACCCTTTCATGGCTGCCTTGATGTAATGAGAGGCTATAGGGTCCTGGCCTGTCACTAGCTTTGTGAAGTGATTCACTGCGGACAGGTGTTCTTGTGCCCAGGACCTGGATTTTGGGCCATTGAATGCCCACTGGATGAACTTCTCAATTGCTTTACCTGTAGTGCCCATGTCCCCGAGGCTCTGGAAGCCCCCTATCTGCATCACAGTCCCCACATACTTCTTGTATCGCCTGACTGCTTCTGGGGCGAGGGCTTGGTTTACCAAGAACGACAAGTCTACCCCGCCAGGCCCTACAGTTGTGCCGGAAAAGGGGTCATGTCCTGCTCCGCCCTTGGGGCCAGCTGCCTGAATTTGTCCATCTGTGCTCTTGATAGGCCATCCGCCACCTCGTTCTCTGCCCCTGGAACGTGTCGTGCTCTCAGGTCTATGTTTCCTTCTAACTGCAATTTAACCAAGTAGTGCATTAATCTCAGTGTATCTGGGCACTTAGCTGATCCTTTATTAATGGCTTGTACCACCCCTCTGTTATCTGACCATATTGTTAGCTTCATATTGCGCAATTCCTGTTTCCAGATTGTCAGGGCCACAATGATGGGGAATAGATCCAGAAATGTAATATTACTAGTGATGCCCAACCCGTGCCATTTGCTGGGCCATTAAACTGCACACCATCTGCTGCCTAGGATGGCCCCAAATCCAGAGCTGCCTGCGGAATCCGTGAACTGCTTGTGACCCATCCTTCTCTCCAGATTAGCACCACATTGAAGTCCGCCAGGAATGTGTCCCACATTAACAGGTCCCGCTTGACTCCCGCCCCCAGTCTGACATGGTGATGCTTAAGTGTCAGTCCTGCTGTCAGCTTGGTTAAATGCCTGTTGAAAACCCTGCCTGCTGGGATTACCCTAGCTGCAAAATTGAGCTTGCCTATCACGCTCTGGAGCTCCCGTAGTGTCGCCTTCTCGCGACCGCAGAGACTCCTGATGTCCTCTTTAAACTCCCTCACTTTGTCTTCAGGGAGTCTTGATGTTCCCGCTACCGAGTCCAGCTCTATCTCCAGGAATGTGATGGTCGTTGCTGGGCCCACCATTTTATCCGCTGCCAGGGGGATTCCTAATTCCTCTGCTAGCTCCTGAAATGCTGCTAGGGTGTTGCTGCACTCGTCCGATGAGGTGGGGCCCATGAAAAGGGAATCGTCTAGGTAGTGGAGTTTCCCACCAGTGGGGTGCCTGGCATGTGCAGCCCACTCAAGGAAGGTGCTAAAGATCTCAAAGTATGCGCAGGACACCGAGTACCCCATGGGCATGGCTTTGTCGAAATACAGCTCCCCCTGCCACAGAAAACCCAGGAGGTGGAAACTGGAGGGGTGGACTGGCAGTAGGCGGATTCTATATCAGCCTTTGTCATGAGGGCCTCATGCCCTGCTGTCCTAACCAGGTCAATGGCATCATCCACGTCGCATAACCCACTGAGCAGGCCTCTGTGCTGATTCCATCATTTACCGATTACCCTTCAGGGAAGGATAGGTGATGAATCAGGCGGAACTGGCCAGGCTCCTTTTTGTGCACTACCCCTAGAGGTGAGACCACCAACCCTTTATGCATGTGCAGTGGCAGGGGACCCTCTATCCTACCCAATGCTTTCTCTTTTGCTAATTTCTTAGTGACTACCTCTGGCCGATTTCAGATTGTTTGTGCCGCTTCAAGGGGGGGTGCCGGTAAAAGGTATGATAAGTCCTTCTTCAAAACCTTGGAATAATACTGCAGCATCTGATCTGTTATGGTACTTATTGGCTAGCTTGTGCAATTGGTGTGTGTTGATGGGGGATCTGGATAACCTGCAGCAGCAAATTTCTTTTGGTCCCCCTGTGCCTTCATTGTTACACTCACTGCTTTTTCTTCTTCTCTTTCTTATCCCCCTGTGTTCTTTTTTTGTGTCTGCACCCTGAAGCCAGGTGTCCTCCACCACACGTGGAAAAAATGTGTTGGAATTTACACGTGGCCCCCCGAGTGCATTCGGTAGCCTCGAATTTCCAGCATATGGCTGCCACCCTTCACAGTGGTGAGGCCTTCCATGTGATGTGTGGTTTGTTCTTGTGGAATGTCCTACCCTTCCCCTTGTGGAAGGAGCCTCGAAAGGGCTGCCACCCTTCCCTGCCCACGTCTTGGCCTCCCTAGCTACCTTCATTTTGTGGATGAACCCAGACACATCCTCTTCATTCCATTCCATCTCTGGGTGTGTTTGCATCTTCAAACTAAACCCCTTATCATATTCCAGCCACGCATCCCCTGGAAATTGCCTTTGGGCGTTATGTATGTTGGCCTCATAAAGCCATAGGTCAGCTGCGCAGCGCGGGAAATTTTTAACAATAATGCATGCCATTATCCTGAATGCATCTAGGCAATTATCAAAATGTCTTTCTTTCCTTTCTTTCCTCCTGTCCCTTCTATCCTCATCCTTCTTGTCACAGACTGTCAGGTCCAGCCCATCTAACTGTATTTCCAATAATGTAAAAATGTCTATGAATTCTTTCTTCCATACTCTTTCTTTGACTGACAGTGGTATAAGACTTGCCAGTCCTGTGGCCCTAGTTGTCAGGGATGCCAGGCCTGGTGAGGGCCTAACGTAAGGTTCCGGTGCTGGGGGGGCACTGGGCGGGCCACTTGTTACGCTACCCCATGCTGCTAAGGGGGACCCTAGTACCCCCTGCTCCTCCTGCGTGCCCTGGCCCCTCAGGTGCTCCTGGCACGCCCACCCTGGGTCTATCAGGTGCCATGGCAACCTTGAACCGTCCCCCTCAGTTTGGGCACCTGAGCTCCCCAACCCCTGTGCGTTCAGCCATTTAAGTAGCAGTGGCGCCATTGTTTTGAAGCATTCTTGCACTATGGAAATTATATGCTCACCACTTGTTGCTGTGCTGTTGATCCTGTTGCTACGTCCTGTCGTAGCCAGGCTGGCTATAGGCGGCGGGTTTCTCTAATGCTGCGCTTTCTTCAGTGCCGCTGCCTCCGCTAGCTTGGCTGAGGCTCTCCTTCGCCTCTTGGGCGCAGGTGCGTTGGCCCCCTCTGGTTGCTGATCACTTGTTCTTTCCCGGGCTTCCTGCGACAAGTGTGGCTGCAACCAATCAGTCCCGTGGACCTCGGATGCTGCCCGGATTCGCCTCAGCAACTCTCCCAGGTCCTCCCCTTGGTTCGCCATTGGAGGGCCCTGTCGCTTTCTTCCACTCGCCACGCTTTCTTTGGCTGTGTCCAATAGCGGGGTGCTGCCGCTTATATGATTCTGCACCAACTCTCCCCCGCAGCTTCTGATGCCTGGAGTCTCTGGTCTCTCTAGTGGCTTCGCTGCAGTTACCGCACATCATCCGCAGCCCAGGCGTGGCCTGCGGGGTCCAATAAAGGGAGCCGGCCCGCTCGGGGGCGAGGTCTCCGGCCACAGCACTGGTGTGGTGTGATTCTGTGCTTGCGGCTCTGCGCTAGCTGCGCGCTGGGTTACCCCTGACTCAGGCCCCGCTGCCCCCTGAAACGACTAGTCTGGTTCCTGAAGGCCAGCATGTAGCTATATACATTCTGGGGAGGTTTCCTGGGAGATTGCTCACAGCCTTCCTTGACCAGACTTAGTGGTCCTCTCACTGGGTGTCCGTACAGCAGCTCAAAGGGACTGAACCCTAGAGACTTCTGTGGCACCTCTCTGTAAGCAAAGAGAAGGCATGGTAAGAGGACGTCCCACTTACGCCTCATGGGTTCCTCAAGACCCATTATCATGCCCTTCAGGGTTCGGTTGAATCTCTCAACCAACCCGTTACCTTGGGGGTGGTAAGGTGTGGTGAACTTGTAGGTTACACCACACTCTTGCCAAAGGGATTTCATATATTTAGATATGAAATTGGTACCTCGGTCAGACACCACCTCTAGAGGGAATCCCACTAGGGAGAAAATTCCCATCAGCGCACGTCCCACCACGGGGGCCGTCACTGTCCTCAGAGGGATGGCTTCCGGGTACTGGGTGGCATGGTCCACCAGGACCAGGATGAACCTATTGCCCATCGCTGTCCTGGGGTCCAGTGGCCCTACAATGTCAATCCCCACTCGTTGGAATGGGGTACCGACCACAGGGAAGGGTTGGAGTGGAGCTTTCTGCTTCCTTCCACTCTTGCCACTTGCCTGGCAAGTCTGACAGCTCCTACAGTGAGTGTCTGAACTACTGCACATTTGGGGCCAAAAGAAGTGGGTGACAAGCCTTTCAAAGGTCTTGTCCTGCCCCAAATGTCCTGCTAATGGCACATCGTGTTACAACAAACAAATGATGGACGGAATGCTGACAATGCAGACATTCTCCCCCAGTCAAGAGATCTGGGTTAAATCCATCGTTCTTTTGCCCACTACGCCACCCCAGTTTAGACATGGCCATATGCAAATCAGTCTTGACCCTGTGCCTCATGGGAACAGTCCAGCCCGAACTGCCAAGCCATGTCTTCCCTGGACCGGAATCAAGCATCCTAGGACCGGTTTCTGGCTATCAGCCGTCATCAGCCAGGATAGCTTGACTCCAGTGGCGTAGTGAGCACGGGTCCCACGTCTGGGAATACCCATCCCACTTAGGGCGAAAAGCGTTACAACAAACAAATGATGGACGGAATGCTGACAATGCAGACATTCTCCCCCAGTCAAGAGATCTGGGTTAAATCCATCGTTCTTTTGCCCACTACGCCACCCCAGTTCAGACATGGCCATATGCAAATCAGTCTTGACCCTGTGCCTCATGGGAACAGTCCAGCCCGAACTGCCAAGCCATGTCTTCCCTGGACCGGAATCAAGCATCCTAGGACCGTTTTCTGGCTATCAGCCGTCATCAGCCAGGATAGCTTGACTCCAGTGGCGTAGTGAGCACGGGTCCCACGTCTGGGAATACCCATCCCACTTAGGGCGAAAAGCGTTACAACAAACAAATGATGGACGGAATGCTGACAATGCAGACATTCTCCCCCAGTCAAGAGATCTGGGTTAAATCCATCGTTCTTTTGCCCACTACGCCACCCCAGTTCAGACATGGCCATATGCAAATCAGTCTTGACCCTGTGCCTCATGGGAACAGTCCAGCCCGAACTGCCAAGCCATGTCTTCCCTGGACCGGAATCAAGCATCCTAGGACCGGTTTCTGGCTATCAGCCGTCATCAGCCAGGATACCTTGACTCCAGTGGCGTAGTGAGCACGGGTCCCACGTCTGGGAATACCCATCCCACTTAGGGCGAAAAGCGTTACAACAAACAAATGATGGACGGAATGCTGACAATGCAGACATTCTCCCCCAGTCAAGAGATCTGGGTTAAATCCATCGTTCTTTTGCCCACTACGCCACCCAAGTTCAGACATGGCCATATGCAAATCAGTCTTGACCCTGTGCCTCATGGGAACAGTCCAGCCCGAACTGCCAAGCCATGTCTTCCCTGGACCGGAATCAAGCATCCTAGGACCGGTTTCTGGCTATCAGCCGTCATCAGCCAGGATAGCTTGACTCCAGTGGCGTAGTGAGCACGGGTCCCACGTCTGGGAATACCCATCCCACTTAGGGCGAAAAGCGTTACAACAAACAAATGATGGACGGAATGCTGACAATGCAGACATTCTCCCCCAGTCAAGAGATCTGGGTTAAATCCATCGTTCTTTTGCCCACTACGCCACCCCAGTTCAGACATGGCCATATGCAAATCAGTCTTGACCCTGTGCCTCATGGGAACAGTCCAGCCCGAACTACCAAGCCATGTCTTCCCTGGACCGGAACCAAGCATCCTAGGACCGGTTTCTGGCTATCAGCCGTCATCAGCCAGGATAGTTTGACTCCAGTGGCGTAGTGAGCACGGGTCCCACGTCTGGGAATACCCATCCCACTTAGGGCGAAAAGCGTTACAACAAACAAATGATGGACGGAATGCTGACAATGCAGACATTCTCCCCCAGTCAAGAGATCTGGGTTAAATCCATCGTTCTTTTGCCCACTACGCCACCCCAGTTCAGACATGGCCATATGCAAATCAGTCTTGACCCTGTGCCTCATGGGAACAGTCCAGCCCGAACTGCCAAGCCATGTCTTCCCTGGACCGGAATCAAGCATCCTAGGAACGGTTTCTGGCTATCAGCCGTCATCAGCCAGGATAGCTTGACTCCAGTGGCGTAGTGAGCACGGGTCCCACGTCTGGGAATACCCATCCCACTTAGGGCGAAAAGCGTTACAACAAACAAATGATGGACGGAATGCTGACAATGCAGACATTCTCCCCCAGTCAAGAGATCTGGGTTAAATCCATCGTTCTTTTGCCCACTACGCCACCCCAGTTCAGACATGGCCATATGCAAATCAGTCTTGACCCTGTGCCTCATGGGAACAGTCCAGCCCGAACTGCCAAGCCATGTCTTCCCTGGACCGGAATCAAGCATCCTAGGACCGGTTTCTGGCTATCAGCCATCATCAGCCAGGATAGCTTGATTCCAGTGGCGTAGTGAGCACGGGTCCCACGTCTGGGAATACCCATCCCACTTAGGGCGAAAAGCGTTACAACAAACAAATGATGGACGGAATGCTGACAATGCAGACATTCTCCCCCAGTCAAGAGATCTGGGTTAAATCCATCCTTCTTTTGCCCACTACGCCACCCCAGTTCAGACATGGCCAAATGCAAATCAGTCTTGACCCTGTGCCTCATGGGAACAGTCCAGCCCGAACTGCCAAGCCATGTCTTCCCTGGACCGGAATCAAGCATCCTAGGACCGGTTTCTGGCTATCAGCCGTCATCAGCCAGGATAGCTTGACTCCAGTGGCGTAGTGAGCACGGGTCCCACGTCTGGGAATACCCATCCCACTTAGGGCGAAAAGCGTTACAACAAACAAATGATGGACGGAATGCTGACAATGCAGACATTCTCCCCCAGTCAAGAGATCTGGGTTAAATCAATCGTTCTTTTGCCCACTACGCCACCCCAGTTCAGACATGGCCATATGCAAATCAGTCTTGACCCTGTGCCTCATGGGAACAGTCCAGCCCGAACTGCCAAGCCATGTCTTCCCTGGACCGGAATCAAGCATCCTAGGACCGGTTTCTGGCTATCAGCCGTCATCAGCCAGGATAGCTTGACTCCAGTGGCGTAGTGAGCACGGGTCCCACGTCTGGGAATACCCATCCCACTTAGGGCGAAAAGCGTTACAACAAACAAATGATGGACGGAATGCTGACAATGCAGACATTCTCCCCCAGTCAAGAGATCTGGGTTAAATCCATCGTTCTTTTGCCCACTACGCCACCCCAGTTCAGACATGGCCATATGCAAATCAGTCTTGACCCTGTGCCTCATGGGAACAGTCCAGCCCGAACTGCCAAGCCATGTCTTCCCTGGACCGGAATCAAGCATCCTAGGACCGGTTTCTGGCTATCAGCCGTCATCAGCCAGGATAGCTTGACCCCAGTGGCGTAGTGAGCACGGGTCCCACGTCTGGGAATACCCATCCCACTTAGGGCGAAAAGCGTTACAACAAACAAATGATGGACGGAATGCTGACAATGCAGACATTCTCCCCCAGTCAAGAGATCTGGGTTAAATCCATCGTTCTTTTGCCCACTACGCCACCCCAGTTCAGACATGGCCATATGCAAATCAGTCTTGACCCTGTGCCTCATGGGAACAGTCCAGCCCGAACTGCCAAGCCATGTCTTTCCTGGACCGGAATCAAGCATCCTAGGACCGGTTTCTGGCTATCAGCCGTTATCAGCCAGGATAGCTTGACTCCAGTGGCGTAGTGAGCACGGGTCCCACGTCTGGGAATACCCATCCCACTTAGGGGAGCCAGCCCCAGTAGGAAGGCTCTGAAGCGCTGGGGTACCACCAGCAAACGGGCTGACCCAGGCTCAGCAACCTTAGGCTCAGAATACAGGAGGTCATTCTTCCAGTAAATGAAATGTGTTCCAGACTGATCACCATTGGCCTGGTCTGCAGCCTGCTGCCGCATACCCACGAGAGAAGGGCATTCTTTCTGCTCCCTGCAGAATTCCTTCCTGGAGGGTCCTCCTTCTTGCTGCCAATGGGTCAGCTCAGGCAGGTCCCCCAGTTCAGCTATCTGTTCCCCTGTAGGCTCCAGGGCATCCCCCTCAAGGTCTGCTCCCTCCTGGACCATGGGAAATACAGGGGCCGGTTTCCCGCGCCCCCTGCCTCTTCTCCCTAAGGCCGGTTCCTGGGCCTCCCTCTCAGGCTCCAGATTCTCTTGCGCACCTCTACTCGTTGTCATGGACTGTGTGGTGACACACGCCCAATCTGGCATACCCAACATCTCCAGGTGAGCTCTCCGCTCCACCTTAGCCCAAGGTGAGCTCTCCAGATCGTTCCCTAACAGACAGTCTACAGGCATGGCGGGCCTCACAGCTACCTGAAGAGTACCAGAGACCCCCCCCCCCCACTCAAAGGGAACCTGAGCCACTGGGCAGTGACTCTCTGTGTTGTCAGCGCCAACAACCGGATAGAATGCTCCTGGGACAACCTGCTCCTGAGACACCAGGTGACGCTTGAAAGAAGTCACACTGGCTCCTGTATCTCTCAGAGCTTCCACCCTATGGCCACTATATATAGTGTTCTCAGTCAGCTGGGTTTGGGGGACCACTTCACAGTCTCCTAATGAGACTAGGGACATTTCTACAGAACCCCACCAACCTTGGACACCCATCTCTCCGCCCAGGGCTACACTAGCCGTCTGCCGGGGGGTTGCACCAGTGGGTGCTGGTTTACCAAAATGGCGACACTTGGGATCATTGGCAAAATGACCCAGCTCACCAAATCTGTAACAGGTTGGGGGCCCTCTTTGAACAGGGGTACCTGTCGGGGCCCCCGTCGGTTTCTGGGGTGGGGGAGGCTCAGAACCTTTCCCTTGGTTCCCTTGGGGATTACTTTGAGGCCTTCTCTGGAACTCCCTCTGTTTACCCTTGTCCCCCCGCTCTTCTGCTGGGGACCTTGCCCACCTTTGGCGGAGTCTCCCACGGGCCCCTTTTGGACCCTGATACTGACCCAGCAGTCCGCCTCCTCAGCAAGCTTCCTAGGGTTAGTCAGCCTACTACCTATCAGGTGTTGGCGTAGCTCAGGAAAACAATTACTTGACAAGTCCTCCCATGCCATTAAATCAAGTAGCCCTTGAAAATTATCAACTTTGCTACCCTTCACCCAACCATCCAGTGCTCTGCAAAAAAAAGTCACATACTCCACATACGTACTATTGGGAATCTTAGTGCAACCCCTGAACCTTTGCCTATACATTTCAGGAGTTAACCCATACCTAGTCATTAAAGCTTCCTTCATATGGGGGTAAGAGTTATACACTTCTGAGGGCAAATCTAGCAGTGTGTCCCGCCCTTCACTCAAAAACCGCCCCCACAACCCCGCTCCCCAATCCTTCTTAGGGACCCGGTGGGAGGACATGGCTACTTCGTAGGCTTTAAACCACTGCCCCATATCATCATTTTTTTTAAATGCCTTCACTACATCTTTGGGTATGTACACTCTGGACTCTACCTGCACTGGGGGTGTGCTGCCACCAGAGGGAGTGCTTCCCAAGCCCTGGACTTTCAACTCCAGCTCCCTCATTTTCATTTCATGCTCTCTTTGGTTTTTCTTATCTTCCAGAGCCAGCTTTTGGCTTTCCAGCTCCAGTTGTCCATTTAATTTGAGTTTTGCCATTTCCATTTCGTGCATCCTACCCTCTCTTCTATCTGCCAATTCCTCTGGAGATGGACTCTTACTGGAAACACTGCTACCTGCCGGGGAAGGGGTTCTCCTTCCTTTTGGACCTGCTGGCCCATCTAGCTGCTCATCTGCCTCTCATCATCAGTGGCATTCCTTGCCTCTACCCAGGCCCTCAGCGCCTTGTAGAACTCTGGCTTGTTTTTACATCCAGTTGTGGAAACATTAAATTTTCTGCAGAAGAATTTCAGCTGCTTTGCAGTGTAGCTATCCAATTTCTCTTCTTCCCATTCAAATTCAGTATTCACAGAGACTATGGATGCTTCTTTCTCCACCATGGTTAAGCTTGGCAATGCTCAAAAATAGACAGTCCAAAAGAGAAATCTACCAACAAGTATTGGTTGCGTTTAAGGTCTGCACTCCCTAAGTAGTGTTCACCAATTACTGTACATGAGTCACAAATGCAAGTCCAGAATCCTCACCGCTGACCACCAATGTTAGAATCCGGGTTCTCTGGTTGGCACAGGTAGGTACTCGTGACAAGCAGGGAACCTTTCCTCTAGTCAGGGTAAGGGGTTACACTCCTAAAATAACCCATGCTCACCCTCTAGGTAGCTTGGCGCGAGCAGACTAGGCTTATCTCAGAGCGTTATAGGTTAAGCATTTGTGAACACATACAGTAACCAAGTGACAACACTACAAATGGACACCACACAGGTATTATATTAAAAATAAGGATTCTTTATATAGAGTTACCACAAGACCATTAAACGACAAAAATACACAATACTGTTACTTTAGATGGTAGAAGATTACTTAGTTCTCTTAAGTTCTTAAATGCGACACTTTAAGTCAATGTACCTTAGATGCGACACGCAGGGCAACGAAAGTGTTGCAACGATGTTAATGCGATGAAGTTTTTGGTGCAAAGAAATAAAGACGTGAAGATCTTCCAGATGCGTTACGCTTCTCCGATGTTGCGAGAAGGCTCGACTCGATGCGTCAGCTACAGCGACGTCACTCCTTTACGCGATGCGACGACAGCGGCCTTGGCAGCGGCACTCTTCTCCGACGTTTGCGAGACGCTTCCGCTCGATGCGATGCTGCAGCGGCGTCACCCCTTTACGTGATGTGACGACAGCAGCTCTGACGGCGGCACGCTTCTCCGTGGATGCGAGGCGCTTTTCTTGATGCGGTGCAATGCGACAACTACGATGGCTGCGATGGCGACACGCTTCTTTCTCGATACGAGACTCTTCTCTTGATGCGGTGCAATGCGTCAGCTGCGATGGCTGCGATGGCGACACGCTTCTTCGGCGTTGCGAGACATCCGGAATGATGCGAGACGCTTCCGCTCGATGCGATGCTGCAGCGGCGACACTCTCTGCGAGATGCGACGGCAACAGCTCCAACAGCGGCACACTTCTCCTTCTCAAGTCGCGCTTCCAGCTCCTTGCGACACGCAGTCCCTCAGAAGGCCCAACAACAGCAGCAGGCACTTCCAAAAGACTCTGGGGAGCTGGGGGTGAAGTCCACTGGTCCTGGGACTTCGTTCAGGGGGCAAGCTCAGCACAAGCCCTTGGAGATCTTCTTCAGCACAAGTTGAAATAAAAAGTCTTTCCCAGTCTTTCTCCTCTCCTTCAACAGCAAGGCAACCACTGCAGGCCAATGCCCCAGGTCAGGGACAGTACTCCTCCTTACAGCTTTCCCGGTTCCTTCTCCTCTGGCAGAGGTTCTTCTTGTTAAGCAGGATCTAATTTGTTGGGAGCAGGGTCCCAATACTTATACCCCTAATTCCTTTGTTCCTCTGGGGTTGAGGGGCCTTTGCCCAGTCCAAACCAGTTCTTGAGCACTTTGTTGTTGTGAGGCAGGCTGTTTCTTTCAGGGTGCAGGGCAGAGCCATCAGACGCTCCACAGGGGGTGGAGCCAGCATTGTGGTGGCAGAGCACAGCCCTATTCAGAGTCCAGGTGCACTCCTCCCACCCATCTACCTGTCAATCTTCCTATTCACCACCAGGCTACCTAGCCCTGCCCATCTGGGTTTCCCCAGCCCTGTCATTCACACAAACCAGACAGCAGATACACATTACACAGATGCGGACTGGAATGGTTAGACAAGCAAAGGCCAACTTTCTAAAAGTAGCATTTGCAAATGCAGAATATTAAAATAAACCTTACTAAAAGATGTACCTTATTATTCTGAGTTCAGGCATACTAAACTCGATTTTCTACCATGTTCCCTGGGCATGTTAGGATCATAGGATGTAACAATCTTAACAGCCCATTCTGGCCTATGGGGACAGGTAGCCTTGCAATAGTGAAAAACGAAAATGGCTATAATTCACTATTAGGACATGCCACACACATCAGGGCTTGTCCTACCTTATGCTTACAATGCACCCTGCCCTTGGGCCTACCATAGGGGTGACTGATATGAAGTTAAGGGAAGGTTTAGGGACTGGGAAGTGGGTGCACTTGCCCAGTCAGCATGACAGTACCAGACTGCACGCAGGTTCTGCAATGGCAGACCCTAGAGACATTTTACCAGGCCGCTTTTGTGGGTGGCACAACCAGTGCTGCAAGCCCACCAGCAGCATTTGTATTTACAAGCCCTGGCACTCCTGGTGCACTTTACTGGGGTCTGACAGTAAACCAAATAAGCCAATCATGGAATCCAACCAACATATGCATTTTAAATAGGGAGCACTTGCACTGTGGCACTGGTTGGCAGTGGCACAGTGCTCTGAGTGGCCAACACCATAAAAACACATGAGGCACAGCGACATAAAGAGGAAGGGAGACTCATGCCAAGGTGCCAGGTCTAACAGGTTTACCATTAAAAAGAAGATGAATCTTTAACTGGTTAATGTTGTGTGTAGGATAAAGGTGGGCACCAAACTGGTTGGCACACTCAACTCTTTTAGAGATGGTTTGTTTGGCCGGCCTTGGCCGTTGTTTCAAGCAAAGAGTGTCCACCCCAATGTCGACTGTCCGACTTCAGGGTCTGCCTTTCATGGAGGCCACCCAGCGGAGTGAAAGTGAAGCAGCCTGGCAGCTTGTGCCCATCAGTGGTCTGGCCAGAGTGGATGGGGTTGGGTGGTGCTAGTCCTGGATGCTGCCTGGTGGTCCATGCCCCTCTTGCCACAATGTTGTCCTTCTCCACCCAGTGCATTTCTGCAGCTGTTTGGAGCAACCATTCAATGAGATATTCCTGTTACAAGCCTGACCAGGCTGTGCCTGGGCCTGCCACCCCCTTTCATCATCGCAGAGGAGGCTGGGTCAGCCGGTACTCGTATGACGACTCTGTCCACCCAGCCTATTACTGGCAAGCAAGTGCATCCTGCAGCAGGCCTCCGAGGAGTACAAAGGTTGGTGTAGGACTGGCACATGGCTCCTCTTCCAGTTCAGCAGGTGCAGCTTCCTGGATAATTCTGCCAATAGCATATGCTTATTTCAAAGATTAAGCTGTGCACTTGTAAGTACACACAGCTGTTACAGTGAAACTGCAAATGGTTCAATAAATGAGTTATGGTTCCTTTGATCACTTGTTACTTTGATAACTGTGATAATTCCAGAGCTAAAATTTGCAAGGAGTGCTGACCTCCAGGGTTGTGTGCATTTAAAAGACCAAGACCATTCAGGACATGCGCAGCTGCTGGGTGACTCTAGGTAACCTCGGGCTGAGTGCATGTTTCTTTGATGGCGTCAATACATTTGGATGTCTGCCTTATCAACTTTTGATGCTACTTTCTGTGTCCACCATGGTGGGCACCGGCAAAAAGGAATCCGTGTTACATTCTGGAAAGGAAGCCTAAGAAATGCTTAGCATATTCAACGAAGGCAACAGGTGCACAAATTACCCACTCCTGACTCAGAGAGATAGTGACGAAAAATAACAATGCAGGACTATTTCGAGACCCTCTAATTGGAATGGGTACATCTTATTAGGTGAGCTACTGTCTGTCTCAGCCCTTGCCTCACTGCACCCTTTTTATGCTCTTCGCTGAGTGTCCTGGGGTCCAAAGCGTTTACTTTGTAAAATTAGATTCTTTAAAGCATGCCGGTCAACAAAAATACTAGAAATATTAGGCTGGGACTCCAGTTCTATTTTGTTGGCTTTCAGAACTGGGGCAATGATTAAGAGGGACTTCTGTGGGCATTTGTATTGTGCCGCTAGAGGTGAAGGCTCAAGATGAACCAAAGCAAAGGCATTTGCTAAGAATGTTTTCATATATCAAGAACAAAAGTTTGAAGTTCGAAGACAATGAGGTACCGTCAATACCATCATAGTTCTGATCATAAGTGAGGCCAACTAGCGATTGGGCAGCATTATTTCCATGAACAGCAGCTTCAGGGAAACAAGAGTCTTTGGGTTCCGGAAGGTGAGGATGGCTGTAAAGCTGAAACTTAAAGGAACTGATAAAAAGGCATCACCAGGAGTGGAAACTGTGGCTTAATTTGATTCAGCATGGGAAACATCACATGGCACTCACACTGAAAGGATTGACAGATTGATAGCTCATGCTTAATTCTATGGGTGGTGGTGCATTGCCATTCTTAGTAGGTGGAGCAATTTATCTGGAAATTCCTCCATGGTAATGTGTTTCATGACCCCCTGAGATTGACATTCAACTTCTTAGAGGGACATGAGGTGTTCAGAGACATGAGATCAAGCAATAAATGATCTGTGCTGCTCTCAGATGTCTGGAACTGAACAAGCATTACACTGAATGGAGCAGCATGTGTAAGAAATTGGGTTACTGGTTGAGGGTAGTGAGACCGTACTCAAGCAGGCACCACAATACTTATCAGGGTGAAGGCACAAGCAACCCATAAATTAACCTGTGCTCAATCCTCTGGTACCTTGGCAGAGAGCAATTAGGCCTAACTTAGAGGCAGTATGTAAAGTATATGTGCAAAAATTTTAACAACAATTAAGTGATAACGCAACACCAGATTAGAACAATAGAGTAGATTTTAATAAATAAAACAAGATCAAAATGACAAAAATCCATATAGTAGAATCATGCTCAAGGCGAAAGCTGAAACGCGTTGCGTGTGCAGTCATTAAAAGATATTTTCTGCAACTCCACAAGGTGTCCGTGCTTTTCCTGGGGATTACAGGAGTTCGTTGTGGTATTTTCGGGGTTTCCGGTAACCCGTGCACGGACCGCCCTGATTGATAGCCTCTACCCTTACCGGTATCTGTGTGATATATTTATAAATTCCACATATATATATTCCATTTTAATTAAGAATTTTTATATTAGAAGGACCTAAGGGGAAGTGGAATGTGAAAGGAATGCAGATTGGTAGGATTGCTAAATTAGAGAAAACAAGAATTTGTAAAAACAATCAAAGCATGTTAAGACATTTTTAATACAGAGAGGGAGAGTGTGTGCATGCTTTTATCTATGCATATGTAAATATCTCTGGTGAAATCTGACAGGCACTTCACCATACCTGACTGAAACCACAGACACTGTTGAGGCGTGGCTATTAGAGCCTTAGGGTGAGTTCCTCTGACCAATGAACTACTGTTTTCATCTTAGATAAGCGTTTTTTTAACATAATGTATGTTTTTGTATATCCTATCACATGTGCTGCCTGTCACATCATGTGTGCTGCCTGCCTCTGCTTCACTAATAGTGACACTACAAGTCACCTATGCACTAGCTATGGGTCACCACTTCTGGTTTTAATTTTAGAGAGCTGCAGTGTTACTAAGCATACTTGGTCATTCATGCTTATGTTAATGTATGCCTTTTTCATCTCTTAGATTACCCTTAACCTTGTTTAGGTACTTCATCTAGCAATACGTGGTAGGTAGGTTGGTCAAGAAACTACCACAGGGTGTAGATAAGTGTGCACATGGTCCTGATAGATTGCCGCCTGATCATATAGACTTTTAGGCAAGAAATATGTTGACCCTTTGAGAGTAGAGCGCTAGGATCTTGAACCATTATTTCAGATAAAGTCGCCACTCTTTTTTCATTTTAATCAGGTGGGAACTATCCCATTAAAAGAGTTTATTGGACTACCCAACCTGTTTTAACATTCACCCTACCTACACTACATCTACACTATCCTAGGCCCCTCACACTTACCTCATCAAACGGCAAGGAACAAAAGATCTTCGCTAAAGAGCCCCTCATTGGGTGCCCATCGGGTATTGCAGCACCGACCCGACGAGGAGCAGACCCAATGATGAAGCATGACATCTAGCTGGCTGGGTGTGTGAGCGTCCTAGTTCCGAAAGGGAGGGATTCCCTTCCCCCCCCTTTTGTACTCACTTTAGGACCACATTATCCTTATAGATTTTTTCGCATAGTGCCTCTCTCTACTTACCTCCATGGTGACTCACTGAGGAACTGCATACTCTCTTTTTTATAAGAGTGCCAAGACAGTGCCATGATTGGAAAATTCATAACTGAGGAAAATCACATTCAAGTAAGCAATTTTAGATTTTTAAAGGTAATTTTATAACCATGTGTGGTCAGTATTATCACTATCCGGTACATCCTAGTCAGGTGTGAGTTTGAATCATCATCTGTAATGTAAATGCCGTCAATATAAGACAGAGCCCCAGCAGCTGGTGGTAAGATGTTCATAATGCATTCTGTGAATAAGCCAGGAAAATGTATATCCTATTGGCAATTGTTTAAATAAAAATTGAAATCTGTTGAAGGGGAAAGTAGTCAGATACTTGCTTTCAGGTACAATGTTTTGACTGAAAAACCCATTAGAAGTCTCCAGGGCTGTTTGATATTTTTTGTGCTCCAGGTTTGTCATAGGTCCTGTGCTATGTGTATTTTAACAGTGTAAGTTCTGGTCAGCGAGTTTACATTTCTAAATTCTAAGATCATTTTATAGGATCTGTCAGGTTTCAATACAGGGAAAAGAGGGGTGTTCATTATTGAACTACAAAGTGCCCTGATACTACAACTGATCTAAGTACATTGAATACTGATTTGGGGGCTAACTCCGAAAAGGAAAGATGTATGGAATAGAATTCTTATCATACCCCACTTCGTTTCTGTACAAGGGTGGAGCCTGTTTCAGAGGTCACTCCCTTGCATTTATTTCCTTGTTATGTGCAGGTTCTAAGGAGGAAATGATACCAATATTAACTTCTCACTTTGCGGTGCATCCCTAATAAAGATTGTGATACCAGAACATGGACTTCTATTGGAATTCTCCAGGGCATATTATCAAGCCCATTATCCCCGCTTTAGCGGCAGTTTTCTGGTGATAATTTTTAACGCCGTTCTTGATAATATGCCCCAAAATACTCTGCTACTTTTTTGTTGCCCTTTCATCTTCATGAACACATGTATAAAATAAAACATATTCCCCTTAAATTAAAAAAGTATTACAATAATCAGTGAGAGGTGCATTTTTCTATGTTATTTATGAAAGCTCAATAGGGTAATGTGTTCACTGCAGATGTGTGAGTGCAACCAGACAGTCACACAACTGAATCCTGGTTGGGGTACAAGTAGAATATTGCTGTGTATTTATAGTGCTTCGAGGTCCCAGTTCAGTGTGACTGTAAGTACTGTGAATGTGCAAGACATTATTTTAAAATTGTATTACACATAGTGTAAGAAAGGCAGCAGCAAAATGTGCAGAGAGATTTAGAGCAGATTTACTAACTTTTCATGCAACACATTGCAGGACCCAAAGTTGCTGCACCATGTTACATGAACGAGAGAGAGCAGAACAGCCCCCTATCTACTAAGAAATGATTGTCTTAGCTTCTCTTCCTGCTCTGAGCTACTTTAGGTTGTAATGTGCCAATGCACACACACTTGCATCATAGTGTACGGGAAGGGTATCCTTCCAGTACAAAAGACTATGCTTAGACATAGTTTAACACGTTTCCCACTATGTATGTGTGCTGTATAGTGCAGCACACATGCAAAGTTCCAAAAGTTAGGATAAATAAAAACATACCTCCAAGTTGTAGCCAGCCACATTAACAGTTTGCACAGGTTAGCGTCACTTTTGTTACCAGGCACAGATCGGAAGTAAATCTGTCTAAACATGTGTTAAAACAATATATTTTTAGTACTTTGCACTCAGACTGTACTGAGTGCAAACCTTTTTGTTTATAGGTTTTCCATATAAAGACTTTCTCCAGAACGCAGCTAATAACACCTGTACATTACCTCTCAAAACAAATAAACCTTTGCCCCATGAAGAATCAATAAGCCGTATGCTGACTCCAAAGCGGCCATTAGATATGTTGATTAACCAATTGCACACATTAACACATCTTTACATCTGTAGACACAGCAATGAGAAGGATTGTTTCTTGTTTGTCTGTCTCTTCCTTGCCTTTAAAGAACAGGAGACCTCCTTCATTCCTTTCAGCCAGAGGATCCTTAAGGTTTCCATTAGCCATTCTGGAGCGTTTTTTTTTGTTTTTTTTTTTAAATAAGAAAATTGTTTTTGTAAAAGTTTTAAAAGTGTGGGAATAACATTCCCAATAGATCCATCCCATATTAGCTACTGGGGTCATCCAAAACCCATTCACTGGTAGAGTAGGTTTTGTGTATTTTTTCATTGCTTCTCATAACTCTCTGTCTCTAATTAGCCCACCTGAAAGGTGCTCATGAAGGGCATGGGTCTCCCTTGTCCCTCCTTGGTCCTTTGATTAAATTGTGTATTTATTGGTCCCCTGACTTATTTTCCCTGTTGAGACATTGTTTTTGTTACTGCTTGCAAACTGGGCACAGCAGAAATTCCATGTGAAATGCCATCCCACACAATTATATGCAGTCCAGTGTTCCTGCAGCCAGATTTATTGAGTGTGGGAACAACAAACCTGATTTTACCAAATGGAAAATCAAGCAGGAAAAATCACTCTGGGAAAAGGCTGCTACTATCCCACACCTTTTCCATGTCTCTTTCCTCAGTCGTCAGAGAAGGCACTGGGGAGCATCATATGCCCCCGCCTGCCAGCCAACATTGTCCACTCGTTCCTTCACCCTCCCTCCACCCCTGCCTTACACCTCCTTGTACACCCCTTGCACACTTTTTCCACCTGCTTAAAGCAGGTAGTAGATGTGTGTGAAACTACACAGAAAAGGGAATACCATGTGGAATACGACCAGGTAAATCTGGGTCTGCACACTCATTTCCCATTGCATGGGACTTAATTCATAATTGCACACTACTGGTGGGTTGTTACCTCATGGTAATCCTGCTAATACTATGCTATTTGTATTCAGGGTCAAGGTGCCTGGAGATAGATCAACAGAGAAAGACTTATTTATCAGATCCTATCACATTTATCAATACACAGGGGGGTACTTCACCACACTTTAACTTAACAAAGACAGAGAATGCAAAATTCCATCAGAAAAGATGTTGAACAAAAACCTTCTTTTGATTCAGTCAGTCAGAGATTGTGCTTTTAATTCTACCATCATGATATTTTCTAGATGTAACTATACCAGTTCTTGCTATGTTACTCTTCCTGAATCAGCTATTTGCCAGTTTCAAGGTTGTTAGATTATGGCAGCATAACTTTCCATGAATGTTCAGGAAAATGTGATAGGTTCTCCAAGGCTCACCATAAGCTGCATTGTTTGCCAGTTTCTAGAAGCATCCATTGTAAGGTGTTCCTTATCCTACAGAGCCTATTATGAAAAAGAACCCACGCTGCCTATGTATTTGTTTCATGATTTAAGTGATCCCTTCCTTTTTGTCCTTCCCTCCTGCTATCAGTCCAATGACTTGATGGGAGATGGGGTTCTTCCTTCTTTTTTGTGGCTTTTAAATTTGGAATGCACTCAGTCTTAGCCTGTGCAAACTAAATGGCCTTTCTATGTTTAGGAAGGTTCTTAAAAGTCATATATTTTATTCATTATTTTCATATCTGTTATGATGTTGTTAGGTTTTTAATATATTTAGAGGTGTGGTGCAGCGGCCAGAGGAGTTGACTCTGCTCCGCGGGGCTCACGGTTCAATCGCTGGTGGCAGCTCAGCTCAGCATCATTTGACTCTGGGTAATAGCTCACTTTAACTCCCCAACAGCCCGCTGTGCCTTGAAACCCTTAAGGGGATGATATGTTTGCACTTTACAAATGGGAATCATTATTATCAGTACGTACCCTCAGGCATTAAATGCAGGACTGGTGGCAGATTTAAGAAGAAATATAGTAGAAATGGTGGGGTGTGGCTCTTGTCCTTTGGAGATGGAGCATTGTAAATTGAGGAATAGCTCAAGTTTTTGATACCTGACCTATGGGTAGTCTGAGGGACAGCTCAGCTATATGAAGCCTGGACTTATAATTTATGTCTGAGCACAGACGTACCTCTCCCACCTAAAGCAAACACCTGGATGATCAGTTTCTCAGAGTGGATTGTAACACAGATGTTAGATTTGCTTTAAGTTATGCCTTGTGGTTTTTCTCTGATATGTTGGTTATACGGAGGCAGTTCACCAGCACTCCCCGTGTGTATGCGCTTTATTGCTGTATAGTTTGGAATCAAAATGCTTGTAAAACATTTTTCTTCTGTCAACAGTAACCCTGGGTCTGTCAAAAGCAGTATAATTTTGACATTGTGCATAACAGGTTACCAATCGAAAGCATTGCACAATGAAAACACCATTTTGTGCACTACCTAGTCCTGTGTCATGATGACAAACTATCTACCACTGTTGTCTTTATTGTGCCTCTCTTGTGGTCCATTTAAGGTTGTCCCTTTCACCAACCACACCCTGTTAACTGGTATAATAAGTGTAGACATTTAGAAACAACAATTATAGAGAATGTGGTAATTTTTCTCCAAAAACAAATTTGGAAGAAATTCATAACAAATGTTGCATTTTATAAAGCACATTGACCCCACAGGATCCAAAAACAATATAAATATTGTAGTGGATTTCACACATTGAGGCAGATTCCGATCCGGGTCGGAAGGGCACCGAACGCGATCCGGCTGGAAAAACTACAAGCCGTGGGCGTGGTTTCCACCCGACTCATACAGCTGTACGAGCGAGCAAGTACGATGCGAGCTACGTGAAATTCATTGCCCGAGTCGTTTCCTGGTCCAAACCACTCCGTACATCTCGGTCGTAAGCTAACCGCGGCGTGCAATGGATGTGATTTATGACTGAGCCAGTACGATGCACGCGTTGGACAGCGGGTGCGAGCCGGAGTGTCCGGCTCGCAAGACGTCCGGGAAGTTGCCTTTGGGGGTCCGCGTCGGACCCCCTGTCAACCGCAGCCCTACGACTCGGACACAGGGGGAGACCCAAGGGTCCCCCCAACACAGGCATGTATGGTGTGGATGGCACCAACACGTACCCACTGTAGGGGGCGCCCTTGTGCGAGACGTACCCATTCAGTCAATGGGAGTCCATGTACGCGTTGTACGACCGGTTCCCATTGACTTCTATGGGAGTCCGACTGAACCGAGTCCGGCAGCATACGGCCGCATCATACTCGCTCGGTCGGACTGCCGGACTCCGGCTCAGTCGGAAAACACTCCGGATCCGGCTTGGCCAGAGAGCTTTCCAACCCGGATCGGAATCGGCCCCATTATGTGCTGGGCTTGAGAAAAATATGAAAAGCATAGTTGTTGCTATAACACCATATGTTATTAAGTGTCACTATTTCTGTTTCTGTTAGAGTGGCATCTTTGCAGAACTTTGCACATCAGTCACACATTCAATGTGCTCTGAGGCTTGAAGGAATACTTGTGTCCTTTGCATGCTAGAACACCATTTGCTGCAAAGTAATTTCAAGGCAACTACCTTTTTGCCAGTTCTTTAGGCCTTGCAGCTTCCTCTATGGATGTAGCTCAGTCCTCTTTTAGGAGAGCTGCTGAATGTGGGGTGCTAACAACAACAATTTTATTTTGATTTTGAAAATCACAGATTCCTGATAGAGTAATTAACAGGTGGCAATATTACCAACTGATTGGCACTCACCTATTCATTCTCAGGAGGAATGAAAGCTGCAGTAGGAATAAACCTGAGAATTTCCAGTCCCACATTCAAACATTTTGCAACCACTGAGCTCAATATTCTCAGACCTGTACATGTGTGGGGCCTCAAACAAGCGCATGTTGCATGCCCTTATGAGCAGACTAATAATACACTTTGGGTCAACTATCAAGCCGCAGCACCTTTCTGAATTTTTGGGAGGAATGGAAACCAAGGGTTGTCATCTTGAAATTTGCAAAAAGTGCTTCTAAAGTGCTTTTGATCAAAATGTGTATTAGCTGACATTGGGTAGCCCAATCACTCGTTCCGCTTTCTAAAGATCTCTCAGTAGCCTACAAACACCATTAGATCCACTAAAACCTGTTCGTTATACTCGTATGGGTATTTAACAATATGTTTCATATGCACAATTAATCACTCTTTGTTTGTTTATTGGCTCTAAGGATAGCTTCGCCCCGCTGTTTGAAGTGTTATCTCCGCCTCCATTGTTTGACCTGTTAGTCCCCCACCTATGTTCGGATCTAATTGTGCCCCTGTGTATAGGTATAAGTTCATGTGCAGTCACCAGTGATTTTCAACTGTACTAAAGAAATCTTAAACACCACGCACAGAGGAGTGTATATAACTGGCAGAGACTTGAGTCTAAGCCGATATTACCCCATGCGCCTCTCCCCGGGTCTGTTTCTTGTCTTTGTCTGTTACAATATCTTGTATAGTATTGGTGGATATACAAAAGGAAGTGACGTTACGCTTACCAAAGCCCACTCAAAAATAAGCACTTTTGGGACTGCAGTCTATCACGTGAAGTGGATGTCAAAAAGTTACGTTTGTAAATCATCTTGCTTCTGAAATGGGGCTCTGGTTTTGTGAAAGTGAAATGGAGGAACTGATCGACTTTTCATATAAGGACACATACAAATAAGTTAGCTGTGTTCGTTCTGGTGATGGATTTTTAAGCAAACATGATAAAAACATGTTAGATTTAAAGATGCACTTCATTTTTTATGAAACCCGCCACAAGATTTCAGAAAGTTGCTTCGAGGATATCCCGCATACTTCTCATCTGGGACTTTAACAGGTCTTTCTAGTTACTGTAGACGGGAGTTGTTTGCTGATCGATTGAATTGACCAGTTCTGTGCCATGCATTTCTCACCCTTTGGGGTCACATCTTAGTTTGCCCTTCAAAGGTGTGGCTTCGAATCTAAGTCAGTTTCCTTCCCAGCAGCTTGGGTATGAATTTCGCATTGGTCAGTGCTCTTATGTATTGTATGCGGCCTTAGCTTTTAAATCCAAGTTGTTTGTTCTCTGCAAATTCTTAAAAAGTAATAAAGGTTTTGAAAAGTCTAATCGCGTACCAGATGCATACTTTGAAAATAGGGAACTAGCTTTCAAGAGAAGGCCTGACCACTTCTTCCCATTTCAGGCTGAGCATGGCATCTGGTATTTGAATTGCCCTGTGTCACTGTGGCCGCTACCATCACTGTGGTAAAGGCTGCTACAAAAAGCTCAGACTCGCCAAACTCTGCGCGAGCGCCATCTAATGTGCACAGAATGTTTTTATTTTGTTTCACAGTTTTATATAGAGGGCCCGTGGACACTGGGGCACTTTACAGGTTACATAAGGTCAGATTCATTTTTAAGCACGAGGAGATTCCGCGATGTTCACTGAATCTCAAGACGCTGAACCCACACCAGGGCTCAACTCTGGCTCCCCTGTCCAAACAGCAGCTCTGGCAGTAGGCCACATCTCCTGCTGCCTGTAGTGGCGCCTCCTGGCTTGCAGGTCCTTCTCTGGCTCTCAGCACATACATAAAGCTGGCATTTCACATTTCATTTCTATATAGTCACACGAGTTCCTGCATCTCAGGAGCACCAGAGACATAACCCCCGCACTGTGGCCCACTCCAGAGTATATGCAACCCACCTCGGTATTCCTCAGAATGAATAAGCCAAAATGCGTTTGTGTTTCTAGTGGTCATTGATGGCCACAGTTTTTATTAGGAATACATGCATATACTTTTTGTCATCCCTCATATGCCATTTGTCGTAATTCATTGTTAGCGAACTGCCATACTTGGGTCATAAATCATCAGTTTGTGTTTGCCATGTACCTTATCTGCCACAAATCATATCTACATCACCAATTAGCCAATTGGACTGACAGTTCGTTGGATAGTTCTTTTGTAGGCTTATCTCGTTTCTTGTCCCTTCTGGTTCATCTCATTGTTCAGTTGGATTTTGCGCTTTCTTTGAGCGGGGGAAGCTTTCCTCCCGGAGTTAGGCCCCAACTCGCTACCTTGCTGGATTCTCTTGTGCCCTGCCATCTGGTGGGGGCTGGGCTGCGAGTGCCGTCTCCGTTGCTACCCCCTTTTTGTTAGGCCAACTCACCCTGCAGTGAGGCATCCCAAAGTGAGTGGCCCCAATTCGGTGTGCCTCCGTACCAACCATTGTACCCGTAGCTTTTTGCCACGCCGTCAGGGAGGCTTATGTCTTTCTACGGCCCCCCCCTTTTCTTGCTTTAATTGTTTGCTGTTTTACTTGCAGCCTGCCAGACCCATGGCGCCCCGCCGGTTGTCCCAAAACACCCTCATTCCTTCTTCTGGCAGATGGACTCCGTCGGTCATGTAGAGCTCTGGGCGACCTGGGTGGATGAGCCCGTGCCTGATACTTTCCAGACCATTGGTTCTGCAAAATTTGCTCACAGCTATGTTCAGCTTCCTTCTTGAATTCTCCACTGATTTTCTTGATTTCCCCCCTGCTGATCAGCTCGGACCAGATGACCACCGTTCTCCAAAAGACCTGGCTGCTTCTGTGAGGTCCATCTGGATGTAGTGGAGGAGTGCTTTCCTCCCCTGGTTTGCCAGGTCGTTGACCCCCCAGGTGGATGACCAAGATGTCGGGGTGTCTGCCCGCAAATCCGCGAGGGTTGCTGGCAGCTGGTCCCATCTCATTCCTGGCTTTCCCAGCCATTGGTTGCATGTGCACACTGACCTTCCCTCACACTTGTCGCCCTTTCGCTGCCACCACGACTGCATTCTGGCTATGAAGGAATGGCCCACCACTCAAACCAGGTGCGGTCTCCTCCCTGCTGGAGGAATGATCACAATGTCAGTTCTCTGTTGGTCACCTTTTTGGAGGGTGGTGCCCTTGTACCTCTTTTGCAATCTGGAAAGTTCTACAGCAATTGTGGCCTCACGTATGTCCGGTATGCCTGTGACCGCCATCTGCCCACTGTCTGTATCCCTGCTTCGGACATCCCCTGCTGGGCTGCTGATGTGGCAGCTCCGATTCTGAAGGACTGTAACCCAAAGGATGCTGGGGGCAGGCCCGCTTGGCTAAGGGCCCAGCGCATTACTGTTGTGAATTGGAACTTGCTTAATTGGCTGCCGTCCTTCTGCTTGAACAGTGGCCCATCGCCGGCTGGTCAGACTGCCATAAATACCAGCAGGCAGCACACCGTACAGTATCTCTGATCTGTAATGCAATGCAGTCGAACTATCGTCCCTTTGCCGGCCTGATCTGTCTTTGACCTCCTCAGCAGTATCTCTAACTCAGTTGATTTGGGCATTATGTCGCTTGCTTGCATGCAGCGCCAAGCCGGCCCATTCCTATTGGGGGCCACCAGCTCACTGAGGCGGAATGCCCCGAAGAATGCAGTGGAGAAGGCTGCCCTGAACAGGATGAGTTCGAATGAATCCCTTGTGATTTCCCCCAGTGCTTCCAACAAGCATCCAAATTTCGTCAAATCTATTGGCCGCTTGCTATCCATTCTCGCGCCTTCCGAGCGCTTCCACCCTTTCATGGCTGCCTTGATGTAATGAGAGGCTATAGGGTCCTGGCCTGTCACTAGCTTTGTGAAGTGATTCACTGCGGACAGGTGTTCTTGTGCCCAGGACCTGGATTTTGGGCCATTGAATGCCCACTGGATGAACTTCTCAATTGCTTTACCTGTAGCGCCCATGTCCCCCAGCCTCTGGAAGCCCCCTATCTGCATCACAGTCCCCACATACTTCTTGTATCGCCTGACTGCTTCTGGGGCGAGGGCTTGGTTTATCAAGAACGACAAGTCTACCCCGCCAGGCCCCACAGTTGTGCCGGAAAAGAGGTCATGTCCTGCTCCGCCCTTGGGGCCAGCTGCCTGAATTTGTCCATCTGTGCTCTTGATAGGGCGTCCGCCACCTCGTTCTCTGCCCCTGGAACGTGTCGTGCTCTCAGGTCTATGTTTCCTTCTAACTGCAATTTAACCAAGTGGCGCATTAATCTCAGTGTATCTGGGCACCTAGCTGATCCTTTATTAATGGCTTGTACCACCCCTCTGTTATCTGACCCTATTGTTAGCTTCATATTGCGCAATTCCTGTTTCCTTCCAGATTGTCAGGGCCACAATGATGGGGAATAGATCCAGAAATGTAATATTAATAGTGATGCCCAACCCGTGCCATTTGCTGGGCCATTGAACTGCACACCATCTGCTGCCTAGGATGGCCCCAAATCCAGAGCTGCCTGCGGAATCCGTGAACTGCTTGTGACCCATCCTTCTCTCCAGATTAGCAGCACATTGAAGTCCGCCAGGAATGTGTCCCACATTAACAGGTCCCGCTTTACTCCCGCCCCCAGTCTGACATGGTGGTGCTTAAGTGTCAGTCCTGCTGTCAGCTTGGTTAAATGCCTGTTGAAAACCCTGCCTGCTGGGATTACCCTAGCTGCAAAATTGAGCTTGCCTATCACGCTCTGGAGCTCCCGTAGTGTCGCCTTCTCGCGACCGCATAGACTCCTGATGTCCTCTTTAAACTCCCTCACTTTGTCTTCAGGGAGTCTTGATGTTCCCGCTACCGAGTCCAGCTCTATCTCCAGGAATGTGATGGTCGTTGCTGGGCCCACCATTTTATCCGCTGCCAGGGGGATTCCTAATTCCTCTGCTAGCTCCTGAAATGCTGCTAGGGTGTTGCTGCACTCGTCCGATGAGGTGGGGCCCATGAAAAGGAAATCGTCTAGGTAGTGGAGTTTTCCACCAGTGGGGTGCCTGGCATGTGCAGCCCACTCAAGGAAGGTGCTAAAGATCTCAAAGTATGCGCAGGACACCGAGTACCCCATGGGCATGGCTTTGTCGAAATACAGCTCCCCTGCCACAGAAAACCCAGGAGGTGGAAACTGGAGGGGTGGACTGGCAGTAGGTGGATTCTATATCAGCCTTTCTCATGAGGGCCTCATGCCCTGCTGTCCTAACCAGGTCAATGGCATCATCCACGTCGCATAACCCACTGAGCAGGCCTCTGTGCTGATTCCATCATTTACCGATTACCCTTCAGGGAAGGATAGGTGATGAATCAGGCGGAACTGGCCAGGCTCCTTTTTGTGCACTACCCCTAGAGGTGAGACCACCAACCCTTTATGCATGTGCAGTGGCAGGGGACCCTCTATCCTACCCAATGCTTTCTCTTTTGCTAATTTCTTAGTGACTACCTCTGGCCGATTTCAGATTGTTTGTGCCGCTTCAAGGGGGGGTGCCGGTAAAAGGTATGATAAGTCCTTCTTCAAAACCTTGGAATAATACTGCAGCATCTGATCTGTTATGGTACTTATTGGCTAGCTTGTGCAATTGGTGTGTGTTGATGGGGGATCTGGATAACCTGCAGCAGCAAATTTCTTTTGGTCCCCCTGTGCCTTCATTGTTACACTCACTGCTTTTTCTTCTTCTCTTTCTTATCCCCCTGTGTTCTTTTTTTGTGTCTGCACCCTGAAGCCAGGTGTCCTCCACCACACGTGGAAAAAATTTGTTTGAATTTACACGTGGCCCCCCAAGTGCATTCGGTAGCCTCGAATTTCCAGCATATGGCTGCCACCCTTCACAGTGGTGAGGCCTTCCATGTGATGTGTGGTTTGTTCTTTTGGAATGTCCTACCCTTCCCCTTGTGGAAGGAGCCTCGAAAGGGCTGCCGCCCTTCCCTGCCCACGTCTTGGCCTCCCTAGCTACCTTCATTTTGTGGATGAACCCAGACACATCCTCTTCATTCCATTCCATCTCTGGGTGTGTTTGCATCTTCAAACTGAACCCCTTATCATATTCCAGCCACGCATCCCCTGGAAATTGCCTTTGGGCGTTATGTATGTTGGCCTCATAAAGCCATAGGTCAGCTGCGCAGCGCGGGAAATTTTTAACAATAATGCATGCCATTATCCTGAATGCATCTAGGCAATTATCAAAATGTCTTTCTTTTCTTTCTTTCCTCCTGACCCTTCTATCCTCATCCTTCTTGTCACAGACTGTCAGGTCCAGCCCATCTAACTGTATTTCCAATAATGTAAAAATGTCTATGAATTCTTTCTTCCATACTCTTTCTTTGACTGACAGTGGTATAAGACTTGCCAGTCCTGTGGCCCTAGTTGTTAGGGACGCCAGGCCTGGTGAGGGCCTAACGTAAGGTTCTGGTGCTGGGGGGGCACTGGGCGGGCCACTTGTTACGCTACCCCATGCTGCTAAGGCGGACCCTATTACCCCCTGCTCCTCCTGCGTGCCCTGGCCCCTCAGGTGCTCCTGGCACGCCCACCCTGGGTCTATCAGGTGCCATGGCAACCCTGAACCGTCCCCCTCAGTTTGGGCACCTGAGCTCCCCAACCCCTGTGCGCTCAGCCATTTAAGTAGTAGTGGCGCCATTGTTTTGAAGCATTCTTGCACTATGGAAATTATATGCTCACCACTTGTTGCTGTGGTGTTGATCCTGTTGCTAGGTCCTGTCGTAGCCAGGCTGGCTATAGGCGGCGGGTTTCTCTAATGCTGCGCTTTCTTCAGTGACGCTGCCTCCACTAGCTTGGCTGGGGCTCTCCTTCGCCTCTTGGGCGCAGGTGCGTTGGCCCCCTCTGGTTGCTGATCACTTGTTCTTTCCCGGGCTTCCTGCGACAAGTGTGGCTGCAGCCAATCAGTCCCGTGGACCTCGGATGCTGCCCGTATTCGCCTCAGCAACTCTCCCAGGTCCTCCCCTTGGTTCGCCATTGGAGGGCCCTGTCGCTTTCTTCCACTCGCCACGCTTTCTTTGGCTGTGTCCAATAGCGGAGTGCTGCCGCTTATATGATTCTGCACCAACTCTCCCCCGCAGCTTCTGATGCCTGGAGTCTCTGGTCTCTCTAGTGGCTACGCTGCAGTTACCGCACGTCATCCGCAGACCAGACGTGGCCTGCGGGGTCCAATAAAGGGAGCCGGCCCATTCTGGGCGAGGTCTCCGGCCACAGCACTGGTGTGGTGTGATTCTGTGCTTGCGGCTCCGCGCTGGCTGCACGCTGGTTTACCCCTGACTCAGGCCCCGCTGCCCCCTCACAACACTGGCGACGAGGGTGGGGGCGACCAGCATCGCGTGCTCCCGCAGCGACACACAGCTGAGTCCTGCAGCCCGACATCCCGGCATCGGGAAACTTCGCACGCGCACGTGCGTCACGGTGAGGCTGAGGCCTATAACCACGTGGCTGAGGCTGCAGCGGGCCCGCTTATCTTTGCATGTATTAAGCGGAGCGGAGCGTCTCCGAGTCCCCGCGTGATCGGACAGAGGGAGGAGAAGAGTTCTTTCCAACAAGCAGTAGACAATCCAATGGGGGGAGCACCCTTCCATCAAGCATTGGCCACTACAATTGGGGGAGCACTACTATCACACTGCTCATGTCACGAGGTGCAGCTCGATTGAACAGTGGAACACCGGGAACCTGCACACTGGCCCTTAACGCGCCCAGGGGAGAGACACCACACTGCTGATTGGGCTCACGCGCTTCGGCCCAGGAAGGGAGAGAAAAAAAAAAAGGGAAACAAGGGAGAGGCACACCACCTGCCACACAGTTCCAATACAGCCCATACGAGCGGGCGTGATGAGCAACAGTGGCCAGGCGGCCGCCCAAGGCCCCGGAGCAGCACCCGGCCAAGCGGCTGCGCCAGCCCCCGTCCCCTTTCATCATGCGGTATCAGGGGTCCTACCCCCCTTCAGTGAGCTGGAAGACCCAGCAACCGCAGCGCCCCGGTGGAAGATATGGATAGAGCGCCTCAACAACTACTTTATTGTCACAAGAGAGACAGACAATGCAATAAAAAGATCCTTGCTTTTACACTATGCGGGGGATGAGATATTCAAGTTGTTCAAGCACCTACCCAACACGGGTACAGCCGCGGACTACGACGCAGCGGTGGCCGCCCTCGATGCACACTTCGACCCACAGCTCAACCCAGACTTCGAGCGGTTCAAGTTGCGCCAGGCCCGACAACGGGAGGGGGAGTCGATGGATGTTTTCTATGCCCAGCTGCGCGAGCTGGCGAGCACCTGCACGGAAGACGACCAGCCAAAAGAAATACGCGCCCAGCTCATACAAGGGTGCAGAGACAAGACACTTATGGGCCTTATCCTTCGCCAGCCAAAGATCGCGCTGGAGGACATGCTGGTACTGGCAAGATCGCACGACCTGTCCGCAGCCCGGGCCAATGAAATGGAGCAAGCCCCATTATGTGCTGGGCTTGAGAAAAATATGAAAAGCATAGTTGTTGCTATAACACCATATGTTATTAAGTGTCACTATTTCTGTTTCTGTTAGAGTGGCATCTTTGCAGAACTTTGCACATCAGTCACACATTCAATGTGCTCTGAGGCTTGAAGGAATACTTGTGTCCTTTGCATGCTAGAACACCATTTGCTGCAAAGTAATTTCAAGGCAACTACCTTTTTGCCAGTTCTTTAGGCCTTGCAGCTTCCTCTATGGATGTAGCTCAGTCCTCTTTTAGGAGAGCTGCTGAATGTGGGGTGCTAACAACAACAATTTTATTTTGATTTTGAAAATCACAGATTCCTGATAGAGTAATTAACAGGTGGCAATATTACCAACTGATTGGCACTCACCTATTCATTCTCAGGAGGAATGAAAGCTGCAGTAGGAATAAACCTGAGAATTTCCAGTCCCACATTCAAACATTTTGCAACCACTGAGCTCAATATTCTCAGACCTGTACATGTGTGGGGCCTCAAACAAGCACATGTTGCATGCCCTTATGAGTAGACTAATAATACACTTTGGGTCAACTATCAAGCCGAAGCACCTTTCTGAATTTTTGGGAGAAATGGGAACCAAGGGTTGTCATCTTGTAATTTGCAAAAATTGCTTCTAAAGTGCTTTTGATCAAAATGTGTATTAGCTGACATTGGGTAGCCCAATCACTCGTGCCGCTTTCTAAAGATCTCTCAGTAGCCTACAGACACCATTAGATCCACTAAAACCTGTTCGTTATACTCGAATGAGTATTTAACAATATGTTTCATATGCACAATTAATCACTCTTTGTTAGTTTATTGGCTCTAAGGATAGCTTCGCCCCGCTGTTTGAAGAGTTATCTCCGCCTCCATTGTTTGACCTGTTAGTCCCCCACCGACGTTCGGATCTAATTGTGCCCCTGTGTATAGGTATAAGTTCATGTGCAGTCACCAGTGATTTTCAACTGTACTAAAGAAATCTTAAACACCACACACAGAGGAGTGTATATAACTGGCATAGACTTGAGTCGAAGCCGATATTACCCCATGCGCCTCTCCCCGTGTCTGTTTCTTGTCTTTGTCTGTTACAATATCTTTTATAGTATTGGTGGATATACAAAAGGAAGTGACGTTACGCTTACCAAAGCCCACTCAAAAATAAGCACTTTTGGGACTGCCGTCTATCACATGAAGTGGATGTCAAAAAGTTACGTTTGTAAATCATCTTGCTTCTGAAATGGGGCTCTGGTTTTGTGAAAGTGAAATGGAGGAACTGATCGACTTTTCATATAAGGACACATACAAATAAGTTACATGTGTTTGTTCTGGTGATGGATTTTTAAGCAAACATGATAAAAACATGTCAGATTTAAAGATGCACTTCATCTTTTATGAAACCCGCCACAAGTTTTCAGAAAGTTATTCGAGGCTATCCCGCATACTTCTCATCTGGGACTTTAACAGGTCTTTCTAGTTACTGTAGACGGGAGATGTTTGCTGATCGATTGAATTGACCAGTTCTGTGCCCTGCATTTCTCACCCTTTGGAGTCACATCTTAGTTTGCCCTTCAAAGGTGTGGCTTCGAATCTAAGTCAGTTTCCTTCCCAGCAGCTTGGGTATGAATTTCGCATTGGTCAGTGCTCTTATGTATTGTATGCGGCCTTATCTTTTAAATCCAAGTCGTTTGTTCTCTGCAAATTCTTAAAAAGTAATAAAGGTTTTGAAAAGTCTAATCGCGTACCAGATGCATACTTTGAAAATAGGGAACTAGCTTTCAAGAGAAGGCCTGACCACTTCCTCCCATTTCAGGCTGAGCATGGCATCTGGTATTTGAATTGCCCTGTGTCACTGTGCTCCCCCATCACTGTGGTAAAGGCTGCTACAAAAAGCTCAGACTCGCCAGACTCTGCGCGAGCGCCATCTAATGTGCACGGAATGTTTTTATTTTGTTTCACAGTTTTATATAGAGGGCCCGTGGACACTGGGGCGCTTTACAGGTTACATAAGGTCAGATTCATTTTTAAGCCCGAGGAGATTCCGCGATGTTCACTGAATCTCAAGAAACTGAACCCACACCAGGGCTCGACTCTGGCTCCCCTGTCCAAACAGCAGCTCTGGCAGTAGGCCACATCTCCTGCTGCCTGTAGTGGCGCCTCCTGGCTTGCAGGTCCTTCTCTGGCTCTCAGCACATACATAAAGCTGGCATTTCACATTTCATTTCTATATAGTCACACGAGTTCCTGCATCTCAGGAGCATCAGAGACATAACCCCCGCACTGTGGCCCACTCCAGAGTATATGCAACCCACCTCGGTATTCCTCAGAATGAAGAAGCCAAAATGCGTTTGTGTTTCTAGTGGTCATTGATGGCCACAGTTTTTATTAGGAATACATGCATATACTTTTTGTCATCACTCACATGCCATTTGTCGTAATTCATTGTTAGCGAACTGCCATACTTGGGTCATAAATCATCAGTTTGTGTTTGCCATGCACCTTATCTGCCACAAATCATATGTACATCACCAATTAGCCAATTGGACTGACAGTTCGTTGGTTAGTTCTTTTGTAGGCTTATCTCGTTTCTTGTCCCTTCTGGTTCATCTCATTGTTCAGTTGGATTTTGCGCTTTCTTTGAGCGGGGGTAGCTTTCCTCCCGGAGTTAGGCCCCAACTCGCTACCTTGCTGGATTCTGTTGTGCCCTGCCATCTGGTGGGGGCTGGGCTGCGAGTGCCGTCTACGTTGCTACCCCCTTTTTGTTAGGCCAACTCACCCTGCAGTGAGGCATCCCAAAAGTGAGTGGCCCCAATTCGGTGTGCCTCCGTACCAACCATTGTACCCGTAGCTTTTTGCCACGCCGTCAGGGAGGCTTATGTCTTTCTACGGCCCCCCCCTTTTCTTGCTTTAATTGTTTGCTGTTTTACTTGCAGCCTGCCAGACCCATGGCGCCCCGCCGGTTGTCCCAAAACACCCTCATTCCTTCTTCTGACAGATGGACTCCGTCGGTCATGTAGGGCTCTGGGTGACCTGGGTGGATGAGCCCGTGCCTGATACTTTCCAGACCATTGGTTCTGCAGAATTTGCTCACAGCTATGTTCAGCTTCCTTCTTGAATTCTCCACTGATTTTCTTGATTTCCCCCCTGCTGATCAGCTCGGACCAGATGACCACCGTTCTCCAAAAGACCTGGCTGCTTCCGTGAGGTCCATCTGGATGTCGTGGAGGAGTGCTTTCCTCCCCTGGTTTGCCAGGTTGTTGACCCCCCAGGTGGATGACCAAGATGTCGGGGTGTCTGCCCGCAAATCCGTGAGGGTTGCTGGCAGCTGGTCCCATCTCATTCCTGGCTTTCCCAGCCATTGGTTGCATGTGCACACTGACCTTCCCTCACACTTGTGGCCCTTTCGCTGCCACCACGACTGCATTCTGGCTAGGAAGGAATGGCCCACCACCCAAACCAGGTGCGGTCTCCTCCCTGCTGGAGGAATGATCACAATGTCAGTTCTCTGTTGGTCACCTTTTTGGAGGGTGGTGCCCTTGTACCTCTTTTGCAATCTGGAAGGTTCTACAGCAATTGCGGCCTCACGTATGTCCGGTATGCCTGTGACCGCCATCTGCCCACTGCCTGTATCCCTGCTTCGGACATCCCCTGCTGGGCTGCTGATGTGGCAGCTCCTATTCTGAATGACTGTGACCCAAAGGATGCTGGGGGAAGGCCCGCTTGGCTAAGGCCCCAGCGCATTACTGTTGTGAATTGGAACTTGCTTAATTGGCTGCCGTCCTTGTGCTTGAACAGTGGCCCATCGCCGGCTGGTCAGACTGCCATAAATACCAGCAGGCAGCACACCGCACAGTTTCTCTGATCTGTAATGCAATGCAGTCGAACTATCGTCCCTTTGCCGGCCTGATCTGTCTTTGACCTCCTCAGCAGTATCTCTAACTCAGTTGATTTGGGCATTATGTCGCTTGCTTGCATGCAGCGCCAAGCCGGCCCATTCCTATTGGGGGCCACCAGCTCGCTGAGGCGGAATGCCCCGAAGAATGCAGTGGAGTAGGCTGCCCTGAACAGGATGAGTTCGAATGAATCCCTTGTGATTTCCCCCAGTGCTTCCAACAAGCATCCAAATTTCGTCATATCCGACCCCAACGACCCCTTCACTGGATGCAACACCTGCAAAACTGGAAATTTATCCCTTCCCAGTGTTACTCCCTCGCTCCCGGGGCTCAACATAGCGACACTCAATTGCAGATCGCTGCCCAAGCACGCCCTACTCATAAACCATCTTATCGTCGATTACGAGTTAGATATACTTTTTCTAACCGAAACATGGATCACCGGTCACTCTAACTCCGACATAGTCTCAGCCCTCCCCCCGGGCTTCCTTATCATGTCCCAACCCCGCCCTCTTGGTCGAGGAGGCGGACTCGCCATCATTCACCGAGACTACTTCACCTGTCGATCTACGGAGATTCAGAGCCAGGAGTCGGAGAGCTGCCACTTCTCGCTTCAGCTTTCCCCGACCAACTCCCTATCGGGCCTTCTGGTCTATCGGCCCCCAGGGCACTTCGGCCCCTTCTCTGCCGCCTTTCTGGAAACCGTTTCATCCCTGGCCCACCTAACATCTAACTTCCTGATTACAGGTGACCTCAACATCCATTTCGATGACCCATTTGACACAGGAGCATCCGACCTAATTTGTGATCTGGGCGCCCTCGGCCTCTCCCTGGCTAATTCAGGAGCCACGCATGTGAAAGGACATCTGCTCGACCCTGTGTTCTCGAACATCCCTTCCCTTCAGTTTACTAATTCCCTCCCCCTCCCGTGGACAGATCACTTCCTGGTCTCGGTCTACCTTCCAGGTTCTTTTAAAAAACCTCATAAACTTCCAACTTACACCAAGGACAGATCCTGGGCCAGACTTTCGGTGGAAGACTGGGCCCTGGCTCTGGACGCCACCACCCCCAGTCTCACAGCCGACCCCGCCATTGCGGACAGAGACTGGATTTCCTCCTCCCTTGACAGCCTCATCCCCTTTAAAAACCGAGAGGTCAAAATTAAGACCAAGGGCCACGCACCTTGGTATAATCCCGACCTCAGAGCGCTCCGTAAAGAGTGTAAAAAGGCCGAGAGAGTGTGGAGGAAAGACTGGCTCCACAGTAACAAAGACCTGTATCACAAGGCAGTAAGACGCTATAAAACTGCCTTGAAGTCAGCCAAAGCGACATACTATGACATTAGAATCAAAACCGCGACAAACTCCTCCAAAGAATCATACCGGATAGTTAAAGAACTATTGAACATCCCTACAGCACTCTCTTCTCACTCCCCCCCTGACAGAAGTAAGGATCTGGCCAACTATTTTGATTCTAAAATCTTGCGGATACTGGACTCCCTACCCACCGTTAGCCCCTCTTCCATCTCGGACATAGCGGACGGTACCAACATTCCACAGCTGGACACTTTCAGAGCAGTCTCTCTCTCTGAAGTCACTTCCACGCTGGAGAAAATGAAGAGCGGCTCCCCCCTCGACCCAGCCCCGGCTAGATTCCTAAAAAAGGTAGCTCACAATATAGCCCCTATCATCAAGGACCTTATCAACACTTCCTTGTCATAAGGCACGGTGCCCCCCAACTGGAAGAATGCAGTCGTTAAGGCCCTGCTGAAAAAGCCCCAACTCAATCCGGACGACATGGCTAACTACCGTCCTATCTCGCTGCTCCCCTGTATCAGTAAGATGGCGGAAAAGCTAGTCAACTCGCAACTGTCCCAATTCCTTGAGACCAACCATCTCTTGCGCCAATCCCAAACCGGGTTCCGACCCGGCCATGGCACGGACACCGCCCTCCTCTCTGTCATCGAGGAGGCAAGGGGCATTCTGGACTCAGGAGGATCAGTGGCAGTGATCCTCCTGGACCTAAGTGCCGCCTTTGATACGGTGGATCACCGTGTCCTATTACATCGCCTGGCCAAGGCAGGAATTGTGGGCACAGCGCGAGCATGGATTGAATCCTTTCTTTCCAACCGCTCCTTTCAGGTGTGGGATGGTAATTCCCGGTCAGACCCACTTCCTCTCAAGAACGGAGTCCCCCAGGGGTCGTCGCTCAGCCCCACCCTGTTTAATGTTTATATGGCCCCCCTGGAAGACGTAGTGGCCCCCTATGGTATAAAAATAATAAACTACGCAGACGACACTCAACTAGTCGTCTCCCTGTCTCACCTGGATAACCATCCTGACAGCCTGCTGAACTGTCTCCAGGACATCCATACCTGGATGTGTGACTCGGCCTTGAAGCTGAACGGGGCAAAGACCGAGATCATGCTTCTGGGCAACAAATGGACGTCCATCCCACCTTCAGCTTGGCCTGACTCCTTTGGTGAAATCCCCGCACCTAAAAAGGAGATCAAAACTCTAGGAGTATGGTTGGAACCCGACCTGACCATGAAGACGCAGGCGACCAAGACTGCTGGTACGTGCATTGGTCTCTTGCGGTCCGTGCGTAAGATCCTACCCCTTCTCCCCCCGCCATCCAGGAAATGACTGATCCAGGGACTTGTCTTAGCCCGGCTCGACTACAGTAATGCCATCTATCTTGGGGCTCCGGAATACACCCTGGCCAAACTCCAACGCACCCAAAATGCGGCGGCCAGGCTCATTATGAACCTCCCCCCCAGAGTTTCAGCCAAGCCTGCCCTCAAAGCCCTACACTGGCTCCCGGTCCGCCAGAGAGTAGAATTTAAAGCCCTGTGCACCACCCACAAGCTTATCAATGGAGTTGGCCCAGCCGCACTAAGACACATGGTTACCCCATATAAAGCTTCCAGACCCCTCCGCTCTGACGCCGAACATCTGGCCTCTGTACCAAAATTCAGGAAGGCTCGAACCGGCGGCCGTCGCTTTGCGGTCAAAGCCTCTATAGGCTGGAACGCACTCCCTCACAGCCTACGTCTGGAACCCTCGCACACCCTGTTTCGTAAAAAACTCAAGACCCTTCTGTTTCCTAAATAATCCTCCCCCTCTCCCCCTCTCCTGGTCTGCACAGATTTATAGCGCGGGGATGCCTACGGGTCACCAGGCGCTCTAGAAATCACAAAATAAAAATAATAATAATAATCTATTGGCCGCTTGCTATCCATTCTCGCGCCTTCCGAGCGCTTCCATCCTTTCATGGCTGCCTTGATGTAATGAGAGGCTATAGGGTCCTGGCCTGTCACTAGCTTTGTGAAGTGATTCACTGCGGACAGGTGTTCTTGTGCCCAGGACCTGGATTTTGGGCCATTGAATGCCCACTGGATGAACTTCTTAATTGCTTTACCTGTAGTGCCCATGTCCCCCAGGCTCTGGAAGCCCCCTATCTGCATCACAGTCCCCACATACTTCTTGTATCGCCTGACTGCTTCTGGGGCGAGGGCTTGGTTTACCAAGAACGACAAGTCTACCCCGCCAGGCCCCACAGTTGTGCCGGAAAAGGGGTCATGTCCTGCTCCGCCCTTGGGGCCAGCTGCCTGAATTTGTCTATCTGTGCTCTTGATAGGGCGTCCGCCACCTCGTTCTCTGCCCCTGGAACGTGTCGTGCTCTCAGGTCTATGTTTCCTTCTAACTGCAATTTAACAAAGTGGCGCATTAATCTCAGTGTATCTGGGCACCTAGCTGATACTTTATTAATGGCTTGTACCACCCCTCTGTTATCTGACCCTATTGTGAGCTTCATATTGCGCAATTCCTGTTTCCAGATTGTCAGGGCCACAATGATGGGGAATAGATCCAGAAATGTAATATTACTAGTGATGCCCAACTCGTGCCATTTGCTGGGCCATTGACCTGCACACCATCTGCTGCCTAGGATGGCCCCAAATCCAGAGCTGCCTGCGGAATCCGTGAACTGCTTGTGACCCATCCTTCTCTCCAGATTAGCACCACATTGAAGTCCGCCAGGAAGGTGTCCCACATTAACAGGTCCCGCTTGACTCCCGCCCCCAGCCTGACATGGTGGTGCTTAAGTGTCAGTCCTGCTGTCAGCTTGGTTAAATGCCTGTTGAAAACCCTGCCTGCTGGGATTATCCTAGCTGCAAAATTGAGCTTGCCTATCACGCTCTGGAGCTCCCGTAGTGTCGCCTTCTCGCGACCGCAGAGACTCCTGATGTCCTCTTTAAACTCCCTCACTTTGTCTTCAGGGAGTCCTGATGTTCCCGCTACCGAGTCCAGCTCTATCTCCAGGAATGTGATGGTCGTTGCTGGGCCCACCATTTTATCCGCTGCCAGGGGGATTCCTAATTCCTCTGCTAGCTCCTGAAATGCTGCTAGGGTGTTGCTCCACTCGTCCGATGAGGTGGGGCCCATGAAAAGGAAATTGTCTATGTAGGGGAGTTTCCCACCAGTGGGGTGCCTGGCATGTGCAGCCCACTCAAGGAAGGTGCTAAAGATCTCAAAGTATGCGCAGGACACCGAGTACCCCATGGGCATGGCTTTGTCGAAATACAGCTCCCCCTGCCACAGAAAACCCAGGAGGTGGAAACTGGAGGGGTGGACTGGCAGTAGGCGGATTCTATATCAGCCTTTGTCATGAGGGCCTCATGCCCTGCTGTCCTAACCAGGTCAATGGCATCATCCACGTCGCATAACCCACTGAGCAGGCCTCTGTGCTGATTCCATCATTTACCGATTACCCTTCAGGGAAGGATAGGTGATGAATCAGGCGGAACTGGCCAGGCTCCTTTTTGTGCACTACCCCTAGAGGTGAGACCACCAACCCTTTATGCATGTGCAGTGGCAGGGGACCCTCTATCCTACCCAATGCTTTCTCTTTTGGTAATTTCTTAGTGACTACCTCTGGCCGATTTCAGATTGTTTGTGCCGCTTCAAGGGGGGGTGCCGGTAAAAGGTATGATAAGTCCTTCTTCAAAACCTTGGAATAATACTGCAGCATCTGATCTGTTATGGTACTTATTGGCTAGCTTGTGCAATTGGTGTGTGTTGATGGGGGATCTGGATAACCTGCAGCAGCAAATTTCTTTTGGTCCCCCTGTGCCTTCATTGTTACACTCACTGCTTTTTCTTCTTCTCTTTCTTATCCCCCTGTGTTCTTTTTTTGTGTCTGCACCCTGAAGCCAGGTGTCCTCCACCACACGTGGAAAAAATGTGTTGGAATTTACACGTGGCCCCCCAAGTGCATTCGGTAGCCTCGAATTTCCAGCATATGGCTGCCACCCTTCACAGTGGTGAGGCCTTCCATGTGATGTGTGGTTTGTTCTTGTGGAATGTCCTACCCTTCCCCTTGTGGAAGGAGCCTCGAAAGGGCTGCCGCCCTTCCCTGCCCACGTCTTGGCCTCCCTAGCTACCTTCATTTTGTGGATGAACCCAGACACATCCTCTTCATTCCATTCCATCTCTGGGTGTGTTTGCATCTTCAAACTGAACCCCTTATCATATTCCAGCCACGCATCCCCTGGAAATTGCCTTTGGGCGTTATGTATGTTGGCCTCATAAAGCCATAGGTCAGCTGTGCAGCGCGGGAAATTTTTAACAATAATGCATGCCATTATCCTGAATGCATCTAGGCAATTATCAAAATGTCTTTCTTTCCTTTCTTTCCTCCTTTCCCTTCTATCCTCATCCTTCTTGTCACAGACTGTCAGGTCCAGCCCATCTAACTGTATTTCCAATAATGTAAAAATGTCTATGAATTCTTTCTTCCATACTCTTTCTTTGACTGACAGTGGTATAAGACTTGCCAGTCCTGTGGCCCTAGTTGTCAGGGACGCCAGGCCTGGTGAGGGCCTAACGTAAGGTTCCGGTGCTGGGGGGGCACTGGGCGGGCCACTTGTTACGCTACCCCATGCTGCTAAGGGGGACCCTATTACCCCCTGCTCCTCCTGCGTGCCCTGGCCCCTCAGGTGCTCCCGGCACGCCCACCCTGGGTCTATCAGGTGCCATGGCAACCCTGAACCGTCCCCCTCAGTTTGGGCACCTGAGCTCCCCAACCCCTGTGCGCTCAGCCATTTAAGTAGCAGTGGTGCCATTGTTTTGAAGCATTCTTGCACTATGGAAATTATATGCTCACCGCTTGTTGCTGTGGTGTTGATCCTGTTGCTAGGTCCTGTCGTAGCCAGGCTGGCTATAGGCGGCGGGTTTCTCTAATGCTGCGCTTTTTTCAGTGACACTGCCTCCGCTAGCTTGGCTGGGGCTCTCCTTCGCCTCTTGGGCGCAGGTGCGTTGGCCCCCTCTGGTTGCTGATCACAAGTGTGGCTGCAGCCAATCAGTCCCGTGGACCTCGGATGCTGCCTGGATTCGCCTCAGCAACTCTCCCAGGTCCTCCGCTTGGTTCGCCATTGGAGGGCCCTGTCGCTTTCTTCCACTCGCCACGCTTTCTTTGGCTGTGTCCAATAGCGGGGTGCTGCCGCTTATGTGATTCTGCACCAACTCTCCCCCGCAGCTTCTGATGCCTGGAGTCTCTGGTCTCTCTAGTGGCTATGCTGCAGTTACCGCACGTCATCCGCAGGCCAGGCGTGGCCTGCGGGGTCCAATAAAGGGAGCCGGCCCGTTCTGGGCGAGGTCTCCGGCCACAGCACTGGTGTGGTGTGATTCTGTGCTTGCGGCTCCGCGCTGGCTGCACGCTGGGTTACCCCTGACTCAGGCCCCGCTGCCCCCTCACAACACTGGCGACGAGGGTGGGGGCGACCAGCATCGCGTGCTCCCGCAGCGACACACAGCTGAGTCCTGCAGCCCGACATCCCGGCATCGGGGAACTTCGCACGCGCGTCACGGTGAGGCTGAGGCCTATAACCACGTGGCTGAGGCTGCAGCGGGCCCGCTTATCTTTGCATGTATTCTGCGGAGCGGAGCGTCTCCGAGTCCCCGCGTGATCGGACAGAGGGAGGAGAAGAGTTCTTTCCAACAAGCAGTAGACAATCCAATGGGGGGAGCACCCTTCCATCAAGCATTGGCCACTACAATTGGGGGAGCACTACTATCACACTGCTCATGTCACGAGGTGCAGCTCGATTGAACAGGGGAACACCGGGAACCTGCACACTGGCCCTTAACGGGGAGAGACACCACACTGCTGATTGGGCTCACGCGCACCGGCCGAGGAAGGAAGAGAAAAAAAAAAAGGGAAACAAGGGAGAGGTACACCACCTGCCACACAGTTCCAATACAGCCCATACGAGCGGGCGTGATGAGCAACAGTGGCCAGGCGGCCGCCCAAGGCCCCGGAGCAGCACCCGGCCAAGCGGCTGCGCCAGCCCCCGTCCCCTTTCATCATGCGGTATCAGGGGTCCTACCCCCCTTCAGTGAGCTGGAAGACCCAGCAACCGCAGCGCCCCGGTGGAAGATATGGATAGAGCACCTCAACAACTACTTTATTGTCACAAGAGAGACAGACAATGCAATAAAAAGATCCTTGCTTTTACACTATGCGGGGGATGAGATATTCAAGTTGTTCAAGCACCTACCGAACACGGGTACAGCCGCGGACTACGACGCAGCGGTGGCCGCCCTCGATGCACACTTCGACCCACAGCTCAACCCAGACTTCGAGCGGTTCAAGTTGCGCCAGGCCCGACAACGGGAGGGGGAGTCGATGGATGTTTTCTATGCCCAGCTGCGCTAGCTGGCGAGCACCTGTACGGAAGACGACCAGCCAAAAGAAATACGCGCCCAGCTCATACAAGGGTGCAGAGACAAGACACTTATGGGCCTTATCCTTCTCCAGCCAAAGATCGCGCTGGAGGACATGCTGGTACTGGCAAGATCGCACGACCTGTCCACAGCCCGGGCCAATGAAATGGAGCAAGCCCCATTATGTGCTGGGCTTGAGAAAAATATGAAAAGCATAGTTGTTGCTATAACACCATATGTTATTAAGTGTCACTATTTCTGTTTCTGTTAGAGTGGCATCTTTGCAGAACTTTGCACATCAGTCACACATTCAATGTGCTCTGAGGCTTGAAGGAATACTTGTGTCCTTTGCATGCTAGAACACCATTTGCTGCAAAGTAATTTCAAGGCAACTACCTTTTTGCCACTTCTTTAGGCCTTGCAGCTTCCTCTATGGATGTAGCTCAGTCCTCTTTTAGGAGAGCTGCTGAATGTGGGGTGCTAACAACAACAATTTTATTTTGATTTTGAAAATCACAGATTCCTGATAGAGTAATTAACAGGTGGCAATATTACCAACTGATTGGCACTCACCTATTCATTCTCAGGAGGAATGAAAGCTGCAGTAGGAATAAACCTGAGAATTTCCAGTCCCACATTCAAACATTTTGCAACCACTGAGCTCAATATTCTCAGACCTGTACATGTGTGGGGCCTCAAACAAGCGCATGTTGCATGTCCTTATGAGCAGACTAATAATACACTTTGGGTCAACTATCAAGCCGCAGCACCTTTCTGAATTTTTGGGAGAAATGGGAACCAAGGGTTGTCATCTTGAAATTGGCAAAAAGTGCTTCTAAAGTGCTTTTGATCAAAATGTGTATTAGCTGACATTGGGTAGCCCAATCACTCGTGCCGCTTTCTAAAGATCTCTCAGTAGCCTACAAACACCATTAGATCCACTAAAACCTGTTCGTTATACTCGTATGGGTATTTAACAATATGTTTCATATGCACAATTAATCACTCTTTGTTCGTTTATTGGCTCTAAGGATAGCTTCGCCCCGCTGTTTGAAGAGTTATCTCCGCCTCCATTGTTTGACCTGTTAGTCCCCCACCGACGTTCGGATCTAATTGTGCCCCTGTGTATAGGTATAAGTTCATGTGCAGTCACCAGTGATTTTCAACTGTACTAAAGAAATCTTAAACACCACACACAGAGGAGTGTATATAACTGGCATAGACTTGAGTCGAAGCCGATATTACCCCATGCGCCTCTCCCCGGGTCTGTTTCTTGTCTTTGTCTGTTACAATATCTTTTATAGTATTGGTGGATATACAAAAGGAAGTGACGTTACGCTTACCAAAGCCCACTCAAAAACAAGCACGTTTGGGACTGCAGTCTATCACATGAAGTGGATGTCAAAAAGTTACGTTTGTAAATCATCTTGCTTCTGAAATGGGGCTCTGGTTTTGTGAAAGTGAAATGGAGGAACTGATCGACTTTTCATATGAGGACACATACAAATAAGTTAGATGTGTTCGCTCTGGTGATGGATTTGTAAGCAAACATGATAAAAACATGTCAGATTTAAAGATGCACTTCATCTTTTATGAAACCCGCCACAAGTTTTCAGAAAGTTACTTCGAGGATATCCCGCATACTTCTAATCTGGGACTTTAACAGGTCTTTCTAGTTACTGTAGACGGGAGTTGTATGCTGATCGATTGAATTGACCAGTTCTGTGCCATGCATTTCTCACCCTTTGGGGTCACATCTTAGTTTGCCCTTCAAAGGTGTGGCTTCGAATCTAAGTCAGTTTCCTTCCCAGCAGCTTGGGTATGAATTTCGCATTGATTAGTGCTCTTATGTATTGTATGCGGCCTTATCTTTTAAATCCAAGTTGTTTGTTCTCTGCAAATTCTTAAAAAGTAATAAAGGTTTTGAAAAGTCTAATCGCGTACCAGATGCATACTTTGAAAATAGGGAACTAGCTTTCAAGAGAAGGCCTGACCACTTCCTCCCATTTCAGACTGAGCATGGCATCTGGTATTTGAATTGCCCTGTGTCACTGTGGCCGCTACCATCACTGTGGTAAAGGCTGCTACAAAAAGCTCAGACTCGCCAAACTCTGCGCGAGCGCCATCTAATGTGCACGGAATATTTTTATTTTGTTTCACAGTTTTATATAGAGGGCCCGTGGACACTGGGGCGCTTTACAGGTTACATAAGGTCAGATTCATTTTTAAGCCCGAGGAGATTCCGCGATGTTCACTGAATCTCAAGACGCTGAACCCACACCAGGGCTCAACTCTGGCTCCCCTGTCCAAACAGCAGCTCTGGCAGTAGGCCACATCTCCTGCTGCCTGTAGTGGCGCCTCCTGGCTTGCAGGTCCTTCTCTGGCTCTCAGCACATACATGAAGCTGGCATTTCACACATTCTATATAGTCACACGAGTTCCTGCATCTCAGGAGCATCAGAGACATAACCCCCGCACTGTGGCCCACTCCAGAGTATATGCAACCCACCTCGGTATTCCTCAGAATGAATAAGCCAAAATGCGTTTGTGTTTCTAGTGGTCATTGATGGCCACAGTTTTTATTAGGAATACATGCATATACTTTTTGTCATCACTCATATGCCATTTGTCATAATTCATTGTTAGCGAACTGCCATACTTGGGTCATAAATCATCAGTTTGTGTTTGCCATGTACCTTATCTGCCACAAATCATATGTACATCACCAATTAGCCAATTGGACTGACAGTTCGTTGGTTAGTTCTTTTGTAGGCTTATCTCGTTTCTTGTCCCTTCTGGTTCATCTCATTGTTCAGTTGGATTTTGCGCTTTCTTTGAGCGGGAGTAGCTTTCCTCCCGGAGTTAGGCCCCAACTCGCTACCTTGCTGGATTCTCTTGTGCCCTGCCATCTGGTGGGGGCTGGGCTGCGAGTGCCGTCTCCGTTGCTACCCCCTTTTTGTTAGGCCAACTCACCCTGCAGTGAGGCATCCCAAAGTGAGTGGCCCCAATTCGGTGTGCCTCCGTACCAACCATTGTACCCGTAGCTTTTTGCCACGCCGTCAGGGAGGCTTATGTCTTTCTACGCCCCCCCCCTTTTCTTGCTTTAATTGTTTGCTGTTTTACTTGCAGCCTGCCAGACCCATGGCGCCCCGCCGGTTGTCCCAAAACACCCTCATTCCTTCTTCTGGCAGATGGACTCCGTCGGTCATGTAGAGCTCTGGGCGACCTGGGTGGATGAACCCGTGCCTGATACTTTCCAGACCATTGGTTCTGCAGAATTTGCTCACAGCTATGTTCAGCTTCCTTCTTGAATTCTCCACTGATTTTCTTGATTTCCCCCCTGCTGATCAGCTCGGACCAGATGACCACCGTTCTCCAAAAGACCTGGCTGCTTCTGTGAGGTCCATCTGGATGTAGTGGAGGAGTGCTTTCCTCCCCTGGTTTGCCAGGTCGTTGACCCCCCAGGTGGATGACCAAGATGTCGGGGTGTCTGCCCGCAAATCCGCGAGGGTTGCTGGCAGCTGGTCCCATCTCATTCCTGGCTTTCCCGGCCATTGGTTGCATGTGCACACTGACCTTCCCTCACACTTGTGGCCCTTTCGCTGCCACCACGACTGCATTCTGTCTATGAAGGAATGGCCCACCACCTAAACCAGGTGCGGTCTCCTCCCTGCTGGAGGAATGATCACAATGTCAGTTCTCTGTTGGTCACCTTTTTGGAGGGTGGTGCCCTTGTACCTCTTTTGCAATCTGGAAGGTTCTACAGCAATTGTGGCCTCACATATGTCCGGTATGCCTGTGACCGCCATCTGCCCACTGTCTGTATCCCTGCTTTTGACATCCCCTGCTGGGCTCCTGATGTGGCAGCTCCGATTCTGAATGACTGTAACCCAAAGGATGCTGGGGGCAGGCCCGCTTGGCTAAGGGCCCAGCGCATTACTGTTGTGAATTGGAACTTGCTTAATTGGCTGCCGTCCTTCTGCTTGAACAGTGGCCCATCGCCGGCTGGTCAGACTGCCATAAATACCAGCAGGCAGCACACCGCACAGTATCTCTGATCTGTAATGCAATGCAGTCGAACTATCGTCCCTTTGCCGGCCTGATCTGTCTTTGACCTCCTCAGCAGTATCTCTAACTCAGTTGATTTGGGCATTATGTCGCTTGCTTGCATGCAGCGCCAAGCCGGCCCATTCCTATTGGGGACCACCAGCTCGCTGAGGCGGAATGCCCCGAAGAATGCAGTGGAGAAGGCTGCCCAGAACAGGATGAGTTCGAATAAATCCCTTGTGATTTCCCCCAGTGCTTCCAACAAGCATCCAAATTTCGTTAAATCTATTGGCCGCTTGCTATCCATTCTCGCGCCTTCCGAGCGCTTCCACCCTTTCATGGCTGCCTTGATGTAATGAGAGGCTATAGGGTCCTGGCCTGTCACTAGCTTTGTGAAGTGATTCACTGCGGACAGGTGTTCTTGTGCCCAGGACCTGGATTTTGGGCCATTGAATGCCCACTAGATGAACTTCTCAATTGCTTTACCTGTAGTGCCCATGTCCCCCAGCCTCTGGAAGCCCCCTATCTGCATCACAGTCCCCACATACTTCTTGTATCGCCTGACTGCTTCTGCGGCGAGGGCTTGGTTTACCAAGAACGACAAGTCTACCCCGCCAGGCCCCACAGTTGTGCCGGAAAAGAGGTCATGTCCTGCTCCGCCCTTGGGGCCAGCTGCCTGAATTTGTCCATCTGTGCTCTTGATAGGGCGTCCGCCACCTCGTTCTCTGCCCCTGGAACGTGTCGTGCTCTCAGGTCTATGTTTCCTTCTAACTGCAATTTAACCAAGTGGCGCATTAATCTCAGTGTATCTGGGCACCTAGCTGATCCTTTATTAATGGCTTGTACCACCCCTCTGTTATCTGACCATATTGTTAGCTTCATATTGCGCAATTCCTGTTTCCAGATTGTCAGGGCCACAATGATGGGGAATAGATCCAGAAATGTAATATTACTAGTGATGCCCAACCCGTGCCATTTGCTGGGCCATTGACCTGCACACCATCTGCTGCCTAGGATGGCCCCAAATCCAGAGCTGCCTGCGGAATCCGTGAACTGCTTGTGACCCATCCTTCTCTCCAGATTAGCACCACATTGAAGTCCGCCAGGAATGTGTCCCACATTAACAGGTCCCACTTGACTCCCGCCCCCAGCCTGACATGGTGGTGCTTAAGTGTCAGTCCTGCTGTCAGCTTGGTTAAATGCCTGTTGAAAACCCTGCCTGCTGGGATTACCCTAGCTGCAAAATTGAGCTTGCCTATCACGCTCTGGAGCTCCCGTAGTGTCGCCTTCTCGTGACCGCAGAGACTCCTGATGTCCTCTTTAAACTCCCTCACTTTGTCTTTAGGGAGTCTTGATGTTCCCGCTACCGAGTCCAGCTCTATCTCCAGGAATGTGATGGTCGTTGCCGGGCCCACCATTTTATCCGCTGCCAGGGGGATTCCTAATTCCTCTGCTAGCTCCTGAAATGCTGCTAGGGTGTTGCTGCACTCGTCCGATGAGGTGGGGCCCATGAAAAGGAAATCGTCTAGGTAGTGGAGTTTCCCACCAGTGGGGTGCCTGGCATGTGCAGCCCACTCAAGGAAGGTGCTAAAGATCTCAAAGTATGCGCAGGACACCGAGTACCCCATGGGCATGGCTTTGTCGAAATACAGCTCCCCCTGCCACAGAAAACCCAGGAGGTGGAAACTGGAGGGGTGGACTGGCAGTAGGCGGATTCTATATCAGCCTTTGTCATGAGGGCCTCATGCCCTGCTGTCCTAACCAGGTCAATGGCATCATCCACGTCGCATAACCCACTGAGCAGGCCTCTGTGCTGATTCCATCATTTACCGATTACCCTTCAGGGAAGGATAGTTGATGAATCAGGCGGAACTGGCCAGGCTCCTTTTTGTGCACTACCCCTAGAGGTGAGACTACCAACCCTTTATGCATGTGCAGTGGCAGGGGACCCTCTATCCTAACCAATGCTTTCCCTTTTGCTAATTTCTTAGTGACTACCTCTGGCCGATTTCAGATTGTTTGTGCCGCTTCAAGGGGGGGTGCCGGTAAAAGGTATGATAAGTCCTTCTTCAAAACCTTGGAATAATACTGCAGCATCTGATCTGTTATGGTACTTATTGGCTAGCTTGTGCAATTGGTGTGTGTTGATGGGGGATCTGGATAACCTGCAGCAGCAAATTTCTTTTGGTCTCCCTGTGCCTTCATTGTTACACTCACTGCTTTTTCTTCTTCTCTTTCTTATCCCCCTGTGTTCTTTTATTGTGTCTGCACCCTGAAGCCAGGTGTCCTCCACCACACGTGGAAAAAATGTGTTGGAATTTACACGTGGCCCCCCAAGTGCATTCGGTAGCCTCGAATTTCCAGCATATGGCTGCCACCCTTCACAGTGGTGAGGCCTTCCATGTGATGTGTGGTTTGTTCTTGTGGAATGTCCTACCCTTCCCCTTGTGGAAGGAGCCTCGAAAGGGCTGCCGCCCTTCCCTTCCCACGTCTTGGCCTCCCTAGCTACCTTCATTTTGTGGATGAACCCAGACACATCCTCTTCATTCCATTCCATCTCTGGGTGTGTTTGCATCTTCAAACTGAACCCCTTATCATATTCCAGCCACGCATCCCCTGGAAATTGCCTTTGGGCGTTATGTATGTTGGCCTCATAAAGCCATAGGTCAGCTGCGCAGCGCGGGAAATTTTTAACAATAATGCATGCCATTATCCTGAATGCATCTAGGCAATTATCAAAATGTCTTTCTTTCCTTTCTTTCCTCCTTTCCCTTCTATCCTCATCCTTCTTGTCACAGACTGTCAGGTCCAGCCCATCTAACTGTATTTCCAATAATGTAAAAATGTCTATGAATTCTTTCTTCCATACTCTTTCTTTGACTGACAGTGGTATAAGACTTGCCAGTCCTGTGGCCCTAGTTGTCAGGGACGCCAGGCCTGGTGAGGGCCTAACGTAAGGTTCCGGTGCTGGGGGGGCACTGGGCGGGCCACTTGTTATGCTACCCCATGCTGCTAAGGGGGACCCTATTACCCCCTGCTCCTCCTGCGTGCCCTGGCCCCTCAGGTGCTCCCGGCACGCCCACCCTGGGTCTATCAGGTGCCATGGCAACCCTGAACCATCCCCCTCAGTTTGGGCACCTGAGCTCCCCAACCCCTGTGCGCTCAGCCATTTAAGTAGCAGTGGCGCCATTGTTTTGAAGCATTCTTGCACTATGGAAATTATATGCTCACCACTTGTTGCTGTGGTTTTGATCCTGTTGCTAGGTCCTGTCGTAGCCAGGCTGGCTATAGGCGGCGGGTTTCTCTAATGCTGCGCTTTTTTCAGTGACACTGCCTCCGCTAGCTTGGCTGGGGCTCTCCTTCGCCTCTTGGGCGCAGGTGCGTTGGCCCCCTCTGGTTGCTGATCACTTGTTCTTTCCCGGGCTTCCTGCGACAAGTGTGGCTGCAGCCAATCAGTCCCGTGGACCTCGGATGCTGCCTGGATTCGCCTCGGCAACTCTCCCAGGTCCTCCGCTTGGTTCGCCATTGGAGGGCCCTGTCGCTTTCTTCCACTCGCCACGCTTTCTTTGGCTGTGTCCAATAGCGGGGTGCTGCCGCTTATATGATTCTGCACCAACTCTCCCCCGCAGCTTCTGATGCCTGGAGTCTCTGGTCTCTCTAGTGGCTATGCTGCAGTTACCGCACGTCATCCGCAGGCCAGGCGTGGCCTGCGGGGTCCAATAAAGGGAGCCGGCCCGTTCTGGGCGAGGTCTCCGGCCACAGCACTGGTGTGGTGTGATTCTGTGCTTGCGGCTCCGCGCTGGCTGCACGCTGGGTTACCCCTGACTCAGGCCCCGCTGCCCCCTCACAACACTGGCGACGAGGGTGGGGGCGACCAGCATCGCGTGCTCCCGCAGCGACACACAGCTGAGTCCTGCAGCCCGACATCCCGGCATCGGGGAACTTCGCACGCGCACGTGCGTCACGGTGAGGCTGAGGCCTATAACCACGTGGCTGAGGCTGCAGCGGGCCCGCTTATCTTTGCATGTATTAAGCGGAGCGGAGCGTCTCCGAGTCCCCGCGTGATCGGACAGAGGGAGGAGAAGAATTCTTTCCAACAAGCAGTAGACAATCCAATGGGGGGAGCACCCTTCCATCAAGCATTGGCCACTACAATTGGGGGAGCACTACTATCACACTGCTCATGTCACGAGGTGCAGCTCGATTGAACAGGGGAACACCGGGAACCTGCACACTGGCCCTTAACGGGGAGAGACACCACACTGCTGATTGGGCTCACACGCACCGGCCCAGGAAGGAAGAGAAAAAAAAAAGGGAAACAAGAGAGAGGCACACCACCTGCCACACAGTTCCAATACAGCCCATACGAGCGGGCGTGATGAGCAACAGTGGCCAGGCGGCCGCCCAAGGCCCCGGAGCAGCACCCGGCCAAGCGGCTGCGCCAGCCCCCGTCCCCTTTCATCATGCGGTATCAGGGGTCCTACCCCCCTTCAGTGAGCTGGAAGACCCAGCAACCGCAGCGCCCCGGTGGAAGATATGGATAGAGCACCTCAACAACTACTTTATTGTCACAAGAGAGACAGACAATGCAATAAAAAGATCCTTGCTTTTACACTATGCGGGGGATGAGATATTCAAGTTGTTCAAGCACCTACCCAACACGGGTACAGCCGCGGACTACGACGCAGCGGTGGCCGCCCTCGATGCACACTTCGACCCACAGCTCAACCCAGACTTCGAGCGGTTCAAGTTGCGCCAGGCCCGACAACGGGAGGGGGAGTCGATGGATGTTTTCTATGCCCAGCTGCGCTAGCTGGCGAGCACCTGTACGGAAGACGACCAGCCAAAAGAAATACGCGCCCAGCTCATACAAGGGTGCAGAGACAAGACACTTATGGGCCTTATCCTTCTCCAGCCAAAGATCGCGCTGGAGGACATGCTGGTACTGGCAAGATCGCACGACCTGTCCGCAGCCCGGGCCAATGAAATGGAGCAAGCCCCATTATGTGCTGGGCTTGAGAAAAATATGAAAAGCATAGTTGTTGCTGTAACACCATATGTTATTAAGTGTCACTATTTCTGTTTCTGTTAGAGTGGCATCTTTGCAGAACTTTGCACATCAGTCACACATTCAATGTGCTCTGAGGCTTGAAGGAATACTTGTGTCCTTTGCATGCTAGAACACCATTTGCTGCAAAGTAATTTCAAGGCAACTACCTTTTTGCCAGTTCTTTAGGCCTTGCAGCTTCCTCTATGGATGTAGCTCAGTCCTCTTTTAGGAGAGCTGCTGAATGTGGGGTGCTAACAACAACAATTTTATTTTGATTTTGAAAATCACAGATTCCTGATAGAGTAATTAACAGGTGGCAATATTACCAACTGATTGGCACTCACCTACTTATTCTCAGGAGGAATGAAAGCTGCAGTAGGAATAAACCTGAGAATTTCCAGTCCCACATTCAAACATTTTGCAACCACTGAGCTCAATATTCTCAGACCTGTACATGTGTGGGGCCTCAAACAAGCGCATGTTGCATGCCCTTATGAGCAGGCTAATAATACACTTTGGGTCAACTATCAAGCCGCAGCACCTTTCTGAATTTTTGGGAGAAATGGGAACCAAGGGTTGTCATCTTGAAATTTGCAAAAAGTGCTTCTAAAGTGCTTTTGATCAAAATGTGTATTAGCTGACATTGGGTAGCCCAATCACTCGTTCCGCTTTCTAAAGATCTCTCAGTAGCCTACAGACACCATTAGATCCACTAAAACCTGTTCGTTATACTCGTATGAGTATTTAACAATATGTTTCATATGCACAATTAATCACTCTTTGTTCGTTTATTGGCTCTAAGGATAGCTTCGCCCCGCTGTTTGAAGAGTTATCTCCGCCTCCATTGTTTGACCTGTTAGTCCCCCACCGACGTTCGGATCTAATTGTGCCCCTGTGTATAGGTATAAGTTCATGTGCAGTCACCAGTGATTTTCAACTGTACTAAAGAAATCTTAAACACCACACACAGAGGAGTGTATATAACTGGCATAGACTTGAGTCTAAGCCGATATTACCCCATGCGCCTCTCCCCGTGTCTGTTTCTTGTCTTTGTCTGTTACAATATCTTTTATAGTATTGGTGGATATACAAAAGGAAGTGACGTTACGCTTACCAAAGCCCACTCAAAAATAAGCACTTTTGGGACTGCAGTCTATCACATGAAGTGGATGTCAAAAAGTTACGTTTGTAAATCATCTTGCTTCTGAAATGGGGCTCTGGTTTTGTGAAAGTGAAATGGAGGAACTGATCGACTTTTCATATAAGGACACATACAAATAAGTTACATGTGTTCGCTCTGGTGATGGATTTTTAAGCAAACATGATAAAAACATGTCAGATTTAAAGATGCACTTCATTTTTTATGAAACCCGCCACAAGATTTCAGAAAGTTACTTCGAGGCTATCCCGCATACTTCTCATCTGGGACTTTAACAGGTCTTTCTAGTTACTGTAGACGGGAGTTGTTTGCTGATCGATTGAATTGACCAGTTCTGTGCCATGCATTTCTCACCCTTTGGGGTCACATCTTAGTTTGCCCTTCAAAGGTGTGGCTTCGAATCTAAGTCAGTTTCCTTCCCAGCAGCTTGGGTATGAATTTCGCATTGGTCAGTGCTCTTATGTATTGTATGCGGCCTTATCTTTTAAATCCAAGTCGTTTGTTCTCTGCAAATTCTTAAAAAGTAATAAAGGTTTTGAAAAGTCTAATCGCGTACCAGATGCATACTTTGAAAATAGGGAACTAGCTTTCAAGAGAAGGCCTGACCACTTCTTCCCATTTCAGGCTGAGCATGGCATCTGGTATTTGAATTGCCCTGTGTCACTGTGTCCCCCATCACTGTGGTAAAGGCTGCTACAAAAAGCTCAGACTCGCCAAACTCTGCGCGAGCGCCATCTAATGTGCACAGAATGTTTTTATTTTGTTTCACAGTTTTATATAGAGGGCCCGTGGACACTGGGGCGCTTTACAGGTTACATAAGGTCAGATTAATTTTTAAGCCCGAGGAGATTCCGCGATGTTCACTGAATCTCAAGAAGCTGAACCCACACCAGGGCTCGACTCTGGCTCCCCTGTCCAAACAGCAGCTCTGGCAGTAGGCCACATCTCCTGCTGCCTGTAGTGGCGCCTCCTGGCTTGCAGGTCCTTCTCTGGCTCTCAGCACATACATAAAGCTGGCATTTCACATTTCATTTCTATATAGTCACACGAGTTCCTGCATCTCAGGAGCATCAGAGACATAACCCCCGCACTGTGGCCCACTCCAGAGTATATGCAACCCACCTCGGTATTCCTCAGAATGAAGAAGCCAAAATGCGTTTGTGTTTCTAGTGGTCATTGATGGCCACAGTTTTTATTAGGAATACATGCATATACTTTTTGTCATCACTCATATGCCATTTGTCATAATTCATTGTTAGCGAACTGCCATACTTGGGTCATAAATCATCAGTTTGTGTTTGCCATGTACCTTATCTGCCACAAATCATATGTACATCACCAATTAGCCAATTGGACTGACAGTTCGTTGGATAGTTCTTTTGTAGGCTTATCTCGTTTCTTGTCCCTTCTGGTTCATCTCATTGTTCAGTTGGATTTTGCGCTTTCTTTGAGCGGGAGTAGCTTTCTTCCCGGAGTTAGGCCCCAACTCGCTACCTTGCTGGATTCTCTTGTGCCCTGCCATCTGGTGGGGGCTGGGCTGCGAGTGCCGTCTCCGTTGCTACCCCCTTTTTGTTAGGCCAACTCACCCTGCAGTGAGGCATCCCAAAGTGAGTGGCCCAATTCGGTGTGCCTCCGTACCAACCATTGTACCCGTAGCTTTTTGCCACGCCGTCAGGGAGGCTTATGTCTTTCTACGGCCCCCCCCCCCTTTTCTTGCTTTAATTGTTTGCTGTTTTACTTGCAGCCTGCCAGACCCATGGCGCCCCGCCGGTTGTCCCAAAACACCCTCATTCCTTCTTCTGACAGATGGACTCCGTCGTCATGTAGGGCTCTGGGCGACCTGGGTGGATGAACCCGTGCCTGATACTTTCCAGACCATTGGTTCTGCAGAATTTGCTCACAGCTATGTTCAGCTTCCTTCTTGAATTCTCCACTGATTTTCTTGATTTCCCCCCTGCTGATCAGCTCGGACCAGATGACCACCGTTCTCCAAAAGACCTGGCTGCTTCCGTGAGGTCCATCTGGATGTCGTGGAGGAGTGCTTTCCTCCCCTGGTTTGCCAGGTCGTTGACCCCCCAGGTGGATGACCAAGATGTCGGGGTGTCTGCCCGCAAATCCGCAAGGGTTGCTGGCAGCTGGTCCCATCTCATTCCTGGCTTTCCCAGCCATTGGTTGCATGTGCACACTGACCTTCCCTCACACTTGTGGCCCTTTCGCTGCCACCACGACTGCATTCTGGCTATGAAGGAATGGCCCACCACCCAAACCAGGTGCGGTGTCCTCCCTGCTGGAGGAATGATCACAATGTCAGTTCTCTGTTGGTCACCTTTTTGGAGGGTGGTGCCCTTGTACCTCTTTTGCAATCTGGAAGGTTCTACAGCAATTGCGGCCTCACGTATGTCCGGTATGCCTGTGACCGCCATCTGCCCACTGCCTGTATCCCTGTTTTGGACATCCCCTGCTGGGCTGCTGATGTGGCAGCTCCGATTCTGAATGACTGTGACCCAAAGGATGCTGGGGGCAGGCCCGCTTGGCTAAGGGCCCAGCGCATTACTGTTGTGAATTGGAACTTGCTTAATTGGCTGCCGTCCTTCTGCTTGAACAGTGGCCCATCGCCGGCTGGTCAGACTGCCATAAATACCAGCAGGCAGCACACCGCACAGTATCTCTGATCTGTAATGCAATGCAGTCGAACTATCGTCCCTTTGCCGGCCTGATCTGTCTTTGACCTCCTCAGCAGTATCTCTAACTCAGTTGATTTGGGCATTATGTCGCTTGCTTGCATGCAGCGCCAAGCCGGCCCATTCCTATTGGGGGCCACCAGCTCGCTGAGGCGGAATGCCCCGAAGAATGCAGTGGAGAAGGCTGCCCTGAACAGGATGAGTTTGAATGAATCCCTTGTGATTTCCCCCAGTGCTTCCAACAAGCATCCAAATTTCGTCAAATCTATTGTCCGCTTGCTATCCATTCTCGCGCCTTCCGAGCGCTTCCACCCTTTCATGGCTGCCTTGATCTAATGAGAGGCTATAGGGTCCTGGCCTGTCACTAGCTTTGTGAAGTGATTCACTGTGGACAGGTGTTCTTGTGCCCAGGACCTGGATTTTGGGCCATTGAATGCCCACTGGATGAACTTCTCAATTGCTTTACCTGTAGTGCCCATGTCCCCCAGCCTCTGGAAGCCCCCTATCTGCATCACAGTCCCCACATACTTCTTGTATCGCCTGACTGCTTCTAGGGCGAGGGCTTGGTTTACCAAGAACGACAAGTCTACCCCGCCAGGCCCCACAGTTGTGCCGGAAGAGAGGTCATGTCCTGCTCCGCCCTTGGGTCCAGCTGCCTGAATTTGTCCATCTGTGCTCTTGATAGGGCGTCCGTCACCTCGTTCTCTGCCCCTGGAACGTGTCGTGCTCTCAGGTCTATGTTTCCTTCTAACTGCAATTTAACCAAGTGGCGCATTAATCTCAGTGTATCTGGGCACCTAGCTGATCCTTTATTAATGGCTTGTACCACCCCTCTGTTATCTGACCATATTGTTAGCTTCATATTGCGCAATTCCTGTTTCCAGATTGTCAGGGCCACAATGATGGGGAATAGATCCAGAAATGTAATATTACTAGTGATGCCCAACCCGTGCCATTTGCTGGGCCATTGAACTGCACACCATCTGCTGCCTAGGATGGCCCCAAATCCAGAGCTGCCTACGGAATCCGTGAACTGCTTGTGACCCATCCTTCTCTCCAGATTAGCACCACATTGAAGTCCGCCAGGAATGTGTCCCACATTAACAGGTCCCGCTTGACTCCCGCCACCAGTCTGACATGGTGGTGCTTAAGTGTCAGTCCTGCTGTCAGCTTGGTTAAATGCCTGTTGAAAACCCTGCCTGCTGGGATTACCCTAGCTGCAAAATTGAGCTTGCCTATCACGCTCTGGAGCTCCCGTAGTGTCGCCTTCTCGTGACCGCAGAGACTCCTGATGTCCTCTTTAAACTCCCTCACTTTGTCTTCAGGGATTCTTGATGTTCCCGCTACCGAGTCCAGCTCTATCTCCAGGAATGTGATGGTCGTTGCTGGGCCCACCATTTTATCCGCTGCCAGGGGGATTCCTAATTCCTCTGCTAGCTCCTGAAATGCTGCTAGGGTGTTGCTGCACTCGTCCGATGAGGTGGGGCCCATGAAAAGGAAATCGTCTAGGTAGTGGAGTTTCCCACCAGTGGGGTGCCTGGCATGTGCAGCCCACTCAAGGAAGGTGCTAAAGATCTCAAAGTATGCGCAGGACACCGAGTACCCCATGGGCATGGCTTTGTCGAAATACAGCTCCCCCTGCCACAGAAAACCCAGGAGGTGGAAACTGGAGGGGTGGACTGGCAGTAGGCGGATTCTATATCAGCTTTTGTCATGAGGGCCTCATGCCCTGCTGTCCTAACCAGGTCAATGGCATCATCCACGTCGCATAACCCACTGAGCAGGCCTCTGTGCTGATTCCATCATTTACCGATTACCCTTCAGGGAAGGATAGGTGATGAATCAGGCGGAACTGGCCAGGCTCCTTTTTGTGCACTACCCCTAGAGGTGAGACCACCAACCCTTTATGCATGTGCAGTGGCAGGGGACCCTCTATCCTACCCAATGCTTTCTCTTTTGCTAATTTCTTAGTGACTACCTCTGGCCGATTTCAGATTGTTTGTGCCGCTTCAAGGGGGGGTGCCGGTAAAAGGTATGATAAGTCCTTCTTCAAAACCTTGGAATAATACTGCAGCATCTGATCTGTTATGGTACTTATTGGCTAGCTTGTGCAATTGGTGTGTGTTGATGGGGGATCTGGATAACCTGCAGCAGCAAATTTCTTTTGGTCCCCCTGTGCCTTCATTGTTACACTCACTGCTTTTTCTTCTTCTCTTTCTTATCCCCCTGAGTTCTTTTTTTGTGTCTGCACCCTGAAGCCAGGTGTCCTCCACCACACGTGGAAAAAATGTGTTGGAATTTACACCTGGCCCCCCAAGTGCATTCGGTAGCCTCGAATTTCCAGCATATGGCTGCCACCCTTCACAGTGGTGAGGCCTTCCATGTGATGTGTGGTTTGTTCTTGTGGAATGTCCTACCCTTCCCCTTGTGAAAGGAGCCTCGAAAGGGCTACCGCCCTTCCCTGCCCACGTCTTGGCCTCCCTAGCTACCTTCATTTTGTGGATGAACCCAGACACATCCTCTTCATTCCATTCCATCTCTGGGTGTGTTTGCATCTTCAAACTGAACCCCTTATCATATTCCAGCCACGCATCCCCTGGAAATTGCCTTTGGGCGTTATGTATGTTGGCCTCATAAAGCCATAGGTCAGCTGCGCAGCGCGGGAAATTTTTAACAATAATGCATGCCATTATCCTGAATGCATTTAGGCAATTATCAAAATGTCTTTCTTTCCTTTCTTTCCTCCTTTCCCTTCTATCCTCATCCTTCTTGTCACAGACTGTCAGGTCCAGCCCATCTAACTGTATTTCCAATAATGTAAAAATGTCTATGAATTCTTGATTCCATACTCTTTCTTTGACTGACAGTGGTATAAGACTTGCCAGTCCTGGGGCCCTAGTTGTCAGGGACGCCAGGCCTGGTGAGGGCCTAACGTAAGGTTCCGGTGCTGGGGGGGCACTGGGCGGGCCACTTGTTACGCTACCCCATGCTGCTAAGGGGGACCCTATTACCCCCTGCTCCTCCTGCGTGCCCTGGCCCCTCAGGTGCTCCCGGCACGCCCACCCTGGGTCTATCAGGTGCCATGGCAACCCTGAACCGTCCCCCTCAGTTTGGGCACCTGAGCTCCCCAACCCCTGTGAGCTCAGCCATTTAAGTAGCAGTGGCGCCATTGTTTTGAAGCATTCTTGCACTATGGAAATGATATGCTCACCACTTGTTGCTGTGGTGTTGATCCTGTTGCTAGGTCCTGTCGTAGCCAGGCTGGCTATAGGCGGCGGGTTTCTCTAATGCTGCGCTTTCTTCAGTGACGCTGCCTCCGCTAGCTTGGCTGGGGCTCTCCTTTGCCTCTTGGGCGCAGGTGCGTTGGCCCCCTCTGGTTGCTGATCACTTGTTCTTTCCCGGGCTTCCTGCGACAAGTGTGGCTGCAGCCAATCAGTCCCGTGGACCTCGGATGCTGCCCGGATTCGCCTCAGCAACTCTCCCAGGTCCTCCCCTTGGTTCGCCATTGGAGGGCCCTGTCGCTTTCTTCCACTCGCCACGCTTTCTTTGGCTGTGTCCAATAGCGGGGTGCTGCCGCTTATATGATTCTGCACCAACTCTCCCCCGCAGCTTCTGATGCCTGGAGTCTCTGGTCTCTCTAGTGGCTACGCTGCAGTTACCGCACGTCATCCGCAGGCCAGGCGTGGCCTGCGGGGTCCAATAAAGGGAGCCGGCCTGTTCTGGGCGAGGTCTCCGGCCACAGCACTGGTGTGGTGTGATTCTGTGCTTGCGGCTCCGCGCTGGCTGCACGCTGGGTTACCCCTGACTCAGGCCCCGCTGCCCCCTCACAACACTGGCGACGAGGGTGGGGGCGACCAGCATCGCGTGCTCCCGCAGCGACACACAGCTGAGTCCTGCAGCCCGACATCCCGGCATCGGGGAACTTCGCACGCGCACGTGCGTCACGGTGAGGCTGAGGCCTATAACCACGTGGCTGAGGCTGCAGCGGGCCCGCTTATCTTTGCATGTATTAAGCGGAGCGGAGCGTCTCCGAGTCCCCGCGTGATCGGACAGAGGGAGGAGAAGAGTTCTTTCCAACAAGCAGTAGACAATCCAATGGGGGGAGCACCCTTCCATCAAGCATTGGCCACTACAATTGGGGGAGCACTACTATCACACTGCTCATGTCACGAGGTGCAGCTCGATTGAACAGGGGAACACCGGGAACTTGCACACTGGCCCTTAACGCGCCCAGGGGAGAGACACCACACTGCTGATTGGGCTCACGCGCACCGGCCCAGGAAGGGAGAGAAAAAAAAAAGGGAAACAAGAGAGAGGCACACCACCTGCCACACAGTTCCAATACAGCCCATACGAGCGGGCGTGATGAGCAACAGTGGCCAGACGGCCGCCCAAGGCCCCGGAGCAGCACCCGGCCAAGCGGCTGCGCCAGCCCCCGTCCCCTTTCATCATGCGGTATCAGGGGTCCTACCCCCCTTCAGTGAGCTGGAAGACCCAGCAACCGCAGCGCCCCGGTGGAAGATATGGATAGAGTGCCTCAACAACTACTTTATTGTCACAAGAGAGACAGACAATGCAATAAAAAGATCCTTGCTTTTACACTATGCGGGGGATGAGATATTCAAGTTGTTCAAGCACCTACCCAACACGGGTACAGCCGCGGAGTACGACGCAGCGGTGGCCGCCCTCGATGCACACTTCGACCCACAGCTCAACCCAGACTTCGAGCGGTTCAAGTTGCGCCAGGCCCGACAACGGGAGGGGGAGTCGATGGATGTTTTCTATGCCCAGCTGCGCGAGCTGGCGAGCACCTGCACGGAAGACGACCAGCCAAAAGAAATACGCGCCCAGCTCATACAAGGGTGCAGAGACAAGACACTTATGGGCCTTATCCTTCTCCAGCCAAAGATCGCGCTGGAGGACATGCTGGTACTGGCAAGATCGCACGACCTGTCCGCAGCCCGGGCCAATGAAATGGAGCAAGCCCCATTATGTGCTGGGCTTGAGAAAAATATGAAAAGCATAGTTGTTGCTATAACACCATATGTTATTAAGTGTCACTATTTCTGTTTCTGTTAGAGTGGCATCTTTGCAGAACTTTGCACATCAGTCACACATTCAATGTGCTCTGAGGCTTGAAGGAATACTTGTGTCCTTTGCATGCTAGAACACCATTTGCTGCAAAGTAATTTCAAGGCAACTACCTTTTTGCCAGTTCTTTAGGCCTTGCAGCTTCCTCTATGGATGTAGCTCAGTCCTCTTTTAGGAGAGCTGCTGAATGTGGGGTGCTAACAACAACAATTTTATTTTGATTTTGAAAATCACAGATTCCTGATAGAGTAATTAACAGGTGGCAATATTACCAACTGATTGGCACTCACCTATTCATTCTCAGGAGGAATGAAAGCTGCAGTAGGAATAAACCTGAGAATTTCCAGTCCCACATTCAAACATTTTGCAACCACTGAGCTATATATTCTCAGACCTGTACATGTGTGGGGCCTCAAACAAGCGCATGTTGCATGCCCTTATGAGCAGGCTAATAATACACTTTGGGTCAACTATCAAGCCACAGCACCTTTCTGAATTTTTGGGAGAAATGGGAACCAAGGGTTGTCATTTCGAAATTTGCAAAAAGTGCTTCTAAAGTGCTTTTGATCAAAATGTGTATTAGCTGACATTGGGTAGCCCAATCACTCGTTCCGCTTTCTAAAGATCTCTCAGTAGCCTACAAACACCATTAGATCCACTAAAACCTGTTTGTTATACTCGTATGGGTATTTAACAATATGTTTCATATGCACAATTAATCACTCTTTGTTCGTTTATTGGCTCTAAGGATAGCTTCGCCCCGCTGTTTGAAGTGTTATCTCCGCCTCCATTGTTTGACCTGTTAGTCCCCCACCTATGCTTGGATCTAATTGTGCCCCTGTGTATAGGTATAAGTTCATGTGCAGTCACCAGTGATTTTCAACTGTACTAAAGAAATCTTAAACACCACACACAGAGGAGTGTATATAACTGGCATAGACTTGAGTCTAAGCCGATATTACCCCATGCGCCTCTCCCCGTGTCTGTTTCTTGTCTTTGTTTGTTACAATATCTTTTATAGTATTGGTGGATATACAAAAGGAAGTGACGTTACGCTTACCAAAGCCCACTCAAAAATAAGCACTTTTGGGAGTGCAGTCTACCACATGAAGTGGATGTCAAAAAGTTACGTTTGTAAATCATCTAGCTTCTGAAATGGGGCTCTGGTTTTGTGAAAGTGAAATGGAGGAACTGATCGACTTTTCATATGAGGACACATACAAATAAGTTAGATGTGTTCGCTCTGGTGATGGATTTTTAAGCAAACATGATAAAAACATGTCAGATTTAAAGATGCACTTCATTTTTTATGAAACCCGCCACAAGATTTCAGAAAGTTACTTCGAGGATATCCCGCATTCTTCTAATCTGGGACTTTAACAGGTCTTTCTAGTTACTGTAGACGGGAGTTGTTTGCCGATTGATTGAACTGACCAGTTCTGTGCCATGCATTTCTCACCCTTTGGGGTCACATCTTAGTTTGCCCTTCAAAGGTGTGGCTTCGAATCTAAGTCAGTTTCCTTCCCAGCAGCTTGGGTATGAATTTCGCATTGGTCAGTGCTCTTATGTATTGTATGCGGCCTTAGCTTTTAAATCCAAGTTGTTTGTTCTCTGCAAATTCTTAAAAAGTAATAAAGGTTTTGAAAAGTCTAATCGCGTACCAGATGCATACTTTGAAAATAGGGAACTAGCTTTCAAGAGAAGGCCTGACCACTTCTTCCCATTTCAGGCTGAGCATGGCATCTGGTATTTGAATTGCCCTGTGTCACTGTGCCGCTCCCATCACTGTGGTAAAGGCTGCTACAAAAAGCTCAGACTCGCCAGACTCTGCGCGAGCGCCATCTAATGTGCACGGAATGTTTTTATTTTGTTTCACAGTTTTATATAGAGGGCCCGTGGACACTGGGGCGCTTTACAGGTTACATAAGGTCAGATTCATTTTTAAGCCCGAGGAGATTCCGCGATGTTCACTGAATCACAAGAAGCTGAACCCACACCAGGGCTCGACTCTGGCTCCCCTGTCCAAACAGCAGCTCTGGCAGTAGGCCACATCTCCTGCTGCCTGTAGTGGCGCCTCCTGGCTTGCAGGTCCTTCTCTGGCTCTCAGCACATACATAAAGCTGGCATTTCACATTTCATTTCTATATAGTCACACGAGTTCCTGCATCTCAGGAGCATCAGAGACATAACCCCCGCACTGTGGCCCACTCCAGAGTATATGCAACCCACCTCGGTATTCCTCAGAATGAATAAGCCAAAATGCGTTTGTGTTTCTAGTGGTCATTGATGGCCACAGTTTTTATTAGGAATACATGCATATACTTTTTGTCATCACTCATATGCCATTTGTCGTAATTCATTGTTAGCGAACTGCCATACTTGGGTCATAAATCATCAGTTTGTGTTTGCCATGTACCTTATCTGCCACAAATCATATCTACATCACCAATTAGCCAATTGGACTGACAGTTCGTTGGTTAGTTCTTTTGTAGGCTTATCTCGTTTCTTGTCCCTTCTGGTTCATCTCATTGTTCAGTTGGATTTTGCGCTTTCTTTGAGCGGGAGTAGCTTTCCTCCCGGAGTTAGGCCCCAACTCGCTACCTTGCTGGATTCTCTTGTGCCCTGCCATCTGGTGGGGGCTGGGCTGCGAGTGCCGTCTCCGTTGCTACCCCCTTTTTGTTAGGCCAACTCACCCTGCAGTGAGGCATCCCAAAGTGAGTGGCCCCAATTCGGTGTGCCTCCGTACCAACCATTGTACCCGTAGCTTTTTGCCACGCCGTCAGGGAGGCTTATGTCTTTCTACGGCCCCCCCCTTTTCTTGCTTTAATTGTTTGCTGTTTTACTTGCAGCCTGCCAGACCCATGGCGCCCCGCCGGTTGTCCCAAAACACCCTCATTCCTTCTTCTAACAGATGGACTCCGTCGGTCATGTAGAGCTCTGGGCGACCTGGGTGGATGAGCCCGTGCCTGATACTTTCCAGACCATTGGTTCTGCAGAATTTGCTCACAGCTATGTTCAGCTTCCTTCTTGAATTCTCCACTGATTTTCTTGATTTCCCCCCTGCTGATCAGCTCAGACCAGATGACCACCGTTCTCCAAAAGACCTGGCTGCTTCCGTGAGGTCCATCTGGATGTCGTGGAGGAGTGCTTTCCTCCCCTGGTTTGCCAGGTCGTTGACCCCCCAGGTGGATGACCAAGATGTCGGGGTGTCTGCCCGCAAATCCGCGAGGGTTGCTGGCAGCTGGTCCCATCTCATTCCTGGCTTTCCCAGCCATTGGTTGCATGTGCACACTGACCTTCCCTCACACTTGTGGCCCTTTCGCTGCCACCACAACTGCATTCTGGCTATGAAGGAATGGCCCACCACCCAAACCAGGTGCGGTCTCCTCCCTGCTGGAGGAATGATCACAATGTCAGTTCTCTGTTGGTCACCTTTTTGCAGGGTGGTGCCCTTGTACCTCTTTTGCAATCTGGAAGGTTCTACAGCAATTGTGGCCTCACGTATGTCCGGTATGCCTGTGACCGCCATCTGCCCACTGCCTGTATCCCTGCTTCGGACATCCCCTGCTGGGCTGCTGATGTGGCAGCTCCGATTCTGAATGACTGTGACCCAAAGGATGCTGGGGGCAGGCCCGCTTGGCTAAGGGCCCAGCGCATTACTGTTGTGAATTGGAACTTGCTTAATTGGCTGCCGTCCTTGTGCTTGAACAGTGGCCCATCGCCGGCTGATCAGACTGCCATAAATACCAGCAGGCAGCACATCGCACAGTATCTCTGATCTGTAATGCAATGCAGTCGAACTATCGTCCCTTTCCCGGCCTGATCTGTCTTTGACCTCCTCAGCAGTATCTCTAACTCAGTTGATTTGGGCATTATGTCGCTTGCTTGCATGCAGCGCCAAGCCGGCCCATTCCTATTGGGGGCCACCAGCTCGCTGAGGCGGAATGCCCCGAAGAATGCAGTGGAGTAGGCTGCCCTGAACAGGATGAGTTCGAATGAATCCCTTGTGATTTCCCCCAGTGCTTCCAACAAGCATCCAAATTTCGTCAAATCTATTGGCCGCTTGCTATCCATTCTCGCGCCTTCCGAGCGCTTCCACCCTTTCATGGCTGCCTTGATGTAATGAGAGGCTATAGGGTTCTGGCCTGTCACTAGCTTTGTGAAGTGATTCACTGCGGACAGGTGTTCTTGTGCCCAGGACCTGGATTTTGGGCCATTGAATGCCCACTGGATGAACTTCTCAATTGCTTTACCTGTAGTGCCCATGTCCCCCAGGCTCTGGAAGCCCCCTATCTGCATCACAGTCCCCACATACTTCTTGTATCGCCTGACTGCTTCTGGGGCGAGGGCTTGGTTTACCAAGAACGACAAGTCTACCCCGCCAGGCCCCACAGTTGTGCCGGAAAAGGGGTCATGTCCTGCTCCGCCCTTGGGGCCAGCTGCCTGAATTTGTCCATCTGTGCTCTTGATAGGGCGTCCGCCACCTCGTTCTCTGCCCCTGGAACGTGTCGTGCTCTCAGGTCTATGTTTCCTTCTAACTGCAATTTAACAAAGTGGCGCATTAATCTCAGTGTATCTGGGCACCTAGCTGATCCTTTATTAATGGCTTGTACCACCCCTCTGTTATCTGACCCTATTGTGAGCTTCATATTGCGCAATTCCTGTTTCCAGATTGTCAGGGCCACAATGATGGGGAATAGATCCAGAAATGTAATATTACTAGTGATGCCCAACCCGTGCCATTTGCAGGGCCATTGACCTGCACACCATCTGCTGCCTAGGATGGCCCCAAATCCAGAGCTGCCTGCGGAATCCGTGAACTGCTTGTGACCCATCCTTCTCTCCAGATTAGCACCACATTGAAGTCCGCCAGGAAGGTGTCCCACATTAACAGGTCCCGCTTGACTCCCGCCCCCAGCCTGACATGGTGGTGCTTAAGTGTCAGTCCTGCTGTCAGCTTGGTTAAATGCCTGTTGAAAACCCTGCCTGCTGGGATTATCCTAGCTGCAAAATTGAGCTTGCCTATCACGCTCTGGAGCTCCCGTAGTGTCGCCTTCTCGCGACCGCAGAGACTCCTGATGTCCTCTTTAAACTCCCTCACTTTGTCTTCAGGGAGTCCTGATGTTCCCGCTACCGAGTCCAGCTCTATCTCCAGGAATGTGATGGTCGTTGCTGGGCCCACCATTTTATCCGCTGCCAGGGGGATTCCTAATTCCTCTGCTAGCTCCTGAAATGCTGCTAGGGTGTTGCTGCACTCGTCCGATGAGGTGGGGCCCATGAAAAGGAAATTGTCTAGGTAGTGGAGTTTCCCACCAGTGGGGTGCCTGGCATGTGCAGCCCACTCAAGGAAGGTGCTAAAGATCTCAAAGTATGCGCAGGACACCGAGTACCCCATGGCTTTGTCGAAATACAGCTCCCCCTGCCACAGAAAACCCAGGAGGTGGAAACTGGAGGGGTGGACTGGCAGTAGGCGGATTCTATATCAGCCTTTGTCATGAGGGCCTCATGCCCTGCTGTCCTAACCAGGTCAATGGCATCATCCACGTCGCATAACCCACTGAGCAGGCCTCTGTGCTGATTCCATCATTTACCGATTACCCTTCAGGGAAGGATAGGTGATGAATCAGGCGGAACTGGCCAGGCTCCTTTTTGTGCACTACCCCTAGAGGTGAGACCGCCAACCCTTTATGCATGTGCAGTGGCAGGGGACCCTCTATCCTACCCAATGCTTTCTCTTTTGCTAATTTCTTAGTGACTACCTCTGGGTGTTGGAGTGCCGATTTCAGATTGTTTGTGCCGCTTAAAGGGGGGGTGCCGGTAAAAGGTATGATAAGTCCTTCTTCAAAACCTTGGAATAATACTGCAGCATCTGATCTGTTATGGTACTTATTGGCTAGCTTGTGCAATTGGTGTGTGTTGATGGGGGATCTGGATAACCTGCAGCAGCAAATTTCTTTTGGCCCCCCTGTGCCTTCATTGTTACACTCACTGCTTTTTCTTCTTCTCTTTCTTATCCCCCTGTGTTCTTTTTTTGTGTCTGCACCACCCTGAAGCCAGGTGTCCTCCACCACACGTGGAAAAAATGTGTTGGAATTTACACGTGGCCCCCCAAGTGCATTCGGTAGCCTCGAATTTCCAGCATATGGCTGCCACCCTTCACAGTGGTGAGGCCTTCCATGTGATGTGTGGTTTGTTCTTGTGGAATGTCCTACCCTTCCCCTTGTGGAAGGAGCCTCGAAAGGGCTGCCGCCCTTCCCTGCCCACGTCTTGGCCTCCCTAGCTACCTTCATTTTGTGGATGAACCCAGACACATCCTCTTCATTCCATTCCATCTCTGGGTGTGTTTGCATCTTCAAACTGAACCCCTTATCATATTCCAGCCACGCATCCCCTGGAAATTGCCTTTGGGCGTTATGTATGTTGGCCTCATAAAGCCATAGGTCAGCTGCGCAGCGCGGGAAATTTTTAACAATAATGCATGCCATTATCCTGAATGCATTTAGGCAATTATCAAAATGTCTTTCTTTCCTTTCTTTCCTCCTTTCCCTTCTATCCTCATCCTTCTTGTCACAGACTGTCAGGTCCAGCCCATCTAACTGTATTTCCAATAATGTAAAAATGTCTATGAATTCTTTCTTCCATACTCTTTCTTTGACTTGTGGAAATATGGATTTTTATGATCAGTTATGTCCCCTATCTTGGACCCCAACGGTTTCATGTATAAATCACAAGTACATGTATGTTTCTTCCAGTTCCAGTTATGAAGACGCAAACACATGTGCGTCCACCGTCAACATGTCCTCTTTCAGATCCGCCATGAATGGGCCGGATATTCTATTCCTAAGTATGAAAGGCCACCGGCTTTATATGGTTCATTTATGCCATTTTACAGTCCAGGCGAGTAGGCCCTGATTCTGCCATTAAGCCTTTTCCTGCCTTCTGCCTCTGAAAGCTCCAGTCTGAGCTCGCATCTGTATCCATGAACTTTGTCCTACTCCCTGTGCGGCTAACGGTGCCTGACTCAACCTGTCTGCTTGCCAAAAACTGTATTTCACCTTCGAGATTATCTGCTCCGCTCCCCATCCAATGCATTCCTGTCTAGTAGTTTAAGTAAACATTCTTCCAGCTACCGAGCAAAGGGCCCGGCTTCTCTGTCTTTATGCAAGTAATTCATAGCCCTGTTACTATGGAAGATTTCTGCCCTCGCATCTAGTGTAGACACTTAGACGCTTGTACACGCACTAGCAGTCAGTATAGTCAGTATAGAATAAGATTCTATTCTAAGAGACCTCTCTTTTTGGATAACATAGTTCTTTAAACATAGGATGTAAGATATGATTTAGGATTAGGTTGACATAACCCCAGACTTCTGTCTCCCCATGTAGAGCTAAATGTCAAGTCCCCTTCACCCCCTAGTTGCACGTCAATCACACGTCATGCTGCTGCGCGCGCATCTCTGCCAAGTATTTCTGCTGACATTGCGAAATTCTTTCATGGAACCACCCATTTGTGACATCATAGCTAAATGACGTTCTTTTGTTACGCCTAGTTACACCCATTTTAGTTACGCATGTATGATTTTATCTCTGTTATCAACTGTTACGCCTCCTGCATCTGTTTCACTATAATGCCTCTTCTATAAATATGATTATCTGTCAATAAAGTATGGTCCTTCACTTCCTGAACCTTCGTGGTGATGGAATATGGAGTCCATCAATTCGAATTGATTTTGGAATAAAGCCCGTTCCGAACCTCTAATACCACGGATTCTGCCTCTTATTTTACTGAGCTATTATTATAGATTTTTTCCGCATCAAATTAAGTTCCGGTAATTAAATTATTTACCACATATATGGCGCCCGAACAGGGACACTTTCTCATCTCACGCGCCGGAGGTGCGTTGCAGGCCCGGTCTCCTGCCACAGCTGGACGGACAATAACGCGTACCCACAGGATTTCCTGTATCTCCCTCCTGCCGAGCGGGGGTAACTGAGGCTGCGATCAACACCCAGACGAGGCGGTGAGAAGTGCAAAGTATCCCGACCAGAGCCTAGCTGAGAGAGCAAGATCCGAGGTATACAAAGGCCCACCAGTTTCCGAAGTTCCGAAGTTTCGAGTCGAGTCCAGTCCGGTCCAAGTCCAGTTCAGTTCAGTTCCGAGGCCTTCCGTTCCGAGCTACCCGGTGAGTACCATTGTCGGGGAGGCGTTCTGACGTGCACATAGGTTGTGCCGGTCAAGACGGGTTTGGGTACACAAATCCGGTCTGCACTGTTTCAGCAGTGTATCTGTACTGTTTAGCAGTATATCAAGTATGTCTAGTATATAATTCAGAATTACCTAGTTAGTGCCAAGTATTATGCTTAGTGACTAGTTCCCTAAATGGCCATCACTGTTGTTTATTAAATGTTAAATGTTAAAATATTTTAAATACGTTCTGCATATTGTGGTGTGAATGACTGTTCATTATTGTGTTTTGTTGTATTAAACGTGTTCAAAATTAGGTATCAGATCAGTTCTCAATATGCCGCTCTTTTCGAAATTAAGACAGATAAAAACCAGAAAAGGGGTACTCGAAGAAGCTGTTCCCATTCCTCCTAGGGACACTCCAGGGTACTTCATGTATCATAAACATGGCCTAGACGCCATATTATTTCTTGATTTATGGGTAGACTACACCAAGGAATTACCAGAAAGTCAGAGGTGGCCCGCAGCTGGGACCTGGGATGCAGATTGCATCATGAAAGTAGAGGAAGAATTATGGAAAAGGAAAGCTAGACAGTCACAGAAAGATGCCATTGAATTATGGCGTAAAGAATCATATAGACGTACAGAAAAAGCGCTCAGACAGGAAGAGAAAAGTAAGGAGAATTCAAATAAAGTCCGAGAAAATCTATTAATTGAAGAAGGTACCCGAGCAAAATCAGAACAAGCAGACAGACAAAGAAATGCCCTTATGAATGGTATGTATCCTCTTCTGGCCGAAGGGTTACCTAAGGCTACTCCGGAGATACCAAAAGACTTGCCACCCCCATTGTTTCCGATAAAAGCACATCCCAAAGGGCATCCCAGAACCGCAGAAGATGTTTTTCTTTCTTCTTATTTAGACGACGCAGCTCCCGAGTATGCTAATACTGCGCCACATAGACCGCCTGCCGAGGGGGTTCAACGCCAAGACCCTCCTCTGTCTGTACCTCCGCAACAACAAACTCCGACACAAGTTCCGGCAAGCACATCTGTTTCTACAGCTGTACCCACACCTATGGTTGCTATATCACGTTCAACGAATCCTTTCACATCCAGCACCCCAGGTGGTGCTACAGGAGGTATAGCAAACATTTTTTCCACACCACCCAGAGTAAATAAACTTTCCTTTCAAGAATTAGCCCACCAACGTACGCCCAAACTAGTAACTCCCGACATGCTTAAGGAACTTCTAATAGATTGTAGATATGACCCTGTGCCCGGCAAAGAGGACGAAATGCTGCTGGCATCATTACGTATCCGACGAGCTGCAATATATTTAGGGAGGCTACCAGGAATGACTACACATTTAGAAAATATATATCACTTTGTCCAGTCAGGGCGAGATTCTGAGAGTATTAATAGAGCCATGGAATACCAGAAAGTGGAGATACAGGGGGAACTGTTACGTTTCCTCATAAATTGTGTGATCAGAAATCAAGACCGACCAGGGGTAAATCCGGAAGAAATGCAAATTCTTACCACATGGAGTCGGAATATATCAGAGGGGAGACATGATAAACGATTAAGTATAATAGCTATGTGCCGAAAGATCCGCAAAGAAGTAGAACGAATACACGAAGAAAGATTAGCAGTAGACCAGCCTGAACAAACCGAAGAGGAGGAAGAATTAGAACTGCCCACAGGACAGTTAGAAACAATGGCCTATGTAGGTAGAGGAAGATCTTGCAATAATACTAGATGCTTTACTGATCCGATACGTCCGATACGTCCAGATAATAACAGAAATTTCCAAACACCTATAATAAATATAAGGTCCCCCGAACATTCGTTCCAAGCCGCTGACAAATTACTCAGAGAACGAAGGGGTTATCATATACTCGATTCTATGGACGAACAAGAATTAGCCAGGTCAGCCGTTCACTGGGTTGATAGTCCCGGAAAATATAGTGATGATACACTAGCACATACGTTTTTGAACCTCACCCCAGATGAACAGCGTTTAGCTGGTATCTATATGATTCAACAACTCCTTATATTATATAAAAGCCAACACTCCGATCCTGGTCCCCTACCTGATATATTGACTGAATTACTCACGAATAAATGGAGAGGTTCAGGTATTGAGTTAATTAGAGAAATACTGGAATCCAGAAAACAGTACATTCTTTTTGTATGCCCCGAACATGTCTCACTGCCCATCAAGGAAAGAACGACGTATTACATGGATAGACAGAATCCCTTACGCGAAGTGCACCCGATAAAAGGGGATGACAATCAGTTTAAACGTGTGTTTGTATACACACCCATATCTAAAATAGAACTATTAGAAATGAAGAAAGTGGTACCCAGTCATGACAAAGACCCAGCGGGTTTCCACCGTGAGATTAAAGACATGTTGCTCATGGGAGAGTTTACCTATCCCGACATTATGAAAATATTGAAGGTATTAATGCCTGCGGGCATTTACGAAAAACTCAAGGAAAAGGATTGGGAGGTGGGAGACCAAAAGATAGATTGGACAGCATTAGAAAACGAAGAAAAAGCTCGAGGTCCAGGTTCAGGGCTTGGGGACAAGACCAAAACACTACCAGGTTTATTAGTGCAGGTACTGCCACGTTTATTAACTACGAAAAAGGAAGACTGGGGTGCAATCTCAGCCTGTAAACAAAAGCAAGATGAAGACACTAGTGATTTCTATGCCCGATTCGAAAAATGTTTTGGTATAAATAGTGGAATAAAAGCAAGTAGCGAATCGTATCCACATCTGTTTGTGACAAAATTAGTTGAAAATTCCTTGCCCCAAGTTAAGAATAGAGTATTGAAATTCGAGAGTACCTGGCAAGGTAACACTCCGTCACAAATGTTACAAATGCTACAGTACCATCACAATAGAATTAGAGAGGAACAAGAACATGAACAAAGACGCATGAAAGACACGAAAATGAAAATGCTAGTTTCCCAGACAGTTCCAGCTGACGGTCATAAAAAGGGTATGACACAGTCCAGTGTTCCAGCAGGTCCTGTAAAAGGGACATGCAACTATTGTAAACAGCCAGGTCATTATGTACACGATTGTCCAGTTTTAAAACATAATATCGCCATAGGTAATACAAAAGAAAGACCGCGGCCACTTAGACAGGATCAGAACCAACAAGGAGCTCCGCAACATGCACAGTCCATGCCAGCTCCGCAACAGTCTATGCTAGCTCCACCACCGCAGCCTATTGCTGCCACACAAACAACGACACAACAGATGTACCAGACCGCACAGTATGACTATCCTGATTATCAACGATACTCATGAAACAGCCTAGAGAGGGAAGTTGGCTTACCCCTTATCGAGGTCCCTGTAGATCAAGAAGGACCTTATGTACACAGTGAACTATTAGGCCAAGATAGAAAATTTTTACTTAATACAGGGGCAAGCCGAACAACCATAAAACATAGTGAAGTTCCAGGGGCACCCCTCTCAGGCTCACAGAATATTTCCCTTGGCTTTTCAGGAAAACCTATCATTAACGAAGTATCACAGCCTCTTCCACTTACGATTGGTCCCTTGACACGAACTACAGATTTATTGCTTACTAAATCATGTCCAGAAAACTTGTTAGGTATAAAAACATTGAAAGCTCTAGGAGCTATAATATGTTGTTCTCCGGAAGGAGTAAGATTGTTTTTACGTGATTTCAAAGGGCACTATGTGTCCCGAGACATGGATCACCGACTGCAGACTTTACCCATACATTTATGGGCACAAGGCCCTACAGATGTTGGTTGCATGAACATTACACCATATCGAGTCACACTAAAGACAGGAGTGGTACTACCACGAATGCGACAATACAAGTTACCCCCAGATGCTATAGTGGCTTTACTGCAAATCATTGACGAGCTTATTACCCAAGGAGTGGTTGTGGAAACGGACTCCAATGTATGTAATTCCCCGATAATTCCGATTCTTAAACGAACTGATCCAAAAGCCCCACCAGTATATCGATTGGTTATTGATCTGCGCGAATTAAATAAATGTATTGTACCACAATACCCCGTAGTCCCAGACATTTCTTCATTACTGACAGCCATTGATTCCGAAGCAACATTCTTTACTGTAATTGATCTCAAGAATGCCTTTTTCAGCGTCCCAATAGATCCGGAAAGCCAATACTTGTTCGGATTTAGTTTAAATGGACGAAGCTTTAAATTCACACGCGCACCTCAAGGATTCACAGAAAGCCCCAGCATCTATAGCCAAGCACTGAAACGAGAACTTGACAGTATCCACATGCCAGTCAACACTGCCCTGCTTCAATATGTCGATGATCTGCTGATCACCGCTAGAAGCGAACATGAATGTGAAAAAGCCTCACTGACGGTTTTACAATTTTTGGCCGAAAAGGGGCACAAGGTGTCCCCTTCTAAGCTGCAATTCTGTGTCCAGCGAGTTGTTTACCTTGGGCACTCGCTGTCCAAGGAGGGAAGGCAGCTTACACCCGACCGCATCCAGTTAATTGCTAACATGCCAATACCCAAGACACAAAAGGAGGTGCAGGCTTTTATAGGCCTCACTTCATATTGTAGGCAGTGGATCCCTCAGTATGCATTTCTAGCAAAACCACTCATTCAGTTGACAACACAGGAGGCAGCCACCTCGACTGTCCTCCCTTGGACTCAGGAACATACACAAGCTTTTGAAAGCCTAAAGAAAACTTTATGTCAAGCACCTGTTTTAGCAACACCATGTTACAATAAACATTTTACACTCTTTGTTACAGAACGCGAAGGTACTGCCTTGTCAGTACTCACTCAGGAACAAGCAGGATCACACAAACCATGTGCTTATTTTTCTAGTACATTAGATCCCGTAGCTCAGGCTCTGCCTGCGTGCCTGAAATCAGTGGCAGCGACAGCTTTAGCAATCCGACAAAGCGATGCCATAGTGTTAGGACATCCATTGACAGTACAAGTACCACATGCAGTAGAGGTTCTCTTGAACCGCACACAAACACAACACTTGACTATAGCAAGACTCACTGGTTACGAATTAACATTGTTTCAGCCACACATAGAAATCAGACGTTGTAGTACATTGAATCCTGCCACACTTTTGCCAGTAAACGGAACAGACCCACTAGCACATGATTGCATTGAAGTTATCACTATCACGACGAAACCCAGACAAGACTTGACAGACGTCCCATTGTCAGACCCAGACCTGACGTTGTATGTAGATGGTTCATGTATGAGAACAAGTACAGGAGAGTTAGTGGCCGCGTATGCAGTCACAACAGACACTGAAGTCATTGAAACAAATTGCATAAATACCTTGTCAGCTCAAGCAGCAGAGCTCATCGCTCTGACACAAGCCTGTATTCAAGCTACGAATAAAAAAGTCAACATATACACTGATTCACGTTATGCATTCGGAGTTGTACATGACTTCGGCGTGCTGTGGCGAGAGAGAGGTTATTTAACTTCTCACGGTGCCCACATTCAGCACGGACCCCTCATTCATGCCTTATTAGATGCAATACATCTACCAACTGCAATATCAATTATGAAATGTAAAGCTCATACGAAAGTTACTGATATCATTTCCCAAGGCAATGATCTAGCTGACAGAACAGCTAAACAGACTGCTCAAACTCACACATCTGACATGACAAAGACAATAGTTCCGACACCAACACATTGCATGATGGTTAAGGATCCCGCTCTTGACGTAATTGACATACAGACACATGCTACACCAGATGAAATAAAGAAATGGACTGAATTAGGAGGGATCCAAACGGATCAAGGATGGATGACGAAGGAAAAATCTGTATGGTTCCTTCCTGATTCTATGGTTCAAGTTATCATTAATACAATACATAGTCCAGCACACTTAGGAGAAAAAGCTATGCTAGACAGCATTCAACACATTTGGTTCAACAAACATTTACGAGCAGCAGCTAAACTAAAAGTTCGTACCTGTATGATCTGTTGTCAGTTTAACCCAGGTAAAAGCATTCCCGTAGAACAGGGTGGATTTCAGCCTCCTGAGCACCCTTTTGAAGTCCTCCAGATGGATTATATCCAGATGGAACGATGTCGAGGATTCAAATATGTTCTTGTAGTTGTCTGTGCTCTTTCCCGTTGGACAGAAGCATACCCGGTTTCAGATTACACTGCCCCGACTACTGCCAAACAGTTGGTTCGAGAATTCTTCCCACGGTACGGTTTACCACGTGTTGTCTACTCAGATAACGGCCAGCCGTTCTCATCCGAACTAATGAAACACGTTTCACTTTTGTTAGGCTATCAATGGAGATTTCACTGTGTCCGACACCCCGAGGCAGCAGGTCTCGTGGAACGACATAATCAAACCCTGAAAATTAGATTGTCCAAAATATGTAGAGAGAAAGGTGTTGACTGGGTAGTAGCCTTACCAGTTGCACTCTTTTACATGAGAATGGTAGCGCACTCTCGAACAGGGCTATCCCCTTATGAGGTGATCTTCGGTAGACCACCAAATATGTGGGGGACGCCTATACCACGCAAAATAACTGATGTTGACTGTAATATGCTGACAGATTACTTGGCTTCCTTGATGTCTGCACTACAATCTTGTCGTTCACAGGTAGCTGCAGCCTTTCCCGACAACACCGAGGTGAAACCCCATGACGTAGTTCCCGGGGACCTGGTGTTAGTGAGGAATTTTGACCGGAAGACTCAGCTGGATCCTAGGTGGAAATCGCCTCAACTCGTACTGCTCACCACAAGGACAGCCGTGAAGATCGAAGGTCGCAAAGGCTGGATACATTCAAGTCACATCAAGAAATTTCATGGACTACCGTCCGATGTAAACGACACACCTCGCGTGTCTTCACCGATTGACTCAAAGCTTCCTTTGGTTGAACCGAGTGATAATGAACTATATAAACTAAAACTACGGTCTAACAAGTCAGACAATTTGATTGTTTAAGTCCTCTCCAAGGTGAATCGGTCGAATTTGTCTCTGACATGTATTCCCTAGACCTGAATAGAGAAAGAAACCGAAAGATGCAATTGAAGCAACATGCGTACTGTAAATCACTGCGTAGTCATTGCACAGTGACGTTATTAATTTTGTTTTTCTTAAGTCTTTTAATAATCGCTGCAAGTATATTGTTGCACATATATTATCCTATTTCTAAACATGTTTACAATGTTACTGCTGAACATTCTTTTAGTGAATTACCCCCGCATGAGTTGTCCTATAGATTTGCGCTGCGCAATAACACTTTTATTAGTATGTTACATCATTCCCATCAGACTAGCAATGCTACAAATTGTTGGATATGTGGCCGACTCCCTCCCTATCAGAACTATAAGGGAATTCTGCCTCTCTTTCCATATCCGTTCACACACAATGGCTCCTGTGGAGCATGGTTTAGTTTAATTAATTCCCTAGATTCGAATTCCGCAGTTTATCAAGACAACTGGGTATGGGGAAACCTGAACTTAGTTTTGCTTAAAGTCTGCTACCCTAACAAGGAGGGACTTCCCAAAAGAACAGGAACTGATCTAGAAAATGAAGTATATGGATTAGGAAATTTTACGCTTAATCTCATGATCCTGAATGTCGAATCCGAAGCTGCACCAATTTTGCCCGCTATGTCGGTATTTCCAGTTAAAGGTGAATTGTGTGTAAGAAAGAATGGTTCCATACATATGGGCCATAGTAAGTGCACCACTGTAATAGAATTCAGTGATCAAGGCAAGTCTACATTTAGAGCTTCTCGCCATTCCTACTTCGTATGTGGTCAGACTGCATATACACGTTTGCCTCTAGATTGGGATGGTACCTGCTACATCGGATTCCTTTTGCCACCTGTTTTCTTAGCTCCTCCTGATTATCACAGAAATACTCATTTAGTACACAATAGAGAACGGAGAGATCTCCCAATAGTCGACTACACTGAGACAGCATGGGAAAAATACACAGATTTCAATAAAGGTCTCTTTCCCTATATAGGTACAGTCACTAATAGTAAGCTGATACGTAGATTAACCAGAACCCTTGAAGCAGTAGTGAACGAAACTATTTCCGCCTTAGGCAATTTAACAGAAGAGCAGTCTGCTATGCGGATTGTTGTGCTTCAAAATCGTCTTGTCCTTGACGTCATCCTGGCCGATAGGGGCGGAGCTTGTAGGGTCATCGGATCGAGTTGTTGCATTTTCATACCAGAAAATTCGCCATCTGTATATAAAGCCATAACTCGCCTTCATAAGATTGTAAGCCAGATACACCAGAATCCAGGCACCTGGACTTGGTCCGGTTGGTTTTGGGGTGTATTGTCAGCCTGGGGATGGAGGGTCCTATCCTTCCTAGGTATTGGCTTTCTCATATTATGCAGTTGCTGCTTATGCCTACAATGTGGACCAGCGATTTGTGGTCTGTGTGCCACATCGTGTATTCCACCACCAAGATTTCATTCATCCCGGAAGAAGAAAGAAGAACAAATGATGTTATATGAACAGATCAACGGATTGATGAAGATTGATATCTCTTAAGGGCAAGTAGGGGACAAGGAGGGAATGTGGAAATATGGATTTTTATGATCAGTTATGTCCCCTATCTTGGACCCCAACGGTTTCATGTATAAATCACAAGTACATGTATGTTTCCTCCAGTTCCAGTTATGAAGACGCAAACACATGTGCGTCCACCGTCAACATGTCCTCTTTCAGATCCGCCATGAATGGGCCGGATATTCTATTCCTAAGTATGAAAGGCCACCGGCTTTATATGGTTCATTTATGCCATTTTACAGTCCAGGCGAGTAGGCCCTGATTCTGCCATTAAGCCTTTTCCTGCCTTCTGCCTCTGAAAGCTCCAGGCTGAGCTCGCATCTGTATCCATGAACTTTGTCCTACTCCCTGTGCGGCTAACGGTGCCTGACTCAACCTGTCTGCTTGCCAAAAACTGTATTTCACCTTCGAGATTATCTGCTCCGCTCCCCATCCAATGCATTCCTGTCTAGTAGTTTAAGTAAACATTCTTCCAGCTACCGAGCAAAGGGCCCGGCTTCTCTGTCTTTATGCAAGTAATTCATAGCCCTGTTACTATGGAAGATTTCTGCCCTCGCATCTAGTGTAGACACTTAGACGCTTGTACACGCACTAACAGTCAGTATAGTCAGTATAGAATAAGATTCTATTCTAAGAGACCTCTCTTTTTGGATAACATAGTTCTTTAAACATAGGATGTAAGATATGATTTAGGATTAGGTTGACATAACCCCAGACTTCTGTCTCCCCATGTAGAGCTAAATGTCAAGTCCCCTTCACCCCCTAGTTGCACGTCAATCACACGTCATGCTGCTGCGCGCGCATCTCTGCCAAGTATTTCTGCTGACATTGCGAAATTCTTTCATGGAACCACCCATTTGTGACATCATAGCTAAATGACGTTCTTTTGTTACGCCTAGTTACACCCATTTTAGTTACGCATGTATGATTTTATCTCTGTTATCAACTGTTACGCCTCCTGCATCTGTTTCACTATAATGCCTCTTCTATAAATATGATTATCTGTCAATAAAGTATGGTCCTTCACTTCCTGAACCTTCGTGGTGATGGAATATGGAGTCCATCAATTCGAATTGATTTTGGAATAAAGCCCGTTCCGAACCTCTAATACCACGGATTCTGCCTCTTATTTTACTGAGCTATTATTATAGATTTTTTCCGCATCAAATTAAGTTCCGGTAATTATATGATTTACCACAGACTGACAGTGGTATAAGACTTGCCAGTCCTGTGGCCCTAGTTGTCAGGGAGGCCAGGCCTGGTGAGAGCCTAACGTAAGGTTCCGGTGCTAGGGGGGCACTGGGTGGGCCACTTGTTACGCTACCCCATGCTGCTAAGGGGGACCCTATTACCCCTGCTCCTCCTGCGTGCCCTGGCCCCTCAGGTGCTCCTGGCACGCCCACCCTGTGTCTATCAGGTGCCATGGCAACCCTGAACCGTCCCCCTCAGTTTGGGCACCTGAGCTCCCCAACCCCTGTGCGCTCAGCCGTTTAAGTAGCAGTGGCGCCATTGTTTTGAAGCATTCTTGCACTATGGAAATTATATGCTCACCACTTGTTGCTGTGGTGTTGATCCTGTTGCTAGGTCCTGTCGTAGCCAGGCTGGCTATAGGCGGCGGGTTTCTCTAATGCTGCACTTTCTTCAGTGCCGCTGCCTCCGCTAGCTTGGCTGGGGCTCTGCTTTGCCTCTTGGTCGCAGGTGCGTTGGCCCCCTCTGGTTGCTGATCACTTGTTCTTTCCCGGGCTTTCTGCGACAAGTGTGGCTGCAGCCAATCAGTCCCGTGGACCTCGGATGCTGCCCGGATTCGCCACAGCAACTCTCCCAGGTCCTCCCCTTGGTTCACCATTGGAGGGCCCTGTCGCTTTCTTCCACTCGCCACGCTTTCTTTGGCTGTGTCCAATAGCGGGGTGCTGCCACTTATATGATTCTGCACCAACTCTCCCCCGCAGCTTCTGATGCCTGGAGTCTCTGGTCTCTCTAGTGGCTACGCTGCAGTTACCGCACATCATCCGCAGGCCAGGCGTGGCCTGCGGGGTCCAATAAAGGGAGCCGGCCCGCTCGGGGGCGAGGTCTCTGGCCACAGCACTGGTGTGGTGTGATTCTGTGCTTGCGGCTCCGCGCTGGCTGCGCGCTGGGTTACCCCTGACTCAGGCCCCGCTGCTCCCTCACAACACTGGCGACGAGGGTGGGGGCGACCAGCATCGCGTGCTCCCGCAGCGACACACAGCTGAGTCCTGCAGGCCGACATCCCGGCATCGGGAACTTCGCACGCGCACCTGCGTCACGGTGAGGCTGAGGCCTATAACCACGTGGCTGAGGCTGCAGCGGGCCCGCTTATCTTTGCATGTATTAAGCGGAGCGGAGCGTCTCTGAGTCCCCGCGTGATCGGGCAGAGGGAGGAGAAGAGTTCTTTCCAACAAGCAGTAGACAATCCAGTTGGGGGAGCACCCTTCCATCAAGCATTGGCCACTACAATTGGGGGAGCACTACTATCACACTGCTCATGTCACGAGGTGCAGCTCGATTGAACAGGGGAACACCGGGAACCTGCACACTGGGTCTTAACGCGCCCAGGGGAGAGACACCACACTGCTGATTGGGCTCACGCGCACCGGCCCAGGAAGGGAGAGAAAAAAAAAAGGGAAACAAGGGAGAGACACACCACCTGCCACACAGTTCCAATACAGCCCCCGTCCCCTTTCAGCATGCGGTATCAGGGGTCCTACCCCCCCTTCAGTGAGCTGAAGACCCGGCAACCGCAGCGCCCGGGTGGAAGATATGGATAGAGCGCCTCAACAACTACTTTATTGTCACAAGAGAGACAGACAATGCAATAAAAAGATCCTTGCTTTTACACTATGCGGGGGATGAGATGTTCAAGTTGTTCAAGCACCTACCCAACACGGGTACAGCCGCGGACTACGACGCAGCGGTGGCCGCCCTCGATGCACACTTCGACCCACAGCTCAACCCAGACTTCGAGCGGTTCAAGTTGCGCCAGGCCCGACAACGGGAGGGGCAGTCGATGGATGTTTTCTATGCCCGGCTGCGCGAGCTGGCGAGCACCTGCACGGAAGACGACCAGCCAAAAGAAATACGCGCCCAGCTCATACAAGGGTGCAGAGACAAGACACTTATGGGCCTTATCCTTCGCCAGCCAAAGATCGCGCTGGAGGACAGGCTGGTACTGGCAAGATCTCACGACCTGTCCGCAGCCCGGGCCAATGAAATGGAGCAAGCCCTTGTCAAGGCCCCAGGGCGGACAGAGCCCATCAAGACAGAAAGGGCGGATGCCCTTCGCGCCAAACCGCGAGGAGACCCTCAAAAGACTGCACACCAAGAAGGATCGAAGCAAAAGTGTGGATATTGCGGGTATGAGCCGCGCGCACCAAAGGACTGCCCTGCGCAGGGGAAAACGTGCACCAACTGCGGAATCCCCAACCATTTCGCGTCAGTGTGCAGGAGACGCACCAGAGGTCGGGAATTCCGAAGCCGAAGGCCGCCGACGAAAGCGGTACGACAGCTGTCCGTGACCGAAGGAAGGAAGCAAGTCGAGCAGAAGAGGGGGAAGAGGTATCAGGATGTATGTGAAGAGTCGTCAGGCGATGATGAGGACGAAGCGTACCTGATCTCATTTGCGAGGGAACTCAAGCTACGCCGCAGGCCTCAACCGACGTGTGTGGTGCACGTGGCAGGGACAGAAGTGCAAGCCGTGATCGACACGGTAGCCACGGTGAATGTGATGGGCCTTCAACAATACCGACGCCTAAAACCCTGCCCGCCGGTACAACCATCCAAGACAAAGATCTACGCATATGGAGCTGACACTCCCATGCCTCTAAAAGGGTAATAACGGTCCCTGTTAAGGCCGACGAATGTGAGGTGATGACAACGATCCACGTCATCGACAGGGAGGCAGACACCCTCATAAGCAGTCACACGGCAGAAGACCATGGGCTAATATCCTTCGTCAGGAGGGTGCAGACCCACCAAGTAGAAGAGCTGCTCAACCAGTTCCCTGAGTTGTTTCGAGGTCTCGGGCGCATCAAGTGCGACCCAGTGAAGCTGCACATCGACAAGACGGTTGTCCCCGTCGCATTGAGGCACAGATGGGTCCCATTCCATTTGCGACCGTTGGTGGAGAAGGAACTGGACAACCTGGAAAAACTTGGCGTCATCGAGAAAGTATCAGGCCCGACACCCTGGGTGTCCCCAATGGTCATAGCGGAGAAACCGAAGCAACCAGGAGCGATACGATTCTGTATCGACATGAAGCTTCCCAACAAAGCCGTAAAGAGGGAGCGGCACATCACGCCGACAATGGACGACATCATAGCAGATGTAAATGGATCTAAATGGTTCTCGAAGATCGACCCCAAAGCGGGATACCACCAGCTCCCGCTGGCCAGAGAGAGCCGCTACATTACGACCTTCAGCACTCATCTGGGGCTCCGGAGGTACAAGAGACTTAATTTTGGGATATCCTCGGCGGCAGAAGTGTTCCAGAACACAATCCGGGAAATGCTGTTGGGGCTCCCGGGAGTGTTGAACGTGAGCGATGACATTCTTATCCATTCGGCAACAGCGGCCGACCACTATAGACACCTCCGCAACACCCTGGCGCGCCTCCAGGAGCATGGGGCCACACTCCATAAAGACAAGTGCCAATTCTTCCAACCGTCCCTGGAGTTCTTCGGATACATATTCAATCAGGAAGGCATCCAGGTAGACCCTCGGAAGTCCCAGTCGATCAAAGACGCACCCGTGCCCACCTCGCCAATGGAGGTGCGCAGTTTTCTGGGCATGGCGACGTACTGCGGGAGGTTCATCCCCGGACTGCCCACGCGAGCAGAACCCCTCCGAGCACTCACCAAGTCGGACGCCCAGTGGCAGTGGGGACCGAAAGAGGAAGAGGCGTTCCAAGGCATCAAAGACGCCCTCCTGGGAGAAGCCACGCTGGCATATTTCGACCCCTGGAAGCGGACGGAAGTGTTGGTCGACGCCAGCCCCGTAGGACTCGGTGCCGTTCTGGCACAGGAACGAGAACCGGGCCGGTGGGCTGCCCTGTCCTTCGCCAGCAAGTCTCTCACGCCCACCGAAACACAGTATGCCCAGATAGAGCGAGAAGCGCTCGCCATCAAGTGGGCCTGCCACCACTTCCACTTATACCTCAAAGGACAACCGTTCACGATGGTAACCGATCATCAGCCACTCGTGCCGCTCTTCAAAGGAACATCACCAAATCCCCCACCTCGCATCGAGCGATGGGCGGTCCAGTTACAACCGTACAAAATGGAGGTGGTGTACCGACCCGGAGCCAAGAACCCGGCCGGTTTTCTGTCACGACACCCGGACAAGACAGCCACGTTGGAGGACGCGGACGAAACTGAACAGTACGTGTGTCTGGTATCGGCGGCAGCCTGCCCACTGAACATGACCCTGGAAGACATAAAAGAAGCAGCCCTGACCGGCGGGGTGTACACCCGAACGCTGAAGGCAGTACAAGAGGGATTATGGGCGCACTACCTGCGGCAAGCCAACTCGTGGAGCCCGGAAGAACGGGAACACACGGCGAAGATGTGGCAGATCCGACATGAACTCAGTGCCACTCCTGATGGAGTCCTACTACGAGGGCCTCGGCTAGTGATACCCCAGGCGTTACAACAGAAGGCAACGCAGCTAGCCCATGGAGGGCATCAAGGAGTCACACGAATGAAATCCAGGATGAGGGAGAAGGTGTGGTTCCTGGAGCTGGAGAACATGGTAGAGGAGTACGTGAGACGGTGCCCGTTGTGCCAACTGACTGGGGGCATGGAACGGCCCGCGCCGGTGATCACAGAGGACGCGTGCACGGTCCCGTGGTCACGGGTCAGCATAGACTTCGGGAGTTTCCCGGGAGGGAAACACACCCTCGTACTAGTGGATGGCTTCTCGAAATACCCCATAGTGGAGGTAGTGGCATCCACAGCTTTCGCCCACGTGGCACCAGTTCTCGAGAAGACGTTTGCCATTTTTGGATTCCCGGAAGAGATCCGCAGCGATAACGGACCACCGTTTCAAGGAGCTGAATTCGTAACATTCCTCGCACAAAGAGGGATACGTAATCGACGAATAACCCCCCAATGGCCGCAGGCCAATGGAGACGTAGAGCGCTTCATGCGCACACTGAACAAGGTGTTCCGGATCGCGGGAGTTGAACAGGCCGATCCAGAGAAGTGTCTCCACGAGTTTCTGCGGGAGTACAGGAGTTCTCCACACTGCACCACCCAGAGGAGTCCGTGGGCCCTGATGCTCCCTGGCCCACGAAGAGACCTACTCTCCACGTGCCCAGGCTGGGCTCCGCCCCCGCTGAGGGAGGAGGAGACACAAGACCGAAGGACCCGCCGCAATGAACGCGCGAGTCACCGGCGGCGCGCCACAGAAAGGACAATCTGCACAGGGGCCACAGTGCTTATACGAGACCGCCGCCCCCCGGAGGAAAATTCAGGACCAATTATGAACCAGGGAGTTGGACAGTCACCGCCAATCATGGAACCATGGTCACCGCCCAAAGGGGAGGCGAGGACGTGTCCCGCAACGTCTCGTGGTTCAAAGAGGTACCCCAGGACCACCCCGTGACCACCACGGAAGGACTGACAGACGCCCTGCCCCCCACCATACCCGGGGGGGCCGAGGACATCACGGCATCCACGGCCAGCTCTGCCCCAGCCGGCGGACCCCTCACCAGTCCGCGCCTGCGAAGTTCACCCAGAAGGTACAACCTGAGGCCCAACCCGGGGCCCAGCCAGAGACTGAGAGACTTTGCCTGCTGAGAGGTATCCAGAAGCGGCGGACGAGGAGCACACAAGTAACACCACCTGTGTAGTTGTGCAAATTGGTTGTAACTGTGTTTTGTCCTGTGGGGTGGGAGAGGGTTTTTGTTTTGGATACAGTTGGATAGGGATGTAATGGTTGACGGTCTAGTGGCTACGCTGCAGTTACCGCACGTTATCCGCAGGCCAGGCGTGGCCTGCGGGGTCCAATAAAGGGAGACGGCCCGCTCGGGGGGCGAGGTCTCCGGCCACAGCACTGGTGTGGTGTGATTCTCTGCTTGCGGGTCCGCGCTGGCTGCGCGCTGGGTTACCCCTGACTCAGGCCCCGCTGCCCCCTCACAACACTACGTACTACGCACCTCTCCGCAAAAGCCTGTTTGCCCCGACTGGTTTAGGCAATGCAATTTGCCCCCGTGACCCTCAGCTAACTCACTGTTGCTTCCGTGTCTTTTAAATTTGCTGATAGTTATCTTCGTAAGAGGCGATAGCTCCTTCGTGCTGCCAGAAGACCCAGAGGTCACGCACTCTGACTCAGCACAAAACACGTTGCAGGTTTGCTTACTTTGCAAAGGAGCTGTCCCATTCATTTACGTTCTATGCCCTCAGCAAGTCCTTGCCCTCGAGACTGACCCCTGACACCTCCCGCCGGTGAACTTGCTGACCCTGCTAATGCCAGAGGGGCGCCGCCGCAGGGTAGCTCTGCTCCCACCCCAGTCACATGCTTGTGCCCTACTGTGTTGTGCTCCAGCTGGGGTTGCTGCGTCCGCTGGCCACCTCTTGCCTGTTGCCCTTCTGCCCACTCCGGTGCTCCTGCAGGAGTTGGAGTGCCCGTCAGACCGTTGCTTCGCGGTTGGACGAGATCGGGAGTGCGGCTCAATTTCCTTGCTTCCGCCTCCTCAGCTGATCACTTTTGCAGCTTGGTGGGACCCGCGGTTGGATTAGAACCGCCGATGCTCACACTTGATGGCCGCTGCACGCTGCCAGCCGAGGCACAGTGCGACGGCCCAACAAAGACATCTTGCTGGCCCCCACGGGGGCAGGGGATTCTCCCACACCGGCACGATCGAGGGTGCAGTCAGGTTCCCGCTGCCTCTTGCGGCGCCCAGCACCACGCTTCCTCGGTGGCCCCACGGGTGCAGGGTGTTACTCCTGCTGCGGCACGATTGATGGTGCAGTCGGGTTCACGCTGCCTCTTGCGGTGCCCGGCACCATGCTTCCTCACTGGCCCCACGGGTGCAAGGGGTTACTCCCACTGCTGCATGATCGAGGGTACAGTCGGGTTCGTGCTGCTTCTTGCGGCGCCCAGCCCTCTCCTCGCTGCTTTCAACCTGGGCAGGGTGCGTCTGAGCTCGATGGAGCAGCCTGGGCCTTGGCAAATCCTTGCTTCTCTGGGAAAAAGGGGTTGGACCCCAAGTCTGGCATGTGGCATATGTCATGGCATATGCCACAGCGTGCCACATTTTGTGAATATGTTGCTTGAGGTATAATGGTGTTATAAACCCCCCAGAAAGGCTAGTTGATTATTTTAAAAATATCTCTTCCATCTTAGTTTAATTAACAAAACTTTTACAAAACGTTTGAAATACAGAACATATGGGCCTTGAACCCTTGTCAAAAAGCATTCATAACCTCTGTTACCTACTGCTATACCATCTGTTTTCCTGAAGTACTCTTGTAGCCCAAAGCATTTTTGTCCCATGCATTTCTTATTCTTACACAATCATCCCCTAATCCTCATTCCTCTAAATAAGGGATTTCCTTTATAGCAAACCTGTCCCCCCCTTCCACATGCCATAGCATGCCATCAATGCCTGACATGCACTATGACTAAGGAGGCCATAATTCTCCCAGACACTGCTAGGGGGTGATTTACAAAGGCACAGCTTTCATTTGTGGAATTTAGAAAACAAATATAAAAAAATAAAAATAAATAGATTTTCTCCAGCTGGGGTTTGAACCCTGGTCAAAAAGCACTCATGAGTCCTGTGAACTGCCCCTGTACCATTTGTTTTGTTGGAGTTTTGCTCAGCCAGAGGCCTTTTTGTCATAAGAAAATTGTGCTGGTCCTTCTTCTATTTTCATAGTGTTTGGATTTTACATGCCAGAAATCCACTCTTGATTTCCATTGTTTATATACAAATAGCCCTTCCTCTCTTTGAGTCTGCCACTTGCCCCATGCATTTCTTATTCTTAAACAATCATCCCCAAATCCTCATTCCCCTAAATAAAGGATTTCCTTTATAGCAAACCTGTCCCTCCTTCCACATGCCACAGCATGCCATCAATGCCTGACATGCACTATGACTAAGGAGGCCATAATTCTCCCAGACACTGCTAGGGGGTGATTTACAAAGGCACAGCTTTCATTTGTGGAATTTAGAAAACAAATATAAAAAAATAAAAAAAATCGATTTTCCCCAGCTGGGGTTTGAACCCTGGTCAAAAAGCACTCATGAGCCCTGTGAACTGCCTCGGTACCATCTGTTTTGCTTGAACTTTGCCCAGCCAGAGGCCTTTTTGTCATGGCAAAACTGTGCTGGTCCTTCTTCTATTTTCATAGTGTTTGGATTTTACATGCCACAAATCCACTCTTGATTTCCATGCTTTATATACAAATAGCACTTCCTTTCTTTGAGTCTGCCACTTGCCCCACGCATTTCTTATTCTTAAACGATCATCCCCAAATCCTCATTCCACTAAATAAGGGATTTCCTTTATAGCAAACCTGCCCCCCCTTCCACATGCCATAGCATGCCATCAATGCCTGACATGCACTATGACTAAGGAGGCCATAATTCTCCCAGACACTGCTAGGGGGTGATTTACAAAGGCACAGCTTTCATTTGTGGAATTTAGAAAACAAATATAAAAAAATTTAAAAAATCGATTTTCCCCAGCTGGGGTTTGAACCCTGGTCAAAAAGCATTCATGAGCCCTGTGAACTGCCACGGTACCATCTGTTTTGCATGAACTTTGCTCAGCCAGAGGCCTTTTTGTCATGAGAAAACTGTGCTGGTCCTTCTTCTATTTTCATAGTGTTTGGATTTTACATGCCACAAATCCACTCTTGATTTCCATGCTTTATATACAAATAGCACTTCCTTTCTTGAGTCTGCCACTTGCCCCATGCATTTCTTATTCTTAAACAATCATCCCCAAATCCTCATTCCACTAAATAAGGGATTTCCTTTATAGCAAACCTGTCCCCCCTTCCACATGCCACAGCATGCCATCAATGCCTGACATGCACTATGACTAAGGAGGCCATAATTCTCCCAGACACTGCTAGGAGGTGATTTACAAAGGCACAGCTTTCCTTTGTGGATTTTAGAAAACAAATATATAAAAAAAAAAAAAAAGATTTTCCCCAGCTGGGGTTTGAACCCTGGTCAAAAAGCACTCATGAGTCCAGTGAACTGCCCCTGTACCATCTAATTTGCTGGAATTTTGTTCCTCAGCCAGAGGCCTTTTTGTCATTGGAAAACTGTGCTGGTCCGTCTTCTATTTTCATAGTGTTTGGATTTTACATGCCACAAATCCACTCTTGATTTCCATGCTTTATATACAAATAGCCCTTCCTTCCTTTGAGTCTGCCACTTGCCCCATGCATTTCTTATTCTTAAACAAACATCCCCAAATCCTCATTCCACTAAATAAGGGATTTCCTTTATAGCAAACCTGCCCCCCCCCCCTTCCACATGCCACAGCATGCCGTCAATGCCTGACATGCACTATGACTAAGGAGGCCATAATTCTCCCAGACACTGCTAGGGGGTGATTTACAAAGGCACAGCTTTCATTTGTGGAATTTAGAAAACAAATATAAAAAAATAAAAAAAATCGATATCCCCAGCTGGGGTTTGAACCCTGGTCAAAAAGCACTCATGAGCGCTGTGAACTGCCACTGTACCATCTGTTTTACCGGAACTTTGCTCAGCCAGAGGCCTTTTTGTCATGGCTAAACTCTGCTGGTCCTTCTTCTATTTTCATAGTGTTTGGATTTTACATGCCACAAATCCACTCTTGATTTCCATGCTTTATATACAAGTAGCCCTTCCTTTCTTTGAGTCTGCCACTTGCCCCATGCATTTCTTATTCCTAAACAATCATCCCCAAATCCTCATTCCACTAAATAAGGGGTTTCCTTTATAGCAAACATGTCCCCCTTCCACATGCCATAGCATGCCATCAATGCCTGACATGCACTATGACTAAGGAGGCCATAACTCTCCCAGACACTGCTAGGGGGTGATTTACAAAGGCACAGCTTTCATTTGTGGACTTTAGAAAACAAATATAAAAAAATAAAAAAAATCAATTTTCCCCAGCTGGGGTTTGAATCCTGGTCAAAAAGCATTCATGAGCCCTGTGAACTACCACTGTCCCATCTGTGTGGGTAGAATTTTGCTCAGCCAGAGGCCTTTTTGTCATGGGTAAATTGTGCTGGTCCGTCTTCTATTTTCATAGTGTTTGGATTTTACATGCCACAAATCCACTCTTGATTTCCATGCTTTATATACAAATAGCCCTTCCTTCCTTTGAGTCTGCCACTTGCCCCATGCATTTCTTATTCTTAAACAAACATCCCCAAATCCTCATTCCACTAAATAAGGGATTTCCTTTATAGCAAACCTGCCCCCCCCCTTCCACATGCCACAGCATGCCGTCAATGCCTGACATGCACTATGACTAAGGAGGCCATAATTCTCCCAGACACTGCTAGGGGGTGATTTACAAAGGCACAGCTTTCATTTGTGGAATTTAGAAAACAAATATAAAAAAATAAAAAAAATCGATTTCCCCAGCTGGGGTTTGAACCCTGGTCAAAAAGCACTCATGAGCGCTGTGAACTGCCACTGTACCATCTGTTTTACCAGAACTTTGCTCAGCCAGAGGCCTTTTTGTCATGGCTAAACTCTGCTGGTCCTTCTTCTATTTTCATAGTGTTTGGATTTTACATGCCACAAATCCACTCTTGATTTCCATGCTTTATATACAAGTAGCCCTTCCTTTCTTTGAGTCTGCCACTTGCCCCATGCATTTCTTATTCCTAAACAATCATCCCCAAATCCTCATTCCACTAAATAAGGGGTTTCCTTTATAGCAAACATGTCCCCCTTCCACATGCCATAGCATGCCATCAATGCCTGACATGCACTATGACTAAGGAGGCCATAACTCTCCCAGACACTGCTAGGGGGTGATTTACAAAGGCACAGCTTTCATTTGTGGACTTTAGAAAGCAAATATAAAAAAATAAAAAAAATCAGCTTTCCCCAGCTGGGGTTTGAATCCTGGTCAAAAAGCATTCATGAGCCCTGTGAACTACCACTGTCCCATCTGTGTGGGTAGAATTTTGCTCAGCCAGAGGCCTTTTTGTCATGGGTAAATTGTGCTGGTCCTTCTTCTATTTTCATAGTGTTTGGATTTTACATGCCACAAATCCACTCTTGATTTCCATGCTTTATATACAAATAGCCCTTCCTTTCTTTGAGTCTGCCACTTGCCCCATGCATTTCTTATTCCTAAACAATCATCCCCAAATCCTCATTCCACTAAATAAGGGATTTCCTTTATAGCAAATCTGTTCCCCCTTCCACATGACATAGCATGCCATCAATGCCTGACATGCACTATGACTAAGGAGGCCATACTTCTCCCAGACACTGCTAGGGGGTGATTTACAAAGGCACAGCTTTCCTTTGTAGAATTTAGAAAACAAATATACAAAAATTAAAAAAATCGATTTTCCCCAGCTGGGGTTTGAACCCTGGTCAAAAAGCACTCATGAGCCCTGTGAACTGCCACTGTACCATCTGTTTTGCTGGAACTGTGCTCAGCCAGAAGCCTTTTTGTCATGGCAAAACTCTCCTGGCCCTTCTTCTTTTTTCATAGTGTTTGGATTTTACATGCCAGAAATCCACTCTTGATTTCCATGCTTTATATACAAATAGCCCTTCCTTTCTTTGAGTCTGCCACTTGCCCCATGCATTTCTTATTCTTAAACAATCATCCCCAAATCCTCATTCCACTAAATAAGGGATATCCTTTATAGCAAACCTGTCCCCCCTTCCACATGCCATAGCATGCCATCAATGCCTGACATGCACTATGACTAAGGAGGCCATAACTCTCCCAGACACTGCTAGGGGGTGATTTACAAAGGCACAGCTTTCATTTGTGGAATTTAGAAAACAAATATAAAAAATAAAAAAAATCGATTTTCCCCAGCTGGGGTTTGAACCCTGGTCAAAAAGCACTCATGAACCCTGTGAACTGCCACTGTACCATCTGTTGTGCTAGAATTGTGGTTCGCCAGAGGTCTTTTTGTCATGGGGAAAGTGTGCTGGTCCTTCTATTTTCATAGTGTTTGGATTTTACATGCCAGAAATCCACTCTTGATTTCCATGCTTTATATACTAATAGCCCTTCCTATCTTTGAATCTGCCACTTGCCCCATGCATTTCTTATTCTTAAACAATCATCCCCAAATCCTCATTCCACTAAATAAGGGATTTCCTTTATAGCAAACCTGCCCCCCCCTTCCACATGCCACAGCATGCCATCAATGCCTGACATGCACTATGACTAAGGAGGCCATAATTCTCCCAGACACTGCTAGGGGGTGATTTACAAAGGCACAGCTTTCATTTGTGGAATTTAGAAAACAAATATAAAAAAATAAAAAAAATCGATTTTCCCCAGCTGGGGTTTGAACCCTGGTCAAAAAGCACTCATGAGCGCTGTGAACTGCCACTGTACCATCTGTTTTACCGGAACTTTGCTCAGCCAGAGGCCTTTTTGTCATGGCAAAACTCTGCTGGTCCTTCTTCTATTTTCATAGTGTTTGGATTTTACATGCCACAAATCCACTCTTGATTTCCATGCTTTATATACAAGTAGCCCTTCCTTTCTTTGAGTCTGACACTTGCCCCATGCATTTCTTATTCCTAAACAATCATCCCCAAATCCTCATTCCACTAAATAAGGGATTTCCTTTATAGCAAACCTGTCCCCCCTTCCACATGCCATAGCATGCCATCAATGCCTGATATGCACTATGACTAAGGAGGCCATAACTCTCCCAGACACTGCTAGGGGGTGATTTACAAAGGCACAGCTTTCATTTGTGGAATTTAGAAAACAAATATAAAAAAATAAAAAAAATCGATTTTCCCCAGCTGGGGTTTGAACCCTGGTCAAAAAGCATTCATGAGCCCTGTGAACTGCCACTGTACCATCTGTGTTGGTGGAACTGTGCTCAGCCAGAGGCCTTACGTCCCTATTTCCTCCCGGAGTACTTTTGTTCAGTCCATCGTAATAAGCAGACTGGATTATGGCAATGCCCTGCTGTCAAACGTTAGCGAAACGCTGATCTCTAAACTTCAGGTTGTTTAAAATACGGCAGTGAGGTTTGTGATTAACTGCCCTTCTATCACTTCCTTGGAGCCGTTGCTGAAAGAACTATACTGGTTGCCCGTGAAGAAACGCTGTAATTTTAAAATATTGTGTCTCACATATAATGCCTTACAGGGCAAAGGCCCACTTTATCTTCAGAAAAGAAGAAAAGCATATGCTCCCTACTGTATTGCAAGATCTGGCTCGAAAGACCTGTTGTGGGTGCCCCCGCATTCGTTTAACACACAGCAGTGGAAAGGCTTTTTCATATCTCGCCCCTGTGTAATGGAAAAAGCTCCCTCTTCTTGTTCATTCTTGGCCAAATTACTGTAAATTTAGGAAACAAATCAAAGCCCACTTATTTTAATCACCCTCATCGACTCTTGTTTTTGGTTCGTAACAGCGCCGAGATGCCCTAGAGTATCAAGTCAAATTAACATTACATCTTGAATTTTATTGTTAATGGGAGACAGAGAATGGCCACTGCAAAAATGGGACTTTGAAAACATTTGGACTTCCAGACCTCTGAAGGACTGGGACCTACCACCATAGCAAAACTCGTGAAAATGTGACCTTCCTGGCATGGAAAGTGCGTCCGATTCGGCCGGAAACAAGGGTTTCCGGATCTGATTCGGCAAACACAAATCCGATTCAGAGCCCTTGTGAACGACTTCAGAATTGGGCCCCTAGGCCCCATTTCCTGTTGGAGTTCTTGATGTCTCTGCCAAGGACTATAATATTTACCTTGCTCAGGTTGGCCTATAATAATTTATTGTTGTTGTAGATGTAAAGGGAATTCAATGCCCTTTGCAGGCCTATCGGATACAGGATAATTAGATGAACTATATAATGTGATATTTAAATATGTTGATTGTCAAATTTTGGGGTGAATACTCAGCCCTGAAGTAAGGTTATACCAATGCCACCTTTATAGAAAGAGAATAGACAGCAGCCTTGTATCCAACATCTGTCAGTAGGTCCCTGGTTAGAAATTCAAGTGCCACCACCTACTTCAATTATGACCCAAATGGTGTTGAGTACGGAAATGATTTCACTGAGTAACTGTGTTTGGAATTCCTCAATCTTTCAAATTAACCATAAAATCCTTCCTTCAACAACAATCAATGCTACGGTATATTCAATAAAACATACATATAAAAAAAAGCATTGCTTGTCAATACAGTGATAGCCATAAGGATAAGAGCTATAATATTATCTTCATTGCAGCAATTTTGCCCCAACCATTTTTGATAGAAAGAGATATTCTGTTTCTCCTCGTCCCAGTTTTTAAGATCAGTTAGCGGATTGGATTCAATCCGTTGAATCCTAGCCTTAGACTCATTTTAATCCAATATTAAAAGGGGCAATTGGGTGCTAATTACATTGATTAGCTCTGTGTTCCGTTGATAGTGTAAGATAGAGCCTTCCCCTGTGTCAGGGACAGAGCTTAAATGAAAGCAGGCATTAAGTACTGGGTGTGACCAAAAGACCAAGAATTCTGTATCATATTTACAAACTAAGTTGGATGATGGTGCATCATTGGATGTCATTTTCTGATTGCTTAGATGGATAGTAAACAGGTAAAAAGATAATTTAAAGAAATGGAGGATGTAAGACAAGTAAAAAAAATTGACATTCGTTGTTGTGTTATAAAAAAGAGGGCATCCCTTAAGTTTGATTGGTATTTTTATGCGGCATGGAATTCATTGTAATAAAAATCAGTGTTTTTGTTCAGTAATTCATGTTCCATTTTTTCTGTCCGGGCTATTGATATCATCAGGTTGATTTCTAAAATGACAGAATTTGTTGAGAGTGTAAATTAAGACCAATATTTGATTAAAAAGTACCTCTTTGGAGCCTCTATCTTTTTCTTGTAATTTTGTTTATCATTTGTACTAAATTATTTACAAGTGCTTCATACCTGTGGCTTATTTACTATTGTTGTTTATCACTATTAACTGCACTCATTCTTTGTCTTAGTGAATCTGAGAACCAATTATTTCCTACTTGGGGTCTAAGTCATCCTATATGCTGGTCTGTGCTAGCTAGATTCTTTTTCAAGGAATTATGACACTCAGCCATATTTAATAAATGTAGATAAACGTATCCTGGCTATCAGGATGGTTCACAATCTAGGGTCAGGCTGGATTCCTACCAATGTTTACATTTATCAGGGACTAAGGAACCTTTTGATCATATTTAATAATAAAAACATTTGGTATTTCCAATATGTGGCTAATAAGCAACAAATGGGATTTCACATGACATTGTGCAAGAATATGGAAGTGGTCAATGTTGTTACTCTGAACCACAGTACATTGAGAACAGAATTAATATAGTGAACATGAACCAAATATATAATCTTGTGTGGGCCAGCTACAGGGGTGAACAATTAAATGAGGGGCTTCCAGGAAAGAGATTCAAGGTGTGAAAGAGACCTACAATTTCCATGCCCTCTGTCTTATAATTTTTCGGGGGGATACCCTATTTAATTATAAGTAGTAGCATGAGTGTAATCATTATAACATTTTCCCTTTATTTTTAAATACATTTAAATTAAAATCCACCGCTGTAATCAATGCTGCTCCAAGACATATGGTTTTCAATCTGTCGATATTACTAAAAACAAATATTTAAATAAAATGTTGTTGACGCTTCCATACATAGTTACATTGACAATTATAATAATAAAATGTGGGATATTTTTCCTAATATACTACATTTATACAAAAAAACTGCTTTGAAATCAATTCAGAAATATTTTAATGTATAATAGTGATATGGATAGCTGTAGATATGTAAATTGAAAAACTAGGTGGTGAGGGACCATGTTTACATGCCATTGTATCCAGGAAGAAGGTTTTACGGTAGCCATTTACGGCATGAGATTTTGCGCTACAAGTCTAATGCAAACATAAAATATACCAGTTTATTTAGAAGGAAATTGTAGTGGGTTGTTGAGAAAATCTCCTTCGAACCGATGCATTGTAGGAGATTAAGGAATATGATAGTTGACTAGGTATATCTAAGAATTGATACACGTTAGTAGAAGTGTTGTTTGAGCTGATCCCCAAAAATGTTTATGAGCCACAGTCAACTTGTTATCAAAGCCTATGGAAATTAATATTGAATGTCTATGGTATGGAAAAAGGTTTGAGTCTCCTATTGTTCCAATCGATGCTGCAGGGGCCTAAATTAAAGATCTTGGTCTGTGTACAGTATTCCTAAGAATGTATGGATATTTTTTTACATTATTTTTACAGCACATCTATGCCATAAGTATGACCGTTTGTGATTAATGGCAACTTTTTCTTATTATGTTTGCAATTACATGATGAAGTTAAATACTGCTTAAATCAGGCTTCCGCAAACTATTGGATAATGTCAGCTTTAAATGCCACATTGTTAGTAATCATGGTATATTTGTGGCCATTTGTCACATCATTCGGGCTATTCTTGGAATAATAATGTCTATGACTGACATGTTGTGAAGGTTCTTAGGATTATGGTGTGACAAAACAGTGGGCTTCCTTGCATAAAGTAGTCATCTTTACCATTATGGTAGGCAAATCTGGAATGTGATAAACGAAACCTGGTCAGGCTGAGCAGAATATTCCAATGAGATTCATTTGCATTAGGAGAATCACAAGGGGGCATTTAGGGACTATGCTTGAAAAAAAAATTTGAAGTAAAAATTGAGTTTCCTTTTGAGACAGATTTTTTTTATTTGAGTGTGTTTACCCATTATAAGAAGTTCATATATAAAAAAATAAAGAGACATGCATTCTTCTTCAAAGGGCCAAAACTGTGGGTTGATGTTTAGCCATCTTCTGTGATCAAGTGGCCAGAGTGAAAACGTGGGCATGTGGTGCAGGGAAATGTGCTTATACACTTGCAGAGGGTATTGGGAAAATTTACATAAAAATAAATAGACACAAATGAGCAAGCCCTTCTCTTTACAACACATACCTTATAATTTGGCATTATTCATAAAACTGCCAATAATTCATTACATATCACCAAAATGAAATTTCAACTAAAACATCTATCGTTGATTAAAAAACTCGAAATTAAAATGTGCTATTTAAAAATGTATGCACATAACCCTGAAAGAATGTAGGGTTTAACTCATCAGCGAAAAACTGTAAAACTGTAAAACATTGAAAATTGAAATAACCAGGCATTTTTCAAGCGCAAACACAATAGGCAAACGGATATCCTTGTATGTTTAAATTGGGTAAAATCAGACAACTTGTAACATGTTCACAAATGTAGGTAGCAAGGGTAATGATAATTATAAAAATGAGGTAAGACAACAAAAGAAAAGCCATATTTACAATCTTAAATAGTTGTACATTTAACTGTGTGTTTTCGTATAACATGAAATAAAAATGTTTCCATGGAAAGAATAAAAAATAAGCAGCTTATCATATTGGAAAATGCTCATTTAAAACATCAATTGCGAATCAAACTTTTGAAAATATAAAATAAGTGTACACACTTCACACCTGACAATAAATCCATCTGAGAAACGTACACTACTAAAACATCAAATAACAGAGGACTGTAATTCTTTTTTTTTTTTGTCCTCATACTGCCAAAAAAAAGAAGTTTGCTGGGATTGCTCCAATCAGTCCATGCCATCCGGTTTCCAGCCCTTAGGAGAGGCAGATGGAGAGAAAAAAGGAGCTTTCCCTCCAAGATAGTACCATTACCTTCTGTTCACATCTCATGGGGCTCCAGGATGTTACTTAGGAGGCCAGGACCGACGGTACATTGGCTTAATCATGGGACCCACTCTCAATCTCCCTCCAGTCTAATAGAGCTGCCCAATTCTTGCCTTTGCTTTTTTGATCGCAAGCCATATATGATTCCATAACATAGATAATACTCTTCAAGCATTCAGCAAAGGTCGGGGGGATTTCTAATTTCCATGCCCTGCAGATTTCCCTCCTTGCAAGAATTACCACATAGAACACAAATTTGGAAGCAGATGCATTCATGAAGTCATCGTTCGGTAGACCGAAAAAGATCATACTAGGACTTACTTCTATCTGTTGATGCAGCACGGCTTCCACAAAATCACATACCTCCATTCAATAATGTTTAACTCTTGAACATTCCATGAACATATGAATATCGTCGGCTGCAGGGTACTTACATCTAGGGCAGCTATATTCATTCCCTGTCACTTTAGTTAGCTTTTTTGGGGACCAATATACTCTGTAGGCGGTATACAGATGCAGCTGGTTTGACTATAGCAGGGGTCTCCAACCTTTTCTGTATTGAGAGCTACTTCAGCTCAAGGAAAGTCCTGTTGAGCTCCTTGCAAATTTTATCACTGTAAAATATTGACAGCACATGTAAACATTACACTATGACCACCCTAAGCAGGATTATCATAGTGCCACCCAAGTATTCCAGGTGATAGTACCAGAAGAAATGCTAGGGAAACAATTATCAATATTAAATGCCCCCACCTGACTGATAAAGTAATATTCAAATCTTCACATGCCTTGTGGCACAAAGGACATAACCACAGCAATAAGTCTCCTCAATTCAGCTTGACATATCTTTCAAGTATCAACTTTAAATGTGTTTTGGAATTGAAACCTTTTGTCTTCATCAGCATATCAATTTCTGAAAATATACAGATTTTTCTATCACCACTTTCCATTTTGGGCAAACAAACTACATTTTCCTGCGGAAAACCCTTGTTTTTTTTTCATTTGTAGGAAATACATAGTCCACAAACATCAGCTAGTCATTTTAATTGAGCACTCACCTGTACAAATACCTCATATGGACAGACTGCTTCAAATGCTCAGGTATTACAGTCATAATCCATGGCACCATAGCACCGAGGACGACTGTATATTGCCAATAATGCACACCAGTTTAAATTGTGCCTAGTCTGGACACCATAAGGACCAGGATGTCCACCATATTATTAGTCATGGTCCTTATTATGCAAGGGGCAGCCACAATTATATCAGGAACACCTAAATATAGTGCAGTCATGCTCTTAATATGTCACTGATGGCTGCCAGTGTACCATAACTAGACCACGAATACCCAAAATAGTAAAGGATGCCCATAATTATGTCATTTGGACTATTATGCCATGAACTGACACAATTGTGCTACAGACAAAACCCATATGATGGGGGCTAGCGTACCCATTTGGTAGTCCTTGACACTAGGCCTGGGCAAAAATTTCGTTCCGTTCGCGGAAATTGCGATAATTTGACATTTTTGCGTTCCGCGGAGAGCGCGAAAATGTCAAAAATTCCGGTTTCCGCAGCTTGGCGATAATTTATTTCTTGCTCGCGCTGTAAAATGATACATTCTCGCTCGCGCGCGATCGCCTTACCTGAATCCCTGCGTTCGCCGACAAGTTTTCTTGATCCGGTCGCGTTCTCCATGAGATGTTGTATTGTTTTTAGCCATTTGCGCTGTCTCGCGACAGTTCGCGCCCGCAGTGACGTCATGCGTCGCGCGATCACGTCTTTCTTCTCGCGATCATGCACCGCGAGAACAACTCAAAACAAGATGGCCGCGCCCGCAAGCAACCACATGGGTAAGTTGGCGACCCGCAACCATGCAGAAAATCTCGCGAACATGCCGGAAAAAAACTTCCGCATCTTCGCGATATTTCTGCTTGTTTGCGATAATTTTAAACATTCTCGCGATAATTTGCGAAGGTTAATTCCGCAAATTCCGCCCACCCCTACTTGACACCAGGTGTAGCTTACAGGAAGCAACAGTGTTTATAATGGACGCAAACATAGATGAATGCAGATGAGGCTCTTCATTTTCTCTGCTCAGGATCATAGCTTTCCTCAGCCCTTGGCTGCTCATGCACCCAACTGAAACATTTTCACTCTGACTCCTGAAGTCCCACACTTTAGTGGGTCAGCCCTGATTACTGCTCAGGCTACCACTGGCACTCTTCATTTATGGCCCACTGTTCACACACATGGTGAAATTGATAATCCAGGGGACTACCACATGGCTAATCACCTTGTGACTTAGTCTGAGACTGTATAAAGGTGACCATGTGGCAGACTCAATAGGCCGACACAGTGTGTGTTTGATTGTTAATATTAGTCCCTGCCATAGGCTAGTTGGCTAAAGATCTTCAGATGAGAAGTGCTGCCTTTTTTAAAATGCTTAGAGTCTCTGCATAGACTCTCTGAATGAGATACTGGGATTGACTTCACCTCTGAGAGCTACTTTGAGGGTACTGGCGAGCTACCAGTAGCTCCCGAGCTACTTGTTGGAGACCCCTGGACTATAGCCAGCAACATAAGAAAAGAGTCAGACCATGTTTTATACACATCTTTTACTCTGTCTCCAAATACTTCGCCCCACAGTTTTATGACTTCAGATTCCCCTTCCTCGTCGGCTTCCAGGAGGGCCCAGTACCAAAACGAAACTTCCCTTTTCCATATGCCTGTTCTAGAAACTAGATCGAACTTCCAGTTTGCCTCCTTGCTTGCACCAGGTCTGCGTCGCCCACCAGGAGGATAACTGATAAAATGTAAACCTTGTCAGTGACCCTCCAGTTAATCTGCTAAGCGCCTCCCAATTTATTAACTTTTAGTCTTCTTGCAGGTCACCCCAGCGTCTTATACCTCCCATTTTTGCGGCTGACAAAGTTGATCTTGTAAGCATTCCAGAGTGTCGGGGGAGTCCCAAACTGGAGCCTGAGCTGCATAATATGGAATTTTCATTTTTCTTCTAATATACATCCAATTCTTTAAAGCAGCCCCCAAAATCTTTAGTCTAACTTTTTTATAGAACTTCGGGTCTCCGTACTTATATAGAAATAAATCCTGCCCTTGCGCCACATCCGTTAACATTGCCTCGAACAATATACCTAATGATGAAGAATCGGTTTTGTTAGCCAACATCCTAAACATGTTTACATGGAAAGCATAACAATAAGTAAGTAGGTCTGGCGGCGCTAACCCACCCACTGTAAGGCCTCTCCGTAGCTTTTTCCAAGCTATCCTGGGATTTTTCGTAGCCCAAATGAAGGTACCAATTTTACCTTGTAACTTAGCTATATCCTCCGCCCTAAATGGCAATGGGATTGAGTTATATAGGAAGGTAATTTTGGGCAAAATTATCATTTTGACAAGGCTAACCCTCCCATAGATGTTTAAAGGGAGGGTTGCCCATCGTGTTAATAAACTGACAACCTCTTTGGAGAACCTCTTCCAATTAACTTTGGGGATATCATCTAGATTATGGGGCTAACTAAACCCCTAGGGACCTCATTTGACTTTTTACCCCCTGACTAGCAATGACTTGTTACATTCCATTATTTCAGTTTTTTCCTTATTTATTTTATACCCTGAAACTTCACCAACTTTTTCTGCCTTCTCAAATAACCTAGGTATTGCCTCTGCTGGATTTGATGTAAACAGAAGCAAGTCATGTGCATAAAGAGCAAATTTTAGCTCTAACTCTGCAATCTTGAAAGGGTGAATGATAGGGTCTGTCCTAAGCCAACTGACAAACGGCTCAATGTACAGGTTGAATAAAAGTGGTGACAGGGGGCACCCCTGCCTAGCGCCTCTTGAGATATTAAACCAATCTGTCAGGGCCCCATTTACCAAAACCTTTGCTTTCGGGTTTAGATATAGGCACTTCACCGCCTGGACAAAGTTGTTAGAAAAACCAAAGCTTTTTAATGTCTCCCATAGATATACCCATTTGACCTGGTCGAAAGCCTTTGCGGCATCTATTGCTACGATCGTCAGAGGGACCTTCTTTGCTTCTGCTACATCTATTGCCCCCATTACCTGAAAGGTAAGCTCATTTAGCTGTCTCCCAGGTATGAACCCTCTTTGATCCGGATGAACTATAGCCTTAATAACTTTTGCCACCCTTGCTGCCAATATTCCTGCAAAAACCTTATGAATAAAGATATTGGTCTATAAGACTCAATCTTCTGTGGGTCTTTGGTTGTAAGATCAGAGTCACTGTTGCTTCTGCCCATGAACCTGGAGTACATTCCCCCTCTATGTATATTTTGTTAAACAGATTTTTTAGCACTGGGACTACCTTATCTAAAATAGCTAAGTATAGCTCAATTGGAAGCCCATCTGGGCCTGCATCCTTACCCCTGGCCATTTTTTTAAATTGTGCTCTGACCTCTTCCTCCACAGTTCTGGCATGCAAGGATGTCTTATATTCTTCTTTCAACTGAGGGAGAGTTATTATCTTTAACTATTCCTGGGCTTCCTCTAGTCCCGATGTGGTGTCTTCCTTATACAGGTCATTCATAAAAATTCTAGCCTCCTCCCGAATTTTATCATCCTCATATATCAACACTCCAGACCCTCTTTGGATTAGGTTCTTTATCAGGTTCCTTGCCCTATCCATTTTTGCCTTCCAAGCTAATAGAGAGCTACATTTCTCTCCGTATGCAAAATGCTACAGCTTGCTAGCTTTCCACCTATCCAAAAGTTTTTTTATCTAATTTGGCTTGAAATTCTGCCTGTAAGCCCTCCAGCTCTTTTTCCAGACGTGATACTATACTCTGAGATGCCAATGATGCCTTCTGCAATTCTGTCTCTTTTTCCTTTATCTTAGTCATCTTATCTGTTTCTTCTTTTTTCAAAGCTTTCCTTTTACTTATCATTATCGAACAAAGTAACCCTCTTATATAGGCTTTGAAGGCCTCCCAGACTATCTGATCTTTAACTGTGCCAATGTTGAACTTAAAATACTCATCCGTTTTGTCTTCTAACTCCAATATCGCTCCTTCATCTAGTAACATGGTCCTATCAAGAGTCCACCTTCTTTGAATCTCTTTTTGCTTAAACCCCAATGTCATTGCCACTGCTGAATGATCTGATATGATTGCAGGGATATGAGTTATTGACTCAACTTCTGAAAACATCGCCTGATCAACAAGAAAATAATGGATTCTCAAATGATGTTTATATTTCTTACTGCAAAAGGTAAAATTCATAGTTTTCCCATTCTTACATCTCCAAATATCGAGCAGTTTAAAATCTTTAATCAAACTTTTCATTGCAGCAGACATTTTTGGTGGGCTGATTTATTTTGCTTTTGAGGTACGATCTATCTCTTTATTTAACACCAGGTTAAAGTCTCCCCCAATTATAATTGGTGCGGTCGTGTTCAGCAAACTAGCCACTAGTTGTAAGAGCGCTCCTGGATTGTCTTCATTAGGCCCGTAATAAGCTAGAAAGACTAAAGGGATACCCCAGACTGTTAAGGTGGCTTCTAACCATCTCCCTGACTTATCTGTGTCTTGTTTTACTACTTTTATGCCTACATTACCTCTGATAATTAGAGCAACTCCCCTTGTAATACCTTTTTGGTCTGAGCAAAGCACCTCTTGGATCCATCTAACCTTACTGAAACCCTGTTTGCACTCATGGGCCTCTAAGTGGGTTTCTTCTAAAAAACAGATGTGAGCCTCACTGTTCTTCAGGAATTCAATAACCCGGGACAACTTCCTCCTACTTCTCAATCCATTTACGTTACTAGTTATTAATTTAACTTTATTTGGCCTGTTCATTTTCACCGCACCCTAAACTCTTCCCTCGCAACTCTAAAGCTTTAAGATTTGTATGAGGACTACATTTTTTATTTTTTCCCTCTTGCTCCTAACACCCTGTGGTCCCTCCCTTCATCCTACCCATAAGGAACCCTCCTACAATACCCTTGGTGATGAAAAACCGCCTCTTCGGGACCCTCCCTTTGACACCTACTGTAAAAAGAAAGGGCTCACCAATTGAATTATAGCTAGCTATATCAATTTTTACCAAATTTTACTAAACTTTTTTCCTTCTTTTTTTCCCTCTTCCTCCTTTTTTTTCCCCCGACTATAATATACGCCCTTCTTCCTTTTATATTATCTAGTTATCTGACTCGTATTTTGCGTTTCGATATGAGTAATAATCTAAATCTATGTTACTTCTTTATTTGTGCCAGGAAAACATCTACTTACTGGGGGGAGCTAGAGTTGTACATCTTATTTATCCACATTACCTTTAGTAAGGCCGGGAATTTCATTTGAACCTGGGCCCCCTGGCTTCTTAAATCAGGCATTCTGGATCCAAGATCCCATTGCCTTTGCGGCGTTCTCTTGGCAAGGTCCGATCTAATTTGATATTTAACTAATTCAAATTGAAGTGCCGTTTCTTTTAAGGCTCTCCCCAAAACAAATTCCTTAACTGCATAAGTATGGAAATTTATCAAGATTTTTCTAGGGGCTTTCCTGTCAGGGTGCAACTTAAACGGGTCTCTGTGGGCTCTCTGTATCTCTTTGTCCAAGTCTATATCCGGTCTGTCCTTCAGAATTCCCTGTTTTAAAATCTTACATATAAACGCCTTAATATCTCCTCCCTCAGCGCCTTCAGGTATTTTGAGAACTCTCAAATTATTTCTCCTTGCCTGCATCTCCAACCTTTCCAAGTCTTCTTGTAAAGTTTTAAATTGTACTTTTAATTTCTTTAGGTCTTTAATATTCCCTAGTACAACTTCTGAGAAGGCCTTAACCTCAGATTCCAGAAATCCAGTTCGTAATACTATATTGTGCAGTTTTCCCCCTAAAGTCTCACATTTTTCATGTATCCCTCTCTGGTTGGCCTCAGAGATCTCAAATTTTGAGAGTAGATCCCCTCTTAGGCTGAGGAGCATTGATTCTAATTGAGTCCGGCCAGCCTCTGCTCCTATAGGCATATCTGTATTTCTTCCATCCAGGGCAATGTCGCTAACCAGCACCGGCATTGGTGGTATGTTAGAAAGCTGATCTGTCGTGGGGGCGGTGTTTCCATCTCTGGGTATCTCTATGGGTCCAGCCTGACAAACCCCTTTCTCAGTTCCAGCGTCCAACATTAATGATGCATACCTATTTTCCAGCAGAAGCGGGGGAGAGGTTTGCTGAACTCCTATAAGCGGCCCCTTAGAGGTAGCGACCCACTCCATTATTTTAAAGTAGGATTTCAGTGAGGGGGTAGTCTTAACTAGCAGGCGTACTGCCTTGGCCTCCCTTCGCTTTTTACTTTCCCCAGATTTTATCACTTTTTTTGGGGGGTGATTGGAAGTACTTCCCCAACAGCCTTCCCCTCCACAACTGGGTCCCCCTTATTTTTTGCCTCGAGATGTGAACGTAGCTGATATCTGCTTCTTGGAGGGGAGGCCGACTCTCCTTTACCAGGTATAGTGTTAAGAGATTTGCCAAACCCAGCCGGAGCACTTCGCACAGGCTGCTCCTGTAAAGATGCGGGCTCGATATCCTCTCCAGCCTTGTTCCCTAAAGCTGACTCAAAGGGGCCGTGAGACACACCCTGGCAGGAAAAACAAAGCTCCTTTTCCATGGGCTGAACCTTACCCCCGCCAGACGCCCGACTTACCCCATCAACCAAGGTGCCAGAGAAGTCCTGTGTTGCGAGGTCCTCTTGCAGCGTGGCTGCCCGCCGGTGTACTGTGCTGCCTCTGCCCTCGACAACCCTGAAGTCAATCCGGGTGACGGCGGCTTGTATTCTCCGCCACAGCTTGGTTCGGCGTCCTCCAAACCCAAGGTACACCCCCGCTTCCTGCCCCATACGATAACACAATGGTGCGGCACGTCATGGCGGCAAGAAAGTAGGAAAAATAAGAAAAAAGAGTTTTAAAATCACGGCGTGACAAATTAGCGGACTTTATGGGAAGAAACAGTTCAGGTAAAAGAAAATAAATATCTGTGATTTATCTTCAGGAAAAGAACATCTTTTGCATTACATATACCCAAAGTCTTGCCATATCTGTTACTGCTGGGTGTAGAACTCTCTATACGTTACACCTGACCCGCCTTTCAATATGATGAAATTGGTATATTGTAAATTGGCATATTTAATCTTACTTCTAAGCCCCTAGTCTTGTGCACAAAGTGTACCCAAGGCCTGCAAGTTAAATGTCACTGTTGGACTGTAGCTCCGAGCGTACCATCCACTAAACTGATGGTGTTAAACAAGGATTCGGGACTACCTGTAGAAATATTATGGTTGGGGAGCCTTTCCTTGTAATATGATATTTATACCCCAAAGATGGTCCTTGAATTCACAGTAATACTTAATTTTTTTGGTCCTAGTAAGTAAAGTAGCTAAAAGAAATCAGGCTTTACTAGAGGAACATGTAAATAACACAACTTGTAAGAAATCCAGCATCAATCTATATAAAGTAAGGGTAATATTATCTTAATGTAGAGACCAAAATTAACAGAATAGCATACTTATAATTTGAGCTATAGATTTTTAAAGGAATAGTAAATCAGTGCAGAAAAATACATAGACAAAATAACATTGAAGTAAATTGCAAAATCCACTAGTGACAATAGGTCACTTGTAGGTCGAGTCAGCGGCGGCTCTTCCGCTAAAGCGGAACAGAGTCACCCCACTGCTCTTTGAGCAGCGCAAAAAACAAAAAAGAAAATAGTAATAACTTAATGTTATTATCAGTTATTTTTCAGTACAAACTAAGAGCCAGGTTAGGGTGGGGCGGGGCTGGGCTGTCAGAGCCAGTGGGAGGAGAAAATGTGTCTAACATTAGTGCACATGTCAGTTTGGCCAGCCATCCAAGTGGAGAACTGTCCTAGTCTTCCAGACACTGCCTGAGCAGCCAAACAGGAAGCTCAGATTAATCACGACGCTGATGTCTTGTTGGTGACAGCAGAGTTGTGATTGGCTTAGGGGAGTCTGGGAGCCTGTGTGCTTCTGTTCCGTGATGCCAAGAAGACAAGAAGAGAAGAGGATGGAGGAGAGACAATGGTCGTACACAGTTAAGTGTTTTTTCTTCCCCCCAACACCCCAGTTCCGCAGCAGCCGCCACTGGGTCGAGTTACTTGGAACCATGATAAATGTAAGGTCATGCGGGCCCCATGACTGGGACCTGGCCACAACAGTCAGCTACATTCTACATAGTTGTCCTGGCGCTTCCTTGGTGCAGAACAGTACCCACTGTGTTACCCCTGATTTTACCGCTTACACGGAGCAGCAAGAAGCAAAATGCAAAAGCACAACAGGCACACACTGCTGATGTCGGATGTTGGTTGCACACTGTTCCCTGTAGACACAGCGTCATCTGTGGGGGTTGGTTTACAGATTGGTGACTAACATGTCTTGGCTGCAGTAAACACAATGAAAAGCTTCAGGAACCTCATTGGGTCAGTAACATAGTGGTGTGAAACTTTGGGGCAGGTGAGACTACATCTCCCACAATGCACTGGACCACCTTGATTTGGGCAATCCCTCAGAGGGCCCAAAAGCAAAGAATTATTTGGAGTCAGTGAGTGTTTTTAAATGCAGTTTGTAGGGGAGTAGTTTTTCTAGTCCACAGCGGCCACCGTTTTGAGGGGTGTTGAGTTCTAGCCAAGGACGGGGGTGGTTCAACAAGTTCCAATTCTGTTGCCATTTGCTTTTGGCTGGTGGGCAAAGTTCTGTTATTGGGAACACGGGTCTCCTCTTGGGCCCTTTTAAAAGAAATTTTTCAGATCTAAGATTCTGGTGTCATTGGGGGGTCCCTGAAATCCTAGATTTAGGGAATGTAGGGATTTGTGAGCTAGGAGCCCTTGAAGTGACCTCATCCGGTGGTGGAGGTCCCCTTTTCTACCCTGAAAACACTAGTTCTGCCCTCCTAAAGATGAAAGAATTTAATTGTAGGTGTACATACCGGCTTGCCCAAATTAGAGGTATGGCCAGCCTTCATCTATGTGATTGCCTCCTGCATAGCTAATTTCCAAGCTTTCCCCGTTGCAAGTGCGCCTGGGGCAAGGGGAGTGTTCTTTCCTCCCAGATCCATATCAGAGGAGGTGCAGCCTTTGAAGCTCACTGCTCTGATGTGCCAATTCACTAGGCTGCTGGGGATGAGGGAGGTGTCACCTCCTGTCTTGGCTACATCAGGCACGAGAAAGCGCGGGTTGGTCAGCCAAAGCACAGTAGAGCTGGGGGTAAAGTCTAAGGTGCCACATGGGTGCTTGCCACATCACCCAGGGCACAACAATTGTGTCCGCGGTGAGAATGCACTTTGTTTGATACCAAACATGACTTATTCTAGGGGCACCAAAAATGGAACAGCCAATCTCGATATGTCCGGTTGGCAGCCCATGTTATCCTATTGACCGCTAACATATATACTAATTTATAATGGGGAATGCTACTATAGGGACATATAGGCTTTCCCTTATTTGTTCACACCTTTAATATAATGCAACCTGATGCCTGGGCTGAGGGGTCCTACATTAAGGAGTGTCTTAGATACAGTAAAGGCTGTGTAGGTGACTGTGCCACACATTGTGAGGGCACAGTAGAGTTTGTGTAGTTTGCACTGCTTCTGCAATGACAAGCCTGATGTCTTTAGTTTACATAGGTCACCCAGGGTGGCAAAAAATGTGCTGAAGTCCTGGTGACTCCTCTACTACCAATGCCCTGGGTACTCTGTGTACCATATGCTTGAAACTTATAAGGTGGTAAAATGTTTGCCAATTTGGGATTACCAAGTTGAAGATAGCAGTTTTAGGAGAGAGGACAGGCACTGGTGTATAGGCAGCAGACTCATGTTCACTTGTCATATCCATCAGCCTTTAGAGCAATGAGGGGGGTAACTATACCGAAAGCGGCACTTCCCTGCACTACCATAATAGCCTCAGTGTGGCAGTTTAAATATTACAGTTCAACCTATCAAAGTAACCCCTTTTTACCGGTGGTCAGAACTTTCTTTCTAAATATTAACACATCACGCATATGAGGGCCATTCTGCCCATAAAGCAGGATACATTGTATTTAAAAGTAGGACATTTCAAAGTGTATTGGCAGATTTTCATAAAAAATGCACACAACATAATGCAGCAAGAGAAGTTGCTGTGCTGTGATACAAGAAAGGCAAAGAACAGAACAGTGTCACATTGCAAACATATGGCGCATTTCAGCTCTCTACCAACGCTGGTGAACTTGCACCAACTCTGGCAGACTTGCACCAGGATGCAAAGGTGAATATATTATGGGCAGATGTTGTTTTTCTATTGGAAGGCATAACTCCCAGCAGAAAAACAATACTTAGAGGCGTATTCCTTGTAATATGTGTGCTGCAGAATAAAGCACAAATGCAAAGAGGAAGTAACAAAGCAAAATGAAGCTTTTTCTCCCTGTTACTGCTCTACCTGGCAGGTGCACGATTGTCACATCCAATCAGGTTTACTACCTTCAGTATTTCAGGAATGCGTTAGAATACAAGGGTGGGTGTATGGGAATGCTCATGGTCCACCCATTGTAAGGTCAACCCTTCACAGTGTAGCCAATGAGTCACGCAAGGTGACACAAATTGGCCCTTGAGTGGCTTTCAAATCTCAAATTGCATTTTGAAGTCTGAGCCAAAACTTCTAAGTGCTGTCCGTGAGGTCATGAGCCACTTGGTTGACTTCTGCTGCAATCTCTGAAAAGTTGGGACAGAAAATGGCTTTGAACTTCCAGCCATAGGAGAACTGAGACCAACCATCTGAGCCAAAACCACAAGAGTGCGGCTTCACTGGGCTGAAGAATAAGGTTTCTTTTAACTTTTAAGTGTTTTGAATATGTTAAAGGCTTTACACATTTTCTGTAATTTAACAGTGTTTGCTCTGTGCTATATCTAGCAGGGGCTTAGTTTAGCTTTAAATTACTAATATATAAGCTTGGACCAAAAAGGTTTGTGACTTTCTTACTTTGCTGACCTACTAACCACCCAAAAGTAGTAATTGATTTTCTTACAGGTACCCTATGGGGTTCTTTTCTACACTACATTCCCAAACCCTGCTATGCAACTGCTGGATTCTCAGAGATGCATACAATCTCAGAGTTTGTAAAAGTTTAAAATAGACTGTTCTAAATAATGCCTAAACACACACCAGTGCATAGCAACTTTAAACTCTTCTGTAAAACAACAAAGAAGAGAGAAGCGTCAATACTTAAGCAAGAGCACATTGCAGGCTCCTCAGAGTTCAGGGCTTACACCTGGAATGAAGTATTAGTATCCAGTCTAAAAAGATGATATTGAACCCATTTGGTGTATGTGTCTTTCAGTGCAGAACAAATTATAAATAAAATGTTGCATGATGTTAGAACAAAACTAGAGTAAGATCCCTAAACTTTAAGGGCGCAATTTATAGTTTGATAGGCAGTAGTCTGTCAGTCAGGGTGGTGGAGGAAATTTCATACGCCACTATGCTGTACTACAGCACACCAGATTTAGAGTTACCCTCAAGCCCAGCAATGATATTTCTACCTTCAGGGGAAAAGCTGTAACAATGGGTCCATGAAGGGACAAAAAGCTTTGTGAACAGCAGACATCATTTTTGACAGTCAGCTACCAAACTCCAAAAAGCTTTCGGGGCTCATGACGATGTTGGACAGAATCACTTCTGCCCGATACTGACTCAGTCATGGGACCTACCGACGCCCAGTCGTCGGTCCTGACTCCCCTATTATGGTGTGAACAGACATTGTTCTGTTGCATTCCTATATTTTACTATGGGAGCATACCTCCCGGCCATAAACCGGCCATAGTAAAATGGGAGTTGCAGTTCGTCCCTGCAGCCCGTGGTAGGCAAATAAAGGTGTTTTCTCAACCTCAAACGGGAGGCTGTGCACCAAAGGGGGCCCAGCTGGGGCACCCTAACACATGTTTCAACATGGTTTCCATCTCGGGCAGACCAGCATGGAAACCATGTTGGAAACCATGATCGTAATCTCAAGGGCGGAAAGAGACACACTTTAGTTTACAGGCCGCATTCGGAATAAATAGGCAGAGTCCATTCCGACCCCCTCCATCAAAATGAGGTGGTCGGAAAGAAATCCAAACAGCCCATTACGATGTGGCTCGCCTTCCGAGCCATATCGTAATGGGCCCCTTAGTGTCATGGCTATGGTGTTGTCGACCCACCAGACCATATGTTAGTGAATAAAGTGATACAGATTACATTGTGGAACTTGACACAGACTTGTGCACCCAGAACCTTTTAATAGCAGTGTCACCTAACTGGTGATGCACGTGATGGACGGGTGTGGGTGTCAATAAAGCCCTAAGGAATGGTAGCTAAGTCCTGTCTTCAGCAGAACACTACAATAGCTAAGTTACTAATATGTGATTTATCCTGTTTCATAGGATAACCTATCTTTCAAAGTCTCCCGTAGCTGTTGGGAACCATGTGGCAGTGTTTCTGACCCAGAGACAGCCATGACCGGAGAGTTTGCAGTGGCTGCGGTGGTGAGCGGCCTCGGAGGCCTAGTGGGCAAGAATCAGGTGGAGCCTTCTGGGCAGCAGCCGGAGCTGAGAACGACAGGTGCGGCAGCACCAGAGTTCTCCGAGGGTGGAAGGGTTGGCCGAGGGCAGAATTGGCTCCTGGTTGCTGGCCTGGCGTGCGTGTTGTCGCAACAACAGCGTATATGTGACCGAGAGGTCCCCAGTGGTGACCCAGTAAGTGTTTTTGCTCATCTCCCCTCCACCCACCTTCTACATTGATTCTAGAGGTCGATCGGGCCGTGGGGAGGGGGTGTCCCGCTGACTCACCGGGTGCCCGGAGTCGAGTGAATTGCCTGCTGGGGTCCGGACAGCCTGTGGGGGGCCATTGGGACTGTGCAGGGCCCAATTGGAGGTCCGTGGGCCGGCTCACGTGAATCTGTTTCCCGGCGGCTGTAGCATTGGGGCCTGCAGCATGGGGACTGGCACGGGAGCTGTTGGGCTCCACAAGCCATATATATCCACTCAGTGGAGGGACGCTGTGACCCTTTATATGTACAATAGTGTTACGGCTTGAGCCCTGGGATGTATTGCCCCTGACTGCAGGGGAAGAGCGCCATTGGAGGCACTGGGGAGCGGAGCCGAGCGCAGGGCCCTTAGCTGATGGGAGCTAAATAGAGCCCTGTGCAGCAGTGAACAGCCCTGCATGGACATTTGTGGTTCTTCTGACGGTGGCAAATAGTGAACCTGCGGCATGAAGGCCAGCTTGTGATTGCTGGACCCCATATATGCTTCTGACATTTACCAAGCAAGGAGCCAGGTCTAGGCTTCATGCGCAATGTGGAACCCAGTGCGGGGGATGAGATATACTACCCTGGTCGGCTGGAGGCAGCGCTTGAGTGGACAGGGTGACACCGAGTAGGGGGGGACATGACTGTCTGCGGAAGCAGGCGGGTTAGCACTCGGTGCGGCTTGTGGGCAGCAGGTCTCCACCCAAGTCCCGATATTCAAAGCAGCGACAGATATCGACAGCCAAGACCGCAAGGGGGAAGAACTATGTGCCACAGGCTGTGCAGGTGTGTTTCGTACAGGAGGCCAGTCTGGGTGGTTATAGAACCGCCATCATGAGGGATAAGCATCAAGATTGCACCATGACAAAAGATAAAACGGCAGGCGGAACTGCTAAGCACAGCATGCTGGACCGCTACACCGGAACATGGGCCTCGACAACCCACCAGGGAGGTACACAGGGAGGCATTCCAGACAATGCCGCATTCATGGCGGCCATCACACAGTCCAGGGACACATTGGAAGAGAAGACTGGAGAGGTGGGCTCTGATGTCATGCTCCTAAGACAGGATCAGCGGAATGCGGTGGAGCGCATTGCTGAGACCAAGGCCAGGGTCCAGGGTGTGGAGGATTCCATCACTACCTTGCAGAAAAAAGTTGCGTCACTAGAGATGATCACCAGGGGTCTGCCCTCGTGGGTGGAATACGTGGAGGGCAGGGCCAGGAGAAAAAACCTACGCTTTGTGGGATTCCACGAAGAATGTGAATGGGGGGACATGGAACAGTTCCTGACTAAGTGGCTCGCGGGCTGGCTTCCTCCATAGTTGTTGTCCTATTACTTTGTTGTTGAAAGGGCGCACAGTGACATGATGCAGAAGTCACCCCCAGAAGCAAGACCTAGGCCTGTCATTGCAAAGATTTTGAATTACCACGACAGGGACATGATTTTAAAGCAAGCCAGAATCAAAGAACCCCTGATGTTTGAAAACACTTGCGTCCTCAAATTTCATGACTACACAAGACTAGTCCAGCAGAAGCGACAGTCATATATGGCAGCCAAGGCCCATCTTCGTGAGCTGAAACTTCCCTATGCATTGCTGTATCAAGCCAGGATGAGGGTGGTGCACCAATCCTGTATGCTATTCTTTGAGTCGCCAGAAGATGTCTTTAACTGGACGGATGAAACAGTGAAGATCCGGCCCGCACGCCGCTAAGGTTGGAATCAGATTCCTCATCCAGTGAGGTCGTCCACAGCCCACCCAATCACAAAATCAAAGGAACTAGGAGGTTGAGATCTAGACGCCAATCCTGCAGAGATCCCAACAGATCCACCTCGGTGCCCCGGCAGGGGTCTTCAGCCTCATAGGTACGTCAGGACTCTCACGGGTAGGAGACTGTTGGTGAAACTTGCTCAGACCGACGAAGCATGAGCGGGGGCTCGTACCTTTGTTCGACTCTCAATAGTTGAGGGGAATGTCCGTTGACAATGGGCAGTCGGGCATGGGGCTCCTATTGGGATCCGCAAGCCACTTATGCCGCAACAGATACTTCAGCAGTTTTGAGGTATAGGGGGGGTTTGGAGGAAGTTGGGGTACACATGTTATATGTTTGCACTGCCTCACTGCTACACATGGCAACTATTCGCACACTGGTTTATAGTTGTCCCACACATCAAAGTCACAAGACTTTTAGATGGTAGTCACTATAGATAGGGCGTGACTCCAGGTGGGGGACCTCCGAATAGTGAGTTGGAACGTCAGAGGAGCACTAGATAAAGTCAAAAGAGGGGCTATACTCCAACAGGCCAAACGGTACCGAGCAGACATCCTGATGCTTCAGGAGACGCATTTAATGGGTACTACAGCATTGCGTCTCCTCCGCTATGGCTATGTTTAAGTGTACCACTCTGGCTTCACCAGGGCGTCCCGCGGGGTTGCGATTTTAATTCGTGGTAGTGTCTCATACCAGCATATCAAGACATGGACAGACATCCAGGGGAGATACGTATTTATATGGGGGTACCATGTATGAGGAACAAGTGGTATTGGGCTGTATATATGCCCCCCGCCGCTGCAATGGGCGTTAGTCGAGCGTCTAACGACCCTGTGGGCGGATATACCGGAAGGATTAGCAATAGTAGGGAGGGACAGGAATGATGTAATGGACTTGGCCATAGATAGATGGGGAAATTCCAATGTGCTCTATGGTACCAAAGTGAACTCCCTGGCGACGGGACTGGGATGGGTGGATCTATGGAGGGGGCTGTATGTTGAGAGGAGCAGGGATACACTTATTTTTCGTCAACACATGATACTTACTCCCGTCTTGACTATATATTTATACCGATAGGAGCCGTGGAGATTCTCCCAAGGGGTCTGTTCGATCATTCCCCAGTGGTTCAAACAGCGCAGTTGGGTCCTGATAAACAGCTCTTTTGGTGGCGTCTCTCCTCCTGGCATCTGCAGGATGAGAAATATCGGCATCACATAGAGCAGGCAATCAAGCAGTACCTGGATATAAATGTGGGAACAGTCACAGAGGCTGAAATCCTATGGGAGGCTATGAAGCACACCTTACTGGGGTAGACATTTCATTCACGTCGAACACGGCGGAAATAGCTTCTGCGATCGGAGGCCCATATAATGGAACTAGTGCGGAGCAGTAGGGGCGAGGGAGGGAATCGGGTGCTCTGACAGCTGGCGCTGGCGCGACAGTCCCATGCTGACACTCTGATAGATGAGGACCGTCTTGCGTGGCTGGCGTCCCGTAACAGAATTTACCAATGGGGTGACTACAGACCTTCTCCGAACTTGTCCGTGTGGTTTTTCAACTTCCACACATTCTATTGGCCTTTGCGGGGGGGCTTTGAAAAATGAAAGCACGCAATTGGCCAAAGGCGGGTGCATGTCCCACATTTTCTCTAAATGTTCACTCCCACGGCATCCAGCTGTCAGGAGCGAGCAGCTGCGCGCCGGGTACCAGTTGCATTCCTCGTCGTGGGTCATTAAACAGAGCACGGGCGAATTCACTTTCGCGGCGCGGCTTGTCTTGCCTTGCCTCAAAAGCAGAACCAAACAAAGTATCAAGCAGCTCACCACGCATCTTCATTTATTTATTATCAGCGACTGCATGTTTTTTTTACACACAGCATTGAGCACTGCTTGCTGTGCACCTTTATTTATTAACTGCGGTCCTGGATGGGTGCCTGCAACAAATGCCTCCCTGTTCGCTTTGTGTGCTCTCCACTGTACGCCACTATCCTGATGTTTATTCAAAGCAAGGCGGCTGCATGCGCTCCCAGCGCCTGGATCGTGCTCAATCCTCCACAATCACAGGCCAAGCTCTGTCTGAGCTCCAGTATAATTGTTTTTAACTGCTCTTTGCCTCAAAAGCAGACCCCTCCCACCTAATACACAACATCGAGCAGCGCTAATTTGCACCTTTATTTTATTAATGACGCCTGTATGTTGAATTTTTTTCTTGGCTTGCCTCCAAAGCACACCTCTCCCACCTCCAACAGAGCATAGGCGCGCACAGCGGCATTTTCACTTTGAATTTGACTGCTTGCAGTGTTGTTTGTTGGATTTCCTCTATAGCAGACCCTTCCCACCTCCAGACACAGCACGACTGCGTGCCTTTATTCACTTATGAACAGCCCGCTTTTACTTTACATTTATATGTAAATAGCTCTACTTGTTTTGGCAGGGGGGCATGGGAAGAAAAGTGATTTTCCCAGAATCACAGGATGTTGAGCCAACGAGGAGGCTCGAACCTGGTCACCTCCGCTCCAAAGTTGGCTGCTTTGGCCGTTATGCCACACCTTCTCCTTTGTCATATCGACTTTAAAAAAAGAAGAAAAAAATACTTGTACGGTTATTCAAAGATGTTAAGAGTATGTGAGCATGCCAGTGGGGCATTGCTAAACACTTATAAGGTCCCAAAGGCTAGACCTATTGGCTATGCCAATGCTTGTTTTAAAATGGTGTAATTGTCGCGCCTACTCTACCAATTGCAGATCCATCTATATCAGATACTCCCTATGTGGTTTCCGCCAGGTCAACGCGGCGTTGGGTCAATTTCTGTGGACAGGAGGGGCCTCCCGAGTGGCGCTGCGGACTTGCTTTCAGTCGACGTATTGCGAGGGGTTGGCCATGTCGGATGTCCAATCGTACTATATGGCATTGCATCTTTTGGGGCTGAATGAATGGTGGTATGGGGACAGGAAGGAGCCCGCTTATGCAGTGGAGCGAAGGTGTATACGAAAGTCCACACTACATACCATACTGTATTTGGCGCCTCGACACAATTCTTTATCGCCGACCACTCGGGTGGTATTCTTGGTGTGGAAACAGTCCCTCTGCGGGATGGGGTGGTGGAATAAGTTGACTGGGGAAACCCCACTGTAGCACAACGGTCATTTGCCGCAGCTAGCTGCATTATCTGGATATCGAGGGTGGGATAAAATACGAGTCTTCACATTAGGAGACATATTGCGAGGCTTGGTTCTGAAATCATTCCAAGATCTTCAACAAGAGTACCAGATGCCAAAAACTACATTTTATAAAAATCTTCAATTTTGGCACACGATTTATACTAGTATCTCGGGGTTAGAGGCTCTTCCCAAATTCAGTCTGATAGAAGGCCATTTGCAGGACCATAAAATCTTGAAGATCTATCAGTCACTGGTGAGCAATAGTTCCACTACATTGGATAAACCTAGAGAAGCATGGGCTGGTGATCTTGGACAAATAGACGGAGATGATTGGATGGACAGACTGTCCTTCCCTAGGGGAGCAGCAATAGTAATACCGCTGCATCTTATTCAATTTAAATACCTTCACTGGGTTTACTATACCAGGCTCAGGCTGTGGAGGGCGGGCCTAGAGTCATATCCTATATGCCTGAGGTGTGGTCGGGAGGAGGGGTCCCTAATACAGACAATTTGGCATTGTACAGTACTCACAACATTTTTGAGACTGGTTCTGGCCTGTCTTGCAGAAGTGTTGGGGTGAGAGCTCCCTTCCTCAACAAGATTGGCAATTTTACATATCATGGAGGGTATAGGAGGTAAAGTATAGAAGAGACACTTGTTATTGTTGGGGCTGACATTGACTATAAGGAATGTAGCAAGGCTGTGGAAGGCAACGGCCCCATCTTTTCTCTCGGCATGGAAAAATGGGCTGGAATTTTGCATGGGGCTAGAGTTCCCAATATTCAAGGCCAGGGGTTGCCCGCAAAAGCACCCCGAAATCTGGAAAAGATGGGCAGACAACCAAGGCCTCAATTTGGACCCGGTGCCCCCAATGGATGCATATGTATCAATGTTGTTATGCGGGCCTCTTAGGTAAGGGACCAGCTACATGGTGATGGTGATGTATTTGTTGGGGTAAACGATGTGGTGGCAAATGAAATGCAGTAGTGGTTTAATGCGTTTACGTTATATTCAAATTCAATTCAATTCAAATAATCTTTTTTCGGATACTTAATATACATAAAAACACAGGTCACGTTAAAAACTTTTTCGATAAAAAATCAATAAATTACAATAAATAACAAGGACTTGTATATATAGCATAATCGGAATTATAAATATTCATATTGTAACCGAGCGGCAAATATATAAGACGACCACTCCTTTAAGTGGCTCAGTTAATCTTGACAATAGCAGCATAGAGTAATAAGTGCAAATAATAATTAAATTAATATGCGGGCAATCAGAAACAGACAAATAACAGCACAGCGTAATATGTTAACATACAGTAAGAAAATAGCAGCATGAATATATTATATTAAAGTGCATACAGGTATTAGCTATATTTGATAAACCATAATATGCAGGGCAAAGAGATCTACAAGATGCCACAAAACATTAGAAATTATGGTTCACAACAAGTAACAGCTAAATGTAATCATGTGAAATCTGATGTTTTTAAGGAGTGCTCATTGAAACGCGTGAGCGAACTGCCGCCTTCAGAAAAGAGATTATTCTAAAGGTTAAGTCTACACTTTTAAGGTTAAGGAATTCCGTATAGGCTATTCTGAAGTCAGCAATGGTAGTTGCCTTAAAAAAAGGGATCAAAAATTGATTACTATATAACAAATAAAAATCACAAATAAATAAGAAGTGTAGCGTTGATTGGTTGCTCCGATTGCCACGGGGGCAAGGCATTTGCCCAAGGCTGGTATTAAAGCCTATAGGGAAGCACAATAGATATTTTACGGTGCCTGCCCAGAGGCAAGCTTCTCTCCCAGCGACTTAAATTCATTAGGAGATAACTGGATGGCAAATGAGATGGTGGGCAGTTAGTAGATGCCAGGGACATATACCTTGTGACTGTTTGCTTAACAAGTTCCATATCGTATCTTAAATTACTATATTGATCATAGAGGGCCTCTTGTAGAGTCTTTTTAGTTATGCCCTCCATATTGTTTGAGTTCGGGAAAATGTGATCAAGGTTCACGCTGATCAGACTATTTGTGACAGCGGCCAGCCACAGTATGTCTCCTTCCTTGCTGCATTTGAGGCAATCCGTTATAATTTGTCTAGTTAGTGACGCTGATGAATTTTGCCAAACGTTTAACCAAAATATGGCCGGACGGGACCTGATGTAATCCTCATTATAAGGCAGCTGTAATTCCTGATGGCAAATAAAATTTGGAGAAGAAATTGGGATCCCCAAAAGTTTTCGACAAAATAGATTTTCTTCTCCCTGGATAGTGATACTTTTTGCATAGCCCAAAACTTCAGAGCCATAAGTAGCCATAGGTATGCACTGTGCTTTATAAATTTTCATTATTGAGAGCACTACCTCAGTCTTTTTTGGTTGCGGGAGGCATAAAATTGAGTTAATCGCCCTTAGAAATTTATTGCTACTATGGGCCAACCAATGTGTGAAAACATTTGTCCTAAGTACGGGAAAGTGCAAGTGCATAGAAGGCGTTCAGGTCCTGAGGTAATTGAATGAATAAAGTGCTTTTTGGGGCTACAACACATTATTAACGATTTCTCAAAATTAGTGCAAAGATCTAGACCAGCCATAAAATCAACAAAGCCTCTAACAAAAGTGTGAAGTGCATTTGGGGTGCGGCCCATTAGGGCCGCATCGTCTGCATATAGTAAAACGGGGAGTATATTGCGATTGAGTTCCGATAAAACATTGTGCAAATCATTAATATACAGAATGAACAAGAGAGGGGCCAGTACGCACCCCTGCCTGACCCCTCTGCCGATATTAATGTTCCCTGAGACCTCCCCCCTTGCCAATCCTCACCCGTGCTTTCAAGTCCCTGTGTTAAAAAGCTAATAAATGCACTAAAACCTCATCCAACCCATACTTTAAAAGTACTGACCATAGACGTGACCTATTTGCAAAGTCAAAGGCTGAGGAGAGATCCCGGCTATGGTATATTTACCGACAATCAGGTTAAGATTTAAACATTGTTCAACTGTTCCCAGTTTACTTCTGAACCCTAGCTGGCATTTATTTAAAATCTGTCCCTCTTCAGCCCAAGATCTAATTTTATTAAACAGGATCCTCCCAAGTATCTTAAGGGTGTTATCAATTAGGGAGATTGGTCTATAGCAGCTAGGGTTGGATCGGTCCCCTTTTTTAAAAATCGGGACAATAGTACTAGTAGACCATGTGCTTGGTATAAAAGTATTTGCTAAGTTGTTAAAAACATTAAGTAAAAGAGGCGCCCAGATTTGTATTTAATGAGGTCACTGGGAAGGCCATCGGGCCAGGTGCCTTATTACCCAAGCTTTGGTTGATAGCATCCTCGACTTCTGGTATTGATCTCTGGATGCGTGCTACATTCGAAAAATCCAAGGGCTTCTCACTCTGGGGGAAGGGGGTGGGGCTGCATACATTTTAGAGAAATTAGCTTTCCAGGCCTCACTTGTTATATTACAACAGCTGCCCAAAAGTTGTTTCCATTGTTGAGACTAGCAGCGTACGCAAGCTTGTCCCGGTGTTCTTTTAAGGCCTCCTCTTTCCGCTGCCTTATCACTTGTTTATAATGCTGTCTCAGGGATCCAACAAGGGTTGCATCCCTGGGTACCACTACTAGTGCTAAATGAAGCTCTCTATTTCCTCGTGAACAGGCGTTATAAAACCATCAGGGATTCGAATTAGTGTTAGATACAGGCTTTGAAATTGATCGTTTGATACCAGCACATAGGTGGCAAAAAGCGTTGGCCACCTCTGAGTTTGGATCATTAGACAACAGACAAATATCAATAGAGGGTAAGTATGCGGTTATCATTTTGGAAAACAGTTTGACATTATCAATGCCCTTCCAGACTATCCTCAAGTTTTCCATCGAGTGTGTTAAATTTCTTGCACCAGGCTCTTTAGTGAAAACAGATCTGGGGGCAAACCTAATTGTTGTTAAAATAGGGTTGTGGTCGCCAAACACGGTCGGTAAAACCTCGGCTTGTACTACGACATCTTCTAACGAGGCAGAGATAAAGATGTAATCTATTGTCGAGGCGCAACCACAAACCCTATAAGTCAGAATGGGACTGTCGTTATGATTTATATTGGCAATATCCATCACATTCAGTAGATTGTGATTTAACAGATGATCCAGCAGTTCGTTCCCTCTTTTACATGTGTGTGTGTCTGAAATTGGTGCTGTGACTACAACATTTGCCCTCACCATCTTAGCATTAAAATCACCACCCAGGCAAATTCCTGCAAGCTTACCAGACTCAATTTGATTTTGTTAGGCAGAAAAAAAAATATATATATATATATAATTCCTATTTGGTACATTTGTAAAATCATTATTATCAAAATTACTAACACAAATTGAGATCCCTTGTGTGTAAATACAGCTTGAAAATTGTCATCTTTTGTGGCAAGGATTTTGACACGACCACCTGAAGAGATATCGACCCATATAGTGAGACCGCCAGATGGGTGGCCTTGTTTGGGAGTGGGTACAATAATGTTAAAGCATTCAAACCCCTCCAAGTATAAGTCCATTGTTGCCCAAGTTTCCTGAAACATGAGAATGTAGTATTTTCTGACTAAATTTGCCCAGTCTTCAGAACTTATTTTGAAAGCTAAGCCGGCGAAGTTCCAGCTTAGAACACTCAGATTTGGGTCATGTGGTTCTATTATGTCATGTTCTATAAAGGTGGGCTTTGGATCATATAGTTCTAAAGTAGCAAGTCCTAGACAATCGGGCATAGGTCTCCGGAGGATGTGTTCAGATGGTGTTCGAGTGGGCGGTAATCAATGCAAGCTATCCAAACCAGGCAGAGCAGAGAATCTGTTAAAATCTGTAGGGAAGACAAAAGTAGGTATGTTTGGCCCAGGGGTAGGTTTATAAAAGAAACCCAGGGGTAATGACCAAACAAGAGTGGGAATGATGTTGTTGAGTTCTTGTGTCATTAGTATTGATCTAGCTAAAGCTGGACGACGGAAGTTAATAACAACGTAATCTCCCTCTATGTTCTTTACTGAAGAGCCAACCCACCCTACCCTGCGCACCATTATGATATCACTTACATTTGTCACCTTAAAAACGTTATGTTTAATTAGCCAATCAGCACTTTTATTACGCAGTTCTTCCCATGGGTCTGATTTTTCCTTAAGAGTGGGACGCCTGCTAAGACTAAGACATAGGGACAAGCAGCCGGAGGTAGGCTAAGGTTTTCTTTATTGGCCACCACAGACTCACTGGCATTATTCACAGAGGGGAATTATGCTCTCTGGGTGTTGCAAACTAGAGTAGGGTTGTTTGCACAGTTCGTGTTGGCAACATGGATGACTGAGTAAACTGCTTGGTGTACATTATTAATAGCACTAGACGTTACTGGTTCGTTCTGTGCGCCGGTGGGTTCATGTGTCAAACATTCCCTTATTTTATAACAGTTGACAAAAGCATTAGGGGTACTAGTATAGGGGGGTTGTGTGAATGTCGACATTTGCTGTTGGTTATTAGAGCTGGTTACGCTGGGTGCATTAGAAACCTGTGAATTGAGAGTATCCCCCTGTTGTGAGGCCTGCTTATGGATGTTGTTATTCAAGCATGGTTTATTCACTAATGACTCTAAACGATCTAGGTGTTTCCAAAGAGCTGCAAAACTCTTATCAACAAGTGTTTTAATGCGGTCATACACAGAGTCTGCTATGATGTCAATTGCAGTATCGCCAAGTTTGAAGCAAGATGAGGGGCCTATCAAGGGCTCAGTCTGGGTATAGGTAGATTGATTTGATGCTACAGATACTGTTAAGTCAACAGTGGCAGTGGCGTTAGTTGAGCTCAGAGCCGCAGGTACCACTGTGCCTTGGATCCATGAACTCAGGGCCGTACATTGTTTATTTGAACGAGGTGGTTGTTTCTTTTGGTTCTCACAGGTTTGGTTAACTTCCTTTTTCTTTTTGCCCCGGTGACTACTGAATTTGGAGAGACATTCATATCAGGTACGATGTCATTATTGCTTATTGCTCCAAGAAGATCACCGTCAGCGACAGCGACAGCCCCGTTGGCCTTGTTGACCCCGTTCCTTTCCTCATTGTGAGCAAATTCCAAAGTTTGAGTGTCCCTGATAAGAGTAGATGGCAAGCTTAGTGTCAGGGGCAGGCTGATACCATCACTGTCCACAAAAAAGGGAGCAATCCGAGGAGTTGTCAGTCCCAGTGACAGGCGCCTCTCAGTTAGCTCTATCTCAGTGGCAACAATATTCACAGCTCTTTCCAGCATACTGTCTATAGCAGTAGAGGTACAAGAACTTGGTATAGTGGTGCGTTTCCCCTTAGCGTATTGCGCCTTTGCACGTAGTAATAAGAAGAAAATGGATGACTCACCACAATGGATGGATAAGGGATGGTGCTTGTCAGAGGGGTGGCCCTGCCCGGCCTCCTTCGGGTGCAGACAGGCCCACCCTTGGCGCTGCGGAAGGCCCTGGGAGCTTTTCAAAGCGCCTCCTGGCGCACAGGCAACGCTGGCAGCAGCGCTACGGCACCACAGCCAGCAAAGGATGCTGGGAAATGGAGTCCTTGCTGCTCACCACCACCGCTGTCTCCCAGTCTGTTGCCCCCAACAGAGGGTCCCACCAGCTAGGAGTCACGTGGCGTCAAATGCCTCCGGTGCACAAAGCCGACAGAGCACAGCGCACCTGCCTTCTCTTTCGGGATGCCAGGACAGGAGTAGAGGGCCCCTCTACACCTCCCCCACATCTCCACGGAGTTGGTCGCAGCACTCCTCAGGCCTTCAAACACAGCTCCTTATACTGGGGCACTCCGGTCTGCCAGGGAGGGGGCGGTTGCCCTGTTTTTAGTCCAAAAGCTCCACTTCTGGGGCCTGACACAAGCAGACAGGCACCAGGATCCTCTCCACTCCCCTCGGTGCAGCAGCAGTGGGGGCTCTACATGGCTGGCATCAGGGAACTCACGGTGGTTCCTCCGGTGTGCACAATCCACACAGGGTGCTGCCGCAATAAAGTAAGGTTTAAAGTGGGCACACATCCCGGGGGTGGCGTCCCTCTCCTTCCAACACTCTCGATATCCTCGGTGCTCGCAGCATATTAACGCTGCTGCCAGGGATGCCGCACCGATCACAGGGCGCGGCCGTACAGCGCAACCCACATCACCTGAGCGATCTCCGCTGTTTTGTCAGGGGTTGTGGTGGGGGACCACCTCACCGTCTCATCTTCATGTCCCGCAAGCTCGGGTATTCACAAATCACCCTCTTTCCCCTACTCAAATGCTTCAGAGAATGTTCAGCGCTCACTGGCCACCATTGCCTCTTCACTGGAGGACTACGCCTTTCGCAAGATTGGAGCACGGTGCAGCGCCACAATCCTGCGTGTACCGAGGCAGGATCTGAATGCAAAACTTTCTTCCGTCCTCTCCCGAAAAGACCAAAAACAGCAACACCAGAGGGAGAACACACCGCATCCGGACCACCTCAGCACGTACAATGGACAGAGAGAAAGAACCTCTTAGGTAAGGGACCAGCTATATGGTGATGGAATCTATTTGTTGGGGTGGATTATGTGGTGGCAAATGAAATGCAGTAGTGGTTCAATGCATTTATGTTATATTGCTTTACATAACTATGATAATGAAAATGTATAAACTACTTTTCAATGACAATAATTTGCAATGTCTATAATGACAGATGTTTCCTGGGTTAAGGGGCTCTGCACTGTACTTGACATTTGACACAATAAAATATGTTTAAAAACAAAAAGATACTAATATGGGATATATTGTGGCCAAGGTTAACCCATTAATTTGGAGCCTTTGCTTATTTCTCAAAGTCTTGTATTACCCATGTGAAAGTGATGCCCTTGGAAATCACCAACTGGCACAGTGTGAGAGGTTTGTTACATGATTAGATACAAGAAAGCATGTCAGAAATATCTCATCGTACTCGATTAGTGTGAATGAGATTGCTTTGTTGGTGGAATGGTTTATAATGCTAAAGTTTGGTAGAAGTAGACATCTGGGGCTAGTGGTAAAAAAATGAATATTAGTTAGTTCTCTTTGAAGCCTTAAAAAAATTGAGCATTTGTACCATGTAGGACAAAATCAGAATAGTAGCAAAAGTAGAAATCATGAAATATGGTCTTTGTAGTGTCTTCCCAACCCAGTTACTAGCCAATGAATATGCCACGCAGGGAGATTTATTAGTACACGTGCAACTGCAACAGCGATCAATGCATTACGCTCTAACACATACTTCACATTTCTAGGGAGACCTTCAGGACCCAAAAGCGTTCCATCACTATTAACTTACAAGATACAGTAGTCTGTTCAAGTACATTTGGCTAGAATGTATGCACTGTAAACTGCTACATTTATGTAAAATGTAATTTATAATACAGCTTTTTGACCATCCGAGGGAGATCTGAGATTTGTTTTGTGTAAGAAAACAAAATGCATGGGGCAAGTGCCAGAGTGAAAGAAAGGAAGGGCTATTTGTATATAAAGCATGGAAATCAAGAGTGGATTTCTGGCATGTAAAACACAAACACCATGAAAATAGAAGAAGGACCAGCATAATTCTCCCATGACAAAAAGGCCTCCGGCAAAAACACAATCGAACAAAAAAGATGGTACAGTGGCAGTTCACAGGGGCAATGACTGCTTTTTGACCAGGGTTCAAACCCCAGCTGGGGGAAATCGTTTTTTAAAATCTTTTTATATTTTCTGTTTTTAAATTCCACAAATGAAAGCTGTTCCTTTGTAAATCACCCCCTAGCAGTGTCTGGGATAATTATTGCCTCCTTAGTCATAGTGCATGTCAGGCATTGAAGCCATGCTGTGGCATGTGGAAGGGGGGGGGGGACAGGTTTGCTATAAAAGAAATCCCTTATTTAGTGGAATGAGAATTTGGGGATGATTGTGTAAGAATAAGAAATGCACCAGACAAGTGGCAGACTGAAACAAGCATTGGCATAGCCAATAGGTCTCGCCTTTGGGACCGTATAAGTGTTTTGCCATGCAACAGTTGTTGTGGCACCAAGGATATTGTGCTGCATAACTAAATACTTATACGGTCCCAAAAGCGAGACCTATTGGCTATGCCATTGCTTGTTTTTAGTTCTCTTCAGACAGATTGTTTGCAGGTGATATCTGAAGATCCAGGAGACGGAACGAGTGACGTGAAGACGCCAGAAAGGAAGGGCGGAATGACGAGGCTCGGAAGGCGGGGCAGGAGGACAGCAACCCTGCAAGACCCGCCGGAGGCGTGAACACTCCAGCGGCGCAGAGCATGAAGGTGAGCCAGTTGTGGGGAGGGGGACACACCTATGCTGGTGTACACAAAGCAGGCTGCTGGCCTTGTGTTCAAGGGGGCGCAAGGGATGGCAGTGGCAGTGGTGGCTGGTGAGATTTTAAATTGGTGGGCGTATAATTGGGGTGGAGTGCACTGTGGTGAGCGTGCGTAGCGCGCAAGCCAGAATGATTTAAGGGCATTTGGGGGTCCTCCCCTGTGATTTTTTTTAAAAAAGAGTAGGCAAATGGTGCATTATTAAGCAAATTTGAGAAAGCAAGAAGATTAATAAAGCAACTGTGAAAGTGCCAATCCTGTATCTGGGCCTTCGGCTCCAAAACAGATTGAAGAGAGTTTATGTACCTACTACACATCCGGTTAATCTGAGTGCTTGTAGAACCCTCTCTGCCCCGTCACTCTGATCTTCATGGCTAGTCCACCGTACACCTTTTCTTTATACTCTAATTCCACAATAGAGCAGGCCTACACCAACTGGAAACAATGTACGTCAAATTCCTTTTCTAATCTCCTTTTACATTGCAAAGCACTCTGCAATCTGACTCATCTTGAAAACTTTGCACTTCTGTTTGCACATGGGAGAAGATGTGACCTAGCTAAAGCTGCTGAATATGTAACTGGGGAACCAAGTATGAATCCAACCCCAGTTCAGCAGCTTTTTATTGTGGGCACATTATGTAATCTCCCCCATGCCTGAAAACTTGTAACAGCTGGCATGGAGGATGTATGCTTTTCAGAGGTGCGTGCCAGCAGAGCAGGGCCGAGCTTCAGAAACATAACTTTTCTTGTAGATAGAATTCGATTTCTGTCTACAAGAAGTTATGTTTCTGAAGCTAGGCCCTGCTGGCACGCAGAGTGTATGATTTTCAGCAGTGCGCAGTCTGCCAGCAGAGCAGGGCCAAGCTTCAGAAACATTACTTTCCTTGTAGATAGAAATGTTTCTGAAGCTAGGCGGTGCTGGCACTCACCTCTTGGGTGCGTGCCAGCAGGGCCCAGCTTCAGAAACATTTCTGAGTGTCTGCATCAGTTTCCGTTCCCGCTATATGAACACTAACACTCTTTGAAGTGCAGTCACTCTGCACTTCAAAGAGTGCTAATTTTTATATAGCGGGAACGCGACCTGAACATATTCGTGTGGCTGGCTTTACATGCGCACGCCAGTCAGTACACATGGAGGACACAGTCAGTCAGTGTCCTCCTCACACAAAAAGTCTTGCAAAGTCAAGCAGTGTGGTGTGCAGGCAATGTGAACTTCGGAAAGTCTATGAGGGAACAAACTTACTTTTTTGTTAGGCACAGGGAGATTAAAACATGATCATTCAATTAAGTGATTTTCTGATTAAGTAATTTGCCCAGACTAAAAGGATGTTGAGCCGACGACGCCAATACTCGAACCTGGTTCTGTTCAGGTGAACCAGGTCCGAGACTCGGCGTCCATCATAGCTCATCATTTTATTGTGCAACCACCATGATTGGCGAACACCGTCCTGCGTGCGACGTAGAAGTTGGGCAACAGGGTTCATGGCCGTAATGGCCAGAGGCTGAGCACAGATTCTGACTTTGGAGAGGGCGCCGGTGTGCGACGTGTACTGTGCACTGACCCATGACTACACCCCCGAATCCTATGAATCACCCACTTTGTAGCCAGCCATTCCTTCATGAAAAAATAAATAAAATGTTCACTTTCCTTGTATATGCGTTGAACGTAGAAAGTGCAGCACACAAATAAACAAGTTTCTTTTCTAGTCAGGAGCCTCAGCCTGCCGACTGATGCTTCCCTATCAGGTCTCAGAATATAGCTGGGTCTCAATCGTTCAATCAGCTTTATCTTGACTTCTTATTGGGCCTGGGGCGATGTTGCTAAAAACGCGTCAGCGCCCGAGCACGCTCCTATGTTTAAACATGCTGCACTGCTTTGAGCATGCGCTGCATGTCTATGGAGTTGTGAATGTGTGAGAAGGCTGAACTGAAATGCGCCCCTCACGCATGCCCAATTGTTAGATAGAGCCCTGCAAATTGCCCTCCCCTTTACTGCTGACATGCGCGATTAGCATGTTAGCAGCAGAGGACAAAGATATGAAAAGAATCAAAGCGGCAATTCAGTCAGTAATGTGGGTTGACTTTTCGGGCGATCGAAGCTTCAAAGACCAGCTTCTCTTTCTGTCGGTAGTACTTGTGGGGCGCCGCTCTTGCGCCCTCTATGCACCAGCCGCCACTGGGCCAGTGGCACATCCCTAAATACTTTGTTTGGTCACAGCCCACCAGGGACTGTCAGGGGGAGTCAGTTGTTCGTTACTGAGATGATGTAACATCTTTGAGGGTGAGTGCACCCAGTATGTGAATGAAGTACAGGCAGAAGGGCTTTGAGTGACTCGGGTAAAACAGACTTTGAAGCAGGTCCATATCAAACCCTATATCAACCTTAATTTTACGGACACAATCTGATCGATTTCAGCCTATTGACTTTGATAACTCTCAAGGTAATCTAGATCAGAGATGCAGTCTGTGTTTACACTTCACATTTTTACTACATCTTGCACTCTCATATTGTAAGAGCACTTGGAGTGTTTCTGTAGCTGTTTTAATGCCATACAGGCCTCCTCCTGTAGGGAACACACTGCAAGGTGTCCTGGGCAGGTGCTGAGGAAATAACTAAACTGAGCGCTCTGGAGCGGAGACCGAAGGCAGCAAGTGGTGAGTGAATGGGTTGACTGAAAGGATGGTGAAAAGCAGGAGACTAAATCAAGTACATGAACGAGAGTGAAAGATGGTGCAGAAGAAGAAAGAGGACATGAGGTATGCAGATGGAAGGTTTCAGAAAGATTTGAGGAGAAGGGCCTAAGTGTGAAACGGAGTGGGAGATTGACCAGGAAAGTGTTGTGCAGTGAGACCAGGAGATTGAGCCACCCCGAAGAAGACTACACCTTACGCCAACCTATAACATTTCAATGGTAGTCTACATTTCGAAAATGAAACATTTTCAATTCTAACTGTAAACAACAAAATCATTGTTAGAACTTACAGGGTGAATAAAATGTGCATAATTTGATTCAGTGTAATTAATCAAAGTTTTGGAAATATGAAGCTAAATTGTATGCAGTTAGCAAAATTGGTGTTTGGCGCTATATTTTAGCACATAATGTGATCCTTGCGTGCATTCTGCATTGAACACATTTTGCACTACAAAAATAATACAAACAAGGAAGTTAACCACGGGGCCAAAGTGAAAGTGATCGCGGGCAAAAAATGCTACCGCCGGCCACAGCTTACAGTGCACGTGCGCACGCAGCAGTAATCACGCCATATATCTCCTCTGCTCAAGCTGCTCAGAACTGTGGCCGAGGGTAGCATTTTTTTGAAACCCTTAATGTCTCGCCAGACCAGCACAAGCGCTGGGTCAGGCGAGACCTAAAAAAAAAGCATTGGCATAGCCAATAGGTCTCGCTTTTGGGACCGTATAAGTGTTTAGCCATGCAACAGTTGCATGACTAAAAACTTATAAGGTCCCAAAAGCGAGACCTATTGGCTATACAAAGAGGCCGTGCAGCCGTGAATTTGAAAGTCATCGCGGTAGAGCGCGGTGCGCGCGCGCCCGCGCACATGCACTGTAGCTCTAGGCTGGCCTGGTAGCACTTTTTGGAGCCCTCTCAATAAGTCACGCCAGACCAGCGCATGCGCTGGGTCAGGCCAAACCTAAAAAAGGAAGGGCTATTTGTATATAAAGCATGGAAATCAAGAGTGGATTTCTGGCATGTAAAATCCAAACACTATGAAAATAGAAGAAGGACCAGCACAGTTTTCCCATGACAAAAAGGCCTCTAGCTAAAAAAAGTTAAAGCAAAACAGATGGTACAGTGGCAGTTCATAGGGCCTGTGAGTGCTTTTTGACCAGGGTTCAAACTCCAGCTGGGGAAAATCAATTTTTTAAATTTTTTTATATTTGTTTTCTAAATTCCACAAATGAAAGCTGTGCCTTTGTAAATCACCCCCTAGCAGTGTCTGGGAGAATTATGGCCTCCTTAGTCATAGTGCATGTCAGGCATTGATGGAATGCTGTTGCATGTGGAAGGGGGGCAGGATTGCTATAAAGGAAATCCCTTATTTAGTGGAATGAGGATTTGGGGATGATTGTTTAAGAATAAGAAATGCATGGGGCAAGTGGCAGACTCAAAGAAAGTAAGGGCTATGTGTATATAAAGCATGAAAATCAAGAGTGGATTTCTGGCATGTAAAATCCAAACACTTTGAAAATAGAAGAAGGACCAGCACAGATTTCCCATGACAAAAAGGCCTCTGGCTGAGTAAAATTCCAGCAAAACAGATGGTACAGTGGCAGTTCACAGGGCTCATGAGTGCTTTTTGACCAGGGTTCAAACCCCAGCTGGGGAAAATCGATTTTTTTATTTTTTTATATTTGTTTTCTAAATCCCACAAATGAAAACTGCGGTGCCTTTGTAAATCACCCCCTAGCAGTGACTGGGAGAATTATTGCCTCCTTAGTCATAGTGCATGTCAGGCATTGATGGCATGCTATGGCATGTGGAAGGGGGGGACAGGTTTGCTATGAAAGAAATTCCTTATTTAGTGGAATGAGAATTTGGGGATGATTGCGTAAGAATAGGAAATGCATGGGGCAAGTGGCAGACTGAAAGAAAGGAAGGGCTATGTGTATATAAAGCATGGAAATCAAGAGTGAATGTGTCTCATGTAAAAGCAAAAGATCATGGAAATAAAAGTAGGACAGCACCCTTTTTGTATGACAAAAACCCTTTTGGGGAAAGATTTCAATAGCAGAGCCCATGGTATAGTGGTAAATAACAAGGGCTATGTGTACCATTTCACACGGGTTGAATTCAAACCCCAACTGAGAAATATTTTTTTTTATATGTTTTTTTTATTATTATTTATTTATTTATCTTAGTAGAGTGAAAGATAGACCTTTGAAAATCATTAACTGACATTATCTCCAGTTAATCATAAAACAGAATGTCAAAAATCTGTGGCACAACTCTTACTGCGACCGGGTGCCTACCCCGGCCGCCAGCGTAGTCCAGGGCGGAAAAAGGACAACCGGGTTCCTACCCCGGCCTCGAGCGTCACCTGACCAGCCTGTGACTAAAGCGCCGGCAAGCCCGGAGAGAAAGGACAACCGGATGCCTACCCTGGCCTCCAGCGCCATCGGACCAGACTGCGAACATTTCCGGTAGGCAAGACCAGTAGCTGGCCCCCGCACTGCCTGAGAGTCACAGCTGGTGAGCCCGATCCAGCCAGACAGGGGAGCGCGGGAAGAGCGGGCAGGCAAAGGGTTTTGGGCAGCAGTCGGCCTCATCCCCGGTCTTGTTGCCCAGCGTGCACCCTGGTGACAAAGAGCGTGTGTGAGCACGCTTAAAGGGACAGGCGCCGGGAAATTGGAATCGCAGGCGCACACACAGGGCCAGCTGTCGAGGCAGCCATAAAGCGCACAATCAGAGTCGCCTCGTGCCTCACGCTCGGCGGAGCGGTTGAGCGGGCACACGTCCATAAGAAGCCTGGGTGTTGCTGAACTGCCAGAGCAGCCGAATGAGGCATAGCAAGACAATTTTAGGCAAATAATAGGGGTTTTTGGTGCATAAAAACAGTGGCAGCATCTCACCCCAGCTTTTCAAGGCAACAGCGCATTTTTGAGGGGACAATATAAAGTGCTTTGGTCCAGGAAAGACGGTGGCAGCACTCCACCCCCAGCTTTCAGAACGTGGTGTTGGTGCGTTAGTGGGCGGCAGCACCCCGCTTCAGTGACATCAGCTCCACTTGGTGCATATATCGGGCGGCAGCACCCCGCTATGGGCACTTCGGCGGCAACGCAAAGAATGGCGAAAAGAGGGAATGCACGGCAGCAGGAGGATCTCGGTGACCTGCTGAGATGGATCTGGGCAGCATCAGAGGTCCATGGCAGCGACTGGCTGCAGCTCCAATTGTTGGACGATGCCAGAGACGGGACAAGCAACCAACAGCGGAACCACACCAATGAGCTAGCGGCCAAGAGAAAAAGGCGGACTCCAGCAAAAGTAGCGGAAGCAGCACCTCCCAAGAAGGCTCCCCAGAAGAGGGCCCAGCCACCTGTAGCCAACATGGCAGCGGCGGGACCAAGCAGGGGGAACATGGACTAAACAGTGAGTGGTGAGCATAACAGTGCAATAGTGCAAGAATGTTTTAAAACCATGGTGCCACTGTTACTGAAAGGTTTAGGCATGCAGGGCACGGAGCGGTGGGGGCCCAAGCAGAAGGGAGACAGGGGGCATGCAGGGAGCAGTAGCGACAGGGGCAGAGGAAGAGGTTTACGGGCTGCCCTGGCACCTTATAGACCCGGGGCAGGCACGGCAGAACACATTAAGGGGCCTGGGTGTGCAAGAGGCCAGGGGGGTAACAGGTTCACCATTAGCAGCCTGGGGGGGGCACAGCCACACCAGGTAACATGCCCGCCTTACCCCAGACAGCAGAACCCTATGCGTGGCCATCACCCGGTCCAGCATCGCTGACCACCAGGGCAAGCCTCATACCATTAGCAGTCAAGGAGAGAATTTGGAGAAAAGAGTTAATTGATATTTTCTCCCTGCCAGAAGTACAATTAGAGGGGCTGGATCTGACAACATGCGATAAGCAGGATGAAGATAAGAGGGAAAGGAGAAGAGAGCACAAGGAAAGGAGCTTTGACAACTGGCTGGATGCATTCAGAATCATGGCCTGCATCATAGTGGAGAAATTCCCGCGCTGTACAGCCGTCCTGTAGCTGTACGAAGCCAACATTCATAACGCCCAGAGGCAAGTCCCAGGCGACGCCTGGTTAGAATACGATAAGGGCTTCAGGTCAAAAATGCAGACACACCCAGAGATGAAGTGGAACAAGGAAGACGTCTCTGGTTTTATTCATAAGATGATGGTAGCTAATGAGGCCAGGTCTTCGGCGGGAAGGAGCGAGCAGTCATTTTGAGGGTACTTCTACAAGGGGAAAGGGAGGCCTTTTTAAAAGCCCAAGCAGTCTGGCGCGTGGGAAGCACCACATAATAATGGGGCGCCAGCAATCTGCTGGAAGTTTGAGGCAAACTAATGCACCTACGGGGCTTCATGCAAGTTCCAACATATCTGCTCCTCCTACGGGGTGGGGGGGCACCTGGCAGCAGGGTGCAAACCCAGGAAGGAACACAAGGGAGACAAAAAAGAGAAAAAGAAGCAATGAGGGGCAATCAGATGCTACGAGGGGGCCGACAGGGTGTGCGCAGTACAGGCTAGCATGGTCCCCTATCAACACTCACCAGTTGCACAAGCTGGCCAACAGATACCATAATAAGACGTACGCTGAGATTCTAGTTCACGGTTTCGAGAAAGGATTCCCCATCCCATTTTCAGGCCTCCTCCCCCCGGCCTGTACCAGTAACCTAAAATCAGCATTACAGCACCCAGGGGTCGTGGCAAATAAAATTTGGAGAGGGCTTTGTGTATAGTGGAAGGACCCCTCCCCTCCCACATGAGCACGGAATTGGTGATCTCCCCATTAGGTGTGGTCCCTAAGAAAGAGCAGGGACAATACCGGCTAATCCACCACCTATCATTCACCGACGGCACCTCGGTGAACGACGGGATCAACACGGAGGTGTGCTCTGTGAGTTACACCACAATAGACTATGCCATCGACCTAATTAGAGGAACAGGCCGAGGGGCTCTCTTGGCAAAAGTGGACATCAAGTCTGCCTTCCGCCTACTACTAGTCCACCCCTCGAGTTTCCACCTGTTAGGTTTTCGGTGGGAAGAAAAACTGTATTTTGACAAGGCGATACCGATGGGGTGCTCGGTGTCATGTGCATACTTTGAAATGTTTAGCACCTTTATCGAATGGCCATTGCATGCCAGGCATCCAACGGGCGGGAAACTCCATTACCTGGATGATTTCCTGTTCACTGGCCCAGCAGGATCAGCGGAGTGCGCAACACTTTGACAGCCTTTATGGACCTGGCGGAGGACCTAGGGATCCCCCTCTCGGTAGAAAGAACGGTTGGCCCGGCAACGACAATCACATTCTTGGGGATAGAGCTAGACTCAGTTGCCGGGCCATCCAGGCTTCCTCCAGAAAAGGTGGAGGATTTCAGGGTGGAAGTAAGGAGCCTCTGCGGGCACGAGAAGGCGACACTGAGGGACCTCCAGCGGCTCATAGGCAAGCTGAACTTTGCAGCCAGGATAATCCCAGCAGGCAGGGCATTCGCCAGGCGCTTGACGCAGTTAATGTGTGGCCTCACCCATAGACATCATCATATGCTCCAGGCAGCAAAGTTTTCAGGGCAATCCTGGGAAATATGTGGTGCGCAGGGCAGTGGCCTAGCAGCTGGCACAGGGTGGGCATAACCGACAACATTACCTTTTTGGAGCTATTCCCCATCATAGTCGCACTCACAGTGTGGAGGCAGGAGTTACAAAGCATGAAGCTGACACTGTGGTCTGACAACAAGGGGATAGTGCAGGCGATCAATAGAGAAACAGGTGCCCAGATACACTACAATTAATGCGCCGGCTGGTTAAATTGCAGCATAGACCTGAGAGCACGGCACGTACCAGGGGTGGACAACAAAGTTGCAGACGCCCTGTCCAGAGGAAGGATAAAAAAGTTCAGGGAGCTGCACCCGGTGCAGAGCAGAACATGACCCCTTTCCTGGGTCAGCTTTCGGACCTGGTGGGGTAGACCTGTCAGAGCTGGTTGGCCAGGCATTCACCCCAGCAACGGCTAGGAGATATAAGACATATGTGGGCACATCCAGTGCCTGGGAAATGTGGGGGCCACGCGCAGGGCAACCGTACAATTCATACAGTGGGCTTTTAACTCCAAGAAATCCAGGTGATGGGCGCAGGCCCACCTGTCCACTGTGGCACATTACACGAAGCTGGAGACAGGTCAGGACCCCGCGGCCTCTCACTACATCAAAGCGGCAATGAAGGGGTGGAAACATGCAGAGGACACAAGGAGGGACAACATGCGCCCGATTGACTACACGAGGCTAGGCGTACTGTTGGAAGCACTGTGGGTCACTACGAAGGACAGCTTCCAGCACCTCTTGCTAAAAGCTGCATTTTCCACCTCCTTTTTCGGGGCGTTCCACCCCAGCAAATTAGTGGCACTGGCAAGGACAGGACCAGCGAAACGTTGCTTGCAAGTGAGTGATGTGGCACCCAAACCGGGGGGAGTGGAGATCCTACTGAGGCCATCAAAGACAGATCAAACCGGTAAAGGGGGGATAGTAAGGCTGCAGTGCATCAAGGATCAGAACTGCTGCGCGGTGTGCTGCTTACTCGCCTTCATGGCAGTTCGACCAGCCGGCGGAGGGACCCTGTTCAAGCACAGAGACGCCACACACCTTAGCAAGTTCCAGTTCACTGCAATCATGCGCCTCACACTCAGCAAAGCAGGACTGCCACCAACAAGTTTTGGGTTACATTCATTTAGGATAGGGGCTGCAACAACGGCAGCGCAACACGGGATGAATGAGGCCGGAATACAATCAGTAGGTAGATGGCGGTCAAGGGCATATCGGTCCTACTTGAGGCCCCAGTTGCTATGACCCACAGCGGCGGCGGGGTGGACTGGGGGGGCGGTTCCCCAGCGGTCAAGCAGCAAAGTGACAATTTATCATTGCCTCTGTAGGAAGGAGACCCCGCTTGGTGTGGGTGGTGGGCCACTCGTTGATTACGCGAATGCAATCATGGTGGTGGCGGTTTGGCCACAAGCAGGAAGGACGGCCAGTGGACACCTGCATACAGTGGTTCGGCCGATCAGGAATGAAGTGGGAACAGCTGCCGGCGACCCTCGCGGACCTACAGGTGGAAGCTGCTTGGCACCCGGATATTCTGATTATCCACCTGGGTGGAACGATTTGGCCAGGCGAGGGAGGAAAGCACTCCCCCACAACATACAGAGGGATCTCACAGAGGCAGCCAGAGCCTTCGGGAGCACCGCCATCATTTGGTCTGAGCTGATTAGCAGAAATGAATGGCGTGGGGCCAATTTGCAGAAAGCGGTAGAGAACTCCCGGAAGAAACTGAACCTCACCGTAAGCAAATTCTGTAGAACCAATGGCTTGGAAACTGTTAGGCATGGGCTCATACACATGGGATGCCCAGGTAGGAAGGTATGAGAGTGTTCTGGAACAACCTGTGGGGCGCCATGGCTTTGGCAGGTTGTAGATGAAAGGTCTTGAGGAGAAGGGGGAGCCGCATGGAGACGTAAGCTCCCCGGACAGTGTGGCGAAGAACGACGGGGATAATGGTTGGTACGGAGGCACACATTGATGAGTACAGGCCTCAGCCAGGCCCAAAGGTACAGAGGGTTCGCCCTTCTACATACGAGATTCTAGAAGGAAGTTGGCACGGAAACTGCAAAGTACAAAGACAAAGTTTATTAACCCTTAAGGGTGGTCCTACAACCTACACAACACTCTTCAGTATTGCGAAGAGTAGCACAAAGAACTAGCGCACATGGTCCCCTTTTATACACAATAGCGGGGCTCATAAGTGGGTGGATACAACATTGAGTGAAATTCATTACCATGTATGGACATGTTCAATACAAAATCAATACATGGGCGGAGTTAACAACTTCCTGAGCCCGCGAAAACATGGTCAAGCAAGGACTACTTGGTAGCAGATGTAGGTAGCTCTGAGCATGCGTCAAACGGACAAAAGGAGCTATTTATAGACTGTTACTAGGCAGATTACAAGAGTGACTAACGAAGAGGTAGGACTCTTCTCGTGCGGAGCACGTGGAGGCATGACCATACAAGATGTAGTCTAAACATTAGTTAATATAAAACAAAGAACTCAATTCAAGCGTACAGAGTGCATGTCTTCAGTGAATGCTTAATCAAATCGCTGGTTTAGTTTCAACAGACGACCCTTTCAGCATTTGCTGAAGACATTCGGTTTACTGGGATAATCGAGATAATCATCATGTACATCAATTGACATCATTGCACTAACTTCCTTATCTAAATTCTTTTGGTAAATAACATTAGCAACAGCTTTTTTATCGGGAATACAAAATGAAACACATAAAGAACACATCAAAGGACCACACTGTACACAAAGACAGCATGTAAACAAAATTGCAATAACAATACTGAGGCCGGTCAGAACTTTCCATCCCCATGTTGTAATTAGTGTCCAAAACCAGCTAGACAAGGTCCAAGTGCCATTTTCAGTGTGAATATCGGCAGCAATTTTATGCAATTTATTAATAGCTTTATAAACTGATGGCCTGTGGTCAGGAATAAATACACAGCAACTACTTCCTATAATTCTAGATGCTCCACCTCTATCTGCTAACATAACATCTAGTACCATACGATTTTGTAATGCAACAATTCTAGTGATTTGTAATTCCTCTGTAAGATTCCCAAGGGCAGCAGCAGCCTGATTTGTCACAGCCTCTACGACCCTTGTTAATCGTCGAATCTTTCTACTGTTTAAGGCAGCTCCGACAAAGAAAAACAATCCTAAATTAAAATCGACATATTGTTGTAGACTGGTGTCCGTTTGATCAACGTCATCAATTGAAAGAGTACGTTTATATCTGTTTATAGTCACATTATTCAATAATTTCAAGTCTTTATGATAAGATGCAGGTGCTAAAAACACAGGGGCTAATAAAAATGCCACATAACATACCCCGGACCAGCCGGCAGGTAAACGATAATAGCCTTTATTCCCACACACAAAATAAGTGTTATGGGAGGCTAAAAAGGTACTGTTATTTAGTCCATCTATATTCAAAACAACAATACAATCACTAACACTAACAGGTATATAACCAACACTTTGGACACATAAATCTGCTTGAGCTTGTGCTACTGAAATGACAAACTTCTCGCTCCCAACAGTGTATCTAGTGTTCGTAAAAATGTGGGGAGTTGATTCATTGTCTGGTCGATACTCTTCCCACTCCCAAATTGTTCCATTAGCTTGTGGATTGCCTTCTTTATCTTGATGACACTCCTTGTTAAGTCTAAAGAGTAATCGTTCCACCGTAGGCTTCCGAGTGGCAAAAAGCAAAGTGTACCATGCTCTACAAGAGCCATTATGAGAGAAAGGAAGAGGTATGAATGACGTTCCTCCTTTCTTCTGATCAGCTGGCATCATACCACATATCCAACAGTTTGTAGCATTTGTAGCAATATGGGTATGATGCAACATCTGGATAAAAGTGTTATGCAGATAAGACTGACGATGCTTCAATTCTTGATATGGAAGGGTATAAAAATAGTGCTCCTCAGGCACTGGAGTAGACAAAACAAGCAACTCACGGGCAGGAATCACATCGTCAACAAACCACGTGGTCACAGCAACAACTGCTATGGTGGCAATAAAACCTATCGCACAAAAAGTTTTCTTCTTCTCCATGTCACAAAGAATGTCGGTATCTTCCTGAAACTAAAAGGTTGTCAGAACTCTTCCCCTTAGGCAGCGGTTGATTTCTTCACCAGCGGGCCAAGACGGGTGTCGCTACACTAATGCAGGGCTGATCCCCCCACCTTGCCTCATTGGCTCTCCGTTTCACTAACCTAAGGGCCGTTCTGACAACTTGTCCCGATACTGAAAAATTCACTTCCTTGGTCTGAGATGATATCTTCTTACTCCAGGAATCGCTTGGTCCGGGAAGAGCTCCTCAGTATCATTCGGTTCCACATCACAACCTTTCTCTGCAGTCAGGATTTCTCGATGGTCGGTCAATACAGCAGGCTCCACCAAACCTGGCGGCACTTTACGGCAGTGGGTCGAGTGGATCCAATTCTTCCGATTGGAAACTCGTACAGCTGTTCTCGTCGCTAATAGGACCTGCTCAGGGCCCGACCATCTCGGCTCCAGACTGCTCGTTCTCTCAAACGCCTTAACCAGGACGTGATCACCAGGTCGAAGATTATGGCCTTCACCAGTGGACCGATCAGGAAGCGCTTCTCGAACCTGTTGATGAATAGAAACCAAATTATCAGTTAACTGTGCCAAGTAATCTCTAATCATTATACAAGGTATGTCATACATTGATTTCGGTTTCGGTGGACCCCAAATATTCATTGGGCGTCCGAACACGATCTCATATGGTGTGAGACCTGTTCGAGAATGCGGTATCGATCTGATTGACAATAATGCCAGAGGTAGAGCATCTGGCCAAGTCAAAGAAGTGGAAGCTTGGATCTTAGCGATCTTAAGCTTCAACGTACCGTTGTACTTCTCAACTAATCCCGCAGACTGAGGGTGAAACACTGCGTGGAACTTTTGGGCAACTCCTTGCCCTTTCAGAACATACTTGATAACATCTGCTATGAAATGGGGTCCGTTATCACTCCACAACAATCTACAAACACCATATCGAGGGAAGAACTCCTTCAATAGTAATTGCAGTATTGTCTTTCGTAGGGTATGCTTCGATCCATTTACTGAAAGCACAAACCACTACTAGGACATATTTCAGATTATTACAGCGTTCAAACTGGATATAATCCATTTGCAATACTTCAAAAGGTGCAGTGGGTGTTGCAAACCCTCCTGCTGGAGTTCGTGTCCCTTTTCCAGGGTTGTACTTCAGACAAATCATACAAGTCTGCACCACCCTCTTTGCCGTGCTAGCAATCTCTGGATGCTCCCAAACTTGGGTAAGCAATTTTACAATTGCGGAAGCTCCAGCATGTGCTAGCCCACGTGCCATCTGAACCATAGGTTGTACGCAAGCTGTGGGTAACTTCCATTTATCCATCTGCTTATTTCTCCAACAACCTTCATCATCCAATTCTCCATCATTGGACCATTGCTCCCGCTCCTTATCGGAGGCGGTACTCTGTATCTCTAGCACCTCTCTTCTGGCATCGTGCCATCTCTCCGTCTGTGACTTCACAACATACATTGCAGTGGAGTCGGGTTGCATCGCAGTCTCCCGTGCTACCCGATCTGCCATAGCATTCCCTTCTCCCACTTTATCAACCACCTTTTTATGTGCATGGCATTTAACTGTGGCAATCTTCTTCGGATATGTTAACGCAGTCAAGAGGTTATGAACTAACTCTCCATGCATTATCTGTGCTCGATGTGACGTTAGAAACCCTCTCTCCTTCCAGAGTAGGCCGAAGTCATGCGCTACTCCAAAGGCATAGCGGCTATCTGTATAAACATTCACACACAATCCTGCACTAAGCTCGCATGCTCGCGTTAATGCTATCAGTTCCGCTGCTTGAGCTGATTTCTGTGGTATGCGTGCTGTCTCCACCACTGTTTGTAATATGGTAATTGCATACGCTGCTGAAGTCGTACTATCTGGTAGCTTCAGGCATGATCCATCCACCCACAGTTCTCCATCTACATCTGTAAAGGGCGTATCCTGGAGATCAATACAACCCTTTGTCTGTTCTTCAGTTACAAGAATACAGTCATGTGCTTGTTGCACCTCAGACTGAGTTTCCGGAAACGGCAACAATGTGGCTGGGTTTAACGTTGCACATCTCCTCAGTGTAATATGAGGAGCCAACAGCGTCAACTCATATCCTGTTAGACGAGCACTAGTTAAGTGTTGCGTCTTTGTCTGATTCAACAGGGCATCAACAGCATGGGGAACTAGTACCAACAGCCTATGAGATAACACAATTCCCTCACTTTGGTGTATTGACACAGTTGTTGCCGCAACCGAGCGAAAACAACCAGGCAATGCTCGGGCAACAGGGTCAAGCACTGCCGAGAAATATGCACAAGGGCGCTGCTTGTCACCGTGCATCTGTACTAAAACTGATAATGCACATCCATCTCTTTCATGTACATACAATGTAAAGAGCTTCGTATAATCAGGGGTGCCTAACACTGGTGCTGAACAGAGAGCTCGTCGTAATTGCTGAAAAGCAGCTTCACACTCATCTGACCAGGGAAGGGGGACTGGAGTATCTTTTGTCAAAAGTGCTAGCAATGGTTTAACTATATATGAAAACCCTAATATCCATTGCCTGCAAAAAGAAGTAAGGCCTAAAAATGCACGCACGTCCTTTTGTGTGGAAGCTGCTGGCGTGTCCAAAATTGCTTGAATACGATCTGATGTAAGTGCACGTCCCTCCTTAGACAAAAGGTGACCCAAGTAGGTCATCTTTGGTCTACAGAATTGCAATTTCTTCTTCGACACCTTGTGATTGTGGGATGCCAAAAAGGAAAGCAAGGATAACGTGCACTTCTCACAAAGCTCAGGGGTGTCGGCCGCCAACAAAATGTCATCGACATATTGTATAAGGGCCACACCGTCAAGCAAAACAAAGGAATCCAATTGTCTTTTCAATGCTTGGCTGTAAATACTAGGACTCTCTGTATAACCTTGAGGGATTCTACAGAATCTGTACGAACGATTATTCAAAGTGAAACCGAAAAGGTATCGGCTATCAGGATGAATAGGGATTGAAAAGAAAGCATTTTTCAAATCGATCACAGAAAATGTGTTCGCCGTTGGCGGGACCAGGGTAAGCAATGTCGTAATGTCAGAAACCACTGGATATTGAGGGATCACTATCTTATTCACTTCCCTTAAATCAATAATAAAATGGTAAACCCTAGTATCAGTGTCTTTCTTTAGAATGGGAAGAATAGGACTATTACAAACATTGTATGGAACTTCCTCCACTACCCCCACATTTATTAAATCAATGTGTGTGAGTGCCTCCTCCCCCTCCTGTGAAATACGATATTGAGGGAGGCGTGGCAACACAGCACCCTCCTTAACACTAATGTGGACTGGGGGATAACCATCCGTCCCACATCAGTATCCGAAGTGGCCCACAAAGTACTGGGAAGAGAAGCTAATGCAGTGTCCTCCGCCATTACACGCATCCTCCCTACCATGGGGTTATTGTCATTTAAAATCACACGTACTCATTCAGGAGAGCAACGAATCGTAGCTCGAAAATATTTAAGCATGTCAAGACCCATAATGTTATCAGGCGTGTTTGGGGAAAGCAGAAACGGACAAGATGCAGTAAGCCTGTTAACATGAAACGCAAGGGGTTGCGATAGAGGGCTACGGGAAAGTGTGCCATCAAACCCTACCGATGAAACCATTAGGCCAGATGGGGTAGCCCTCGGAACCAATTGTTTGGACAGCGCACTACGAGTAGCTCCGGTATCAACCAAAAACGGATCAGTAGAACCCAAAACAGTAGCTGTAATACAAGGGCCTCTCTGATCTACTGGCACTTCAACTGATTCCAACTCCCATCCAACGCAATCCTATGCATGCTGCGAATCATGATACCCGGGTCGTTCATACCCCGACATTTGATACTGGTTTTGGCGATCAAACACATTGGGCCTATCACGTTGCTGTACATTAGGATCATATCGGGCACGATCATTCGAATTCCCTCTAGAGTTCGAAAAGCCCCCTCTGCCTCTCATCGGCCCTTGGCCGCGTCCCTGGCGCGGTGCATGCAGTACCGGACAATCTCTGGCCCAATGCCCTAACTGCTTACAATACGCGCATTGATTTCTAGTTACATCCGACCGACCCATAGGGGGGGCCATAAAATCCTCCTCTAACTCTCTCTATACATCGACGAGGCGGACCATATACTTGTGCTAACATCACTTTTGTTTTAAGATCTTTCGACTTTTTCTCCTCATTACCCTTTGCTTCTTGCTCCTGACGCTCATAATATTGAACCATAGTCAGGAGGGATGCCGGCGACGATGTTGACCAGGAGCTTTCACTCGCTTTCAATCGAGCTGCTACTCCTGGCAATAAATTTGCTACATATTTATCAACAAAGAGATGCCGACCCGTATCATCCGTAAGCGACTGACCACTAAAGTCATGAAACGTCTCCTCAAAACGCGTAAAGAAATCAGAAACTGATTCATCAACCTTCTGCTTACACGATGCTAACATATCCCAATCTATCTTTTTAGGGGGGATAATCGTTTTTAACTTAGTCAGAATAGCCGCTAGAAGATCTAAAATAAGCTGGGGCGGCTTCTGTGCTGGTTTCCTCTCTCTATCCACATCTTCTATATCAGACCATTTTGCTTTAAAAACGACTAAATCATCTACTCTTCGCACAGATCGCGACATATCTGGTGGCAGAATAAGACCAAAAAACAGATCTATATCTGCCAAAGTCATAGTACACGAATTTAAAGCCCCCTCAACTTCCTCATAGAAAGCGGCAGGATTCTTTCGGGGATCAGGTAGTGCATTCTTTAACGCCATAACATCAGCCCTATGCCAGGGAGTATAAACCCAATTATACACAAAATACCCTTTAGCATCGGGGGAAGACATGTCCGAACTAGTTCCCGCTCCCTTAGGGGGGACATACAAACGAGCAGCCTCCCGCATCGGTTTAGCATGCACTAGTTCATCCTTATCTGACTGGGAGGAAGACGGCTGCTGTCCGCCCGCCTGCGAATTCAACTGCTCCTCCTCTCTTTTCCGACGCGCTTTTTCCCGGAGCTGGAGCATCTCGTCCCGCAGCGCAAACAACCGTCGAACCGCATCAGGCACCTGAGAGGGAGAAAAAGTACCATTACGTAGTGCTCTAGAATCTAACACTACCTCCTGTGGTTCAAAAACATCAGAATATTTTCGAAAGGCGGCAATCACTTCATCAGAGAAAACGGCAGCAAAATACAACTTCTCCCTATCCTGCCATCCTTCCAAGGTTGGCAATAATTCTGCAAGAGATAACTTATTGGTGACCGCACGAAAATAAATTTTTCGAAGCTCACCCGTGCGTTCGTGGGATAAAATGGACCGCGTGTCTACCTTTTCTTTACCCGATCCAGAATCCTGAACTTCCGGAGCAGACGCACCCGCATAAGGGGTCGGAGAGCGATCTAATAGGAAAAATTCATCTTCAAGATTAGTAAGGACAGGGTAAAGAGGCTGCCGAACAGCATATTGACCCGATACTTGCAACCTATATTCTTTCTCTTGTCTTTCCGCCAACTCCTTTTCCTCCCGACGCTTCGCTTCCTGCGCTTTCACATGATCACTTTTCCGGTGCTCCTTATCACTCAGCGCTTTCTCACGTTTCTCGCGCTCACGCACTTCTTTCACCCATAACCGTATACATTCAAACATATCTTGCCTTGCACACCGTTTGCACATACACTGTTCCACATACTCAATCTTGCGAATATCAAACGATCCATACAAAGGCCATCGCAACTCAGGATCCTTTTTGGTGTATTTCCTCCATAATGCGCTGTACATTATAGGGGAAAGACCATGCTTCACATACATATCCCTATTAGGAGTCCCCTCTGGGGGGGCTGGTGCAGATTCCTCAAGACTTAACCGGTTCCCAAAACAGCAGCACCACTTACGGAGTGCGCTCAAAGCAGGCATGTTCAAGAATAATGCAAAATATGCAGTATTATCCAAAAAGGGCACTTAAAACGTTGCGCCGTTCAAATTCAAATAACTCCGGAGAAATATCTCCACATTACCTGCCTATATGTGTTGCAACGCATATATATTCACATTACTCATTACAACATATGACCGGTCATCACAAACAAAATCAAATAGCCAACCCAGGCTTCAAAGCTCGGAGCAAGTACCGCACAACGGTTCTTACCAATCAAGAGCGTCCAGGTTCCAACTGCCAAGTTCCAAAATTCGCCCAAGCGGCTATCGCACGGCAAGCCGACAGAAGAGGTCTCAGTCGAGGACCGGCGCCACCCAGATGGTCAGTTCGGAAGGGAAGGAAGAAAAACCTCGGGATGCCAGGACTAAAAGACGCCGCTGGCAGTGATCACATCCCCGGCCAAGTTCCTCACCTTCGTCACGACCAATCCTTCGAGCATCCGAGTCGCCGATGAGCCCCACGTGACGGGCGCCAATTGATGAGTACAGGCCTCAGCCAGGCCCAAAGGTAAAGAGGGTTCGCCCTTCTACATACGAGATTCTAGAAGGAAGTTGGCACGGAAACTGCAAAGTACAAAGACAAAGTTTATTAACCCTTAAGGGTGGTCCTACAACCTACACAACACTCTTCAGTATTGCATAAAGTAGCACAAAGAACTAGCGCACATGGTCCCCTTTTATACACAATAGCGGGGCTCATAAGTGGGTGGATACAACATAGAGTGAAATTCTTTACCATTTATGGACATGTTCAATACAAAATCAATACATGGGCGGAGTTAACAACTTCCTGAGCCCGCGAAAACATGGTCAAGCAAGGACTAATTGGTAGCAGATGTAGGTAGCTCTGAGCATGCATCAAACGGACAAAAGGAGGCAGATTACAAGAGTGACTAACGAAGAGGTAGGACTCTTCTCGTGGGGAGCACGTGGAGGCATGACCATACAAGATGGAGTCTAAACATTAGTCAATATAAGACAAAGAACTCAATTCAAGCGTACAGAGTGCATGTCTTCAGTGAATGCTTAATCAAATCGCTGTTTTAGTTTCAACAACCAGAGTGCGGTGTACCGAAATAGGATCACTCACCTTGGGATGCCTCACGGCTGGGTGACTGGGCCTAAGGGCGGTGGGTAGGACCACTCACTTTGGGATGCCTCACGGCTGGGTGAGTTGGCCTACCGAAGGGGGGTAGGAAACGGAGACGGCGCTCGCAGCCCAGCCTCCGCCAGTTGGCAGGGCACAACAAGAGTGGGACAAGGTAGCGAGTTGTGGCCTAACTCTGGGACAGAAGCTACACCCCCCTGTGCAAACCCAACTGAGCAAAGGAACGACCCAGAAGGGCCAAGAGACAATACAAGCCTACAAATAAGCTATACAACGAACTGTCAGTATAATTTATGGCATGTGATACCAGGTACGCGAAATATATGCATGTATTCCTAATAAAACTGCGGCCAACAAATGACCACCATAAGATAAGTGTGCACGTTGGCTTATTTATAATAAGGAATACAATGTGGGAGGATTGTATGTATGTTGGAGTGGGCAGAGTGTGGGGGTTATAGCAGAGGCCACCCCCAATGGTGGCATCGAGGGCCAGCGCCATAACCGAAGCATAGCCCCTGAACAGAACCGGTTTGCGGCTCCTAGAAGCGCCTCCTGAGCGGAGAAAAACACCCGCACCCCCCCGCGGTGGATGCCACAGAGGCGCCGGCCCCCCGACCAATGGGGAATCAGGGGCCATACAAAACCCCCAATGAGGGGGCACCATGAGCTAGGAGGTAAAGCGCGGGGAGGATATAAGGGCTGCTCCCCCAGGTAAACCCCTATCTTCTGGAGCGGGGTAGCAGCGTCGGTGAGGAAATTCTTGTCCTGCCGACCGAACACCTAAAGAGCAGCTATGTCACAGGGCTGAGGAACAGTCAAAGGGTTGGCGAAGAACGACGGGGATAATGGTTGGTACGGAGGCACACCAGAGGGCGGTGTGCCGAAATTGGACCACTCACCTTGGGATGCCTCACGGCTGGATGACTGGGCCTAAGGGCGGTGGGTAGGACCACTCACCTTCGGATGCCTCATGGCTGGGTGAGTTGGCCTACCGAAGGGGGGGTAGCAAATGGAGACGGCGCTCGCAGCCCAGCCCCCGCCGGTTGGCAGGGCACAACAAGAGTCAGATAAGGTAGCGAGTTGTGGCCTAACTTCGGGACAGAAGCTACACCCCCTGTGCAAAGAGAGGGCAAACCCAACCGAACAAAGGAACGTCCCAGAAGGGCCAAGAGACAATACAAGCCTACAAATAAGCTATACAATGAACTGTCAGTATAATTTGCAGGGACAAATGATTTATGATAAATGTGATGTATAATGATATGCATATGAGGATGGCGCAAATATGACAGTTCACCAATGATGACTTATGGCATGTGATACCAAGTACGCGAAATATATGCATGTATTCCTAATAAAACTGCGGCCAACAAATGACCAATATGCACTTTAGCACTGATCAGCAGTGGTTAAGTGCCCAGAGTCATAAAACCAACAAAAACATTTCGGAGAAAATACGGGAGGAAGGCAAAATTTCAGGGATGACCCCGCAAAAATGGCCAAGTCCAACACAACCCCCTTCCAGCCAAAACGCAGGGTAGACCAATCACTACCCTTATTGGCTTCCATGCTTTGGGCGATAGAACATGGACCCTGGCTCGCAACTGCAGGATCATACTCCAGTTCTAAGCCAATCTGAACCTATTTGGATCCCTCTATCCATACTCTCAGGGTCCACCAAGCTAACCCATGGGGAATCCTTCTCCTCACCTGTGGACACTATCTGTGCAGCACCTAACCTTAGCTTTCTCAAAGGTCCATCCCAACAGACTGACAGCAAGCCACATTGGCCACTGACAGTGGTCGGTGATGAGACCCAGGCCTTATGCCTCTCAGGGCTCTCAAACCTCTGTGGCGTCAGAGAGCGGGGGGCAGTAGTCCCAGGTGCTTGGTACCTCTTTGTCCACTCTCCCTCCTGTCAGGTCAGGTATGACATCCTGACACTGACTTACCAGCCCTGGGCCTGTACCCGGCGGCTGGACTGGAGACAGGGGTGGGCTTTCCCACACCCAGTCCTCCTCGGGGCTCTATACCCTCCCACCTATAGCTGTACCCCCTCCCAGAATTACCAGGTGTGGCAGGTGTCCTGCACAATTCGCCCACCAGTTCAGGGGTTCTATCCTGCAACTGGGCTTCTAGGTCAGGGGGAACCCTCCAGTTGAACTGGGGTCAGAGGCGAGGACTCCCACCCTCTGCACCCCCTTTCAGAGTGCTGCACCCTCCCATCTGGAGTGATACCCCTAGAAGACAAACTGGTAGGGACACTGAGTACAGATGTCCCGCCCTCCAGGTCTGGCTTCCCAACCCAGGGCCCAAAACCTGCGGTTGAACACTTGCCCGGCGCACCAGGACTTCATTGGGAGCACATATGTCCCCCCTGAGGATGACACACAACTCATGTGTAGTGTGACAGTCTGCCTGGCGCAGGTCTCTCGACCCCTGTCCATCTGACATTACGTGAAGAAACCCAGGACAGAAGTGGTGTCACCATGGTCATTCATTGGTGACTCAGCCCTTCTGGCTGGCCCGACCCACTGGTCCTTCCACTGGGGACTCTTTCCCCCTCTAACCCCTCAATCTGGACTTCTGCACCCTCCACTTAGGAGTGGCACTGCCAGACACCAGAACTGATGGAGGTCTGATTACAGACACTCCCAGCTCACCTGACATTAGGAGATCCCCATCAACAGACGGCCCATCAGCACAGAGTAGGCTCCCATAACCTCTTCCTTGCTCATGACGAGCTGGACTCGTCATGGCACACTGTGGACGTGTGCTCATGATGAGTCCAGCTCGTCATGGGACCCACTCACGGGGGAAGCGCTGGCACTCCCCCCATGGGTGTCCAATTTCACCCCCACAAAGGGGCATGGCAGCGGAAGAGTTTCCGCTGCCACCCCGACCCCCCCCCAGGAAAATGCCATGACTTCAGCGCGCACAGCGCACGCTGACGTCATCAGGAAGTCCCAGACGCTCGGGAAGCCATTTGCTTCCTGAGCGTCGGAGAAACAAGGTAGGTTTCCTTGTTCCTGGGGGGTTTGGAGAATGCATCGGTGAGAGGAAAGAGATTTTCCTCTCCCCTGATGTCTCTTTGCAGGGCATTTCTGCCTCATAATCACGCACAGTGTCACGATCGCGCAGCGGAAATGCCCCCACTAGCACGGCAAGGGTCGCTTCCTTGAAGCTCATTAATAATCCAATGTTTTTCTGCCCCCCTGGGAGCAAATCGGCCAGTTTTTTTGGCTGTTTTGCCCCCTGGGGCATATTAACAGTGTATTTCATTTTTGTGAAATCTTTTGCTAATACAATTGTACATACTGAACCATCACTCACCCTCGTGCCAAATCCATCCAGTATGTGTGTGTGCTTGAGGATTAGATGGCTGCGCAGTAATATATATATTTTTTTCTTTCTGAAGCAGGGTGTACCTTGTCCCTTTTTGCGAATGTTGTAATGTGTTGGTTTCATGCCTGGTGGTGTGAATGGTCTTGTGTGTATCACGTATGAAAGGTGTGTGAATGGCCTGTAAAGCGGTTGGTGCCTTTAAGTGGCTTTACAGCTCACAAGCTGCGAGTCACTGGTTCAGTTTGTTGTCCATTCAATTATTGACAGTGCATTTCATTTTTGTGAAATCTCTTGTTAATACAATTTTTTATACTGAACCATCACTCCCCCTCGTGCCAAATCCAACCAGTATGTGTGTGTGCTTGAGGAATAGGTGGCTGTGCAGTAATCTTTGTCTGTTTTGTCTCTCTGCCAAGCTGTACATTTCATTTAAAAATAACCTAACAACTGTAGTTTTTGTGTTAAACTAAACACTCATGGGAGTGCATGGTGATGTCTCTCTTGTGGATCCCAACAAGTTATCTTACCCACAATGTCCTGCAAACCTCAAAATGTTTTTGGCCCTGTGCTCGGCGGCCATCTAGGTAAAACTACCAAACCCACACATTTCTGAAAACTAGACAGCCGGGGGCTTCCAGGGAGGTATGGCTTGCGTGGATCCCCCAAAGTTTCCTTACCCAGAATCCCCTGCAAACCTCAATTTTAGCTGAAAAAAATCACTTTTTTCACACATTTTTGTGTGGGAAAGTTGTTGCATCACCGGGCTCACACAAATTTCCTCACTACATTTTGGGCCCTTGCCTGTCCCGGGTACTTGGGCCTCCCACACAAGTGAGGCACCATTTTTATCGGGAAACCTGGGGGAACGCTGGGTGGTGGGAAATTTGTGGGATCCCAGTGATGCCAAAACTTTCCCACACAATAATGTGTGAAAATAGTGATTTTTTCAGCTAAAATTGAGGCTTGCAGGTGATTCTGGGTAAGGAAACGTTGGGGGATCCACGCAAGCCATACCTTCCTGGAAGCCCCCGAGTGTCTAGTTTTCAGAAATGTGTGGGTTTGGTAGGTTTCCCTAGGTGCCGGCAGAGCTAGGGTTCACAAACTACAGCTAGACACTTTGCCAAAAAAGGGTAATTTTTCACTGCGAAATTGAGGTGTGACCACATTGCGTTTTGCGCCGTTTCCTGTCGCGGGCACTAGGCCAAACAAGTGAGGTACCATTTTTCTCGTAAGACTTTGGGGAACGCGGGGTGGGTAGAAAATGCCACTGGGCACCAGGGACAACTTTGGGGGCAAGTCTTTTTTTTGGAAGCGACCCCTTGGGCAAGGGTCGCTTCCTACAGGGGACAAATTTTATGGAATGTTTTTCTGCTCCCCCTGAGGGTAAATTGGCCCATTTTTTCGGCCGTTTTGCCCCCAGGGGGTCCAGAAAACGCCACTAGGCACCAAAGACTACTTTGGGGGCAAATGTTTTTTATGGAAGCGACCCCTTGGGTAAGGGTCGCTTCCTTGAGACCCATCAATATTCCAATGTTTTTCTGCTCCCTGGGAGCAAATCGGCCTGTTTTTTCGGCCGTTTTGTCCCCTGGGGGGGGGGGGGGGCAGAAAATGCCACTAGGCACCAGGGACTACTTTGGGGTGAATTATTTTGTATGGAAGTGACCCCTTGGGCAAGGGTTGCTAGCTAGAGGGGGCATTTTATTAGGAATGGTTTTCTGCCGCCCCTGGGGGCAAATCACCCCATTGTTTCGGCTGTTTTGCCCCAGGGGTGGCAGAAAATGCCACTAGGCACCAAGGATTAATTTGGGGGCCATTATTTTTGATGGAAGCGACCCCTTGGGCAAGGGTCACTTCCCAAAGGGGGCATTTATTTTGTAATGTTTTCCTGCCCCCCCCAGGGGCAAATCTGTCTGTTTTTTTGGCCGTTTTGCCCCCAGGAGGCCAGAAAACGCCACTAGCCACCAGGGTTTCCATTTGGGGGCATTTAAATTCTGGATGGACGTGACCCCTTGGCCAAGGGTCGCTTCCAAGGGGGTTAAAATATGTTTGTGTATTTTCTGCCCCCGACAGAGATGCCCCATTGTTTAGGTCTTTCTGCCCTAGGTGGGAGGGTAAGGCAGAAAATCCTACTAGGCACCAGGGATCTATTTTTTTTCCAAGGGGCGAAAAATATCTGTCTGTTTTCTGCCCCACCTGGGAGATAGAGTGGCTTGGTGGAAAACCTCACCTAATCCCCATTTTTCTCAGCCCTATGTGAAGGCCCATCTGGCTGAATGACCATTTGGGTAGCGACATTGTGTGTTATTATTTTAATTGTCATATTGTTTGTGAAATGCGATAGTAATTTTCTATTTCTCTATTTTATTCTAGTTCAAGGCTTTTGCAGTTTAGACTGTTCCAAGTTGCAGTTTTGTTACTGCTGGTTTTGCAGCTTGTGTAGTTGCATGCGCTTGGTAAGCAAATTTATTTTGTACTATTTACTCTAAATTAGTTTAATTTCCCTACATAAATGTGTTTTTTGCAAATGGTGTAGTAATAGCAGTATGTTTGGCTTCTGTGTTTTGAGTGTCAAAATCTTTTTGCATTAGTGCTTGATGTGTACTTTGTTTTCTTATGAGTAATTGGTTTTGTTTTTTCTTTCTAGTGGGATATCGTTGCTTTTTGCTGTGTCTCTACAGAGTAGTTGCTGGTGAGTGTACCTATCTTTGGTAAGAGTTATATTGTTTTTTATATAGATATTTGTGCTAAAGACACACTTTGTTTACTACCTACTTTGCACAGTGTTGTTGTTGTTGACTTGTTTGTGCAGTCTCCTTTCTTAGTAAGGATAATGGCTAGCCGCAGGATTACTGCTCAGCAGGTTGTTGGTATGCTTTTTGAGTCTTCTTCTGACCTTGGTTCAGAGACTGACTCTGATTCTGAGGCAGAGGTGAGAGGGGATGATTCAGGCAGTGAGTTTTCTCTCCACGTGGAATCATCGGATGATGAAGCTTCTCTCAGTGCGGATGAAGTGCCTGTGTTAGAGGAGAACATTGATGTGCCGATAGTGCGGCAAGAGGCATCGGGGCTGCAGCCTGCGGCTGCAAGGCTTCACATTCATGTAGTGCGGCAAGAGGCATCTGGGGCTGCAGGTTGGGGCTGCAAGGCTTCCCGTTGAAAGTGCTGATCTCTGGGTTGCCCCTGGCATGGTGCAGCCGGCATTGCCAGACTTTTCTGGTGCTCCAGGGTGTAGAGTGAATACTGAGAACTTTTTGCCGATACATTTTTTTCAGTTGTTTATGGACGATGTGTTTTTGGCAGAGATTGTTGAGCAGACTAATTTGTATGCTGAACAGTTTTTGAGGGACAACAATGCCAGCCTTAAGCCCCATTCTAGAGCTACCCGGTGGACTCCCACAAATCTTGAAGAGATGAAGAAGTTCTTGGGGTTAACATTTTTGATGGGTTTGCTAAGGAAGCCATCAATGTCTTCATATTGGTCTACTAGTCCCTTGATGGCAACGGCTATATTTTCGGCAGTGGTGAGTCGTGATAGGTATTTGCTTCTGCTTCGGATGCTGCATTTTGTCGATAATGGTTTAGCGTTGCCACGAGATCACTCTGATTGTGACCGTCTTTTTAAGATTCGGCCTGTCCTTGATCACTTTGTTGATCGTTTTTCTGAGATCTATACTCCAGGAAAAGAAATAGCAGTAGATGAGTCTTTGGTGTTGTTCAAGGGCCGCTTGGTTTTTAGGCAATACATTCCTAGTAAGAGGGCACGCTATGGAATTAAGCTGTATATGCTGTGGGACTGGATATGTCTCTAATTTCAGGGTGTACACCGATAAGGAATACAGCATTAACCCCCCTGGTTGTCTGTCCACTTTTGAAGTGACTGAGAAAATTGTGTGGGAACTTGGTAGAGGATTATTTAACAAAGGCCACCATTTATATGTAGATAACTTCTACACTGGTGTGCGGTTGTTCAGGGAATTGGCCAAAGTGGGCACTGTTGCTTGTGGCACAATCCGCTCTAACCGTAAAGGCTTCCCAAAAGAACTTGTTTGTCAAAAGCTTGTGCGGGGACAGTGCAGTGCGCTGCGTTGCGCAGAGCTTCTAGCTGTGAAGTTTTCAGACAGGAGAGATGTCTACATGCTGACTACCATCCATGATGAAAGCACTCCACCTGTGACTGTTTGGGGTCAGGTTGCTGAAGTGCGCAAACCTGTGTGCAACTTAGACTATAATAGGCACATGGGTGGTGTTGACAGAGTAGATCAGAGGTTGGAACCTTACGCTGCTCTTCGTAAGGCTTACATTTGGTATAAGAAGTTGGCTATCCATCTTTTCCACTTGGTAACCTTTAATGCTTTTGTTGTGTTCAAGGATTCTTGTCCTGAGTCAAAGATGACTTTTGCTAAGTTTCAGGAGTCTGTAATAGGCAGCCTTGTTCTAGTGGAACAGGCAAGTGTTCCTAGAGTTGGAGTGGTGGAGGATGTGGCTAGATTTAAAGATCACCACTTACCTGAATACCTTCCTCCCACAACCTCAAAAGACTTTCCCACTAAGCGATGTAGAGTCTGTTGGTGAAGAGGTGTGAGGAAGGAGACTCGTATGTACTGCCCCTACTGTCCTTCTAACCCTGGACTGTGTGTGTTGCTTGTTTTAAATCGTAGCACACGCATAAGAATTTTTGGGAGCATCCATGAGTGGTAAAGTGAACTGCCTGGCCTGTATTGTTTACCATTTTTTATTCTGTTTCAAGGTTGGCATTAGTGCAATGTATTTAGTGTCAGATTTTGTGTTAGTAGATTTGTATCTGTTTGCAATTTGTTTGTGTTTTTTTGTATAAAAAATCCTAAATGTGATGGTGGTGTGTGTAGGCTGGGGCTTGGCTGGCAGTGCGCGTGGATTGGCGCTTGGCTGGCGGTGTGCATGGACTAGCACTTGGCTGGCGGTGTGCGTGGATTGGCGCAAGGCTGGCGGTGTGCGTGTACTGGCACGTGGCCCCAGCCTCTCACAAAACCAGACATACAATACACAAGCTAGCAGAGGCAGGCTGGATAGTTAGGCAAGAAAATACCTACTTTCTAAAAGTGATATTTTCAAACACAGAATGTTAAAACCAACTTCACTAAAAGATGTATTTTATCATTCTGAGTTCAGGCATACTAAACTTGAATTTCTACCATGTTCCCGGGGTCAGTTAGGATTATAAGATGCTATAATCAAACTGCCCATTCTGGCCTATGGGAACAGGTAGCCGTGCAATAGTGAAAAACGAAATTGGCTGTAATTCACTATCAGGACATGCCACACACATCAGGGCATGTCCTACCTTTTGCATACAATGCACCCTGCCCTTGGGCCTACCTTAGGGGTGACTAATTTGTAGAAAATGAAAGGTTTAGGGACTGGCAAGTGGGTGCACTTGCCAAGTTGACATGGCAGTCCCAGACTACACACAGGCTCTGCAATGGCAGGCCTGAGTTACACTTTACAGGCTGCTTCTGTGGGTGGCGCAATCAGTGCTGCAAGCCCACGAGCAGCATTTGATTTACAGGCCCTGGGCACACATGGTGCACTATACTAAGGTCTGATAAACAAATCAAATAATCCAATCATGGAGTCACTAATCAACACATCAACTTAGAATAGGGAGAGCATTAAGGGTGGGCGTAGTTCGCGAAGTAGCACTTCGCGAAGCTACGCAAAGTGAAGTTCGCACTACGCGAGCTACGCGTAGCACTTCGCGAACTGCGAAGTAACATGTTCGCACTGTGCAAGATGTTGTTTTCAATGATTGCACAGTGCGGGCAAGCAACCGGCACTGTGCAATCATTGAAAATGGCATCTTGCACAGTGCGAGCTGTAGTTTTCTGCTGCTCGAGTAGATTTTTACTCGAGCTGCAGCTTTCTCAACGCGAACTGGTAGTTTCTCATCGCGAGCGGTCGCGAGCATACGTGACCCCTCGCAATGAGAAACCTGACCTTCTCGCGTTGGGAATCTCGCCGGGAGGTTTATTTTCCATGCTCGCGATCGCGAACAAGGAAAAAGTCTCGCCAGGATGTCATTTTGCTTGCTCGCGGTCGCGAGCAAGCAAAAAATGACCGCAGCACTACGCAACACTACGCTATGCGTGTTCGCACTGTGCTACGTGCAGTTCGCGTAGTGCGAAGTAGCGCGAACTTCGCAAACTACGCGAGCGTAGCGTAGTGCTTCGCCCAGGCCTAGAGAGCATATGCACTTTAGCACTGATCAGCAGTGGTAAAGTGCCCAGAGTCATAAAACCAACAAAAACAGGTCAGAGAACATATGGGAGGAAGACAAAAAGTTTAGGGATGACGCCGCAAAAAGGGCCAAGTCCAACAAATGCCAATAGCTTAAACTCTTGCAAATGCGAGACCTATTGTAATGCAAATGCTTGTTTGCTTTGATGATCACAGAAGTAAAGTCGGGTGTTTGTTTACTCTGAGGTCAGCATTGCTGTGCTTCTGTTGAAATATCTGACCCTGCGGCTCTCAGCTGCCCATTATGCCAAAAGTTATCTCTGAGCCTAGCACAATGTGACGGTACCCATCCAGGCGTGTTTTTTATTTTGATTAAATATCGCTAACATCTATCAATGAAACCTATGAAAATGTCTGTTGTGATGCACACTTGGTGGTAACTGTGTTATTTTAGCTACAGTGTTTCAAATCCATAAATAAAGCTTCTCAGCAAGGCAGGGTCAAGCTGTGCTTCCGTCTTTTAGAAGCAAGTTAGGATGTTGAAGGCAGATGACAAATGGCAGCCCGCGCTGTGAAGAGCAGAATCTGCTTTGAACCAAGAGACAGCCTTTATCCTTTGAACAAGGATAAAGGTAAACACATGTTTCATTAGACTATTTGTGAACAACAGGCAGGTATATTGTAGTAATGTAGTCCAGACAGGTTGAGGTATTTCAAGAGGATTTATTGTAAGATGTTAAGTATCCTGGAATAAGCCCCACCAGGAGCAGCCAGCAGGCAGCTCAGCCCCATCATAACTGTGGCTTATCTTCAATCAGCACCCAACATTCCGTAGTACATCACAGTGCTGAAGCATTCCACTAGAAAGGCATTGAGTGGGCAAAGGCAGACATAGAAATATGCAATAGATAGAATACAACATATATCAAACAGAGCTGTCACCTTGCATTAGCCACGCCCTGGTATCCTGCCATTTTACAGTGCTGGGCTCCGATGTCCTGTTGTTTTTAACTGAATATGCGAAGTAAATCTGTGAGGGGGAATGCTGGAAGCTGATATAAATGTCAAGAATTTGAGTTTTCAGATAGGCAACCGGCAGCTTTGAATACCAATTGCCTTGATTTTTCAATGGAATCACTCACCAGAATGAGGGCCTCTGTGGTTTACCTGACCTAAGCCGCATCACGGAATAGAACAGGCGCCCTCCAAAGGCTCCGGCAAGCAGGAAACAAAGACGTTAGGGGAGGGGAAGTGCTTCAAACATGCACCCTCTCTCGCAACTTCATTAAATCAAGTTAGGGGTGTGGCATAATAAACAAAGCTGTCGTCTTTGGTCCTGGGGATCCGGGTTAGAGTCTTGTTGTAGGCTCCATAAAAATATACTGATATTATTAAATAATTTAATAAGTATAATTTATTTTCAGCCTCGTGGGACTCTTGTGCTAATTGTTTATTTTAGTGCATTTTTGGCTGTAGGACAGGTACAGGATCGGCTGAACAAATGTTGCCGCCTCAAAACAAGCAGGGGAGGCGGTGCATGGAATGGAACATGCGCCCTCCAAAGGCTCTGATGAGCAGGAAACAAAGGCGGGGTGGAGGTGCATACAAGATGAGTCCTCCCTTGCAACAAGGATAAAATAAGTTAGGGCTGTGACTCAATACGCAGAGCTGCCGACTTTGGTCCATTAGTGTCAGTTGCTTATGCACTCTTACCTTACTTGTTCCCTATGCGATAACCAGTGCTTTAATAGCCCACTTAACTTACGTGATAGGAAGCAGGGAGGAGGGCTGGACACTGGACGTTGTTGGTCTCTAGCTGTCGACCTGCGAGGCAACAAGGTAGACGTCACTTAAGTGTTAAGTGTATTTCAGGAAAAAGAAGTTGTTTTCTTGTGTTCGGTTCTTTTACTCTATTTAACCAAATCTCCTACCTGCGAACTGGAGCTGAAAAGAATAATGTCCTAGTTTTTCTTGTGAAGATCAATGGGTAATTGCAGAACTTGTGGCGGTGACAGGATGTGATTGCAGAAGATATGTCTGAGGTTTTGTCATCCTTTAACCCCTTGGCTGCGGCGGATATTCCGCCCCAGCGCTGGGGGGGGTTTGGGGGCAGCGCGGTGGCGCTGTGCTCATGACGGAGCCACTCCGTCATGAGCCACGGTTGAGCTGTGCTCATGACGGAGTGGTTCCGTCACGACTCCGCCCACTGTGCTAAACGCCCGCACAGGCGGGGAATTAGCGCCGCGTGGACGGAGCGGCCGCCAACGGTTGCGGCATGACGGAACCTCTCCGTCATGAGCACAGCTCAACCGTGGCTCATGACGGAGTGGTTCCGTCATGAGCGGGGAAGGGGTTAAGGGAAGAAAACATAAAGGCCTTAGTATCTCTAATAGTTCTAATGTATTCTATTATGAGCTGTGATTATCTTTTATATTCATGTATCCAATAACTGACTTCTCCAATTCGATCTTGAGGCCAGTTCTGCTTTAAAACTAAAGAAAAAATAAGCAAGAAAGAAAAGCCAAAGAAGCAAAGTTCACAATGCAAGATGAAACATGGGGTGGCTGGTGACATTTGAAAGTGGTGGGGCGTAAAAAAAAGGGTCTAAATGTGTTTTGTGTCGTAGTGAGCCTGATTGACTAAAGGGGAACTGCAGGACCCTCACGCCAAAGAAATTTTGAAGAACAACAAAAAAAGAAAAGGACCAAATGGTGCAGATTAAACCACATTTCAGAAAGCAAGAATATTTATAAAAGTAGGTAGGATATGTGGACTTGAAATAATTAAACACATTTAAAACTGTCCCATATCGTGCTTCATTCCTGCTTCCACCCGTGCCATCCATTTAGCCTGACTGCATTATTTTAAAACAATAGGGTTGAAAATAATCACCAGATGCACATGTTACACTTCATTTAACAGCACATAGGCTGCTCTTGAAAATGCAAGTTAAAGATAATTAGCTCGCGAATGTCATTGGCGCTCCCTGCAGACAAACCAATTGCCAACATTTTAAGCAGGCCTACCTTGGACTAGGAGAAACCCCCATTGGGTGCTTCACAGTTCAGCAGAAATCAAATCCTTGTTTTCCTTGCATCAAACCATAGAGGGCCACAAACGAAGGTCAGAGATTTAATTTCCATTCACATGATGATACCGTCATTCTTTCTAAGTTATTACTGCTGCACAGTGCATTTGGTGCTTGGATCAATCTTTGCAGTGCCGGGAGCAGCGTGACACAGGGCAAGAGGAGGGCTGGGTGGGAGCTATGGACGACTCACCTCAGACGGCACGAGAGTTTTGCGAGCTAACTTCAGTCACACGCAGCACTATTTCGGTTTTTGAGGGCTAATGCCGGCGGCTGCTGTAAATTTATTCACTCATTCTACCCCTAGGAAGTGCATGCAATTAGATGATATTGTGTCCAATTTTATGCTGCTGATTTCTGTTGTTATTGTGTCTTTGGCCATATTTTTTCCTTTCCTTGATTTCCCGCGAGGAAATGTAATCAGTGATAGTTGACTGGAGAGCCTCATTGTAATTCTTTGTACGATTCTCCTCAGAAACATTTGAATGACAAACGTTTGGGGGACAGGCCACAATTATTGTTCATGAGTTAGTCCTTCCTCCAATTTGTGTGGCTGGTCCTCCAGCTAATGCCTCAGAGTCATCTTTGTCCATTCTCTCTTTTCGATGCTTGATATACTGGTGAAGCGCTACTCCACGCAGGCGACCGGATCTCATGGTCCCACAGTCATTTGGCTCACAGTGCCAGACAGTTAACGGGTGTTTTACTGATGTTAGGGTTATCCAGGAGATTTTTTTAAACTCCTAAACTGTTTGAATGAAAGTGGGCCGGACTTCTTGTGACCCTCCCGATGATTAGATTTCCCTTAGAGTCGGGAACATAGACTTAGAGAAAAAAATTATTTTACTATCGATATTAGACATTGGCGTTAGCCGCCTGACCTTATTGCCAAAGAAAGATGAGCTATATGTCACCTCGGGTCTCCATTAGGTACAAAGAGTGGGTGGCGAAAACCTCTAAGGCGAAAAACCAAACCAAATCACCTCACAGCCCAGTCTCTCCCTCCTCACCAGGGTAGGCCTCTGGGTCCTTCTGAGTAACGCACCTCAGGGATTACAGGCTGTGGCGAAAGTCAAGGTTAGTCAGGGAAATCACCTCCTTGCCACCCGAGAACAGAGCACCGGTAACAGGCACTCCCATAACCCACAAGCTGCACTAGGTCCCCTCCACACAGGGCTGCCTCCGCAGTAGGGGAGCACCATCTGGTATCCTGGTATTCCCAAATCCAAAGGCTCAGGCGCAAAGCGGGAGCTGCTTGCTTCCACCGCGGCTGACGTTGGTGCTGACGACGTGTCGACGTAATTAGACAAGAGCCTAACCACTCATGCTCTAAGGCCAAAGTCCATTTCCCAGGACTCTAACAATGTAACTGAAACCGATCTAAACATATTACTAACCTTCATACAGTGACTTTCATTGTAATCAGTTCGAGCAGTAGCGGCACCCCCCCCCCCAGCGCCTTGAGACCCTACGGGTATGTAGCGCGCTCTAGAAATGTCTTTGATTGATTGATTGATTAAATATTTGATTATTCAGGACCAAGGTGTCTGTAGTACACTCTTTGTATCTATAGCAGTGGTGGAATGTAATTGTGTGGATGTTCCATGTTGTATTATGATTCGGAGTTCTCTTCCACGGCAGTTGCTTGTTGCTCCTGTCGTGGAGAGTCCGCTCTTGTGTTTCTCTGTACTTGGAATAAACTATCTACACTTGGAATCAGCTTCTGGACGTCTCATTTACAACAATTCTTGGCGACGATTTTCGATCTACCTTAACCCACGCTGGTCACTCAAGCTGTTTCAGCGAGCTACTTTGGTTCCATATCACAAGAGCGGAGGTCGTCTCCACCCTCCACGTCCTGTTTGTGTTTGTCTGAGGCCAGATTTTCATCAGTCAAGAGTGGCGCTGGATAGAGCTCGTCAACTAGCCCACTTGTGCAGTTTTCTTCAGTCAAGTGTGGCGCTAGAGGGACCTCGAAAACTAGCCATTAATGCTAGACTACCTCTAATGATTGGACTGTTCGCTTTAGAGAGTGAAGTGACGTGCGAGGCTATGTTGGGTTGTGTTAGAGCAAACTACTGAACCAGTGAGCTGTAAAAAGAAGAGAAAGCAACTAATCGCCGTACCTGAGGCAGTCCCTGGCAGTGACAGTTATTTCATGAGGAGGTCCGTTGCCTGCGATCCCTTGTCTTGCTCTGGTGACATCATCGAATTTTCTCTGGTGACAGTGGAGCCTTGCAGGTACAGCGTTCTACTTTCTTCCTTGTTCCGTGTGTCAGACGTCTAAGCGTCATCCACGTCCTCACGCACATTACGTGGTCACCGCCATCTTGAAGGTTGTTATGGTTACTCTTCCGTCATTGTGCCTCACTTCATCATCGTAACGACGAGTCTTGTGGGATTACTGGAGTTCGCGAAATACGTACATTTTGTTGTGGATCTTGGTGCTTGTGATCAGCACGCACACAGCGATTCACATGCTTCGGGGTTCTCACGTTGATTCAAGGTACTTTTGTGCATCTTGCACACGACAGACATTTCTTTTCAAGTGCTTTTCCGGCGATAAGCACGCCTCTGTGGGTTCGCTAATTTGAATACTCTCGTTTGAAATTTTTGGTTTGTCTTTATTTTATTTCTACATCATAAAGAGGGGGACTATGAAGTAAAGAGTAATACTCTTTCTATTTGGGGTGTATTTAGGTGAACAACTGTTTTGCCTTTGGGCTAGTGCATTTCAATTACAGTCATGTTCAATGAAAATCATTCTGTAGTACTTCGCCCAAGTTTCTTACCTCTTCCTGGCCAACCGAGCATTTCGTGGGTCGATTGGATTCCCATGTTTGAAAATTATTTAGATACATTAGATGCGCAAGAGTATTCAGCGAAAAGAAAGAAAGCTCTACTCTTAGGCTCATCGGGCAAGGAGGGTCAACGCGTTTTTCGCTACTTACCTCAGGCTTTACAAGCAAATGGTCAACCCCTCCCGGATGAGTACAAAGAAGCTATTTGCAGGTTAGAAGTAAGGTATGCCAAAGATGAGAACTTAGTTATGAACAGGTATAGGTTTTATACTAAGGGTCAAAAAATTGATGACTTTGTAGCAAGATTAAGAGAAATGTCTGTCAAGTGTAGGTTTGGCAACATGACTGATGAGCTAATAAGGGATCAACTTATTGTTCAGTGTAATAACAAAAAAATTCAAGAACGTTTGTGGGCAGCGAAAAATCCGAATTTACAGTCTGCTATAGATCTAGCTAAAATTGTTGAAGAGTCAGAGGGGTGCATGAAAGAATTAGAGAAGAAGAGTTCTTCTAGTGAAGTAAATTAAATTTCTGGTCAAGAAGTTCTGGATCAAACCTGTGGATATTCAGAGTATAATGATGTGGTTGCTGTTAAGAACAAGAAAATGTCGAAGAAAAGTCTTCCTATTAAGTCTGTCAGTACACAAAAACCATCTTTTGCCCGTACATGTAACAGGTGTGGTAGTACGGTCCATTCCTCGGACTCTAAGTTTTGTTTTGCTGCCAAACAGGAGTGTTTAAAATGTGGTCGCATGGGCCACTATGCCAGAGTCTGCCGCAGAAAATCTCGTGCTGCTATTACGACTGTGGTAGAGAGTTCGGATGTGTTTGAGGAAGAGGGTGATAAAATCTTGATGATTGAGTGTGACTCTAATGGCAAATTCGACGAGAAGCGCAAGGTCAGGCCAAAAGCGCTTTTCGTTATTGATGACAAAGAAGTGCATCTGATGGTAGATACTGGCTCAAAGTATACCATCATTCCGAATGAGCTTTTTCAGAACAATTGGGGCATGCGTGGTCTGTTCCCTAAAGATATCGCCCCGGGAGGTTATCAGGGTGAGACTATTGACATCTTGGGGTACTTCACAGCTAACATAGGTTTCTCAAGTAGGAACATTCAGGGTAAGGTATATGTGTCTAGGGAAGGTCCAGCAATACTAGGTTGGGTTCACCAGTACAATCTTGGGATAATTGTTAATCCCCGTGCATCTCCACAAGTCATGATTATTGAGGATAATTGCTTAGACAAAATCTTGGCTGATGCTGACATTGGGTTTAGGGAGGGTTTAGGCCAACTCAAGGGTTACTCTCATCGCATTGTCCTCAAGAACCATTCTGTGCCTGTACAACACAAAGTCAGGCGTATTCCGATAGTAGTTAGGCAAGAGGTAAAACAAATGGTTGATGATATGCTTGCCTCACGGGTCATCGAACCAGTGGAAGCTTCACCGTGGATTTCTCCCATTGTCGTCACTAAGAAATCAGATGGCAAACTCCGGTTCTGTGTGGACTTGAGGTCCTTGAATGATTGTGTAGTTGCTGACACTTTTCCACTGCCTAATATCACTGAATTGGTTACCACTCTACAAGGTGCTAAGTATTTTTCAAAGTTGGATCTTAGGAGTGCCTACCACCAGATCAATTTACACAAAGATTCTAAGCATTTAACTGCGTTTATCACGTCTTTTGACACTTTTCAGCGTACTGGTCTTCCCTTTGGGTTGAATTCAGCGGCTAGTGTTTTCCAGAGAATGGTGACTGATATCTTTGATGGAGTAGGTAATACTGTTTACTTCCAAGATGATATTTTAGTTTTTGGCCAGTCTGTTGAACAACATAACATTACACTTAAAGTAGTTCTTGACAGACTTGCATCTGCTGGTCTAACCTTGCGTAAGGATAAATGTCAGTTTTTGTCTGAACAGATTGATTATTTGGGGTACACCATCAGTGCCAAGGGAGTACAACCAAAGAAAGATTTGTGTCAGGCAATCTATTCTGCTCCTCAACCCAAGGATAAAGATCAATTACGTTCCTTTATGGGACTCATTGAGTACTATTCAAAAGTTGTGAAGAATTTTTCTGATAAGACCCACAGTATGAGGGCCCTTTTAAAGAAGGGGACGAGTTTTGTTTGGTCTGCTGAATTACAAGAATCTTTTGACGCTATTAAGAAGGAGATTTGTAGTGCGAAAGTTCTTACCCCTTTTGATATAAAGAAAAAATCAGTGGTAACGGTGGATGCTAGTGCTACTGGTTTAGGAGCTGTCCTTTCTCAGATATCTGGCCAGTTTGAGTATACTATTGCCTTTGCCTCCAGAACTTTGACTGAGGCTGAAAAGAATTATCCTGTCATTGAAAGGGAGGCACTAGCTGCCTCCTGGGCAGTGGAGCACTTTAGAACATATCTTTGGGGTATGAAATTTGTTTTAAGAACTGATCATAAGCCTCTGATTAAGATTCTTTCTCCGGGTGGTACAGGTAAGGGGTCGGCTAGACTAGTCAGACTTGCTTCCAAGCTTCAAGAGTTTCAGTAGTCGGTTCAGTATATTCAGGGTTGGAAGAATATTCAAGCAGACTGTCTCTCACGTTTATCCTTGGATTGGCACAAAGTGGAACAAAAATCTCTCTCTGATCCTAGGGAGGACATTGCTGTAGCCTCTGTGGAAGACACAGTGTTCGTCGGTGAAGGGGTTTTTCAAGCGAGTGTGTTGCAGGGATTCTGCGTATGCACAGAACTATGCGCAGGAAACCAGGACATCTGAGAATTGTGGTGTACCAGAAACTCCCCTCAGAACCAAGAACCCCTTATCCGACTAGCTTAGTGTCCCATTCGTTAGCCTAGATCTAGCTAGGCGGTCCCAATGTATAGACAACCCAGAACAAGCGACTTAGATATTCTCAGGAGTGGTAGGAATCCGAAATACCTGTTTGTACCTATATATCAGTCCACAACAGAATAACAAAGACACGGTAAAGTTTAAGGAGTTTATTTATAAACCTCGCGTCCTAAGATGCAGTACTTTGGCTAACACAAGCAGACAAATGATCAAGATCAGGACCATCAGCATTGTTACAATACCATACAGAATGAAAGGAGCAATCATAATAGTAATGACAGTGGATAGCAACCACACTCCTTTCTCTAGCAACTAATAGGTTATTATTAGACTAATAGAAGGTCTCTTAGGCTAACAGGGGGACCCCATACCGTATAGATCAGCTTAGTGGAATCACATCACAGGATCAGCTAGACTCTCTCCTGCATCAGCTCTTCTGTTCGAATTAATCTAAAACATTCTGTTCTGCAATATTAAAAGCACTTGTCCTTCAGATATTGGCAGCAGCATGTATGATATGTCTAAAAAGTGGTACGATCAATCTAATCACAACACTCTGTACCTTCTAGTGACCCAGACTCGTTCTTTACAAGATGTACAGACCAAGGGCACTGTTCACTGTTAAGAATGTTAAACAACAGACTGTTATCCTGTAAGGCAAAGTCGAGTAAGCATTTCTAAAATGAATAACATATAACAACGGTGTCGCGTGCAAAGCAGCAGAAACGGCAAGCTGGCTTTCTAACAGTTGTCTCAGTTATGCTAACTTAGTGTTGTAAATAGGGCGTGGCTAATCCACACCACACCCCCCTTTGATCGGACTACTAACCACTAGGGGCGCACTTGTCAAGAACGCAGAGTTCAAGTGAGATAGAACGGAACCAAGGGCATGAACTATAAGTCCATATAAGGTAAGTTTAAAGTTCGAAAAAAAATAATAGAAAAACATTTTTGAAAAGAAAAACGATGTCCCTTAAAAAAAACATGTAAAAATGTGGAAAAAATGACATCGACATTTGTACCATGACTTGACAATGTAAGACAGTCAATCCATCAAAGTATATGCGCAATAAGTTGCAACAGCTTCCAAGAGGAAATCATTGGAATGGTCCGCAAAAGTGTCTGCCATCCAATTGAGCAAGTGAAAGGAACACACGTGTTCTTCAATTATTGGAGCTTCGAGCACCATACTAGGCAAACAGACAGGTTCCTCGATATAACTCCTTTCCAGGAAATCAATAGCGGCCTCTCCGACATCCCAATTTCCAAGGACTCCATGCGCAGCACCCAAGGCCATAAACCCGACACCAGAACAGTCAAACTCATGAGCCACTAGAGGGCCCATTAGTCGATCAAAATCCAGGTCAGGTGTCACCAAGTTTGACAGGCACAAATCCAGAGCCCACTGGAAGGGACAATCTAGTCAGTGAAAGACAGGTTGTACACAAGTAAAAAACGGGAACCTGAAAGATAATCCATACGCGACACTCATAGTCGCCAGGGGCAAGGTTCCATAGCATTCAAGCATCCGGCTACGAAGATGGAGCAGGCGGGGCATGCTGTCTCGCAGTGCTAGGCGTGCAGCCATATCTCAGCGCGCAGATCAACAAGAGGATCCCTGCCACAAGAGCGAGGAGCAACGGAAAACCTCCGAAGACACTGGAAAAAATAGAATGTAAAAACGCGGGGATCACACCAAAAATAGTTTGGAAAGATGTGACGAGACCTGAGCCCACGACTTTAAAAAAATGGACATGGCCACTTGTAGACGAAGCATTAAAGATAGTCTGTATCAGAGTTCCAAAATGTAGGGGGAGGTCAGTATTCAAAAGAGCCTGCACCTCAGTACGTGTATTTGCTACGTTAAGGAGATATGTTTCACGGGACGAAGTCAACGCAACCTCTTTTTGAGACAAAAGAGCCCTTATTCTGCTCATCCTGTTGAACTCTGCTTTCAAGGTTGGAATCACAGGCCAGATGGATACATCGAGCCGGCCTTGCGGGGGTGGGAAAAGACGTTATTACAGCAAACTACCCTTTGCGAAACCGTGACTATGTAAGGAATACCCACTAGCATCCCACAGCAAGCTTCATTATTTAAAAGCAAATAACTACCGTTAGCAAGCAGCTTAAACGAAGACGTTATTATTTGCATGGGATTCCCTTTCAGAACGCAAGCTAAATTAGGAGCATTTACATAACAAGCGCCATGTAATTGTATATGTCTGCAAACTACAGAATGATCAGGGGCAGAAGTGCACTCTTCACCTTTTAAGTAAACCTCCTTTCTGTCCCTCACACACCTATACGTAAATGGGAGGGACCAAACCTCGTGCAGGAAGGCAGTACCAAGTTGTTCATATCTGCCAACAGCATAATGCTTCATACATGAAGAAAACTTGAATAAAGGAAAAGGTAACATGATCAACCCGTGTACAAGCCACACGGCAGAATTTAACTCAGCAATAGAGAAAGGCAAAGGTACTAACTTCTCAATGTGCAGTAATGCGTAAGTAGCGTCTTTCATGGACATGAATTGCTGTTTCACGGTCAAATTAAAAGGAAGGAACAACAATGAAGTATTCATGTAATCTCAAGGGACTTTACCTGCCTTTAACGTTTGCAAAGTCCATGCAAACTGCATAATTGAACGCAACTGATTCTGACCATGATACAACACAGATACATCATCTTGCACAATATCTACGACAGATGAAACAATATTATCTAATATATATATTCTCGAAGATAAGGTATTAATACTATTATCAATCACAGCCAACACTTTCTCCATATTGGCCTGATCAATAGCACGTAACCTGGAAGCAGCTTCAATTTGCGATAACTTCCAGACTTCATTGTAAATAGCATAAACCCATCTTTTGGACCTGCCAGTCGCATGTCCCTTAATAAAATCATTCAAATCTATTTTGTCATTTAATCGTGATAAATGCAGCTTAACTGAAGCTAATGTGGTATGTTGCAGCCATGACTGGCATAACTTACCCACAGAGTAGGTAGTTACTGTGTGTGAAGATGTAAAACGAGGGTCAACTCTAACTTGTGTATACCCTGGAGTCAAATTCAGAAATCGACGTTGACAGGAATCTGAACTCATTTGCCAAACCAACCAACCCTCAGGGTTTAATTCTGAAACATTGAAGGTGTTGGTTGAAACGAGGGACTGCAACATGGTAAGGGACAGATCTGTGTGATTATTCCAATCAGGATAAGCGCCCAGATCCGGGATCGAGGGGGAAACTAATTTTTTAGATATAGCCAATCCAAAACAGGTGGTCTGAAAAATAGATGAATTAAAAAATAACATATGGTTCGGGATAAGACAGGCACGATGCAAAGCTTCTGTTCCCTGTACCTGCCACGGCTTAGTTCCCCAAACCGATTTAAGATCGATAGTAGCTTTCCATAGGTCATACCCTCCGATAGCCAATTCATCCATAAAGGATTTAGAATATAATAATTTGGTGTGTGTCAATCTAATCTTAGAAGCAGTTTCTGCTGCCACCTTAAAATAATAAGAGGCTGGATTAGACACACTAAAATCCGAAAAGTATATGAATTTTTACACTAGAGTGGTAGAACTTCCAGACATAGGGACAGGACAATGTTCTCATTGAGTGAAATTAACAAAATTTCGAAAAGTATTTGCTCTGTGTAAGAAATGTGTGCCATAATGTTGATAGCAAAATTGTTCACCATAATTAGCAGTGTTCAAATACAAATGTTCAGCATCAAATGCAGCATAATATTTCAAATCAGAAAATAGTGATTCTATCGCTTGCACATCCCAATCATCCGATCAGATGTTTTGTTTAACTACATCACCCATAGAAACACGAACAACAGTGGGAACATTAATCACTTCGCTGGGACCATGAATTTGAAAGTTCACAGCATCCCAAGCAATTCAATCACGTACAGGCCATGCGGCGATGTTCACAAAAGTCTGGTCCCTTTTCATGATGTGTGATGAGGAATGGGGGGCTAAAGTTCCATCAATTAATCGAATTGAAGATCGTTCATTCAGGTAGTGTCCATTGATCAGTCTAAAAAACACTACCACAAAGCCAATGGTCATGAACAAAAAAATACAGATCAGCACCAGCCAGATGTAAGTCCAAGGTGCAACCAAAAAATGTCTCTTGAATCAGGCAAAAAATATAGAAATTTTGGAAGGGGCAGTGGAAGTCAATGATTCAGTTTCAAAGGAAGAATGTGACTGGGCAACTGTAGTAGAATGTAACAGAGGCAAAGGGACTTCTGCAGGATAAGCATACTCAGGATCATCAGGCAAACCACCAGCAGTAGGTGGTATCGACGGAGCAGCAACTGTAAGCATCTCAATGGAAACCTCAGGCAAGATGTTAGAGGGTGGCACCACTACAGTATTTCTCAGCATTGAAGGGCAAGAAACTGAAGGTGTCATACTATGGAGAATCGGCCACCCGCTGTAGCTTGACATTGTCAATCGAGATGTACCTATTATCCTTGCGACCAGGAACGGGAGGTAAAACAACTGTACGTGTACCCAGAACTCCAAGCACCGGGACCGGTGCACCATAAGAGGGGCCAAACTCCTTCTTGTTCTCCACCTTCTCACGGACCAGGTCACCAAATCGAGGTAGCCAGCCGACTACCGGAATCTGGAGCGCAGCTTCGGATGTAGAGGGTACGTGTTCCTTTGCTAGAGTGTCTCTGGCTTCTTGTAGAGTCTGCAATACAGCACAGTGGTCATCTAGGTCAAAAGGCGCGGCAGCCGCCGCCATGTCTAGATCATCAAGGTCTGGGACAAACATTCTCACTCCAAAGAGCATCATGTACGGGGTCCTCCCACCCAGAGACCTTCTAGGGAGATTATTAAGTGCACGTTGTACGTCATGCAAGTGGGTCAGCCAGTTCCGGCGAGTACCTAACACCCTCGCTGTCAAAGATTGCTTTAGGTCACGGTTCATCCGCTCCACAACACTATTGCCCTCAGGCCGGTATGGAGACGAAAATTTGACTTGGTCCCCCAAACTTCTCATTGCCTCCTTGTACGCCCTTGAGGCGAACGCAAGGACCCTGATCAGAATGAAGGGTACCACATGCAAAACTCCCTACAAAGACACGCAAATCCTTGATGACAGTTCTGGCATCAGCACTCCTTTGTGGCCATACCCACAGGAAACGTGTGCATGAATCAACTGCAACCAAGATGTACTTGTACGCAGTATCAGAGGTAAAAGGACCGCAGTGATCTAAATAAACACACGCAAGTGGTTGATTAGATATATGCAGCTGAGTTTGTGGTGGACGCGCTGCAGAGGAAGGTTTAATCTGCTGGCAAATGTCACACAAAAGGACGTATGCCCGCGCTTGTTTATACAAACCGTACCACCAGTAACGCTGCTGCAAAAGAGATACAGTAGCCGCCCCCCCGCATGCGCAGACGCAACACCCTCGTGGGCAGCTGATATCAAAGAGTATCTGCGGTCCGCGTTGGGAATCAATCTGTCGCCAACGTCGTTAATCCGCACTAACGGGACGTTATCAGGACTTAAGCGATAATGGTATCGAGAAGGGAAACCTTTCGGAAAGTTTTTCCCGGTCTCGGAAGCAGCAATAGCTGCCAAGATGTCATCATCGATCTTACTTTTGGATCTTGTAACTGCTGCTACTAGATATGTCGCCACTACGGTTTTTGCTGCCTCGTCAGCCAAACTGTTACCGACAGCATGGACACCAACTCGTTGGTGACCAAGAGTGTGAATTACATTCGCGAGTGGTAGCAGTTCTTTAAGTGCTGCCACTCTAACCCAAAGCGTTTTATGCTTAATTGTGCTACCTTTGGAATCATGAAAATCATTCTGAATCCCAAAATGTAGATTGTCATTGTAAGATTGAACACAATAGAACGAGTCACACACTACAAGAGTGTTGACTCGAGGATCAGCAAACTCCAGCGCAAGCACCAGAGCACGAACCTCCGCCAACTGTGCGGTACAATCACCCAATGTCTGTGTATGCACAGCATCAGATTGGAACTCTCCATTCACGAAAGTACCCACAACAATTGCGCAGGCATCTGAATAGGCATGCTTCGATCCAGTAGCGGGTTGCGCAGACCCATCAGTGTAAATGACACAACGGTACTCCTCTAGTGGGCGCAACGTCAAAGGAGCCGGATGAACAAATTCATACTCCAAGAACTCCTGAGACTGCAACGCCACGTCAAAGATATAAGTGACGTCAGGCGAAGCTAAGGAAGTTGCCCATTGTATCCACCTTGGATGCAAAGCCTTAGAATTCGGTACACTAGCTTTAGTGACTGCCTCGAGGGCAGGATATGGTGTTACCACCAGCATGTGCTTTCCTTGTGATAGCGCTCGTTACTTCAGGATCGCCATCTGAACTGCTGTCAGTACTTTTTCGACAGCGGAAAAGCGCAGCTCAGCTGAAGTGTACAGATGAGATTTGTAAGCAATGGGGACGGTGTCACCCTTATTGAACGTTAAGTAGGTGAAACCCACTGCGCCTGGCACAATTCTAATGACCAGGTTAGTGTGGTTATCACGATTTTGTAAGAATTTAGAAGCAAGAAGATCAGACTGCAAAGATTGCAATGCAGCTGAATGCTCTGGCAGCCAGCACGATTTGGTAAAAGTAGTTTGTACCAAGGCATAAACCGTCTTGATACGCTGGGCATAATCAGGAATGTAGGTACGACCGAAATTCAGAAAGCCCAGCAGCGATTGCAATTTTTTCAGTGTTGAAGGAGCACAAAGGCGTGCGCATTTCTCAAGGAACTGCGGAGCCAAGCCGCGACCCTCACTGTTGAGTTCGTACCCTAAGAACAACACTGTGAACTCGGCAATGTGGCACTTCGCAAAATTGAATTTGTATCCGAAGTCTGCAAAATTAGTAATAATGCTGTCCACGTGAGCTAGGTGTGGAAGCAACTCGTCGTCCGTTAGATAGATGTCATCTACATACGAGTATGCATCCGGGTCTATATACTCTAGGAGCGAGACCACTCGAGCAGCAAAGACCCCAGGGCTGTTCTTATAGCCCATCGGTAGCCTTTTAAATTTTCTTTGTTTTCCGCCCGAGGTAAAAGCTGTCCACTCACTACTCTGAGGGGACAGGTTATGGCTATAAAAGCCATTGGAAATGTCAAGTGTGGTTTTAAACCGTTTTCTCACGAGACAATTGACGAGAGCCGAACTGTGAGTATTCTGTACCGCGCACGTCCGGCAATGCGAATTTAAGTGCCGGTAATCCAAAACTAGGTGGTACGACCCGTCAGGCTTCGTCACAGTGAATAAAGGGTTATTCATAGGTGACACACAAGTTTCAATTACACCCTGATATTCCAATTGCTCAAGGATTGACTCGACGTGAGATCTAGCCTCGCGACGCATGGGATATTGGGGTTGAGGCTGGGGATCGGACCGCAACGGAATTGTATGGGCGGGAGAATTCGTATCCCGGCCCACCTGATTACGATACAACGCAGGCGCTTGCACCGGCGCCCACTCCCCGGCTAACCTGTTAGATTGCTCCTTTGGCACTGCGTGCCCAAAGGACGGGAGGATTACTCCTTCCCCTCTAGGAGCGTCTAACACAAAAGCCGGGGGCCAATCCTCCTCCGCTAACAGAATGTCATATGTGGAGGACAGATTATCCCAAAAAACCACTCTAATTCTTCGGTGTATGTCACCCTCAATTTTAAGGATTATATCAAACATCCGCTCAGGGGCAGCCACGCGAGTATCAGCAGTTTCAACACTCACATATGTATCAGTTGCTGTCACCTCCAGATATGGACGCAGTGCTTGCCGCACTACTGTAACTTCCGCCGCGCTGTCCAACACCGTTAGAGCCCATGTCCGGTTCTGAAGTAGCGACGGTACCATCTGAGGCATACCTCGCGGTTAAAGCAGCAAACTTATTTTTTCTGAAATGGAGGTCTCTGACATGCAAATTCTTCCTGCTTGCCTTTTACGTCAGACTGGCGGGGCTGCTCACGACCTTGGGCACCCCTTCCTCTTCCTCGATCACCGCCACCGGATTGTGTAGCCGATGTTTCCTGTGAAGAACGAGGAGAGCGTTCAGAAACCTGAAATCTATCAGCTGACTTAATACTAGAACGATCGCGCAAATCATATTTGCGTTCAGTAGATGACTGAACTGGCGAAGCAGATCGTGACCTCCTTTTCTGTTGCTGTTTCCCCTGTTTTTTTGTTCGCCAACTTTCCTTCGGAAACTTGGGTTTCTCGTCTTTAGTAGACGAACTCACCTTAGTCTGCTGTACTACATCAGGAATTTTAACGGTGGGCTTCACACCTAGGGCGCTACGCCCCACCATTCTGTAGGCTTTAGCAATAATTTTTGCAAATTCTCTGGGCCTGTCGACAGGATCCACAAGTTCCACATCGAAGCTGTCGACCAGCCTCATTCCCAATTCAATGGCCGCCTCTGCACCATGATTTTCCTGGACTTTCTTGATGACAGAGGGTAGTACAGACATAGACGGAGTGCCGTAGCACTTCGAATAGGTCGCAGCAAAGACCTTGCCCCAATTGTCACAATTGACAATATCAGGGACTAGGTCTTTTGGCAAAGTAATGGTGAGTATCCTGTGTTTATCCACAGGAGAAGTGTTTGGAAACACGGCTTCTAGTTGATCAAACTTCTCAGCAAGCCAGTAAGGAAATTCATCCTTATTCTGGGGGCGCTTGCCGACAACTGCATTAACCATCACGGGACTAATGACCACCACACGGTGGTCAGTCGTGTTTCCCGCAACAGCAGGTGCCCCCACCTGCACGTTGCGAGACATGTACTGCACTAAAGCCCTATGGACCTTAATCAGGGCAGTGTGCAGCACTCGCAATTCTGCCACCCCAACCGTCATGTAGTTGGGGTGGGGTGTGAATCCGGCTAGCACCGGCCAATCAGCCCCTGCAATCGAAAAAGGGCCCATTCTCGGCGGTGCTACCGTATGGGGGAGGGCGCCATTAAACCAAATGCTATGCTGCCAAGCAGAAATAGGAATTTCAAGTGTCCTATACGGGGCATAAGCTGCGGGTACCTGTGTGGCAGTGTAGGCGTGGAACGTATCATCGTTCGCATCCACCTCGGGAAAAGTCACCCAAGAGTAAAACAACTCAGAAGGGTACGCTGCATCAGCACTTACCACAAAAACCACAGCCAGCTCGTCATCAGGCACCCCATACGTCCTCAAGTGTTGACGCAGAGGAGTCCGACTATGTGCGGCTATGTCGTCCGCCATTAGGACACACTAAAGAGTAATAAAAAGTTCTACAGTAGCACTTGGGTTCAGAACAAGTAACCTTTTTAATTATCAAGCTTAAAAGATCCTTTAGTCTAAACCTAGGTAGGTAAAGCCGTCACTCCCGTTAACCGGAAACCAGAGTGAGGGCGTTGTGGACTAATAAATAGCACTACTAAGGCGTCTCAGAACTTAAGACCAAACGTTAGGTGCGCCATGTTGCAGGGATTCTGCGTATGCACAGAACTATGCGCAGGAAACCAGGACCTCAGAGAATTGTGGTGTACCAGAAACTCCCCTCAGAACCAAGAACCCCTTATCCGACTAGCTTAGTGTCCCATTCGTTAGCCTAGATCTAGCTAGGCGGTCCCAATGTATAGACAACCCAGAACAAGTGACTTAGATATTTATTCTCAGGAGTGGTGGGAATCCGAAATACCTGTTTGTACCTATATATCAGTCCACAACAGAATAACAAATACACGGTAAAGTTTGAGGAGTTTATTTATAAACCTCGCGTCCAAAGATGCAGTACTTTGGCTAACACAAGCAGACAAATGATCAAGATCAGGACCATCAGCATTGTTACAATACCATACAGAATGAAAGGAGCAATCATAATAGTATTGACAGTGGATAGCAACCACACTCCTTTCTCTAGCAACTAATAGGCTATTATTAGACTAATAGAAGGTCTCTTAGGCTAACAGGGGGGACCCCATACCGTATAGATCAGCTTAGTGGAATCACATCACAGGATCAGCTAGACTCTCTCCTGCATCAGCTCTTCTGTTCGAATGAATCTAAAACATTCTGTTCTGCAATATTAAAAGCACTTGTCCTTCAGATATTGGCAGCAGCATGTATGATATGTCTAAAAAGTGGTACGATCAATCTAATCACAACACTCTGTACCTTCTAGTGACCCAGTCTCGTTCTTTACAAGATGTACAGACCAAGGGCACTGTTCAATGTTAAGAATGTTAAACAACAGACTGTTATCCTGTAAGGCAAAGTCGAGTAAGCATTTCTAAAATGAATAACATATAACAACTGTGTAGCGTGCTAAGCAGCAGAAACGGCAAGCTGGCTTTTTAACAGTTGTCTCAGTTATGCTAACTTAGTGTTGTAAATAGGGCGTGGCTAATCCACACCACAAGTGATTGGGAGCGAGAAATGGCTGCTGATGCTACGTTGCAGGAAGTTCTCAAATGAATTACTTTGGGCTCTAGAAGGGAGAGTGCCGTCTCTATCCCGGTGCGTCCTTATCTTAAAGTTTTGGATGATCTCTGTCTTGTCAACAACAATCTGGTTGTAAAAGGGGAAAAGTTTGTACCTCCTTTTGGGTTGAGAGGTAAGCTTCTAGCATTAGCACACGAAGGTCATTTAGGTCAAACCCTTACCCAACGTCGCTTGAAAGATCATTTTTGGTGGCCAGGTATGGATTCACAGGTGGTGGAATGGGTGGAGACCTGCTCAGCCTGTCGAGATGGTGAGAAGAGGCTTAAGGTTGGTCCTAGTTCTGCTCAAGGGCATTTACAAAATCCTGGTTTACCTTGGCACACTATTTGCCTAGATTTCATTGGTCCCATGGGTGAGTTACATGAGAGGGATAGGTTTGCTATTGTTGTGGTTGACATTTTCTCTAAATGGTTGGTGGTTGAATTTACCAATACCATTACCACTGAGAGCACTATTAAGTTCTTGGGGAATTTGTTTAAGGATGAGGGTCTTCCCTCTATTGTCATCACCGACAATGGCACTCAACTCACCTCCTTAGAGATGCAATCTTTTCTTAAAGGTTGCGGTGTGTCTCATCACCGTACTTCTCTTTATAACCCGCAAGGTAATGGAATTTGTGAGAGAGCCAACAGGGTTGTGAAAGGTATAATACAGATGGCTTCTTCTGGGGGTTGCGTGGTAAGAAAGATGGTCAACGAGATGTTGTGGGCTTATCGTACTACTCCCTCGGCTGATGGGCAGCTTTCGCCTTTCCATCTTATGAGAGGGCGAGCCCTTGGCTCAAAATTAATTCCTGCTTGGATGAAGCGTGTGGTGTCGGTGCAGGAATCTTCTTCAACACCTTCTTCGTCTCCTCTTCGTCCTTTTAACGTTGGTGATTTGGTCAAGGTTAAGACGGGAAGGGTAGTTAAGGGTTTGTCCAAATTCAAGGGACCTTTTACGGTCAAGAAGGTTCTTGATCATTGCGTTATACTCAATAATGGTGAGTGTTGGAATTTCAGACGTGTTGCGTTATATAAAAGAGGCTGCTTGCTTCTCGTTTGAGTGAGTCAGTGAACGATAGTGGATATCTTTTGGCTCCATCACCACCAGTGTCTAACTCTTTGATCTCTCCTTCTCAGGCGATAGGTGGGGGGGGGGATTTGTGCACATCTGTTAGACCTGCTACTCCAAATGTTTCTGCGTTGCCAATGTCTTTGGTTCCTAATCGCACTCCTAGATTTAGGAGAACACCAGCTTATATGCAAGACTTTTTATGTTGATTTTATTTTGTTTGGTTTTTTTGCATTTGTTTATTAGAAAGAAAGAAGATGTGTAGTACACTCTTTGTATCTATAGCAGTGGTGGAATGTAATTGTGTGGATGTTCCATGTTGTATTATGATTCGGAGTTCTCTTCCACGGCAGTTGCTTGTTGCTCCTGTCGTGGAGAGTCCGCTCTTGTGTTTCTCTGTACGTGGAATAAACTATCTACACTTGGAATCAGCTTCTGGACGTCTCATAAATAGGAGGGGAAAAATAGAAACTAACGGATTGCAATTCACCTAGTCCCAGGAGCGGGGCACAATTCTTGCAAACTGATCAGTGCATCTGTTGGTCACAAGGTTGTTCCACTCTCTCCACCACATCTTTCAACCAGTGCCTAATTTGAGCCAGTGGTTTGCAGCACCGGCACTTAATCATTAACACTGGCGCTTAATCATCAACACTGGCGCTACAGTTTCAGAGTACCAGTTAAGAACACACTCATTTTTCGTAGGCACTGGCTGATTTGCCCTCAATCACATAATATTGAGAAGATGCCTGGTTCCCTAGCTCCGAAGCTAGCAGCTGCAGCCCTTAGGCCACATCTTCTCCCCACTTCCTGGTTAGTAATTCGCTGTTTTAGGCAGCGTTACTGGAGAAATGGCTGGTGCGTGCCTCCTGGCGAGAGCCCCGGGAATCCTTTTTTTTTCAGCCTTACTTAGCGCGGCCGCCGAATTCACACCAGCAGAATACTGCAGAAAATCATCAGGAATTATTTTTGTAAAACTTTTTGTCAGGGCAGTCAGGCTGGGAGGACTGGTGATTATGCCCAGAATCACAGGATGTCATTCGCGGCCTGCATTACGGGCGGGTGGGGGGGATTTGAAAATGGGTTGTCGCGCCGTGGGGGGTTGGGGGGGGAGGCGGGAGTGGAAACATATATATCAAATAAAACTTACTGTCCCGCGCCATCTTCTGAATGGGTCCCGACTCCCGCCGTGCGTTCTTCAATTCTGGCCGGCCGGCTGCAGCTCTCCTGGCGTCATCAGAAACGCAGCCTCCCTCCCTTCCCTCCACCAATAAGAACTGGCGAGGCGAATCTGAGCGCGCCCCACCTGGGCCATTTTCTCTATGTAGGCTGCTGCATGCAGCAGCCTACATAGAGAAAAAGGAGAGTGGGCGGTCCTGCTCAAGGGTAGGGGGGGAGTAGCTTGTCCACTGTTGTGCATACGGACTGTTTGATCGGCCCCTGGGCCGACCAAACAGTCCCTATGCACAACAGCGGGCAAGCCACTCCCCCCCTGCCCTCAAGCAGGACCGCCCACCCCCAACCAGGCACTTCTGCTTTCTCACAGTGCGAGAAGGCAGAAACATAAATGGTAGTTATTACCATTTATGTTTCTGCCTTCTCGCACTGCGAGAAAGCAAGGGGGTGGCGCCCAAACGCCCCTATGGAGGAGCCGCCACTGCTGAACATATAATGTCCCAAAGAATTAAAAGTTGTGCTTTTCCTGTTCATGAAAATGTTCTTTTTCTAACATGAAAAAGGTTTTCCAAAAATTGTCCTAGAAAGACTATGCGCATATACTTTCTTGCGATGGGCTCCTAAATCAGGATTCTTGTACTTAACTTTCGTTTTTTTGTCCCTTTCTTACAGGTACCGATGCTGCTACGGCTTCAAGAAGACTCCAGGAAGAAGAAATCTGAAGGCTGGGAACTCCGTCTTCATTCTCAGGTCAGGAGTTCCAAGCGCAGGTCCGTTCGTGAAGACTAAAGGAAGGCTAAGCGCCTTCTGGAAGATGAGTGTGGCCTTAAGTAGAAGACCACACTCAAAATGGCTGTCATGTTCTTTCACGTTGCACGGATGTAACGTGTGGTGTGCTCCGATTCGCTTTACCGGAGCGAGCACTTGAAACGAAGCGTCTTTGACTGAGCACTTCACACGAAAACCAAGCGCCTCTTGTTTTGTGAGGAAACACAGACTCTGAGCAAAGTCTGTTCCTGGCATATTCCAATGCGTATTTTCCAGAGTTGTAACCAACGAGAAATTCTGGGTGCAAGTGTGATACAATGATCAATGTGAACTCACATTTTCATTTGACACAAATACTGTTAAATAACACTACATAATAGCGCATTACAAACCATAAGTTACTTTTACATGTTTTCTCCAATTAAATTAATTTCCACACATGCGGCAGTGCAGGATGCACGGGAAAGGGGTGGGTTTTTTATATATTAAGAAACAGACACTGCACTGGGAAACCCGTGCTTTGTCTGCTTCTTACGCAAACCAGGGTAATCATGACAGTACCCCCTCTCAAAATCCCCCCTAAAATCATTGGAATGGGTTTTGGCTTATTGGGATATCGGTTGTCAAAAGCTTTGACTTTACGTGGAGCATTTTGTAAGTTAGCAAGAGGGTCCCAAGAGCGTTCTTCCGGGCCATAACCCTTCCAGTCCACTAAATAAAATAACTTTCCTCAAATTCTTTTACAATCAAGAACTGTTTTTACCACGAATTCTGGAACACCTTCTATTTCAACTGGAGGAGGAGGAGTCTTTGAACGAGTCATAGGGTTATAGGGTTTTAGCAGTGAAACATGAAAAACTGGGTGAAATCGGTATGTAGGTGGGAGGGTTAATTTCAGGCTTACTGGATTAATTATTTTTTCCACAGGAAATGGTCCAAAGAACCAAGGACAACATTTTTTGTTACTTTTAAGTCGTAAATTCCTTGTTGCTAACCATACTTTGTCTCCTACGGTATATTGAGGCTGAGCAGAGTGGTGCTTATCTGTAACAGGTTTTTGATTTTCTTTTGCTTTTGCTAATTGAAACTGAGCATTTTGCTTAATGGAGGTTAGTTGTGTCACATAATCATGTACAGATGGAACCCCTTGTGAAGACACAATGTGATCAGGAATATTCTTAGGATGATAACCGTAAGAGCAAAAGAATGGTGACATGACAATAGATGAACGATCCATGTTATTATATGCAAATTCTAAAGCCCATAGAACATCTGACCATTCTTGTTCACAATTTGCGAATGAACAATGTAAGAATTGTTCAATGGTTTGATTGGTGCATTCTGTTAAACCATCCATCTGAGGATGATAACTTGTAGATGTTCACACTTCCATGTTTAAAGATGAACTCAATTGCTGCCAAAAATGGGAAGTAAATCGGGGGCTTCTAGTTGGAAATAACAATTCTGTGTAACCTAATTATCTCTTTCAAAAATATGTTAGCCAATTCTATGGCCGAAGGAAGTTTTTTTAATGGGATACAATGAGCCATGCACGGGAAATGATCGACTACAGATAAAATAGTAGTAAAACCCTTGAGAGTAGGTGGGAGTTCCACAATAAAATCAAGAGACACAGGGTGCCACGGTTGAGGGGTTATAGGTAAAGGTTGTAGAAGTCCACTAGGGTCTTTATGTCGTGGTTTATTCTGAATACAAATGACACAAGTATCTACACATTTTTAAATGTCTTTGAACATGGGAGGCCACCAAAATTGTATTTTAATCATTTGATATGTTTTAATAATTCCAGGATGAGCAGACAGAGTATCATGATGTAATTGAATAATTTGAGTCTGTAGAAGTTCTGATGGTATAAATACCTGATCATTCATGTATAATAGGTCATCTTTTCTTTGAAGAGATGGGTACAAATGTTGCCATTCAGACTTTTGTTTTGATCGTAATTCCTTCTGTATCAACTATTTTACATCGGTATTGGTAATACTGGCTGGAAAACAATGTGTGGGTAAAATGGGCTGTATATTGTCTAACTGTTTAGGTATCTCTTCTTCTACACCCATACGTGACAAAGCATCAGCTTTATTATTTTATTTTCCTGTCCGGAAAGTGATAATAAATTTGTAATCATTATAAAATAATCGCAACGTAGTTGTCGTGCTAATAGAGCTTTAGCAGTGCGTAAGGACTGTAAATTTCGATAGTCAGTATAAATTGTAATTGGGTGTCGTGGGCCTAACTAGTAGTGGCGATATTCCTCAAAAACAGCTTTTATTGCCAATAATTCTTTGTCTGCAATAATGTAATTTTGCTCTGCTGGAGATAGTTTTCTAGAATAATAGGCTATGGGATGCATTTGTCCAGCATCTTTATGTCTTTGAGACAAAATCCCACCCAAAGCAAACTGTGAAGCATCAGCCTTAACTATGAATGGACGGGAGGGATCAGGATGCATTAATATAGGAGCTGAAGTAAACAGTCTCTTTGACTCTTGAAATGCCTTTTCGGCTGACTCAGTCCATTCAAATTTTACGCCTTTTCAAAGAAGTTTTGTGATAGGCGTTATGCTTTGAGAGAAATCACGAATGAAACGCCTATAAAAATTGGCTAAATCTAAAAAACTTGGCGTGCTGCTGCTGGGGCTCAGGGGAAGGCTTGCCTCCCTGGGCCCTGCTCTGCCCCTGGATGCCTGGAGGAGAGCTTCTTGGGATCCTTCTGCCACCTGGATGACTCCAACACTTCCTGGAACTTTTTTGCTTCATCTCTTTCAGCCTTATGGACTTTAGGCTGCCCAAGCACCCTGTGAGCGCTTTGCTTTATTTTTAAGAGCACCTGGCTCTCTTTTTGCGCCCTGGGAGCGCTATCTTGTAATTTTCCCCCAGGAGAGGGAGAGCCTGGGGGCTGCGCAGCGCCGCGCTGCAGCCCCCTTAGGAGGGAATCCCCACCATAGGGATTCCCCCGTGATGATTATGGCGGCGGCTGCCCACCCCGCATTTTACTGTGTTTCGCGGGTGCCCACCCCGCTTATTCCGCTATTTCATGGTGGGTGCCAACCCCACATGTCCGCTGGCGATTTATTCTTGATGGCGGGTGCCCACCGCGCGTTCCAGCGCCGCGGCCCGAGCCGCTAAAGGAATCTGTTCCGTGCTGCTGCCCAGCGCGACCCAGAAGACAAGGAAGGCTGCGCTTCCCGTGGGTGGGGCTTCCGAGAAGGAAGAGGGAAGCCCCACGAGTGAGGAGACGTCGATGCCGAGCGGGGCTCCCGTGACCCAGGGGAAGCCCTGCGTTCAGCCGCTGTTATGAAGAAGTCCCGGGTCCCAGGAGGGGGCCCGGGGTGAAGGAAGGCTGCCAGAGAGAAGCGGGGCTCCCGTGTTGGCAAAGTGAGCCCCGCGTGCAGCCCCAGCCGTCCGGAGCGTCGCAGGCTCCAGGTGACGTCCCAGCGAGGAGATCCCGAGCGGCGCCAGTGAGTCCCGGTGAGTGGGGGCTCAAGATGGGCGGTGTGGTGCCAGTGAGCGCACCGTGTCTGTTTCCGTGAGCAGACCCGCCGTTGCGGGTCGCTCCAACGTGGTCATGTTTATTTTAAGAGCCCCGTGTGGCTCCAACGTTTGGCCTCATGATCCTTGGAGCCCAGAGGGGCCCATGAATTTCCCACGCATTTGCCCCAACGCTTGTGGGCATATTTATTTCAAGCGCCAGTGCGCTCCACGTTTTGGGGGAAAGTTCTTTCTCTTTATTGTGGCAGGATTATTTCAGGAGCCAGTGCGCTCCATGGGGACATGTGTATTTTTAGAGCCCGTGCAGAGCTCCAGCGTTTGGCGCATTTGTTTAAAGGACCACTGAGAGCCCAGGCCGCATTTTCCCTACTTCCAGCTGCCAAGCAAGTAGTGGGCAGCTGCACCGTTTAGGCACAATTCCTGAGAGGGACAGAAGTGACACAGAGGTGCCAGGCATTCCCCAACTGCGCAGCAATTAGTGCCAGCCGCATCGTTTAGGCCCCCAGGCTATTGTTCTCAGCTGCCCAGCAAGTAGTGGGCAGCTGCAACGTTTAGGTTTTGCACAGTGGCGCACCCTTGACCTTCGCTGCATTGGCAGCAACCCTGACTTTTGGACAGAGGGCAGGTGAGCCCCCTTTGGGATGGCCAGTTGGCCAGGGGGATTGTTAGGTTTATAGGGCGCCAGACCCTACTGTGATTTTGGGTGCTAGGAAATATGATTCCTGTAGAATGATTTATGCACCTGTGTTGATACCTCTCAATGTGTTTTATGGTTATGAGGTTTGTTCACATATTATGGTTTATGCTAGTGAGATTTATTTCCTAATGCAGTTATACTTAGGAAGTCAGGGTCTAATGCGTTTAGACTTGTGAAATGATGGCCGCATGGGTCTATGCTGGTGAGGTTGGCGCAGAGTGTATTCGCGCCTGATGTGATGCTGTGCATAATGTAGTTTATGTTACAGGCCGATGCTAAGTACAGTGATTACCAGTAGTTATTGGTTGTGTTCTATGTTTATGATACGTTCTACATTTACTAAGTTCACTTTGTGATGGTACTGACAGTGGTCCAGTTGGCCCTGTCAGGTGTAAATAATCCCTTGTAAATATTGCCCAGTGCCCGTTGGCATAGTGTATAATATGTGCTTAATATTCTAATGTGTTATGATAATACAAAGGCTATTTTTACATATAACCTTGTGTGGAGTTCCTTTTGTGGTGTGCCTGGGATGTTGTTGCTGTGTGTGTGCGCAAATGCTTTACACGTTGCCTCCGGGATAAGCCTGACTGCTCGTGCCAAGCTACCAAGGGGGCAAGGGGGTGAGCAGGGGTTATCTTTGGTGTGTAACTTCCTTGCCCTGACTAGAGTGGTGGTTTCTGCCTGGCTTTGGCGCATGCCTTAGCCAGCCAGAAATCCCATTTCTAACACCTATGCTATAACCAGTGCTTTAATAGCCCACTGTAGCATGAGTAGGGGCTTGACCATGGTCTCATATGCTGATGACAGTCAGTTAGTGGTGGCACTCTCTAATAACACCGAGCAGGACGCCCTTAAGTTTCAGGGCGACCTTGCGGTAGTGGCCGAGTGGATGACTGCTAACTGCCTCCAACTGAATTCCAACAAGTCGGAGGTACTGTTCGTAGGTAGGGACCATGGTCTGTGGAGTGATCTCTGGTGGCCAGCCAGTCTGGGCGTGCCCCCTTCCCCGAAGCAAGCGGTTAAGATTTTAGGGGTCTGGTTGGACTCTTCTTTAAACTATCGAGCCCATACTAAAAAAACAGCAGGGACCTGCTTTGGACTGCTACGGGGGCTCAGACCACTGCTGGGCTTTTTTGATGCCTCTACACATCAGGTCACATCGGGGTTCATATCTCCTGAGGCGGAAAGCCGGGAGACGCTCATCTGAGATTGTGTGATTGTGTGCTTTTTAAACTCACCTGCTGCTATTTGTTCTTGTTGCACTTCAAGGGCTCCGTGTAGCGGATCAAGCGCTCACGTGACGCCCTTCCTGCCGGCTGGCCACGCCCACCTTTTAGGCCACGCCCCCTTACCGCCCTTTTAAGCGCCAGCGCTCGAGCGCCCACTGGGTTCATATCTCCTGAGGCGGAAAGCCGGGAGACGCTCATCTGAGATTGTGTGATTGTGTGCTTTTTAAACTCACCTGCTGCTATTTGTTCTTGTTGCACTTCAAGGGCTCCGTGTAGCGGATCAAGCGCTCACGTGACGCCCTTCCTGCCGGCTGGCCACGCCCACCTTTCAGGCCACGCCCCCTTACCGCCCTTTTAAGCGCCAGCGCTCGAGCGCCCACTGGGTTCATATCTCCTGAGGCGGAAAGCCGGGAGACGCTCATCTGAGATTGTGTGATTGTGTGCTTTTTAAACTCACCTGCTGCTATTTGTTCTTGTTGCACTTCAAGGGCTCCGTGTAGCGGATCAAGCGCTCACGTGACGCCCTTCCTGCCGGCTGGCCACGCCCACCTTTCAGGCCACGCCCCCTTACCGCCCTTTTAAGCGCCAGCGCTCGAGCGCCCACTGGGTTCATATCTCCTGAGGCGGAAAGCCGGGAGACGCTCATCTGAGATTGTGTGATTGTGTGCTTTTTAAACTCACCTGCTGCTATTTGTTCTTGTTGCACTTCAAGGGCTCCGTGTAGCGGATCAAGCGCTCACGTGACGCCCTTCCTGCCGGCTGGCCACGCCCACCTTTCAGGCCACGCCCCCTTACCGCCCTTTTAAGCGCCAGCGCTCGAGCGCCCACTGGGTTCATATCTCCTGAGGCGGAAAGCCGGGAGACGCTCATCTGAGATTGTGTGATTGTGTGCTTTTTAAACTCACCTGCTGCTATTTGTTCTTGTTGCACTTCAAGGGCTCCGTGTAGCGGATCAAGCGCTCACGTGACGCCCTTCCTGCCGGCTGGCCACGCCCACCTTTCAGGCCACGCCCCCTTACCGCCCTTTTAAGCGCCAGCGCTCGAGCGCCCACTGGGTTCATATCTCCTGAGGCGGAAAGCCGGGAGACGCTCATCTGAGATTGTGTGATTGTGTGCTTTTTAAACTCACCTGCTGCTATTTGTTCTTGTTGCACTTCAAGGGCTCCGTGTAGCGGATCAAGCGCTCACGTGACGCCCTTCCTGCCGGCTGGCCACGCCCACCTTTTAGGCCACGCCCCCTTACCGCCCTTTTAAGCGCCAGCGCTCGAGCGCCCACTGGGTTCATATCTCCTGAGGCGGAAAGCCGGGAGACGCTCATCTGAGATTGTGTGATTGTGTGCTTTTTAAACTCACCTGCTGCTATTTGTTCTTGTTGCACTTCAAGGGCTCCGTGTAGCGGATCAAGCGCTCACGTGACGCCCTTCCTGCCGGCTGGCCACGCCCACCTTTCAGGCCACGCCCCCTTACCGCCCTTTTAAGCGCCAGCGCTCGAGCGCCCACTGGGTTCATATCTCCTGAGGCGGAAAGCCGGGAGACGCTCATCTGAGATTGTGTGATTGTGTGCTTTTTAAACTCACCTGCTGCTATTTGTTCTTGTTGCACTTCAAGGGCTCCGTGTAGCGGATCAAGCGCTCACGTGACGCCCTTCCTGCCGGCTGGCCACGCCCACCTTTCAGGCCACGCCCCCTTACCGCCCTTTTAAGCGCCAGCGCTCGAGCGCCCACTGGGTTCATATCTCCTGAGGCGGAAAGCCGGGAGACGCTCATCTGAGATTGTGTGATTGTGTGCTTTTTAAACTCACCTGCTGCTATTTGTTCTTGTTGCACTTCAAGGGCTCCGTGTAGCGGATCAAGCGCTCACGTGACGCCCTTCCTGCCGGCTGGCCACGCCCACCTTTCAGGCCACGCCCCCTTACCGCCCTTTTAAGCGCCAGCGCTCGAGCGCCCACTGGGTTCATATCTCCTGAGGCGGAAAGCCGGGAGACGCTCATCTGAGATTGTGTGATTGTGTGCTTTTTAAACTCACCTGCTGCTATTTGTTCTTGTTGCACTTCAAGGGCTCCGTGTAGCGGATCAAGCGCTCACGTGACGCCCTTCCTGCCGGCTGGCCACGCCCACCTTTCAGGCCACGCCCCCTTACCGCCCTTTTAAGCGCCAGCGCTCGAGCGCCCACTGGGTTCATATCTCCTGAGGCGGAAAGCCGGGAGACGCTCATCTGAGATTGTGTGATTGTGTGCTTTTTAAACTCACCTGCTGCTATTTGTTCTTGTTGCACTTCAAGGGCTCCGTGTAGCGGATCAAGCGCTCACGTGACGCCCTTCCTGCCGGCTGGCCACGCCCACCTTTCAGGCCACGCCCCCTTACCGCCCTTTTAAGCGCCAGCGCTCGAGCGCCCACTGGGTTCATATCTCCTGAGGCGGAAAGCCGGGAGACGCTCATCTGAGATTGTGTGATTGTGTGCTTTTTAAACTCACCTGCTGCTATTTGTTCTTGTTGCACTTCAAGGGCTCCGTGTAGCGGATCAAGCGCTCACGTGACGCCCTTCCTGCCGGCTGGCCACGCCCACCTTTCAGGCCACGCCCCCTTACCGCCCTTTTAAGCGCCAGCGCTCGAGCGCCCACTGGGTTCATATCTCCTGAGGCGGAAAGCCGGGAGACGCTCATCTGAGATTGTGTGATTGTGTGCTTTTTAAACTCACCTGCTGCTATTTGTTCTTGTTGCACTTCAAGGGCTCCGTGTAGCGGATCAAGCGCTCACGTGACGCCCTTCCTGCCGGCTGGCCACGCCCACCTTTCAGGCCACGCCCCCTTACCGCCCTTTTAAGCGCCAGCGCTCGAGCGCCCACTGGGTTCATATCTCCTGAGGCGGAAAGCCGGGAGACGCTCATCTGAGATTGTGTGATTGTGTGCTTTTTAAACTCACCTGCTGCTATTTGTTCTTGTTGCACTTCAAGGGCTCCGTGTAGCGGATCAAGCGCTCACGTGACGCCCTTCCTGCCGGCTGGCCACGCCCACCTTTCAGGCCACGCCCCCTTACCGCCCTTTTAAGCGCCAGCGCTCGAGCGCCCACTGGGTTCATATCTCCTGAGGCGGAAAGCCGGGAGACGCTCATCTGAGATTGTGTGATTGTGTGCTTTTTAAACTCACCTGCTGCTATTTGTTCTTGTTGCACTTCAAGGGCTCCGTGTAGCGGATCAAGCGCTCACGTGACGCCCTTCCTGCCGGCTGGCCACGCCCACCTTTTAGGCCACGCCCCCTTACCGCCCTTACGGCCACCTATAACAATGTGCCATTTTAGATCGCGCAGCGGTCGAGCGCAGCGGGAGCGCCGACTTCGCGCCGAAGTCGCGCATAAGTCAAGCCCGTCTGCGCCCGTCCGCGGCCGATCGGGGCCAGGGGCACGGCATCATGCAAAAATCCTGTCCTACTCATCCAAGGACCTTATCGCCCTTCAAGGCCTGTGGCCACTCCCGGATTCTGTCCATAGTCTCGTCTCTTCACTAGGCCTTGCACCTACCCTCCCCACACCTCCGCTACCCCCGCTATGCACCCCCCCGTCACCGTGCCCCCCCCTGGCTGATTCTTGTCCCACGACCCCAGCACTGTCTGTCATCTTACTCAATACCAGGTCAGCGGTCAAGCACCACCACGAGTTGTACGTCCTACTCGACACCGAGAAACCGGACTTACTGCTCCTGACCGAAACCTGGTATTGTGATTCTTCCCTCCCCGCCCTCCTGGCTACCCTTCCACCTTCCTACGTGGCCCTGCGTGCCGATCGTCCAGCGAACAGGGCTGGCGGTGGGGTCGCCTTAATCGCCAGGTCAGATTTGCATTTTTCATCACTCCCTTTTCCCCCTATGTTCCCTGCTGATTTCTTAGTAGTCCGCTCCCTCTTATCCTCTCCTCCCATCACTTGTCTTCTTGTGTACCGTCCTCCTCAGTTCTCACCTTTATTTTTACCTGCTTTTCAAGACCTACTGGCCAATCTGGTGGTCAATTATGCCTCGGTTCTGGTGCTGGGGGATTTTAATTACTGGCCCTCGGACCAACACGAGTGCCCTGCTTCAAAGGAATTCACAGAATCCCTACTATCTTTTAATTTCGTGTCACATATAGCTGTCCCCACTCACTCTCACGGGCATACACTTGACCAGGTCTGGTCTCTCAACCTTCCATTGGCCTCGGTGGCTGTCTCTCCTTGCCCCTGGTCTGATCATGCCCTTATCTCCTTTTCAATCCTTTACAACCCACCTCCCAAAACCCCGCGTGCAAAAAACACCTGGGCGCGGAACTGGAACAGGCTGGATCTCCCCTCTCTGACCTCCCTGCTCCGCAATTCCATTCCCTCCTTCTCTGGCCTATCATCTGCCTCTCAAGCCAAGGCCATTAACATCTGGCTGGCTGGAGGTTGCGACTCAGCGGCTCCTCTACGTCGCATCTCCATTCGTCGACTCAAGGACTCCAATAGATGGTTTAATGACCACCTAAAAGAACTCAAACTGAGTACCCGACGGGCGGAGAGGCAGTGGAGGAAAGATTACAGCCTTTCATCTAAAACTCATTTTCTGGCACTACTGGCTAAATATAAATCAGCAATTCTGGCTGCAAAAACTGATTACTTCTCCATGAAAATTACGTCTGCTGACAACAAACCCAGGGTAATCTTTGGCATTGTGAATGACCTGGCATTCTCTGACCGAACCTCGTCCCAAATCCCACCCTCCCAGCCCCTCTGCGATCAACTCAATCATTATTTCATGGACAAAATCACAACTATCAAGGCCAATATCCCATTACCTTCGCCTGCTTTCGCTGATCCCTCCCCCCCCACTGTCCAGAATCTCCTCACTCTGTTCCCTCCCCTCACTCAGGAATCCTTTCTGGCAATACTCCCTAAGGTAAAGTCCGGGTCTCCGGCGGATGGTTGTCCCGCACGCATCCTACAGCAAATCTACTCCAGCTGCCCTGACCCCCCTATTGCCTTCCTTAACAGCTCCTTGGCTCAGGGTGTTGTGACCCCTGCACTTAAGGCCGCTACCATAGTGCCTCTGCTGAAGAAACCCGGCGCGGACCCTTCCATCTCGGCCAATTTTCGCCCCATCTCCCTGCTGCCCTTTCTGGGCAAGGTGATGGAACGCCATGTCACCGCGGTACTGAGCGCTCACATTGAGGCAAATGGGGGGCTGGCCTCTCGCCAGGCAGGATTCCGCCCCAGGCACTCGACCGAATCGGTCGTAGTCTCAGTCCTTGATAACCTCAGAAAGGGTATGGATGACAACAACTACCAGGCACTGGTCCTCCTTGATCTTTCCGCCGCCTTTGACACGGTGGACCATACCATCTTACTTGCCCGTGTCAAGGCGGCCGGTATCGGGGGATCAGCTTTGGTCTGGCTCTCCTCCTTTCTGAGGGACCGCACTCAGGCGGTCCGACTAGGCGATTTCACTTCCACCCCTCTCTCTGTCACTTGTGGTGTCCCCCAGGGCTCCTCTCTCTCTCCCTTACTCTTCAATCTCTATATCTCTCCTCTTATCTATGCACTCCAGCAGCTGGAGGTCACTGTCTACAACTATGCGGATGACCTCCAGCTCATCTTTGATCTGTCCCCCTCTCTCCTTTCGGTCTCTAATTTCCAGTCAACTATGACATTCATCAGGGACTGGATGAATCACAATCATCTCAAGCTGAACCCTGATAAGACCGAGTTGGTTCTCACTGGTGGTTCATCCAGCCCCTGGAACTCCCTTTTCTGGCCCCCCTCTCTCGGCCCGGCACCATCCCCCTCCACTGTGGTAAAAACTTTGGGTGTTAAAATGAATAACCAGCTCACTCTCCACTCACAAATTAGTTCCGTGGTTTCCTCCTGTTTCCTTACTCTTCGCACTATCCGTTCCGTTTCCCGCTTCTTCTCCCCTCAGGCACTTAAGATCATTATAGCCGCCCTGGTAATTTCACGTTTGGACTACGCCAACGCCCTTTACCATGGCATTCCAGCATACAGCCTGCGTAGACTCCAAGTTATCCAGAACCAGGCGGCCAGGCTGATATACAGCCTTCCACGTTACCATCATTCCACTCCCCTGTTAAAAAAGCTTCACTGGCTCCCCGTGAAACAACGCTCCCTCTTTAAGATTGGATGCATGGTTTTTCAGGCCCGCCAGGGCACTGCCCCCGCTTTCATCACCTCACTAATTAAACCTTATGTCCCTGCCAGGAATCTCCGGTCTTCCTCCAAGTCCCTTCTTCAGACCCCCCGCTTCTCACGCAAAAAGTGGGGTGGTTCTAACTTCTCGACTTTGGCCCCCATTTTCTGGAACTCTCTTCCAGACAATCTTCGTTCTGCCACTCAGTACCTCTCCTTCCGTAGTGACCTGAAAACTTTTCTTTTTAGCCAGGCTTTCCCCCCCTAAAAACTTACTTCACTCCTTCACGGTCTCTCCTCCTCAGTTACTGAACCTCCAGCGCCAAGAAACCGCAAGGTGTACGCCGCGCTCTATAAGTGTTTTAAATTAGAAATTAGGTCATTATTCAAGCGATGGTTTTGTATAGACTTGATTATGCCTGTTCCCTCTATTTAGTGTCCAATAAAGCGGAGGTTCAGAGACTGCAAAGGACACAAAATGCAGCAGCCAGAACACTTCTAGGCCTGCGCAAGTTCTGTTCTGTGTCCAGCGCCATCAGCCGTCTTCATTGGTTACCCGTGGCCAGGCGTATTGAATTTAAGGCCTTACGTACCACTTTTAAGGTTCTAAAATCTGCTACCCCTCCTATTCTGGCCAAACGTCTTTCACCATACGTTCCATCACGGCCCCTCCGGTCACAGGGCCAGCATTTGGCAATGGTTCCACGGATACGAAGAGTTTGGGCCGGTGGCCGCTCTTTTTGTTATAGAGCTGCCACTTTATGGAACTGCAGATTCGTGATCTTAACAATTACTTAGAATTTAGGAAGGCCATCAAGACTTTTCTCTTCCTCTTAACTTAGCTGGTGTCAACTTTGCTGTCTGTCAGTATTCCTATCAGCGTCGGGACACCCCTTAGCTGGGGCAACTGTTGCGCTTTATAAGATTTCAACCTAACCTAACCTTAAGTTACGTGATAGGAAGCAGGGAGGAGGGCCGGATACTGGACGTTGGTGGGCTCTTGCTCTTGACCTGCGAGGCAACAAGGTAGACATAACTTAAGTGTTAAGTATATTTCAGGAAAAATAAGTTGTTTTCTTGTATTCAGTTCTTTTACTCTATTTAACCAAATCTCTTACCTGCGAACTGGAGCTGGAAAGAATAGCATCCCAGTATTTCTTGTGAAGAGCAATGGGTAATTGCAGAACTTGTGCCGGTGACTGGATATGATTGCAGAAGGTTTGTCTGAGGTTTCGTCATCCTTTAAGGGAAGAAAACATAAAGACCTTAGTATCTCTAATAATTCTAATGTATTCTATTATGAGCTGTGATTATCTTTTATATTCATGTTTCCAACAACTTACTCCTCCAATTCAATCTTCAGGCCAGTTCTGCTTTGAAACTGAAGAGAATATAAGCAAGAAAGAAAAGCCAAACAAGCAAAGTTCACAATGCAAGATGAAACATGCTGTACATAAAATGTCCCAAAGGATTCAAAGTTGTGCTTTTCCTGTTCATGAAAATGTTCTTTTTCTAACATGAAAAAGTTTTTCCAAAAATTGTCCTAGAAAGACGATGTGCATATACTTTCTTGCAATGGGTGCCTAAATAAGGATTCTTGTAGTCAACTTTCGTTTTTTTGTCCCTTTCTTACAGGTACCGATGCTGCTACGGCTTCAAGAAGACTCCAGGAAGAAGAAATCTGAATGCTGAGAACTCTGTCGTCATTCTCAGGTAAGGAGATCCAAGCGCAGGTCCGTTCGTGAAGACAAAAGGAAGGCTAAGCGCCTTCTGGAAGATGGGTGTGGCCTTAAGTAGAAGACCCCACCCAAAATGTCTGCCACGTTCTTTCACGTTGCACGGACGTAACATGTGGCGAGCTCCAATTTCCTCTACCGGAACAAGCACTTGAAACGAATTCTATGTCAGGACAGGAGGCTCCGATTATGTTTTCTCATTTCTTTACTAGAAATGCTCAGCAGCCAATAAAAACACAGTATATGCAAAGAAAAAACTACAATACCCATAAACACAGGGGTTTGACGTGAACAACCATAGAGACCATAGTATAAAAGGTCACATAGCAAGTACAACATCCTCTTTCTTTGCTGCTCCGCAGCCAGTTAAGTGTTTCTTCTTTTATATTTTTAAACGCTTGTAACTGTTGCAATTGTGCTTGACAGCGTATTGTTTCCGCGTGTTTTCACGCTCTTGTTTACGTTTCCATGGTGACTGTTGTAATTGTATTTCAGCGGTTTTTTCTCCCGCTCGCCGCGGTCTTTATAAAGTGCAGGGAGCGTGTGGTTCACCTTCCCGGGGACGGGCGCTTTGCGCCCGTGTCTCTGTTTATTGTGGAGAGGGAGACAGGGGCTAGGAGGGTCGCGCTAGCTCTGCGAGTGCTCCGTGTTTTGAATACCGGGCGGTCGTTACTGCGCATGCGCGGCGGCCATATTTGTTATTAAAATCAGGTTATTTATCCTGTCAGAACGGTCGCTTTGCACCGAGAGCCCACAGCCTGTGTATTCGCCCCTCCTTGCGCCCATTTGCTATTTAAATCGTTTGGCTGCATAATTGTGCATAGGCTTTGCTAGAGTGCTAGTTTTTTCTGTCAGCAAGCCCTCCCTCCACACTTTAAAGTTATTTTAATAGAGTGTTCAGATTTGCCAATCTGCACTGTGGGCTTGCTGTGGGGTTTTTTCACTCCCCCTGCATTGTGCCTCTGGCCATTATTGATTGACGTCATTCCTGTGGGCACTGAATCTTGTTACACTTTGTGTCAGGATGGAGGAATATTATGAGGATGACTATTATTATGATGAGGATCCTTCTGGCTCTTTGGAGCATGATTTGGTGGAGGCGCTAGATCAAGGGGTGCAACAATCTGTGAATAAGGCGCTTGTTCGCGCTATTAATCCTTTGAAGCGTCATTTGTCTCTTTACGCACAGAAACAGGGTTGGTTACCAGCTGTGCGTACGTCTAAGTCCCCTGTCAATCCTCATAGGTCTGATTTTCAGAAGTTGGCTAAATCGCTGTCTTCGGATAGTGCTAAGGGGTCGGCTGGGACCTCGTTTTCATCCCTCCTTGGTACTGATGCTGACAAAGCGCATTCTTCCTCTTCTGAATTTGAGCCTCCTCCACGAAAAAAGGCTCGTAAGGAGCTCTTCGTGGAAGCCCCCTCTCATCCTCCCATTCTAACTTTTGAACCTTCTGATATTGTACATCCCCATTCTTCTTCTTGGTTGCCTTCTCCAGCGGTGGCGGAATATGTGCAAGCTCATATTCGCCAGCCTTTTGAAAAGGATGTCCAGGCCCGCCTCAGATCCGAGTGTCCACATCCGGATTTGGCGGACCATTTTGCCGATACCCCGGAGGTTGACCCTACCATGGTCACGTACCTTAAAAAGTACGCCAGAGACCCCAAAAAAGGTCTTGACAGGTCTTGGCGTTCCTGCCAGGATAAATTACTGGATTTATTGGGCCCGCTCACTAAAATTCTGGATTTGGGAGTTCTTGCTAAGGAGTCTTCAGCTCTGGTAAATCCAGACGAACTCATTGAATGGTCTCAGAGGGCCATTTGTCAATTGGGCGATGCAAATTGCGCAATTTCATGTGAATGACGCCGCTCCATTCTTCTCCGCCTGGATACCAAGGTGGCGGAGCTTTCTTCTTCAGAAGCCGGCCCCTTGGCTCAGGGGCTTTTATTTGGTCAGCCTTTCCTGAAGGAGCTTTCCCAGTTTGTGGCCACTTTCAGTGGCCTTGACAAGGCCCAAGCCTCGCTGCGGCGGGCGTTTCGGCCGGTTTTTGCTAAGGCCGGACGTCTTAGGGGACGTTCGTTTGGCCGAGGTTCGCAGCAGAATTCCCAGCGAGGATTCCAGTCCCACAGAGGGGGTGGTCAGGATTCCGGCTATACCACCCGTTCAAACTTCTACCCCTCCCGTAAAGGAAAAGGTCAGTTCCGGAAAGGTCGCTTCGGAGGCCAACAAGGAGGTCATCACGACTCCAACAATTCAGGTGAGGTTGATTCCTTTTTCCGAGGTGGTTTTGGGGGGAAGGCTCCAATTTTTTCTCCACAATTGGCAGTTAATCTCCAACGATGCTTGGGTGCTGGACACGGTTCAGGGGTACAAGATAGAATTTTATCAGCTCGCTCCTCAATCCCGCCTTCCAAACCCGTTGATCTTCTCTCTTCAGGATCGGGAGATCATTTCATCAGAGATAGACTCCCTTCTTGCAAAAGGGACTATTCTTCGCACTACCCGTCATCCAAGTGGTTTTGTGAGCACGGTGTTTCTGGTTCAGAAATGAGGGGGCATTCAACGGGGGAGTGGTTTACCGCCATTTCAAGATGGAAGGGATCCATCTCTTGCGAGATCTTCTCCGAGCGGGAGATTGGATGGTTCGTCTAGATCTCAAAGATACCTATTTGTCAATTCCAATCTTCGGTCCACATCGTCGGATTCTCCAGTTCCAATGGCAAGGGAACCGGTTCGAATACAAGGTCCTCCCGTTCGGCCTCTCGTCGGCGCCCTGGTGTTTCACGAAGCTTCTGAAGCCAGTGGTGGAGAACTTACGCGCTCGGGGTCTCCGCATGATTATTTATTTGGATGACATTCTGATCATGGCAGATTGTCCACACAAATTGATCTTGCATCTCGAATGGACGATCAACCTTTTACAATCCCTGGGATTTCTTGTGAATCCTCAGAAATCTGTTCTCATCCCATCTCATGTGATAGACTTACTAGGCTTCCAGATCAATTCTCTGACCTGTCAGCTTCTTTTACCCAATCAAAAGATTCGCTACATCAAACGGGAGTTGGTTTCGATTATCTCCAAACGGATTGTATCATTGAGATCTATAGCTCGTGTAGTCGGTCCTTTGGCGTCTTCAATTCAGGCGATCTTTCCGGGTCCTCTGCATTACAGGGCATTACAACGGTTGAAGATCCGTCATCTCCAGAACGGCCTTCGCTATTCAGATCAGATTCCTCTTTCGGAGGAGGCGAGGTGCGAGATGCAGTGGTGGCTGGACCACATGGAGGCCTGGAATGGGCGAGCCCTGTTCGGTTCTTTCCCGGAGATGGTGATAGAGTCCGATGCCAGCCTGTGGGGCTGGGGAGCCCGGTGCGGTCCGATTTCAACGGGGGGGGGGGGGGTCGATGGTCCCCTCAGGAGTTGTCTCTCCACATCAATTGTCTGGAACTCCTGGCGGGGTCCTTTGCAATCCGTTGCTTCACTCCTCTTCGGTCCAATTGTTGCATTCTTCTCCGCATCGACAATGTGTCCGCGGTTCGTTATGTCAACAAGTTGGGCGGCACGAGATCCAAGATATTAGCAGAGATCGCCAAAGATTTTTGGCACTTTTGTCTGTGGAAGAAGATCACTGTTATTGCCGAGTATCTTCCCGGCCGCAACAATCAGATTGCGGACTGGCATTCACGTCACCTTCGGGATTACAGCGATTGGAGGCTTCATCCTCGCATCTTCCGCTATCTCCGCCGGTTTTGGGGGCAGTGTCACATCGACCTGTTTGCCTCTCGCCTCAACACGCAGCTTCCCTGGTTCTTCAGCTGGAGACCGGATCCGGAAGCCCTGGCCACGGACGCCTTTCTCCAGACCTGGCCTCCCCTTCTGTGCTACACCTTTCCCCCGTTCATGATGATTCCGAGAGTCCTGGCTCGCACAAAGCGTTATCAGTCAGAGCTGATTCTGATTGCTCCTCTGTGGAGGGCTCAAGCTTGGTTCCCAGTTCTCCTGGAAATGTGTTGTGCAGTGCCGATCCTTCTTCCCCAGAAGTGGAATCTTTTGCTGGACCCTCTCGGCAATCCACATCCCCTGATCTGTCTTCTGGCTTGGCGACTTTCGGGGTCGTTGGTCGGTCCCAGGCCTTTCACGAGACGCTTGCAAATTTATCAGTGGATCTTGGGCACCCAACACTCACAAACGCTACTCAGGTTCTTGGAGACGATGGTGTGATTGGTGTGTTCAACGGGAAGCTAATCCCGGTACAGCGGATGTCTCTCTAATTATTAACTTTTTAGCGTCTCTTGCTTCTTCAGGTTTAGCTTATCGGACGGTTAACAATTTCCGTTCTGCCATTTCGGCAGGCCATAGTCCTCTTGATGGTAAACCCGTGGGTGAACATCCTTTGATTACAAAATTGCTCAAGGGTATACGTCTGGCGACTCCCCCTTGTCCAAAATACACGTCTTTATGGGATGTATCCATTGTCCTGAAGTTTTTGGACGATTGGCCTTCCAACTCTTTGCTCTCCCGCAAACAATTGTCAGCCAAACTGACCATGTTATTATCCCTAGTCTCTTGCAGACGGGTGTCTGATGTTCGTGCATTAGACTTGGCAGGTCGCAGTTTTACCCCTGAGGGTGTCACTTTTCGTCTTTCTCGGCGTACCAAAACAAATTCTTCTTTGATTACCTATCCTTCTTTTCCTAACCATCCCATCCTTTGTGTGGTCCAATGCGTCAAGGATTATGAGGTATGTACTGCTCCTTTACGTTCAGATATGCAGGGTCAACTGTTGATTGCTTTGCAGAAGCCATTTCGCCCTGTTACCCCAGCTACTTTAGCTCGTTGGGTTCGCTGGCTTATGTCTGAGGCCGGCATTGATGTATCCATTTTTGGTGCTCATTCGGCACGGGCAGCTATGGCTTCTAAAGCATTCTCGATGGGTGTTACTTTGTTTGACATTATGAAGGCCGCAGATTGGTCTTCTGATTCCATGTTTAAATCTTTCTATTACAAACCTATTGATCATGTGGCTTCAGTAGTGGTGGATAAGCTTTGAACAAGCATAATCGGAGCCTCCTGTCCTGACATAGAATTCAAAATTTGCGAACATTCGTGACAAGAATTTTCAATTCTATTGAGTACAAGGAGGCGAGGATTATCCCTCCCATTGTTTTTCTTATGTATATATTTTGCATTTATACTGATGTTTTTTGCATATGCATTATATTTCTGATAATTCATTGTTCTCTGATATTTCCCCCCCTATTGTACTTTACTATATATTGGATGTGTTTTACGGCAGTCTGTCTCTTTTCAGGTTCTGACCCGAAGTGACGATGTTACTGCTTCATCTGGGTTTCTTCTGCATCCGATGTCCTTCTGTTTCCAGGGTCTTGTAGCCTTCCAGCGCTGCGTTCTTCCATATGGACTTCTGCTGTTGCTGATGGTTGTTCTTCCTGATGGTCATCGTAATTCTTGAACTTTTTTCCTTTATTTGAACTGTTCTCCTCACCAAAGAAAGAGGATGTTGTACTTGCTATGTGACCTTTTATACTATGGTCTCTATGGTTGTTCACGTCATACCCCTGTGTTTATGGGTATTGTAGTTTTTTCTGTGCATATACTGTGTTTTTATTGGCTGCTGAGCATTTCTAGTACAGAAATGAGAAAGCATAATCGTCGCCTCCTTGTCCTTAATAGAATTGAAAATTCTTGTCACGTATGTTCGCAAATTTTGAATCATCTTTGACTGAGCGCTTCACACGAAGCGTCTCTTGTTTTGTGAGGAAACACAGACTCTTAGCAAAGTCTGTTCCTGGCATATGCCAATGCGTATTGTCCAGAGTTGTAACCAATGAGAAATTCTGGGTGCAAGTGTGATACAATGATCAATGTTAACTCACATTTTCATTTGACACAAATACTGTTAAATAACACTACATAATAGCACATTACAAACCATGAGTTACGTTTAAATTTTTTCCCCAATTACATTAATTTCCACACATGCGGCGTTGCAGGATGCACGGGAAAGGGGTGGGTTTTTTATATATTAAGAAACAGACACTGCACTGGGAAACCCGTGCTTTGTCGGTTTCTTACGCAAATTAGGGTAATCATGACAAGTAGACCCAGGTTCGAGTCTGATCATAGTCTTTACAAGTTTTATATCAAAAAAGAGTGGATCACTTGAACCTGTTGTCCAGGGTTTGGTGGTTATCCGGCCGTTCCTTTAAAAAACCCTCATTCACGTTTTAGGTGGATTGGCTGGCGGTATATCTTGGTTCTCCGCCTCGATAACGTGATTGCATCATCATCGGGTTTAGTGTTGTGCTACCTCCACCTGGAGGAAAACCACTGGATATTACAGTAGCGATCTGAGATCAAAAATGGACAGAGTGCTCATGTGTCGTGAAACAGTGGAAGTTAAAAAGGGATGTTTTCTCATGCTACCTGGACTTTAGTCTTTATTGTTGTCTGGTGCGTGGAAAAAGAATAAAAAATAGGGGAGATTGTACAGCAAGGGCAGTTAATGTGTCCGCTGTACAGTCAGTCCAATAGGTGGGTCGACATGTTTCAGCTCTTTACGTGCCCAGAAGGGTCAGGTGAGCTTTCATCAGGACCAGGGGGTGTTTGTCTTAAAGAAGGATGTTGTCCACTTTAAGGGTGAGGAGTTCGGAATATTTTTCACTGATCTCCTAGTAAAAGGTTTAGTACCTATGGTGAAAAGGAGGAGGAATAACAAATGATATGTTGGTGAAAATATAATTTCTTAAACAACTGATTCTTTCTTAGAGATTCTTTAAAAAAAGGGGGTTTCTACCCAGAGTACATGACGAGAAACAAGCAACATGGCAATTCTTTATATACAGTAAGAGCTGCAAGGTGAGTTCGAACACGCCACTGGTTACATAGCAAGTATAGATGGCAAATCTTTGCAATGATATCTGTATGTGATGTCTATTGGTTCAGCTGAGGGCATTTCAGAGGGGTAATTCTGGTTAGTAGAGGAATATACTTTTATACGGAAAGTTATACGTAAGGTTATCTCAGAGATTCATTTTGAGTCCTCAACGTAAAACATAAATATCCATGTGATCTTTGTGTTGAGGGTCATTGTACAATGTGTAGCAAATTGCGGGCTATATGAGGTGCTGTGTTACGGAGAAATACTCCGGTGGTTACAGAACAGCAGTGATGACTATGATTTGTCATGTGTACAGATGATAATCACTGGGAAGGGTCTATTGTCCATAAATATTGTAAACTCCATGACCACTGATAGTGTACCACTCACATCGATTTTTAACAGAAAATATGGCGGCATACTCGAGCGTGCTCATTCATACATTCACTCGATCTGTAAACACACGTTTCTCTCGATATGAAAAAGCACCCGTTGTAGGGCTTCTGAGAACCTCTGTTATATTGCATGTTTAGGCAGTACTTCGAGGCTCTATTAGGAACACAGAGAGAGACGACACACAGCATGCGCAAGTTATATAGACAGTCATTGCTTGGGTGGCCTTCGTACCTTAAAAGCTCGGATTTCGGGCTTCTTAGGAAGAATGGCAGCGTAGTGAGGCTGTGAGAGGAGGTCGGAGGAGAGGGGGGAGAACAAGGTGAGATTTAGAAAAAATAACCAAAGAAGTCTTGAATTAACGTTACGTGTCTCCGTCTCCAGGGTTTTCTCCATACCGGGAGTTCCGCTCTGCACGACTTGTGCTGACGCTGTCTTCCTGCTTGGTGGAGATTGCCCGGACTCGAACGTTTTTATGCAGTTAGGAGTGAAAAAAGACTATTAATTAGGGCAGCAGCATACAGGGCTGTCGGTTTTCACAGTCTTTACCTGTATAGGCCACTAAAATCAGTGTTAAAAGTGTCGCAAGTATAAATTACCACTACACCTGTTTTGAAAAGACAGATTCTCAGGCAAGGCGTGATTAATGGTAATATTACCAAATTCATAATGAGGATTGTGTTGGCTTGGGTTTTTTTAAGAGATTGTTAATCATTAGGATGCCAATAAAGTTTGTTTGAAAATCGTTTAGGTATCATTATACGGAGCATCGTATTCTGGCCATGAGGTAAAGTAGTCTTTGACATGTTCACGATACACTTAACCAGGGGATATCATCGTTCAAACCTGTTATATTTGTTTTTAGACGGTGTACCCATCTTTGTTCTTGTGTAAAGAGACGTTTCTCGACATTTTGTGACCCAGCCACCATAGACTCTATGACTATCCATTTGAGGTCATCAAGCGTATGTGGGTGGTTGATAAAGTGACTGCTCATTTTGGTGGTGTGACGTTTACATCTGACGTTGCTTCTATGTTCGCAGATTCGCTGTTTTATCTTGCGACACGTCATTCCAATGTATCTCAGATTACACGGGCAGGTAATCATGTAGATAACATGGGTGGTGTTACAGTTGGTATGTTGTCTCATCTTCCACATTAAGTCAGGTGTCAATTCAATGGATTTTGTCGTTTCTGTTAAATGACAGACGGAGCAGTGTCCACACGGGAAATGGCCTACCACTGGTGGCAGGTTCCATAAAGTACTTGTAGTTGTAAGTGTCTTTTTTTCGAAAGGACGAGTGTGTACTATCATGTCCTTAAAATTCTGAGTTCTCCTGTTTGCGAAGCGTGGTTTTGGCCAATTTAGATCTCCCGAGGTCAGAATGCGCCAGTTTTTGTTGATTATTTTCTTGATTATGTTACTGGCTGTGTTATATGTTGTGACACATGTTACTTGATCAGATGGTAGTGTTTTAGGTATTACTTCTAGCAAGCTCTCTCTGTGTTGATTTCTTGCTCTCTTTTGACAATTGTTTACAATTTTCGTAGGGTAATCGCGTTTGAGTAGTTTTATGCGCAAGTCTTCAGCTTGTTCTTTGTATTCACTCAGCTCACTGCAGTTCCTTTTTAGGCGCAGGAACTGACTGTAGGGTAAATTTTCTCTGAGTGGGCGGGGATGGAAGCTGTTGAAAGAGAGAAGGCTGTTCTTAGTCGTGGGTTTAAAAAAGGTTTTTGTTTTGATGGTATTATCGATTACATAAATATATAGATCAAGAAAATCCAGATGGTCCTTGTTTGAGTTGATGGTAAACTTTAGACATTCGTCTCGTGTGTTTAGCCAATTGTGAAAGTCTCTTAGATCTTCTTCTGTTCCTTCCCAGAACATGATGATGTCGTCAATATATCTCTTCCAGAAGGTGATCCTGGTGTGGAATGGATTGTTGACGTTCTGGATATGTGTCTTTTCAAAATTACTTACATATAGACCTGCCACGCTCGGCGCAAAGGTACTTCCCATGGAAGTACCATGGCACTGCTGGTAGAGAGTGTTGTTATATTCAAAATAATTCTCTTTCAGGGCCATTCTGCAGCATTCTAGGATGAAGTGTCTGGGGGTGTCCACACCCCCAGACACTTCATCCTAGAATGCTGCAGAATGGCCCTGACAGAGAATTATTTTGAATATAACAACACTCTCTACCAGCAGTGCCATGGTACTTCCATGGGAAGTTTACCATCAACTCAAACAAGGACCATCTGGATTTTCTTGATCTATATATTTATGTAATCGATAATACCATCAAAACAAAAAACCTTTTTTAAACCCACGACTAAGAACAGCCTTCTCTCTTTCAACAGCTTCCATCCCCGCCCACTCAGAGAAAATTTACCCTACAGTCAGTTCCTGCGCCTAAAAAGGAACTGCAGTGAGCTGAGTGAATACAAAGAACAAGCTGAAGACTTGCGCATAAAACTACTCAAACGCGATTACCCTACGAAAATTGTAAACAATTGTCAAAAGAGAGCAAGAAATCAACACAGAGAGAGCTTGCTAGAAGTAATACCTAAAACACTACCATCTGATCAAGTAACATGTGTCACAACATATAACACAGCCAGTAACATAATCAAGAAAATAATCAACAAAAACTGGCGCATTCTGACCTCGGGAGATCTAAATTGGCCAAAACCACGCTTCGCAAACAGGAGAACTCAGAATTTTAAGGACATGCTAGTACACACTCGTCCTTTCGAAAAAAAGACACTTACAACTACAAGTACTTTATGGAACCTGCCACCAGTGGTAGGCCATTTCACGTGTGGACACTGCTCCGTCTGTCATTTAACAGAAACGACAAAATCCATTGAATTGACACCTGACTTAATGTGGAAGATGAGACAACATACCAACTGTAACACCACCCATGTTATCTACATGATTACCTGCCCGTGTAATCTGAGATACATTGGAATGACGTGTCGCAAGATAAAACAGCGAATCTGCGAACATAGAAGCAACGTCAGATGTAAACGTCACACCACCAAAATGAGCAGTCACTTTATCAACCACCCACATACGCTTGATGACCTCAAATGGATAGTCATAGAGTCTATGGTGGCTGGGTCACAAAATGTCGAGAAACGTCTCTTTACACAAGAACAAAGATGGGTACACCGTCTAAAAACAAATATAACAGGTTTGAACGATGATATCCCCTGGTTAAGTGTATCGTGAACATGTCAAAGACTACTTTACCTCATGGCCAGAATACGATGCTCCGTATAATGATACCTAAACGATTTTCAAACAAACTTTATTGGCATCCTAATGATTAACAATCTCTTAAAAAAACCCAAGCCAACACAATCCTCATTATGAATTTGGTAATATTACCATTAATCACGCCTTGCCTGAGAATCTGTCTTTTCAGAACAGGTGTAGTGGTAATTTATACTTGCGACACTTTTAACACTGTTTTTAGTGGCCTATACAGGTAAAGACTGTGAAAACAACAGCCCTGTATGCTGCTGCCCTAATTAATATTCTTTTTTCACTCCTAACTGCATAAAAACGTTCGAGTCCGGGCAATCTCCACCAAGCAGGAAGACAGCGTCAGCACAAGTCGTGCAGAGCGGAACTCCCGGTATGGAGAAAACCCTGGAGACGGAGACACGTAACGTTAATTCAAGACTTCTTTGGTTATTTTTTCTAAATCTCACCTTGTTCTCCCCCCTCTCCTCCGACCTCCTCTCACAGCCTCACTACGCTGCCATTCTTCCTAAGAAGCCCGAAATCCGAGCTTTTAAGGTACGAAGGCCACCCAAGCAATGACTGTCTATATAACTTGCGCATGCTGTGTGTCGTCTCTCTCTGTGTTCCTAATAGAGCCTCGAAGTACTGCCTAAACATGCAATATAACAGAGGTTCTCAGAAGCCCTACAACGGGTGCTTTTTCATATCGAGAGAAACGTGTGTTTACAGATCGAGTGAATGTATGAATGAGCACGCTCGAGTATGCCGCCATATTTTCTGTTAAAAATCGATGTGAGTGGTACACTATCAGTGGTCATGGAGTTTACAATATTTATGGACAATAGACCCTTCCCAGTGATTATCATCTGTACACATGACAAATCATAGTCATCACTGCTGTTCTGTAACCACCGGAGTATTTCTCCGTAACACAGCACCCCATATAGCCCGCAATTTGCTACACATTGTACAATGACCCTCAACACAAAGATCACATGGATATTTATGTTTTACGTTGAGGACTCAAAATGAATCTCTGAGATAACCTTACGTATAACTTTCCGTATAAAAGTATATTCCTCTACTAACCAGAATTACCCCTCTGAAACGCCCTCAGCTGAACCAATAGACATCACATACAGATATCATTGCAAAGATTTGCCATCTATACTTGCTATGTAACCAGTGGCGTGTTCGAACTCACCTTGCAGCTCTTACTGTATATAAAGAATTGCCATGTTGCTTGTTTCTCGTCATGTACTCTGGGTAGAAACCCCCTTTTTTTAAAGAATCTCTAAGAAAGAATCAGTTGTTTAAGAAATTATATTTTCACCAACATATCATTTGTTATTCGTCCTCCTTTTCACCATAGGTACTAAACCTTTTACTAGGAGATCAGTGAAAAATATTCCGAACTCCTCACCCTTAAAGTGGACAACATCCTTCTTTAAGACAAACACCCCCTGGTCCTGATGAAAGCTCACCTGACCCTTCTGGGCACGTAAAGAGCTGAAACATGTCGACCCACCTATTGGACTGACTGTACAGTGAACACATTAACTGCCCTTGCTGTACAATCTCCCCTATTTTTTATTCTTTTTCCACGCACCAGACAACAATAAAGACTAAAGTCCAGGTAGCATGAGAAAACATCCCTTTTTAACTTCCACTGTTTCACGACACATGAGCACTCTGTCCATTTTTGATCTCTGATCGCTACTGTAATATCCAGTGGTTTTCCTCCAGGTGGAGGTAGCACAACACTAAACCCGATGATGATGCAATCACGTTATCGAGGCGGAGAACCAAAATATACCGCCAGACAATCCACCTAAAACGTGAATGAGGGTTTTTTAAAGGAACGGCCGGATAACCACCAAACACTGGACAACAGGTTCAAGTGATCCACTCTTTTTTGATATAAAACTATTAATTGGAAGGCGACTGGATCACGTATCCTTCTTATTCCCTACCAACTGATTAGCCATACATAGTCTTTACAAAACAAGCATTTGCAATGCAATAGGACTCGCATTTACGCGCGACCTATTGCATTGCATCACGGACCATGGGAGTGCGGGAGGGGGGAGAAAGGGGCGAAAAGGCACAGTCAAAGTAGGGCTCACTATCTAAATAACACGTAAGGTACCGTGTAACACTCGAAGTAAAGGGGCCAGTTGCCATGGGAGGGTACAAATGACGAAATGGCCATAATAAGGAGGGACTAACAAGCCTCATAATCAATCAGAAGGCAGAATTTACAGAAGACAATTACACGAGCCAATTAAAAACATTGTTGGAGAGTGGATTTAGCTTCCACTGCATACTCCATTACTGCAGGGTTCGCAGAGCGAGCAGCGCATGCGCGTGGCCGCTATAGGCTCGACCTAAAAATAGGGCCATTTACATCAGGAGTGAGCAGAGATCTAATAATGCAAGACATAAATCAACTGTTGTATGAGAAGAACTTTCTGATGGAAAATCATTGAACAGAAAGATGGTGGTGGGGGGGTGGTGGAGAGAAACAGTTTATCACCATGGTTTTCGTTTTTCAGTGATATCTGATTAATGTATAGTTATGTTTTTATTTGCTTGCAGTAGGTTTTATTTCACTACATCAATGTTAGTATGTAATGCTAAGTGCTGAGTTGTTTCTAGAAAGAGACATATATGATGTCTTCGGTTTTTGACGGAATTCCAGTAGGTTATGTACACAATGATAATTCGCAGAAAACCACTGAGTACGCCACATGGCGATCGGGCGTGAACGCATCACCTCCATCTTGTCGCATCGCAGTGAAGACGCCATTTTCTCGCATGGCAGCAGATCGTCACAACGCATCGAGGCGCCATCTTGTCGCACAGGAACCGGAGCGCAGGAAGAACCGACGCATCGCCTTCTCTGTGACTCTTTTGTTTGTTTTGCATCCCAGGTACTTTGTGAGTAAAGTGTCGCATTTCATCATCTACAAGTTTATTTTTGCAACAAACTCTTTAAAGACATTCTACTGAATTTTTGAATGTTGGATTTTTGTCAATTTGGTCTTGTTTAGTTTAGATAAAGATATTTTATTCTTCTAAACTGGTGTGGTGTCCATTTGTGGTGTTTTCACTATGTTACTCTGAATGTTGGTACAAACACTTTACACATTGCCTTTGGGATAAGCCTGTCTGCTCGTGCCAAGCTACCAAGGGGGTGAGCAGTGGTTATCTAAAGTGTGTATCCCCCTACCCTGACTAGAAGCAAGGGTCCATATTTGGTCAAAGGTACCTACCTCTGCCAACTAGAGACCCCCAGAACTAACATTGGTGGTCAGCGGAGACCCACAGTGATTGGTGTACATCACTAGATTAGTGCAGACCACTACTCAGCCACATACTGTGTTTTCCTTTTTGGTTCTATTTTTGATTTGATCCTTGAATCATCCACGCATCATGTCTCATAATCGTAAAGCAGCAAGTGAGGGGGCAGAATTGGAGTTTCACATTGAGGATTTGTATTCTTACAAGGTAGATCAACTCAAACAATTTTGCAAGGATTCGGGATGTCCCACAAGGAGTAGCGCTAAGAAGGATGAGCTACAGAAGGCCTTTAAAGCCTAGTGGGAGGCCAAAGGAGCTGCATGAGGAGATGGTACAAATATGGAGGTGGATGAGCCAGGGAATGGGTTTGGGCCACAGGATTTGACTGTTCCAAGAGCAACCTCCAGGGCTGCCAGCATCCATTCCGCAGGGAGTCTCGAGCGGGAAGAGCGGGAGCAGAACCAGAGGATCAGAGAATATGAGCTGGAAGTTTTGAAGCTCAAGAACCAGATGGAAGAAAGGAAATTAAGATGAGCATGAGGGAGCTGGACCATAAAGCCAAACAACTTGAGTCCAGCTCAAATGGTGGCAGCACACAGCCAGGGCAAGGGGGTAAGGTGTACATACCCAAAGATGTAGTGCAGAATTATAAGAAGGGAGAGGAAATTTATGCATGGTTTGAATCATATGAGCTTGCTCTGAGAATGCACGAGGTGCCTAAAAAGAACTGGGTGGGGGGCCTGTGGAAACATTTTGAGGCGTCAGGGACAGCGGATTTAACCCCGTTAGAGAAGGAGGTTGCCCTGACTTATACCAAAATGAAGGAGGCTTTATGCTTCAAGTATGGAGTCACCCCCAGAACAGTACAGAGTGAGGTTCAGGAACTCAGAGAAGAATGATGCAGACACTTGGGTTGAATGTGTGAGAGTGTACACCCACGCACTGGGAGGTTGGATGAAGGGCAGCAAAGTTACTGATTATGAGGGGTTGTGCCATCTAATTAGTTGGGAGCACTTGAGGAGTCTATGTGTTCCAGAGCTGCGCCAGCATCTTTTGGATAGTAAGTTAACTAATCCCAGTGACATTGCTAAGGAGGCGGACTACTGGACCAGCACCAGGGTCCACAAGGGGATTGTGGGTACCACAGCCAAAGGTGGGTAGGGTCCCCAGCAGAAGAGTGGGGGGGACAAAGGTAATCAAAAGGAGTTCTCTAAAGGACTTCAAAACAGTTCTGAGGGAAAGTAGTCCCAGCCCCCCCAACCTAAGACGTCACAGCCCCCAAAGGGTGGGCATAACTTTCAGGGTCCCCCCAGGTGTTATCACTGTGGTGAGAAGGGCCACATTGACCCTAAGTGCCCCAAGAAATCCCAAGAACCCACTGGTGCTCAGTAACCGGGTTTAGTGGGTGTAGCTTTGGGAGAGGAGTTAGTTTCCAGTGAGGGGGAGGAGCAAGCAGTGATGACCCTTGTCTCTTTAGGAGACAGAGAGATGATCCAGGAGACCTACCTGCCTGAGAATACTAAGAAGTACAGGCAAAGGGTGACCATCAATGGGAGGAGGGTGGAGGCTCTGAGAGACACAGGAGCCAGTGTGACATCGGTTAGGTGTCAGTGGGTGTCTGAGGAGCAGGTCATTCCCAATGCACTTCACCCTGTAGTTGCAGCAGACCACTCTGTGTGCCTCTGCAAAGTGGCGCTAGATCCCTTTGAATGGGGGGGGTCTCAGGTTCCTTGAAGGTCGTTGTTAGTCCATCCATGCCTGTAGACTGTCTGCTAGGAAATGACCTGGAGAGTTCCCCATGGAGGGAGGTGGAATGCCAGGCTCATTTGGAGATGTTGGGTCTGCCTAAGTGGGTTCGTGTGACCACTCAGTCAATGGTGACCAGTAAGGGTAATCAGGCGGACCTGGAGCCTGAAACAGTGGCCCAGGTACCTGCCAGGAAGACGAAGGGCAGGGGGCATGGGAAACCAGCCCCCAAAATTCCCACAGTCCAGGAGGAGGCAGAACCTGAGGGGGATGCCCTGAAACCTACAGGGGAACAGGTAGCCGAACTGGGAGACCTGCCTGAGCTGACCCATTGGCAGCAGGAAGGAGGTCCCCCCAAGGAGGAGTTCTGCAAGACGCAGAGAGAATGCCCTTCTCTCATTGATATGTCGATACAGGCCGCAGACCAGGCAGTAGGTGGCGAGTCCAAGAATCATCTCATTTACTGGGAGGATGGGTTACTCTATAGTGAACCTAAGGTCCCTGAGCCCTGTGCAGCCCATGTGCTGGTGGTACCCGAGCGCTTCAGGCCCTTCCTACTGGGGCTGGCTCATGACGTGACTCTCGCAGGACATTTGGGCCATAACAAGACCTACCAGAGGCTTGTCACCCACTTTTACTGGCCCCAAATGAAGACGCACGTCGGTACACATTGTAGGACTTGCCAGACTTGCCAGGCAAGTGGCAAGAGTGGAGGGAATTGTAAGGCTCTCCTCCAACCCTTTCCCTTGGTGAGCATCCCTTTTGAGCGAGTGGGCATTGATATTGTGGGGCCATTGGAACCCAAGACAGCCTTAGGCAACACGTTTATCTTGGTCTTGATGGACCATGCCACCAGGTACCCGGAAGCTGTCCTTCTCTAGACAATCACAGCCCCCTTGAAGGGCAGTGCATTGATTGGGATCTATTCCCATGTGGGGTTCCCCAGAGAGGTGGTCTCCGACCGTGATACCAGCTTCATCTCGAAGTACCTGAAGTCTTTGTGGGAGAAGTGTGGGGTAACTTACAAGTTTACCACTCCTTACCATCCTCAAGGAAATGGGTAGGTTGAGATATTCAACTGAACCCTGAAAGCCATGATAATGGGCCTTGCGGAGCACATAAGATGGAAGTGGGACGTCTTTTTACCATGCCTGTTGTTCGCCTACAGGGAGGTACCTCAGAAGTCCTTAGGGTTCAGTCCCTTTGAACTCTTGTATGGTCACCCTGTTAGAGGACCTCTCAGTCTGGTGAAGGAGGGTTGGGGGAAATCCCCTGGTAAGACCCCCCCAGGATGTGTTCAGCTATGTGCTGGCGTTCCGCAACCAGACTCAATGCTTCAGGAAACTTGCTCAGGCAAACCTGAAAGCTGGCCAGGAAGAAATGAAAAGATGGTACAACCAGAATGCCACTCCGGTCGAATTTCAACCTGGGCAGAAGGTGTAGGTGATGGTGCCAGTGGAGCCTTGCACGCTCCAAGACAGGTGGCCTGGCCAATATGAGGTGGTGGAGCGCAAGAGCGATGTAACCTATCTGGTTGACTTGCAGTCTCCCAGGAACCCTTTGAGGGTCCTACATGATAACTGCCTCAAACCAAACTTTGAGAGGTCTGATGTGACAATGCTCCTTGCTACAGATAATGGATTGGAGGAGGAAAGTGACCCTCTTCCTGACCTCCTGTCAGCAGAGGAGCAGGATGGGTCAGTGGATGGAGTAAACCTCTGACCCACACTGACCCCAGAACAGCAGAGGGACTGTCGCCATGTGTTGGGTCAGTTCGCCTCCCTGTTCTCCCTGATACCAGGAGTCACCAATTGGTGCATCCATGATGTGGACACTGGGGACAGTCTACCTGTGAAACAGAAATTTTACAGGGTAGCTGACAAATTCAGGGCCAGCCTCAAGGAAGAAGTTTCCAAGATGTTGGAGCTTGGGGTAATTGAGCCCTCCAGCAACCCGTGGGCTAACCCAGTGGTCTTAGTATCAAAAGCTACTGCACCCAGTGTCACTCCAGAACTCCAGTTTTGTGTGGACTACCGTTGGCTCTATGCGGTCACCAAGACTGACGCACACGCCATCCGCAGAAATGATGAGCTCATGGATCGGTTGGGTGCTGCCCAGTACCTCAGTACATTTGATGTAACATCTGGGTGCTGGCAGATTGCCTTAACTGAGGGGGCCATAGATAGGTCAGCGTTTTCAATGCCAGAGGGGCACTTCCAGTTCCGTGTCATGCCCTTTGGGTTGAAGAACACCCCTGCCACCTTCCAGAGACTGGTCAACCAGGTACTGTGCGGGCTGGAGGAATTCAGTGCCGCATACCTGGAGGACATTGCTCCAGTTGGGAAGTACATTTTCAACACCTCTGCAAAGTGTTGAAGGCTCTGCAAAGTGCAGACTTCACTATCAAGGCCAGTAAGTGCCAGATAGGGCAGAGATCTGTGGTGTACTTGGGACACCAGGTAGGGAGCGGCCAGGTGGTGCCCCTACAAGCAAAGATTGATACCATTCTGGCTTGGGATACCCCAAGACCCAGACAGAGGTGAGAGCCTTCTTAGGTCTCACCGGGTATTACAGAAGGTTTGTCAAGAGGTATGGCACCGTTGTTGCCCCCTTGACAGAGCTGACTTCAAGGAAGCAGCCCAGGAAAGTGATCTGGACCGATGCCGGCCAGACTGCGTTTGATGCCCTGAAAGCTGCAATGTGCACGCCACCCATGCTCAAGGCGCCTGATTTCTCCAAAGAGTTTGTGGTGCAGACAGATGCTTCAGAGCATGGAGTGGGAGCAGTACTCTCACAATTGAATGACGTGGGTTTGGACCAACCCGTAGCTTTGATTAGTAGGAGGCTACTTCCTAGGGAACAGAGGTGGACTGTAATTGAAAGGGAAGCTTTTGCTGTGGTCTGGGCACCGAAGAAGCTAAGGCCCTACTTGTTTGGGACTCACTTCCGGGTTCAGACAGACCACAGGCCCCTCAGATGGTTAATGCAGATGAGGGATGAGAACCCAAAACTGTTAAGGTGGTCCATCTCCCTACAGGGAATGGACTTTACGGAGGAACACCGGCCTGGTACAGAACATGCCAATGCTGATGGTCTGTCCAGGTTCTTCCGCCTTAGTGATGAGAACTCCCAGGAGGGTGGGTAGTTCTCCCCACTTTTCAGCTGGAGGGGACACATGTTAGACCTGGCATCCTTGGTGTGGTTTCCCCTGACTTTTTGCCTCTACCTCCTGTATTTTTTACACTGTGCTGGAATTTGTTTTTGCTGGTTTAGATGCTTTGGGCACTTTGCCACTGCTGATCAGTGCCAAAGTGAAAGTGCTCCCTGGTTAAGTTGTTTTTGTGATTAGTTATCCATATTTGTTTTACCAGTAGGTCCTTAGTAAAGTGCACTGAGTGTGCCAGGGCTGGTAATTCAAATGCTACTAGTGGGCTTGCAGCACTGATTGTGCTACCCACATGAGTAGCCCTAAAATGGTGTCTCAGGCGTGCCACTGCAGTGCCTGTGCTCAGTTTGTTAAACTGCCATGTTGTCCTGGCCAGTGTACACACTTGCCAGGCCGGACCTTTCCCTTTTCTTACACATTGGACACCCATATGGTAGGCCCAAGGTACCCCCCTGGGCAGGGTGCAGTGTATGTGAAAGTTAGGATATGTACTAGTGTGGGTAACATGTCCTGATAGTGAAATACTGCCAATTTAGTTTTTCACTAGTGAAAGGCTATCTTGCCCATAGGACAGAATGGGGAATGCTGTGTAACATGTACCTGCCTATCTTCCCATAAGAGCAAGATAGAAATTTTGAATCTGGTACCCCTGAACTCAAAACCTAATAACACATATTTTAAGAAGGATGGTTTTTAAATTCAGTATTTGAAAATAGCACTTTTAGAAAGTGGCTATTTTCTTGTTCAACCTTTCTGTGTGCCTCTGCCTGTTTGTGGATTGACTGTCTGGTTTGAGAGTGACAGGGGCTGGGGTGGCTCCAGGAGTCTGGGTGAGTCAGCACTAGGCTGAATAGACCTATCAGCATTTAGAGTGGTGGGAGGAGGAGCACCTGGGCCTGAATAGGGCTGTGTCTGCCTTCCACAATGCTAGCTCCACCTCCTACAGTGTGTCTGATGACCCTGGCCCACACTCACAAAGGAAGAAGATGTGCACTGGCAGAGTGCCCCCAGAACTGGTTTGGACTGGGTCCAGGACCCCTCACATATAGAGAACAAAGACTTTTGGGGTATAAATATGAGAACTGAAACCCCTGAAAGTTAGACTACTTCGTGATTGTGATGGTGTCCCACCCGAGAGCGACGCCGACCGACCCAACATGGCCGCCGCCGAAACAGAAACAGGAAATGGGGTTGACACTCTGGTGTCTGAAACGGAACCAGTGCCAAAGACGGCTGAAAAGCACAGCAGGCATCCGGAATGGGGTTCAGCTGTGTCGGAGCGGGAAGAGGAGGAGGACGCGACCGAAGCCGGACCGAAGGACAGGCAGAAGAACACGACCCCGAGGGAAGCAAAGGAGGACGTCGAGTAGGTGCACGTCGGAGGAACAGAGCGGGAGCCACGCACCAGCAAAGAGGAGTCAGCGAGGGAAAACAGATCCAGGAGCGCTGCCCCCGGGACCATTGCACTCCCCGACGACAAGGAGGCTTGGTCTCCCAACACCACGGCCCAGGAGGGTCGTGGAAGCACCTGGGAGCAGAGAGACAAGGAGTCTGCCGTGAAGGGCCCCACACCTGCGTTATATTTATCCTATACTGACTGCCTATTACTACTTGCAAGATCACACTTATGTCAATGAGTAAACCCCTGAATCTCTAAAAAGAAACCAGAACTACAAATCTATATAGTTTGGGACTAATTTAGTTTGGGACTACTTTAGCACCGGAGAAGGGAGGGGTGACCGACTGCTGAGAACTCCCAACCACAGTGATCAAGAGGAATCCCTGCCAAAGAAGATCAGCTGAAGAGACTGAGGAGAAGTATTGCCCTTGCTGTGTGTCTGGGGTTGGCCTGTAGTTTGCTGTTTCTACTAAGGAGAGATCTAAAGGACTTTGCTGTGTACTGTGTCCCTCTGAAGAAAAGTCTCCAAGGGCCTGAGAAGAGCTGGCCTCCTGTTTCTGAAGTCCCAGACACAAAAGGACTTCACCCCCAGCTTCCCCGAACTTCCTTGCTGGGAGTTCCAGTCTGCCAGGAGGCCCTGTAACTGTGTGTGAGGCATTTTTGCTGTTGGATGTGGAAGCGTGATGCAATGAGAGAGAATTGTGACGCCGCAGCTGCTGTCACATCATCGAGGAAGCATGTCGCCGCTGCCGCTGTTCGCCGTCGCATCACCAGAGAAGCGTGCCGGCGCACAGAGAGTGGCGTCGCATCACCGGAGAAGCGTGTCGCAGGGCCATCGCATCGCTGAGGAAGCGCACCACCGCTGATCACCGCCACCACACCAGAGAAGCGTGTCGCCGTCACCGAGGGTGTCGTCTCATCACCGGAGAAGCATGTCGCAGGGCCTGTTGATGCAGAAGAGTTTACCAGCTCTATACATACATACACACAACACTCATTTGGGCCCATATACATTCATACATTCAATGAGCTAGCAAATATCCGCTGGTCATCCATTTTGATTTACCTCAGAGAACCTTTACACCAGCATTCTTACCATCCCTGTCTCCTAAGTAAATGTACTTTGTCAAAAAATCTGGTAGTAGTTTAGAATAGGGAGGAAATAATAATACATTTAACCTTTATTCAAAGAACAACAGACTGAGTAGGAGTTTTAAAGGTTTATCTGAATTAATAATTTTTGTGAGTCAAGTCAGAATACAAGTAGGTACACCAAATTCAGGTAAGAATATACAGTTAGCTTAATATCCTTATTAGCTAGAATCTTTATGATGACAGTACCTGAGGAGAGAAAAGAACAGAGAGCAAATCCGAAGCACAACCCCACAGAGCTATGTTTACCTAGAATGGTGTGAGGCCCTCTTCTCATGTCCTTGCTGGGCACATGGGTTGGCAGCCATTCAATGACTTCATTGGTCTCAGGACAAGTATGTAGGACGCATACGTAGTTGTCGCAAAGGATAGGGACATCGGTCACCCTCCAAGGCCCAAATGTGAGCTATTAATAAAGTCAGAGAAAATTATGTTAGAATACGAAATTAAATGAATTCACTGTATACCACTTACTTCTACTCTAACCCCATTTACTTAATATATTCTTTGCATTAATGGCTTAGTAGAACTTGCATAGGTTAGTTTCATCACAGCATGTGCGTAACGCGAGGGTTTTGAGCAGCCATGTTAAAAGCTATTGCTGCAAAGATTTCCCACCAAGCGACAGAAGACGTCATACTACGTAGATGCAGTAGACGCATGCGAAGAAGAGTTCCCGCATTTTTGGCAGTCACTTTAAGGCCACTCGGGTTACTGGTTAGTAGAATACATAGAAAAGCTTCCCCTAGATACAATATGTAAAGTGTAATGCAAAATTAGTACTCACAAACATGTCGATTATAATGTTACAGGTTATTCGAGAGAATTGCATACGAGCAAGTTTCTTCTTATACGAGACCTTGCTCCATCACTGTCGCGGCTCAGAAAACCACCAAGTTCACCGCATGGCCATTGCTCATGCACGCATCGGCTCTATCTTGTCGCATCGCAATGAAGTCGCCATTTTCTCGCATCACACCGGATCGTCGCAACGCATCGAGGCGCCATCTTGTCGCACCAGAGCCGGACCGCAGGAAGAACAGACACATCGCCTTCTCTGCGACCCTTTTTGTTTGTTTTGCGTTATGCATCCCAGGTACTTTGTGAGTAAAGTGTCGCATTTCATCATCTACAAGTTTATTTTTGCAACAACCTCTTTAAAGACATTCTACTGCGTTTTTGTATGTTGGATTTTTGTCGTTTTGGTCTTGTTTAGTTTAGATAAAGATATTTTATTCTTCTAAATTGGTGTGGTGGTACAAATACTTTACACATTGCCTTTGGGATAAGCCTGTCTGCTCATGCCAAGCTACCAAGGGGGTGAGCAGTGGTTATCTAAAGTGTGTATCCCCCTTACCCTGACTAGAAGCAAGGGTCCCTATTTGGTCAAAGGTACCTACCTCTGCCAACTAGACACCCCCAGATCTAATAATAACATTTAAGTTAAGATTCTCTGATATCATCCTGGAAAGTTTGGGAGTATGACTTTGTGGGATAGGGTTTTATCATAAGACGAAGGAAAAAATGCTAGGTTACTCTTTTGAGAAATTTGGTAAAGAAAACTATCCCCTGGCTGAATATGTGGACCTATTCTTACAATCCTTGGTTCAAAATCTTCCCGCCTATATCAAAGACACCAAACATATTCTCAGCCTGTTGACTGATTTAACCTGGCAAGATGACATTATCTTAGCCTCATTAGACGTAGTCTCTCTCTACACCAACATTGACCTAAGATTAGGTATGCAAGCAATGGAATGGCATTTCGGAAAGCTTCCAGCCACACAATGGCAACAACCGAGAATGTTACTGTCCATGACTGAACTCCTTCTCACCAACAACTGTTTCTTGTTCGAGGGCCAGTGGTATAAACAAACACGAGGAGTAGCCATGGGTTCGAAATTCTCGCCCTCTTTTGCTAATCTTTTTATGGGTTACTTTGAGGCAAAATGGCTATGGGGAGATATGGGTAGTCGTTATAGTCAATATATCGTCTACTGGGGGCGGTACATTGACGACTGCTTATTACTTTGGTCTGGCACAGAACCCTTACTGCATGAATTCTACAGTTTTTTGGAGTCTAATACTCTGGGAGTCCTATTTACCCATCAACATAGTAGGACTAGTCTTTTTAGACATAGAGTTGTACCTCACGGATGGCATGATACATAGTAAATTACATCGCAAGTCCACTGCGTGCAATGCTGTGTTGCATGCCACTAGTGCACATCCTGAGGACCAGATTAGGGCTATCCCATTCGGTGAATTCACCAGAGCGAGACGAATTTGCAGTGAAGATAGAGAATTTCACTCCTGCATGCATTCCATGAAAAACAGGTTTAAGGCTCGAGACTAGCAACAAACTACCTTAGACAGGGCAGAAAAACGCATTTTGGGTCTTCCACGTACAGAAACACTCAAGACTAGAAGACCAGCTAATACACTAACTCAACCAATCAGACTTATCACGAACCACAACCATAAAACTGAAGTTCTGACCAAAAGCATGAACAAACATTGGAATACACTAAGAGCCGACAAAACTAACTCGGGGTTGTGTCATTTATTGTAACATAACCTCTTCCGGTTTTATCATCTGCACTTAACTGTTTAGCACTGACACAGTGGCGTTTTCACTTGCTTTCTGCTGGTACATATGCCCGTTCTTCTGAATTATGGAACAATTTTGTCACTTGGGTAGTGGTACACTTCTTCAGAGTCTCAGTGTTGTGTAATTCACTTTGTGACTTTTTGATGCTTCTACATTAGTGTTTTTACACTGTATTATTATACGTTTTTGTAGCCCTGAAGAAGTCGTGGGTTTATACCCTGACGAAACACGTGTTGGCTGGGCAACAGATCCATATTAAAAACGAGAAAGATACGTTCTACTGGAATTATCGACTGTTTTCATGAATTTGTGTTGTCTCCATTACTGATTGTAATTATACAGTATTACATGTGAACGTGTGCATAGGCAACCTATGTTCAATTGTCACAGACTTCGGTCTACTGAGGGGGTTCAGGGTTTTTTTCCCCCGTCCTTTTGCACCGTTAGATACCTGACTTTCTGAACTCTTACGTACACACTAGTGGGCGCCATCGCATACCGCAATTTATAAACCCTTCTCTATTATTTACTCTGATACACAGTAGAGTGCAGTTCCTTCAGTGAAATGAGCTGCACTCTCTTGGTTTGAAAAGACTATCAGACCAGGAGCCCTTTGTGCATTCAATGACCCATCCACTAAATGATGTCAACACAGATCTCATGCAGAAACCATCAGGCAAGCAGCATTTTAGAATATCTATTGCTGTTGAGTATTGGCAAGCAGGAGTGGGGAAAGTGAACGGTATATTTTCTCTACACTGAATGGCCCTTTCTTTTACTTTGACTTACTGTTAACTGACGACAGGTTCATTCTATGTCTATGAGGCGAATTGTGAGAAAGTGGTCACCAGCTGAGCCCTAAAACCCGGTGCATGCCTGCTTGATCTCAGGGTTGGGCGGGAAATCATTTTTCGGACCTCTTGGTCCTAAATATCTTTTTATGTTTTGCTTCGGGAAATCTTCAGAAATCTTTGCTGTTTCTAGCGAGCATGTGTTACTTAGACCATTCGCAGACCCACGCAGAGTACTGCTGTCACTCGGCTGCCAGAAGATGGCGCTGCACTGTACAGCTCTTCACTGAGGTTTCAGCAGATGAGCTTGTTTAGCACAGTTCTCCATTCCAGCATCATCGGAGTCCTCAATAGAGATGTTTGCTGGACTGTCTGTGTGTGCCTCAGTAGAGCTGCATCATGTACTTTCAGTGGTTGGTAGTTTTTGTGCTGAGCGCTGCCTCACTTCCCTTGATGTGCGTCCCGTGCGCAGTAATAAACTCCAGTGTCTTCCGTCTTCAGGCTGTTCATTTGCAGATAGAAAGTAGAACTGTCTGTGGAGGGCGTGAATCTACCTTTCGCTGCATCCGAGAAATAATGTGGGGGGTTGCTCTTAGAATGATACTGCGCCATCCATTCCAGACCTCGCCCCGGAGCCTGCCGGACCCAGCTCATCCAGTAGCTGTTAACATCAAACCCACTCACAGGGCACTTCAGCCGCACGGACTCCCCTGGCTTTCTGACCTCCGACCCCGACTGGGTCAGAGCTACCTGTGACTGGACACCTGCAAAACAGCAACAAATTACAGATTTTATTATCACTATCAGTAAAGAATAAACTGACTTATGAAGTTTTAGTAAAGAGAGTAAATAAACGTACAGGATAATACAGTCAGCAAAAGTAATGTTTGTAAAGACAGAGACATATTTCTCGTTAACCCGATAATTAACGCTGTGACTGGTTCTGTGAGGTTAGAAATAAACTGCCTCGTGTGTCAGTGGTCAAGGATGTGCTGAGAGAAGCTTATAAAGGGAAACCTGCCGGTGCTTTGCCTAGCTTAGAGCGAATGCAAATGGAATCCTCCTGAAAGGCACTGTGCTGCCAGAACTTTAGTGGTGCATGTTTATGCCTCTTGTGTGTTTTTAGTTGTTGGCCCAAATATGGAGCTATTCTACAGAACACCAAAAGCTTACCCTCCAGGGACTGTAACCTGTAACCAGTAGGGACAGCCAGGAGCATTCTAAAGTGGTACACCAGGAAGTGACGGGTTCTCGTGTCTTCTCCCGGCCTGAAAATAGTATATACTGCTATATAACATCAAATATTGATGATTTGTGTGGAAATATCGTCGGAAATAATGTTGTTAAATTAGGGCAATAAACTGGAAGATAATCTAATTTACGCCGAAACACGCAATTATTCAAATAGTGTGAGTCAGCCTTCGGATCTATCTGTTTATTAAAGCTGCGATAGAGCCCTCCTGACTCTCGCGCCATACTATATTTAAGAAATAAGGTATGCGGTGGGAAGATACTGGTGTTTAAAGACAGGAGCAAAACATATTTTTTTTGTAAACTAACACAGCATTATTCTTTTAAGAATAATTTCAGCTACTAAACACCACTTCATATTTTGTATATGTGATAAAAAGACAAATATATTGTAATATTTTCAACAACAAAAAAAGGCCAAAACACCAGGAAATGTAAAAACAAACTAGTTATTTTAATCTATTCAAAGAGATAAACTCAATTCAAAGAGCCGAGAACTTAATGTTAAAACATGTGCTGACATTACCTAAAAGCACCCCTGCTATTATGTGTCATAATGAATTAGGTGTTACACCATTATCTTTTCGTATGCAATTAGCACCATTGATGCTTTGGCGTGGCATCTGGATAAAAGAGGAACCAGTCCTGAACCGTGACATAATTTTAGATTGTTTAAAATTGGATCATGTAAAAAAAAATACCATGGCTCTCTTACTTTGAAGAACAATTGGGGAAGTTGGTATTGCAGGATTGTTTTAACAGTCCCGGAAATATATCTGCAATTCCTAAGGCCAAGCTTAAAAGTGATTTTCTTTTACTTCTGAAGCATGAAAGAGATAGCCAAGAGATGGTAAAAAAAAAGGGTCGTTGAGCATTCACTGTTAATTAGCTTCCCACAAATTGAATCCTATCTTTCTTTTTATTTTAATCAAGCAAAGATGTTCTATTTGATCAGGTTCGGGATGGGTATTGCTCATTTACTGGTATCGTACCCATGTGATGCATATTGTGATGCCAGATTAGAACCGTGTCCATGCAATTCAATTTCTGCATAACACACTTTGCCCTTTATGTTTTTTTGTAAATTGTATCTTTACCCCAGACACACTTTTTTAAAGCCATTATTAAGATTTTTAAATATTTTAAATATTAGAAAGTGTCCACCTGCATTATGTCATCTACTTCTTTTAAATAATGAATTCACCTGTCTCATGGTCAATAAGTATATCTCTATTGCAGTTCGACTTCGTAATGCTGTCAGAAAATGAATTCTTGGGTACTATTGAAATTGGTTAAAATCTTAACCCCTTCGATGCGTGTGACGGAGCGGTTCCGTCATGCGCGTCGGTTGCGCTGTGTGCATGACGGAACCGCTCCATCATGGCCCCGCCCGCGCACGGAACCTTCAGCACGGCGCGGTAATCCGCGCCGCGCTGAAGGGGTTAATATGTGTATTATTGTTAAAATAATGTTTTATTTGTTCTTTTATGGCTGTCATTAAGCCAAATAAAGATTTTTGACTGACTGACTGTAATGTGATGGACACAATTTATGACAGCCTGTGCTGACATCTACTGACCAAGCACCGCAAGTGCTGCACAAGCTCCAAGAACACAGTGCAAATCTTCAAGCCAATCACTCTGGGAGAATCGGGTCAGGCAATCCAAACTATCAAATCAGGTTCCCCTTTCGATCCCTGTCCCCCTATACTATTACATGCTCTCATAGACATTGTCAACTCCATCATAAATAATATAATGAACACTTTCCTATTAACCGCTAAGATTCCGGCAGATTGAAAACTTTCAGTAGTAAGGCCATTACAAAAGAAACAACTTGCGGACCCCACCACCCTCTCCAGTCTGCGCCCCATCTCTCTCTTACGATGTCTTAGTAAAATAACAGAAAAACTTGTCAATACTTAACTTACCACATATTTTGAGGAAGCAAGTCTGCTTCACTCCAATCAATCTGGTTTCAGAGCCCAACATTCCACAGAATCTGCTTTATTGTACACAGCGGAATCCCTAAAAGCAGCTCTCGACCAGGGACAAAGAGCAGTCTTGGTGCTGTTAGACCTGTCGGCTGCTTTCGACACGGTCTCTCATGCTATTCTCCTAGACCATCTTGTATCCTTTGGCATCTCTGGCACAGTCTGGATAAAGAACTTTCTGCAGAATCGCAGACAAGTGATCACACTACGCCAATACAATGATCTCTGGGGTACCTCAGGGGTCGAGCCTTAGCCCCACTCTTTTTAATGCCTATATGCCTCCCCTGATTAGGCTGATATCGTCCTTTGATATAGAGACTCTCTCATATGCAGACGATACGCGGCTAATTCTGGTTCTGGAAAACAACAGCACTCAGGTGGAAGAAAATCCACGCCTGTGTCTCACCGCTACTTTCAGCTGGATGAATTCAAGCCACCTTAAGTGTACCTCAGAAAAAACAGAAACTTCACCATTAGGCCAAGAGAATTCCTTCTCTCCCAAGTTCTGGTGGCCAGCTAATACCACCCCTCTGCCAAACACTGTAAACGTGGTTAGAAACCTGGGAATACAACTTGATGCCACTCTCTCTTTTAAACAGCAAGCACTGGCAGCTGCTGGCACCTGCTTTCATATTATAAAAACTCTAAAAAAATCTTTTGATCTGCTTCCAATTTCAGCCAGACAGACAGTTGCCGCTTTAATTACGTCAAGACTGGACTATTGTAACAGCCTCAATGCAGGTGCCTATAAATCGGTCCTACTTAAGCTTCAAATGGTCCAGCATGTGGCAGCACGCTTAGTGCTGCAATGGCCTAGGAGGTCATCGGCATCAGCGGCTCTAGAAACACTTCACTGGCTGCCAATCCATAAACGTGTCCTGTTCAAGGTCCTCATCATTACTTTTAGGGGATGCCACTCATTGGGCCCTCAATATCTTTGAACTAGATTTATGCCCTACACTCCCTTTTGGAGTCTAAGATCGTCAAACGCTAGCCTGTTGAAAATACGAACCTTTAGATTAGCCTTGAAGGGAGGAAAATAACTCACAGTGATAGGCTCCAAAGGGTGGGACAAACTTCCTATTCAGCTTCGTCAGATCAAATCCGAGACCCTCTTTAGGAAAGCTCTAAAAACATTGATTTTGTCTGCATCGGACGCTCTTTGCAAAACTCTGATATGATGTCTCCTTCTTACCTCCAGCAGTTAACAAGCTATGCCTTCTTATCTGGGTTCTGTTCAGCACCAGGATTCTCTTCGGAGTGACAGTCGCGTTGTACAAATAGCCTATTACATTACATTACGCCAGAGACAAGCATTTGCTGTAGTGGGATGCAATGCAAACTCAATTATGCACAATTGCGCTTATGTGCCTGCTTGTCTTTGCACTGTGTTAGCACTTTAAAGGATCCTCTAATATAGTATGAGAGCCGTGATAGCTGACATTAGTGTGCTACAGCTCGTCTGAGGGGGCGGTAAAGTATTGTCGGTAATGCGAGTGTTATTCTGTGAAGGTTCCACGACTGTTGTGAGTGCCGTGCGATTTCTAGCCTGTGAGTGGTATGAGAGTGCTATGGGTAGTGTGTGAGTCCCAGTCTGTAATGTGTGTTTGAATGACTCCAGTAGTATATGAAGTCTAGTCTGCCAGAGGTATGAAAGTGTTGTTGGCAGTGTGAGACTGCTAGTCTGCGAGGGTTGTGACGGCTGGTGGTAGTGTGTGACCACTAGTCTCACTTGGGTGACAGTGCTTCCAGTACTTTTGACTTCTACTCTGATGGTTGTGAAAGTGCTGTTTGTTATGTACGTCTGCAAGTCTGTGAAATGTACACAAGTGCATCCAATATGTATGGCTGCTATTCTGTGAGAGGAGTCATTGCTGTCAGTAGCATCATGAAGCTTCTCTGTGAGGCGTCTGAAACTGCTGTTGGCCAAATGAGATTGTTAGTCTGTGAAGACTGTGCGAGAGCCCTCAGTGGTGTGGGATTTCTAATGTATGACGGTAGGAGAGTGCTGGCAGTTTTGACAGTATCTAATATTTATGACTGCTAGTCTGCCAGTAGTGTGAGGAGGCAGTCAGTAATATTTAAGTGCATTTTTGAGGAACAAGAGTGTACTGTCAGCAACTTGGAACTGCTAGTCTGTGTGTCATGAAGTGTCCCTGATAGTGTGCAGCTGGTACTCTTTGAAGGGTGCGATAGTGCTGTTACTAGTGTGACACTGCTAGTCTGTGACGGTGGTTGGTTCCTGATGATTGTTAATCTTGGCATGTGAGAAATCTGTCATGGTATCCGTATACATCCAAACACTCAAGCCCCATTTGGAAAAGCCCCTACTGCACATTGGTTTTCCCTTGTATAGAAATCTTTAAAGAGAGCCCACTGCCCCAGACACCCAAACCCTATTACGTGGCCAAACCCCTACTATGCCCTCCTTTTGTCTTCTAGAGATGTGGGCACTTTATCAGGTGTGAGAGGTTAGGCCCTGGTGCTCTTGGTCTTTACTCTGTATATAACCCCTTACGGACAGGTCAGTCTCTTTATGTTTAAATTTCTTTTATTGTATTTCAAAATCAAGTGCAACAGGCCAGTAGGTGGCTTACATTCATCGGATTGCAATCCGGCTGTAGATCTGTATATCTGGCTTAAAGAGACAACAAGAAAAGGAACACAGAAAGACCCCCCTCCCCTCCCTCCAGGTCAGTCTCTTTAGACAGTGAAGTTCTGTCACTGTGAATTGTCCTGATTGTTTCTCACTTACCCTTCTGAGAGGGAGGTTGGGAGGCAACATATCATTTAAAAACAATGATAAATTGTTCCCCCCCTTACTCCCAGAGAGTAAGGGTGGCTCTGCAAAGAGCTGTTGTGTTATTAATATGTTATGTAGACTTATAGGTAGAATATGTAGAACTGGATACATTCCTTGATGCAGTTAAGGAATATCCTGCTCAATTCTACTATGAAATTGACTGCAACTCTGGGGTTGACACCAAGCATGTCAAAAATAATATTGTACGGTATCTAACCCATACCATGGTCAAGGAGAAGTGCTGAAATTGTTTTGTTGACATTGTGAGAAAGTCATCCTTTTTTTTTCCTATTCACCCCGCTATTTGATTGATACTAGTGGTAACTGACTCTGTAGAAAATAACTCCCTCTGGGTCCAGTTCAATTCAGCACTCTCACACATATACACAAAGTTTCAGCCCAAAATGATATGTTAACACAAAATGCCGGTTTCACTTATAGTACCACAACACAATGTATACTGTTAAAATACGTTTTATTATAAAGATAAGCATGGCCAGCACTATACTATAGCCTTATAGCCCGCCATAGCGGGCTATACCGCCTATTAAAGTCTCGCTCCCGCGTTATAGGCCCGAGCCGAAGGCAAAGAACTTTAAGAAGGGACGGGACTTTAATAGCCGGTATAGCCTTGCTACGAAGGGCTATAAGGTTAGGTTATTAGAACATTCTGTCACTAGAGGGCAGAATTTTCTCACAAATAAAGCAAAGGCTTCTCGAAGGTCGAGGGGATTTAAATCCCCTCGAGCTCCGAGAGGCCTTTGTAAAACATTGGAATGTTGCTCTGCGGGCCTATACCGGTCAGTAGAAGCAGGGAGCACTCCATTGTCTTCAATGGAGCTCTCAACATTACAACGGTCTAATATTACATAAAATTCTTTATGTTACAAACCATTTATTTAAAAAGATCTTTTCCAAAGCTAAAATCAGTACAACAATACAATTAAAAATGGCGCTACTAAGACCAACAAAAAATAAATCATCAATGGATCTTTTTTTAATCACTGTAACAAAACCAATCCTTGAAGGAGAGAGGAAAGGATATAAAAGAGAAAGAAGGCATACAGCGACACACTATCACTTATTGTTTTTTGACTAATCTGTTGGGGAGCTTATCATTAGTGTCCGTTAAACCAATCTTTATCTCTCAGGCATGCCAGTTTTTACACCAGATTTAGTTAAATCAATGCGTTGACATGTTTCAGTGGTATTAAAACCATATGAACCACCTTTATCAAGACAAAAATAGTTCCTCTCTTTTTACATAAAAACCAAGCAGTAGACACCCACATAGAACATACAAATATGAAAAGTATCATCCATATAGATACATTATTGCATAATACCATATACATATAAAGGAATATAAGAATACTACATCATACTAATCATAAAGTGTTAGACCTGGCACCATTGGCGTGAGTCTCCCTTCCATTTTTTGCTGTGTCTCCTCTGTTTTTGCTGGTAATAGATGCTCTGGGCGCTGTGCCACTGCCCTTCAGTGCCACAGCGCGAATACTCCCTGTGTAAAGTTGACATGTGAATTGGTATATCCATGACTGGCTTATTTGGTTTACCTGTTAGTCCCCAGTAGCGTGGCCTGTGTGTGCCCTGGGCTGGTAAACCAAATGCTGCTGGTGGGCCTGCAGCGCTGGTGTGCGCCACCCACAGAAGCAGCTTGTAAAGTGTGTCTCAGACCTACCACTGCAGTGTCTGTGTGCAGTCTAGAACTGTCATCTTGGCTGTGAAGTGCACCCACTTCCCAGCTCCTGAAACCTTCCCTTGGCATCATGTAAGCCACCCCTATGGTAGGGTGCATTGTAAGTGTAAGGTAGGACATGCTCTGATGTGAATAGCATGTCCTGATAGTGAATTACACCCAATTTCGTTATTCACTACTGTAAGGCTACCTGTTCTTCATAGGCCAGAATGGGAGGTTTGGCTATTACATTCTATAGTCCTAACTGACCCACAGAACATGGTAGAAAAACAAATTTAGTATGCCTGAGCTCAGAATATTAAAATACATCTTTTAGTGAAGTTTATTTTTATATTCTGTGTTTGAAAATACCACTTTTAGAAAGTAGGTATTTTCTTGCCTAAGCCTTCCAGTGTGCTCTGCTGTTATGTGTATTGGCTGTCTGGTTTTGGAGGGGCAGGGCAGGCTGAGTCAGACCTGGGTTGAATAGTGAGATCTGCATTGGAGTATGGGGAGGGGTAGCTCCTGGACCTGAATAGGGCTGTGCCTGGCAAGGTGAATGCTGGTTCCACCTCCACTGTGCGTCTGATGGCAGACCCCCTCTTTCTGAAAGGAAGGATGCAGCCTGGTAAACAAAGTGCTCCAGGGCTGGGCAGAACTGGTTCTGGCTGGGTTCAGTGACTTGTGACTCTTTAGAACAAAGACTTTTGGGGTATAAATATCTGTGCTGAAAACCCTACAATTTGTATTGCTCCTGGACAACAAGAAGAACCTCTGTCCGTGTAACTGAAGGAATCTGCTGGAGAACGACTGTCCTTGTGCTTGTGTGCTGTTTCTTGGACTGGCCTGCAGTGGTTACTACTGGACTTGGAAGAAGAGGAAAAGGACTTTGAAGGAACCTTTATTTTTGCTACAGCAATCACCCAAGGGCTAGAAGAAAGCTAGCCTCCTGCAGGAGTCTCAGGCACATCAGACTCCACCACCAGCCTCCTGTTTCCTCCCAGCGAGGATTTCTATCTGCAGGTGAGGCCTCTGTGAGTTCCAGGGCCTCTAGTTCTACTGTGGAGAAGAGAGTGCTGAAAATCATCGCTAACGCCCGTTAGCGAGCCGCTGCAGCTGGAGAGCGTAAGGAAAATCGTCGATCTGCTGCCGCCGAGTACTCGCTACCGGAGATCATCGCATCACCTGTCTGCGGACCAGAAAACGCACGCTAAGCCCGAAGATTATCGCATTGCATGTTGGCGGGCCTGAAAGCGCTCGCAAACCAAAGAACATCGCATCACCTGTCTGCGGGCTGCCAAACGCTCGCTAACCCGAAGATTGTCGCATTGCATGTTTGCGGGCCTCAAAACGCTCGCTAACCAAAGATCATCACATCGAGTTCATCGCTTCACGACATCGCAGAGCGGATGCCGAGCGTTCGCCATTTTCATCGCATCGCATCAGGATCGTCACTCCCTCGCGGAGCGCCATTTTCTTTCATCGCAACAAGATCGCACATGCAACAGGCTCGGCGCATCATACTCCCTTCGCGGCAAGGATTTTATCGCATCGCCGGCTTAGCGTGCAGAAGTTTGTCGCTTTGTCCTGCCCACAAGCCAGCGCATCATCCTCCCTTGCGGCAAGGATTCAACGCATTGCTGATTAGCGTAAGGAAAATCATCGCTACAACTCCTTAGCGACATTTTTGTTGCTTTGCTACAGAATCCAGGTATCTTGTGAGTAAAAGGGTCGTAGAGACCACTGCCTTGAACTGAACTCCTCTTTGCACACCTTGAACAATTTTTGCAGCCTTTTAAGAGTAACCCTATTTTTCTAGTATTGTGGATTTTTACTGTTATTGGTCTTGTGTTAAGTCTATATATAAAGATACTTATTTTTTATAACTACTTGTGTGGTGTCCCTTTGTAGTGTTCTTCACTGTGTTACTGTGTATGGTCATAAATGCTTCACACATTGCCTCTGAGATAAGCCTAGCTGCTCGTGCTACATTACCACCGGGTTGAGCAGGGGTTGTCAAAGGGTGTAGTCTGCTTACTCTGACTTGGGAAGAAGGGTCCCTACTTGGACAGTGGCCAGCCATTGCCAACTAGAGACTCCCATTTCTAACATTGGTGGTCAGCGGTGAGGATCTGGACTTGCATTTATGATCGCATAGAGCAATTATAGTGTACACTACTAGTGGGGGCAGACCATAACAAAACCACGTACGTTTTTTGAGGTTTTGATTCTATTTTTGATTGTTATTGCCAGTTATTGGTACAATGGGCAAGCCCAGATCCAATGCCTCTGAGGATCTCTCCTGGGAAGAAGAGAAATTAGAAACCTACAATGCCAAGCAGCTCAAATATTTTTGGAAACGCTTCACAGTCGCTATCACAGGTCTCACTAGAAGGGAAGAGTTTGACAAGGCGCTGAAGGCCTGGTTAGAAGCCAGGGATGCCCCTAGGAATATGGAAGAGACTGTGGAGGGGGGAGAAAATGCAGCAGGATGAAGTGGTAGATTTGGTGGGAGATAAAGCAGTTTCCAGCCTGGGCACTAGTGTGTCCACAAGGGGTCTGACTCCAGAAGAGATGGAGGACAGAGAGAGAGATAGGCGGCATAATATGGAGATGGCTAAGCTTAAATTGGATGGACCAAGACCTTGTGGTAAATATTCTTTTACCTAGACTGAATTTCATACGGAATCTAAAATAAAGTAAAATAGCTCAGAATAATAAGAGGCAGAATCCGTGGTATAAGAGGTTTTCTGAATGGGCTTTATTCCAAAATGGCCGACTCGAGTGGCGGCCTTCAGGTTCCGTCACCACGAGGGTTCAGGAAGTGAAGTACAATACTTTATTGACAAGAAGTAACTTTTATAGGTCATACATTACAATGAAATGAATGTAGAAGGCGTAACAATTGATAAGAGAAATGACATAGTAACTACGTAATCGAAACTAGGCGTAATAATGAGCAAAAAGAAACATGATTGGCTCTGATTATCATACATAGGTGGATCTATAAGATAATACTTAACATAGATGCGCGCGCAGCAGCATGACGTGTAATTGACGTGCAACTAGGGGGTGAAGGGGACTTGACATTTAGCTCTACATGTGGAGACGAAAAGTCTGGGGGGTCAAGTCAACCTAATCCCAAATCATATCTAACATCCTATGTTTAGAGAACTATGTTATCCACAAGGAAGGACTCTCGGACAGAATCTATTCTATACTGACTGTGCGTGTGTGTACAAGCGTCTAAGTGTCTACACTGAATGCGAGAGGATGGGAATATTCCATGGTGACAGGGCTATGAATTACTTGCATGAGGACGGAAAGGCCGAGTCCTTTGCTTGGGAGCTAAAGGAAATGTTTACCTAAATCACTAGACAGGAATGCATCGGCTGAAAAGCAAAGTAGATAATTCGAAGGTGAAATACAGCTTCTTGGCAGGCAGGCGAAACTGGCCGAGGCAGGCACCGTTAGCTGCACAGGGAGTAGGACAAAGTTCATGGATACAGATGCGAGCTCAAGCTGAAGCTGTCAGAGACAGAGAGCAGGGAAAGGCTTTGAGGACAGAATCGGGCCTACTTGCCTGAACTGTAAAAATGGAGTAACTTAGCCATATAAAGTCGGTGGCCTTTCATACTTAGGAATCGAATATCTAGCCCATTGATGGCGGATCTGACAGAGAACATGTTGACGGTGGACGCACATATGTTTGCGTCTTGGAAACTGGAACTGGAGGGAACATACATGTACTTGTAACATGCATATAGAACCGTTGGGGTCCAAGATAGGGGACATAACGGATCAGGAAAATCCACATTTCCACATTCCCTCCTTGTCCCCTACTTGCCCTTCAAGAGATATCAATCTTCATTATTCCATCGATTTGCTCATGGAGCATCATTTCTTCTTCCTTCTTCTTCCGGCATTTTGAACGAAAACCTTGATAGGGAATGCACGATGTGGCACACAGACCACAAATCGCTGGTCCACATTGCAGGCATAAACAGCAACTGAAGAGCATAAGAAGGCCAATACCTAGGAAGGATAGAACTCTCCATCCCCAGGCTGATATCACACTCCAAAACCACCCGGACCACGTCCAAGTGCCTGGATTCTCGTGTATCTGGCTCACAATCTTATGAAGGCGTGTTATAGCTTTATATACAGATGGCGAATTTTCTGGTATGAATATGCAGCAGCTGGATCCGATGACCCTGCAAGCTCCGCCCCTATCGGCCAGGATGACGTCAAGGACAAGACGATTCTGGAGAACAACAATTCTCATCACTGATTGTTCCTCTGTCAGATTGCCTAGGGCGGCTATAGTCTCGTTTACTACAGCTTCAAGAGTCTTGGTTAGTCTACGTATCAGCTTACTATTTGATATTGTACCTATATAGGGAAAGATACCTTTATTGAAATCTACATACTTGTCCCATGCCGTCTCAGTATAATCGACAACTGGGAGATCTCTTCGCTCTCTATTGTGTACTAGATGAACATTTCGATAATAATCAGGAGGAGCTAGGAAAACAGGTGGCAAAAGGAATGCTATGTAACAGGTACCATCCCAATCTAGAGGCAGACGCATATATGCCGTCTGACCACATATAAAGTAAGAATGGCGAGAAGCTCTAAATGAAGATTTACCTTGATCACTATATTCTACTGTAGTAACGCATTGGCTATGGCCCATATGTATGGAACCAACTTTTCTTACACATAATTCACCCTTAACTGGAAATACTGACATAGTGGGCAGAATTAGTTCAACTTCGGATTTGACATTCAGAATCATAAGATTAGGTGTAAAATTACCTAATTTATACACTTCATTTTCTAGATCAGTTCCTGTTCTACTGGGGTGACCCTCCTTATTAGGGTGACAGACGTTGAATAAAACTAGATTCAGATTTCCCCATATCCAATGTTGTTGATAAACTGCTGTGTCTGGGTCTATGGAATTTAGTAAACTAAACCATGCTCCACAGGAGCCATTATGTGTGAACGGATGTGGAAAGAAAGGCAGAACTCCTTTGTTATTCTGATAGGGAGGGAGTCGGCCACACACCCAACAATTGGTGGCATTACTAGTCTGATGGGAATGATGTAACATACTAATGAAAGTGTTATTGCGCAGCGCAAGTCTATAAGATAATTCATGTGGCGGTAGGTCACTAAAAGAATGTTCAGCAGCAACATTATAAACATGTCTAGAAATAGGATGATATATGTGCAAAATCACACTCGTAATAATTATTAAAAGACTCAATAAAAACAGAATTAATAATGTCCTCATACAGTAGCTACGCAGTGATTTACAATACGCCTGTCGTTTCAACATTTCTCGGGTATTTTCTCTACTCAGGTCCAAGGGATACATGTCAGAGACAATTCAACCGCTTCACCTTGGAGAGGACTTAAACAATCAAATTGCTCGACTGTTTGGGCCTAAGCTTTAATTTATAGTTCTGAGAGTCATTCTGTTCAACAAAGGGAAGTTTTGAATCAGTCTGTGAGGGGGTGCAGGGCACAGTGTCTATATCCGAGGATAGTCCATGAAATTTCTTGATGTGGCTGGAATGTATCCAGCCCTTGCGGCCCTCAACTTTCACGGCTGTTCTTGTGGTCAGCAGGACTAGCTTTGGTGCTTTCCACCTGGGCTCCAACTGGGTCTTGCGGTCGAAATTCCTCACAAACACCAGATCACCCGGAACAACGTCATGGGGTTTCACCTCAGTGTTGTCAGGAAAGGCTGCAGCTACCTGTGAACGACAAGATTGTAGTGCAGACATCAAGGAAGCCAAGTAATCTGTTAGCATATCACAATTAACATCAGTTATTTTACGTGGTATAGGCGTCCCCCACATATTTGGTGGTCTTCCGAAGATCACCTCATACGGAGATAGCCCTGTTCGAGAGTGTGCTACCATTCTTATGTAAAATAGTGCAACTGGTAAGGCTACTATCCAGTCAACACCTTTCTCCTTACATATTTTAGACAATCTGATTTTCAAAATTTGATTATGTCGTTCCACGAGACCTGCTGCCTCGGGGTGTCGGACACAGTGGAATTTCCACTGATATCCCAACAAGAGTGAGACATGTTTCATTAATTCGGATGAGAAAGGCTGGCCGTTATCTGAATATATAACACGTGGTAAACCGTACCGTGGGAAGAATTCTCGAACTAACTGTTTGGCAGTAGTCGGGGCCGTGTAATCTGATACTGGGTACGCCTCAGTCCATCGGGAGAGAGCGCAGACAACTACAAGAACATATTTGAATCCTCGACATCGTTCCATCTGGATATAATCCATTTGGAGCACTTCAAAAGGATGATCAGGAGTCTGAAATCCACCCTGTTCTACGGGAACACTTTTTCCTGGGTTGAACTGACAACATATCATACAGGTACGGACTTTTTGTTTAGCTGCTGCTCGTAAATGTTTATTGAACCAAATGTGTTGAATGCTATCTAGCATAGCTTTCTCCCCTAAATGCGCCGGACTGTGAATTGTAGCTATAATGGCTTGGACCATAGAGTCAGGAAGAAACCATACAGATTTCTCCTTCGTCATCCATCCCTGATCTGTCTGGATCCCTCCTAGTTCAGTCCATTTCTTTAATTCTTCTGCAGTAGCATGTGTCTGTATGTCAATTACGTCAAGTGCGGGATCCTTAATTGTCATACACTGTGTTGGTGTCTGAACTATTGGCTTTGTCATGTCGAATGTGCGAGTCTGAGCAGTCTGTTTAGCTGTTCTGTCAGCTAAATCATTGCCTTGAGAAATGATATCAGTAACCTTCGTGTGTGCTTTACATTTCATAATCGATATAGCAGTGGGTAGATGTATTGCGTCTAACAAGGCATGAATGAGGGGTCCGTGCTGAATGTGGGCACCATGGGAAGTTAAATAACCTCTCTCTCGCCACAGCACGCCGAAGTCGTGTACAACTCCGAATGCATAACGTGAGTCAGTGTATACATTAACTTTCTTATTTGTGGCTTGAATATAGGCTTGTGTTAGAGCAATAAGTTCTGCTGCTTGGGCTGACAAAGTATCTATACAGTTTGTCTCAATAACTTCAGTGTCTGTTGTGACTGCATACGCGGCCACTAAATCTCCTGTACTTGTTCTCATGCACGATCCGTCTACATACAACGTCAGGTCTGGATCTAACAATGGAACGTCTGTCAAGTCTTGTCTAGGTTTCGTCTTTATTTCAATAATCTCAACACAATCATGAGCTAGTGGGTCTGTTCCAATTACAGGTAACAGTGTAGCAGGATTCAATGTATTACAACGTCGGATCTCTATGTGTGGCTGAAACAATGTCAGTTCATAACCGGTAAGTCTTGCTATGGTCAAGTGTTGTGTTTGCGTTCGGTTCACAAGAACCTCTACTGCATGTGGTACTTGTACTGTCAATGGATGTCCTAACACTATGGCATCGCTTTGTCTGATTGCTAAAGCTGTTGCTGCCACTGATTTCAGGCACGCAGGCAAAGCCTGAGCTACGGGATCTAATGTACTGGAAAAATAAGCGCATGGCTTGCGTGATCCTGCTTGTTCCTGAGTGAGTACTGACAAGGCAGTACCTTCGCGTTCTGTAACAAAGAGTGTAAAATGTTTGCTATAACATGGTGTTGCTAAAACAGGTGCTTGACATAAAGCTTTCTTTAGGCTTTCAAAAGCTTGTGTATGTTCCTGAGTCCAAGGGAGAACAGTCGATGTGGCTGCCTCCTGTGTGGTTAACTGAATGAGTGGTTTTGCTAGGAATGCATATTGAGGGATCCACTGCCTACAATATGAAGTGAGGCCTATGAAAGCCCGCACCTCCTTTTGTGTCTGGGGTATTGACATGTTAGCAATTAACTGGATGCGATCTGGTGTAAGCTGCCTTCCCTCCTTGGACAGCGAGTGACCAAGATAAATAACTCGCTGGACACAGAATTGCAGCTTAGAAGGAGACACCTTGTGCCCCTTGTCGGCTAGAAAATGTAAAACTGTCAGAGAAGCCTTTTCACATTCGGGTTCGCTTCTCGCGGTGATCAGTAGATCATCAACATATTGAAGTAGTGCAGTATTGACTGGCATGTGGATACTGTCAAGTTCTCGTTTCAGTGCTTGGCTGTAGATGCTGGGGCTTTCTGTGAATCCTTGGGGAGCGCGTGAGAATTTAAAACTGCGCCCATTTAAACTGAATCCGAACAAATATTGGCTTTCCGGATCTATGGGGACGCTGAAAAAGGCATTCTTGAGATCAATTACAGTAAAGAATGTTGCTTCGGAATCAATTGCTGTCAATAATGATGATATATCGGGGACCACAGGAAATTGTGGCACAATGCACTTGTTTAGTTCACGCAAATCAATAACCAATCGGTATACTGGCGGAGCAGTAGGATCAGTTCGTTTAAGAATCGGAATTATCGGTGAATTACATACATTGGAGTCTGTTTCTACAACTACTCCTTGGGCAATTAGCTCATCAATGATTTTCAGCAAAGCCACTACAGCATCTTGCGGTAACTTGTATTGTCGCATTCGTGGTAGTACCACTCCTGCCTTGAGTGTGACTCGATATGGTGTAATATTCATGCAACCAACATCAGTAGGGCCTTGTGCCCATAGATGTGTAGGTAAAGTCGGTAGTCGGGGATCCATGTCTCTAGACACATAGTGACCTTTAAAATCGCGTAAAAACAACCTTACTCCTTCCGGAGAACAACATATTATGGCTCCTAGGGCTTTCAGAGTTTTAATTCCTAACAGATTTTCTGGGCATGATTTAGTAAGCAATAAATCTGTAGTTCGTGTCAAAGGTCCTATCGTAAGTGGAAGAGGCTGTGATACTTCATTAACAATAGGTTTTCCTGAAAAACCAAGGGAGATATTCTGAGAGCCTGAGAGGGGTGCCCCTGGAACTTCACTACGTTTTATAGTTGTTCGACTTGCCCCTGTATCGAGTAAGAATTTTCTATCTTGACCTAATAATTCACTATGTACATAAGGTCCTTCTTGATCTACAGGAATCTTGATAAGGGGTAAGTCAACTTCCCTCTCTAGGCTGGTTCATGCGTAACGCTGATACTCAGGGTATTCATACTGTGCGGTCTGATACATTTGTCGTGTTGTGGTTTGTGTGGCAGTAGCAGGCAACGGTGGTGCAGCTGGCACAAACTGTATTGGCTGTTGTGCGGCTGGCATGGCCTGGGCATGCTGCATAGCTCCTTGTTCATTCTGATCCTGTCTGAGTGGCCGTTGTCTTTCTTGTGTTTTACCTATGGCGATATTATGTTTTAAAACTGGACAATCGTGTACGTAATGACCTGGCTTTTTGCAATAATTGCATGTCCCTTTTACCGGTCCTGCTGAATCGGAATGTGTCATACCCTTTTTATGTCCTTCAGCTGGTACTGTCTGAGACACTAGCATTTTCATTTTTGTATCTTTCATACGTCTTTGTTCGTGCTCTTGTTCATCTCTAATTCTATTGTGATGATACTGTAACATTTGTAGCATTTGTGACGGAGTGTTACTTTGCCAGGTACTCTCGAATTTCAATATTCTATTCTTTACTGGAGGTAATGCATTTTCTACTAATTTTGTCACAAATAAATGTGGATACGACTCACTACTTGTTTTTATACCACTATTTATTCCAAAACATTTTTCAAATCGGGCATAATAATCACTTGTGTCTTCATCATGCTTTTGTTTACAGGCTGAGATTGCACCCCAATCTTCCTTTTTCGTAGTTAATAAACGTGGCAGTACTTGTACTAGTAAACCTGGTAATGCTTTAACTTTATCCCCGAGCCCTGAACCTGCAGTTCGGGCCTTTTCTTCCGTTTCTAATGCTGTCCAATCTATCTTTTGGTCTCCCACTTCCCACTCTTTTTCTTTCAGTTTTTCATAAATGCCAGCAGGCAAGAGCACCTTTAATATCGTCATAATATCAGGATAGGTATACTCTCCCATCAGTAACATGTCCTTAATTTCTCGGTGGAAACCCGCTGGGTCTTTGTCATGACTGGGTACTACTTTCTTCATTTCTAACAATTCAATTTTTGTTATGGGTGTGTATACAAATACACGGTGAAACTGATTGTCTTCGCCTTTTATTGGGTGCACTTCTCGTAAGGGATTTTGTCTATCCATATAATACGGCGTTCTTTCTTTGCGGGGCAGCGAGAAAGAATCCGGACTTACAAAAAGGACATACTGTTTACGTGACACTAATATTTCTTTAATTAACTTGTTACTAGAACCTCTCCATCTGTTCGCGAGTAGTTCCGTTAATATATTAGGTAAAGGACCAGGGTCAGCATGTTGGCTCTTATATAATATAAGGAGTTGCTGAATCATATAGATTCCAGCTAAACGTTGTTCATCTGCACTGAGGTTAAAAAACGTGTGTGCTACGGTCTCATCACCGTATTTTTCAGGACTGTCAATCCAGTGAACGGCTGATCTGGCTAATTCTTGCTCATCCATGGAATCGAGGAGGTGGTAACCCCTTCGTTCTCGTAGTATTTTATCTGCGGCTTGAAACAAATGTTCAGGAGACTTCAGATTTATTACAGGCGTCGGATACGTTCTGCTATTATTTGGACATACAGAGTGTATGGGATCAGAAAAGCATCTAGTATTATTACAGGATCTTCCTCTGCCTACGTAGGCTATGGTCTCTGACTGTCTTGCGGAATTCCCTGATTCGGACACTTCATCTTGCTCGAACTCGTCTGTTTCCAATCTTTCTTCATGAATACGTTCTATCTCTTTACGGATTTTTCGGCACATGGCTATTATACAGTTTTGCTTATCGTGTCTCCCTTCTGATATATTCTGGCTCCATCTTGTAAGAATAAGCATTGCATTCGGGTCTACCCCCGGTCGGTCTTGATTTCTGATCATACAGTTTATGAGGAAACGTAACAGTTCCCCCTGTATCTCTACTTTCTGGAATTCCATAGCTCTGTTAATACATTCTGGATCTCGCCCTGTTTGAACAAAATGATATATTTTATCTAGATG